>NC_091811.1:69027500-70287500 GCF_041296235.1 Equus asinus | reverse complement strand
ACTGGAAGCCCCCGAGCCAGCCCCGACCAAACGCGCGCTGCCCAGCGGTGCTCCTGCCCGGCAACGCGCTAGCCAGCCCGCGCCCCGGCGGGGTCCTTCAGGCCGGCGCCGGCAGCCCTGCTCGGGGTCCTTGCGCGGTTGCGTAGCAGCTGCGAGGACGCGGGCAGAGCCGGAAGCGGAGCGCCGCGCCGCGGGAGCCGGGCCGCCGGGTCCGGGCGGGTCTGGGCGGGACAGGCGGGACAGGCGGGACGGGCGGCCTACGGCGTCCCTGGTCTCTCCGGCCTCGCCCGGGCCGCCTGCGCGGCGGGTCGGCGTGGGGCGCCGCAGTCCGAGACCGGCGGGGGCCCTGGGCGGACGGAGGGCCCGGTGGCGGAAAGGACGGGCGGTGGGGTCAAGCGGGGGCGGTGCAGGTGGTCCCCAGACACGTTAGGCCCCCGACACCCGCGTGGAGCGGAGGAGAGCGCCCGGGCGGGGCTTTCCAGCGAGGGGAGGGGAGAGGCGCGGGGCGGAGGGTCGGGAGTGCCGGTGAGGCCAGTTAGTCGGTGACGAGCGCGCAGGCCTTCAGAGCGCTCCGTTTGCCAGTGTCCTGTGATGTGGGCCCTGTTTTATAAGTGAGGAAACTTTGTATGTAAAACTTGTAACTGTTGAACTGTGGCTTCGGTGTGGCTTTAGAATACTGTCCCCTCCAGGTGGGAGTGGGAGGTGTGGCCCTGAGCATAGCTGCAGAGCTGACATACGGTAAACCACCCTAAGAGGATCTTGGTGTGGCCAAGATGACAACCCCACAGTTCAGCAAGTGGCAGCCAGGCCGATGGGGAATAGAGAAAGATGCAAGCGTGTTCTTGGGCCGCTCTCTCATCAGCTCGTTGTCTCCTCTGTCCAGGAAGAGGAAAAGTAGATTTGGTTGGGGGACTTAACATCTCTTTAACAACAGCCTCTTGATCTTCCCAGACAGTGATAAGACCCCCCTCCCCTGGACTGAGCCCCTTTCTACAGCCAGGAGCCAATGGCCGGGGACAGAGCCAAACCCTGTGAGCTGGACCAAGAGAAATACGATGCTGAGGACAACGTGAAGATCATCTGCCTGGGGGACAGCGCCGTGGGCAAGTCCAAGTATGTTGGGAGATTAGGGAAGAAAGACCAGGCCCAGAGCAAGTCTGGGTTATTAGAAAATAGCCCTCCAGAGGCTCAGGAGCGTGGCTTCTATGGAAGTGGTAAGGGAGTAGTCTTGGCTGGAGCCCAGGTGTGCATGGGGGAACGAGGGGGATCACATTGGCAGCTGTGCGTGTTGGGCGGCAGGCAAGGCATAAGGACTGAGGAAGGTGGGCTTTTTCCATGAGTCCTGGCAGAAGGTGTGGGGCCGGTTACCCTAGAGACTGATGAAGCAGTCCAAGGTGAGGAGGTGAGAGCTGGGGTATGCCAGTATATGGTGTGTGGGCTGAAGGATTGCGAGGTGGAAACAGTGGGAATGGAGAGGGGAAAGTGTGAGAGGTGTGCCTAGCCCGACCAGTGACAGGTTGAATACAGGTGCTAAAGATGCTTTCTTGGAGGAGCTGACTGAGACTGAGAAGAGCTGATAGAAATGACAGCTGACTGTAATCAGCATAGAGATTGGTGTGTTCTTCTGACTTCAGTGCCTGTGTGCACAGGTGTGGAGCTGCCACCCTGGAGAGCTGAAGGGAGGCCCGCAGTGCTGGCATCTTGTGTCCACAAGGTGTGATCCTGTTTCTCACCTGTGGGCTGCTGTGGGCACACTTCCATTTCTGCCTTCACAGGATGGGGGTAGACTTGCCCCGACCAGATGTCTGGTTTAGTCTTATCTCCCAGGTGTTCCAGATCCACCTTGTTTTCCAGCTTCATCTTTTACTAACATATCCTTGGACTCAGGTGGCTGTGAATAATTCTCCAGGGGCTTTGCTAGGTTTTAGGTTATCTTCATGAATTCACATTCTCTCTCTGCCCCACCCCAGCGCTCACAGTGCAGCTCTGGGTTAGTATTTTACAGTTGCTTTGACCATCCTCAAGAGCATGCCTATACAGTAAAGGTGAGGGAGAGTGTTGTAGTTTGGGGAGATTGCTCAGTAAATAACACCCCCTTTTTCCCCACCCAAGTTTAGAACCAACAAACAGAGAACAGGAATGGCAGGCAGGTGAGAGCAAACTGTCAGCTTGATACCTGACAGAGACGTTGGAGAGTGTAGCTTGGTGTGAGATCCAAGGTGGCTACCCAACCCCCAGGTTCAATGCCAGTCTCTTATAAGCCTCACTTAAAACAGCAGAAAATAAGAATCCAGGCAGTTAACAGGACGTCAGCGATTACCAGAGCATTGGCCTCTATAGCTACGACATTTGGAAAACAAGCCAGTCGCCAGCACCTAACAGTATCTCAGGGAAAACATTGTCCCAGAGACAAAGACCATGATGAAAAGACGGTGTATCTGAGGGAAGGCGAGCAGGTGAGAAATGTTGGTTCAGTTGCACTGGGACTCAAGAATTCTATGACCGTTTTCAATATCTCCAACTTGTGAATCTAAACTCAGTTGGGAGAAAACTGTGAAGAGGTGGATTAACCCCTGCATTCATTGTAGCTGGAGGGCATCTGTGCACAGCCTCCTCTCGATAGTGTCTGGGAGGTGGTGCCACCTGGCACGGCCTGGAAAGTGGGAGGAGCGGCCGCCCCGCTCCCGAGACCTCCTTGGAGCTGCCTTCTTTCCTCATGCAGCAGGTGCCTGCGCTCGATCCTGTTTCCTCTTTGGGCCTGTTTCTGGATCCCAAGCCTCCGTTGAGGGTGGGCCCCTCCACTGCGTGTGAGCGGGTTTCCTCAGACCCAGGCACTGCCTCCTGGGGGCCTTTCCTTCCCTCCTGCATGCGCCACCTTCCTGAGCTGGGTGCTGCTGCAGGGAGATGTCCTCCGCTGACACCCGCATCCAACCCAGCCAGCTCATGATCTCAGTGTCCTGCCTGGCTCCCCTTTAAAGGATGTCCACTTGACAAGTGCTGAGCGCGACTAGGGTCAAACCCTGTTCTGGGTGATGGGTAAGAGCCCCTCCCTGAGTCCCCACTTACACCCAAGCGTTTGCTTCATGTTTTCAGTACCACTGTGGCTGCTGGCAGTCTGAGAGGCACCCATGCTCTTACTGCGCCTTCTCTCTGCAAATCCAGAAGGCATCTTCCCCTGGGGAGTCGTCTGAGGCTCTCCCAGCCCTTGCTTTTCTTCTTAATAATTTCTTTTGACCTCAAATGTTCTTTCTGCCTAATAACAAGACAAGGCCTTTTCTGATTCCCTGTTTGAGTGTAGTTCAGTCCAGATGCATTGCCTTTTTTCTTTTATAGCTGTCTAACTGGGCCTTTAGGGTCTCGTTTTCCCCTTAATAATTGTCTATCATTGGGCAAAGGCACATACCTGCTCAGGCTGCATGGTGTAAGTACAAACTCAAGTTGACCGGGGGAAATTATAGGCAGAGAATACACAGCATGCCCCATGTCCCAAGCTCTTGTTATCCCTGAGGCCAGGAGTAGATGGGCTGGATGCCTTGTGAAAAGGTCCTCTAGACAGGGATCCAGCACCTGTAATACTCTAAATACTTTTGGGAAAGGATGGCAAGGACCATCCATGTGACTGTGTAGCAGTGGGAGCTTCCTGGGGCCTCCAGAGGGTGCACCCGCTCTGCTTTTGAACTCAGGCCTGCCAAGCTGGCTGTCCACTAAGCCACAGGAAGTTGGGAGGGAATTTGTCTCTCCTGTTGTCGTGTCTTCCAGAGGCCAACCTTTCCTTAAGAAAACCCTTCTCGGCCTTTGTTTGCATCTTTCACTGCTCCTGCTGTGATGAGACGAGTGTCAATCAGCTGTTCCTCCTCTACTCCCTGAGCACATGATCTCTCCAGACAGTGTTCCAAGCACAGGTCCTTTTCTTACCCTCTGTGGCTGGAGTACTTTCACTGTGTGGTTTTCTACGTCCATCTAAGAAAGTAGTGTATTTTCTGTATAATGTGGGTGCTATTTCTTTTTAGTTACAAATGAAATCTCCCCCCCTTTTACAATGGAAGCTACAGTTTAAATCTCAAAAGTGTAAAATCATGGCTAGAGTGTATTAAACTGACAGATAAGGAGTGCCCTCACAAAGGTGGGGAAAGCACAGCTGCAGTGTAGAGAGACTGGTTAGGGCAGGCCTGTGTGTACAGTGGACGTACAGCAACGACCTGAAGGAGGCCAGGGAACGAGCCATGCAGGTATCTGGGGGAGGTGCATGTCAACGAGAGGAAGTGACTGGTGGCTGGAACAGAGGGAGCAACGGAAAGAGAACGGGAGAGAAGAGAAGAGGAAGTGGAAGTCAGTGGTGGGGCTGGGGATCTGAGGAGGCTTTGATCTGAAAGAAATGGGAAACCATTGGATGGTTTGAGCGGAAGAGTAGCCAAGTCTAATTTTTTTTTTTTTATTGAGTTGATGATAGTTTACAACCTTGCCAAGTCTAATTTTTTAACTGGATCACTGACCACATTCTGAATGGATATTCCTCCCAATAATCAATACATCAGTCAGGGAAAAAAGTTGTAAGGTGATAAAGCTTTGAACAACGCAATTATCGGTGTTGATCATTCACGTATAGAGAGAGAGATATATTTAAGAGTTTCTATAGTGACTTAATTTTGCATTTCACTGATGCCTGATTATATTGAGCACCTTTGCACTTATTAGTGCTTATTGGCCATGTGGAGCTCCTCTTTTGTGAAATGTCTGTTTATTTTTATTGGATTGTTTTTTTTTTATTATTGACTCATAGAGACTTCATTATACCTTCTTGACCTTTCACTCTGTGGCTTTTCACTCTATTGTTAATGTGTGTGTGTTTTTTTTTTTTTTTTTTGAGGAAGATTAGTCCTGTGCTAACTGCTGCCAATCCTCCTCTTTTTGCTGAGGAAGACTAGCCCTGAGCTAACATCCGTGCCCATCTTCTTCTACTTTATATGTGGGGTGCCTGCCACAGCATGGCTTGCCAAGCGGTGCCATGTCCACACCCGGGATCCGAACCGGTGAACCTGGGGCCGCCGAAGCGGAACGTGCACACTTAACAGCTGCACCACCAGGCCAGCCCCAGATTTTTTTAACTGAGTTTCGACAGTTCTTTTTTATTCTAGGTACTAGTCTCTGTTGGATGTGTGGTTTGCAAACGTTTTCTCCAATTCTGTAGCTTATCTTTTCATCCTCTTATAATAGAGTCTTTCACAGACAAAAGGTTTTAATTCTCATGAAGTCCAATTCGCCATTTTTTTTCCCCTTTTATTGATCATGGCCTTTGGTCTCCACCAAGCCCTAGGTCCCAAAGATTTTTTCCTATGTTTTCTTCTAAAAGTCTTATAGTTTTAGATTTTACGTTTAAGTCTGTGATAAATTTTGAATTAACTTTTATTTAAAGCATGAGGGTTTGGGGCAAAGGTTGTTTCTTTGTTTGGTTTTGCTTTTGGTTTTTTTTGCTAATAGATACAGTATTCAATTGGTCCAGCATCATTTGTTGAAAAGGCTTTCATTCCTCCAGTGAATTGCTTTTGGACATTTGTAAACAGACCAGTTGGCAGTGCTTCTGTGGGACTCTTTCTGGTTCTTCCTTTTGTTTCATTGATCTGTGTGTCTGTCCCTCTGCCAGGACCACACAGTCTTTATCACTGTGGCTGTATAATAAGTCTTGAAATCAAGTAGACAGATTCCTTCCACTTTTTTCTTTTTCAAAATTGTTTTAGCTCTTGTAATTCCTTTGCCTGTCTATATAAATTTAGAAAATCTTGCCTATACCTATAAAACATCTTGCTGGGATTTTAGTAGGCCCACATATCAATTTTGGGAGAATTGGCATCTTTTTATACTGAGCTTTCCAATTCCTAAACATTGTGTGTCTCTCCGTTTATTTAGATCATCTTTGATTTCTTTTCATCGGTTATTTTGTAGTTTTCAGCATACCGGTTCTATAAATGTTTTGTTAGGTTTACACCTAGGTATTTCATTTTTTTGTTTCTTGAGCATTTATAAATGGTATCACATTTTAAATTTCTGTATATATGTTTGCATTGCAAGTGTATGGAAGCACAGTTGATCTTTGTACATTGACTTTGTATCCTATGACCTTGCTGAACTTACTTATTAGTTCTAGGAGTCTTTTTTGTAGATTCCCTAGTATTTTCTCTGTGTACCATCATGGCATTTGGAAATAGGGACAGTTGTATTCTTTTCTGAGTCATGTGCTTTTTATTTCCTTTTCTTGCCTTATTACACTGGTTAAAACCAAGAAGTGAGCGTAGACATCTTTGCCTTGTTCATGAGTTTAGAGGGATCACATTCAGTGTTTCCCCATTGAGTATGCATTAATTGTAAGTTTTTCTAGAGCTCTTCATTAAGGTTAGGAAGTTCCAAACTATGCCTCTTTTTTGGAGACTTTTTTTTATCATGAATGGGTGTTGCATTTTTTCAGATGCACTTTCTGCACTGATTGATATGATCATGTGATTTTGCTTCTTCAGCCAGGTAATATGGTAGATTACATTGATTGATTTTCAAATATTGAACTAGGCTTGCATCCATGAAATAAATCATACTTACTCAGGGTGTGTAACTTCTTTGATATATTGCTGAATTCTCTTTGCTAATATTTTGTTAATGACATGTCTATATTCATGAAGGATATTGATCTGATGTTTTTGGGGTATTTTTGTACTGTCTTTTTTTTTTTTTTTTTTTTTTGAGGAAGATTAGCCCTGAGCTAACATCTGCCACCAATCCTCCTCTTTTTTGCTGAGGAAGGCTGGCCCTGAGCTAACATCTGCTGCCAATCCTCCTCTTTTTTGCCAAGGAAGACTGGCCCTGAGCTAACATTCGTGCCCATCTTCCTCTACTTTATATGTGGGACGTCTGCCACAGCATGGCTTGACAAGCGGTGTGTAGGGCTGCACCCAGGATCTGAACCAGCAAACCCCAGGCTGCCAAAGGAGAACGTGCAAACTTAACTGTGGTGCCACCAGGCCAGCCCCTGTACTGTCTTTAACTGGTTTTGATATCAGGGTAAAATGACCTCATAAAATGAACTGGGAAGTGTTCCCTCCTCTTCTGTTTTCTGGAAGAGATTGTGCAGAATTGATATTAATTCTTTGCACGTTTGGTAGAATTCTCCCCTGAGACCATCTGGGCCTAGAGATTTATAGTTATAGGCTATTCAAGGGATCTGTTTCATACTAGGTGAGTTGGTAGTTTATGCTTTTAAGGAATTGGTCCATTTTGTCTAAGTTGTCAAATTTCTGTGTGTAGAGTTGTTTGTGGTATTGTGGTTTGTAGAAGGCTGCGATGTGCCTTCCTGAGAAATATGGATGTTCCGTAAGCTGCTTCAGGCAGGAGTGACTGTGCCTGGGCATCAGTATAAGGTCAGTGTTAATGAATCAGCAGTAAAAATGTGGGTAGAGGCTCTCAGGAACCCAGCCCTGTCAGTCCCCTCGCGGCAGCAGCTCAGGGCTCGCCTGCTCAGTGTTTGTGGGGATCTGACAGGCTCAGCTGCCGTGAGCAACAGCAATAGCTGTGACTCTAGATTGGCTATGGCGCAGCTCTGCCAGTTTAGTTTTTTTCTTTTTCCTTTTTTCTTTTTGTTTTTTCCTGCCTCCATGTGGGTTGCTTGAACATTTTTAAACATTCTGTTCTGATTTATCTGTAGTGTTGTTGGGTGTATCTCTCTGTAGCTTTTGTAGTGGTGGTTCTAAGTTATCTTGTATATACGTAAATTTGCAGTCTACCAGTGAGAGTGAAGTGTAAACGCCTTGTTTCCCTTTATGTCCCTTTACCCTCCCCTGTTTAATTGTCTTAAGTATTTTCTCTACATACACTGAGAACTCCGTCATCTGTTGTTATAACTTGTGCTTTGACCATGGAAAATAATTTTAAAAACTCAGGGGAGGGGCTGGCCCCGTGGCCGAGTGGTTAAGTTTGCGCGCTCCGCTGCAGGCGGCCCAGTGTTTTGTTGGTTTGAATCCTGGGCGCGGACATGGCACTGCTCATCAGACCACGCTGAGGCAGCGTCCCACTTGCCACAACTAGAAGAACCCACAACGAAGAATACACAACTATGTACCGGGGGGCTTTGGGGATAAAAAGGAAAAAATAAAATCTTTAAAAAAAAAAAAAAAACTCAGGGGAAGAAAGTCTATTGCACTTACCAATATTTTTTTCTTACTCTGTTCTTTCTTCCTTCTTGATACCCCAAGATTCCTTCTTTATTGTTTTCTTTCTGTTTGCCATTCTTTAGCCATTTTTCAGGATAGGTCTGCTGGAAACAGATTCTTTTCATTTTCCTTCATATAAGAACATCTTGATTTCCCCTTCACTCTTGAGGGATATTTTCACTGGATTTAGGATCTGGACTGACAGTTCTTTTCTTTCAGCACTTGAGAAGTAATGTGCCACTTCGTCTGGTCCCATGGTTTCTGATGAGAAACCCTCTGCCCTTCGAATGGTTTCCCATATAGGGACCGTGTCATCTCTCTCACTGCTTTCAAGGCTTTTTTCTTTGTCTTTTGATTTCAGGAGTTTTACTGTGCTGTCTTGGGGTCCATTTCTTTGGATTTATCCTTTGAGTTTTGTTCAGCTTCTTCACTCTACAGGTTTTTATGTCTTTTTCCAAATTTAGGAAGTTTTCAGGCATTATTTCGTCTATTGTTTCAGCCTGGTCCTCTTTTTCCTCTCTTTTCCCTACATGAATTTCATCATATAGTCCTTCAAATCCCTGAGGCTCTGTTCATTTTTTTCCAGTCTGTTCTCTTACTAGTATTTGTCTCGGGTGATTTCTTTTGTTCTGTTTTAAAGTTCAGTGGTTCTTTCCTTTGTTCTTTCCATCCTGCTAGGAGCCCATCCAGTGAGTTTTTCATTTTGGTTATTGTATTTTCCAAATGTCCTAAAATAGCCATTGGGTTCTTCTTTACATCTTCCATTTATATGCTGAAAAGTAGTCTGTTGCTGAGACTTTCTGTATTTTCAGTTATTTCAAGCATACCTGTAATTGCTCATTGGTGCATTTTTATGACAACTGCTTTAAAAGCTTTGTCAGATACCTTTAACATCTGTATCATCACAGGGTTGGCATCTGTTGATCGTCTTTTTACATTTAGTTTGAGATCTTCTTGGTTCTGGGTATGATGAATGATTTTCAGTTGAAACTTGGACATTTTGAATATCATGTTATGAGACTGGATCTTATGTAAACCTTCTGTCTTAGCTGGCTTCTTGTGGCACTGCTTCCGCAGAAAGGGGAGAGGCTGCACACCACCCACGCCCACCACTCCCCCAGCTGCTGGTGGGTGTGAAGTCCAGGCGCCTGTGCTCTCCACTGATGCTATGGGGAGAGGGAGCCCCATTACCATCTGGTAGGGAATTGGCCTTCTTTGACACCAACCCAGCTTGGGAACGTTGTGGGGGCCCCTCCTTACAGTCTCAAAATGGTGGAAGTCTAGGCCCCCCACTCACCCTTTGCTGATGGGGGGAAAGGTGGGCTCCAGTTTTGCGTGGTGTTTGGATGGTAGTTATAGTCTGAATGTTTTTTGTCCTAGGCACTGGGGATGCAGCAGTGGATTAAAAATCAAAAACTGCTTTCAGGGGCATTTCATTCCAGTTGAGGGAGAGAGACATTAAGTAAAATACTTAATATTTCAGTTGCTGTCACATGGCAGGGCAGAGATCAAGTACAAGTTGAGACAGACTTGCCTGCTATAAATAAGATAATCCGGGAAGGTCTCATTGCTCAGGTGACGTTTGAGCAAAACCCTGAAGGACCTGCAGAATATTGGGGAACTGACTTTCAGGCAGAGGGCACAGCCTCCCTGGCCTCGGTTTGCTGTGCATAAAGCGAGGGTAGTTGTGCTTTCAACAGTGTGAAGAGGTGAAAATAACGGATCTGAGAGCCTCACTTGGGCTGGTGTGTGCACTTAGGGCAACGTGAGCTGTTTGTTATGAGGGTTAGTCTGGTGATTCCTAGGTTCCAGGCTTGGAGAGTCAGGTGATGTGCTAAATAGATAATTTACAGGCAGGGGCAGGGTTAGTGGGTTGAACAAACTCACTCTCAGATCTGTTGAGCTTATGGTTCACACAGACTTCTCCAGTGTAGACACATGGTCTACCCTGGAGGCAGGCCTTTATTTCTTCAACTGGTATTGGTGATCAGCTGCTGTGGTACCCAAAAAGGATTAAGACGGGGTCCTAGCATGCAGGGAAAGCAGCTGTGGGCCATTATTACAGCGAGGGGCCGGGAATGTAAGGGCTGTCAGGAGCAGAGAGGGTGGGCAGTTCCTGGGCATTGTCCTTCAGAGGAAGCCGTGTGGCTGTGGAATAAATGGGAGTTGGGAA
Source organism: Equus asinus (assembly GCF_041296235.1). Lineage (NCBI taxonomy): Eukaryota > Metazoa > Chordata > Mammalia > Perissodactyla > Equidae > Equus > Equus asinus. Next base: position 70,277,135 of record NC_091811.1, on the reverse strand, counting down.
GCCACAGGTGGCTCCCAGGTTGTCAACCCTGGGGTCATGCAGCAGGGCAAGGAGGAGAGTTCGGGGGACATGTCTGACCACCTTGCACACTCTCCTTACAGACTTATGGAGAGATTTCTCATGGATGGATTGTATCCTTCAAGGTTTGAAATGCTCCTTGTTCCTGTGGCCCTTCCCACCCTCATGCCAACTCAACCCCACTGCCCACCCCTTTGCTCCAGTGGTCAAGGGAGGAGAGATAGGTGAGTGAATGCACCGGTTCCATTCAGGCTGGTTTCTTGCCGACTGACCCACGTGGCATTGCACATCATCGATGCAGCATGTTCTGGAGCTCACTCATTTGGATTGGCGTTGTATTAGGAGGGCAAGTAGAATGGCTAGTAGCTCCTGGTCAAATGCCTAGACTCAAGCCCCACCTCTTCTGAGTAGCTCTGGCCTTGGGCAATTCACTTGAGCTCTCTGACCTCAAAACTTGGGCTTTCTAATATTTAAAAATTCTCCAGTATGACTGAACTTTGTAAGATATGAGCTGCCAGCCTCTCCCTCCTCCCATGAATTGTCACGTTGTGTGGGTTTGGAGTGAGACCCTCCCTGACAACTAGGATAATTTTAAAAATCTTACCGGGGAATGCACTGAGGACCATGGGTGAGAAGCGCCTGGAGCCTGCTGCCCCTGCCCTGGGCCCCAGCCACCAAGGTGGAGTCTGTGTGTGTCTTGCTTCACCTTCTACCAGGTGCTCCTTTGCACCCTCCCACCTGCTTCGTCCGGCTTTGCTGGTTAAACCACCAGTGTCTTGCAGCTTTAGGAAGTATTATTCCCTGGGCTTTTTGTTAGGGTTTCACATACAGGCAAACTACAGTTCATAAGCAGCTTGTCGAGGCTTCTTTCCCTGGAACGGTCATGTTGCTGCCTATGGCTGGGTTTCCCCTCTGGCCTGCAGGAGCCCGTCCATTAAGGAGCTGGCGCATCCACGGTTGCATTTTCCAACTACCTGATGCCGTTCATGACAGCTGCTCTGTAAAATGCCGTTCCATGTTTCCCCTTGGACTCAGATGACCGGGACACACACAGCTTCTCCCGCCCTCGCCTTTCCATTGTGCCAGCAATATTTGAAGCTGATCCTCTGTCTGCAGCATTCATTCAATTTAAAACCTAACTCCAGGAAGCAAAGGAGAGAGGGCCTGTTCCATCACACAAGTGCCCCCCCAAGCACCTTCCTCACCTCCCTTTTATTCCTGTTTGCTGCTTAACCTGAATGCAGTCAGCCGCAGCAGCTGTCCACGTACGCCCTGACCCTGTACAAACACACGGCCACTGTGGACGGCAAGACTGTCCTTGTGGGTGAGCAGCACGGGGCCGAGCCAGCCGACTCTCAAGGGGGAGGAGAGGGGAGGGGGAGGGGAGAGAAGGTCCCTGAGAGAGAGTAAAGCAGGGAGGAAATGAGACCCCAGGCAGGGAAGACCCTGAGAATCAGGGGGCCAGGGAGGGTGGGAGGCAGCACTTGGACCCGGTGTTCTCATTTAGCCAGTGTAAAAAAATACAAATGTGATCTGAGTATTATCTTCCTCGGGGTTTTGACTTCCCGCGAGGTCACAGCCTTCCCCTTGGCCAGGCCACACATCCTGCCTGTGTCCATCTGCTGTCACCACTCTCGGAAAGTCTGCCCAGTTTTGACATTGGAGGGTCCTGTATCTTGTGGGTGGAGGCAAGGGGGGTACCTACCTTCTCCCTCTTCGGGCTTCCTGCCTGCATTCTTCTTCCTCTTGGCCCTGGGCCTGTGTCTCCCTCTCACCCACGCCCACGGGCATACACAACGCCTCTCACACACCAAGGTGATCGTGTCCTAATGACACACACGTGCGAGCTGCGTGGCCTCCATTCCGCCCATCCTCCCCACGTGTGTGTTGTTTCTGCACTCAGAGACCTGCACAGAGGTGCTTAGGGCGCCCAGGTCTCCGCCCTCCAGCCCCTGTCAGTCAGAGCTGTGTTCTTATTGCAGACTTTTGGGACACAGCAGGCCAGGAGCGGTTCCAGAGCATGCACGCCTCCTACTACCACAAGGCCCACGCCTGCATCATGGTAGGAGGCCAGCCTGGAGGTGGACAGAAGCTGGGCAGGTCTGGCCTAAGGGGTGAGGGGGTGAGGGGCTTAGCCCCACTGAGCCCTCCCCACCAGGGCTGGGTGCTTGGGGAGAGGGGACCGGCGCAGCCTGGGGACCCTTCAGAATGTACGTGCTCCCTGGAGGTTCTAAGTGAGAGCTTGCCAGGTGCACTCCTCTTCAGGCGGGGATGGGAGAAGAGCCACCATGCTAGGGGAGGGGCAAGTTCAGGGCTCCAACGTGAGACAGAGCATCTAAGAGGCAAACACGGGGGGCCAGCTCCGTGTCCTGGTGGTTGAGTTCGGCATGCTCTGCTTTAGTGGCCTGGGTTTGCGGGTTTGGATCCTGGTCATGGACCTGTACCACTTGTCAGCCACGTCGCGGCAGCAACCCACATACAAAAGAGAGGAAGATTGGCACAGATGTTAGCTCAGGGCCAATCTTCCTCACACAAAAAAAGGAAAAGCAAACAGTCCCTCCGTGATGGAGCCCAGCTACTCAGACAAGCTCCCAAGGCTGTCCTCAGACGTCACCTGGTGCTGCTCTCTAGGGGCGGACACGCGCTGAGTGGACTCTGCGGTTCCCAAGGAACTTACCTTCCCAAACCAGCCCCTCTTTTCCCTCCCAGCTCTCACTTTGCTGTCTGGAACACAGTCCTCAGGGGTCCACCCAAGTAGCCGGGGGTAGTAAGTCCCATAAGAGGGCCTGAAACTCAGCCATGGGAAGGACCAAGAAAGGAGGCAAGCTGTGTAAACCTGTGTCCCTAGGACCTCCTGCCTATGAACTCCCTGGCTCCATCCTCGGGCCCTACTGTCCTTTAAGCACAAGAGCCCTTGGGATTTTCCAAAATTTTAATACTAGTACCTATAAGGGGACAAAACAAAAGAGGGTAACAGGGTAGTGTCCAAAGTCGTACTTGAAGTCTTGCATAGTCAACATCTCTGACCCTTGAGACTGGGGAGGGTGGGTCCCAGCTGTTTCTGTTTCCGTTCTGCACTGGCACTTGGTGCTTTGAGCTCACCTCTCTTTTATCTCTGGGAATGACCTCCTCCTGCCTCTGACACATCTCCATTGGCCCCTTTTGGACCCTTTTCAGAGGCCCAGGGGTGTTTCTCCTGCCAGCATCCCTGCATGCCTGTGTCAGTAGGTGCCTAGCACCAGCCCCAGCCTCCTGCATGCAGCCTGGCAGGTAGAAGGCACTCACCTTCTGATGACCAGGTGGGGATCTGATAGTCGCAAAGGGAGCCGGGGTTCCACTTTCCCCCTTGAAACCCTGATGGGGATGCTCCTCGTCCCAGCCAGCTCCTCCTCAGCTCTCAAAACAAGGAGAGGAAGCTCAGGAACCCAAACCTAGACAAAAGGGGACTGTTTGATGGTGATCATGGGAGGCAGCCTGGTGTGAAGCAGGTTCCAGAAGTTCCACTACAAGCGTGCTTTATGAGAAATCTTCCTGGGAATTGAAGACAGCATGGTCATTTGCTGAAATGGGGCCTGGGGAGTAGCATGGAAGAGCTTCTCAGGTGGACCTCCTGCTGCCTCGGGGTGTGAAGGCTGCTGACCCATGCCCACCACCACGTGGGGCAGCCCCTGGCCCTGGGTGTGGTCCATGCCGCTCCCATGAAGGACTGGGTGGTTGAGAAGTGAGATCAGCCGCTCCAGGGGGTTTCAGGGCTGTTCATCTCAGTCCACTGTTGTGCTGGGCAGTTTGGGCCCCTGAGTCTTCTGGAGGACGGCTTGGAAGCAGGAGGCTGGCTTCTGAGGAGCTCCCATGAGGGGCTTGAAGGATCCCTGCAAGGGAGGAAGGAGCAACTTGAAGTGTCTTAGGATTGCTGGCCTCCCTGCCCTTAGAGAAGTCCATGTGCTCATGCTTCTTGTTGATACTTTAAAATAGGTAAAAGCTATAAATTATAGGAAGTTAATAAAAGTATGATAAGCTACAAAATAACAGATAAAAATTACTTTTAAAAAGTTTAAAACACAAAATGAATAGGAAACTGGTACAGCCACTATGGAAAGCAGTATGGAGATTTCTCAAAAAATTAAAAATAGAAATACCCTATGACCCAGCCATCCCATTACTGAGTATCTATCCTAAGAACTTGAAGTCAGCAATTCCAAGAGTTCCATGCACCCTATGTTCATTGCAGCATTATTTACAATAGCCAAGATGTGGAAGCAACTTAAGTGCCCATCAACTGATGATGGGATAAAGAAGATATGGTATATAAATAGAATGGAATACTACTCAGCCATAAAAAGGGATAAAATCGTCCCATTCACAATAACATGGATGGACCTTGAGGGTATCATGTTAAGTGAAATAAGCCAGATAGAGAAAGACAATCTCTGTATGACTCCACTCATATGTGGAAGTTAAACATGTAGACAAAGAGAACAGATTAGTGGTTACCAGGGGAAAGGGGGCGTGAGGAGTGGGCACAAAGCATGAAGGGGTGCACCTACAACATGACTGACAAACAGTAGTGTACAACTGAAATTTTACAAGGTTATAAACTAGCATAATCCTAATAAAAAGTAAAAAAAAAATACAAAATGAATAGGAAATTAAACAAAAGCTTAAAATTAAAAGGAAGTCAATAGTAACAAGGAAAATTCTAGTATTTAAAATTATTACAAAGGAATTTTAAAACAAAGCTTAAGCAATTAAGAATAGACTAGGAAAAAAACTTCACAATTTGTAACAGACTATACTGATTAGTAAAATTATGCAACTTTGTTAAAGTGGGTAAATAAGCTTAGGTGACAAGATAACAAAAACATGAATAAATATTTTAACACTTTTGGATCTGGAGTTCTAGAGGACTTCCCTGTGACGGGCACAGCTTTGCTGTCAGGGGCTGCAGCTCAGAGCAGGTGTCCAGTCCAGGATCGCAAACCTGTGGCACATGCCCATGCTCAGCTGTCTGTGCGAGTCACCTGGGGGTGGCCTGCAGATACGACGGCACACCTGAGCTGCCTTCCTTCTCTGCTCTTTGCAGGTGTTTGATGTGCAAAGGAAAATCACCTATAAGAACCTAAGCACCTGGTATGCGGAGCTTCGAGAGTTCAGGCCAGAGGTCCCATGCATCGTGGTGGCCAATAAAATTGATGGTGGGCGTCAGCACTTCATGGGGGACCCACCACCACACACTTCCTCCTCCTTTCCTGGGGCAACAAACCTTTCCATCCTCCTTCCCAAGATAAAGCCTTTGGTTGCTTGCCATCACTTCCCTTCCCAGTAAAAATGTCAACTGAGCCAACCTGCCCTCTTCCCAAGGCACAGATCCCCATTAAATTAACTCTTTCAGGGCACATCCCCTGACTGTCCCTGCTCATCCCAGTTTCTGGAATGGGGGCTTCCTGTGACCTACCCTGCAAAACCCTCTCCCTTAATGGACAGGCCAATGTCCTGCCTTCTCTCTACAGCAGACATAAAGATGACCCAAAAAAGCTTCAATTTTGCCAGGAAGTTCTCCCTGCCCCTGTATTTTGTCTCGGCTGCCGATGGTACCAACGTCGTGAAGGTAATGGTAGACTGCAGGTCATTCTAGTGAGGTCAGGGAAGGGCAGGTTGGTGAAGTGACTGGGGACGCTACAAAGAGAAGGGCTGTCTGCAGGGATGTTGGAGAGGATGGGGATTGTTGTGGGGACCATGAGTGGGCATGTAAGTGTTAGTGGAGGAGGTGATGGGCCTGGGCTTGGTGAGGAAAAAGTTCATGCATCAGGGTGATGAGGTGACTTGAGGGGTGACCTTGCTGATTTTAGGGGTGGAGTGTTGCGTGGACTTAGGATTGGGCCTCTGGGTACAGTGCAGGCCAAGTACAGGGAAGCAGTACCCACTGCCATGTTTTCCTTCCTACCACCTCCCCCAGCTCTTCAATGATGCAATTCGATTAGCTGTGTCTTACAAACAGAACTCCCGGGACTTCATGGACGAGGTTTTGCAGGAGCTTGAGGTGGGTCAGGCCCAAATGTCAGATGGGATAGAGAAAACGGCTTCTCGTCAGAGGGGTGTGGAATATAACCCAGTAGAGTGGCTCTTGCCTGCCTTTGCAGGCTGTACATGGTCATTATGCGCACCGCCCCTGGGAGTATCAGGGAGTTGGGCAAATTCAGGGCCAGGCCTCACCTGCAACCTTGTTCGCAGAACTTTGACTTGGAGCAGAAGGAGGAGAATGTGTCGGAGCAAGAGCAGCGTGGCAGTGTCGAGAGCCCATCTGCTTCCTGAGTCAGAGAAGGAGGCCTCTCTCCAGGGCCAACTTGTTGGGTAGGGGGAGAGCTTTCAGAATACCCCTCCCTCCCCCAACCCTCTAGCTCGGACCTGAGGAACTCTTCCAGGCCATCCCCCACTCTACTTCCTGCAAACCCACCCATCCCGTTTGCCTCCGCCACTTCCATGGCCCATGATACCCCTCCACCGCTGTCGCCAGGGACAGGGATGGGGTCAGCACCAGCAAGTACCTCGACGGTCTAAGAGTTCCACAGCACACCCTGAAGCGGAATTAGGGATCAGCAGCATACCCGTCTTCCCAGGATCGGACAGTGAAGAGAATCAGGGAACATGCTTTGTGTGTGTCTTAAATAAAAGGAAATTTAGGTGTTTGTTTTAATTCCCAAAACTGACCTCAGGGTTTACTCACCGCATTTCCACTAAGGGAATGACTTCTAATCCTGAACCACCCCCGTTCCCACCCCTGTGGAATTGGGGAGGCCTCCATCCTTTTTTCACATGGTCTCCCATTCTTTTTCTTCTTTAGTCCCCAACCAGCTTTTTTTTTTTTTAAAAAGGGTTGAGCGGAAGGAGCTCGTCCAGGTGCAGCCAGTATGTTGGTGAACAGTGAGGCTGCAGCCACAGGCACACAAGTGAAAGCAGGTTACAGATCTAGCCATCCTCACAGTACACAGACATCACTGTCACTAACACCAGGGTCAGTACAGCCATACAACAAGGCACACCCATTTGGTTGGAAGAAATTAAGAACAGCTTCCTTTAAAAGCCCTATTTCAGCATGTGAGGCTTTCCCTCCTCTTTTGAGGACCAGTGTGGACATCGTGCCTCCTCCATGGCGAGGGCTGCAGATGGACACACTGCCGCCTTTTCCACTTCTCGCTAGTACTTGTGGTCTGCTGTTTTTATGACCATCTTGTGCATCATTTCCATTGTTTATATTTTTTCTGTTTTTTACAGTAAAGGTTGAATTACATAAACTTTGAGTATATGTGCACGCTTTGTGGGTGTGGATTTCACTGAGCAAAAAGCCACCAAAGAACTTGTAGGTCATCAACTACATGAATGGGGGTGACTGTCTTGATCTGTCATGCAAGAGTAACCCAGGTTGACTCTTGATTTACTGTAACAGAGACCATTTCAGTGGAATTCGATGTTAAAAAATGGGGGGGGGGGGGAGCGCCAGCATGGTGGCATAGTGGTTAAGTTCACACACTCCACTTTGGCAGCCTGGGGTTCGTGGGTTTGGATCCCGGGTGTGGACCTACACATTGCTCATCAAGCCATGCTGTGGTGATGTCCCACATACAAAGTAGAGGATGATTAGCACAGATGTTAGTGACAATCTTCCTCAAGCAAAAAGAGGAAGATTGGCAACAGATGTTAGCTCAGGGCCAATCTTCCTGACTAAAAAAAAAAATGGATTGATTTGAGAGTTGAGAACAAATGATTTTCCCCTTTAAATACTGATACTTAAAATTTCACCTTAAGAGATTTAAAGTGACCAGGGGTTTTCAGGAGTGCATTACCCTGGTGAGGTAGGCTTTTAAAAACAACAGTAAGAAAATAACCCTTTAGATGTTAGCTCAGGGCCAGTCTTCCTCACCAAAAAATAAGCCTTTAGTTATTATAAATAATGTTTTTATATAATGGCTTTATTGAGATATAATTCAAATGCCATAAATTCACCATCAGTATTGGTTTTACATGAACCTTTTGCATTAGGTTCCCTAGAAGCAGAGCCTGAGAAGGCAATTCTTGTTCCGATGACTCAGTGGGGCGGTTCTCTCAGGAGAGTGAGTGAGTGGAGCAGGAGCGAGCAGGAGGCGGGAAGTTAACAAGGTTATGGTCTCAGCTGGAGGCTTCAGTCTCCCTTCCCCTGCCCAGGGGAGCTCTGAGGGCAGACTGTGCCACAGAGTGGGTCCCACTTTGAGACCAGGGGCTTTTTGTGCAAGTCAGCCAAGTGTTAGAGAAGAAGTAGGTAGAGGGGGCGGTTTGTAGCCTCCAGGGCAAACTGGCTCCTGTTTTAGGGAGGGCAATTCTGGGGGGAAAGGGCAGCTACGAGTTATCCATTAGCACTCAAAGCAATTGAGGGATTAGTGCTCAGGCTGGGTGCCAACCTGTCTTTACAGTGTTCGGCTCCACCTGCTTCTTAAAGTCCATTCCATCCTAACACAGGGAACACCACTCCTAAATCTTTTTTGAAATAATTTGAGGTAAAATTTACATAACGTAAAATTAACTATTTTAAATTAATGCAGTACCATTTACAGTTACAATGTTGTGCAACTATCGCCTCTATCTAGTTCTAAAACATTTTCCATCATTCAAAAGTAAAACCCCTTACTCATTAAACAGTTTCTCCCCAATACCCTCTCCCCTCAGCCCCTGGCGAATACTAATCTGCCTTCTGTCTCTATGGATTTATCTATCCTGGAAATTTTATATCAACAGAATCATGCAATATAGGACCTTTGGTGTCTGTCTTCTTTCACTTAGCATGATGTTTTCAAGATTCATCCATGTATCGTGTACTTCATTCCTTTTTATGGCTGGATACTGTTCTGTTGTATGTATATCCAACAATTTGTTTATCCATCATTGATGGACATTTGGGCTGTTTCCACCTTTTAGCTGTTGTGAATAGTGCTGCTGTGAACGGGCTTGGACATGAGTCCTTCAACTTTGTTCTTTTAATGATCGCTTTGACAACATTAATTCTTCCAATCAATGAACACTGGATGTCTTTCCATTTATTTAGGTCTTTAATTTCTTGCAGCAATGTAGTTTTCGTATACAAATCATTCACTTCTTAGTTAAATTTATTTCTAGGTATTCTTTGGATGCTATTTCCTTTTTTGATTGTTCATTGCTGGTTATAGAAACACAGCTGATTTCTGTGTCTTGATCTTATACCCTGAAACTTTGCTGAATTCTTTATTAACTGTACTAGTTTTCCTGTGGATAGTTTGCGATTTTCTGTAAAATAGAATATCATGTGCATATTGAAAAAGTTTTACTTCCTCCTTTCCAATTTGGATGTGTTTTATTTCCTTTTCTTGCTTAATTGGTCTCACTAGAATTTCCAGTTCTGGAATTGTTGAATTAAAGGAGTAAAAGCAGGCATCCTTATCTTGTTCCTGATCTTAAGGGGGAAAGTTTTTAGTTTTTCACCGTTGATTATGTTGTTAGTTATGGGTTTTCTTATGGCCTTTATCATGTTGTAGAAGTTCCCGTCTATTCCTAATTTTCTGAGTACTTTTATTATGAAAGGTTGGCGGGTTTTGTCAAATGCTTTTCCTGTGTCAATTCAGATGACTGTGTGGTTTTTCCACTTCATTCTATCAATGTGGTGTATTACATTAATTTTTGTATATTGAGCCACCTTTGCATTCTTGTGATAAATCCCACTTGTTCATGGTGTATAATCCTTTTAATATTTGTTGATTATGCTAGTATTTTGTTAAAGGTTTTTGCATCTATATTCATAAGGGATGTAAGGATATTTGTTGGTAATTTTCTTTGCTTGTGATGTAGCTTTGGTATCAAAGTAATTCTGCCCTCATAGAATGAGTTGGAAAGCGTTGTATTCTATTATTGGAATAGTTTGGGAAGGATGGGTGTTAATTCTTCTTTAAATGTTCGGTAGGATTCACCAGTGAAGTCATCTGGTCCTGGACTTCTCTTTCTTGGAAGTCCCCCCCCCCCCTTTTTTTTTAACCGATTCAATCTCTGCTTTTTATAGGTCTGTTCAATCTTTCAATGTCTTCTTTCTATTTCTTCTTGAATCAGTTTTAGTAATTTGTTTTTCTAGGAATTTATCCATTTCATCTAGGTTATATAATTTGGGGAGCATGTACTTTATAGTATTTTCTTTTCTATTTTTTTTTTTCTTTTACTGGCAGGAGGAGGAGGTTGGAGGAATGAGGCTGGGTGCTGGAACACCCACACTAACCCCCTGTTGCCTCGGCTCCCCCCAAGTGTTTTCTTATATTCCTTTGTATTTCTGCATAATCAGTACTGTCTCAACTCTCATTTTTTTGTTTTGTTTTGTTTTTTCGAGGAAGATTAGATCTGAGCTAACATCTGCTGCCACTCCTCCTCTTTTTGCTGACGAAGACTGGCTCTAGCTAACATCCGTGCCCATCTTCCTCTACTTTAAATGTGGGACGCCTACCACAGCATGACTTGGGTGCCATGTCCGCACCCAGGATCCAAACCGGCGAGCCCCAGGCCACCGAAGCGGAACGTGCAAACTTAACCACTGTGCCACTGGGCTGGCCCCTCCCAATGGCTTTTTATAAATAATTCATATCCTACTATACTCTGATAATTAAATCATTTTTCTATGATTCATAAATATTCAGATCTTCCCCAGGCCTTAAGAGTCCCACAAATTCTCACCTTTTCCTTCAGTTTCTACAACTGGGACCATATCCTACTACAAAGATGAATTAGACAATTTGAAGACAGATTTCAGCTCACTGCCATGAAACTCACAAATATCCCTGAATATCTACCCACCAGTGATCTCTCACCTGATAACACTCAAAGTTCACCTCTTACCCTGGATAAGCAGATTTCTGCAAATGTATCTCTCTCTCTCCTGCTCTCTCAAAGAGATTTTACTAATTATAAACTGAATCTCCTTTACCAGCAACCTCTCCATCACTTCCCCATCTATGCCCTTAAATTCATTCAATCTCTTCATTCTTGAAATAAAAGTCTTGTCTGAACCAATTTTTCTCTAGTTTATGCCTAGGTCTTTCTTCCTCTTAATAATGAATCTGAAACAGAAGTACACACTTTATTACTATTTCTTCATGCCCCACTCACCCCTTGATTTACTACAAACGATTTCTGTATTAATATTGATATGTAAATTAATTTTTCAGCTTTATTGAGGCATGACAAAAACTGCATATATTTAAGGTGTACAATGTGATGGTGTGATATACCTATATATTGTAAAGTGATTACCACAATCAAGCTAACAATCATTACCTCACAATTACTATTTTTTTGTGGCGAGAACATTTAAAATCTACTATTAGCAAATTTAAAGTACATAATACAGTATTATTAACTACAGCCATCATGCTGTACATTAAATTTTCTAAAACTTACTCATCTTAGAGCCAAAAGTTCGTCCCCAGTGACAAACTTCTCCCCATTTCACAACCCAAGCTCCTGGCAACCTCCATTCTCCTTTCAGCTTTTCCGAGTTCTAATTTTTAAGGTCCCACATATAAGAAAGAACATACAATATTTGTCTTTCTATGTCTAGCTTATTTCACTTAGCATGATGTCCTCCAGGTTCACTCATGTTGTCAAAATTGAAGGATGTCTTTATGCCTGAATAATATTCCATTTAGACAGCTACACAGATCACATTTTCTTTATCTATTCATCCATCAACGGGCATATAGGTTGACAAACAACAAGTGCAGGCAAAGGTGTGTAGAATATGGAAACTTCATACATTGCAGGTAGGAGTGTAAAATCTTGCAGCCACTTTGTAAAAAAATGGCATTTCTTTAAAATGTTATACATGGAATTACCATATGATTCAGAATCTATTTCACTCCTAGGTATACAGCAAAAAAATGAAAATATATGGCCAAAGACTCATATGTGAATGCTCGTAACAAACCTACATATAACAGCCAAAAATAGATGCACCCTAAATATCCATCAACCAGTGGAAGAAAAAATAATGTGTATATCTATACAACAGAATACTATTCACCAATGAAAAGGCATGAAGTAAGGATGCATTATACAACAGGGATGGAACTAAAATTATTAATCTAGTGAAAGAAACCAGACCCAAAAGACGACATCATTTATGATTCTACTTACAAGAAATTTCCATAAAAGGCTCATATACAGACAAAAAACAGATTGACAGTTATCTAGAACTGGGGTCATAAGGGAGATAGAGAGTGAATGTAAATGGAATGAACTTTCTTCTGCAGTGATGGAAAAATATCCTAACATTAGATCACAATTATGGTTATATAACTCTGCAAATATGCTAAGAACTTGGAATTTCATACTTGAAACGTTACTATTATGTTACATAAATTATATGCCAAAAAAGCATTTAAAAAATAAATGTCAAAAATTGTACAGTTGTTTCTGACTTTCAGAAACTCAAGTTACTAACTGAAAATTAATGTAAGTAACACATATCTTCATGCCTATGTACTATATTTTGTTTGAGACTGGATTTTTGCAAATTTTTCAAAATCTTGCTTAGTATTTGCATTTGGAATTACGCATGCAAACACTTAATTGTATGACAAAATTCTCAACACATCGTATTTTACTCTTTTAATTCATTGTTTATAAGGTAGTTTATAAAGGGAAGGAATATCACTTAAAATAATGATGGGGAGGGGTAGATGGGGAAGAGGGGTAATTCTCAGAGATTATTTTGTTTACTTTGAGTACTTTTTGATTTGTAGAAGAAACACATTTGATTGCAGACTTTTTAGAAAAGTACTTAAAATTATTTTTACAGATGTATTTTCTTTTTTTCTCCCCAAAGCCCCAACACATAGTTGTATATCCTAGTTGTAGGTCATTCTAGTTCTTCTATGTGGGACACAGCCACAGCATGGCCTGATGAGCAGTGCCAGGTCCACAGCCAGGATCCAAACTGATGAACCCCAGGCCGCTGAACCAGAGCGTGCGAACTTAACCACTCAGCCATGTGGCCAGCCCCTGCATATCTATTTTTAATAGCAGCTTTAGTGAGATATAATTCACATATCATAAACTTAAAATTATTTCAACAAAAATCATCTATAATCTTACCAGATATCATATTAATATTTAGGTATACATCCTTCTACTCTTTTTTCCTAAATAGGATTTTCTTGGGTGTAAGCACCTAACTTGAAGGAGCAAAATGATAGTACTAATTATAACAAAATTTCACTCATTAAGAAGAATGAGTGCTAAAACACACCCAAAATAAATATTACTTAGAAAATATTTCAAATTTCTAGCAGTAGCTATTTTGGGGAAGCGGGGATGGGGCTAGGTTTGTTGAGGGGGTAGTGGAGGTAAAAGGGTATTTTAGCTTTATCGCTAATGTTCTAATTTTTCAAGAAGAATAGATTCAGTGTATTACTTATGTAATTAAACACTAATAAAAAAGAAAAAAATCCAAACATTAAAAAAAGAGTTGCCACACGTATAAATCTTCAAGGGGGCGGTTATGACACATGAAAGAGAATTACGACATCTAGTCTCGGTGGGGAAGACTTTCAGGAGCCCTGTCTGCCAGCATGACCCCACCCTCACTCCTACAATCATTTCCTCACATTACTTTCAAAATCATCAAGATTGAGTCACATGATAGAGAAATAGGGAATCATCACAGTCCTCAGAAATTCAGGTAGCCACAGTGGCTTTTTCATTTTTGATTTTCCTCCAGAAATACGCTCCTGATTATCAACTTTCAGTAACTCTTAAGGAAAACAGTGATTAGAGTAAAAACAGTTTAGCAAACATATTGAACACTCATATATTTTAAATGTTTGGGACTGTTTGAAGTTATGGCAACAGATACTCCATTAAGGGATTAAAATAAGCTGCGTAATTGTGTTCTCATCTTCAAAGCATGCACAATTCACCTGGGAGTTTGGTGGCTAAATACAGTTTTTCTCACTGTGATAGCATGAGGAACATCAGATGATCAGGCACAGCATACCCAATGTGCACCAACGGCAGCAGCTGTTCACCCTGCAGGCACACAGCAAAGCTCACAATACCTGAGCTCACATGATTTTTCTCCACAATAGGTCTATATCCAGTTGGGAGGGGTTGGCATTCCTGAAGCCAACATCCTACATATACATACACACACACACACACACATATATGTAATACATATATATAGCAGCTGGAAATAAGAGAGATATATGCACCTTGGCTGAGGATAACCCAAGTAACAAGAGAAGCTAAGAAGGTTGTAGTGACTCATCGTTCTCTTGGTGGCTCCATCTGATGAGTCTTCAAGTGCCACTCCTTGACGTCTTTGGGTCCCTCAGGAGCTGCCCTGAGCCACAAACAACTTGCTCTACTGTGTAACAGCATGACAAGAAATGGTGCACACACCTCTCGGCTGCCTAGGCAGGCAGAACGTATTGTTTTATTGTACTATTACATGGAGCTCTTTCCAGGAAAAGGTTTTTTTATATGAACTGCTCACTCAGTAAAGAGGAAGAATAGGCTGAACTAGTTAAATATCCAATTATAAAGGATGTTACAGTAAACTACACCTAAGATTTTTTTTAAAAAGCCATAATTCCTTATCTACAATTTTCATACCCAATAAAGCTCTGAAAACAACAAGTTTCTCCCTAAGTTTGATGACAAAACCTGACCTGATCTGAGTTCTTTACGGTCTATTTGATAATGAGTGCTACCCTAGACTCTTTTGGGAGTTCTAAGTAAAATATTTTACTTTTCTAAAATCTGACAAACTTGGATTCCAAAACACGACTATCCCTAGTTTTCCAGATAAAGGACTGTTGTGAAGCAGTATTTCCCCAAAATACTAATGATATGGTGATTCTACCAAACTCAAAGATGGTTCCAATAAATATTTTTGTCCCATAGTACGTCATGAGGATGAATCTCGAGGAAAAGAGGAAACAAAGCTCTGCTAGAACAAGTGCATGAAGAACCGAGGCAGGAATGACGTGGGAAGCGACGCAGCTGTAGACATTCTATGATCACCGGCTGTTCACCCCCCTGCTGCTAACAGTTGTCTGCACAGAAATGAAAAGTGTCACTCTTCTGAAATCTCTTTTAGGTACAGTGCTTTAGGATATTCTTATGGAGTAGTTCTCAACCTGTTTAAACGTTAGACTCTCCCAGAGAGCTTTATAAAAATAACCCATGCGTGAGTCTCACTGTCAGACCTTCGATTTTCTTGCTCTAGAGAGGGGCCTTGGCAACAGTACTTTTGACAATTCTCTACATGATTCTTAGGGGGCAGCCAGAGCTTTAAAAAGTCACAATGCCCAGGCTGTACCCCAGACCAGATAAATCAGAATCTTTGGAGGTGAAGCACAGATAAAAGTATTATTTTAAGGTGCTCAAGTGTTTCTAACATAGACCCAAAGTTGAAAACCAATGGCTAAGACTCACTGAGTTGCTTGGCTTAAGGATTAAGGGTGTCAACTGTTTTATTTTTCCTGAACCATGTCAGTTCTAGATCGTCACTGTAGTAGTGTCACCTATGAAGTATTCTAAGCTTTATCCACTCTGATGGTGCCTTATTCATGGAATCTTCCCCCAATTTCTCTAAGAATGAAAAAGGGGCAGGGGGAAAGTTACAGAAATCATGAGAAATATTTCAAAATACTTTCAGTAAAAAAGTCCACAGCACATCACATTCCTTCACCACAAAGTGAGTCATCGTGAAACGCAGGGTGCACCTGAGCTGGGGATGCAGTGAAGAGGAAAGCACAATACAGAAGTGCAGAACAGAGAATCATGGCGTCTCCAGCAATTTCCAGGAGAGCAAATGAAAAGGATTCTCCCAGTGACTCTAACTGTTCAAGATGCCAATTCCAGATTCCTATACAAATTTCAAAGAAAGCTAGAAAATATATTAAAAAATTTTAAATTTCAGATAATTGCTGCTCAGAGATCAACTGAAATATATAGTAAGGTGCACGTTTTTCAGATACAAGATAGATCTCTTTTGCTTTTACTTAAAAATATTTTCGTGCATTCTAAATTGTCATATGAAAAAGACATTTGGTTTTTTTCCATCACTAACCCTGGGGAAGGAAGAACAAACATGGAGCAGGCCTCACAGGTCACTGGGAACCAAAGTCCACGCTCCTCACGACTGGAAATGCAAGTGACAGGAGAAGAGCAGGACACACCTGCTCGGGCTCCACACTCATTGGTTTAAACCACTCAAAACAGATATAACAATCGGCACAGCGGCACTTCTCCGCCAGAACTGAGACCACTTTAAAATTTTATCCCTTTTAGTCCCTACACTGGTTTAAAAAAACAAAAGTTTTATCTACCAAGTAGGAGCTTTCAGTTCAGTGCACAGCAACATACAGGGACATTTTAGCTTCACTGCTCAGGAAGTTCTGCTGAGTAGAAGGGAAATATGGGTACGGTCTGTGTGCTCGTCGCTCAGGAGGAAGATAGCAGCTGTTACGAGGAGCTGCTAAGAGGAAAATGTGGAATCCATCACGATGGACATGGAAGGAGCTGGCATCTTCGCCGTGTCATTACTGTTACTCTTCTTAGGATGAAACTCGGAATTGCAAATTTAGCTGAACTTACCACAGTTCCAACCTTTGTAAATGAAATAAAGTTCACTCCCTGGGCCAGAACCCCCAAGCAGCCGTTGGGAGCAGGAGGGCAGTGACCACAGAAGAAAACAGATTCACGGCATTGTTGTCCAGAATGGGTCTCCCTGCTATGTACTTTACCTCCCTCGCCGGGCTGTTGACCACCAGGCCAGTAACTTCATCCAAACCTGGAGTGGAAAATCCAAAGGACTTGATTTTAAAAAAGAACAAATTAGCTTTTCTCCTCCAAAGGAGATAATCTTTGAAAGATTCTCAGCCACTTGTAAAATGACTTTAGTGGATAATCTATATGGTGAGAGCTACAGAATCCTTGATTACAAAAGACCTCTTTGAATAAATGGGGCTCGGCACACCCCAACACCATTCTCAACACTGCTGGAGCCCTTCAGAAGCAGAAGGGAGACATGAAAGCAGAGATGGCTCCCCTCCAAGACCAGCCTGAGGCCCCTGAGAGTAGGGACCACTCTTTCACCTCCACGAATGGATACCCAAGACCCCGTAAGGTGCTGGCACAAGATTTACTGAGTGAATTAATCTGCCCCCCAGGCCATTTTTTTTCAACCCACTCAATATGATCAGAAACTTCCCCAGTTAGAGCCCACTTTAGAAGAAAACCTAGACTCTTTAAAAAACACGTGTAATGTCTCTATGTGCGTGTGTAGTGTCAATTAAAATCAGAGTGCTTCCTCCATAGTGTCTCAGTGAGACTAAAGAAGCTGAAAGAACACACATTCTGACTAGGGAGAGGGGAGTGGAAGGGCAGGTGATTACTTTGGGACACGAACAGAACGGAGAGGGGTGTCTCAGGGAACCTTCCTCCAGACGTCCAGCCTCTTTGTGTCTGACTCAAAGGAGAAAACACGGTTGGTTAGAGTATGGAGCAAATACACACCCAACAGAACATGCCAGTATACTGACATGACAGTAACGCCTCAGAAGCAAAGCACAGAAAACCTGGGGACCAAGTCTCCCAATATCCTGAGTGAGACTAAAACTCAGTAGGGAGGACAGCAAATAGGATGTCACAACAGAAAAGGAGATCATATGCATATCATCAGATCGACAGAGTACTTATTTCTTAAATGGACTTGGAAGACAGAAGAAGGGGCATTATAATGTTCTGATCCCAGACGTTCTGCTTTCCTGGGATTAGGCGAAGTCCCATAAGTAGAAGCATCTGTTTCCTGTACTGTCTTAGCCTCCCTGCATAGCTTCTGCTCATTGCTCCACAGGACTACTTCTCTTCTAATTAATTTAACACAAAAGCATAAGAAAATCAAAACCGTAGAAGACTTTGCCCTATCCTTCCTGGTCCAACAATCTGTGTCTCTGGGATTGTTTTCATTGTCACATCTTTTTTTTTTTCTTTTCCGTATCTGTTTTCCATTTCTTTAATATACCAATAAGTTGCAATAATAAGGTAATGTTCTTACCAGAAAACTGCATTGTAGCTCCTAAATATGAGTCCACAATTGATCCCAGTAATCCAGCTAAACCCCCAAATGCAATAATTGGCCACTGGGGAGCAGAAATGTCTAAATCGTTAACAAAAACCAACTGTGTGAGGAAGTACGTGATGCCCACACAAGTACCACCAAGGAGACTGGAGGCGAGGCCCACCATCGTAACCCCTCCGTTGGTCCCTGAAGAAGAAGAATGGATAAAATCATTTGGTTAACAATCAGCAAACACACAAAGTCAAGAAAAGCAAACAAGTTTGGTACCTATCTAACCAAAAACGACTATAAAGAAAGGTTCTCTTTGATGCGATCCAAAGACCACAGCCGACTTAGAAAACAGTCTTCTCTCCTCAGCTACTGCTGACGTTCTAAGCAGAAGTGGAAGGTTTAGTGGAGCCAGACTGCATGGTTTCAAACTCAGTTCTGCCACTCCCAAGCTATGTGACTGTGGCGAAGTTACCTGACTTCTTGATGCCTTAGTTTCCTTGTTTATAAGATGGAAATAATAAAAGAGCCAATTCACAGGACTACTAAGAAGAGTATAAACGGTCATCCACGTAGAGCAGTTACAACAGTGCTTTGCACAAAGTAGGTGCTCAGTGTTAGCTGCTACGATGATGATAATGATAAAGAGGAGGAAGAAAAAAGAAGGAGAGGAAGGAGGAGAAAGAAAAGGAGGAGGTGGAGGAGGAGATGATGATAAAGACAAAAAAGGAGTAGTAGCTGTTGACGACAATGGCAATGGGGAGCTGAGACAGATGCCAAAGCGCTCAACACCTAACGGGCCCTCAAGAAATATCCTCCAGTTCCCTTCCTCTTCCCTTCCCACTGATGTGTCTGTGGGTCAATCTCCATGTTTCTGTATTCTTTATCTAGAACTTGCTAACATTTCCTGAAAATATTTATTACCACCAATTTAAGAGCCTACAGCAATTTTACAATTAAGAAGACTAACCAAAATTCTTAAAATTTTGACTCAAATAAGAAACACAATAAATCATGAGGTTTTGTTCATTTCTGCTATTTAAAGAAACTTAAACCTAAATAAAGACTAACCAACTGGAACCTTCTCCCAGGTTGTTATCAGTCTTGGTGGGCTTTTACTCAGAACGGTGCCAACTTCTGAAGCCCATGTATCTCCAGCAGAGCAGGCAAGGGCAGCCAAGAGAGACAAACACATCCAGGAAGCAGCGTACTCCTTGGAAAAGTCTATTGCGATTTCCCCGGGGCCGTTCTCTATCATGTACAGCAGGGCCAGCTCTGTGGGCACAGCGCCATTGCAGAACACCTGGACCCAGTTCCGCTGCCCCCCTGGAGACAAACAAGCACAGGACAAGGACAGGAAAGCTTTCCTCCTGGAAGGAAAATCATGTGGCTATAGGAACTTTTACTGTAAACTTTAAGAAAAATGACTGTAATTTTAAAAATGACGAAAAGTGGGATGGTACCTTTGCCCACATACCATACTGTTTTAGAATACTTACTGAGAGATTTTAGTGGTTCTAAAATTCTACTGTGACTTACTATTGTGGTGAAGTAATGATAAATTAAATTAGGCTACTACTTAAAGTAATTCTCATATAAAATCTCTTTCAACAGTCTAAACATGTTCTAATTAAAAACTTATGATACCTTAGGATGAAACAAAGGTTACTATTTTAAGTAATATCAAACATAATTCACTTTACCTTCCTTATATTCTGAATCTAGACGCTTCTTTGTTTCTCCCTTCCATTTAGTGAGTTTTGAAGAAGAAAGGAAAAACATCAGCAAAGAGGTAAAAAAGCTGAAATTTGCAATGGTCAGGATAAATCCCACCACTAGCCCTGAAAGAAACACACACACACAGAATTATGCTTAGTGTCTACATTAATGATGCGAAAAAAGAATGGAATTTTTTCAGTTATTTTCACATTATAACCTGAAACATACATTTCCTATACATTTACATTTTTATCAACTAAGATATTAACAGTAAACTGAAAGTTGGTTTGATTAAATTGAGATGTATTTTCTTTTGCCATATTTTGATCTCCTTTCAAACAAACCATGCTAACTATGCTATGAATGTAAGATATTATTTTAGACACTTTATAATCAAGTTGCAGAACACAATGAATAATTGTGATTTTGTTATTATTGAACAATATGTAGTATATATGATATATGATATTTGGTTAGACAGCTAGTCTTAAGAATTTCTCTGTTTCTCTCAGGGTAGGAAAGACTACAAGTCTTTCAGGTTTCTACTTTTTACATTCCCCCCTACAGCTTGGTATTTTTTTTTTCTGCTTTATAAAGAAGATTCAAAAAAGATAAGCTTTTTATGCTTTTCAAAGAACTTTCACATGCTCTCTTGTTGAGTCTCACAAACTATGTGAGGAGATATAGTTTCTTAGCTAAGTTTTCCTACGTAAATCTATGAAAAATAATCCTGGATTTCATGTGGAACTACAAATGGTAGGTGTTCTGTGAATATGATTTTAGATTTTTAGACTTTTTTCTTTGTTTCTTTTGTTTGGGTAAACAAAGAAGAAAGGGGACATTACTTTTCCATGAGTGATCAATTTCAAGGACAGCTTGTAAAATCTATAGTTCAATCAGGAACATGAGAGAGACGCTTACATTTCGTGACACACAAGAGAACAAAGGGGAGGGAAGGGAAGATGTACCCTGGGAGCACAGCAACACGGAGAGGCCGCCGAGGCCAGCTGCTCAGGCAGTCAGACACGCCTGAGACTTAAAGAACTTGCTGCGGGCCAGTTAGGAAGTTATAAAACCTCTCTCTAGGGAATTCTATAGGGAAAGTGCACACATATGTTGGAATTGGCTTTTAAAATCACCCAGATAATCCTTAAGGCCTTCTGTTACAAAATTTAAAACAGTTCTAGTGAGTAAAACCTGGTAGTCAAGGTGGCAAAGTACCCTCATTTCTATTACCACAATGGTTAGTTAACCGCATAAAAATGAGTGCGAGAGAGGATTCTGGGAAGATGGAGGAACAGGAAGCACTGGGAAGCTGTCTCCCATCTAGACAACGACTGCACAGGCAGAATCTGTCTGATAAGACTATTTCACACCTCTGGAGTCTACTGAAGGCTTGTGGCTTCCAGGGAAAGACTTGGGAGGGAAACTGCAGTTAATTTTGGTCAATTTCAGCTCTTAGATGGGCAGTAGCTACCCATCCACCACCCCTAGACCCATGGCAGGCAGTGCAGGAGGTGCGAGAACAGCTTGCACATAGCACGTGGATGCCAGGGTGGGCAATAAGGACTTGTCTTCCAAACATCAGAATTTGTGTTCTGATCACTGGCTGCTGCTTCTGATCACGGAGGTACAGACACAGGCTGGTGGCCACCGCTGCACTCCACCCCCTGTGGCTGCAAGCCCCTCCTTTAGTCTGGCATAAGCAACTACCAGAGGATGTAAAGGGCTGGCACCAACCCCCCTTCATTTTGCTGTTTTTTCTCCTTTTGGGAGCCAGACATTAAAGACTAGGGACCTTCGAAAGCAACGGCATATACAGGGGAATTAAGAAAGCCACCACGCATACCCAGAGAAAGGCACAGGCTCAGAAAAGACCACGAAGACCTTGGGTTTATAGCTCAGGATGATCCCCAGCACAGAGATAGTCTGCAACAATCAAAAACAAAAACAAGCAAACCCTGGGGATAGAGAAGATTCTGATTTACAGAGTTACCACAATATTAGATTTAAACATCCAGTTTTCAACAAAAATATCACAAAGCATACCAAGATTCAGGAAAGTACGGCCCATTCAAAGGAAAAAAATAAATCAACAGAGACTGTCACTGAGAAAGGCCAGATGGTGGACCTAAACAAAAGACTTTAAAACAAGTGTCTTTAAGATGCTTAAAGAACTAAAAGAAGATGTGGAGAAAACCAAGAAAACAATATATGAATAATATGGAAATTTCAATAAAGTGATAAAAACCTGAAAAGAAACCAGAAAGAAATACTAGAGCTGATAAGAGCAATAACTGAAATGAAAACTTCACTAGAGATTCAAACGCACATCTGGCCAGCAGAAGAATCAGCGAGCTCAAAGACCAGATGATGGAAATTATCATGTCTGAAGAACAGAAAGGAAAAAGATGGAAGAAAAGTAAACAGAACCTGAGGCATATGTGGGACACCATCAAGTGGACCAACATAAACATGTGGAAATCTCAGAATAAGAGAGAGGAAGCAGCAGCAGAAAAATTACTTGAAGAAATAATGGCTGAAAATTTCCTAAGTTTGATGAAAGACATGAATATAAACGTGCAAGAAGCTCAACTCTAAGTAGAGTGAATTCAGAGACCCACTGAGACACAGTACAATCAAACTGTTCAAAGACACACAGAGACTCTTGGAAGCAGCAAGAGGTAAGCAACTCGTCACATACAAGAGATGCACAATGAGATTATCAGAAGATTTCATATCACAAACTTTAGAGGCCAGAAGGCCCTGGGCTGACACATTCAAGGTGCTAAAAGAAAAAAAACTGTCAACCAAGTATCCTATATCCTTTCAAACTATTTTTCACAAGTGAGGGAGAAATTAAGACAGAGTTTTTATATGTTATTGAAGTTACGCTGGCAAAAATTCAAATTAGAGTGTTATAACTTTAGGATGTTAAATGTAATTCTCATGTTCACCACAAAAAAAAAAAACAGCTATAGAATACACACAAAAGGAAAAGAGAAAGAAATTAAAACATTTCACTACAAAAAAATTATACACAAAAGAAGTAATGCAGGAAATGGACAAAAAAAACTGTAAGGCATACAGAAAAACAGCACAATGACAGAAGTCCCTCCTTATTAGTCATTACTTTAAATGTAAATGGATTAAATGCTCCAATCAAAAGATTGGCAGAGTGGATAAAAAAACAGGATTCAACTACATGCTGTGTACAAGAGACTCACTCTAAATCCAAAGACACAGATGGGCTGAAAGTAAAAGGACTGAAAAAGATATTCCATGTAAATAGTAACCAAAACAGGGCAGGAGCGGCTCTACTATATGCGACAAGAAACAAGCTTGCTACTGGGCCCATGTGACACGATCCCATCTTTTTTTTAAGCGTTTCCTTTCTTTCTGGCATAACAAGATGCTCTAGGCTCATCCCAAACCTACTTTGCCCCAGTCCTCAAAGCAGCCATTTCTTTGAGGTCTGGTTCATTTCAGTGGGGAAGGGACATCAGAGGTCAGGGTCAAGGCCCTCAGTGTGCTCACTGCTACGGAGCAAGTAAACACACACACACACATACACGAACATACAAACAGACACACATGCATATATATGCATGCACACACGTGCACATACACAGGTACACACACATACACGAACATACAGACACACATGCATATATATGCATGCACACACGTGCACATACACAGGTACACACACATACAAGAACATACAGACACACATGCATATATGTGCATGCACACACGTGCACATACACAGGTACACACACGAACATACACGAACATACAGACACACATGCATATATATGCATGCACACACGTGCACATACACAGGTACACACACACATACACGAACATACAGACACACATGCATATATATGCATGCACACACGTGCACATACACAGGTACACACACATACACGAACATACAGACACACATGCATATATATGCATGCACACACGTGCACATACACAGGTACACACACATACACGAACATACAGACACACATGCATATATATGCATGCACACACGTGCACATACACAGGTACACACACATACACGAACACACAGACACACATGCATATATATGCATGCACACACGTGCACATACACAGGTACACACACATACACGAACATACAGACACACATGCATATATATGCATGCACACACGTGCACATACACAGGTACACACACATACACGAACATACAGACACACATGCATATATATGCATGCACACACGTGCACATACACAGGTACACACACATACACGAACATACAGACACACATGCATATATATGCATGCACACACGTGCACATACACAGGTACATACACACACATACACGAACATACAGACACACATGCATATATATGCATGCACACACGTGCACATACACAGGTACACACACATACACGAACATACAGACACACATGCATATATATGCATGCACACACGTGCACATACACAGGTACATACACACACATACACGAACATACAAATACACACACATGCATATATATGCATGCACACACGTGCACATACACAGGTACACACACGAACATACAGACACACATGCATATATATGCATGCACACACGTGCACATACACAGGTACACACACACATACACGAACATACAGACACACACATGCATATATATGCATGCACACACGTGCACATACACAGGTACACACACGAACATACAGACACACATGCATATATATGCATGCACACACGTGCACATACACAGGTACACACACATACAAGAACATACAGACACACATGCATATATATGCATGCACACACGTGCACATACACAGGTACACACACGAACATACAGACACACATGCATATATATGCATGCACACACGTGCACATACACAGGTACACACACACATACACGAACATACAGACACACACATGCATATATATGCATGCACACACGTGCACATACACAGGTAAACACACACACATACACGAACATACAGACACACATGCATATATGTGCATGCACACACGTGCACATACACAGGTACACACACGAACATACAGACACACATGCATATATATGCATGCACACACGTGCACATACACAGGTACATACACACACATACACGAACATACAAATACACACACATGCATATGTATGTACGCACACACATATATACACTGACACATAAAACATCTTGGAAATCACAAGATCACACCTGACCCTACCCAAAGACTGCAGGAATACAGTTAAACACTGTGTTTACAAGCGATTCGTTTTTCTTTTCCTTTCAGTGTGCTTCTAGTGTTAATTTAAGACACAACTGAGCTCATGTGCTTTCGTTTGCGTTTAGTTTTAGATTCCTCCCTCCCATCTTTATTAATTCAATTGTATTTCTTAAATGTGTAGAATACTGGCATGCTTTCAAAAGTGAAACATACAAAAAACTACGCTCAGCAAAGTGTCGCTTCCTCCTGTCCCCTCCTCCACACCCTCTACATTTTGCTCTCCCTCCACTGTTTGAAGGTAACCCACCAGTTTTCTGGTTTATCATTCCTGTGTTTCTTTTCAGAAAGATAAGCATGTTTTCTCATTTTCCCTTCTTCTTCACACAAAAGGTAGCATTCTCTATACGTTCCTTTGAACTCGCAAGCACACTCTTGATACTAATTTGATAGTCCTTTCAGGAACAGAATGTGTTAGTCTGCCGCTGAGTGCTCAGATCAGTGGCACCCAAGGAATTTATATTCTGCTTTATAAACTGGTCTCTCACGAGTCTGACTGCTTCAAGTCTAAACATGATTCTCAACTTCCAGGTTGAGGGTTGGACAAATATCCAAGTTCTGGCCCTGCAGAGTTGGGAACCAGTTTCCCAGAATGTGACAACCACACCAAGGCACTGTTATCTTGTGTGGCCATGTCCAGGCTACCTACTTGTATTTTTAACTACAAATTCTTCCATCCCTGACTAACTCTATGGTTGACAATTTCTGTTCTCTGTAATTCTTAAGATATATTCAGGTTTGCTTTATGATTTTTATCAAATACACATTAAACAAAATTCTGCTAATAGAATAAAAGATATTAAATAAACGTTAAATGAGTTAACATTTATTTACTAAATAAGTATTAAACAATATTTTATTAAATAACAGAATAGGGACATGGTTCCTATTTCTTTTTTTTTCTTTTGGTGAGGAAGATTGGCCCTAACTTCTGTTCCAATCTTCCTCTTTTTTCTTTGAGGAAGACTGTCCCTGAACCAACATCTGTGCCAATCTTCCTCTATTTTGTATGTGGGACACCACCACAACATGGCTTGACAAGTGGTGTGTTGGTCTGTGCCTGGGATCCAAACCTGTGAACCCCAGGCCACCAAAGCAGAGCATGTGAACTTAACCACTACGCCACCGGGCCAGCCCCAGGTTCCTAATTCTACTGTACTAAGTCTTTCTATTGATAGCTCAAGGTTCAAGTACCACAACTACTGAGACATTCATTGATTGACCCATCCAGAGATACTCAATTATTGGCATTTTACTCAAGTTTAGTACACTTTAATTCAGAGTGCAAGAAATAGGGTGAACTTTATAAAGTACTAATAAAGTCCTTCAGCTCTGGAGTTGAACAGTCTTGAGTTCAAACCTCAGCTCCTCCACTTGCCTCTGCATGACTAAGAGAATGTACCTGACCTTAAGCCTCAATTTTTCATCAGTGGGATGAGAAGAATAAGAATTCCTACCTCACTGGCTTGCTGTGAAAAGTTAAACAAGATAATTTTTATAATATTATATTATCCAGCATGTAGGAGGCCCTTAATAAATGTTAATATCATTAGTAGCGTTAAAAAAGGAGGCCCAAAACAGAGTCACCTATAGTAAGTGAGCCCCAAGTCAGAAACCAAGACTTAACACCTAACTGTAGTGTCAGCCTCTCCTTTAACCAGTCAATCTGGAATTACCTGGTCAGCTCGGGGAAGGAGCTGACAGACCCCGCCTTCTCCCAAACGGAGGCACCTTGCCTGAAAGGACCCACTCTGCTGGAGTAACCTCCTCCTGCCTGTCACCCTCCACTCTGTGCAGTCCTTGGGGCTCCTTTCTACCTGCTGGGTGGGATGCTGCCCGACTCACGAACTGCTAAATTAAGCCTGTTACATCTTCAAATTCACTTGGTTGAATTTGTTCTTTTTAACAGTAGTAACAGCAGTTGCAGTGGCAAAATCTCAACGATGACATTATTTTTGTAATTATGTATTATTATTTTAACAATAATAATGAATATTATTATCATTATCTAATCTTTAAGTTTTTTCAATTGGTTTTTAAAATATTATGAAAGCAGTACATGCCTACTGGAGGGTAAAGCCAAACATACGGAAGTGTACAAAGTAAAAGTCGGAGTGTCTCTACTCACCCCCTCTTCAGGGACAGTCACTGTTAACAATTTGTTCCACTGTCTTTAAACAAACCTTAAGTAAGACAGCCCAAAAAGACTTGACACTGGAATGCTACAAAAGTCATCTACATTCTTTTTACTTCAACCACCTTAAAATACTACGTGAAGTGATCAATGTTCACGTTGATGGCAGGTGCAGACTGAGGAAATAAACTGAAGGCCTTAAAGGAATGATTTCTTTCCTGTAATCTAAAAATACCTTAGAATTCTGGGTAACTCCCAGCTCTGTCTGGACTCTCAGATTAGTACCTGCTGTTTCCAGTTCCCGTCTATTCCATCTCCCCAACCACCTCTGAATCTCTAAATGTCACTGACAAGAAGTTAACAGGCACAACAATAGGGTGCTCCCGAAGCACGTGAAGACTCAAGGATTATGGCTGACTTCTCAGTTTAAAATAGGTGAATTCTATACCTAACAGATTCCACTGGAGACATAAAACCACACTGTCTACAAATTTCTCTGATAGTGGGAGTAGAGTTACACCCAAAATTCCAACCAAGGTGACCTGGATATAATCTCTAGGAGTCAGAAAAGGGAAGGGCAGGACTAGAATTTTATAATTTAACAAACTCAAATCTAATCACTTGTATCATACATAATCTGCCTAGAGAAAGACTGTGGGAATCAAAAGAAGGCTGGTTAGCCCAAAATATAGAACTCAAAGGCCAAAAGAGCCAGAGGTTGGCAGACTTGTCAAACACTGTACAAGGTGGGGCTGGCCCCGTGGCGGAGTGGTTAAGTTTGCACGGTCTGCTGCAGGCGGCCCAGTGTTTCGTTGGTTCAAATCCTGGGCGCGGACATGGCACTGCTCATCAAACCACGCTGAGGCAGCGTCCCACATGCCACAACTAAAAGGACCCACAACGAAGAATACACAACTATGTACTGGGGGGCTTTGGGGAGAAAAAGGAAAAAAATAAAATCTTTGGAAAAAAAAAAAAACACTGTACAAGGGACAGGATTCTGGCCCGTGGATGTGCATCACCGACTGCTTCTCACAAAGCAACCTTCTAATTATAATCCGACTTCTCGAGTGGCCTGACTACAAGAACAGGGCACGCCTAAACAATGACGTCTGCATTCCGGGCTGCCTGGTGGCTCTATATTTTATCAGAGTAATAAAGTGGCATTCTGGCTCATATATCAGTCCCCTGTGACAATGAGCAGCATAAACCAGTTTTCTTGGCTCTTATCAACTCTGGGTACCTGACAGAATGAAGTTTCTTTTTCAGAAAGACTTTGGTGACCAAAAAGAGGTCAGGCCACCCTGTGCCACCACACGGAGCACAACCCCTGGCCTTCCCTGACAACATCCCGTTTGGGTGCACTCCTACTACACTTAACAGCATCTCCTTCTGGGGATTAAATGCCTCAAATCCATCTTACTGATCATCTGTCTCCCCTGAGACACAAATGTAAGCTCTCTGACAGTGGGATTTTTATCCATTTTGTTCACTACTAAATCCTAAGTGCCCAGAACAGTGCCTGGCTCACTAAATATCTGACGAATGAATGAACGCAAAAGTGGTAAACCACTAAGCCTAACACTCTTGGCAAGGGAAACCAAATTAAAACTTGTTAAGTTAAAAGCCTGATGACAAAGTACAACAGGGACATGTTCAAAGGAATACACTGAATAACTAAACTAGACAGTAATTCCTTGGAACAAACCACCTACACAGTGCTTTACAGTTTACAAGCACTCTCCCTCTCATATGCTCTCATGTGATCCTCTCCATAGTCTAGAAATACTTTCTCTCAAGGAAACCAGAGCCCTCCACTTCAGTGTCCACCGTAAGCACTGCCTCAACCCCTCCCCTCTCCTATCAATACCAAGACATGTGTTCCTGTGCCATGCAGGACTCTAAATACGCAGATCCTAAGGAAGTTCTCAATCTTTCTCAACCCCAAGCACACTAAAGGCAGGATATGGCATGCTTTAGTAACATTCCTATAACCGTGAATAGCAGTGGTAGAAGAAAAACAATAACTAACATTTATAAAGCACTTCTTATGCATGCCAGGTACCGTGCTAAACAAGCATTTGCAGGGATGACCGCTTGGATACGTCAGTGCTAGGGGTGCTATTGTCCCCCTGATTTTATAGACGGGAAAGGCATGACACTGCGAGTTTCAGGGACTTGCAGCCACACTCCAGGGCAGTATTCCCAAGGACTGCCACACTTTGACTCAGCATTACAGTTTGCTGTCCTTAAGGAAAAAACTCCAAACAAAAAGATACCAACATTCCATAGAATGAAACGATTAGGAAAAGAGCAGAGGTTTTAAAGTTAATCTACAGATACTCCCTCAGTGCCTATAACATGTGCAGCGCTATTCAAAGCAGGGACACAGAAGCAGAAGACATACTCTGTCTCCAGGGGGTTTATAACAGAGTGGAAAGAAGAGAATCACTAACAGTGAACGTCTGTATAACATTTTACGGTTTAACCAGATGTGCTGCCCCACACATTCTCGTGTTTGAGGCTCACCAATAAGCCCACAAGGACCTACTTCATAAGAGACAAAGAGTGTGAGGGCCTGAGGATTTAGGCGATGTGGCAAAGTTCACGGAGCTGGCAGGCGGCTGTGTCATGGTTCCAGAACCCACCTTCTAATTCTAAACCAAGCTGGGTAGGAATGGAAGAGATGCCCCAGGCTAGAAGGCAGGAAAGGAAAGGGCAGCAGGAAAGAAACCAAAGGAGAGATCAGAAAAGAGGAGAGCAGGACAGCACACAACATGGAAGCCACAGAAGACAGACTTCAGGAACAACTCAATGCTTCTTGCTACAGGTCAAGAACAATTTAAACATAATGGCAAGGCCACCTGAGAAAGGACATTTTTAGCAAAGCATAACTCTATGTTACTATACTGAGCCAGAGATTGTTCAAGTTATTTACAATAAATAAATGAATACTTCAAAAGTGCTAGTAGCAGTGCCTGGTACACAGTATGCACAACATAAGCATCTGCTAAATAAATAAAACATAACCATTCCTAATACTTATTGATTACATGGTAAGACAAAATTCATATAAAAATGTCAATACATCGGTTAACTATAATTCTCAACTACCCCACAGAAGGGAAAACACTCCTTAACAGAATTTGAACAATGTTTCTCAATTACGAAGAGAATTAGCATGATTCTGAAGAACTGTCCCTAATAACAAGCACCAATAAATGTTGGTGATGTGTCTAGACACTGAACTAAGAACTTTATAGTAATTATCTCATTTACTCCTTACTACAACCCTAAGAATGAAATCAGGGGTTTCATTCATTTTGTGGGGCGTGAAGCTTATAAATTTGGGGGCCCTCTTTTAAGAAAAAAGTACCTTTTACCTTTATAAAATTTATAAAACCATAGGACCATAAGAGCACATTGCTAGGACTCTTCCCAGGGCCTTGGAAGGTACTATTGCAAGTGAAATGCCATGAAGTTTAAGCTCGTTAAATTCATGGTATATCCTTCTCTAGGTTAGATATTAACAACCCCGTTTCTCTGAAGAGAAAACTAAGGCATAGAGAGGTTCAGTGACTCTCCCAAAGCCATAACTAT
The DNA here is from genome assembly GCF_041296235.1 of Equus asinus. Lineage (NCBI taxonomy): Eukaryota > Metazoa > Chordata > Mammalia > Perissodactyla > Equidae > Equus > Equus asinus. The sequence goes on along the minus strand of NC_091811.1, from coordinate 70,246,263 downwards.
ATGCAGATGCATCCTGCCTGATTCTAGTGCTTGTTCCTTGACCATGATGTATCTGCCTCTGTGAAGGCTGCTCTAATTCATAACCTCATGAGAAACATCTGCCGTACACAGCATGTGAGGGGTAGAGGGTGTTTATGGTGCATCAGGGACTAACAATGGTGGGGTAGGTGGCCTCAAGACCCACCCGTTCTAAATAATCCTCATCCTGTAGAGATCTCATCCTATAGGAAGTATTTGGGGGGAATCCTCATGTCCTGGGGCTCATAACACTGGTAGGATATGAAAGACCCAATGTTAAATCAGATCAGGTCACTCCCCTGATTTGAGGCAGCAGAGACTCCACCTAGTTTGGAATAAGATCTTTACTGTGTCCCACAAGCCCCCACATTACCCGGCCCTTGCCTATTTATTTCATTTTCTCTCTCACGACTTTTCCTTTTCTTACTACTTTCCAGACAAATGAGCCTTATTCTCCCTCCAGAATAAACCAGGCTTGTCTATGTACACTTGTTATTCTGTCAGACTGGACATGCTTTTCACAGATCTCCTCATTGCTGGCTTCTTCAGGTTCTGGTTCAAAGCCACCTCCTTAGAGAAAAGGGTTATGCCTGACCCCATCTACAAAAGAATGCCCATACCCCCAAAATGCATGCTTTATTATCTTTAATTTTTCTCATAAACTTTATCATTATATGAAGAGTTTTATGTATTTTACTTGTTTAGTTGTTATCTAACTGTCCTAAAGAATAAAAGTTCCACAAGAACTAAAACCTGTGCTGTTCACAGCTGTAGCCCCAGTTTCTACAAGAGTGGCACACAGTCAGTGCTCAATAAATATTTGCTAAAAGAATAAATGGCCCACCCCTAACTCAGTTCTGAAAAATAAACGTAGACCACTCAGTACGGACTGCTCTGATTGGGGTTACCAGCTGCAATGCCCAGGAGGAATCCTTTCCACAGGCTCCCAGGAGGAGTGCTCCCATGTCTCTGCTAGCGGATGACAATTCAATTAAGCAGCAGAATAATCAAGGTCCTCAAAAGTCTAGCTTATCAATCTACTTGGGATCAATCACAAAGTTAAATTCGTACATTACACTAAAAGGGTATGCTAGTATCTGAAATTTTGACAACAGGAATGTTGAGCAATGTACAACTTTATCATTGCCTAAAATATACAATATTGTGATTTACAGTTTCACATATTCAGAATTTAGAAAACATGAGTTTAAATTAGGTAACCAAGCACTTACTACATAGTTAAATATTCAAAAGAAAAACATACCTCCTAAAGCCCCACTGTGATCTAGACTTTTCTTTTTAAAGCCATTAGAGACGATCAAGACAGGAACAACAATAGAAAACAGCCAACGCCAAGGAGAAATGGGCTGTAAGTTACCTGAAAAAGTATAAAGGTAGAACACAAATCATGCGAAGCCTGCACAAGTTAGTCTTGGCTGTAAGCTTTGATAACTTTCTGCATTCTGGACTAAAATATAGTCACAGGTAGAGAAACAGGGATGAAGTTACCAAAGTAAAATATTTATGTTGAGATCTGCATGTCTTCAGAGAGACAATCCCACTGGGGAATGACCAAATAAGTCCTTCCAGGTTTTGAGAACCATTTAGTTATTAATAATAATGGGTTTTTCATACATATTTGGAGGTTTGAAATGAATCCCTGGCTCCTCACTTCTTTGAAAGGAGGCAAGTATTAAATCTCAACAACAGCACGGAGCAAACTCCTTTCTTAACAGGATCCGATTATTCCTCTCCCTGCCTTTCAGGAGATTTTTTTTTTTTTAAAGTAACCTTCTCACAGGCTACACACCTCAGGATTCAGTGATTAGCAACTTATTTTTCCAAAAGTTGCATCTAGCTCACAGATGTTTTGTTGGGCTAGCACAATGTTTTCAAACAATTTGAGTCAATATCTAAAGATTAGGAGATTTCGTATAAAAGTCCAGATTCCTGGCTTCTTTTAAAAACTGTAAGTTACGCCCACGTGGCAGAACTGACGCCAGGTGAAGAGAGGCCACCTCCTCATGGCTTCCCGGTTTAGAGTCCCTGCCGTTCCTGAACGACGCCCAAACACCAAGGCTGAGTGATTAGAGTAAGAGTGTGAGCTGCTGTTTGCACCACGTTTCTATCAAAAACAGAAAAAAGAAAGACAAAGAGGCCCAAATGTTCAACCAGGAAACAGGAAAACCCTATTTCTGGAAGTGAAAACTACTCCCACGTGTTGCATATGCGAAGGCCTGGACAGCTTCACTCGTTAGCATCCGGCGCCTGGCCCCAGGGGCTCGAGCGCCCGAGCTTAGCATCCCGCCCGTTCTGTCGAGTCGAGAACAGGTGACACGGGCACTGAGTCTGCTCCTCCCGCACCGCCTGCCCCACGAACACACAGCCCCGAAAGCTTCCGTATTCGGTGCACACATCCGACTTTTCACGTGTCTCTTTCCAAAAGGACTAAAGTCTCAGAGGCTGCCACTTAGGATAGAACCATTTAAGAGTCCACTTTCTCACTCTACTTTTCACTGTTTCCTCTTAACCGAACAGTACTCTGTTTCAATGGGTACGAAGAAGTTTGTGCAAAGGCATACTCGTGCTCGAAGGGGGCTTCAAAACCTCAAAGATTTGAGCGCAGAGTACCTTAGACTTAAGCGAAGTGGCTTCAGACTTTAAAAGGAATCTGTTCTTTTGAAGTGACCAAACAGCAGACAAATCCCCCACGTCTCCAAATGTAAACATTATGCCACCTTTCGTTTTCACTGTTATTTTTACAGGACACACGGAATTGGTAACCGGCGTTACTAATGTTCTTTCCAAAAGCGTCACCGCAACGACTTTACAAAGCTGTTTCACTGACTTCTCCCCAAGACAGATGAAATAAATTCCGAAATAGGTGTGACTAGTACAGGACAAGCAGCATTTATTAAAACGCTTTAAAACGTTCAGGGCACCGCTTGTTTCCGTGCTGGCAGGCCACTTAGGCCGCGGAAGCTCGCGTCCACGCAGACACGGGTTTCGGGTCCCGCAGCGGCACCGTTTTAAAGTCCTCAGGCCGGGCGGCAGGGAGACGCCGCAGCGCCCACTCACCGTAATGGGTGCTGGCGGCCACGGACAGAAGCCAGAAGGCCAGGGAGACGCACAGCACCAGGCCCAGAACGGCGACGCCGGCGATCATCTTCACCACCTGCCGCATCCGCCGTCGCCAAGCCTGTCACGGGAACACGCCTTGGAGAAGTAAGCCGCGGGCGCCGCGCGAGCCCGAGCCCACCTCCGCAGACGCGCGCCCGCGCTCACCGAGCCGCGCCCGGCCACGCGGCCGCAGGTTCGGCGCCCCGAGTCCAGAGCCCAGTCTAAGGCCAGGCCGCAACGCCCCCCCGCTGCCCGCGCCGCACAGCCGCGCTCATGCGCCGACTGGGGCCCAGGCACAGGTCCGGGCGCGCCGGTCCCGGCGCAGCACCCCGTGCGCATGCGCCGGCCTGGGTCCAGGCACACGTCCGGGCTCGCCGGCCCAGGCGCAGCACCCCGCGCGCATGCGCCGGCCTGGGTCCAGGCACACGTTCGGACGCGCCGGCACGGGCGCGGGCTCCTCACGCGCGCATGCGTCGGAGACCCCTGCCTCGCTCCCGCGTCTCCTGGGAGACCTGCCGAGGGCCTTCGGCTTCGGACGTCGGGGCGGAGGCCGCCTCGGGGTGGCGACAGATGAGGGACGCGCGCGAGGGCGGCCCCGTCGCAAACGCGTTTCACCTGCGGCGGGGCGTGTCGCGTCGTGGAGACAAGCCTCTGGTTGAGCCGCTCGGGACGAAGGCACCGTCTGCCGCGACCTGCGCCCGTCGTGTCCTCTGACCGAGCGGCGCGGCGCGGCGCGGGGCGGGGCGGGGCGGCGCGGGCCGGTTCCGGCGCTGTAGGATCTCTCGGCGGCGGCCTCGTGCGCCTGTCCGCGTGAACCCCGGCGACAGGGTAGGGTGGAGCGTCAAGGCCGGGACCTCTGTGCCTGTGCGCGGGCTCGGGGCCAGCCGGCTGACCCACTTCCGCCGCCGGCGGGCCGGGGGGCCTGGGCGTCGGAGCCATTTTTCTCACGACCCTCTGGCTCGGGCACACGTGAATAACTGTGTTGGTGACCGGTGTAGGGAAGGAAGACATTTCCTCGTCCCAAATGTGGGTTCGTATGGCCAGAGACCGAGTTAAATTCATATGAGACAGAATAGCAAGAGAAAATTAAGCAAAGCTTTATGAGAAACCATGGCCTGGGGCCTTTCTTCCCAAAGGAAGAAGGGGCACCGAAGAAGTGGGGTGCACAGAGTGGTTATATACCCCCAAACAGGGTGTTTCACATGTCATTGAAATGTCCCTCCCACAATAGTCACAAGATTGCCCTGTCGCACAGGGCTTGATGGACACAGCAGGTAGTGGTCTGCTATCTCAGTGGGCGTAGCAGGAGGCAAGCCGATTGTCTTGAGCTGGGTGGTCACAGGTGAGGGCAGCAATCAGTTCCTACCCTAAGGAAAGACTCTTAATCCTTAAAGAAATGCCAACGTTGGGAGGGGGAGGGAAGTTAGTTACAGGAGGTTACCAGACAAGCACAATAAAATGCAGATTTAAGTCCTTGCCTTTGGCATTGATTAAGAGTTTCTAGAGAGAAGGTCATCTCCTTCTTCCTGGTACAGAGAGGGAGGCACCTTTTACAGATAGAGATTTACCTTACAAATGTAAATGTGTCCTAACAAACGGCAAGTTCCTTTCCTCAGAGCCTCCTTCCTTGTCCCGGTTTATCAAAAGCAATCAGCCTCAAATAATCCCGATGCCAAAGAGACATATCTTGGGGTGGCCAATTCCAGGTCCCTACACTGGCCTTCCAGCCAGCATGGCTCCTCCGTTCCTCCCAGTGTCCAGATTACTGCTGCGTTTTCCATGAAACAAGTCATCTGGCTTAAGGCTGAAACGGTCTGCCGGAATTAACGTCATTAAAGTATCCTTAGTCTTAAAAAAAACATGATCTTACTGATGCGGGGTCGGTGAGCCGAGGAGGCGAAAGAAAGATTTCTTAGACTCTCAAGATCTGGCAGGAGTGCTCTTTTATTTAGAGAATAGTGTGGAATAGCATGGGGACAGGACCCATGGGCAGTCAGAGCTTCTGCTGCCGGCATGGGGACAGGACCCACGGGCAGTCAGAGCTCCTGCTGCTGCTTCTGCTGCCCCCGCTGGCATGGGGACAGGACCCACAGGCAGTCAGAGCTCCTGCTGCTGCCTCTTCTGCTGCCCCCGCTGGCATGGGGACAGGACCCACGGGCAGGCAGAGCAGCTGCTGCTGCCCCCGCTGACATGGGGACAGGACCCATGGGGAGGCAGAGCTGGTGTGTAGGGACAGGACCCACGGGCAGTCAGAGCTCCTGCTGCTGCCCCGAGTTGAGGGTTAGGGCTAAATTTAAGGCATAGGTATATGATTCATCTCTTTACAAGACAAAGGAAAGAACATGAAAAAAAAGTTAAAATGGTATCAGTGCAGGTGGGGTCTGGTCATTGGGTGATCCCATGACTTTTAGACAAGAATCAAATCGGATTAAGTAAAGGTTAGAAAGGTTAGACGCCACCACCCTAAACCAGTTACATGAGATTGCCAGACAGCAACCAACTTAAGTTCTTGCCTTCCCCATTAAGAGCTTCTAGAGATAAGACCATTCCCCCTTCTTCCTGGTACAGAGAGGGAGGCATCTTCACAGATAGAGGTTTCCCTTAGAAATGTAAATGTTTCCCAACAAAGGGGCAAACAAATTCCACTCCTTGGAGCCTGAATCTCATCTGTAGTTTTAAAACTAACCAGCCTAAAAATCCTCATCATAAGCCATTTTAAAATTAAGCAGCCTAAAAATCCTCATCATTACAGTCCAGTGATTTTTATAGACATTAACTGATGGGGGCTCGGGAGCCTAGGAGTCAAAAGAAAGATTTTGTGGACTCTCAAGTTCTGGTAGTAGTGCTCCTTTATTCAGAAATGGTGTGGGGACAGGACCCACAGGTGGTGAAGGCCTGCAGGCGTGGGGACGGGACCCACGGGCGGGGAAGGGCTGCAAGTGTTGAGGGTTAGGGCTAAATTTATAAGGCATGGGTACGTGACTTATTTTTACCAAAGAACGATGATGTAAAAAGTCATGAAAATGGTATCAGTGCAGGTGGGGGTCTGGTTATTGTGTGGTCATATAACTTAAGATAAGCATCGGCTCATATAGATCAGCATGTAGGCCAGGATGCCCTGGGCTTCTCTCCCTGGGGCAGCCTTGGTGCACTCATTCACTAGGTTAAAAAATGTAGGGGCTGGCCCGGTGGCGCAGCGGTTAGGTGCACACATTCCGCCTCAGTTGGGATCCCGCGTGCGGACATGTCACCACTTGGTAAGCCACGCTGTGGCAGGCGTCCCACATATAAAGTAGAGGAAGATGGGCATGGATGTTAGCTCAGGGCCAGTCTTCCTCAGCAAAAAGAGGAGGATTGGCGGCAGATGTTAGCTCAGGGCTAATCTTCCTCAAAAAAAAAAATATGTAAGCAGTCTTTTTCTATTCATTTTAAAAGGCATTTTCTAGCTGGAGAATTGCTGGTGACAAATAAAAATGGCAAGCAATAGGATATATTGGAGTATATGAGGAAGCCATTTGGTATAAACCTAATTCGGCCTGACTTTTTTTTCAAAAGGGCCTGACTGTGGCTATTGAGCACACATTGCATATCTGCTTAGACATTTCCTTTGGCCAGAACAAAGGCCCTTGAGATAAAGGTGCAACTTACCCCCAAAATTAGCATTTCCTTAGGGATAAGCATTTTTCCTTAGGCTAGGAACTGATTGCTGCACTCACCTCCCAGCTCACCTGTGACCACACAGCTGGAGACAACAGACTGCCACCCTGCTGTGTTCACAGAGACAGAAGACCTACCTGCTATTTCCATCAATCGCTGTGCTGACAGAGCAGTCTTGCGACTATTGTAAAAGGGACATTTCAATCCTATGTGAAACATCCTCTTTGAGGGTATATAACCACCCTTATACCTCCACTTCTTTGGAGTGCTCTGTTCCTTTGTGGAAAGACTCTCCCGGGTTATAATCCTCAGATTTAAGCTCAGAATAAACTTACCCAAATTTTCATTTATAGATTGGATATGGATTATTTTCGTCGACACTGGTTAGGGGTGAGGACACTAGTAGGTGCGTCCACCACATCCAGCCTCCTCCAGCACCTCCAACATGTTTCAGGGCGAGAAGTCCCGTGTCCTCTCAGGACCACGACTGCATTATTAAATGCTGCAAGAAGGTAGGAAACGTGAATGCCTTTGTTTAAACCTTTCCAGCAGAGTTAACTGTTTTACCAGATTCCTTTCCCTCAGAAAACCTGACCGTTTGAGGATTTCTATAGTAATCAGAGAAGCAGACTGAAAATTCATTGTTGGACTAGTAATCATTAGATTTCACAATATAAATACGTATTTCTGTTGAAGCCTTCTTTAACACAAACAAGTTCGGATTTTTCTGGGATAGACACTTGGTGCTTAACACCAATTGTAAACTCATCTCAATGACAAAAAGCACTTAATCTTGCTGGGAAAATATCAGTGGATTCTATGTGCAGTCCCTTTGAATTTAAGCCAAAGGAGTGGTTTAGATTTTCTGAAATCTACTAATATTTGAATGCCCAATATATACATGTCAGACCCCTGAGGTGCAAAAAGAAAAAACAGAACACACACATACTTCCTTGAAGGAAGAGACGATGAAAATAGATATGTACAATTACATTATAATATGACTTTATCCAAGTTATGGGTAAAGCAGGACCCAGGGAGAAAAGCACTTTGGTATGTTAAGGGAAAGTGTGATGGAGAGACTAAGACTTGAAAGATGACAAGGAGTTTGCTAAGTGACCAAGCTAAGGGAAGGACAATTTGTAAAGGTCTAGTGGTTAAGAAGGGCATGATAATAGGAAGTTCAAGAGAATGCAGAAGAGTTAGCACTAACAAGGTTTGAAATATCAGCTAAATAAACTGATAATTCATCTGAGAGATGGGCACATATCTGCTTTCTTGACATTAAACACTCCCCCCCCAAAATTTTTTTTAACTTTTGGAGCACAAATTTTAAAAGCCTAGGCAGCAGTTTGAAGACTGATATGTACCTTAGATTCAACTCATTCTAAAAAGGCATTAGGGATGGGGTGGGGAGCAGTGAGGGCAGGAATAAATAAATGTAGTATTTTTTTCCAGTAGCCTTAAGAGGGACATCTATCTGATTCATCCTAGTTTCCTCTAAAGTATCAGAAAAAAAATTTAAAAATCACATCTTTCATTTTTGTTATTAAAATAATGCTTTGATACCATATCTACAAATAAATCTTTGTGCAAGTCTAAAATTATTGTCAGGATAGACAATTTTTATAGCCCTTCATATATCTGGTTTAGATTGCATAAACGGTATTTAAAAACAGTGCAAATAAACTGCAATGTATGTTTAGATATAACTTGAGTCACAAAAAAGAAAATGATAATTCTTCCAGGCTTTACATATCTTTGTTTTGTATACAGCCTGGCAATTTAAGGAGGGGGACTTCTACAGAAGTATTTTAGGGGTCAGTTTAGGGGAAGGACTCCTTTGTTTACATTTTTTGGAAATAACAGGCATGACAATTTCCTTGGGAAAAAGTTTTTAATATCAACATACTGGGAATACACTTTTTGTGAATACAATATGCAATTGTTTAATATTATAAAATCATTAATTTTAGAAAGTTTCCAACTGTCTAAATACCAAAAGAATCCCATATTGTGGCATAAACATGAACCATTTCTATATTATACCAAAATTAAAATTTACCCAGGTGCTAACATTGAGAAATGAGATAAAATACCAACATTATAAAGTTTACCCAGAAGAGATCAACAGTGACTTCATAGACTATCTTTACTGTATACCTATATAAAGTTTTTTATTTTAGTTTTTTGAGACACATGACTTGTTATTTTAATAATATGATTCATATGTTTAACAGAGAGTTATAATATGGAGGGCAGAGAAGAGGATTTGGAGCCCAAAGACCAGTGTTCAATCTAGAACCTTTTGGATTATTGGCATTTCCATCCCTTGTGCCAGCTGGCACATAGTAAATGTCTGAATGAATAAATAAATGAACACGGATTTCTTCATCTGTAAATTGGAGATACGAACACCTACCACACAGAATATTTGTGAGAACAAGTAAGAGAACTAATGGGTGCCGTAGTGCTTTGTTAACTTTACGACTCTGAGTTAAATTATTTTTAAAAGTCTGTTAGTAGGGTTTGTTATTTTATAAAAATATCAAATGTCAAATAAACTCCATTATTTGGCTTTGATGTAGTATTTTATTTAATTATGTTTTCCTTCTAACTAAGATAGCATTAACAACAAGTTTTTTCAGTGTTCATTTTAAACAGAAAAAATGTCTTACAATTCATTAAAAACACTCTGTAATTCAGGTCAACACCAATGTCCTTCTACCTCCTTTGGCTAAGTCATTATCAGGAAATCTGTTTCATTTCAAAAGAAAGCATCTTATTAGAAAAAAAGGTCTAAAGTTGATATGTTCTCATTAAATTCCAATTCAACAGCATTTACCAAAGCCCTTCACAGATATTTCATTTATAACATTTATCATATTGTATTATAAACAATATTTCAGGAGACTGAGCAACTTAAGGGCAGAAAATCATGTCATATTCATCTTTATATCAAGTTCCTAGGCTTTGGCTGGTTCTCTGTAGAGGTTAGTGCCTCAGACATTGAATGAATGACAGACATAGAATGAACGAACAGAGGATATGTGTTGTGTCCAGCAGAGGACAAAGAGCTGTTATAACTTTGATTAGTTTTATGGCATATGGTCAAAGTGATAAGAAGTTAATCAACAAACTGAAAACAGGATTTTTTTTTTTTTGAGGATTAGCACCTGAGCTAACATATTGCCAATCTCTTTTTTTTTCTTCGTCTTCTTCTCCCCAAAGCCCCCCAGTACATACTTGTATTTTCCGGTTTTAGGTCCTTCTGGTTGTGCTATGTGGGACGCTGCCTCAGCATGGCCTGATGAGCAGTGCTATGTCTGTGCCCAGGATCCAAACCCACGAAACCCTGGGCCACCAAAGCGGAGTGTGCAAACTCAACCACTCAGCCATGGGGCCGGCCCCTGAAAACAGGATTTTAAAAGATTGCTTTTAGGTTTTTTCTATGAATGAAAGTAGTTTTAAGGTAGACAGATGTGTGTTAATAAAATAATTTGATGCAGGGAGAGTTTGGAGCATGTTATCAGGACAGTAACATAAAAATGACATGGAGAAAACAGCAAAAAAATTTACTTTGAAATTACTGTGTGGTAGTTTAATCAGTGTTCTCAAATAATAATGAATGAAGACTAACTTTGCCAAAAGCTTGTATTTTAGAATGTTTTGTTTTTGTGATTTTTAAAACATTATATTAAGATATCAAGCTATTACTGTAGATGGGAACCAGCCTGCATTAGTTAGTGTTCTCTTTTGTATTAGAGAGGGGCGGTGAACCCCATGAGGGTTTATACTTGGAAAACATAGTTTACGTTTAAATGATTATTTGCCCAACTTATTTTGAGGTATAAAATACGTACAGTTAGTGTTTGCTCATGATTATATATTGGTGAAAAGATATTTGAAAGCGTATTAGGAAAAAAAAGTGACAATTCCAAGGAGCTACATCAATATTTAAGATAAAGATAAAATGACTAACAAGGTTTACAATATACACAAAAGGGTTTTCATAAATATTTGTTCTAAGGTGCCTGATGATAACTAAAAGAGATTTTTCCTACTTTTGCCTCTGTAAATCCCCTTATTAAAAGAAAGCGTGCTAATACTGTCAAAAGACTGTTGCTAGGATCCAAGCAAATATCATTAAAAAAGTTTTAAAAAGTCTTTTTCATCATCAAATAGCCATTACCTTAATAGGAAAGATTTACAGCAGTTTATGATTAGGTGTATGCTGCTTTCATATGGCAGTGTCAGAAGCTCGAATCAGGATTGAATAACTTGATTACACATTAATAAATTTTTACATGATTTGACCAAAGCTGTTTGAAGGAAAGGGTTCTTATTAAACTTTATCTGGTAAAATAAGGCAAACCGTTCAATTGTTCAAGTGGCAACTATAAGAATAGTTCTGATATTCTATTTGTAAATTAATTAGCATGTGCATAGCTTTATCAGAGAGAACCACATCTCATTCGCTTAGGCACTATGGTTGCCCTATTTGACACTCACTGAAAAAGGAGATATAAAAAGCAAGCTGATGTGTAAGATAAACTGATTCCATTTTAAGTTACAAGTTGTGAAGATATGATAAATACTTTTCTACAATTAAATTCTATCGTGGGTTCATAAAAAAAAAAAGCTTAAGAGTTTTGCTATCGACACACACAGGAGTAGAGGGAATATTCCTAAAATGGAACTTTCTGGCATGTTTGCTTATTAATGCATCAATTTCGAAAATGGAAATGTAATACTTTTATTATGAGAAAAATAGTATATTTATGTTTTTAAGTAAAAGCTAGATCCCCATCTCTGCATAATTTCACGACATATTTTCTTAGAAGGTGAATATAATCACTACAACTTTTTACTAGTCTAAGGTACCTGAGGCCTTATCTAGCTTGGATGACTCAAGGGTACTTCACATTCAAAATTATTATTTCAAAATACAATCTATTTTAAAAGTAATATTCTTATGAAGGAGGCCACGATTAGCTCACTTTTACTGGTAAAAAGATACAGAAAGTTTAAATAAAAGAATTTTCCCTGAACCTCAGGTTTTTTCCTCTAAAGTTTCCAAATCACAGTGCCAATAATAAATTAATACAAACCCTAGCAGTTCTAAAGTCATATTCAATGTTGGTTAACTCCTACTTACCATCTTATTTAGAATGTAATATCCCAACTTTGGTACAGGAAAAAAATATTTCCTAATATAAATTAAACACATTGTCATAGAGTGTTCTTTAAAAGTAGTTTTAAAAGACAAAAACACAAAACACCTTGCAAAATACAATTTACTAACAAAATTTTTAAGTATGTAGTTCTCACATAAGGCACTTCCATTCTTTTTCAAAGTTTCATAGGAAGTTTTCCATTTTTTTTGGTAATCACATCTTCATAAATTATACAGGAGTAACGGTACTTCAAGTAAAACTATTAAATACCCACTTTTGGCGTAATTGCGTTAAATATCTTTACCTTTGACTGGAACGAAGGATGGGCATCAAGTTCTATGCAGGGTAATTGTAAATGAAGGTACTCTTGGTCTGTTTTAGAGTTTGAAAATTTTTAACATTTTACCTTGTTGATCTTGTTCAAGAATCTTGAAATCTTCTAAAGGAAGGCTGCTTAAGGCAGTTGGTAAAATGTGTTCTGATGTGCCAGCAGGTAATATGTTATTTGCTTCTAGATTCTTCACCAAGCACGTAGCTTTGATCCATCTTCGAGTTGCTCTGCGCTCTTTTTGTAGGCAAGTTTTCATTTTCCTTCTTAAGCTTGCTATTTCTTTTTCCAGTTTAATTATCCTCTTTTTTGCCTCCATAGGATTCCTAAAGGCATAACTGTGTTCAAGTAGTACTTGCTGACTACTAATGTTGGATTTTAAATTCGATGGTCCGGTTGGAGTACTGCTGTTGTTTTTCTTCAAAAGATTCCTTGACTTGAGTTTCTGAGCCAAATAAAATTAGAGGGTTGAACATAAAACATGGAATATCACAAATAAGTAAAGTTTGTCCAGTTTTGGATAACAGTATTTAAACAGCTCTTTTGAAAATTGATTCTAAAAGTTTGATAGGAAACATCAGCAGCCTATCTCATGTAATCATGGATTCAGGTTTCTCAACTGGTTGAATTGATTCCAGCCACCCATTTCTTTTTGTCTTGCCTCTCCAGAGAGATACAAACGTTGGTTTGGAGATAGACAATGGACTTCCAAGGTCTCTTCAAAACTATGGAGTATGATTCTACCAACACTTAAAAAATCCTTTGCAATTTTCTAAGACCAATATAGAATGTATAAAGACATTTGGTGTATGTGTGGTACTGATGTGATCTCTTTTTTTAGGTAAATAGTATTCTCTCAATTTGGTTAATATTTCAGTCCTGGGGTCCTGCTTAATGAAAACATCTTCTCATGTATCAAGCTCCTGAATAGATCTGCTTACTAACTGTTCACAGTTACATCTTCCATTCAAGGATTTAAAATCTGGCTAGGAAGATTTTGCCCAAATCAGAAACCCAAGGACCCTTTTTTTCCTTTATCTCTTTCATCCAGTTAGTCATCAAGTCTTATTAATTCCACCTCCTAAATATCTCTGTCATGAATCCTCTCCTCTCCATCATTCTTAATGCCGCTGTCCACATCAGACCCATATCATGCCTGGCTTGAAATACTAAAAACTTCTTTCTAGATCTCCTCCTCATTCTGATCCTCACTAATCCATATTCTGCCACCAGAATAATTTTTCTAACAGATTTGATGTTTCTACACTGGCTAAATTCCTCTTTGCCTCCCCATTATCTAAAGAAAAAAATCTTTACATGGCATATTATACCATTTAGGATTTCATCCCATTCTGCCATTCATCATCCTGACTTATTCTCCAGCAAGACTAAACCACCTACAGTTTCCAGATTATGTCATAACCTCATAACCTCTTTCATTTATTCAACAAACATTTAATGAAACACACAGGAATTAACTTAGGAATTCCTGGGGACATAATGGTAAAGAAGACAAATATGGTTCCTGTCCTCATGAAACCTGTAATTGGTATTGCCTTCTGCCTAGGGGAATTGGCAGGGACTCTTTATTTTTTTGCTGAGGAAGATTTGCCCTGAGCTAACATCTGTGCCAGTCTTCCTCTATTTTGTATGTAGGTCACTGCCACAGTATGGCCAACAAGTCGTGTGTGTCTGCACCCGCGATTCAAACCCTTGAACCAGGGCTGCCAAAGCAGAGTGCACCAAACTTAACCACCATGCCATGGGGCCAGCCCCCAAGGACTGTTTTTGATCTTTTCTTCTTTTAATTTTTTTTAAGATTTTTTTTTTTTAGGAAGATTAGCCCTGAGCTAACATCTGCCACCAATCCTCCTCTTCTTGCTGTGGAAGGCTGGCCCTGAGCTAACATCTGTGCCCATCTTCCTCTACTTTATATGTGGGACACCTGCCACAGCATGGCTTGACAAGTTGCGCTTAGGTCTGCGCCCGGGATCCGAAATGGTGCACCCTGGGCTGCCGAAGCAGAACATGAGAACTTAACTCCTGTGCCACAGGCCGGCCCCGTTTTTGATCTTTATATCCTCAATATCTAACTTAGATTCTGACAAAGTTTAGTAAATATTTGTTGAATGAATAAATGATCAAAATGCCAAAAAATAAGCTATACTTCAAATTCAATAAATATCTGAGTATGTACTAAGTACCAGGCACTATTTGCGGTGCTGAGGGTTCAGAAGTGAGAGAGACAAAGTTCTTGCCCTCCTGGAGCTTTTCTAATATCTGTGATAATTAGTTCACCAGTTTCCTCTCCTGTTCACATCCTAACTCATGTATCTTCACACATTTAACTATCACAATAACTCAAGAAAAGCAGTGGTTTTTCCTCTTTCAGAGGAAAAGATGTCTGTCCCCCTCTTCAAAGCTACACCCTCTATTTTTGTTCATTCTACACCTTTTTTTTTTTTTTTAAAGATTTTATTTTTCCTTTTTCTCCCCAAAGCCCCCAGGTACATAGTTGTGTGTTTTTAGTTGTGGGTCCTTCTAGTTGTGGCATGTGGGATGCCGCCTCACCATGGCCTGATGAGTGGTGCTATGTCCACGCCCAGGATTCCAACTGGCAAAACCCTGGGCCGCCGAAGGGGAGCACGTGAACCTAACCACTCTGCCACAGGGCCAGCCCCATTCTACCCCTTCTTACCTTTCAGTGACCCTGTCTTTCTCAGCTAGCTTTTTCCTCTCTGATCAGATCTTCCCTAACTAGATAACATTGTTTTAATACATTCATCCTGTACCTTAATTCTCTCCTTCCTTTTAAATATCACTTGCTAACATGTGACTATTTTCGACTCACCCTCAACCCACTGGCTTTTGTGCTCACTGTGCTATTGCAACTGTCCTGTGAAAGGTCAAGAAGCCTCTCCTAAGTTCCAAACTCCAAGCTGAAGCCCAGCCTAAATGCTTAAGCTCTATGAAGTTTTCTTTTATGCCTCCCTCTGCACTTACATTTTTTGGTATAAATCTGCTATTCTTTGGGTGTGCTGTTCTTAAAGCACTTAGCACAAATTTTGTATATCTTAAAATCAGAGCAGAGTGATGCTGGAGGTTTCATTATTCATGATTTCTCAGTTTTACCATTGATTGAATTATTGATAACTGGCAATAATGTAAAAACCCAACATAGTAAAACAATTTGGATTGGGGAAAGAATATTGGAGTCAGCAGAATTGAGATCTAATTCTAGCCTGCACCTTTACTGCGCAAGAGGAAGTTTTTCAACTTTCTTGAGGCATATCATTATATATGAATTTCAGTACATTCTGAATTGTTCTATTTTATAAACAAAAAGGAATGGGTTCTAAAAATGGTAAAAATGGAGTAAAAGTAACATTACCTACCATAGACTTTATATGGGTACAAAAATCAAAAATGGTTGGAACAGCATCCATTTTAAGTCGTCGAGTCTGTCCTGTTAGGTCAAAACAGGAGGCTTCAAAGTGCTTTGAACAAAGAAAAGTGTGTTTTCCTGGCACAAAATTTTTGCGCCTAACCAGGCGAACCCATTCTTTTCTTCTTTTAGGATCCAAAGGAAACCTTAAAAAAAAAAAAAAAAAAAAAAAAAAGGCAAGTCAAATTCCAACTATCACACTTCTGGTTGCACCTAAGTGCTTAAAAGAAATTTTAAAAGGTGATGATTTAAAGTGTCTTCAATTTATATAAAAAATTTTAAATTCCCAATTTCCAGACACTGAAACAGAAACCAATTTATGCTAATTTTTATAAGTTGTAAAAAAATAAATAAAAAATTGACTTGAGGGTCAAAATTGACAGCCTGGTGGCATAGTAGTTAAGTTCACGCACTCTGCTTCAGTGGCCTGGGGTTTGCAGGTTCAGATCCCTGGTGAGGACCTGCACACCACTCATTGAGCCACGCTGTGGTGGCGTCCCACGTACAAAATAGAGGAAGACTGGCACAGGTGTTAGCTCAGGGACAATCTTTCTCAGGCAAAAAGACAAAGATTGGCAACAGATACTAGCTTAGCAACAATCTTCCTCACCAAAAAAACCTAAAGAAACTGACTTGAATGGTTTTATTTCTCAGAGTTTTATAGAGAGACCTTTCTTCCCAACCTATTATTTAACATGGGTAGTAAAAATAAACGACTAAACTGATCTAGATCAAGTTTATGTGGAACCACTATGAGCAGGAGTAATTTCACAATGTACTTTTTTTCAGGGAAAGATTCGCCCTGAGCTAACTTCTGTTGCCAATCTTCCTCCTCTTTTCTTTTTCCATCCCCAAAGCCCCAGTGCATGGTTGTATATCCTAGATGTAAGTCCTTCTGGTTCTTCTACGTGCGCCACCGCCACAACATGGCAACTGACAGATGGGAAGTGTGGGTCCATGACTGGGAACAAACCCAGGCCGCTGAAGCGTAATGCACCAAACTTGAACCACCACTAGGTCATCAGGCTGGCTCAGTTTCTCAGTGTTTTGATCTGCTGATGTACATGGTCAAGGCAAATCAGATACCTACAGATTAAATCTCATCAAGGAAAGCATACACAGATTCTGGTATTCCTTCCACTGTGTTTCTTCATTATGACACTAACCACATTGTTCTGTAATTTTTCCATTTTAATAAATTTCCAGCAAAATAAAAGTAGATTATAAATTTCTTGAAGACAGGGATCATTAAATCTTTTCATCTGTCTTTAACACTTAGCATAGTGCCTTGCAACCAGTAGGGACTCAACAAAAATTTGCTTAATTAATATGAATACAGAATATATAAATTAATAATTCATTGTATTACTTCCATGTAGTTAAAAGGCATATTTTTTAAAAAATAAACTCTTAAGCTATACAGTACAGTAGAAAGCATAATTATTACAGAGTAAAATGCTGCTGCCAAGCCCAGCAGAAATGTTTTTCCTTCCATATTCATTTTAAGTGCAAAATATACTGATAAGTACTCAGTATATACCTATTAAGAAAGAAAACATAAGGGACTGTCTAAAAATTCTGGCGTTGTGTTGACTGCCTTAGAAACGTAAGAATCTACATTGACTCGTAAGAAGTTTGAGTTGAACTCTTCTTTAGTTTGACTACCTTATCCTTTAAGTATTAATTACAAACTGACTAGTGTTTAAAAAGAACCATTAGATTCGTGTTAGACAATCATGTGGATCAGAAGCGCCCAACTGAAGCTTCAGTAGGTAACAGCTTTGGCTATATCAGATATACTAGGTTTGCTCAAATTACCAGCAGTGAGGGGCACAAAGAGGTGAAAGCCCAGATTTGCTGGTAAACACCCTCCCATCTCCTGTCCGTATGCCCCCAATCCCACACATACCCTAATCTGAGGATATTAACATTTGTCTATCACTCTACAGTTCAAATGTTTTCATACAAGTTTTTTCTATTTCATTAGAAACCTCTGATGGAGAATTTATCTACTCTGCCTAGCCCTCACCTCTTAATGTATTCTCATTTCAGAAATCTCTGTTCCAATATTTGGTGGTTTGGAAATGTTTCCTGAGGCCTAAACTAAAAATCAAGCTTTAATTTACAAGCACATTTCTTCTTGGGGACTCAAAAAAGGCTCAGAACAAATAAGTACTATCATTGTATTATCATTTGTTTAAGACTCTTCAGATATACGAAGAATGTCTTTCAGATAATATTTTTCAAACTTTTTTTTTTAGCTCTTTTAAACTAGCTCCCTAATTATGAAACCAGTGCCTCAAATTGAACCTTAATTTGACCAAATTCTGCTTCCTCTTTTTTAAGACTCAGTTTAGGAACCTCATCTTCCTATGGAGGTTTTTCATGGTCAGAAGACTGGGTTAGATGTCCACGATCATACAGAACTAACATCACTCTCTTCTAAGTGCTTACTTTTATGTCTCCACCACTAGGTCATTAAGTTTCTCCTGGTGAGGAGCTATGTTTTTCACTACTTTATCCTGTTACATAAGCACTACATGAATTTTTCTGAGTGAATCAATGAATGAACTAATGTGTTTAGTTTGGCATTACTAAATAATCTTTAGTTGTTTGTGGTGAAATAGAAGAATAGTCAACAATTCTGTATCTGATTTTGGATACTGTTTTATGCAGCATTAGCCTTAATCATGTTCTGCATGTGTGGTTTGGCTTTTTCTCAGCATTTTCAGAGGGTGAGAGATACAGCCTATAAGCTGAATTTAAGTAATAATAAATCATCCTGTAAATATTAAAAAGTTAACATGATGATAACAGACGGCTATATTTTTGTCTACACAGTAATAGAACCAAGCTTTCAGAAACATTAGATGTTTTGGAAAATCACTCAGTATTTTAAACGATGCTGTTTTGCTTGGATTTTTAATAAACAGCTGAATGCCTCTTACATTCCAAGCACTGTCCTAGGCACTAAAGACACAGTGGTAAACAAAACTGACCTACCTTTATGGTATCTACCTTCTCTGAGGGTATACTGTAAGGGGAAGGTAGAGAATCCAACAGCTCGATGTAGTAGAAAAGAGTGGCTGAGAGCACTGTCTCTGCAGTCAAACCAGGGTCCCACAATCCTTGCTCCTTCACGTAATAGCTGGGAGACTTTAGGCAGCTATTTAACCTTTTTAGGCCTTAGTTTTACCATCTATAAAGTGGAGTAATAATGGTACCTAGTGTGGTTCTAGGAATTAAGTAAGACAATGTAAGTAAATGCTTAGCCCAGTGCACAGTACGTGGTAAATACTAAATAAATGCTATTATTATAAAAGTAATTACACAAGTGCCATGAGTGTTATAAAAGGGCAAGTACAGGAGCCAGCCCGGTGGTGCAGCAGTTAAGTGCGCATGTTCCGCTTTGGTGGCCTGGGGTCCGCCGGTTTGGATCCTGGGTGCGGACATATCACCGCTTGGCAAGCCATGCTGTGGTAGGCGTCCACATATAAAGCAGAGGAAGATGGGCACGGATGTTAGCTCAGGGCCAGCCTTCCTCAGCAAAAAGAGGAGGATTGGCAAATGTTAGCTCAGGGCTGATCTTCCTCAAAAAAAAAAAAAAAAGGGCAAGTACAGGGTTGCATGGAACCATAACACAGGAAGAGCTCATCTAGTCAGGAGGACTTAAGAGAGGAGGAATTAGCTGGAGAAATTAGGGTGGGAGTAGTGAAGAGTGCAGAGTATCTTAGGGACAAGGAAGAATGTTAGGACATGAAATGATGCTGGAGGGCCTTCTAAATTAAAGAGTAATTTTGAACTTTACCCAAAGTGGCATTGATAAGCCATTAAAAGGCCTAATTTAGAGAGCTGATTGTTAACAGAAAAAAAAATTTTTTTAAGATTTTTTTTCTCCCCAAAGCCCCCGGGTACATAGTTGTGTATTTTTAGTTGTGGGTCCTTCTAGTTGTTGCAGGTGGGATGCTGTCCCAGCGTGACTTGATGAGCAGTGCTATGTCTGCACCCAGGATCTGAACCAGCAAAACCCTGGGCCACCACAGTGGAGCATCAAACTCAACCACTCAGCAAGGGGCCCCTAACAGAGAATGTTTTAACCAGTTGTTAAACACAGCCATTATCAAATATTGTTATGCCAATTTGTAGTTAAATTAAAAACAAAGGTAATAAATACTAAGAACTCTCACTTCCTGATTATTTTGCTATTATTTGTGTCTCTTCCAGCTACATGGTATAAGCACTATATAATAATGTGGCACTGCACACTTCTTCCCAACTCCATGATCAGCGATGTTGTTAGTTTTAAATCAGTCACAGTAGGAGTATTTATCTCATGTACCTTGAGCCAACACTACAAATCAGGGCTTTTCCCCTTCCCTGGAGATCCTGTTGTTAAACATTTAGCAACACACCACTGATTACAGAAGAGCAGTTAGGAGTGCATGAATGGATGCAGTGAACCAGCTAAGAGCTGCTGTAATAATCCCATCAAGAGGGAATGGTGAGAAGTCAAGGGAGGAGGACCTCCCAGTTTCTGGGTGGATGGTGTTTTCATTTACTGTACTGAGAAAGGGAATACAATATGGGAAGTGGTGTAGATTAGGGGAAGGGCAGTTCATTAGTACAGTTTTGATATGTTGAATCTGGGGAACTGAAGAGACCAAGGAAGTATTGAGACATCTGGCCTACAGGCATGGAACTCACTGGAGATTTGGACTGGAAATGTTAATTGGGGAGGCATCAACAAGTAAATGTTAACTGAGGGCACAGGAACAGTTGAAATCAATTTGATAAGAGTGGGAAGACTTAGGTCAGTGGGTGGGGAGAGGGGCTGGCAGAATAGATTGAAGATAGGCCAAAAAAGTAAGATAAAAATCACAAAATTAGTGTTAAATAATTCAAAAGTAGAGTATTTCAAGGAGAAAGGATCACATGCCAATGTAGGAGTGACAACTCATCAAGAGCAGTTTCAGAAGTTTGGGGAGACTGCGACTAGAGTGGGCTGAGCAAGAGAATAAAAATGGAGCCAGTAAATTTAGGCAATATAAGTTGTACATGGGGATAAAGAAGTCTACCAATGTCCTAGGAGAGGAGTTAGTTTTTGTATCTATGAAATAGGAATGTATTTTTATTATAATATTATTTTTAAGGCCTAAATTTCTGGGGTCACACATGAAAATGTTAATTTCATAGCAGGCAAATGGTCAAAATAGAAAGGAGGTATGCATGTTATTGTACCACTGTACTTCTCTTAAACATTCCATATTATTGGTGCCTTGACTCCTCCTTATCCCTCATCTTCCAAATCAGATTACCAGATACAGCAGTTCCCCCTCAAACAGTTCTCAAATCTGTCCACCTCTTTCCATCCCTTTTGTCAGCACCTCTCCAGTCTAGGCCACTAGGTGGACCCTCCCGTGTTTTACTACAGGTTCCCAACTGTTTTCTCTATCCCCTCTCAAACTCTTCTAACCTACTGCTGGTTCTGCCAGCAAGGAAGGACATTGTTTAGCTCACAGTTGACACTGTAGCAGGATTTCCCTGTGAAAGAAATAGTAAGCTCCTTGCTCATCAAATACCTCTCTTGATGATGCTTGACCAGCACTGTAAGTAACACTGTACTTCTCCACATTGCAGCCAGAGGGATTTTTAATATGCAATTAAACCCTCCATGGCTTCTCAAGCTCTCTTTGGGTAAAATAGAAAATCCTTAAAGCAGCATACTGGACCAAATCTATGTCATCCTTTGGTCTCATGTGAAATATCACATCCTTTGAGAAGTGTTCTTTGACTTTCCAAGGCTAAGTTAGGTCTCCCTGAATGTCTCTTCTGTGGCCCTCAACCGGAATTATTTGTTTTCCTTTCTCGTTACACTCTCAACTCCAGGAAGAGGAGAATTTTCTGGATCCCTAGCACAATGCCAGGCAAAATAAAAACACGGTACACATGCGATGGATGGATGAGTAAAGTAGTTGAAAAACAGAAACATCACAAGGATTTTTTTAAGTGGCAACTTTTAATAAGGGTTTACATTTAGTCATAATGAGATGGGGAAAAGGTCAAGGATATAATTTTCTACATTCTAGGATCGACTTAAGCTGTGAGGTATATAGAATCAGAACTGTTTGCACTTAACTTTTTTAACGCTTCTTCAGGCACACGGCAGGCACTTGCAAAGAAGGTAAACATTTACCGAGTACTTACTATATTTCACGTAGTGTTCAAAGTGCCTTCAAGAGTTCCGATTTGGCAGAAGGAAAGAATTTAGATTGCTCTTCCAGCAAACGAAGGAAAAACAAAACCTAAGGTCTTTCTATCGCTCTGTTCTTGTAAGAATAGAAAACATCTCTCGCCCTTTCCCAACCCCGCTCAGTCCACGGCTACTCAATCCTCCGCAGAGTTGCTGGACTCGACTATTAGACATCTAAGCGCTCCCCTGTCGGTTCAGCTAGTGAGAACGTCCTAATTTTAACGGGACCATGGCAGGCTCTCACGGTGACTGCTGCCTTCAACAGGACTCCTCTCGCGGCATCATTTATGTCAAGACCCGGCGTCACCTACAGGAGTGGAAGAGCAGGAAACTAACGCGTCCTCCCGTCACTTCTCCCTAAGGAGTCGCTACCGTACAGATCGTGGACCGCCTTCTTGGGGCGAAGACGCCTCCCCGAGGGCAGAGAATACGGGATAGACGCGAGACGCCCGCAGAGGGGAAGGGCCCGCGCCCGGTACCTGTGGAAGCTGACGTCCGCGTGCTTGTCGTAGGTGGCCGCGCAGCCCGCCGCCGCGCAGTGGGTCGGCATCTCCCCGGCCCGCCGGCCGCGCTCCCGCCGCTCAGTCGCCGCCCTCCGCCTCCACCAGCATGGCGGACGCACCCACCCCTCCCGGCCCCCGGCGCCGGCGGGACCCCCGCGTCTAGGGCGGGCGGCCGTCTTCGGAGCCGTCCACCCGCACAGCTGCCTGCCCTCTCCCCGCCCATTGGTATCAACCGCTAGCGGCGGCGACGAAGAGCGGACCCGCCCACGCCACGCTCCCAGACACCCCAATGGGGGTGGCGCCATAGACTGCAAGTCCCACCGAGAATCTCGTTGTCCTATTGTTATCGCGTGAACTAGGAGCCTGTTTCCTGCGTGCCGCAGGAAGTGACGTCACGGGCAGAGCCGCTTCCAGAGCCCCTTTCTCGCGAAGCGGAAGAGCCCTGGCCGCGGAGGAGCAAGGGGGCGCTAGGGCAGGAAGCTGGGCTGCGACGGTGCGGCGAGGCGGCGCTGGGGTGCGGGGAAGTTGGGGAGCAGAGCCCGCTAGGCGTCGGGGCGGTGAGGCCGCGCCACCGCGTCCGTTAGGGAAGCCGGGCGCCGAGAAGCAAGGATCCGGACGGAGGCTGAGGCTGTGTGGAGGGCGCCGCTCCGGGATGGCGACCGCGGAGACTCCGGCCCCGGCCGCCAGCGGCCTCTCGCCCAAGGAGGAAGGGGAGCTCGAGGACGGGGAGATCAGCGACGACGACAACAACAGCCAGGGCCGGAGCCGGAGCAGCAGCAGCAGCAGCGGCGCCGGGCTGCTGCCGTACCCGCGGCGCAGGCCGCCCCACCCGGCCCGGGGCGGCGGGTCCGGCGGCGGCTCCTCGTCGTCGTCGTGCTCGTCCCAGCAGCCGCCGAGGAGTTTCTCCCGCCCGCGGCACGCGTCGGAGCGGGGCCACCTCAGGGGACACAGCAGCTACCGACCCAAAGAGCCGTTCCGCTCCCACCCGCCCCCCGCGCGGATGCCCGGGAGCGCGCTGGCCGAGAGCAGCCCGCGGCCGTCCTTCTGGGAGCGCAGCCACCTCGCCCTGGACCGGTTCCGCTTCCGAGGCCGACCGTACCGCGGCGGCAGCCGCTGGAGTCGGGGGCGCGGCGGGGGCGAGCGAGGCGGCAAGCCGGGGGGCCGGGCGCCGGGCGGAGGCGCGGGGCCCGGGTTCGGCAGCGGCCAGGGCTGGCGCGAGCCCTCCCCGCCGCGGAAGAGCTGTATCCTTCACGTGGCGGTGCGCCCTGGGCGTGTCGCTCCCGAGGCCCCGGGCGGCGGGACGGGCTGGGAGATGAGTAACTTTCCCGAGCGGCAGAGCCGCTTGCTTGTCCCGGCGGCGGCGCACTGGGAGCGAGTCGTCCGCTGGTAATCCCCGTGCGTCACGCTGGGGTGTGCTTTCTCGAGATCGCTTTATGGGGTCTGGGGCTTTTCGGCTTTCACGTGTTGTGGATTGGGGCCGAGCTAGTGGAATCCGAGACCGTCTAAAATCAGATTTGTAATAGTGCTTCAGAAGCCCAGGTTTCCTTAGCATTTGTTATTGTTGGTATCGGAAGTTTGTGTTTGACTCAGGTTGATTTAGATTGTTAGGAGGAGGAAAGATATAGTCAAAGTCAAACAATTTGGGGAATACTTGCTTATGTCGTATTGCACTTTGACACTGAAAATTAGGAAGTTTGATTCTGCATAATCCTGCTGTTTTTTATTTCTGGTTCTGTTTCTACTTTTCTCGATTTATTCTTACACATTGCTGTCTTTTGAAGAGGAAAGGGGAGGAAAAAGAACCTGGTATCTTCACTAACTTTTGTTAATTGAGAGCTTTTAAATTCATATGTTTTTTCAGAAAACTTTTTCTGTTTCTTGTGTTCGCTTTTTTGATAGTTTATAACCCTCACTGTTGACAAATGTGGGCCAGAGAGAGAAAGATAAACTTAACAGCATTTTGATTTTAATATTTTGGAAGCCGTGGAGTGTAGTGGAGAGTGGAGATTATGGAGAAGTTGAGAAGTACAATAGCAAAATATCTAATTTTGCTCCTCTAACCTTATTCTTAGTTATCTTTAACATTCCTGAGTTTACTCAGGATATCCAGATTTGCTATTTTATGATGGATTTGTAGAACTGCATGACTTGTTCCATGATAACTGCATAAAAATAGTGCACTAAGCACTTTTATTTCTGGTTGTAATTTCCATGGTGTAATGATTTTTTAATGTATTCATGATGTATGAAACTTACATATAATGACGTTTGTTTGGAAGACACTCAACATTATTTTTATAGATACTTAGGGCCAAAGGGTCTTCCCTAGATATCAGGATATAAAGGGGGCAAGAAATGTAGTTTAGATAAGTAGTAGCAGCTTCTGGTGCTAGTGCCCTGAAAAAAAATTTGCTTCTGCAACCAAAAGTTGGGTTAGGAGCATTCCAGGATTGTTTCAGAAAAAATCATCTAGGTATTTAACTTTTAAAAAGACAGTGTTCTTTCAATGAAGGTAGAAAGCCTCTGTCCAAGATCGGTGGGGTGTGGCCGCCCCGCCCACCCCCCACGCCCCAAGATTAGCCCTGAGCTAACATCTGTTGCCAATCTTCCTCCACCTTGTGTGTTGGTCCCTGCCGCACCATGGACGAAGACGATGACGACGAGTGGTGCAGGTCCGGGCCCATGATCCAAGCTTGTGATCCCGGGCTGCTGAAGCAGAATTCGGCAAACTCAATCACCACGCCCTGGGACCAGACCCCAAGATATTTTTTAACCAGGGACTTGTTAGTTGTCAATTCTGCATCTAAAAACGCAACGGCTTTTTAAGCACATATGTATTCTTTTAAGAATAAAAGAAGATGAAACTTGTTATTTGTGTTCCAGAGAGAAATGTAAATAAATACAGTTTAATGTAAAAAGTTCAAATTGAGGTATGTAAAAAGTACTGAGGGAGCTCAAAATTTTTTCTTAATTTATTCTATATTAGGGAAGGGGGTGATGGGTGGGCTTGCCTGCCTCCTGCCGTTGAGCTTCTTTCTGCCTTTGTTGTCTTTCTGTAACCGTTCATTCAATACCACCTTGGCCTCTGTCATTTACCTTTATTAATTGTTAAGCTTACATGTTTTTATTAATAGACATATGATGTGAAAAAAGTACAGGCAAATAGCCAGTCTAATTTCTGTAATAACTTAGCAGAAATGAGATATCCAGTTGTTTTTCTTTTTCTTTTTTGAGGAAGATTAGCCCTGAGCTAACCCTAACTACTGCCAGTCCTCCTCTTTTTTGCTGAGGAAGCCTGGCCCTGAGCTAACATCCTGCGCATCTTCCTCTACTTTATACGTGGGACACCTACCACAGCATGGTGTACCAAGCAATGCCATGTCCGCACCCGGGATCCAAACAGGCAAACCCCGGGTTTCGGAGAAGTGGAACATGTGAACTTAACTGCTGCACCACCAGGCCGGCCCCTCCAGTTGTTTTCCTTTTCACAGATGCTGTACTTAAGAAAAAGATGCTTGTTTTGATCCTCTGCTCATTGTTTCCCTTGCGAAGTATCAGTAATCCATCCTAGGGGTGGTATTCTTTATAAGAATTTGTAAAGGAAAACTTAGTTCCCAGCCTCTTGTGTATAACATGAACAAACAAAATTTGCAATACAAAATTTTATTAATTCAAATTCTTTTAATACCACGATTGTACTCAGTTTAATTCATGTTTCTGCTGTGTGATTATAATGACATTTTTATTTTACAAATACTGCTTTAAGAAAGAATGAGGGTTATTGTGTGGCTTATTTCCATAATCTAGAAGTGAAGTAGCATGAGTACAGATGGTTGGTTGGTTTGTTTTAACTTCTTTCTCTGTAATGATTAAGATATGCTAGGTGCAGCTTTAAAGGAATAGAATAAACCAGATTTCTATTGCAGTACTTACTTTCATTCTTATTCATTTTTTAATTTTTCTTAGTGATAGATACTTGTCAATCAATCTTAGCATGTATCTCCTTTGGATGACTACTATTTTAAACTTCTAAATCTGATAAGAGCTAACATGATTAGGTTAGTGTCTCTGATCAATAAAAAGTCACTGCATTTTCACCTGTAGTTGTAAAGGTTGAATAGCAGTTCTTTTTTTAAATCAGGTTTCAT
The DNA here is from genome assembly GCF_041296235.1 of Equus asinus. NCBI lineage: Eukaryota > Metazoa > Chordata > Mammalia > Perissodactyla > Equidae > Equus > Equus asinus. The sequence goes on along the minus strand of NC_091811.1, from coordinate 70,219,617 downwards.
TTAGAAATTGCATCTTGACCAGCTTAAAATTAAATCTGTTAAGTGTTGGTTTCATCCTGGCTGTCCTGTATAGACAGAAGTAGGAGATTTCACTTAACCTTGAGGGGAGATGAGTTGGTTATAGTCATAACTCAATTGCTTTTCCTCGTTTTTCTGTTCTTTAGTTACTTTAATTTTTGTTAGTGTATTGAATCTTTTCCCTTTATGAATGTTTCCAAGGTCTTCAGTCTTTTGTTTTTAATTACTCTGGTTGTACCTTTAGCTAACTTCATTGAAAAGTGAGCTGTAAATGGAGATAATTGCAGAATTTATGTGTAAAGAGTACTTAATGGTGGAATGAGGGAGCAAGTAATTCTCTGGCTTCACATAGGAGGTGACATTTGAATTGGGGTTAATTTGAAGAACAGAAGAACCTAGATACAAAGCTATGCATAAATTGTGATGAACAGGGAAAGGTGAGATTGGAAAGGAAGTATAGGTCATATCAGGAAGGCGTTATATGCCATTATAAGGATTTTGGACTCTGTTCTTAGATTTAAAAAAGGGAAGAGATCTGATCAGATTTGTATTCTAGAAAGATCAGCAGCAGTATTGGGGATGGCTTGTGGGAGATAGAGCCCCAAGTGTCTATCCCGGGGCCAGATTTCTCTCTTGTAGTATGCAAAATATGGGAGTGCTTTAAAATGCTCGAAATGCAAAGAGAAAGAGGCTAAGTAGAGCTCACTGGAGAGTACCATTATTGCAAGAGTTGGAGAGAAAGGGGTTGTGAAGAGTTAGGAAAAAAAAGAGGAAGGGAAACAAGGGGAGAGTGGAGTTATGGAAGCCGAGAGAGAGGTAGTTAACAGTGTCCAGTGCTGCACAGGGGTCGGGTAAAATAAGATTCGAAAACATGGTGGATAAATTCAGCCAGCAGAAGCCAGATTCCATTTGGTTGAAGAGTCAGTAAGACAGGTAAGGAGAAACTAGTATTCTTTCAAGAAACTTGACTGAAAAGTAGAGGTCAGAGAACCAATGATTTACCAGAACAGTTTTGCTGCAGATTTGTTAGGATTTTCAATCATAATGCTCATTTAGTTTCTAAAATGTTTGGTGGTGATTCCCATTCTTGAATTGGTCATTAGGAAAGTTTAAAAAATCTTTGCAGGTGGCCGGGCTAGTGGCTTAGTGGTTAAGTTTGCGCGCTCTGCTTTCAGTGGCCCAGGGTTCACAGGTTTGGATCCCTGGCCTAGACCTGGCACTGCTGTCAAGCCACGCTGTGGCAGCATTCCACCTAAAGTAGAGGAAGATTTGCACAGATGTTAGCTCAACAGCAGTCTTCCTCGCACACACACAAAATCTTTGCAAGTTGCTTGTCCTGTGAATTGTTAAACAGAGAAGAACCATATTTAGGGAGGTGTATGTTATATCCTAGCCAATTCAAATGATCTATAAATGACGTATTGGATTAAAACCACATAAAGTATTTGTCTTTTATTTTGTTAATGCTAGGCTGGAGAAGTGAGGTATGACAATTCTCATATGTATGAATTATTTTGAAAAAAATTGTAGTTTGCAACTTTGTAGCCATATCCAAGGAAGAAATTATGTTCTATGTATCACTATGTTAGAGAAGAAAAAAACCAAAAATAATTGGTTTAGATTATTGGTAATCCTGATAAATAATTGGTAATAATTATTTAATAATAATTTAGAAGATATATTTTGAATACTGTTTAAAGGTTTTATTTTTTATTATGTAACTGCTTTCATTGTTTTAGTTGTGCATATGTTAGATGTTAGCATACTGGATGAGCCCAAAAATTCTAATGAATTCGGTTTTTAAGAAAATGTTTTTTATTCATAAACTAGTCTTAACTATTAATTGTCAGTGTTTGTTTTTTCCTCTATTTTTAAAATTTGAGACAGGAGAAGAAACTGATTAAAAAGAAGAAATGTTTCTTTCTCATTATCTGAAATGTAAATTATCCATATCTGTGACAAACCATTCAGTTTCTCCCCTCCTCCTTCAGAAAGGAATTTTTAACATCCAGCTTGTGGGCTTCCCTGATACCTGTCAAAGAAGGATGCTATAACCTAACTAGAGAGAATATCTGTGGATGCTACGGGTAATAACTAACACTAGTGACTTTATAAGTGGACTATTTATGTGGATACTTATTAAATTTGAAATATGGGGACAAAATGAAAGTGGGTATTAGCAGCACATAGATTAAATGGAATTTAGTAATTTAAAAATACCAGTTCATCTTTCTTGAAAAACAAATTAAAAAGGGAGACAATTCATCTAAAACTTAATGTGTTTTTGTTAAATTAACTGGAAAATTTTGGGAAACTGGTTTCCTTAATATGCTGTTCAGCCAAAAGTTTTGGAAGATCTCCATCAAGAAAACAAAATTATTCATCAAAAAGTGAAAACTGTGGGGAAGAAACTTTTGAAGATTTACTTTTGAAGTATAAGCAAATACAGTTGGAACTAGAGTGCATCAACAAGGATGAAAAACTGGCTTTGAGTAGCAAAGAAGAGAACGTGCAGGAAGATCCCAAAACTTTGAACTTTGAGGACCAAATAAGCGCTGATAATGTCAGTATTACCAAGGACTCAAGTAAAGAAGTAGCTCCTGAGGAGAAAACACAGGTCAAAACTTTTCAAGCTTTTGAATTGAAACCACTCAGGCAAAAATTGACTTTACCAGGAGATAAGAATCGGTTGAAAAAAGTTAAAGATGGAACAAAACAGCTTTCCCTTAAATCTGACACTACTGAATCTAGTCAAGGTAATGGAATTAGAAATTGCAATGAGTCAAAAGATTCTTCTTTCTCTAAAGGCATAGCTAATTATTTTGGCAGTGTGCTTCATTGAAATGATTGTAGTATTTTATTTGAATTCTTTTTGCATTTTCTATATAGACTGTCATGTTATTGGATAATGTCAAGTTTTGTTTCATTCTGATCTTTCTTTTTAGTCTTATATGGTGGTCAGGACTTATGATACATTTTTTTAACATTAATGCTACTAGTGGACATCTTAATTTAAAGGAATGCTTTTGACATTTACCTTTAAATGTAATGTTTGTTAAGTTTTTGTAGGTATCCTTTATTGAATAAAGGAAATTTGGGATCCCCTCCCCCATTCCTTTTTTGAGATTTTCAGCGTGAATGTATGTTGAAGTTTATCAAATCTTTTTTCTTCATTATTAAGAGTGTCTCATTTTTCTCCTTTAATATATTAGTGTAATAGATTATATTAATTGATTTTGTAGTGTTAAACCATCGTGTGCTTGGAATAAATTTAGCTAGTTTGTGATATATTGTTTTTATACATCATAGCTTTGGTTTGTTAATTTTTTCTTTTCCTCTTTGTTGTGAAGGTATAATTTATGTACAGTAAAGTTTACCCTTTTTAGTGTATAGATCGAGTTTTGACAAATGCAGGCAGTTGGGTAACCGTTGCCAGCCGCCGCAGTTAAGATATAGAACGGTTCCATTAACTCCCACCAGTTTCCCCATGCCCCTTTGTAGTCAATCCCTCTCTGCCCCAACCCTTAGCCTCCCTATCCCTGTAGTTTTTCTTTTCCAGAATGTCATTTATAAATGGAATCATATGCTACATTGTCTTTTGATTCTAGCTTTTGTCACTTAGCATAGTGTATTTGAGATTCGTCCATGAGGTTGTGTGTATCAGTAGTTCATTCTTTTCTATTGCTGAATGTTCCATTGTATGGCTGTGCTACAGTTTGTTTAACCGTTTCCCACTTAAGGGACATTTGGGTTCTTCCAATTTGGGCAATTAGAAAAACCTTCATAACGAAAGGTTTGCTAATGTTTTGTTTAGAATTTTTTATCTGGGTTCATAGCCTGTAATTTTTTTCTTTTTCCTTGCCAGGTTTTCATACAAGGTTACAATGCTCAAAATGAGTTAGGGAGTGGTTTCCTCTCTATTCTCTAGAATAGTTTAAGACTGGAGTCATTTCTGGCATGTCTGGTAGATCTTGCTGGTAAAAGTGTCTGGGCCTGGATGGAGTTTTTTCTGGAAAGGTTTTAAATTACTGACTGTTCATATTTTCTATTTCTGGTTAAGGCAGTTTAGGTAAACTGTATTTTTCTAGTAATGTGTCCATTTTCTGTAAGTAGTAAAGTTTATAAAAAGTTATTCTTACAAATTCCACTTTTTTATTATCTCTGTCATTTATAGGTTATATCCCCTCCCCCCTTTTTTTCCTAATTTCACCAGGAATAAGTCCATAGCTTTTAAAACTCGTTAGTTTTCAGCCTCTGTCCTATTAAGATCATTTGGGGCTATGAAATGTCTGTTTTAGCTGCATCTCAGTTTGTGGTGTGTAAGTTTTTTTCATTCATTTCTAAATATTTTCTAATTTTTGTTTTGTTTGACCTATATGATATTTGGAAGTGTGTTTCTTAACTTCCAAACTTGTAGGCTTTCTAGCTGTATTTTTTGTTATTGATTTCTAAGTCAATCATATTATCAGAGAATGAGATCTATGTGATACCAGTCTTTTGAAATATTTACAGGGACCTGCTTTATTGTCTAGTATTTATTGATTTTTGTAACTGTTCTGTGTGTTTTTGGAAGGAATGTATGGATTGTTAGCTCAAGCTTTTTATATTGTTCATATCTTCATTTTTTGATCTACTTTGTCTATCAATTACTAAGAAGTTTGTTAAAACCTGAAACTATGATTGTAGGTTTGTGATTTTCAGTTTTTGCTTTAAACACTTTGAGGCTGGGGAATTAACTCATTATACTCATTATATAGTGACCTCCTTTATCTGTAGTGTTTTTGCCTGAAAGACTGTTTTGTCTCTTGTTAATAGCCACACCATCTTTCTCTTGATACGTATATTATGCCTTGTATTTCATTTTCCATCCTTTAAGTCTTTCTGTATTCTCACGTCTTGAATGTCTCTTGTATATAGTATAGAGTTGAATTTCATTTGTAATTTAGTCTGACAGTCTCGTCTTTTAACTAGAATGTATAATTTATTCACATTTTTCCAAGATTACTGATATTTGGCTTTAATTTTCTTTTCTTTTTTTCGGGCTTCTTTTGATTATTATTTTTCATGTAATTTTTTTCTTTTACTAATTTGAAAGTTAGGCACTAAGTTTCTGGTCTCATACTGGTTCTTCTAGCAATTATGAATTTTTATCAACATTTGAAGTTAATCAAGGTCTTTACCCTCTCCCTGATATACAAGGACCAATATTTGCCTAGCTTTGCCCATATATTTAACACTTTCTTGGCTCACTTTTTCGTCTATGTCTAAAACCACTTATGCTTAAAATACATTTTTTGGCATTTCTTTTGGTATATGTCTGCTGGATGGAAAACTTACTTCTGTTTGCCCTCTTTTAAAGATAACTTTTCTAGGTTTAGAATTCTTGATTGTTTAATTATATTCTCAATATATTGAAGTTATTTTCTGGCTTCCACTGTTGATTTTGAAAAGTCAGCTATTAGTCTTAAAAGTTTCTAATTTGAAGGAAATCTATCTTCTTCTCTGGTTGCTTTAAAGATTCTACTTTTGTCTTTGAAATTCTGTAGTTTAACTATGATTTTTAGGTTTCTTTTTATTTATCCAGCTTGGGATTTGTTTTGCTTATTTTCATTGATTCTGAAAAATTATCAGTATCTCTTAAAATGTCCCATTCTCTTTCTTTTCTGGAACTTTGTATAGCCATATGTTATAGTAAATCATCTCACTTTATCTTCCATTTCTCTTAATTTCTCTTAAGTTTTCATCTCTTTGTAACTCTATGCTACATTCTAGAAAATTTCCTATGATGTGTTTTTCAGGTCACTGATACTCTCTTTAGCTGTGTCTGATTGGCCTTAAGCCCACCTATTGAGTTTAAAATTTCAGTTATAATTTTTCTTTTAGTATTTTGTTTTTCAAATCACTTTAGTCATTCTTTTTGGTTTTTTTCTCTCTGCGTGTTTTTTCATATTTATCTTTATTTCTTTAAACATATTAACCATAGAGTTGTTTTGTTCTCAGGTTTAGTACCTTCTTTTATTGAATGTTTAGTGGTTTTTTTTTTCCTTAAGTGAAGTGTTCATTTTCCTTGGAATTTTTTTGGTGAGAACTTTTTGAGGCCTGGAACAAATGTGGATTCCCTAGAGAGGATTTACTTTTGCTGCTGCCAGGGACTTGTGTAGACTTTTGCTCTGCGACCACTTTATCATTGAAGATTTCTGGGCCACCCATGTGAAGTAAATTTGTTTGCACACTCGAGTGGTGACTGATTTTGGTTACACATTCTCAGGGACATGATTTTTCCTCTTTAAATTAGCATAATGCTTCCAGACAGGCAGTTTTGAAAAGTATAACCCCGTAGGATAGAAAAGACACACAAATAGCTATCATAGAGTATAGTAAGAGTTATATATGAGAGCCTGCAGTAACACAAAGGATCAAATATCCCCACCTGGATTTAGAAAGTTTTCATAGTGATGGAAATGTTTGATGTGTGTCTTGAAAAATGAGTCTTTTCCACTTGGGAAGTCAGAAGGTACCAAATGAGCAGATGAAATGACAAAGAACTTTTAAAGGATATTGAGGTTGATCTAATATGGGTGCAATGTGGCATATATGGTGTGTTTCTGGCAGTGGTTGGATATAAATTTATAAAATGATAGGTTGGGATTGTGAAGGTTTGCCAAGGCTTGCAAAGGGCCTTGGGTGTCTTGATAAGGGATTTAGGTTTCCTTTAAACATCCAGTGGGCCATCAGATATTTTTAAGCAGGAAAATGATGTGATCAGATGTCTGTTTTAGAAAAATAACTGGCAGCAGTGTGGAAGAGGTATTGGAGAAAAACCAAAAAAGCTAAAACTTACCTGAATCAGTAAATTATATTGATTAGTGTTTCTATTTATGTATTCCTGCCGACCCCCCCCACCCCCCACCAGTCTTCAACAAGACTCTCAGCTCTGCCATCAAACTTTAAATTGTTATCAGTCAGAGTTTTTTCCATTTCTTTCAACCACTCTTCTCAACCTCCATCATTTTTTCCAGGCCTTTTACTCAACCTTTATCCCTCTTGTCAGCCTGTGAGCTTGCCTCCTATTTCTGGTGATCTCACTCAGCTTCCAACTCTTCACTTCTGGCTGTCATCTTATATCCATATCAATTTTCACTTCAGTTCCTCCACTCTAAGGAAGCAGTGACCCTTTTGTTGCTAATGACCACTTTGTTTTAGCCTGTGTTTATGACTCTAACTTCTCCTACCTTCTCTGGCACCTTGCTCCATCTGTTGTTTATTCGGATTCATCTTTAACCACTTATTCTTAAGAGGTTCTTATTATAAACATATTTGAGTTTTCCATCCTAAAATATAAACACTCCCTTCTCCCCATTCTGCATTCTCTCTTCTGTCTGGAAAGGCTAGTCCACACTGACTCTTCATTTTCTCTCTCATTCCCCCTCAACCCATTACAATCTGCTTTTCTACTCTTACCAGGATACTAAAACTACTCATGGCAATGTTACCTTGACCTAATTGCAAAATTCATTTTTTATTTTCATTCATTTTTTATTTCATTGTTCTCTTCATTCGAAAATTGAGCTGTTTATTCCAGGCTCTTGGAAAAATATATCACTGAACAGAATAGTCATTTATGCCTTCATGGGCTTACATTTTAGAAGCGGAGACAGTAAATAGGATGAGTAAATAACAGACATGGAAAGAGAAAAGGTGTAACAGGGTAAGTAGGATGGGTGTAACAGGTGTGCTGGCAGTATTAACAGATGGTCAGGAGAGGTTTGAATTTGAAGGTGAGATTTAAACAAAGGCTTTGAAAAATGGTGAGGGAACAGCCTCTGGGGGATGAAGTTTCTAGGCAAAGAGAATAAATCGCTAGGGCAGTGATTTTCTAACTGTGGTCCTTGGACCAGCATTACCTAGGAACTTGATAGAAATGCAAATTCTCAGGCCCTAGCCCAGATCTACTGAATTGAAAACTCTGGAAATAGGACCCAGCAATCTGTGTTTAACTAACTTCCTGTTGATTATAATAGCTGCGAAAGTTTGAGAATCACTGAACTAGAGTAATGTGACACTTAAGGCAAAAGGACACCTGGCATATTTGGGGAATAACGGGGAGGCCTGTGCCACTAAAGAGAGAGTGAGGGGGATGAGTAGTGGGAGAGAAGAAGTCAGAGATGATGGATTGGGACAGGTCATGTAGAGCCTTATAAGAACTTCAGTTTTTATTCTGAGTAAAATGGGAACTGTTACAGGGTCTTGAGCAAAAGACTGGCATAATTTGTTTTATACTCTCAAAGGATCACTCTGGGCACAATGTTAAGAATATTCTGTAGGGAGTAGACACATCTATTATATTCGATGATGTTTTTCTTGCTAAATCTTGAAATTTTGAGGTTTCTATGATACTGTACACATCTGGAATTTTTTATAACTTTCTGATTTCCCTTTTTTTAAAAAAAAAATAATTACTTTTCCTTTGTAATTTCTTAACTGTTGGTGTCGTCCGTGTTCCATTCTCCTGGGGTATTCTCAATTATGGTTTTAACTAACGCCTGTATCCTGATGACTGTTTCTAGCTCAGTTTAAAATTCCAGGTAATAATTTTTAAAATACTGCATGACTGTGCAAGACCAATTTTCATTTTGGAAGTATTGAGTAAGAAGTAAAATAATAATTTTATTGTAGATACCCATGACAGTGGTAGGACAATGCCAAACTACATGTTTGGTCACTTAGGCTATAACCTGCTTTTATAATCTCTGTGTGAAGTTAGATGTATAGTTTGAAATTTATGGTTTGAGCTTGTTTTTAAGGTAGTCTTGTGCTCATAAGGTACCCGCCGGCTTAATGGATATTTGCCTCTATGTTACCTTAACGGGGCTTGCTGCCACCTTTTATAAACAAGAGAGATCCTCATCAACTAATAGGCTTCTCGCGACCTAATGAAACTCATAGGTTTCTCGTGTAGGAGAAAAGTTGAATGCTTTCTCCGTGTATTATTGGAAGTCTGTTTATGTCTTTATTTTTTTTCCTTGCTTGTTTTTGTCTAATAGTTATTACTGTTTTGGTGTTCTTTGAAGTATGGTCAGTTTTGCTATAATGTGACATAGGCATTCCTAGAAATGGCTACACTGCAAAATTACACAATAAACCACAGGGCTTATGGGCAAAATGGAGTTAGGGAAACAACATTCAAAGACTTTGTCAATGGCACATGGAAAAAGATAGGAACCCAATAAAAATGGTAGTGCAGCTTTACACATTAAATGGGTAAGAAAATGCTTGGAATGCTACAATAAATGTCAGTTTACCTTGAAAAAGATCTAAAGTGTGCTTGTGGAAGTGAAAGATTTGCAGCTTATGAGTTATGAAGTGGATCAAGGAAGGCAAGCTAAAATTGGACATTAAGTTATAACACCAGATGTGGACGAGCACAGTCTATAACATACACAGTGAACTGAAGTAGCTGATCGATGATCAAAGTGTGGGGGGTTTGTGTGTTCCTACATGGCTCACGTCACCTGTATAGTTTTCTGTATTCTCTTAGTGTTTCTCAGAGACAAATTGCTCATAAGCAAACGTGAAATTTGTGTTATGCTCAGATTGTTTTCTAATATATCAATCATGTTGCAACAAATTCACATTTCCAAAACAAGCCTTATAGCAGAACTGACCTAACTCAAAATTTGGTGGTTGCCTTCTATTTACTGTCTAGGGTACTTCATTAGCAATTTCTCTGTTTATTGAATGAGTTGCCTATTCTTTTACCAGTAGGCCTTCTTGAGCAATCAAATTAGGATGTTTGGAACACTGATAGACAGTACTATGGGAAAAAAAACTAGGCTTGGAGTTCAGGCTTAATTTGAATCCTAGTTTGCATCTTCAGTTGTGTCATCTTGAGGAAGATTCTCTTAGTTTTTAACTTCGTCTGTTTTGGTTTCACAAGTGTCTACCTCAGTACTGTTGTAAATGTACTATACCTTTGTTGTGTGATTTGTAGAGCTGTCATAGATTAGATAATATATAAATAAAATTTTATAAATGACTTCGTCAGAAATCTGGGCACAAGGCTAGAATTCTGAAAATAATACATGGATGGGCTTAACTTTGTTGATATTTAACCTACTTCTACTGATGCTTCCTAGCTAAATGGAACCCCATTTCTTTAATGCATAAATCCAGTATAATCTCTGAATGTTTAATTCATTTCAACTTTAGCGGTCTGAAATAATCCTTGTTATATTCTATCAGTGTATCTTATCTATTCAGTAATGAAGCTTTGCTTCTTGTCTATCTACTCCATAAATTCTGTTCTTATTTGAAATAATTAGTTTTAGTTCAGAAGTCACCCAAGTTCAGTTTTAATTTATTATTTAATATTTTGAATCATTTTGCCTTATAACTTTCAGAAATGAGGCTGATATGAAAAGTTTGGTCAGATTTTCATTCTCTCTAACAGCATTCTTTCCTTTTGGTTGAAAGATTGAGAAAATGAGACCCTTTTAAATAATTACTACTAAATATTATATAGCATTTTACTTTCAATTGATTGTAGCTATCTTTTAGAGTATTCAAAGTATGCTGTTTTATTTTAAAGGATTAGAAGACAAAGAACAAAATTTAACAAGAAGGATTAGTGCCTCAGATATTCTATCTGAAAAGGTAAGATATTGCTTTGTGGGATTGGATATCTCTGTAAGATTGTTGTACTGCTTTACTCTGTTCTTTTGAAAGGGAAATTCTGTCTTGCTTTTCACTCATTTTCTCTCATCATCGCTGTACCTTCATTTGAACATAAGCCTTAAAGATAAAATCTGGAGAGACGTCTTGGAGTATCTTCACTGGGTTCAATTAAATTATATCTAATAGAAGTGTTATATGTATCTGTAGATGATCTTTTTGTTTGTGTTTTGAAACTTCTGATTTTTATCGAGAGATTTTCTTTTCCTATTTCTGGGATTATCCTCTGTGTGAAAGCTTTGGAGTTCGGGCAGACCTTGACCTGTTATCCAGTTCTAGCTCCTCCTCTTATTAGCTGAGTGATCTTGTGTAATCTATTTAGCCTTTGCTTGCCTCTGTTTTCTTTTCTACGAAATGAGTTTGATGTCATCTGTTCTCTGGGTTGTTGTGAGGTTCAGCAGGATAAAGTGCAGAAGCATTAAGCACTGTGTTTGACATGTAATAGGCACTCAATAACCCAAGCCTTTTCTTTGTTGAATTAGAGATCTGAAATATGTACAGTTGCTTCTGTAAAGATTTCAGCTAGTTTTTATGAGTAAATGAAATGATGCAAAGAGCCTAGGAGCTTTAAGAAAGATATGGTCCTGAATTTAAGAATGATAATATTACAGGTACACACACATGCACACACAGACACACATGCATATGGATGTATATATGGTTTTGAATATCCTCACAGTAATTCCACAAAGTCAAGTGACATTATCTGTTTTACAGATGAGGTAAGATACATATAGATTTTACATACAAGTAGATTAAGCAACTTGCCCTAAGTTACACAGGACTTAAGTGTTTGAGCAAGGAGTTGAATGAGGTCCACTGCTCTTCTTGCTGATCAAGTAGCTGCATAAAGTAGCATATAATTGTGTGACAGAATCAGTGGCTTCTTTCTTTCATTCCAAAAGGAGTAGTTACAAGAAGTAATCAAAGACTTTTAAGTCTCAGTGAAGCAATGATGATAGCTTTATTTTAGTTAAACTCTAGATCAGCACTGTCCCTTAGGATTTTCTATAATAAGGGAAATGTTCTGTATCTATATTCTCCAGTATTGTAGCTGTTAACCACATGTGGCTATTAAGTACTTGAAATGTGATTAGTGTGGCTGAGGAACTAAATTGTTTATTAAATTTTGGTTAATTTAAATAGCTCATTACTGCCATATTGGACATTATTGCTCTAGAACTTGAGTACTAAGCAGTAAAATTTGATGCTTAAGTGACTTAGAGTAAAAAAGGCTTGTGATGATTTTTAAGCTCATTTGTTACATGTATTTCCCAACAGTAGAAAGGGTAACTATATCCTCGTTTGGGTAAACTGAAATACTGAAATATGTGATGGTAGTTCAGTTGGAGATTTGTAATAATTCATGTGACGGTAAACCCAATAAGTAGGATCCACTATTTTCTTTATGCTTAAGAATTAAATAACTGGATTTTAGAAAACATTAAATTATAATTCACCTATAAGAAAGTTATTAGGTAAGTGGGACTTCGGAGTCTTAGACTCTTTTGATTCCCTACCACCCGCCCCATACATACATATGCATAAAAGAAAAACATATACAGTTTTGTATTTAACTTCAAGTGGTGAGGAGGCCGAAGAACCCCCCCTTACCTTCTTCCCCTCCAAGTTCATGGACTCTAATTAAGAACCTCTGCTTAAGTTGCCTGATGTTTTCAGTTATATTTTTGCTAAAATGTAGAGAATAGATTAATTTTAAAAACTATCTCAAAGAAAAGGTAGAGTGGGAGCCAAGCCTGGTGGCACAGTGGGGTTTGCATGTTCTGCTTCAGCGGCTTGGGGTTCGCCAGTTCAGATCCCAGGTGCAGACCTACACACTGCTTGTCAAGCCATGGTGTGGCAGATGTCCCACATGCAAAGTAGAAGAGGATGGGCACGGATGTTAGCTCAGGGCTCATCTTCCTCAAAAAGAATAAAGAGTGAAAAAATTAAAAAGAAGTTATTTCAATCAGACGAAAGTTCTCAAACATTTGCTTTTAACCTATTTTCTTATTTTAGCTTCCCTGAAGAAAAATCTTGGGTGTTCAAAATATTTTAAATATTCAGATAAGTATCTGTAGCTTTCGAACATGTAATGTTCAAATATAAGCAAATCTTTACATATCTTTGTGCTTTAATTTAAAGAATTATAAAATATTATAAAAAATGTTTGCAAATTTGAATCTTGACATTCATTTTACCTGTTCTCTGTATTACTTGTAAGGCTAGTAAATCACATGATTGTGGAACCACTTCATTCTTCATTCTTTACCTCTCCTGGTTTGATTCTTTCTTGCATTCACTGCCATCAGATTGTTACTCTTTCTTGTTTGGGAAGTTCAGTTAAATGATAATGTCTAACCCTTATCTTTCCCCTTTTTTGCATCATCCTGTTCCATCAGCTGTACCTTTCCCTCCAACTCTCACACTTGTGTAGGCACACACTCTCCATGGATTGATCTTCTGTTTGTATTGTAGGGTTGGAACTAGGGTGTAGGATTATGGTAAGTAGTTTAGTTTCCTTTATTTATATTTGCCATTTCAATATTTGCCTTAAAACTAACTTTAAATTTTGATCTTATACAAGATTTGACTTGGTGAAACGTTTAAGGTCAAATAATAGAATTTAAAAATTGCAACTATTTCTTCTTTTTAAAGAAACTTGGTGAAGATGAAGAGGAGCTATCTGAACTACAGCTTCGTCTTTTGGCTCTCCAGTCAGCCAGTAAAAAATGGCAACAAAAAGAGCAGCAGGTGATGAAAGAAAGCAAAGAAAAGTTGACTAAGATGAAAACTGTACAACAAAAAGTTAAAACCAGTACAAAAACACATTCGGCCAAAAAAGTTAGCACTACAGGTGATCATTTCTGTTAAATTCTTTTGATGTCATAGATCAGTATAGTTTCTAGATTTTAATTCAGAATGTTTTGAGTTTGAGGCTTTATAGGGCCCTGAGTGGAGGACAGCCCTGTAATAACAGAACTTAGGAGCAACTGTACAACTTGGTGATAATGAAAAGAATTTTTAAAGCTGTTGTTTTCTTTTGTCCTCTAGGAAATTCTAACTCTAATAGATACTGATGTTTTTGTATTTTTAATTTAAAGCTAAACAAGCATTGAGGAAGCAGCAAACAAAGGCATGGAAGAAACTACAACAACAGAAAGAGCAGGAGAGACAGAAAGAAGAGGATCAGCGGAAACAAGTTGAAGAAGAGGAGAGAAGGAAAAGAGAAGAAGAAATCAGAAAAATTCGAGATCTCTCAAATCAGGAAGAGCAGTACAATCGATTCATGAAATTAGTTGGTGGAAAGAGGAGATCAAGAAGTAAAGTAAGGAGTGCAAAACTATAAATTTAAAAAATTACTCAAATTTAAGTGTCCTTATAGTGTTACTTCATAAATTTAGTCAACTAAGAAAAAAGTATAAAGTTCTTGTGTTTGATAGGGCTTTTATATAAGTAACTTTTGGGGAGACGGCAACGTAGGTTATAATTGAGAATGACTTTTTTGTAGTTATAGATATTAGAAATAGAAGAAATGAAAGAAAGACTAAAATTATGGTTAGCAAAGTCTACTTTTAGCTTTTTCATCATTTTCTATTTAGAAGAAAGTAGGATGATTAAATTGTAGTGAGGACTTATTCTAAAAATGGCCGTTCCCCAAGTACGGGAGCAGAAGTTCATTAGCTTTTTGTTGTTTAGTCATGTAGAATTAGAAATATGTCATGATTAATTGGTATTGACTATTTTAAAGAAAGTTAAATCATCACATAGTAATAGCTTTAATGCATGTGGCTCCTTTATTTAGTTATCAAGCATTTGTGAGCCTTTACTGTGTGTAAGTCATTGATAATGATTGAGTTGTCTTTTATGGATGGTGTCAGGAAGTAAACTGGAGATTTACTATTGATTTAGTTCTGTTAGCAGTGACACATTTCAGAATTCTGAGCAATTTGACTACAATTGTGAATGTACTATTAAGAATAGAGGGATACTGGGGCCAGCCCCATGGTGGAGTGGTTAAGTTTGCGCACTCCGCTTCAGCGGCCCAGGGTTTCAAATGGTTCAGATCTAGGCGTGGACATGGCACCGCTCATCAGACCACACTGAGGTGGCGTCCCACATAGCAGAACCAGAAGGACCTACAACTAGAATATACAACTATGTACTGAGGGGCTTTGGGGAGAAGAATAGAAAAAAAAGGAATAGAGGAATATTGAAGAGTAAGAGCTTTTTAATTGTAGGGAGTCAGGAGGTAGGTTTGCTTAAGCAAGGAATTTATAAATATTCATGCTTTGAATTTCTAAAAAGTATTTTGATAGAATCTTTTTTTAGAGAAAAGTATTTTATTTGCACATTACTCATATTTATCTGGATAGGTTTTGCTAATTTTTAGTTTGTTATGACCTGTCTCTGTAAGTGAAATTATAAGAAGTAAAAAAAAAGAAAACTGTATGTAAACATATTAACTAAATTTCTAGTTTTCAGCTATCATTAATTTATTCATAATTAAGATGTTGCTGAATTCTTTTGAAATATTGTAAATAAAGTCTTGACAACATAAAACTTGAATTTATTCATAAATATTGAATTTATGAATAAATTCTAAGTAATATCTAAGTAATAAATATCTAAGAAATATAATAATAATAAATAAGTAATAAATCTAGTTTCTTACTTAGAGAGAGGCCATAAGTGTTCAAGAACTTGGTGTCTTCTTATTTTACAGAGAAATAGCTGATGATTTAGTGGCTCAGCTAACTATGGAGGATTTCATTTGTATATATAGTATTTGATAACTTTTATTTTCTGTCTGACAGTTATAAAATGTCAACCCCAGTGTACCTATAATGTACGTTGAATTTCCCAACTCACGTGTGATAGGCAGGTCTAACTGGATCACCAAGATTTTTGCTACTGTTCCCTAGAAGATAACTGTCAATCCTTATATCATTTCTAGCCTAAGAATAGACTAAGACAGAAAATGCTTTGAAACTAAAAAAATATTTTGTGTAATTAGTCTTCAGATCCTGACCTGAGACGATCCTTAGATAAGCAACCTACTGATAGTGGAGGAGGCATTTATCAGTATGATAACTATGAAGAAGTTGCTATGGATACAGATAGTGAAACCAATTCTCCAGGTATGAGCCAAAACTTAAAACATTTGCATATTCATAAATTTTCGTAAAAACAAAATGGTCACAAAGCTACCCAAAACCTTGAAAAAACTATGTAATGAAAGTGAGATTTGCTGGTGAATTATGCAACCAGAGATATTATTTGGTGTAAAAATACTTAGAGAGTAAACCTCAAATGTGTAATGTTAGCCTTTATTTCCAAGTGTTCCTTTCTAGATAGGATTTAAATTAAAAGACAGTGTTTAAACTCTGCTGTTAACTGTTTGATCTAAAAAGTGAAGATTGTGGGAAAGATGAGACTGCCACTTTAAAAAAAATACATCGAACCTTTGATCTTTAAGTATCTTTATATCAAGGTACTTTCTGATTTAGTTAGAAAAAGAAATCTTTCTTGCTTTTAGACTTCCTTCCTCCTTCTGTTGATGATACTTTGTAGGAATTTGGAGACGGAAAGGGACACTAGTGGCATCTTAGGAAAGGCTGGCTAGCACTGGTCAAGCTGTACCTCAGCTGGATTGCACATTGTAGGATGTGGCTCTGTCTTGGAGGGCTGGAGACTTGCTTTAGTTGACACTCAGGTCATTGGCTGTGAGAGACCTATTCTCTCACTAATGAAAACACATACGACTCAGGCAGACAGCCACATGCAATTGGCGTTCCAGGAACTGCAACGCTTACTTATGATCACCATATTTCTCCCTATGGTCATATCATGAGACCAAATCAAAACTAGCATCTTACTTCAATGTGTCTAGGCAAGAGACAAAGAAAACTCTGTATGATCTGGGTAGTGTTTACCAAGAGTGCTTGGTAAACAATTTTCAGGTTATTGTTTTTAGGCTGATGTTTGATAATCTTACATTATATTATGTTTTCATGTCATAATTTAACTCTGTTTGGCCGGTTTTTAATTTTCTTATTTCCAGATTCTTGGAGATGATGCATTGCTGTTCCCAAGTATTGAGATTATTATTGACTCTTTATTTCTATAAAATAACTTTATGATCTATGGTTTTAAAAGAATTTTGTAAAAGATTATTACACAGAGAATATATTCTCTATTCAGCTCTGTCAGATTTAACCTTTTGCCATATTTGCTACAGATATTTATATTTTTAAGAAGTAAAACTTCCTAAAGGCCAATGTATATTCAAATAGTACCATTTGGGACATAAGTCAGCTATATAAGGCATATGGGTAATACCTGTATTGACTTGTGAGACAACTTGGGTAAAGAAGAAACATTAGTTTTTACCTAAGGTTATATAGTTATCGGGTAGCAAGAGTAGTCTTTGGATCTGCCATATATCATTGAGTCATAAGAAACCACTGAAGGTAAAATGCACAATTATTTTTTTTTGCTCCCAAGAGCAAGAGTTTAACTGAGATGCATCAGTTGTGTTTCACAATTATTAAAATGTGAAAAGATGTACACTTTATTGATTAAATGCAATAGATAGTTCTTCTCATTCCTAGTCCTGTTTGCTGTCTATACAGCTTAAATAGTCCCTTTCTTCACTTTTCTTTGTTCCACGTGAAGGGAAGAATAGAGCTACCACATCACTGTTTTCCTTTAGTTAGGGCACGTTAGCAGATCCGGGGGAATTTTTTGTTTTATTAATCCTTAAAAAGTATGTTTGTAAAACTAGATATATATTTCTAGCCTTTCCTCTTCTATTTCCTCTGACCAATCATTAGGTGAAAAGTGGAACAAACTGGAAAGTTTTGAGGGACTAAATGTCAGCTTAAGTGGAAGGCTGACTTTATGATGATATAAGGACAATTTTAAATAGATGGAGGTGGTCTCATGGAAGTTAAAGATTTTATTAGAGGTTAATAAAATCTAATTTTCTCTCTGCCTAGATGTATTTGTATTTCTTCAAACATATAATAAGTTATTTATTCCTGTTGAAGTATTTCTGTTATTAAACTCTTAAAAAAAATTTTTTCAGCTCCTTCACCAGTGCAACCACCGTTTTTCTCTGAATGTTCATTGGGATATTTTTCTCCAGCATCATCTATTTCTTTGCCTCCACCACCTCAGGTTTCTGTAAGTGAGAATTGATATGATTTCTGAGAAAATCATTTTGTTGCTTTGTGTCTTTTATTTGTTTTGGTTTGAAAAATTTGTTTTGAGAAAGATGGTTAGATTTGAAGAGCTTAAAAAATCAGAATTGTTTACCAAATTTAATAGCTATGAAATCTGAGGAATAGACAGTTGATTGTTTATTGGTAGGCAGTGTATTTGGTAGATTTTTTTGTGACTGATTTTTAGTCTCATGTTGACTTTCTTTCAATGCTTAGCATGTTTTATTCTTTCTTCTAAGCCGGTTGCTACTCAGACAATTTATTCCAAAGCAGAATAAGAATTATCTACTGTTTTGGATTATCTTTTCTGGAAATTAGCATTTGAGTACATTAGGATGCTTCTAGAAATAATTCTTTCCTTTCTCCTCTTTTGATGAATACAGTTATTTTTAATTTGAAAGTTCAGCAAAAGAAAGCATTGTGTGTGGAAGTTAATTTCTTTTCCCCTGTCTTTTTAAAAAAGAGCTGCCGTTTCCCCATTTAAAAAAAAAAAAAGAAGAAGAAAAAAGAGGAAGTGAGGGAATCATAAAGTAAAAGTTCTGAAGTTATTTCTAGATTGAGAGAGCCTGCAGATCACCAAACTGGGTCTCTTTCAGTAGGTTAGAAGGAGCCTTGCCATTTCACAGTTCCGGGTAGACATCTGTGTCTTCCCAGGAAGCTTAAGTTGAAGGGAATATTGGAGCAGAGAGTGAAAGACAAAACATTTTTTCTTTCTTCCTTGAAATGTTTTCTTTTGGGAAAGGGAGAATGGATGAGCTAAATGCCAAGAGAAATACTGGAAAGTCCTTGAAGCAAAAGTATATCCAAACTCAAGGATTTGTGTAAAATTGGTTTTCTTTATAGATAGTTTCTAAGAAGCCATTTCACGAGGATTTAGGAGAGTAGTGGTGATTCTTCTTAATGCTTAATTCTTAAGATACTCTGAACTATTTCCAGAATCCCTTTGGTTTCTAATTTTTTTTTTACTTAATTATCATATTTTCTTGGTTTTCAATATCTCTGCTTGTTCTAAAGTAGAACATCTAAAGACTCTAAAATTTGATTTCTCTGTCTTTTAGAGTGCTAAATGAAGGTAAGAACAGGAATGGAGAAGTTTCTATAATTACTTTCAAGTTCATAAATTAAATGTTTAAAAATTTGTTGATTTTTTTTTTATTGTAAAAATTTCTTTTTTGTGGCTGAGTATTGGAGTCTACATTAGTTTTGGGATTTATGGTATACTTAGTTCACTTATGCTTAAGCTAAAGTAATAACCTAAAGTTACCTTTTTCTAATTTATTATTTCTTCTTTTTTAAAAATAACTAGTCTCTGCCACCTTTGAGCCAGCCTTATGTGGAAGGCTTGTGTGTTTCTCTTGAACCTCTACCTCCTCCACCACCTTTACCACCTCTCCCACCTGAAGATCTGGAACAGCCTCCAAAACCACCTTTTGCAGATGAGGAAGAGGAGGAAGAAATGCTGCTTCGAGAAGAGCTACTTAAATCTCTAGCGAATAAAAGAGCTTTTAAGCCAGAGGTAATTTAGGTCCCTAAACCTCTAGGTGGTGCTCTTGAGCTTAGTTTTAGGGAGCTCGGGTTTTCTTTGCTTTTTGGGGATTCATTGGGCTTTTCAGTAAAGTAGGGATAAGTCTGATACTAATTTGCTCAAGATTTTTAAAGATGACAGATTTCTTTTTATTTAAAAATGTTTCCTGTCTGTCTTTTCCTTGTTTAGGAAACGTCCAGTAATAGTGATCCACCGTCACCTCCAGTGCTGAACAGTTCACAGCCTGTGCCAAGAAGCAATCTATCGATAGTCAGTATTAATACAGTATCTCAGCCTAGGATACAGAATCCAAAGTTTCACAGAGGACCTCGTCTTCCACGAACTGTGATCTCGGTAAAAACAAACAAAATAGTTAATCCTACTGTTGCCCAAACAGCGTAAGAGAGATTTGTTTGAAGTTGTACTGTCTTTGTTCCCCACCTCTTAGTTTATTTATAGACACATGTATTTATATGTAAATACAAATTTATTTATTTATTGTTTTTTATTAAAAGTGGGAGCAGCTTCTTCACTTGAAAACTGGTAGAGTTAAGTGATAATGTTTTTGGGGAAGCATTATTCTCATCAGAGTGGGATGCTTTCCTTTGCCATTTCCTCAGGTTGTTTTTTCTTTATAAATTGGTCCGTTCAGATTTTCTGTCTATTCTAGAGTCAGTTAGCAAATTGTGTATTTTTTATTTCTCCTATCTATATACTTTGCTCATATTTTTCCAATTCATAATTATACTGTAATGGAAGAATTTACTTAGTAAATATCTATTTATAATTTATTTTGTAAATGTCTAAGGAGGTTGAAATGACCATTTCTTTCTGCTTTACTTTGTAATGGCTTTGAAGTAAAATAAATGGAGTAAACCCAAGTTGAAATCTTGCTTCTCTTGGGTAGACCAGCTTTGTCCACTTACCCTCTGTATAACCACAAAAGCCAAAAAGTTTTGTTACTAATTATGTAGAATTATTAATTATTTCTTTTGTTGTAAAAGAGTTAGATGACGTTATGGTTCTTTATAGAAAATGGGAGAAAAGAAAACTTAAATGACAAAGGCAATCATAGTAGTATCTTTCTAGACAGACTGAGAATATAGACTATTTTGTTTTTGGCATATAAACAGTATTGGTGGAGTAAAACAAAGTCAATTAGGCAATATAACCAGAAGGAACCATAGATTGTCTACTTGAAGCCCATTGTTTTTATGGATTGAAATTTGGAGAGGTTAAGTGACTTGGCCAAGGCCACACAGCTAATTCTGGTAGAGCCAAGAAAAGAATAGAGATACTTTTGTTATCAAGAGTAACAGATATATTGTCTTGCAGCTTCCAAAACATAAATCAGTGGTTGTAACACTGAATGATTCAGATGACAGTGAATCTGATGTAGAGGCTTCCAAGTCGACAAACAGTGTTTTTGGTGGATTGGAGTCCATGATTAAAGAAGCAAGACGAACCGCTGAGGTGAGTGCAGTAATAACAGAGAGAGAGATGACTTAAATCATTACAGTTCATTTGTTCCTGAAAAGTGAACCTCAGAGGTACAGATTTTTAATATATTGAATTGTGGAAATATTTTAAGTATGTGTTATTAAGACTGTATATAATGAAGCATGTATTAATTTAGATATATTTAAGTATTAAAAATTCCCTTTATTTTTGTTTCCAGTTGACTAGTCCCTTTTTCAAAGGAGTAAAATTGAGTGGATAATTGTCCTCTGTACTAAGGAAATTTACTGTTTTATAATTGTGTTATGTTACCAGAAAAGTTTTTATTAAGGTGTATGATCTAAGTACAACATTTATTCCTGTTGCAACAGTTGTTTAGATATGATTTAGTTCAATTGTTTTCAGACTATAGGTTTTAACTACTTAGTGGATTATATAGTTAATTTGCTGGTTAACAACCGCTGTTGTTTTTTAGAAAAGGAAAATAACGATGAAGATATTCAGTTTCTAGGTATATGAGTGTGCACTGGGATTATTGAAAACTGTTGATCTAGTTGTCCAAATATTTTCTAGCAAGCTTCAAAACCAAAAGTACCTCCAAAATCTGAAAAAGAAAATGATCCTATGCGAACGCCTGAAGCTTTGCCTGAAGAAAAGAAGATTGAATATAGATTGTTAAAGGAAGAGATTGCTAAGTAAGTGGCATTTTGTGTAATTAGCTTTAAAGGCATGTGTTCTTTTCTTAGTACTTAGTCTGTGTACAGTTTATTGGCATTAGGAATTGAGTGATGGTGATTTTATCCAAGATGCAGAGTTAATGTTTTTATAACTCACACTGGAGGGGGAGCCAGGTAATCATATGTAGATTTGAATACAGTGATGCACTGAGATATAAACAGCTTAGAAAAAGATAAAAGTTGTTACAGAGGAGAGCTACACTGTCAGCTTTGAATGCCAACTTGAGTCATGCATCTTGGTCATCATTGCTATTATTAGTCAATATGATTAATAATTTTACTTTATGAAATAGAATATATCTTTAAAGAAAAGTAATTTCAGTTTATTCTTTGGTATAATTCATCTGTCTTTATTGATTGTTTTAGTCGTGAGAAACAGCGTTTGATTAAATCAGATCAGCTGAAGACAGGTTCATCATCCCCGGCAAACTCTGATGTGGAAATTGATGGGATTGGCAGAATAGCAATGGTCACTAAGCAGGTTACAGATGCAGAAGCAAAACTTAAAAAACATAGGTGAGCCTCATTATCTGATTAAATACTGCACGTATCTAAGTTTTTCTCTATTAGAGGGATATCTTTTTGTGGTGTATGTCAATAATAAGTACCCTGTATGATTAGAAAATCTTTTATACTTAGTAGAACTATAAAAACTATTGTTTTGTTGAATTATACATTTACGTAAAGTAATAATATTAACGTTTAAATAAAAATACCGAGACTTCAAAGGAGAGTTTTCCCCTTCAGATTTAAATGTGGCTTATTCATTGCTAAAAACGTTGGCGAAATTCCTTGTTTTGGAATTTTCTTTAAAACATCTGGAGTGTTTTTTGAAATTTGAAAGCATATTTTTATTATTAAGGATGGGCTTGATTGTTGAAAATAGTCATTACCTAGTCTCTTCAATAAGAAACATGGTCAAATACGGTGTTATTATAAAGTATGAATATTAAGTTATGATCATAAACTTCTTATGTGGTTTTTGAAATTACTGTGTTGTTCAAGTGATGTTTGAAAATTTTGAGAATACATGTAAACCCCACAAGATGAACATGTTGAATGATAGAATTCATTTGAATTTATTAGCATATTTTGGGGGGATTTAGTTATTTCATTGAGGTATAATTGACATATAACATTAGTTTCAGATGTACAACGTAATGATTTGATATTTGTACATATTGCAGAATGATCACCACAGTAAATCTAGTTAACATCTGTCCCCATACATAGTCACAAATTTTTTTTTCTTTTGATGAGGACCATTAGCATGTATTTGACAGAAATAATTACATCATATTATTGAGTATACATTTTCCACTTCAAACATTGAAAGCATTAGTTGATGAACAGCAAAATAGTCTTAGTTAACATTACCATTTCTGAGCTTTGTTCTGCTAGTCCCCTTTCAGATTACAAATATAAGAGGGAGGTTCTGTGCAAAGATGGGAAGATTTTCCCATCCTGTTTTTAGTAACTGACTAACCAATTCTCAAACTTCACATCTGGAAGTAAAAAATGGTTATAGTGGGGGCCTGCCCGGTGGCGTAGCACTTAAGTTTGCGCACTGTGTTTCAGCCACCTGGGGTTCATAAGTTCAGATCCCAGGCACAGACCTATATACCACTGCTCATCAAACCATGCTGTGGTGGCATCCCACATACAAAATAGAGGAAGATTGGCATAGATGTTAGCTCAGGGCCAGTCTTCCTCACACACACACACACACACACACACAAAGATTACAGTGATGAGTAATGTTGAAAAATTATTAATGATAATATGTAAGTAATTTAATGGTTTTTAAAACAAGCTTCAAAAATTCACCCATTCATAGTTAATTAAAGAAAAAAAGGTAGAAATTTACAGCCTCCTTTCTAACATTACAGCCACCTTGATACTCTTCTTTTTATTTTTTTAAATCACGGAAAAGAATGTAATTTGGAATGTTTTTACAAGGCATCACAGATAGCTCAAGGACATAGTGACTATGTACGCTTTTATATTAAGTATACAAAAATATGTTCTGTTCTCCATCTGCAAACAAAACATTGGAAATTAAGTATTCTGAACAAAATAAAATACTTTTTTTTTTTTTTAAAGATTTTATTTTTTTCCTTTTTCTCCCCAAAGCCCCCCGGTACATAGTTGTATATTCTTTGTTGGTGGGTCCTTCTAGCTGTGGCATGTGGGACTCCCCCTCAGCATGGCCCGATGAGCAGTGCCATATCTGCGCCCAGGATTCAAACCAATGAAACACTGGGCCGCCTGCAGTGAAGCGTGCGAACTTAACCACTCAGCCACGGGGACAGCCCCTAAAATACGTTTTAAAATAGTCCTTTTAAATGTCTTCAGTTTTGAATGATATTTGTCTTTGTGCTTTCGTATTTCATTACATCTAAGGAGTGCCATTATTTTTGTGTTTAAGAAAACATGCTACTAGCTAGTCTGATATGCGGTAGTGTTAAGACACATCCTGATATGAGAGCGCTAAAAAAATATGCTTCATAGATGAAATACTGTGGTGACCACAAATCTCCAAAATTATCAGTAAGAAATGGTCTTGTGTATGTTTTAAAAGTAAGAGATTAAAATAAATTAATTTAGATTCCATTTCTTTAATAGCTTTCATAACAAATGAAAAGGTTTTAAAAATATCTTTCTACTCTCTATCCTCTGTATCACATATTCCCTGTCTTTATGATTCATTCTAGATGTCAGTTGTTGGAACTGTTAATATATGGTATCTTTCTGGGAAAGATGTTTTATTTTTTTTAGCCGTAATACTCAGTAGTTGAAAAGATGCAAATCTATAACCATAAATTTGTCTTTTTTGTCCTGTTTTACTTCTCAGTTCCAAAACTTTACGTCTCTGTGGTCATGCACCACGTAATGACATTTCAGTCAATGGTGAATCGCATATGTGGCAGTCATCCCATGAGATTAGGACCATAGAGCCTAGTTGTGTAGTAGGCTGTACCATCTAGGTTTAAGTGCACTCTGTGATGTTCACACAATGACATCGCCTAACGACGCCTTTCTCAGAACATATCCCTGTCGTTAAGCAATGCATGACTGTGTATTGTGTAAAAATTAAGACTTCCTTTTCCCCTTCCTGCTTTACTTTAGGTAAAATGAGTTAGAGATTTTTAGGTTAATTAAATGTGCTCCCATAACTAGAAGGACCTGCAACTAAGATATACAACTATGTACCAGGGGGGATTTAGGGAGATAAAGCAGG
Organism: Equus asinus; assembly: GCF_041296235.1. Taxonomy (NCBI): domain Eukaryota; kingdom Metazoa; phylum Chordata; class Mammalia; order Perissodactyla; family Equidae; genus Equus; species Equus asinus. Next base: position 70,194,681 of record NC_091811.1, on the reverse strand, counting down.
AAAAAAAAAAAAAAGATTGGCCACAGTTGTTAGCTCAGATGCCAGTCTTGGCAGGGGGAATGTGCTTGATTATGTGTATATTAGGAGCTTTATAAATGAAGCTAATCAGCAATTTTCTGTCTTAAGTCTTCATTTTTCAGTAGTCATATAGGGTCAGATTCAGCCAACATTGAACATTTACTATTAATAGCTTTTCAACTGTAATTCACATTTCTCAGACTTAAGTGATTTTTTTTTTAAAAAAAGATCAGACTCATAGTTGCTTTCATAAAATGTGTCTATTTGAATATGTGATTGATGAATATGAAAATACTATCTTTTTAAATTCTCACCTGCATGTCATAAATTTATTTTTAAAAATGAACTACTGCTTTGTAGATTTTTCATTCTGATGGTATTTGTCCACTAGTTTAGAAAAACATTAATAGGAAATTTGTTATTTCCCAATTAGGATTCTCTTGATGAAAGATGAATCTGTTTTAAAGAATCTAGTACAGCAAGAAGCCAAGAAGAGAGAATCTGTTCGAAATGCTGAAACAAAGATTACAAAACTTACAGAACAGCTTCAAGCAACAGAGAAAATTCTCAGTGTCAACAGAATGTTTTTGAAGAAGCTTCAGGAACAAGTAATGCTTTTTTTTTTTTAAATTAAAATATTGTAGTCTCATGTTTACTACACTTTTTTCTGGGCCACTTTTTTATAAAACAAAGAAAACCATAAACCAAAGCCATCAAAATGTGTAACCTATATATTATTCTTCATTGACACTTAATATTGGAATATTTTTTTTATTTGAATACCCTAAAGCTGCTGTGTTAAGAAGAAATTTCCTGTCCTAAGGTTTACATTTACATTTTCAGAATTATCCTGTATTTTCAGATTCACAAAGTTCAACAGCGTGTTACCATTAAGAAAGCTTTGACTCTGAAGTATGGAGAAGAGCTTGCTCGGGCAAAGGCAGTGGCTAGTAAAGAAATAGGAAAACGTAAACTGGAACAAGATCGCCTTGGAGTAAGTTATTTGTAGAAATATTTTATTTTTGGAAAGGAGAAGGTTTTTATGATACTTTTGAGGGTAAGATGTATAAAATAACTCAAGCTTTTTCCTGCATATTCAAGGAGGATAAGATTAAAGCTTTGCTTTTAAATGACATCCACATTTTTTTGGAAGCTTGTTTTTAAATTTATTTTTGTTTTGCCCTTTTTTTTCATAGGTGATAGATGAGCTAGGAAAACTGTTGGAGACTTGTAAAACTCTTACTCTCATTATTGATTTAGTTTTATAGTGTTGACATTGATTGTAGGATAGTACAATTATCTTACCAACAATTGTTTATAAAATCATAGCAATATAAAATATTTGTCATTTTCCTCCCCCAGCCAAACAAAATGATGAGATTGGACAGTTCTCCAATATCAAGTCCAAGAAAGCATTCAGCAGAACTAATTGCTATGGAAAAAAGACGGTTACAAAAGCTAGAGTATGAATATGCCCTGAAAATTCAGAAACTGAAAGAAGCTCGGGCCCTTAAAGCAAAGGAACAACAAAACATGATTCCAGCTGTGGAGGAGGAGCCCGAATTTTCTTTACCTCAGCCCTCACTTCACGATCTCACTCAAGACAAATTAAGTCTGGACACTGAGGAAAACGATCTTGATGATGAGATTTTATCTGGTTCAAACAGAGAACGAAGAAGGTCCTTCTTAGAATCCAATTCTTTTACTAAACCTAACCTTAAGCACACAGATACACCTAACAAAGAGTGCATAAACAAACCTACTAAGAATACGGTAGAAAAACCAGAACTTTTTCTAGGGTTAAAAATTGGTGAATTGCAAAAATTGTATTCAAAAGCTGACAGCTTAAAACAACTCATTTTAAAAACCACCACAGGCTTTACAGAAAAGGTTTTGCATGGTCAGGTAACTGAACATTTCGTATTCTTTATAAAATCTAGAATTCACCCTAACCTTACTTGTCTTATGAAATGATTGTTTTCTTTTGCAGGAGATTTCTGTGGATGTGGATTTTGTAACAGCACAGAGTAAAACAACAGAAGTGAAGCCATGTCCTTTTAGACCCTACCGTAGTCCTCTTCTAGTGTTTAAGTCCTACAGGTATAAAAGAAAGATTCAATAAACCTTTTAGGAATGCTTCTTGTTCTTAATATTTTAACCTTGAATATTTAGTGATAATGCAAAAAATGTTGAATCATGGTCACTGAAAAATTGGGCTTGTCCTTTTAGGGAGAATAAAAGTAGAGTGTCTTGTTGTCAGATTTTAACCGTATCAGGAAATAAAGTTTAACACATACTTGGGTTTATTAATTCTTATCAGATTCTGATTTCTGGCCACTGGGGGAATTGTGGAGAATTCTGCATTGTTATCTGTTAGGGATTTTAGGAAAAGTAACTGGAGTCTTAGGAGAATTTTTAAAATACAGGGGTTTTTTGGTTTTTGTTTTCTGTTTCAGATCTTTTATGTTATGGGTATAAAAGTAGCTTGTCCCTATCACTTGATACTCTAGTTGTTCTCTAGAATTAATTTTGGTAGTTGGATAAATAGTAAGCTCAAAGTATAGAAATTTTAATTGAGAGGAAAAATGAAAATTTTCTCAACTTTGTGGGGAGTGTTTATGTCCTGTCCTCTTCTCTTCTCCGTAGATTTAGTCCATACTATCGAACCAAGGAAAAACTTCCCCTAAGCTCAGTGTCGTATAGTAACATGGTTGAACCAGATCAGTGTTTCTGCCGTTTTGATTTAACAGGAACATGTAATGATGATGATTGTCAGTGGTGAGTAGTTTTTATTTGTGAACATTTTATAATTTAAAAGACAGTCTTGGTTATTTAGCTTTGATGTGTACCTGATTATCTTTTCTGTATTGTCATTTTATTTTAGGCAACATACACAAGATTATACGCTTAGCCGAAAACAGTTATTCCAGGACATTCTGTCATATAATCTTTCTTTGATTGGTTGTTCAGAGACAAGTACTGATGAAGAAATTGCTGCTGCAGCAGGTTTTTAAAGACCATTTTTTGCTCTCCAAGTGAAAATTTGAATTTAGGCGATTTAAAAATTTTATATTCCACTGTTGATGTCTTTAAATACTATAATAATTCAATACAGTAGTCAATAGCCATATGTTGCTATTCACATTTAACTCAGTGAAAATTTACTTCCTCTGTCCACTAGCTACATTTCAAGTGCTCAGTAGCCACTTTTGAACTCAATAGCTCGGTAGTGTTAAGTGCTTACCAATAGGACAGTGCAGTTAGAACACACTTCCGTCAGTGCAGAAAGTTCTTTGGATGGAGCTTATCTAAATAGTTCAGTTTATTTGGAAGCATGTATTAACGTATTTCTATGGAAATTTTACTAATGATTTAAAAATAGACCCCTATTTTTATTTATTATTGTTTTCAAAAATAGAGGAGGGTTGGAAGTTAAGGTAACTGTAGGTTCAAATTCTACAATGAAATGAAAAGGATTTTAATCACTTTGACATTGTAGAAAGCACAGATTACTGTCAGGTATTGTGAGTAAATATTGTTAAGTTTTCCCCCAGATTTAGTGCCAAATAGTAAACCTTAAACTGTAAGTCTTTGGAAGTAAGGGAATTGGTGCTTATTAAATTTAGTGTTCTCACAACCCAGAGGGATTGTAAAATCACTGAGTCTATTTAATCATTCCAAATTCGGAACTTTAATTTTCACGTACTTGTTTAGTTTGTTTCAGGAAGTACTTTCTTTTCAGTCCAAATTGGATGTGCGATGTGGTCGGGTTTGACGTCGTAGTTGAGATAGTGTAGGCCTTGCCCTCTAGAAGGCCGTAGGTGTTTGTGACCAGTACCGTATACTTCCCTTTAATTCTTAAGCTGTTCTTCACTTCGTACTTTTTAATTAGCCTCATCTGTATTCCTTTTTAATACTTTTTATGAAGATAGTGTTGCTCTAATTTCAGAAAAATATGTTGAGAAACTTTTTGGAGTAAACAAAGATCGTATGTCAATGGACCAGATGGCTGTTCTCCTTGTTAGCAATATCAACGAAAGTAAAGGCCATAGTGAGTACATGTCTCTCACCCGGACACAAGGACCTTACGATTTCTTTATGACAGCAAGTTTTTTGCAGTTATTTTCTCAATATAAAAAAAAATGTCATTTCAGACTAACTTGATAGAATAAATTTAGCTGTTTTTGAATATTGTTTGGGTAGCCTTCAAAACTATTAAAAAACTAGTTATATCATCTAACAATCTCCTGTCTACTTTAGCACCTCCGTTTACAACCTACAAAGATAAAAGAAAGTGGAAGCCGAAGTTTTGGAGAAAACCGGTTTCAGAGAATAACTTCAGTAGTGATGAGGAGCAGTCTACAGGACCAATTAAGTATGGTAAGAAGTAATTTAAGACTCAAAATCATTAAATTGTAGTATTCCATCTTTGTCTAACACTTGGCTAATCTTTTGGTGTATCTACTAGCCTAGTTTTTTTATTTCTATTTTTTTAAAAACAGTGATGCCATTTGGTGTTTACGGCAATTAGTTCTTCATTGTGCAGGACTGCCCCTTCGATTGCAGGACATTTTCTATGCATGGCCCCTGCCCAGTGAATGCAAGGATCACTCTTTAGTAAATGTGATGGCTTCCGTTATTGCTAAACATGCTTGAGTCGGGGGAGAGGAGTGGTACTGCTCCCATTTGAAAACCTACCTAGCCCATGTCCTTCTTGAGGCGGGTGTTCTGTTTTGTGAGTCCATGTTTTCTGACTTGCAAGTAGGCTCACAGGATGAATGAACAAAGTAATGTGTGAATGGGTGCCTTATTTTCAAGCATATCTTGTGTGATAATCTCAAATTTGCATAATTTACTTGTTTACTATTTGTGGGTTAGCAAATATCTAATTTACGTTATTGTAACACTTTTTCTCTAATTTAGATGGAGTAGTATAAATCATCTTCATAAATTATAGCTTTCTCTTAGAATTTAATGAATGTAAATTATTAGATGATGTCACTTACTCTCAAAGTAGGGAGACCATGCATCTGGTTTGCCCAGCGGAGTCCTACTTTATACCTGTTGTCCTGGTGTCATTTTTAATAACACCCCCTTTTTCACTCTTAGAAATGTCCTAGTTTGGACAAGAAATTTTGTGATTGCTCTACCTTAAAACTATGAGTTACTTCATGTCATTAGAATCTTTAGAATATTTTAAAGATGAAGCCAATTTTTTTTAAGAGAAAGTGTGAAGCTAATGATACTTTTCCTATGTAGCCTTCCAGCCAGAGAACCAAATAAATGTTCCACCTTTGGATACAGTTGTCACTCCAGATGACGTCAGATACTTTACAAATGAGACTGATGACATTGCTAATTTAGAAGCAAGTGTGCTTGAAAACCCTTCTCATGTACAGCTCTGGCTCAAGCTTGCGTACAAGTACTTGAATCAAAATGAGGGGTAGGTTTTTTTAATCTTTGTGTGAACTGTTGCACATTTATATTTTTATGTTTGAGATTTATTTCATCTATGGTAATTAGCTTTCCTTCCTGGTATCAATGGAGTCTTTGTTTTTTGACAAAGCCAAAAGCACTTCATTGTTTAAAAGCTATTAGAAAAAATTTAAGATTAGATCTTGAGTTGTGTGTATGGGTAATAAATTAGCTACGATTTTTAACTTCAGTAGGCTCTTATTTCAAAGTAAGATTAGTTAAAACAGTAAATTTTGAATGGTATAAGTATTACTTATTGAGTTTTCTTAAAAGTCAAGTAGTTGTCTCATAATAAAATTAGGATAAAATCACAGTGTTAAAGTTTATGTTAATTTTCATTTGGAGATTTAAAGCTTGTCTAAAAACCTCTAAATTCTGGTGAATTGACTTCTGTATGTAGTGTTATGTGTATTCAGATAAGGTAAATAGTAATTTATCTCGCAAACTACAGCTCATATTGCGTAATTGCATTTTCTAACTTCTACTTTTTGATAAGAGTACCAGGAATAATCTTTTATTAGCATGATTTTAAAATTATAATAATACTGTTTTGGGGTTTTTTTCAGGCTACTCTGAATGTCTGTCTATCTTAAAACTTAGTATAAAAGCTTTTTGAGTAAGGCAGCATTGCGGAATGCTAACACACTACACACTCCTGAATGTGGTGTTTATTTAACTCACATTGTGTGTCATTTCCAAGTTAATAGGATAAGTTACAGTGTTTTCTTTTCTGACTCATTTACTGAGTGCAGGCCAAAAGAACCATACATTATTTTATGAACAGGATCATGAGAGACAATTATCTTCTCCAAGAGATAGCAAGCCCCATGACTGTTGAAAAGAACTATTATATTGAAAGCTTTGATATTTTGTGCTGGCAGTAGCTGGCCTTGAGGAAGAATTGTTTAACTTTTCCCATTCCTGCACCAGTGTAAATCATAAAAGGTAGTGCTGAATAAGGACGCAAAGCACATTTGAAGTTGATAATCTAGTGGTTTTATAGCACTGTGCTTTCATCTGGTAAATGCTCACCGAACATCCACTTAAAAAGGAATTGTTGGTTAGGGCTGGCCTGGTGACGTAATGGTTGGATTCGTGCGCTCCACTTCAGCAGCCCAGGGTTTATGGGTTTGGGTCCTGGGTGCAGACCTGCACGCCGCTCTTTGGGCCATGCTGGGGCGGCGTCCCACACATAAAGTAGAGGAAGACTGGCACAGATACTGACTCAGGGCCAATCTTCCTCACTCCCCTCCCCCGATAAAGCAAAAAGGAATTGTTGGGTCTATGGGAAATCAAAAGCTTTTTGGATAGATGTGATCTAAAATCCTAATCTACCTCCCTTTATCATAGGTGATTCTAGCTGCTTGGTATGTTCTAATAGAATGTAATTTAAAAATTGACTCATTAGATTAGCTCAATTTAAAAGTATTTTCAAGCATTTTTTTTTTTAAACACTCTTTTTTCTTTTAAATGTGTAGGCTATGTTCTGAGTCCTTGGATTCTGCTTTAAATGTTCTGGCACGAGCTTTGGAAAACAACAAAGACAATCCAGAAATTTGGTGCCATTACCTCAGATTATTCTCAAAGAGAGGAACCAAGGAGGAGGTGCAGGAAATGTGTGAAACAGCTGTTGAATATGCTCCTGATTATCAAAGTTTTTGGACTGTGAGTAGAAAAGATAACATAGTCCTGTATGTATGTACGTGTTCATAATTCTTTGGGTCATTTTAAATATTGACACGTAGCTATGCTTTATCTCCATTTAGATAGAAGAACCTTACTTTCAGTGTCCAGTAACCTCAACACTTCTCTGGGTCAGGATTAATTTAGACTAAACAAAAACAAAATATTGAGTGAAGGGTGATTTTTGTGTGTGTGTTGTTATTGTTAACTTTATTGGTAAGAGAAAAATATTAACATTTTATACGTATCTATTCTTAAGCAGTTTTAGTTTGGGTAAAGTTAAGTGAATTTTTTGCACAGCATCTGAAAACGATTTTTTTTTTAATTTCTTATGATTGTGTAACATTTTCATGAATATCAGGAAACACTTTGGTCTTTTTGTTATCTGTCCTCATTACCTATGGAAATAATCTGTAATTTGTACTAATATTGAACCTTGCCAAGATACAAAGATTTGGTGAAAAAATGAATTCTTCCTCATTCTTTGGGAGAATAGGATGTTTCCTACCCAGGCTTAAACTTAAAATTATAATTAATCCACTTGTAAAATAAATATTCAATGATATCTAAACTTTTACCAGCTGAACTCAGGAACCAGTAAATTCAGATATACTTTCAAATCTATTACTGTCAGGTCTGTTGTTAACTTGCTAACTGAAATTCAAAACAAATAGATTTGGATAACATGGTCACGCCTTAATGAGTGAACGTGCCACTCTCGTTCTCTCTCCTAGCTCAGGTACTGAATAGATCTGGACAGTGAAAGATGCTTGAATTTTGACCTGGAGCCTTGTACCAAAGTTAATGCTATCAATCACCACAAGATTTTACAGAGTTTAGGGGCCTTTTTTTTTTTTTTTTTTCCAGTTGTTTCATCTTTAAAGGGCCTCTTAATTTTTTAAGTCTTAAATTATTTATTTTGTCACATATTTGTAGTATGAATGCTATTCTCACAATTTTTACACAGTCACACACCTAAGCAATGCACATTGTATGTGATCATAAGCATAGGAGGTTTTGGAGATCCATCGTGGTCTTGCTGCTGTTTGCCTGTTGATTCAAGGAATGGAGAGATGAAACTGCTTCAGCGATAGTTCTGAGAGTACATCTGTGGTGTTGTAGTTTTCATCTGATTCCTCTTTCCACCTTGTGGGAGAAGTGGAAAGCTAGGTTGTATAGTACTGGAAGATGGGTTTATACATATTTATAATTGCCCTTTTTACAGAAATTGAAGATTTAGTATACAGTTTCTTAATGAAATTTCAAGAATCTGTAGCTTTACAGTTTATTGTTATGAAGCAGGATTAATTATATGAAACCCCTTTGGGCAGTTTCTGCACCTGGAAAGCACCTTTGAAGAAAAGGATTATGTATGTGACCGAATGGTGGAGTTTCTGATGGGAGCAGCCAAGCAGGAAACATCAGCTGTCCTGTCCTTTCAGCTTTTAGAAGCTCTTTTGTTTAGAGTTCAGCTGCATATATTTACTGGGAGATGCCAAAGTGCACTTGCAATTTTACAGGTAAACATTTATTCTATCATTTAATTACATTTTGTGGAGAGTTTCTTAAAGGTCTAAAACGTTATAGGTAACATTATTTAATGATAAGAACACAGGCTTATAGATTTGAATCCGTGTTTTGCCACTTACTAGAAAGTTGTGTGAAGTCAGGTAAGTTTATGACTGTTTCCTCCTTTGCTTAGGGGGGATAATACTTTCTTTAGAGTACTTATGAGGTTTAAATGAAAATAACATATGTTAAGTACCCACCAGAATAAACTTCAATATTCTGTTTTCTCTTTATCATTAGATTTTTAATATCAAGACACTTAAAATATACAAATAGGTTTAATCTTTTTTATGTCATAAACCTTAGCATAGTAAAAAATATGTTAATCTGGTATTGACATCTCAAGAGTTTTTTTCATTTAAAAAAATTGGTGACTATCAAAATTTTGACTTAGGTATTTAAGAACCATCCCAAGGAAATATAATACTTTTATTCTTATTTGCCTTTATATTCGAATCTTACTAAGAATAGAAGTCATTATTTTTAAAAACATTTTCAGATTTTTTTAATTTTGCCTAGAATGCGTTGAAGTCGGCTCATGATGGAATAGTAGCTGAGTACCTTAAAACAAGTGATCGATGTTTGGCATGGCTGGCCTACATACATCTTATCGAATTCAACGTTCTCCCTTCAAAATTTTATGATCCATCTAATGCCAATCCTTCAAGAATTGTTAACACAGAACCATTTGTAATGCCATGGCAAGCAGTTCAAGATGTAAAGACTAATCCTGACATGTTGCTAGCAGTTTTTGAAGGTAAATATAAGTATTTATAAATTAATTAGAACACTAACTTGTCCCTTGTTATGATTGTTTGTAATTAAGTGGAACAAATTTATATCTATATTGCATATTATAGTCTCACACTTTATTATATAAATCTCAAAAGATTAAGGATTGAATCAGATTAGATGGGCATTGACATCTGTGAAAGCCAGTAATTGTATACTACATTACCTATGCAGTTTTTCTGATTATGGCAAATGATAGCAGCTAAATGTAGATAATATAGATTATATAGGTTTAATAAATTGATCGAATCACAAAACCAGGTAATTCTTTTTTTAAGCAACCCATCAAGGTGAGAGTTAAAAGATTATAACTTACCTTGTCAAATAATTATTTTCTCCGTCAATCAGTGAGTTTTATTGCTACTATACACTAAATGATATATCCGCTATGGAATACATACACATAAGGTATAAAGCCTATTCTTTCCTAATGAGTAGATAGCCTAGTCAGAAGATAAAATCTGTACGTTTGACATAATTATTAAACATATGAGGCCATATAGCTGTGTATTAGTATAAAGTCTAAAGTCTGTGCTTAGAAGAGACTGGTATCGTGATTTATAGAATTATATGGTACAAGCCGTAAACCCGCAAGGAAGAGATAGTTGTAGATTGGCGTGATCAAGGAAGTCTTCATAGAAGAATTAGGTGTTGGAGTTAGATTTTGAAGCTTGTCTTCGATGTGACATAGTGGGCCTCCTCAAAGATGGAACACTTGTCCTATTTATATTTCCCAAGGTCCTATAATGTCTGACAGTATACTAAGTGCTTAATAAATGTTTATTTGAATAATCCAGTGAAGAAAAGGAGGACATTCCTGTTAGGGGAGCTAAGTAAACAAAAAGCAACATGTGGATGAGAATTGCATTGAATGTGAAAGGAGATTAGAAGAAGGGGAGAGTCCCTATCAAAACGAGAGGTTTGTGCTGGAGAATAGTAGGAATTAAGCTTGGTAAGTGGAATGATACCAGATTTTCAAGAATTTTTGTAAGTGTGGTAAACTTGATGGCAGTAAAGTTTCTTTAAGCAAGAAGGAATGAATGTGCTGAAGAGAAATGATACCAAAGGTAGGAAAACCAACCAGAAGCGGATGGCCATAACTGAGACACAAAAAAGTAACCTGGGAAAAAGAGAGTATTTATTAGAGACATTTGAAGTTATATGACATAGAGATGTGGGAGACAGATTAAATGTCAGGGAATAATAGAAGAAATAGTCAAAGGTGATTTCAGAGTTTTGAGACTAGGAAAAGGAAGCTCTATTGATAGAAAACTGGTAAATTGGGAAGACTGATTTTGGTAGAATTGGTATTTGTGAATGGTAATTGGTCACTCAAGTGGAAATTTTTGTTGACAGAAGGAAATAAGTAAGTGGACCTTCAGTGGATGATTATGGATAGAGAAATGGATTTGAAAGTTATTAACATAGAAGTTAGTTTATTACAAAGTGCTTTACAGTTTTTAATGTGCTTTCACAGTAAATTATCCAATAGTTGAAGCTATGAGATATTTCATCTGAGGAAATGGAGGCTTAAGAGTATAGCATTAAGGGATAAAAAAGAGAAAGTCAGTGAATGAGAGCCACAGGAAATATAAATAATCTCTTGGAAACAGAGGCAAGAAGAAATTAAACAGAGGAAGAACATTATCAAATGCTAATCCAGGAGAATGATTGTAGAGATAGGCTTTCAGGTTTGTTTAGATATGATCCTTATAAGCAAACTTCGAAAGTGCAGTTTCAGAATGGCATTCACTTTTAAACTCCACAAATTCAGGAAGTCGTGCTGCCATTGGGCGAAGAGGAAATGGTGGCAGTTGTGCAAATTAAAACAGCATACCATTCTCCAAGAAGTAGCAAGATCAAGTAAAGGACTCTTTACAGGGGGACATTGTGTTTTGAAGGAGTAAGAAAAGGATTAGAGGAAGACATATAGATGACTACGGAACAAACAGCAGAGCAAGGCCTCTTCTGAAGTGAGTCAGAGAAAGATGAAAAGATAATTCATTCTTTGACCTTTTATTCTTTTTTTTTTTTTGAGATCAGTTTTAAGGAATTTAGGATAAATGCAGAAACACTTGTTTAAGTGAAAACACTGCTAGATGTGAGAGCTTATATTGGATGTTTTTATTTTTTACCAGGAAAGTGAGCATAAGAGATTGAATTTTAGGAGTTTGGAGATGTCAGAAATATTTCCTTTGGGTAAAAGCCAGAGTTCAGTAAAGGTGAATAAGATGATGGTCAAGCAGAGGGATAGGCCATCTTTTCCTATTGGTCTCTTAGAGTTTAAATGACACGGTCAGATAATTCATCTTATGTTTGATTCATGTTATTGTGATGTTTTTGGATAGATGCGGTGAAAGCTTGCACAGATGAGAGCCTTACTGTTGAGGAAAGAGTAGAGGTCTGTGTTCCACTTTACACAAACATGATTGCTCTGCACCAGCTCCTAGAGAGGTAAAACTTAATTGACCAGCAGTTAACCTTGTGTTAAGAATTGATTTTTTCATGTGTTTAGACATATGCTTTTTCTTGTGAAGGTATGAGGCTGCAGTGGAGCTTTGTAAATGTTTATTGGAATCCTGTCCCATGAACTGCCAGTTATTGGAAGCCCTTGTTGCTTTATATTTGCGAACAGATCAGCACGACAAAGCCAGGGCAGTGTGGCTTACTGCGTTTGAAAAAAATCCTCAGAATGCAGAGGTTTTTTATCACACGTGCAAATTCTTCATTTTGCAGGTAAAAAAAAAAAAAGTGAGTTATAGTTCTTAAATACGATGTTTTTGTGTTTCACATTTAAGATATTTCAGGCATCCGCCTCTCCAGGAAACTTTCCCTGGTCCTTTTGCCCTTTGCAAACTGTGTTAGGTGTTCCTTCTCTCTCTGCCGTGATACCCTGTGCACGGTGCTACCACTGCACTTACTACAGTGTGTTTGATTTTGTTGAAGTCTGCTTTATTTGCTCTGAGAGCTCTTAGAGGGCAGGGACCATGTCTTATTCAGATTCAGAGCCCCTGCACCTAGGGTAGTGCCAAGCATGTAAGAGAAGCTTAATAGATAGTTGGTGTATGAGACTTGATGCTGTGTATATTGGGTGTAAACCTGTTTAATGGTTAGTTGGGTTCAATTTGGAGATCAGAATAGAGAGGTTATCTCTACCCCCACCTACTCAAGAAACGTAGTAGAATCGAGGATTTTTTTTTTTTTTAGGGCTTTTTCTTCCCTTGAAAGATTTTAGACATTGTAAGCCTAATGTATGTCCCATCTCCTTCTTTTTAAAATAGAATCGAGGAGATAATCTTCTTCCATTTTTGCGGAAATTTATTGCATCCTTCTTTAACCCGGGATTTGAGAAGTATAGTAACTTGGATCTGTTTCGGTAAGTTTGTATAACTCTTGATTTGTAGAGGAATGAGAGATAGTATAGTTCATTGGAAAGACTGCACATTTTTTTTGTGGTTTGATTACATTTAGACTGATTTAAAAAAAAAAAAAAAAAACAGTCCAACACTCTTAGAGAATTGTTATGAGATGGGGCCAGCCCCAAGGCTGCGTGGTCAAGTTTGCATGCTCCGCTTCTTTTCTCAGCCATCACTTTCTCAGTAATTTACGTAGAGCTCTGTATTTACTGCCTTTATTTGCTTCACTGTGAGCTCTTGTTCTAACGACCATAAGAGGCCACAGCAGATCATGAAGAATGATTTTTGAAAGGCTTTTAAAGTTCTCTTTCCTTCTTCCTGCTCGTCTCTCTGTAGAGATCAGCAGACATTTTTCTTAAGGGCCAAATAGTAAATATTTTAGGCTTGCAAGCCACTTGTTCTGTCACTGCTTCTCACCTATACTGCTGAAGGAAGAAAGTAGCCATAGACAATATAAAAATGAATGGGCGTGGCTGTGTTCCGGTAAAACCTTATTTACAAAAATAGGCATAGTTTGCTGATCCTAAGTAAAACAGCGGCAAAAGGAAAATATTTTATCATGACATACTCTATTATTTTCTGTTAGGAGGAGTTGAGAGAAGGAAAGCCTAAGCTGAGTATCTCCTGAAAGAATTTTTTTTTTTTTTTTTTTTCCTTTTTCTCCCCAAAGCCCCCCCGTACATAGTTGTATATTCTTCGTTGTGGGTCCTTCTAGTTGTGGCATGTGGGACGCTGCCTCAGCGTGGTTTGATGAGCAGTGCCATGTCCGCGCCCAGGATTCAAACCAATGAAACACTGGGCCCGCCTGCAGCGGAGCGCGTGAACTTAACCACTCAGCCACGGGGCCAGCCCCAGGAATTTCTTATGGAAAATACTAAGTGAAGATAAAAATCTTGGCTTTATATATGCAAGTCTAATGTTTGCAAATATTTATCTTTTCTTAGGTGCTCCCTCGGTCCGCCTCCCAGTATAGAAGTGTTATATGAAGACATATTTTAAAAAATAACCCACATTTTGTTAAGTTAGTGGTCCATCCACTCTAGAATGTTTTATGAACATGGCAATTTTATTTTGAGATTTGGCAAAAAAGTTTGGAGTCACTGTTCTTTCCCAGACTTGAGTCTTCACATCTGTCCTCTTATGGTAGCCAGTCTATCGACATGTGATTTTAGTACTCTTCCTGAAGTTCTTTCTGCTCTGCTACATCTAGATTAGTATCTTACAATTAATTACAAAAGAATAATTTAAAATGCAAATTAATAGAAAAGAAGTTAACTATAAGGAATTTAGAGATTGTTCAGCTTCCCCATGCTGACTTTCTCCCTGTTCAAATTAGATTGCTTTAATGTCTCAAAATAAGACATGACAAATCCAAGGCTGAACCAAATTTTTCATAGACTTACTGGTTCTGGTCTTCCTTTGGGCATGGAAGTAATTGGTTTAGCCTAAAAGAAGATGCTGCCCGTTTCTGCCGTGGTAACTAATCAAAGGTCTTCAAATTTTCTTGATGTCAGCTTAATGAAGCAGAATAAATAAGTGTTAATAAAAATTTGAAAATGGGCTGCCTCTAAATAATTTTTTATTGTTTACTAAGTCATCTTCCTTTATTAAATTTTTTGTGGGAGGAGTCATAATTCCTAAGAGTTACGAGGAAAAGGTATCCTATACTTCATTTATTTAGACAATACTGAAGTTCTTATTTACACAGAGTGTGCATATCTGTTAATTTAGGAAATCTTTTTTGCATCACATACTAGGAGAATGGCAATAGGTAGGATGGTTTTTGGCATTGTCATATTTACTGATACTGGTATAAATTTTTTAAATTTATAAATATAGCTAGAGTTGATTAATAGGAGAAGTCAGTGCTCTTAATAGGTTCAAATTTTTTTTTTTAATTTCATGAGTAGAAATTGTAAAGGCAAAATACTTAGAACTTAATATTTACCTAGAGTTGGAGTCTGTTGTTTCCCTTTCTGTGTAACGCTTAGCATAAAGATGAACAGAAAAGGGCCGGCCTGATGGCGTAGTGGTTAAGTTCATGTACTCTGCTTCCGTGGCCCAGGGTTTGTGGGTTTGGATCCTGGGTGCAGACCTACACACCGCTCATCAACCGTGCTGTGGTAGCATCCCACATATGAAAAATAGAGGAAGATTGGCACAGATGTTAGCTCAGGGACAGTCTTTCTCACCAAAAAAAAAAGACAGAGCTAGATGTGGTAAATTTCATATTTCGAATAATTTGCAGATCAGTGGATAGCCATAAATGTTAACTCAGGGATTTCATTCACTTTACTGAAGTTAGCCTAGGGATAGAGTCTTACATAGATAGATGTGAAGTCATCTTTTCTAACTTACCTCAATTTTCAGTTGAGAAAACCGATATCCTTAGAAATTAAGTGATGATAGTATGGCTAGTTATGACCAAGCCAGGATGGTAACCTGACTTCTAGATGTCCCATTTCTTCCTTTTCTTATGGTTCCTCCTCCTCCTCCCCTCAGCCCCAATACAGCCTCTCTAATCCATTGAAAGTTAGTCCCTTGAAATAATTTTCAAATCCAAGATAAATGGTTATACTAGATGATCATTGTTGAGATCAGTGTATTTCCTTTAAAAGTATCATTCTTGAAGACATTGGTAAATGTTATACACGCACATTCAAATATATTGGGGGGACCCTGAATTAGTCAAAGTCAAATAGATTTCTTTACTGATCAACTTCTTAGAGCCTTTAATATCCTAATATATGTTGTGGCTTTTTAAGAGGGGCTGTAATTTCCAGTGTATCCCAATCTTATTTGATCATAGACCCCTTTTTGACAAGTGCCTTGTGGGGCAATATGTTATATGGAATATGCTTTGACATCATGTCCAAAACTGAATCTATAATGGTATGTGTATGTATGTGATGGAAAGATTGTTTTCAGCTATCAAGTTTTATAACTCTTAAAGAACTTTTTTTTTTTAAGAAGAAAGTACAGATTTTGTAGGAAAATCTTAGATACTTGTTAGTTTCATTTGTTTTTCTGTTTTTAATTAGGTTTAATTAGATGATTATGGGGGTTTTTTGAGGCTAGAATAAAAAATTTATTTTAGGAGAGGAGTTAATTGTGTAGGTGTAAAATAATAACCATGTGATGTTAGAAATGTGACCAAAGCGGTATGGTATACATGTAACAGTAAAGTCTCGTTACTTAATAAAAATATGTGAAGGAAATTCACATTGAAACGGAGGATTTTTTTTTTAAGTATTAGTAATCCATTGTGTGCATCAGCATAATTTCAAACAGTGTGTTTTCTTTCAGGTATCTCTTAAATATCCCAGGACCACTTGACATTCCAGCCCATTTATGTAAAGGGAATTTTGATGATGAGGTGTTGAACCACCAAGTTCCTTATTTGTGGCTGATTTACTGGTGAGACCTTATCTATTGTGGAGAGAAATGTTGTATACTAGGCTCCCATTTGTTATTTATCACTGAATTGCAGGGTGTTAAAATCAACCTGATGTTAAAGTCATTGAACCAAAATTGAAAGGATGCTAAGGTTTATCCATTATTAAAGAAGAAAGATCCAAAGAAGGATTCCATTGTAATCATATCTGTAATGTTTAAAATACACATTGTCATTCCTTTACCTAATAGAATTGAGCTCCAGACATACAATGTTTTCCTTCATTTTTTAAACAGCCTTTGTCATCCTCTTCAATCAAGTATTAAAGAGACAGTGGAGGCATATGAGGCAGCGTTAGGGGTGGCCATGAGATCTGATATAGTGCAGAAGATTTGGATGGAGTAAGTTTAGTTCCTCTTAATAAGAATGGGATTTGGAATAAGGGGGTGTGGTGGGGAAAGGGGTGATCAGCTTTCTCGGTGAAAGAATTACTGGCTTAATTATTCTAAATTGTAATATTTTTCTTTTGGCAGTTATCTTGTCTTTGCCAATAATAGAGCTGCTGGATCCAGAAACAAAGTCCAAGAATTCAAATGTTTTACTGACTTAGTGAATAGATGTTTGGTTACAGTCCCTGCCCGATACCCCATTCCTTTTAGCAGTGCTGATTACTGGTCCAACTATGAATTTCATAATAGGGTAAGAACTTAAAGACTTTTTTCTTTAGATACTTGTACAAAAGAAGGGGACTTTAAAAATGACAACAAAACTCCCATTTTTATATCACGAGAGCTTTTCCTAGGACCACTTTCCTAGCATTTACTGTTATTCTTGACCATGATTCCTACTCTTCAAAATCTAGGAATAGAGCCCTTTAAGGTTCAGTTAAGATAAAATGTGTGTGTTGATTATGTCCTATTTAAGAAAATTTAACATTGAAGCAAAATGTAAGAGATGTTAAGGATTAATACATATTAAAGAAGAAAGATCCAAAAAAGTAATTGTAATAATATCTAACGTTGTGCTTGAATAGTTGGAAATGGAAAATTCTGTAACTTCAAAATAATAACAGGCTTACACGGTGCAGTTGCTCTTTTTGTCAGTATTTTGTCAAGCAAATATGTCTATACATAGGGCATAAGAAAGCTGAAATCAGGTGCTGTTTAGAATTTTAAGAGTAGAATCTGATTAATGATATATTTATAATGTTATGCTCTTATAGGCAATGAAGCAAAGGGTTTTTTTTAATTTGTTTAGTTTTCAGAGATCCCTTTTATTCAGTGCAATGTAGGCTAAAAGCTCTACTGAGGCTCAGTGTAGACCAAAACCTGGATGTATTTTATTTTTCTTTGGTGGGGTGGTTTTGTTGCCAATCGGGATAACCAATTATTATGCTTTGTACTTCTGTGCCATTCTTTATCCCAGGATCTCAAACCACTTTATGGACATTAAGTCATTTACACACGGGCATTCCATGAGCGAGATGTGGCAGGTATCATTAGCCCTATGGCTTGCCCAGCTATACAGCAAGTCAAGGCAGACTCAGGAATGAAACCCGGACTCTGGCTTCTTGTCAGTGTTCTCAGTCCATGGCCCTCATCACTAGACCATATTTCCTAATTCATATTTGGAAAGTCACTAATATAATTAATGGTAGGAACTGTAACTCACAGCATCATACATTATTATAATTTATACATTCATGTCTTAAAGGCCATGTTGGTTTTCTCATTAAAACAGAGATAATTGGATTTCACATTTTGTTGCATTCATTTCCCCCCTCAACCTTTACAGGTTATTTTCTTTTATTTGAGTTGTGTTCCAAAGACCCAGCATTCCAAAACATTGGAACAGTTTTGCTCAATTATGCCAACTAATTCTGGACTTGCACTGAGGTAAGAAAAAATAAAATTCTCTTGGTTCTCAGCTCAATGATATTGGCTCTTCATATAAAATTATTCTTGAAAACTTGTTAAGAACAGTCTGTTCTTCTGCTGTTTCCTACTTGATATATACTACTTTAATTCCAGAGTTGTTAACCAATGTATAGGTATTCATGTAAAAGTCAGTATAAGAATCTAGTCACTTCAGAAAATTGTGCAGGTTATAAGAGGGCACATAATTCAAGTTAAGTTCATCTGTGTTCCCTAAGCACACACCGTCTGTCCACAGCACATGCCTTATAAGCAGTAAACATGCTTTACAAAGGAATATTATTTCAGAGGTTTTTAAAGTGTTACAGAGACAGCAGCCAATTACACATATTTTGGTTACTATGACTTGTTTTCATAGTAGATCAGTTGCTCTCAAATATTAGCATGCATCACAGTCTCCTGGGATGCTCATTTAAATTGCAGAGTCCTGACCTTGAGTCCTCAAACCACATTTAAGAAACACTTATCTAGGGATTTCATACATTCAATTAGAAGGAGATTTCTGAGCATTTTCTTGTAGTTTCTGTGCTCCACTAGAGTAAACCCATTTTCACCCTCAAGAATTGTGCTTTCTAGTTCAAAAAGGTACCCTGCATGCTAATGCTTTGGCTTCTACTTGTGCAGTCATTCCACTGCACTTGTTTTGTCTTATGTTTCTAAGTTTGTTTTATGGATTATAAGTACCTAAAATATTTATCACATATTCCCTTGTGTTTTAAAGTATTTACATTCCATTTAGCATGTATGTGGGAAAATGGTATAAGAGATTGAAAAAAATCAAAATCCTAGGGCTGTGACAGAAATAGCCATAGTGTTTTATAATAAAAATTCTTAGTAAGCATGCTAATCTGCAGAAGCTAATTACAGAAATTTGTATAACATCGCTTTTGGTAAAACACGTGAAATAGAAAACGTGGTATTATTTTGACTCATTCGTATTTTCATAGGCATTTGGAATATAGGTGGTTTAATTGTTGATTTTGTTGGTAAAGCTCCCCTTCTGTGTTTTGATACGTCTTATTTCCCTGTGGTCATCCTTATCCTTTTTTTCAGAATAGAGAACTTAATAATTAGTCACTGCACTTACATTTTATCTCAAGAAACATTCATGATTAAGTATACATTGTGTACTAAAGAAAGAAGAAACCAGGAAATTGCATTACTGTATCAAGTCATTATTTTAGAAAATTTGAGGGAGGGGCCACATGGAGTGTCCTTTGAGAGAATGCTTTAATATTCTGAGGAATACCTGGGCCCTATTTTAGTTTGTTGAAAATGGCATGGGTCTTGACTGGACCTCTTGCTACTTTGCATGTTCCTGTCCAGGGTAATTTTTGTAAGAGACATACTACAGATACTTGCTGAGTAGCCTTGATGAAATTTAACTGACCAAAACTTGTACCTCATCAAACATTCTGCTCGGAGAGCACATTTGGGGTTCCCTGTACTTGCAATGCTCTGTTCATTTTCCTGAATGTACTTTACAGGCTACTTCAACATGAATGGGAAGAAAGCAATGTTCAGATTCTGAAACTTCAAGCCAAGATGTTTACATATAATATCCCAACATGCCTGGCCACCTGGAAAATGTAATGCAACAATCATGTACCTGTTTTTATAGCTATTGCTTTTATTTGTAAGATTTGCTCCAGACAGGTAATTTTAAAATGATGTCTGGTTTTTTTCCTGGACAGATCTCTACTCTAATTTAGAGGGTTTTTTGGGCACTTGCTGAAGTTTTATATCCAGAGTGAGGTGCTCATTAGCAATTGCTTCTAAAAGCAAAATGGATAGAGTTTTCATTTTCCTAGAAGGAGAACATTTAGATAACAATACTGTTATCAGACAAGCCTGTGAGACACATTTTAAGACCACCTCTTTTGAAATGCAGGGTTTTCCCCATGATAGTCTGGTGTCTTCTTTATTTAAAAGGTGTTAGTTCCAGGTATTTTTTTACTAGTAATTATAAGTATTTTTCATGAACGTTATTTATGTTCAAAACACTGGTCTGCTTTATTCTTGTAAAGTTGATAAAAATTGTTGAATTTTTCTTTTCACTATAGGTTACCCTCCTTGGAAGTTTAGCCTGTTACTTTCAGGAAGTTTTGTACTCAGATTCCCACAGTCAGTATTCTGCCAGTGGTAGTATCTCATTTTGTTCAAATATATATAAATTTTTCTTTTCCCTTTTCTATATTCCTTTTTTTTCTTAGAGCCATTGCTGCTGAGATTGTTCTAAAGGGACAAAGAGAGGTAAGTCATGATTGACTGTCAGATGGGTCACTTTTTTTTAAGCCATCCTGCCCCTTTTGTTAACTTCTCAATTTAAAAGGATTGAAGCATAGAAGTTAACATCCTAAGAACTCTAAATGTTTGGAAACTCCAAAGCCCAGTGTAACCATTTTGTCTTGAGAATTATATTATGAGTACCATTCAAATGGTTAGGATTATAAAGGTGTTTTTCATCGCGTTTCCTGATGGAATTGTGTGTATATCTATCTTATAGGTCCACCGTTTATATCAGAGAGCCTTACAGAAGTTACCTCTTTGTGCATCACTGTGGAAAGATGTAATGCTTTTTATCTTTTATTTCATCTTGAAGTTTTTCTATAAATTTTCTGCATGTGCCATGTCCATTGATGTGGTGATGCTCAAAGTCTAGCTAAGTCTTACTTCTGTGCTTCCCTGTCTTTTACAGCAACTCTTGTTTGAAGCATCAGAAGGAGGTAAAACTGATAACCTGAGAAAACTAGTTTCCAAGTGCCAAGAGATTGGAGTCAGCCTAAATGAGCTCTTAAATTTAAACAGTTACAAAACAGAAAGCAAGAATCACTGAACACTGGGTGCAGTCAGTTCTAAGTCCTTATAATAATTGCCAAAATTATTTGAATGATCCTTCAAGATTAGGCTGATCCCTGGCTAAGGTCTGTGTAAGGCAGACAAGCATTACTGATCATATCAAGTCCCCTACAATATCCTATCCTCAAAACCGGAAGCAATGAACATGACCCTCTTCGTTTGGATAAATGAACTTCCCGTTTGGCCTGCTTCTAGGCCCTGCCAGATTCTCATAACATCATGTACGTAAGTATAGTTCTTCAAAGTGACTGACATTTATTTTAATTTTGCTTTGTTTTTGTTTTTCTTTTTTACTCTCCCCTTCCTTTATGTTGTGCTGTTCCTGATTCACTTGACACTCTGATGCCTGAGAGATTCTTGTTTGGGAGTTAATTCTAGGGCTGTGTTTACAGTAGAAAGCAGGCAGTCCCTTTTAGTTCTTCCTCTTTAAACCTTTGAGATTCTTCATTTCAGGATTTAAAACTTAAGCAGTCCAACTTAAGGAAAGTGTAACTGCCATGGCCACAAGTCTGCTAGTTGCACTTGAATGCTCTAACAGGGTTGTTTATTGCCCTTTCTACGTTCTGGACTCCTTGCCGAGACTGTTTAACTTGAAGATTAAAGAAACTATTGCAAATGCAGTGCATCAGAACCTAAGAGTGGTCAAATATTATGTGCAATTTTTTTGTAAAGAAATTTTAATTTATAATAAAGTTTAACAGTTTAAAGAACAGTTAATATTTGAACTGCTTTGTATTGAAATACTACTTTGTAGTATTAAAATTGTTTATAAACAAAATATTTTTAATATAAGTTAACTTTTTAAAAAATGTTGCTGTCTTTATTCCCTTTGCACACTCTGGTGGGAAAGGGTTGAAGTAGGACACACAGACATTCGCTGTAACCATCAGTACTTTGTTAGCCTGAATCTACTTTCCCATGAAAACATTCCAGGGACTTTTTAATTCATGAGAAGATGGGTCATCTTCTGTTTTGAGGACAGTGAACAGATAGGTTTGCACTACCATTAAATTCCTTGTTCTCAAGACCACAGTGTTTAGAAAGTATCTCCCAACTGTAGGTTGAATGATTTGCTTAATGACATGCTGTCTTATGTTGAATATCAATATGACCAAATATAAAGGAGACCTTGCTTTGTTTTGTTTTCGGTCTATAGTGGGTTGTTCACACCTGGTAGAAAAATTGTTAATGTCACACACACTGCCACAAATCCAATCTTAACAGCTACAATGCGATCAAATTATTGGAGTCAAAGCAGCAGCCCCATGAAATACTAGGCAAGTTTATACATCTGTACATTTATATAATGCTCAGTCAAAATAAAACCATGTTTTGAGGCCCTACCAGACAGTGCATATTTAGCTAGTAAGTGCTGGTTGGTCAGGTTAAGAATGGAACCCATTTGTCTGTGTCTTTCATTAAAACAGAAAGAAACAAATTGGCTTTTCTCTAAAACCAAAGAAATTTGAGGGGAAGATAGCAATCCCAGAGGGATATCCTTCCATTGTCCACATTTAACTATTTCACCTTAAAAGCTTTTCCTGCTCTGATTATGGAAAAACATTGTTAGGTCCTTGGAAAAATATTTCCAGTCTATCCCCCCATGGTGTAACAGTTTTGATGTTAACTGAAATGTCTCAGTAGTTTTTCGGAGACACTGCTAAGTTTTTAACTTTTGTATATTCTAAAATCTACCATTTGTTGCATTAACAATTCCATCAGCAGTCACTTTTTTTTTTCTTTAGTGAGGAAGATTCTCTTTTAGCTAACATCTGTTGCCAATCCTCCCCCCATCTGCCTCCCCCCCACACACACTTGAGGACGTTGGCCCTGAGCTAACATCTGTGCCAGTCTCCCTCTATTTTGTGTGTGGGTCGCCACCACAGCATGACTTGAGTGGTGTAGGTCCATGCTCAGAATCTGAACCAAGGCTGCAGAAGTTGAGTGTGCCAGACTTAACCACTATGCCATGGGGACGGCCCCAGCAGTCACTTTTGCCTCTTTTTTTAAAAAAGAATACTTTGCATTGGTGCATGCAGCTCCCATGTTCAGCTGTGCAGGCCACACACTAATGATTCCGAGGGCAGGTTGTAAGCAGTCATGCAGGCAGAAGCCCTGGCATCTGTTAAGCAGCTGTTTTCTTTTTGATCAGTGGTCATACTGCTATTTAAAATCATGAAGCTATCTTACAGAAATTATATTGCCTTAAAGATACCCTCTTGTCACCTTTTCTTCCTGTCATTTTACAAACTCACTTTAACCTCCACAGAAAAATAGCAAACTGCGTACAAGTGAGGTATATGTTCCTGTCATCCTTCCATATTCAGTTTTACTTTTTAATGAAGTGCTTTCAACAGGTAATAATTAGAACATTAAACAAAACTTGAGGTTAAAGTTGATGTATTATTGTAGTAAGATGAATGTAAAATTTAATACACTGTATGACAGAAGTCTCGGTTGGCAGAGAAATGTCCTACAGTGAGAAAGGATCAGTCTGAAACCTGCAGTCCCTTGCACTCCCCCTTGTCTCCAGGCAGGGGTCACACAAAAGAGGCATTTTAGGCTATGGGGTTTTATCTCTGATAAAGGAAGTGGTGTGGCAGATTGCGGTGTATTTTTATGTGTTTTTCTTCATTTTAGAGAACAGCCTAATATTTCTATTTGCCTTTTAACGGAAAATGGACCTTGTAACATTGTTGCCACTGAGTTATCTAAGGCGGTTTGCTTTCAATTAAAGGGCCTATAAACCTACATTACAAAGCAAGCAGGGATCTCCAGGTGCAACATCTAAGAGCTCAAGGCACTAGGCAGACAAGTGAAAGGTCATGAAGACTGACAACAAGTGTAGAGGGACTTTATTGAAGATTGTAGTTCAAATATTTATTTTTCAAGATTGTTGAAGAAGTAGGAACATGTGGCTATAATACAAAGCAAGGCCAATGTTCTTAAAGTTGTCACATGTTCACAGATAAGTCATAATTTTCTTCAGTCTGCGTTCATATCTCTGTTAACATTAGCGTGAGGAAAGAATGGAGAAAACACAATTTTAGTGACCTTCTGGGTTTGGGAGTTATGCCTGCAAATGTATCATTCCTCCTCAGTTTAAATTAACAGTAATTATCCAGAGCATTTTGGAACAAGAGCTGTTCAAGAAAAGGCAGACTTCCATGGGATATTTTTGATGCTGTTTCTTTTTTGTCCTTCACAAATTTCACAATCAGGTCTAATCTTTATCTTTCCAAGCTGTGGTACTTAATGTAGGTGGTAAAGCTGAGCTGCAGAAGTTTTTTCTTTCTTTTGTGTATTTGTTAGGGCTCTATTCCATATACCACCAAAAAGCACCCCACTCTCTGCAGGTGTTCTTCAGGCATGTGTGTACTATTTCCAGGGCCAGTGAACAACAGCCTGAGGATGTGCTGCCCCATCCTGCCCTCGTTCCCGTCTTCCACCACCACTCCTTCCTCAGGAGTGTAGCCTTCCTCAGGAGTGGTTATGCAGTACTTTGGGAGCACTATTTGATGGCGAGATCTGCAATAAATGTGAAAAGGTGTTTTTTTTATTTTTTTCTGTCTGACATCTTTGAGGCAGATAATAGAAAACTGTATCTATCTTTCATAGATGGTAAAATGGATATAGAATACTTGTCTCCACTTTTCATTTAGTGACCTTCACAAGAGGGACCCCATAACATGTTTTCGGAGGTGCTATGGTGAGAACCAGGCATTTTTTCATTCCAGAATCAATCTGAACTCTGTGTTAGACACTCTCCATACAAAGATGAATAAAGGGGTCCCCAAGTCTAACAGAACAGCAGAGCATAGGCCAAGGAAGCTTCTCCAAAGGGGATCCAAAGTTAGGTTAGAGGTTGGGGAAGTCTTCCTGGATGAATTGTTGGCTAAGTCATAAAATAGGAGGAGGAAAACTTGAGGCCAGTAATACTATTTTCAAAAATTATGTGCCGCTTATACCTAAATATTGTAGAAGGGTTTGCACATATTTAGAAACCGGTGCATTTTTTAAAACTTCCTAAAAAGCTTCTTTGTCTTTATGCTGATTCACAGCTAACAATTTGTTAGACATGATGACAGGTAAGACGTGTAAAACTCCATAGCAGCCACATCTATCCAGAAGAGAGGTTTCTTGGGGCAGCTTGTGCTTTGAAATCCACGTGATCATGACAAATAGGAGTCAGATCTTATCAGGCCCAGTTTAGACAGCCTGGATGTGGAGAATCTGATTGGAATTAGAACTGGTGCTACTAGTTTTATTTTTTCTCTTTTTCCCTAACTTCTTGGGTAATACATGAATAAAATGCTACTGTCAACATTTACTAGTATCTACAACTTGCACAGCCCTGTTTTAACCCCAGTCAAGGCTACAGTTAACATTTGTTACTCTCTTTTAAGAGTCATGGTTATTTTTCTGTCTATATAGAAGAACTACCTGGAGATGACCCAGTCTCCAGTGCTTTAAACTGATTTTTCCAATGACGTTTTAGCCCAGTCCCAGAAATGTTTCAATCAACATGGAACTCAGTAAAGCCACCAATAGTTCAGTTGGGGAGCAAAAACTTTTGCATGAGCTTAGAAGGAATATGTGCTTCATCAAGAAAGCAGAAGGTCAACAATTATCTGAGACCAATTCGATTGGTCTTAAGTGATGTGACTTTGTGGTGAGTGCTGGTGGGTCTGAATTTTTTCCTCCTATTTAAAGATAACATTGCATAGAAGACAGTAAATAGAATGTTGAGTATGTGAGTCAATTGTATCACAAATACGATAGAATAAGGAATACTTTACTTTTATGCAAGACTGTTTGATAAATTTTGGAGGCTGCCCAAAATATAAACAAATATGACTCTTCAAAGGCCGCCATTTATGAATTAAGTAAAAGTCTAAATCCAAACATGAAAACTTTGCACATCTGTTCTAAAAGAGAATATACTGCATTTACCGTTGGTAATTTGAAAGCTTCAAGATTGATTATCAACTCAGCCAAAATCAAAGGTGGGTTTACAATATTGTTTGATGGATCAAGCAAATGAAATCTTGCAAATGTTCTTACCAGGTGCTGTAAGCCTTATGAAAGAATGATAGCCAACAGCCTAAGGGAGCTGAACCTGTTAGGGAGAGTGGTGAAGCTGTTTGCATTTAATGAAGACAATGGGGCACCTGCTGCCAAGGCCAAAACAGCTCTCAGCTTGGCACACCGTGCATCCTGAGCTGTGAGGCCACCTGTGGATGGATTGGCACTTGACGTTGGTTGAAATGGAGCTACAAAGAAATGGTTTCAGGAAATGGTGGGGTATAAACCGATGTAATAAAAAAGCACATATCTAGAAGATCTAGATATTAGATTTGGCTCCACCAGTAACTAGCTGTCATGGTAACAGGCCATTTCATTGCTCCTTGTCTGTTTCCACATCTACAAAATATCAAAATATGTGTACTTACCCCAGGGGTGTTGAGAGATCATAGAATAGAAACCATCTTTAAAAAATATTTTGAGCTTGGGATCTTTTTTTTAAAATTTTGAGGGCAAAGAGAATAGTACAAGATAACAGTTTTCTTTTGGACATTTCATTACCATCACTTGAAGCATATGGCCCTACCAGCGCTCAAGTGTGAGTTAGTTGCTGTCTCTAAATAGAAACGCAAATGAGAACACTGCCATCTAAATTCAGTGGCTCCTTCCTGGTGTTACCACCCAAAATGACAGATGGTCTCAACTTTAGGTTAAGTCAAAAGCTATCAATATGAAGATCCAGTCTGCTCCTATTTTCAATTCTGAGGATTCTCAGCATGTTAGCTGGGCTCTTTGTGGTGTAATGGAGGTAAAATGACTGCTTAATTCATGACTCACTTTTCACTTTTTTTTTTTTTTTTTTTTTGAGGAAGGATTAGCCCTGAGCTAACTGCTGCCAATCCTCCTCCTCTTGCTGAGGAAGACTGGCTCTGAGCTAACATCCATGCTTATCTTCCTCCACCTTAGATATGGGACACCCACCACAGCATGGCTTTTGCCAAGCGGTGCCATGTCCACACCTGGGATCCGAACCGGCGAACCCCAGGCCGCCAAGAAGCGGAATGTGCAAACCTAACTGCTGCGCCACCAGGCTGGCCCCCACTTTTCACTTTTTGATGGGTCTAGACAAGGGCGTTCATTGCCAATTTAAGTGCAGAGAGTAGCAAAAAAGTCCAAGCCACTTCCCACACGTTTTATTGGAGGTGGCTATGAAGGGCATGACAGTATTGGCCAATTTAAGCTTGCTTATTCTTGCAGGCAGAAGTAATAAATGACTGAATCTGGCAGCAGGACTTGCAAAAAGTTTGCATAGTCCTGGAGCTGGAAGACAGCCCTCCAGGAGCATACTTTGAAGGGAAGAGAATTGCTTTTCTTTTTAACTGTGATTTTACTTTTTACTATAATGAGGCCAGGCCTGACGGAAGCTCTAGTCCCATGCTGCAAAGAGAGAAAAATCTGAGAATGTAGAGCAGAGGTAATTGGTAGCATTCACTTCTGGTAATTGATTACTGTGGTACTAAATAGAAGCAATGTGATCTAGCGAGAGGGAAAAAGTAGGAGTCAAAATAGCCCGGAGTAAAATCCAGGGCTTCACGTATGTTGCACATGAGCCTTATGTTAGGATGGGCTAAAAAGGAAAGAGCAGTGGCTTGAACAAGATAGAAGCTTTTCTCTTAAGTAAAAACCCAAGTAGGTGCGCTGGCACTGACTGGTCGGCACTCCTGGTGACAGAGACCAGGTCACTTGTTGTCGGTCTGTCCTGTGTGACCTCTATTCCCAAGAGGCTGTCACATGTGGTTCTGCTGTTCATGTCTTGCACATGGACAAAAGGCTGAAATTAAGCCCATGCTCAGTTTATCGAGCATCCCAGGCACTGGTTGAGTCGGCCTGGAGGAAGGGCAGGCCTTTTTCTAATTCACACAACGGGACCACCTGGACCTCAAGTTCTCTGAGAGACTGGGCCTTTTTCTAAGTTGCACAACAGCACTCTGGGTGGTGGTCCTAATGAGGCAGGATGGCTTTCCCAGTCCCAGACCATTTGTTCACATTCCATTTAGCAGGAAGGAGAAACAAGAAGGACAAACCTCTCAAGGGTTCTTCCCAGAAGTTGGACATAACCACATCTGCTTTTGTCCCATTGTGCAGAGCACAGACACAGCCCTGCAACGGAGGCTGGCAAATGTAGGCTTTATTTTGGGTGGCTCTGTGGACAGCAAAAATTCAAGGATGAAGGACAAAATACGTATTTGGGGACAGCTGAACCTCTCTGCTACACCACCATCAAAGAGCAAACAGACCACAGGGTGAGGTTGGTAGCTGGAACCTAGCTTGTTCTATTCCCTGTGAAACTTGTTAGTGGTGAACCACTAAAATCCCTTCCAGTTCTGTAATTAATAAATCTTTAGTTTGGAATAGGAGAGCAGAAAGCACATTTCCCAGACTTAACTGGTTGGCACAGGTTCAGGGATGGGCATTTAATGACAGCTAACACTTACTGAGGCCTTCTCCATCAGATACTGTTCTAAGTGCTCAAGGTTTACTAAGTTACGTCAATCGTCACAACAATCCTATGAGATACTGTTATAATCCCCGATTTACAGATGATAAACTGAGTCATGAGAGGTTAAGTAACTAAGTCACAAAGACAGTAGGGGACAAACCTGGGAAGCTGACTGAGTGTATGCCCTTAACTGGAAACCTGAGATAAAGCTGAATCAAGTTGGTCCACTGAGAAGCAAGCCTGGGTGAGGCCTTTGAAGGAATCACTGAGAAGAGGCTTTTTCTTCTTTTTTTTTAAGATTTTATTTTTTTCCTTTTTCTCCCCAAAGGCGCCCCCCCCCCACCCCCGCCCCCGCCCCCGCCCCGGTACATAGTTGTATATTCTTCATTGTGGGTCCTTCTAGTTGTGGCATGTGGGACCCCACCTCAGCATGGCTTGATGAGCAGTGCCATGTCCACGCCCGGGATTCGAACCAATGAAACACTGGGCCGCCTGCAGCCGAGCACGCGAACTTAACCGCTCGGCCACGGGGCCAGCCCCAAGAGGCTTTTTCTTTTTGTTCCTAAACTGGTAGAATGTAAGCCTGGCACTGTGGTAGCTGCCTCCCCACAGCACTGGCCCCACTGGGAGTAGGGCCCAGAAGAAAGCAAAGCTGGGAAGTGGGAAGAGAGAGTTGTGGCAGCAGGATTTACTGTGTCTGAAACCAGTTACACTTGGATTTTTCAAGTATTTTTAAATTTTCATTTTTATTTTCATCAACTACCTCCCTCTCTCACCTTTTTTAAATTGAGCTTCTGAGGTTCAGTAGAGGTTCTTGTCCTCTGACAACACAATAGGTTAACCAAATTCAGCTAAACACTTGTGGACTTATGCCTGAAGAACATAAGTGGTACCAGTGATTAAGACAATGAGGACGGAGGCCGGCCCCATGGCTGAGTGGTTAAGTTTGCGTGCTCTGCTTTGGCGGCCCAGAGTTTCACCAGCTCGGATCCTGGGCGTGGACATGGCAACACTCATCAGGCCACGCTGAGCTGGCGTCTCACATGACACAACCAGAAGGACCTCCAACTAGAATATACAACTATGTACTGGGGGGCTTTGGGGAGGAAACAAGAAAAAGAAAGATTGGCAAGATGTTAGCTCAGGTGGCAATCTTTAAAAAAAAGACACTGAGGACAGAAAATGGAGTGAGTTCTTACACCTGCATGAATTAAGCGATTTAAGTAGTAACTTTATGTTGAAGTTGAGGGGTATGGAGGAATAGACAGTGAAAGAGTTGCATATTTAGGTCTGTAGGGGTGGGGCCGAGAAGAGAAGGCTGAAGCTTCAGAGAGGAAAGGATGGCAATAGTGCTTAAGACCCTTTTCCTTTTGGATTCATCACCCGGATAGATGACCTTGGAAAGTTCACTCATCTGAGCTGACGTTTCTTCATTTGTAAGATGAGATTAATACTAATATTTATTGATCTCACTTGGAGTTGTGAGGATAATAAAATCATACAGATTAAGGGCTTAGAACAGTGCCTGGAACATGAAATACTCAATAGCATCAGCTAGTCATAGCAGATGTGAGATTATAGAAGCAGTCTGAGGGAAGAAGCCTCTGAAATGTGGGCTAGGGTAGTGTTTCAGCATCACAAGAGAAGGCTTGTGGTGGTGAAGTGTAATTACTTGATAAAATGTCTTGAGAGTAAGAAAGACCTGAAGAACAAGTTAGGACAAAGAAAGTGGAATAAATCAAGCAGGTTAGTTATATGTATTCTTTTTTTTTTTCTTTTTTTGGAGGAAGATTAGCCCTGAGCTAACTGCTGCCAATCCTCCCCTTTTTGCTGAGGAAGACTGGTCCTGAGCTAACATCCATGCCCATCTTCCTCTACTTTATATGTGGGACGCCTGCCACAGCATGGCTTTTGCCAAGCAGTGCTATGCCCGCACCTGGGATCCAAACTGGCGAACCACGGGCCAGTGAGAAGCAGAACGTGTGCACTTAAGCGCTGCACCACCAGGCTGGCCCCTATATGTATTCTTAATATCAGGTTAGTGTGGACCTATATTTATTTGGCAAAATAAAGTTCTCATGAAAGCTTGGGAGCAAAATGGTGCTGAGGGATGGGGATGGCACTTGCTTTTTCAGTTGAAGATTCCCCCCAGTGGGGACTGTCCTAAAGAGACTGCAGTGATCTAGGCCTTTGCCCCTCAGTGTGGTTCGAGATCTACAGCATCAGGAGTATCTGGGAGCCGTCTCAGGGCCCACCCCAGACCTGAAGTAGAATCTGGATTTTAATAAGATCCCTGGGTGACTTTATGAACATTAAAGTTGAGAGGCCCTGCTCTAGGCTAGAGAGGAATGCATGGGTTTTCACTGTTTAAAATACAAAAGAAGAAGAAATGTGGTCCCAAATCACTGGGCATCTATCTAAATGTCTGGGACAGAGTGGCTACAAATCGCACAGTTTTCCTCAGGCTTTGTCTCATTAAGAGAAGTGTGCCTACCGGGTTTCAGAAATGGGGCCCTAAACACTAATGTATGTCCTCATCAGTGCTCTTTACAACTGATGCTAAGGAATAATTCTGGCTCCCTAAGGTTTAAATCTTAGATACTCTTGAAATTTAAGTGAATGATAACTCCTTGTTTATTCACAGGAGGATTGTGTTAATTATTTATTGGTGTGTAACGAATTACCCCAAAACTAAGCAGCTTAAAGCAATAAACCATTATATCACAGTCTCTGTGGGTCAGGAATCCAGCAGTGGCTTAGCTGGGTGGTTGGGCTCAGGCACTCTTATGAAGACCAAGTTGTATCAAGCTATTGGCTGGTGCTGTAGTCACCTGAGGCTTAATTAGGGCTGAAGGATCTACTTCCAAGCTTGCTCACATAGTCATTGGCAGGCCCCAGTTTCTCACCACGTATATGTCTCCATAGACTGCCTGAGTGGCTTCATTGCATGGCAGCTGGCTTTCCAGAGTGAGTGATGCAGGGGAGAGAGACAGAGACGGAGAGAGAGAGTGCACCAAAAATGGAAGTTGCAGCCTTTTATAACCTAATGTTGGGAATGACATACCATCACTTCTGCCATATACTACTGGTTGCACAGACCAACCTCAGTACCGTATGAAGGGGGTTACACAGGGTGCAAATTAGCAGGTGGAGATCACTGAGTGGCCATCTTGGAGCCTGGCTTCCATGAGGGTGGAGGAAGCTGTTTCCTCTTAGCAACAAAACTCATCAGTAGCTCCAGGCGCCACTTGTACAGCTGGAAGCCTCTTTAGTCTCCGTGGAGAGGAGAGAGGCAAAACAATGAATGACCTGCAGATTTCCCACCACGTCTAAACTACTTCAAGAACTACTGATCCAAGCAGAAATGAATTTTAGTCCTAACTGGATGGGGAAAAGGGGCATATGGCAGCAAAGAACATCCATTTAGTTGAGACTGCCTTTATATTCCAAAAAATTTGGATGCAGAGCAATCCCAGCAGTTCTTGAATTCACAGTTGTATCAAAAAAGGGGAAGGATGTTTTACTTGAAAATAGTCAAACCACCTCCTCTAAATAGGCCATGCCTGCCTGACATACTGACCTTCCCACATCGAAGGTCGGCCTTTTTGATCTGGAGCCAAAGAAGCATGAATGATGAGCATAACCAGATGCTGGGGACATGCTCACAGCTCCTCTTATCAACCAGGTCTGTAGATAGTGAAATAAGCTTCTGTCACTTCGCTACTGTTTCCCTTTGAAATAAGACTGCATCCTTCTGCTTCAGGCGATGCCACCTGATTCTTAATCAGCTCTGAGGACCTCCGTGCAATCTGCCACACTGAACCAGGCATGAGATGAACTCAACCTACTTTATATACCATTGTCCACAAACTATTAAAATTAGAAAAAAAAATTATAGACAAGAGCTATTATTGTCCACCTGCACTGAATTTTGGCTGGGATAGATACCTCCAGTCATATGTGAAAAATATTTAAACAATCTTTCTCCTTACTCTGAATATTCCAGAGGTTGTAGCAGGTAAAATCAGCTACACAGTCTTTTTCTAATTATTACAACAAAGCAACATATCAAGCATTCTCATTTTTCCATTGGAAAATTATGTTAATCAGAAACCATGACATTTAGTCTACTTTAGATCAAAGGCCCCTCCATTCCCCAGAGGGCCGAATTGCTCTTGTTAAGACAAAAGTCTTGGGTAAAAAGTACAAGGATTTTTTTTCTTCTCTTTTTGTGGGCCACTTCCTTCTTATTGC
This sequence comes from Equus asinus, assembly GCF_041296235.1. Lineage (NCBI taxonomy): Eukaryota > Metazoa > Chordata > Mammalia > Perissodactyla > Equidae > Equus > Equus asinus. The sequence goes on along the minus strand of NC_091811.1, from coordinate 70,161,762 downwards.
TTTCAATAAACCTCTCAGTGGTTAGCAAGTTTTGACCAAAATGTCAAGCAAAATCTTTTTCTACTATGGAATGAAGGTTTAAAGTTTGAGGAGTTAATCAGGTAAGTGTCAGATATACGTGAACTGCGACTCCCTCCAGTGAAAATAAAACTTTGCCTATAGTTAATATATCTTCATGTTCCATTTTACTCTCGATTTTTACAGTTCATTGGAAAATTACCTTTGTTGACAGATGCAGTTTACTATGGATATTTTATCAACTGTTAAGGTTTAGAGTTGGGATTTGAATTCAGACCACCTGGCTCAGAATCTGAGTGTTCACTATGTTCTGTTTGTCCTCAAAGTAACTGCTTGATGCATGTTTACTAAATAATTGAATTAATCTAAATATGTGCTACACAAATTCTTTGTAGACAAATGTAAACAAAGGATGGAAATGTTTGCAGATTTCTGTATTTCTCCCAGTCAATGCTTTAGCCAACATTTTCACTCATTTTTCTTTAATTTGAAGTAAATTTTCTCCTGTCTGCCTCCACCACTCCCCTCTTCTCTACACTCAGGATGCCACTGTTCTTTTCCTTTTGTCTCCTGTTCTCCCTCGCCCCAGGAGCAATAGCTCAATTCCCCTCAAAACCTAGCTCCTGTGGGCAGAAGAGGGTGGTGGTTCGAAACTCAAGCTGCATTCAGATCACCTTTGCTGGCTCTACCTGACTCTCTCAAGCAGTAGGTCTAGAGTGAGACCTGAGAATGTGACTTTCTAACAAACTCACAAAGGGACCACACTCTGAAAACCACTAATGTGGCTATTCAGAGCAATGCCTCAGAGACTCAGCTTCAATGTTTATTAGGCAAGTGAGCAAACTTTTATTTTGTCAAATCTTTGTGCCACAGCTTCCTCATCTACAAAGTGGGGGTGATAATGGGACCCATTGTCTCACAGGCTTGTCTCCTAATTAAATGACATATTGTACAGAAAAGCACTTACCACTGCCTGGCATGGTCAGTCTCCAAAAAGCTTAACTACTATTAGGCGCTGGCTTTCCCAGTCATGCATCCACTTAAAATATATTTAACAATAAAATAATAGATATCTGCAATAAAAAAAAGTATTGCTCCTTCTTGATACTTCCTTCTCAGCAGAGGAATCTCCATTCCTGCCCCATCCTGGTCTCTCAGCCGTTCCCTGGCTTCCCAGGGAAGTAGGAGTGGCAGATCTCCTGGGTGAGTTTGGGAGAGGCGTCGGGCCTGCGTGGGTAATCCCCTTCCTCGCTTTTTTAAAATTTGGACCGAGGCTGTCTGCTGCCCCCTGGAGTGATGAGAGAGAGCCTTGTGGTCATGTAGTGCTGCCTGGGTCTGGAAAAAGAATATGGCTGACTCTGGAAAGCTCACATTGATAAATTTAAGCCACGTTCTGCAATGTGTATTATTAGAAAATGTGAGATTGATCCATATCTGCCTTATTTTTTCTTATTTATCACTTCTTTAAAACTCAGGCTGAGAGAAAGGATGCTATTTATTGGAACCCTTCAAATCCACTATGAGGTTTGATTCTTCAGCTACGTAGTATTTTGACTTTGGCAGATTACTGAGGTTTATAGAGGCTGCATCCACAGATGAGTGTCTTTATACACACTACACTGGTGTTATGCCAATCTAGGGCATTCGAAAACTGAGAAAAGACCAGGTCTTTGGAGAACACAGAGGCTTCTGGAGATCAAATCTCCTGTGCCCAGTGGTTCCAGGAAGGATCTGTGGTCACAGTAGGGGCGGCTTTGTGAAGGTAGAAACAAAACTGCCCAGATACACAGCTGACACTGTGGTGGATCACAGCCCTGCTGGTTAAGCCTAAAGGATTGAGTAAAAAGAAGAAAACACAGTGAAGGCTTGGGGAGAAATCCTATTTCCCCTTCTGATGTTTCCGCCCATGTGGAGGGAGCTCCTGGCAGCCTTCCGTCCTCTCACCTGCTGTTTCCATTGGGAGGATGAGTGACCCGGCTTAGTAGAATTTAGAAGAACAGTTTCTCTACCCTCTGTTGGTGCCCTCAAGAAGGTTATATTTGGTTCTGTTCTTCTGTGCTATTTCACAGAAACATACCCCTGTGTGGGAGGTCTGTGGTGTCCAGCGTTCTCTGTGACTTGGTGGGTGAGTCCACCTAATTCTCAGTTGGGCAGGAGGAAGCTACTTGCCTGCAGATGAAAGCCCTGTTGCCTTTTATCAGCTTTATCAGTAATAAAGGTGCTGTCTGACCACCAGCTGCCTTGTTGTTTGTCCTGGTTTTCAGCGGGTTCAGAATGAAGCTAGGGAAAAGAGGTTCGATTTATTGGGCCTTCCCAAACTCTAGACAATAGCTGAACATGTATTGAGCACTTATGAAGTACTGAACACTTTGCACATGAACACTTCCTCAAGGTAAGCTAGGAGGTGGATGCTATTATTATTCCCATTTTATAGATGAGGAAATGGCTGTTTAGAGGAATTAACATGCCTACGGTCTATTAAAGAGTATGCCCACTCAGAACTAAGGAACGTGCCACCCTGGCTGGTCAGTGGTGGCACCGGCTCAGCATCGGACTGTCTGACCTGCAGCCCTGCTGCTCTCTCTGTCCACGTTTCCTATTTGAGAACAGAAAGGCCGTTTATAAAAAAAAGTAGTTTAGAGTTTTATGTTAAAAAGAAAATCCATCTCTATGTACTGTATGTATTTTATGTAAATGCAGCCTTCATTTTGTATAAGGACTTAAACAGCTAAAGAGATTTGATATGTGGTGTGTCAGCCTGGCTGTCTGTGCTCTCTGGCTGGCGCATCCTGTGACTTTGTGCTGCGACTCAGGCCTGCTTGGCCTGTACCTGCCCCTCCCACTACTTGGAAAGACAGCAGCAGAGAGAAGAGACTTCAAACTTGCTATAACCTAGAGAGTCCATATTGTTTCATCAGTAGTTTGAGAGAAGAAACAAGAGTCAAGAGCTGGAGAAATCAAGAGACTTGCCTAGCATTCTGCAGCAGGTCTCTGAGCGTGGGCATTAAGTCCCACATCTTTCTTTTTTTAAGAATTGTGTTATTTTTTAAGATTTTATTTTTTTTCCTTTTTCTCCCCAAAGCCCCCCGGTACATAGTTGTATAGTCTTAGTTGTGGGTCCTTCTAGTTGTGGCATATGGGATGCCGCCTCAGCATGGCCTGATGAGACGTGCCATGTCCACACCTGGGATCTGAACTGGCGAAACCCTGGGCCACCACACGCAAACTTAACCACTCAGCCACGGGGCTGGTCCCTAAGTCCCAATTCTTAATCCTTCATCGTCACTGCACGGACCGACTGGAGACCCATCACGAGTCATGATCGCAGCTGCATGGTCCCATTTTCAGGGTGTTGATTTAAGATCTCACTGCCTTCTCCAGCAACTTCCTGAATCTCTAAAATTCCTTCTACAATTCTGACACCAATTCCCGTGTGTGGGTTTTTTCCCCACACCAACAAATTCCTCCTCCGTTCAGATGCCAACTGCAAGTTCCAGGTTGTTACCTGTGCTTCTCACAAACTGGCTATAGATGGGGTGTTCCAAAGATCCCCTCCTTGGGTTTGATTAATTTGTTAGAGCGGCTCACAGAACTCAGAGGAGCATTTTACTTACTAGATTACTGGTTTATTATAAAAGGATGTGACTCATGAACAGCCAGATGGAAGAGATGCGTATGGCACGGTGTGGGGAAAGGCGTGGAGCTTCCCTGCCCTCTCGGAAAGCACCACTCTCCCCAGATCTCCATGTGTTTACCAACCCAGAAGCTCTCCGAATCCCGTCCTTTTGGGTTTTCATGGTGGCCTCATCACATAGACCTGATTGATTAAATCATTGGCCATTGGTGATTGAACTCAATCTGCAGCCCCTCTCCCCGCCCCAGGAGATCGGGAGGAGGGGAGTGGGGGGGTGGAGGGTGGGGACTGAAGGTTCCAACCCACTAACTACAGAGTTGGTTCCCCTGGCAACCAGCCTCCAACTTTAGGTGACCTGGGGCCTTTCTAAATCACCTTATTAACATAACAGAGACATCTTAATGGCTCTCCTCTCTTAGGCAATTCCAAGGGTTTTAGGAGATCTGTGCTAGGGATGAGGACGAAGACAAAAATATATATTTCTCATTATAAATTACAACATCACACCTTCCAAGAAGACTAACACAAGAATTCATCTAGGGGCCGGCCCGGTGGCGCAGTGGTTAAGTGCGCACGTTCCGCTTCTCGGCGGCCCGGGGTTCACCACTTCGGATCCCAGGTGCGGTCATGGCACCCTTTGGCACGCCATGCTGTGGTAGGCGTCCCACACATAAAATGGAGGGAGATGGGCTCAGGGCCAGGCTTCCTCAGCAAAAAAAAGAGGAGGACTGGCAGTAGTTAGCTCAGGGCTAATCTTTCTCAAAAAAAGAAAAAAGAAAAAAAGAATTCATCTAAAACACTGAGAAGTTAGCCATTATTTGGTTTGGCTTCTCACTCAATGTGATGGACCTTCTTTGGTATCCAAGACATCTGATGACTGAATCTTGCTTAGATTCAGGCCAACTCTGTCTCCTGAATTATTCACCAACTAGTTCTTGTTCTCTGAAAGAGTAGTTTGTGCCATTAAATAAAACCCAGGTTTTAATCCTAGCTCCTCATCTTTGACCTTAGCAAGTCACTTATCACTCTGACTCTTAGTTTCTTCATCTGCAAAACGTGAAGTCCTGCTTATGTCATGGGGATGTTGGAAAGGGGAAAAAGAGGGTGACCATTTATTAAATATCTACCACGTTCCAGGTGCTGTGATGAGAACTTTATACACACTGAATTATTAATACTCCCAATCTTGTCACCCATACATATCCCTGGTGCACCGACGTGTACTCTAACAGGAAGACTCAGCTTTGGCCAACACCTGACAGCTTCCTTTTGAGATGTTTTTCTGCTGAGCTGGGCTTCCTTCTCAGAGAAATCGCAACTGCAAACCAGCTCCCACCCGACCCGGGAGCAGGGCCTGCACAGAGGGACTCGGAGGGGACCTGAAGCTGCCTCTGCTGCTGTTTTTTTTTTTTTTTTGAGGAAGATTAGCACTGAGCTAACACCTGCTGCCTAATCCTCCTCTTTTTGCTGAGGAAGACTGGCCCTGAGCTCACATCCGTGCCCATACTCCTCTACTTTATATGTGGGACGCCTGCCACAGCGTGGCTTGCCAAGTGGTGCCATGTCCACACCCGGGATCCGAACCGGCGAACCCTGGGCCGCCGGAGGGGAATGTGTGAACTTAACTGCTGCATCATCGGGCATGCCCCTGCCTCTGCTTCTTTTCCACACAGAAATACGGCCCCTGCGTACCTTGCTAGGGACATTTGGTGCCGTGTGCAAAGAAGTTGGGAGGACTGGGCCCACGCCAGCTGTTCCTGGAAGTCTCCTCCCCTTTCCGGGGACCCTGATGACGCTTTTACTGAAACTGAAGCAGGCTCCCTCCTGGCGAGTTATATCAGACTCTCCACCAGCAGTAGTCGTCTCACAGAGTAAGCTACATTTGCGGCAAATAGGAGATCACAAGGAGGCATTTCCAGAGTCGTGGTGTCCCCCGAACAAAGGGAAGCAGGGACTTTTCATTTCGGATGGGGAATGAGTATTCAAAAGGGAGGGGTGGGTATTTGCTTGCACAGCCTCAGCTGGAAAACATGCTTCCACACACACTGCAGGTGATGGTAATAAGGCCTAAGCTCCTCCTGGAGAGATCTTAGCACTAAAAATAAGGCAAAGGTAGGGGCTGGCCCCACGGCTGAGTGGTTAAGTTCGCACTCTCTGCTTTGGTGGGTGGCCCAGGGTTTCGCTGGTTCGAATCCTGGGCATGAACATGGCACTGCTCATCAAGCCACGCAGAGGCGGCATCCGACATGCCTCAGCTAGAAGGATCAGCAACTAAAAGTACACACTATGTACTAGGGGGCTTTGGGAGAAAAAGGAAAAATAAGATCTCTTAAAAAAATAAAATAAGGCAAAGGTCACAGGTGGAGCTCTTGTGAGGCCTGGTCTCCTTCAGGGCGGTTGAGTGATGGCATCTCTTTAACATAACAAAAGGAAAAGGACAATTTGGAAAAACAGTTAAAATAGCCAAACTCCCCTTATGTTCCTCCAGGTAACGAGCCGATGACAATGCCACGACCCCTTGCCCTTTAAAAGTTCCCCATTTCCCTGTCTTTGGGGAAAAGTTGTTTTAGAGCACAGCTCCCCTTCTCAATTCCATGATTGACAAATAAAGTTTCTGCTCCACTATTCTGAATCCCGTCTCGTTCTATTGGAGTAAGTGACTCTAGGCAAAAGGCCCCACTTCTGGGTCACTGGTCCCTTAGGGCTTGCTAACAGTCCTATTAGGCTGGTGATATTATTCCCATTTTACTGAGGAGAAAGTTGAGGCTGAGAAACACTGAATACCTTGACTACTCCTACATAGGTAGTAACAGAATGAGGATTTGAAGGCAGTTCTGCTGGGCAGCCAACTCCTGGGCTCACCCATTTTAGTATTTGGCCTGCTATGAGCTGGTACTTAAGAAAGCACTTAGTAATTCAGTTATTCAAATATTTCAAATGTTGTCCTTTAGCCTTCTTTTCTCCAGGTGAAACATTCTCAGTTTTTCTGATTACTCTTTGATGAGCTCATTTCCCTCTCCTATGTCATTAGATTCACTGTCCTCATGGAGTAGCACATTTTTAACCTTCTGCTTAAAATGTAGTAACCAGAACAGGAAGTCATGTCCTAACGATGAGGATTTTTAGGCTGGTTAATTTTAAACTGCACATGAGAAGCAGGCTCTGAGGAGCAGAGTTTGCTTGCCATTTGAGAGACATTTGCATTTGTGAAGGAAATCTCCATGCCTCCCCCTCTGCACCAGGAGGAAGCGGGGATGGCCTTATCTCTGGAAACTCTTAATGGGGAAGGCAAGGACTTCAGTTGGTTACTGTCTGGCAACCTCGTGTAACTGATTTAGGGTGGTGGCTTCTGGCCTTTACTTAATCCGATTTGATTCTTATCTAAAAGTTGTGGGACCACCCAATGGCCAGACCCCACCTGCACTGATACCATTTTAACTTTTTTACATGTTCTTTCCTTTGTCTTGTAAACAGATGGCTCACATACCTATGCCTTAAATTTAGCCTTACTCTCCACCCATGTTTGCAGCAGTAGCAGGGGCAGCAGCAGCTCTGACTGCCTGTGGGCCCTGTCCCCACACAGCAGCCCTGCCTGCCCATGGGTCCTGTCCCCATGCCAGCAGCAGCAGCTCTGACTGCCCATGGGTCCTGTCCCCATGCTATTCCACACTATTCTCTAAATAAAAGAGCATTACTGCCAGATCTTGAGAGTCCAAGAAATCTTTCTTTCGACTCCTCGGCTCACCGACCCCGCATCACTAACATGGCTAGGGTTGGAAAACCCATACTCCACAATGACTCTGCAGCTGGTCAGATGTATTTCTAAGTTTCTGAATACAGACAAGCTAAAGCGTTGTTGTCATCCTACCCACTGGCTTCAAGGGTCAGACAGGCTGGAACTGGTGATGTCACCCAGGGAAGTCCCTAAATCATTCTCTATGTCTAATGCTTTGTTGTTTTTTTTTTGAGGAAGATTAGCCCTGAGCTAACATCTGCTGCCAATCCTCCTCTTTTTGCTGAGGAAGACAGGCCCTGAGGTAACATCCATGCCCATCTTCCTCCACTTTATACGTGGGACGCCTACCACAGCATGGTGTGTCAAGCGGTGCCACATCCACACCCGGGATCCAAACCAGCGAACCCCAGGCTGCATTTAGGAGACTACAAATTTGCCTAAGGACTCAGTGAAAGACTTGAGAGTATTTTGCTTTAAAGTCACACATTTCATTACGAATTTCTTTTATTTTGTATCCAATAGAAAAGAAAGTTTGGATCTATTTACAAGTGCTGTAATATTTACATATATTATACACAGTTAATGAATGTAAAGAAAATGGGCAGAGAAACACAGTATATATGGAAGAATATGCCACTGTACATGGCTTTTTATCATGGTCCTTAGTGTCACTGAATCTTTACCGTAGTAATAAATACAGCTCTATATTTACACATCTTATAAAACATCTCATAAATGTATTGTTTTCAATTCCAACTTAAAACATCTGATCAAAATAAACATGCTTATATAAAAATAAATCTACCTAACAGTCTCTCTGTTTGGATGCATTAAAGCCACTGTAGTATATCAGAAGTTAGAATTCATCCTTCGACCTTCAGCATTTAATAATTTCACTTCTTAAAATGCCTCACACATGTATTAAATACGAAATGAGCAGAGAAGTCCTGTTCCTGACACCAAGTAGGTCGACACAGCTGACACCAGGCTAACTAAGCAGGGCCTCATGGTACCAAGCCTCTGCTGAGTCCAAAGTGGCTTCAGACGTGGCTGCTGCTAGAGACACACGTGAGAAGCTGTCAGTGATTTAATTCATGTGCACTTGATCATTGCCTTAAGATGCACATCAGCTTGAATCAACTAATAAGAACTCTTGCAAAAAATGTGCACCCAGAAAAAAAAATCCCAAGTTGCCTACCCTCTTTTCTAGGTCCATCCACTGCCGGCAATGGACTTTTCTTCTGAGCTCTGGGCACCAGGGAGTTAAAAATGAATTAGATACGGCAAAGCTCGCCTGTACGTGACTGCCATCATGGCAGTTTAAGAATTTAAGTTCACATTCCTTTCCACATAGTTGTAAGCAGTTTTATTCTACTGAGGGTAGGAACTTCTAGTGCTGACACGTAAAACCTGGCATTTCTAAAAATGAAGTAACTATGAACAAATTAATAATACCTTATGTTATCCACTCACTGGGCTGGGGTGGGGAGGCTTGGCGGCCTGGAAGGAGCCTTTCTGACGAAAGCAGGGGAGGACGTCCCCGTGGTCAGTACACTTGAGATCCCACTGCCACAGCCTCCACTCAGTAACGCAGGCCACTTGGAACTTTCGTTTTCCTAATACCTCCAAACATCTGTTAAGGGGGTTTTTGGTTTAAAACCCCTTTGGTAAACAAGTGGTCCCCCGCCCCAAATCATTAGATTGGTGAGTTTCAAAAGAATTCAAATGAAATTATGGAGAATCGTTCTTGAACATTTCAATCTGTTTTTTGAGAATCTAGCTTACCTAAACAGTGTGACTGATCTCTCTCTTAGCTGAACAAGTTATCCAGGCAGCATTTAGACTTATTTTTCATTCTCCAGTATCAATAGGTTTTCAGCTTTTTCTCACTGAGATTAAAAAAAAATCAAGTTTCAACTCAGCTCTTTTCAGTTACTGTTCAGATGTACTCAATCTCACATTTTTGGATTTTCGATTTTAGGAAACTTTCTCTCACGAATTAATCAGAGACATGGGACGAATGCCACAGACGAGAGGTGACGGCTCTCAGGCCCTGGGTGAGCTGGTGGCACTGTGGAGTCGGCGGGCAGGTCATAGGCCATGCGGGCACTGGGGAAGGTCACCAAGGCCTGGGTGGAGTTGCAGGACTGCTTCTCGGCATCATCAGAGTTCACAGACATCAGGCTGGTGTGTTTCGATCTTGTCCAAAGGCGGGTTTGCTCTCCCAGGCTGCCCAGGTCCTCCTGAAAGTGGGGGTTGAAGAGGATGTACAGAAGGGGATTGAGACAGGCAGGAAGCGGGGCGACCACCAGGAGGATAAACCTAGGTACCTCAGGGCTGACAAAGGTGAGGTTCAGTAAAGAGGAGAAGGACAAGAAAGCCACGGGGCAGTGGAGGACGCAGTTGGTGAAGAGCATCAGCGCCACGTGCCTCACCATGCAGCAGTCCCAGGCGCTGCCCCGGCCGCCCCTCTCCAGGCCGCAGTAGAGCCTGGTGTAGGCCACAGTCATCACAAGGAAGCAGAAGGAGTTGAGCAAGACGAGGGCCACCACGTAGCCCGTGGTGCCAGGCTCGCCGAAGGGCAGCGGGAGGCAGAGCGGGGACGTGCTGTACTCACGGCCGCCCAGCAGTGGGGCCGAGGCCAGGGCCAGCGCCAGCATGGCACAAAGCAGGATGGCGGCTTTCAGGCTGGAAAAAGGGGCTTTCCTTTCAAACTTTGCAGAGCATTTCACAGAGAACCCACGCTCCAGGGCTGCTAGAGTCAGCAGGAAAACAGATGATTCCGAAGCAAAAACGGACAAAAACCCAACGACCTGGCAACCGACGCCCTGCTCCCACTGTGCACCATGCCGGGCAAAGCTGCCAAAGGTGACGGCGTCCACGCCAGCCAGCACCGCGCTGCAGGCCCCCGTGAGCATGTTCACCACGGCTGTTAACCCAATGAGCAGTTTTACGGAAGAGAGGTGCAGCGGGGCTCCGAATACTGTCGAGGTCACTAAGGCATTGCAAGTAAGGGCCAGAACCGCGATGGTCCACACGCCAATTCGGATCAGCCAGTTGCCCAACAGGTATTCGCAGAGTTTGAAGGGGCCTGGAAGTCCAAGGAGGAAGAAGACTGGGTATCAAATTGGGGTCAACAACTTTTGCCAAATTACCTTTCTGTTTCCCTCATTAGGGCACCAAGAGGAGGAGGCCAATGACAGCCACGGTTCACAGTCCCTTTGTGGCTCACCCTGCCACCTTCAACCACCGTGCTCGATGCCTCAGGTCCTCAAGGCACTGACCGGGTGAGCGCACCAGGTGGACACAGAGAAATGGAGATGGGAGCTTAAACCACTTGAGTAAGGTCCCCCAGATACAGCAGTGTTGAGCCACGTAAAAAGCCAGATCTCCCTGGCTTTGCATTATATTTTTTCAGGATGCTTCAAAAAGGTCCTGTAAGCAGAGAAGGGGAATCCCAGGGAAATACTCCATGATGCTAGGAGAGGAAGGAAGGGTGGAATGAAGGTGCAACTCATGCAAGTCTCATCTTAGGGATAGACTGACATTTGATGTTTGGGAGCTTGGGATAACCTAATTGTTGAAAATAATATATCAACCCTTCTCAGTGGTCTTTCTTTTAACTGGTCCATCCTGTTTCCGGGAATGGGACAGGCAATTAAGTGAAGTCAATATATAGACATTTTTTTACTTATCTGTATAAACTATTATTGGCTTTAACCAAGTAGCTATTTAGGGAAGATATAAAAGAAATCACTTTCAAAAATCAGTGATTACACGAAGCAAGACTGTTGCATGCTAGTTCAGGCTAAATTGCTAATATCATTTTAAAAATTACAGATGCTTCTAATGACGTGATTGGTTCTTTACTTTCTGTTAATCTGAATCAAAAGTCTCCCACAAAAACCCTATTTATGAATGGCGGCCAATGCCAGGGAACGAACCCCCCCGGGGAGGGTACTGAGGAGCAGAAAAGGCGGCACAGATTTGGCTGTGAAGTGCGGCCTCGGCGTGGATGGCGATGCTGCTGAGGTGGTCCCGGCGCCTCCTCACCTGGGGAAGGTGAGCACTGTACGGAGTGAAGGGCCTGCAGGTCTTCCTCAAGGTCAAGCAGGAAGTCCTCGAGATCGCGCTCATCTGCAGGAATGAGAGGGCCTGGAGTGATGAGTCCTGTTTCTCTTTTCGGGGGACCGAGTCCCAGGCAGGAGAGTCCTGGGCTGCCTGGAGATAGGAAGTGTCTCAACCGGAAAGGAAGGTCAGACGCCCCACCTTCCCCTGGGCTCTGGCTTTCTCGAAAGTCTGCTAGGGAGCAGCCTCTGGTTGCTCTGCTCAAGCTGCTCTGGGACATAGGATTCCAGCAGAACCAGGGAAAGGGGAGGAGCCAACTCCCGGCCACAACATCTAAGCTCCCTCGTTCTGTTCTTGCTCCCCGGAGCTCCCCATGGCCCCAGACTGCACTGACCTGAATTAAGGGGAGGCTGTGGGCTCTTCGTTCAAGGGAAGAGCCTCTTCGTCCAACTTTCTAACATGTGGACAGCCACAGAGCACAGGCTCCGGGCTGTGTTCTCTGAACACAAGAGGGAGAACCGGGCAGAGCAAGTTTCAGTCTTTTCTGGAGAATTCTGCTTAACGAGGACAAATCAAGCAGCTGCTTGGTGCTTGGGTGTCCAGGAAATAGGCTTTCTGTGATCTGACAGACTGAGACATTGATTTAATTGGTGTGGGGCTTGGGCATCAGTATTTTTAAAAAGCTGTGATTCTAATACGTGGCCCAGGGTTGGAAATCACTGCCCTTGAAACAAACCCCATGAAGAACCTCGTCCCTCTTGTTCACTGAGTCCCTGCTGGGCCTAGAACCATGCCCGACACAGGGCAGGACTTGAATTAGCGGTTTATTTGTTTTTTTAAAAATGAATAATATAGTAGAAATGAGGGTGGATGAGGCAAGAAGAACAAAAACTATAGCAAGACCCATAGCGAGACACATGCTGTGGCCAGAAACCGACAGCCGAGACCTCAGCCCTTCAAACCGACCGTGCAGGAGAAGCACCACGTGACACACACACAGACTGGAGTCAACAAACGGCGGAGGCCCAAGGAAGAAATGCCAGTCTGTTCAGACTCCGTGCGGACTTGCAAGGCTGGCAGGAGAAGACGTGGGGGCTGCCCGGTATGCCCCCTCCCTTCAGGTGTGTCTGAGTCAGGTCCCACTTCAGGGAAAGCTAAGGGCTTCACAGACATTATCTCATTTCACCTTCCTGACAGATGCCCCTGTGGGGCCGGGAGGGGAGCATGTTTTACAATTAGCTGGATAAGAAGCTGGATTCTGTTGAAATACACAGGCATCCGGCATGCCGCCATCCTCCGCTGGCCCCAGGACACAAGAGTATAAACAGATTCTATCTGCTGGAGAAAAAGCTCAGAAGGTGTTTGAAAAGGTATCCATAGAGATGAGGCCCTTTTAAAAGTCCATGGACATATTCATACCAATATTAATAATTACCCATGAGGACAATGTATGCTAACAGGAATGTAATTATAAATATAAGTATTAAGAATTCACTTACAGAAAAGATGAAGTTTTAGAATGAATCTTGACGGAGATTTCTCTTTCTCTAGAGTCTTTAAACAGTGGGGTTGACTCTCAGCTTGCTGGGGAGGTTACAGTGACTAGTCTTTTTTTTTTTTTTGAGGAAGATTAGCCCTGAGCTAACCACTGCCAATCCTCCTCTTTTTGCTGAGGAAGACTGGCCCTGAGTTAACATCCATGCCCATCTTCCTCTACTTTATAAGTAGGACGCCTACCACAGCATGGCTTTTGCCAAGCAGTGACAGATCTACACCTGGGATCCGGACCGGTGAACCCCAGGCCACGGAGAAGCAGAACGTGTGTACTTAACTGCTGCGCCACCGCTGGGCCGGCCCCACAGCGACTAGTCTTGATACAAGCTCAGTACAAGGTTGACACAAGGGAAGCCATACTGTAACTGTGAATGACCTCTGATTAACTAGCCCGGACATGCTCTGTAGATTTTGTGGCCCCTCCCAGCAGCTTTAAGATGATAACTTTGTTCTTTTGAGTTCCTTAGGAATGTGATGACTCCCAGCAGAGAGCCTTTGCTGATAGCCATTGTGAATGACAACGGAAAGATCAGGGTATGGGCATTGCTCCATGCTCTGATGCATATCCAGTAAAACAAAGGACTGTCAGGAACAGGGACCAGATGTCTGTCCCACCCAGAGACCAGCCACCTCTCCCACCGGGAGACCAGCCCCATATATAACTGGCCTGTGGTGTTTGTTCTGGGAGATGGTTCTTTTGGACGTGAGGTGGCCATCTTCCATCTTGCTAGCAAGCTGTAATAAAGTCCTTTCTCTCCCATCCCCTTCCCTCCTGACTGTGGCAGGTCTTGCAGCGAGCAGATGACCCCCCTCGGGCTGTAACAGTCTGGAGTTGAGATGATCTGTTTGATGACTTTTCAAGACCCTTCCAGAGACAATTTCATCCTGCGACAGAGCAGGTCTTACCTTGGACTTGAAGCATCCCCTCATCTTTCCTGTGAAGGTCGCCTGTGCTGCTGTTGTCACCTTCATTCCTCTGACTGGAAATTTTATAGACGCTCTCACACACACCAAATGCACAGCACTGGTAAGCATAAGGCATTTCTATAACCCTTCGAATGAGCAAAACCAGACAAAACACACTTGGAGAGAGGTTGTTAAACACAGTGTCCATCTTCTCACTCAATAATTCTGCCTGTGAATTTTAGCCTTAATAAATAACCTAAAATATTAACTATATGCATAAAGATGTTCATTACAGTGCTATTTATAACAACAATGGAGTTATTAAAAATTATTGCTATGGAATGTTGATAATTGCTGAGGCTGAAGATGGGTATGACAAATAAAAATGGCAAGTAATAGGATATATTGGAGTATATGAGGAAGCCATTTTGTGTAAACCTAATTCGGCCTGACCTTGTCTTTCCAAAAGGGCCTGATGGAGGCCGTTGAGCATGCATTGTATATCTGCTTTAGAGATTCCCTATGGCAAGAGCAAAGGCCTTTGAGATAAAGGTGCAACTTCTCTCACCCTCCCAAGGTTGGCATCTCCTTAAAGATTAAGCATCTTTCTTTAGGCTGGGAACCGATTGCAGCGCTCATCTGTGACCGCCCAGCCCGAGGCAACACACCTGCCACCCTGCGGCGTTCACTGAGATAGCAGACCTGTCTGCCGTTTCCATCAATCGCTGTGCTGACAGAGCAGCCTCGTGACTATTGTAAAAGGGACAGTTCAATCATATGTGAAACATACTCTTTGAGGGTATATAACCACCCTGTATACCCCCACTTCTTTGGAGTGCTCTGTTCCTTTGTGGAAAGACTCTCCTGGATTATAATCCTAAAATTTAAGCTCAGAATAAACTCACCCAAATTTTCATTTATAGATTGGTTATGGATTATTTTCATCGACCGGTATATATTATTTTCCCTACTTTTGTGTTTGAAAATTTTCATAATAAGAAGGTTAAAAAATGACTGCTAGGGGGCCGGCCCAGTGGCGCAGTGGTTAAAGTTTGCACATTCCACTTCGGCAGCCTGGGGTTCACCAGTTCAGATCCCAGGTGTGGACATGGCACTGCTTGGTAAGCCATGCTGTGGTAGGTGTCCCATATATAAAAGGTAGAGGAAGATGGGCACGGATGTTAGCTCAGGGCCAGTCTTCCTCAGCAAAAAGAGGAGGATTGACAGCAGATGTTAGCCCAGGGCTAATCTTCCTCAAAAAAAGACTGCTAGGAAAATTGCAGCACCAATAAAAAGTGCTTATGGTATGATATAATGTTGAGTGATGAAAACATGATATGTTTGTATACATATTGTGATTCTAACAAAAGCACATTAGAAACACAGTCTGGAAGGAAATAACATAAAAAGTTGCTTACGGGATATTTTTAGATTTTTTTCTCCTTTCTACTTTCCAAACTCTCTTGGGGTTATGGTTTTAATAGTAGTAAAAAGTACTGTGGTTTAAAAAATAATGTGTGTATATATATAATCTTTCAAGGAACTTCTTGATGGATAATAAGCATAACAGGTTTTAAAGAGCATTACTTCCTCAAATAAATATCAATTTAGTACATTTTATTAGAACCAACACACAAGCTAGATGAATTTAAAAATGTAAACAGGAGACCAATAATGTTATAATGTTATTTAATTACATGTCCTAGTCTATATCCTATGGATCAATGGTCTTCAAACTCTTTCCATGAACCGTCTGATTCTGGGAGGCGTCTTTGAGAAAGAACGGAAATGTGGTCAGCAGGACACACTCGCCCCTTCGGACGGGCCCTAACAATGCCTTGGGGGGCGGGCACTGGAGGGCATGAGATGCAATTCAAAGGAGTCCCGTGACCTCATAAATTTTGAAAACTACTATAACACGCCTATTATTTCACATGACCACAAATGTATCTTATTAGTTTCAATGACAGACTCACTTGAGTTCTGGAAAGTTTTCAGATGATATCAAGCTCTGCAGGCCATGATTTCCTGTTAATTTTAAGTGAGTTAAACCACGTAACCCGGTTACAGGAAAGGACGACAGGCGGTTGGACGACAGGTCACTGCAAAACATGGAACAACAGTGCTTTCAGTCTGGGCTGCACTAAACGCTCACATTAGAAAAGCAAACCAAAGAGTATCAAAACACTCGGTGAAGCATCTAAGCAGGGTCCTGACTCTTACTGCTAAAAGTAACCATTTTGGTTTTAGCTCCTGAGAACTTTTCTATTTACAATCAGAATTGCAAGGGGAAAAATGTTTAATTGCATCTAAATTTTAATTTCTATGTTCAGCTTAATTTTGCCAGGTGGGGACATCTAAAGCCATGTGGAAGGTGTTACATCTAATTTGAACAATGGTGCTGACTGGATTCGGTCAGGGTGAGGGAAGACACCACTGGGGTTTATTCGTTCCTTCTCCCCTTGACTTGTGTCTGACCAATCCCTTCTTTTTCTGTCAGACGAGGGAGATGGGGTGAGGAAGGAGCAAGAGGTAGAAAGGGGAGGAAAAAAGAGACAAGAAGGTTTACCGTTAGTCAAGAGGGTGAACCGTAAAATGAAAGCCCTTTAGCTCCAACTGACATCTTATTCCATTCCTCATGACTGCTCAGCAAAACGGGAGGTTTCGCCTCAATAACCAGAACCTGCTGTCACCCAGACCTTCACTGTCCAGGTGAGGGCCCTCACGGCCTTGGGGGCGGCTCCCTCTGCACGACAGCTCTGCAGTGGAGGACACTGAGGAATGGGCAGTCTGTGCACTGCAGGCTTCCTCTTCAAAACCAGAATTTTTATTAATTGGAAGCTCCCCACTTACTAAATGACACGCCATAGGGCAGCACTGAGATACTCACAGTTTTCTTAGAGAAGGCAACGTAGAAAATGCATTGGGGTGAATAATGGCAATTTTGTTCCAAGCTAAATTTCTAAAACAAAAAAAAGGCAAATGAGAGAATTATATAAAAAAAGAAGACTGTGTGAAGTTTTACCATATACATGCATTTTTCTACCAAAATTTAATTTCCATTCAGGACAGGAAAAATTAGCTTATCAAGTCATCCTTCAGATAAAGATATTAGTAGATAAAACGACTAAAGAGAAAACTTAAATCAACCTTGTTTAAGTCGATTGAGAAAAAACTATCCAGGCAGAAATTTTAGGTTTTACCCTCTTCTTGCTACAAGGTTGACTTTAACATGGTTGTAGAATTCCATCAGGGTGTTTCTAGGATGAGTTGGGGTGAAGGAAGTGGGAAGATTAAAGGACTCCTGAGACTCTTCCTCTGACAAGCAGCTCAAGTGAAGTGATAAAACATCCCTGGACGTGTGACGAAACTGAGCAAGACTCTGCAATACATTGCCATGTGTGTCAGGCCCCAAGAGAAACACAGGGAAGCTTTCCAAAGAATTCCCAGTAAAGAAGATGGACATTTAAATTCTTAACTGGGAAATGAATAAAAAAGGGGCTAACATACGTTGGAAATAAAATCCTTTGATAACAAAGAAAATCTACAATTTATGGAGAAATAAAATTCACTCAACATACACACGTAATGAAATGTAGATAATTTAGCAGGAATAAAGAAAAGGAGCCATGAACTTAAAATTTGTATTTTTAGAATGCATAACTAATGAGGGTAACTAAGTCTAGACATTTGAATAAATTGAAAGTCCTCACAGTTGACTTTTTTCTAGCCCAGAGAGGTGATTTATTCATGATTCTGGGTCCTCTGAGTCACTCTGGGTACAGGGTCGTTAAATTCTCATACATACACAGAATACTTGTATTCTCATTGGAAAGACTCCCTGACCTGGGGGAAAAGGAAGGCTTTTTTTTTTGCCCCTTCATTGATCTCAGAGCAGAAGCAGGTTCCAGCTAACAAGGGGAAGAAACGGCATGGAGGGGTGGGAAAGCCACAACGGCAGTCGGCAGTTGGGAAGTTGCCAGAGGAGATGGTCTTTGAGCGCTCGTCAAACACGAGTCCAGGGAGGAGTGAGTCCTCCATCCGTCAGTCTCCGCAGCTTTAAGCAGGACGTGGTGCCCGGGAGCTGCACAGTCAGTGTCAGGAACTCCCCCAGTCCTGCCACAGGCTTTATAGCGCTTTGACTGGGGTTCAAGTAAGAGGGTGGTGCAGTCACAGGAGGGTCACTCCATTCCCTTTTTTGAGCCTGTGTGTGGGGGTCCCACGGCCGCCTCGGAGGAGCCTGGTCCACTCTTCTGCCCTGCACCTGGGGCTGACCTGCTGACCCCAGGGCTCCTGCTGTTCTCAGCCGGGTTCCCAGGGGAAGCTCCCCGGGGGGGCCGGGCGGGGAGAGGGGAGGAGAGGGCTTGAGCCCTTGCGGCCTGCTCTTTCTCTGTCCTGGAATCTCGTCTCTGGTGGCAGCTGCACACGTTCTCAACCGCAGCATCCCCTCTCCACGCCTCTGCTCCTCCTGGGTTTTAGAAACACGAGTTCCTCCCTCTGTCTGTTGAGGCCCAGTCGTGTCACTGATTTCTGAGCACTCATCCTTGCCTGCTCCCTGCCAGCACCCATGCACATCTTCCTTCATTTGAACCCTCTGGGGTGAATTCTGTTCCCTGCCAGGACCCTCACCGATACACCCTAAAAGGATACACAGTTGTTCTAATAATGACAACAATAACGATGATACTGTTGCACATGTGCTATGTGTCAGCTATAGTTATGAGTTTTTCACAAGGATTACCTCATAACCTCAACACAACGTAAGAGGAAATATCATCATTCGCCCCATTTTACTGTGAGGAATGAAGCACAGTGTAATCTCAGGAGCTAGGGTTCACACCCAAGCAGACAGACCTCAAAGTCCATGATCTTTTGCTCAGAACATGTTTGGAATTCTTTTGTCTTTTTAAATTTTTTTTTCACTTTATTTTTTGAGGAGGGTTAGCACTGAGCTAACATCTGCCACCAATCCTCCTCTTATTTGCTGAGGAAGACTGGCCCTGAGGTAACATCCGTGCCCATCTTCCTCTACTTTATACGTGGGACGCCTACCACAGCATAGTTGACAGGCGGTATGTTGGTCTGCACTGGGGATCCGAACCGGTGAACCCTGGGCCACCAAAGCGGAATGTGTGAACTTAACCACTGTGCCACTGGGTCGGCCCCCATCGAATTCTTCAGTAAACAATGAGAGACCACTGCACTAGATCCTGGTGATAAGAAGATAGAGTGGTTTTCAGGGAAGGCATGTTCTACCTGATCAAGTGCTGAGTGTCGAGTCCTGTGGCAGAGAATGTGCAAAGCGCATCACAGTGCAGTAGGCTCCAGACAGGAGATCTTGTTCTCATGGGATGGACAGGGGGCAAGTTAAGAGTGTGGAGGAATCAATGGGCAACAGGCCCAGAAGAAACAGCGGCCTGTGTGTCAGGGGCTAGGAATGTGGTGAGAGGTGACGCTGTACCAGGAGGTTGGAATCAGAGTTTGAAGGGCGGTGCTGGGAAGTTTGGTCTGGATCTTGAAGACAATAGGAGAATAACAGAAGATTCTGAAGCAGGGAAGTAACATGACTAGATTTCCACTTAAGAAAGATTCTCTTTGGAGAATGAGATGAATGGGTAGAGACGGATGGTGGATGGACTGGTTAGGAGGAAGAGGATGGTGATGAGACAAATGGGTAGAGACGGATGGTGGAAGGGCTGGTTAGGAGGAGGATGGTGATGAGACAAACGGGTAGAGACGGATGGTGGAAGGACTGGTTAGGAAGAGGATGGTGATGAGACAAACGGGTAGAGACGGATGGTGGAAGGACTGGTTAGGAGGAGGGTGGTGGCGTTGGGACGAATGGGTAGAGACGGATGGTGGAAGGGCTGGTTAGGAGGAGGGTGGTGGCGTTGGGACGAATGGGTAGAGACGGATGGTGGAAGGGCTGGTTGGGAGGAGGGTGGTGGCGTTGGGACGAATGGGTAGAGACGGATGGTGGAAGGGCTGGTTGGGAGGAGGGTGGTGGCGTTGGGACGAATGGGTAGAGACGGATGGTGGAAGGGCTGGTTGGGAGGAGGGTGGTGGCGTTGGGATGAATGGGTAGAGACGGATGGTGGAAGGACTGGTTAGGAGGAGGGTGGTGGCGTTGGGACGAATGGGTAGAGACGGATGGTGGATGGGCTGGTTGGGAGGAGGGTGGTGGTGACCCAGGTGAGTGAGCCACAGGCCTGTGGTAGGGGAGTGGAGGGACTGGAGTTGGCAGAGTTTGGTGAGTGACTGGATGTGGGGTCTAAGGGGCAGGAGGAATTCGGGGGCTCAGACATGTGGCCTTCAGAGTCTGTGTCCATTCTTGTGGTATCTCTAGAGGCCAGCCTTTTATTTCATAGTGTATATATAATATGTATATATATATATATATATATATATTTCTGTCTGCTGAGAACATTTAAGTTCTGCTCTCTTAGCAAATTTCAATTATACAACACAGTGCTATCAACTACATCAGCTTTTTCAAATAGAACTGACTTTGGAAACGGCCAGAACTCCAACCTGGTGACAAGGCAGGTAATGAAATAAGTAATGCATTTGTGTTTTAAATTTATTAAAAAGTAAAAGAAGTTGACAAGCTGATTTAAACCAGAGATAAGGAAAGGGCAGAACAATTAAATTCAGAACAAGAGGCTTTCAAGGTAATTTTTGGGAGAAGATGCTTCTTAAAGGTAAATTTAAAGGTTTTGAGGTATTAATGGTATTATTTTACAGTATTAAAAACTTTAGGAAGATTTTTAACAAAATATAGTAGAGTTTGAGAATTATATATAGTCAAAATTTATCAAAATTACATTGCAATTCAGTTTCAAGATGGAAAAGTTTTAACTGTCACAAAAAAGAGCTATTACAAAGGTTTTTTTCCCTTCATTTATGGTTAATATATGGTGTTTTCAATCATAAAATGGAATTAAATATTTACAAATCTTAGTTGTCTGAGAAACAAGCATTTTCCAGGACAGTCACACTCAAACCTTACTGTGCTTGTTAAAATGCAGATCCCCAGGCCCCACCCCAGAGATTCTGGCTCAGGAGGCAGGTGGGGACCTGGAGTCTGCATTTTTACAGGTGGTTCACAGCCGCCCTGGCGATTGTTAAGCACTTTGAGACGCATGTCAAAAAACTGTTTAACCAGGAAGGAAAAATGGGCAGCAAGAACTGTGTGGTCACCGTTTGGCACGGAAATGAGCCCCGCCAGCTCCAGGCTGTGGCCAGAGCACACCTGGCCGGCTCCTTGCCTCTGTCGAAGTTCCCTCTCTGCTGACTGGCAGACAGCAGGTTGCAAATTTACTACTTTAGCATTTATTCCTGGAAATTATCACAAGCAAATTATTTGCCTTTTATAGCAAACATATGCACAAAGGCCCAACAATACACGTATAGAGTGAAGAGAAAAGATGAGAGATGCAAGAGGGAGACAGTGCTGTGGGAGGTGCTGGCGGGTGGTACTCACAGCGACCGGAGGGCAGGCAGCTGCTGGAAAGTGTCCACTCTGATCTCACAGAGCCTGTTGCGTCGCAGGTCTCTGAAACGACAGAGCGCCCAAGACTGACTTCAAAGTCACTGGTTTCGAAGGTGAGTCTCCAGAGAACTTAACTGAGACGACGCCCTCAATCAGAGGGACACGCGAAGTGCAACCATCAAGTGACTGTTTCTAAGAATTTTGTTTTGTTTATAAAAGAATACTAGTGTGCACGCTTCAGTAAGTGTCGCCTCTCCTTCAAAGAGCTGGTTCCTCTGGGTGGATCTAAAGCTACATTCCAAATGCTGCCATCACTCAAGCCCGGTGAGGACGCCTCTGCCCGCTCTGCCTGTGAGCTTCTCCTGTAGCTGAGGTCCTCAGGAGCCTCGAATCCTTACCTTCTAAAGATGGATTTGCTGCTTTTTCTCCCTTAATTGCCCAAAAGCATTCAAGAGAAATTAAGTGGGAAAGGACAGATGTTTAACAAAACTGAAGTCTGACTATCGAGCAGTAAGGCTGATGGTTTGTGGAGGAGGCAATCCTAAGAGAGGGATCAGGGCTGGCCCGGTGGCGCAGCAGTTAAGTGCACACGTTCCACTTCAGTGGCCCGGGGTTCATTGGTTCAGATCCCGGGTGTGGACACGGCACCGCTTGGCAAGCCATGCTGTGGTAGGTGTCCCACATATAAAGTAGAGGAAGATGGGCACGGATGTTAGCTCAGGGCCAGTCTTCCTCAGCAAAAAGAGGAGGATTGGCAGTGGTTAGCTCAGGGCTAGTCTTCCTCAAAAAAAAAAGAGAGAGGAATCAACTCAAATATGACAAACGTGGCACCTCTTCTAAAGATGATTATTGTTAAGCAAACATACCAACCAGCTCAAGTCCCCCCATAGTCAAAAATAACACCACCCATTGGAGGTGTAAGCTTAGAAACTCCAAGGCTCCAACAATGCTGGTTTGTTATGACACCAAGTTAGAAAAAAAGCAAATATATACATACAGTAAATGCATTTATATAGTAAAGTAACACTGTCTCTGTCGCCCAGCCTTATGGCCATCCTATGCAGTCACACCGTGTGTGTGAGAAGGGACAGGTCACGTCTCCCCAGGGAGCCCAGGGTGAGGACCATGGACCCTGGAAGCGCGAGCTCTGGCTCTTGGTCTTGGGTGGCTGAGACTCTCACAAACATACATTTTCTGAAGCTTTTGGCAGCCTGAGAAACTGGGCAAATCTTCCAGCAGGTTGTAAGATAGATCTCTGAAAAGCAGAAGGTACAAAAGGGAAAATCCGTTACAAGTTAATCATAAGGAAACAAGCCCGGCCCATGACACGGCTCTGACTGCCCCCCCCCAATGACATGGCTCTGACCGCCCCCCACCACGACACGGCTCTGACTGCCACCACCTGCCTGGTGTGGGGCAGGCAGTCATGAGCATCATCCAATTAAGCAGCAGATTCAAATGTTCACCAAAATGTACTGTTATACTTCTTTAATTGATTTAACTAATTTCCTTAATGAATTTATATTTTGTTAGTGATGATCTACAATGTTCTAGCTATTATCTTACTGAAATGAGTACAAACTAAATTAAAAAATTGTGCCTCTGTTTCTAAGAGCTACTATATCTCCAGAGCTAAGAGAATCATTGTTGGTTCTTTTCTAATCAACTAAAAAAAACCTCCAACAACAATTCAAAACATAGCACCAACTTTGAAATTAATCACTACAAGGGGGAAAAACAACTAAGAAAGTCTTCAGCCAAAACTCAACAAATTACAGAACAACACAAACATCTGGACACATTTACAGTGTAGTACAACTAATCTAAAACAAGCCATGGCAATTGGCAGAAAGCTTAGAAAAAGAAAGCTGGGAGATAAAGTAACATAGATATATATAAAAAACCTTGTCTCACGTTTTAAAAGTTATCAGATACTCAACTAACACACTTTCATGCCTGATTCTAATTCTTAAAATCAGATCACCACCATGCAACTGAAAAATCCATACTAAGAGGCATTTAAATTATCTTATTCTTGTAATTGATCACTTTATTCTACATTTACTGAATAAATGCAATTTATATAGAAATATAGTTCATTTACTACACATAAATAGTTCAGATGAAGTGGTTTGCAAACAGAAATTTGTAGTTTATACTAAAGGTTTGAAAGACCAGACAAGACCAAACCACACCAAACCAAACTAAACCAAACCAGAAAAACAAAACCATACCCCATACCTCTGCACAAGTAGAGCTGAATAATAACATGGTGTGCATCTTTGAAAAGCATTGAATGTGATAAAAGGGAATCACATATTGTCAAAGCTGATCGTAATTCGGTTCACTCGTCTTCACAGATTGCAAGGGGACAAGTCCTGCCTGGGTGTCTCAGCAGAGAGCGCATAAACCCTTCCAGATAAGACACAGTCTTGCCTTCCGCCCACCCTCCACCTCAAGATTTTTGTGACTGACACTGATCAAGCACTTCTGATATAGAGATGCCGTTCACAGCTGTCCCTGCATCGTTTCATTTAATCCTTGTGGTTGCCTTGGGTGGGGGGGCCCGGTTATCCCCATACAATGTGGAACGACTTGCCTCAGATCTCCAGCTCATTAGTGGGGAAAGCCACACACAGCCCAGTAAGTCCCAAGGAGGAAAAGAATCTTGGGGGCAAAATCACTCACATACAGAGAAATTTCCTCACAGACCAGGTACTCAGTGGATGGCTGAGCCAGAGGAGGGGCTTCTCAGACCTGTGCCTCCAGACCAGCAGCAGTGGAGGTGAGGGCCCTGGGCCCAGCCTCTCCTAACTCTGCTCGGCTGATACGCTGGCGGAGCACTGGGGTCTTTCTCAGTTCTCTCCTTGAATGAGAAGATGCCTGCGTTGCTGACTTTGCAGGGTTGTTGTGAAGAATAAATCAATATTACAGGTCGCAGTTCTCTGAAAATGGCACGATACTGCCATTAATGTATTTGTGTTCTTCCATGACTTTCGAGTTTCAACTTGAGGAAAGTGTGAAGGAGGTGAGAGAGGAGATGCTCAAGGCTAACACCGCCCAGCGTTTCCAAAGCTGCAGGTGCCGGTGTGAGTGTCCGACGTGTGGTCACTCATTTGATCCTCTGAAGGAAGTGGCTGCATGTCTACTTTACAGATGGGAAACGGAGCCCCAGAAGCGATAAACCACCTGCTCAAGATCCTGAGCTGCTACGTAGGAAGGCTGCACTTGAACCAGAAGAATAGGCCCAGAGCCTCTGCTCTTGACCCGTTTGCCAGTCAGCCTCCATTGGTGCAGTTCTAGACGTGGGTGGCTCACGTGGTGACATCGCGGAGTGGAGGCCATGTAAATACCGGCTCCCCACTTATTAGTTACAGGGCGTGAAATCCTGTCCTGTTACTGAACCAGCTTCCTCAAGAAATGAGAAGAACTATAGGCTCTGGGTGTGGTGGGCAGATTCTAAGACGGCCCCCAAGACTTCCACCTCCTGTCCACACACAATTTCTCCCAGTTAGTCAGCAAACTGCGTGCATTAGAATTCAGACTCTGCTACTTTCTTGCAGTGGGACTTCACAAATGGACTTAACTTGGCTAATTCCCTGTTTTCTCATCGGTACCTACACCTCGTTGGGCCCTGGGGGTGAAGAAGACGAGACTTGCTCTCTGTCCCCTTCCTTTCACAGCGACGCCTGACTCCAAGTCTCGCTCTGCAAACCCACGTCACTGAGCCGCCAAGTCTGAAGTGACTGGCCCGAGGACAGAGGACTGCAGGGTCGCCGAGGCAGATGACCCACTTGACGCCTGCCCTGCTGTGCAGATTCGACCCCCACAGGCGTCCACCACGTGAGCACAGAGCCCTGGTGTGAGGCTGAGGGTTCTCTCACTGAGCCCCAAGGACGCTGAGAGGACGATAACGGGGCACAGGGGGAGACGAGGGGGAGGCTTGAAAACCAACGCCCCTCCAATTCCTGTAACTACTTCCCATAACACACAGGCTGCCTCGCCATCAGATGGGATTATTATTAATTACTAATAAATAATTCATTTATTATTTTGGCATCCATATTGACTTTTAATCCACTGTTACTTTTCTAGCTCTGCAAAGCCTTTCGAGGGGAAATGAGGTTATTCTGGCTCGTTCACATCCATTTTCTGAAGGGAAACCTGTGCAGTTGAGACTCTGGTGGGAGGCTGCTTCGCACCTGGAAACAAGATCACTGCACCACGACAGGGCGCCTCAGAGAGCCGCCTCCCGGCCCAAGGGCAGAGGAGACCGGGCCTCCGGGACCCCTCGCTGCAGGATTACCAAGGAACTCGCCCTTGCCCCCTGAGAGGAAGTTCACCCAAAGCCACCACCACCGCCTCACGGACACGCACAGCGCTCGCAGGTTAGGGAATTGGGCGCACACGGTTCGAGGAAGAGACGAGATCTGTGCTCCAGTTAAAGTCCTGTGGAAACACAAACCAGACATCACTCCTGGACTCAGGTGTCACCCAGCGACATGCTCAACTCCCCGGGGCTGGGGCAGTCAGGCGTCCAGGGCAGGGCACGTTCTGGGCAGCCAGGAGCCTATGCAAGTACTTACAGACCCTCCAGGCTCCCAGTTCCAGTTAAATCAGGAAACTCAGTGATTTGTGAGGCACCATTCAAAGTCCTAGAGGGAGGGTACGTGAATATTACTGGGAGAAGATTCTAGAAAGGGGTAATTTTTATTGCCATTTTCAAAGCACTTCAACTTATAATATTCATTGGCTTTTACAGCAACCCCCAAAGGGGAAAGTATCTGTGAAAGAAAACTTACAGCGTTCTCAGTTCAGGCAAATGTTGAAAAGCAGATCTTCCGACAAGCTGGATGGGGTTGTCATAGAACTGTCTGAAAAACCCAAACACTGATGTCTGAGTATAAGATGGGAATGACAAGTGAACATCTGCCCAAATTCCAAGGAGCACATCAAACGTATCATGTAATTCTGATTGGACAATATTACATAACATTCCTGATTACTTGGTTTCAGGCAAACCTCAAAGGTGTTTTAACTCACATTATGAGACTTCTGGTAAGAAATCCATACTATATAAAATTGAAAATATGAGATACGAGAGAGAGTTACTAAGGAGAAAAGCAAATGAACTGACTATGGTTACACTTAAAAACCTTCCTCTGCCTCCAACAACTGTGGAACAGCCATTGAGTTGCAAAAAGGTAGTTCAAGGTGCTGGCAATTGTAGCACTAATTAAAGAAATGAAGTGCTGTATAATCTACATGAAGGTTCTAGTCTCTGTATATCTATGTGAAGGCTACAGTCTCTGTCTGTCTACGTGAAAGTTCTAGTCTCTGTATATCTACGTGAAGGTTCTAGTCTCTGTCTGTCTACATGAAGGTTCTAGTCTCTGTATATCTATGTGAAGGCTACAGTCTCTGTCTGTCTACGTGAAAGTTCTAGTCTCTGTCTGTCTACGTGAAGGTTCTAGTCTCTGTCTGTCTACGTGAAGGTTCTAGTCTCTGTATATCTATGTGAAGGTTCTAGTCTCTGTCTACGTGAAGGTTCTAGTCTCTGTCTGTCTACGTGAAGGTTCTAGTCTCTGTCTACGTGAAGGTTCTAGTCTCTGTCTGTCTACGTGAAGGTTCTAGTCTCTGTCTGTCTACATGAAGGTTCTAGTCTCTGTCTACATGAAGGTTCTAGTCTCTGTCTACATGAAGGTTCTAGTCTCTGTCTGTCTACATGAAGGTTCTAGTCTCTGTCTGTCTACATGAAGGTTCTAGTCTCTGTCTACATGAAGGTTCTAGTCTCTGTCTGTCTACGTGAAGGTTCTAGTCTCTGTCTACATGAAGGTTCTAGTCTCTGTCTGTCTACATGAAGGTTCTAGTCTCTGTCTGTCTACATGAAGGTTCTAGTCTCTGTCTACGTGAAGGTTCTAGTCTCTGTCTGTCTACGTGAAGGTTCTAGTCTCTGTCTACATGAAGGTTCTAGTCTCTGTGTATCTACGTAAGCCTTCTAGTCTCTGGTCAAATCTTGTAACATACACAAAGAACTCATCAAATTTTCTGAGAGGAAATAAACTATTATGGTTTTTTGGGAACATTAGAATTTTTTTGAATAGATTATTGCTCTAAAAGAGGAGATGTAAGAGCTTAGAAATATTTTGTTTTACAGACGTTTTGGAAGTAATGGTATTTGAACCACCTGGTCAATGGGGCTCCCCAAATAGTTCTGAGCTGAGATATCCTCCTAGTTCAATGAAATTCAACAAATACTTATTGGTGGCTCTTATGCTCAGAGTATGAGGGTAGGTACACGGGGATGTGAGACTGACTCATTAAGGGAGCTGTTGCTGGGTGTCTACCACATGCCTGACATTACAATACAGGCTGGGGTTTGGAGAAGAATGAGAAAATCTCCCTGCCCTAAAGATCCTGGAATCAGTTGGGATATAACAAATAAATAAGAATGTACCAGTTTCTAGTTGACAAAGCATTTTCACATCTGTAGCTCAATTCATCCACCCAACAACTTCATAAGATCCACAGCATGAACACTTAGATGCTATTTTCCTCAGTTTTGGAGGAATAAACCGAGGCTCTGGTACTTTGGCAAGTGTATTACCTCTCAGGGCTTCAATTTTCTAATTTGTTAAACTGAGGTAATAATACTGAGTTGTAGGGTTTGTGTGCATGTGAAAAGAGCTAATCTAGGTGTAACATCTGGATCTGTGTGGGGGGCACAACCGTCACTCTGCAGACCTGGTCCCTTCTGTGCTCCTATGCTCTGCCTCTGCTTTTCCCATTGATTAAACAATTGGTAAGAGAAAGAGCTAGGCTAGCATATAGGTCTTAGATTAAAAAGCAGAGTTCCTCGTAACAAATATGACATTACCGCTTATCTGCGCTGTGCTGCTATGTAGTAACTGTGTTTGTATCCGTGTACGTACATATGTACACTGGGCAGACATGGATGCCCGTGCTTGGGCACA
This sequence comes from Equus asinus, assembly GCF_041296235.1. NCBI lineage: Eukaryota > Metazoa > Chordata > Mammalia > Perissodactyla > Equidae > Equus > Equus asinus. The sequence continues at coordinate 70,133,380 of NC_091811.1, read as the reverse complement.
GAAGGCGCAAGCATCAGATCAAATGGGAGCCGTAGGGCTCTCAGGGGAGAGTTCTCTCAGGAGCTCAAGAAAAACTTCATGAAATGACATTTGAAATGGACCCTGGAAAACAATTTCAACAAGCGTAGTGAGGGGATGGTATCATAGGAGCAGAGGAAATAAAGAGCTTCGTTCTATGAAGGGCTTAGTCGGTCTGAGTCATGGCATAGGGTCATTGAGGGGAGCTTGGGGAACTGGTCAGGAGGGTTGGCCTGGAACGTGGAAGGCTGTGAATGTCGGAGTTTGCATTTAACATAAATAGACAGCCCCGAGCCTCCATGTGTTCACACCGAGAGACAAGAGGGATGCTTCAGGGCGATGACACGGCTGGTGGAAGAGGCAGGGAGATGAGCTGACTGTAAAATCTAGAGGTAACGGAGAGCAGAGAGGCTGGTGGCAGAGGGGACGCAAAGAAGTGGATGGGATAGGGACTGCAGAGGTGCACAGGAGGCCTGGGCAGCAAGTGGGATGAGGGAGGCATTCACGGAAACCAGGAGTCGGGGCAAGGGTGGGGCAGTGACAAGAGACAGAAACAGACAGGAGAAGGAGAGGAGAATTTCAGGGAGAGAACAGTGGACACCATCTAACACTGGATAGAAGTGCTCATAAATCTTGGGGGCTGTGAGTCCTCCTCGAGGGGTATTAGCACGTCAAATGAGTGACGAAGAAAACCAGTCCCTTGGCTTCAAGGACCAAGGAGCAGAAGCAATGCCACTTGCCAACTTTTCAGTATGTAAGTACCCTCTAATGAGGACTCATGTTTATTGGAAAAAAACTGTAAAACCCTTCGTTTGCCAACATACTGCCAGAACATTTCAGAAATGATGAATGGCATTCTTTTCAGTTGTCAGTACTAATTGGGACTCCAGCTCATTTGTGACAAATGCTACACGATTCCAGAGGCCTCTCAATCAGGTTGGCACAGGACGGATATCTGTCAAGAAGTGCCCCAGAGTCACCTTCAACAGCTGTCCTTACTCCCCTCTCCATGACCCCTCACCCACGACCTTAAGCCAACACTATGCCCCAACCCCCAGCCGTCTTTTCATTAAGAGCCCACCTAACACTGGCCTCTTTTCATCGTCCTGTATATCTACATGTGATCAGTTTACCGTTCATGTGAGTGTGCGACTATTTCACGCCACGCGGCTCCTAACCCTCAGACAGACCTTCCACGACATACGCACCTTCTAGACTTACAGCCTAGTTTGCGTAATGAGACTCGATGCTTGGGCTTGAGGGTGAAGGATCTAGAGACACAGCATAAAGCAGAATTCCTCTCCCCTCCCCCTCGCCACACCCCCCATCCAGGCTGTAAAGGACTCTGTTTGCATATAGTTATTCCTTTATTCCCTTATTTTTATTTCAGCTTTATTGAGGCGTAATTTATGTATAAGTTGTAAGATATTTAAAGTGTACGTTGTGGTAATTTGATACCCGTACACATCGTGAAAGGGTCCCCCATCTAGTCAATTAACAAATCCATCACTGCACAGATTTACCTTTTTCTTTTGGTGAGAACATTTAGGGTAATAATTTATATTTCTAGTATACTTGGGTTCAAGTTCTGAATGACTAGGTGACCTGACACTGATGCTCTAAAAATCAGTTTTATTCCTTAGAGAATAGAGACAAATGAAAGAATCTCACGAGATCATTGTGAAGTGAGCCAAGGCGCTGAGCAGATCAGGCACAATGCAGAGGGGAACCTCTCACCCACTGCACTCAGCTAACACCGGCAGGCCACCTCCAGACGCGTCTCAATGCAGATTCCCATATCAACTGAGACAGCCCGGGGCAGACACAGGTCATTCACTGACAGCCTTTAAGTGTAGCCCACGCTATGGTGCAGGACAGGAGGGTCAGAAAGAACTCAGCCACTTACAATGTAACGAGAGAAGGGTTGCCTACAAACGCTTTCTCAGGGATCAGCCTGATGTTGTTGCTGTGGAACCCTCTAGAAAGAGAGGAAAACAATGTTTAGAGAATAATGTGGAGTAAAGTTATGTGCATTTGACACTCATGTCCTCACTCTCTAGGACAAAAGAATCACAAGCTGTCATCTTGATGTAGGAATAAAGAATCTGAAAATAACCGTGCTTTATGGAAACTTACAATCTGACGTTATAAAAAGGAAATCCACCTGTTAATTTACAGTAGAGCACCACCGCCTGACATCATGAGACGGGGGCCATCTGTGGAGAGAGGATCAAGATGGCTTCTCCTGATCCTGTTTGATGTAGGGAGAAGAGAAAACGAGGTGAGCTGCCGTGGAGTCGAGACTTGAGTAATCCCTTCATGAGGACAAGATTTCTGAGCCGAAGGAAGGTGCCCTGGCCCAGGGAGTCTGTAGTAATAACCATCAGAGCCTCATCTGTGGGAGCCAGTGCTGTCTGAAGGGCAGAGGGGCGCGTCTCTGATCTGTGAGTCCCGTGTGGCCTGAGGCTGGACGAGGTGACTGGCAGTCTTGGGGCTGCCTGACCACAGACAGTGATGACCTTCCGGACGAGCCAACCTGGAGGTTCCGGAGGCAGACCCTCGAGGGCCTTTCTTTACAGACAAGCCCTGCAGGCGGCCCCTTCAGCCGCGTGTCTCATTTCTCTCTACCTGCAGAACAGGCTCTATGCTTGTTTTCCTTTCCAAACGTGAGGAGACCCGTTACACAGGTACAAAGAAAGCTAATTAATTACAGTATATGAAAGACAAAATAGGCAACCTAACAGCTGAGAGTGAGCTTTGCTTTGGCAAAACTGTGGACTTTTTTATTAACCAAGATTCATTAAGCATTTAAAGAACAGGAAACAACGTACATGGAAGCACCTCACACACACACGTCCTTCATCCTGTCTCGGACTCGGGCAGCCTGGAAATAACTGAATTCTATTACAGTTCTCTGCAAATCTATATAGTATATAAATGTCGGGGGAATACGTCTCAGGAAAAGAGTATGGCTCAGAGAAACATGTATATTTGTTCTAATATTCATATATTAGAGAAATCCATTATAAATTAAAAAAACAGTATCTGATGCTTGCTGGTGATCGAATCAATTAAAACATATTTCAAGTGTACTTAACTATTATTTCTATGAACTTTTAAAATTTCCTAGTAAGTCATATTAAGCACAATAATCAAACATTTTAAAATCAGTTCACAAAGAACAATGTTCTCCCACTAAATTTGCTCTAAATACTTACAGTTCTTTAAGGTTGGAGAGTGTTCTGATTGCAGTGGGGAATTCATCAAGATTATTATAATTTAAATCTCTGAAAATAAGTAAACAGTATTTTCAGTTTTTCATTTACAAATTCCTATGTACAACATTTAAAGGAAAGTTAACACGCTATTCCAAAGGACCAGCATCACTGATGAAAATACTCATTCCTCCTCTTTAAGAAAAGGGATTTTCTTGGCTTGCTGACCATCATCATTCCACAAACATCTGCATCAAAATGATCATTTGACTGATCAACAGAAATTTCAGGGTCAAGGCTCAATGTCACTGGGGTGTTTAGAAACAGGGAGGGGACACACAGCTAACGCCCCGGGAGGAGGGCGCTGGGCTGGGCTGGGTGGCTCGCTGACGTCGCTCTTCACATGAACCTGGCTCACTGAGCTGCCAGCCTGGATGTGCATCCTCAGGGCTCCTGAATCGCATGCCCTTCTTGCTCCCTCCTGCACGCTCTGACTTTTCCCTGCTTTTCTGAGTCTCGCCTGAGAGGCCAGCGCTGTCCCTGACTCCTGCAGGGTGCCCTTTCTCTCCCAGCCTGAGGTCCGGGACGACCAGCAGCTTCTGGGGAGGTCTCCATGGTACACGGCACTCTCAGGAAGGACGTCAGGTCCAGAATTTCCTCAGGGTCACAAATAATGGTTCAGATCAGAAGTCTGAGGTTTTCCCTGGTCTGTGAGGCAGGGCTCTAAACTATCCTTCATGCGCGGAGATAGAATGGCCAAACAATGTCAAATCACTAATTTCTCCACTGTTAGGACACAAATGGCTTTTCAATTCCATTGCTCACAAGTGCTTTACAGACTCACCCTGCCTTATATCTATATCTTTGTATGAAAAAGCACTTGCCTCCCTTCTCTGGGCAGATTTCCCAGATGACGCAGGAAAGGCTTCGGTCAGGCCATCAGGTGTGGTCAGCTCTCCCTCTGTGGAGAGTAACTACTGTCTAAGTTTAAGCGAGATAGAGTCTGACTGAGTCAGTCCTTACCAGGATTCCCACTTGTGGGGCACAAACCATCCTTAAGCTGTGCTGCAGGCAGGAAACTCCTGTCTCTTGTGGACATAAATTGTCTTCCTGTTTGTACATCTCCCCAGACCTCTGTTGTGATTAAACTGGGATGGGGCCCTCACAAATTACTTGGGTTTCTAGGGAAAGGAAGAGGTTGGGAGTAAGCAATTTATTGGCCCTCTGCAGCCCCGGGCAGAGTGGAGAGGAGACAAGGACTCCAGGAATTAGGCTGAAATGTTTAACTCCATGGTATTTACATGCAATCCTGGGTCCTCACCTCAGACTTGGGGAAAAAAGAAAGACTACTTATGGAAACGCCCATCAAAGCCCACCTTATTTCTGCTCCTCTTGGGCTGAAAGTGACTGCAAGGTGTTTTCCATGCTAAGACTCCCACCCAGCCCCGTGCAGGAAGGGAGTTCTAACTCTTCCCAGCAGCTGATGGGGACTGCCTGTGTGCGCCAGTGGAGTGGCATCAAAGTCCTGTCTGGACGGGTTTGTCTTTGGCATCCCCTTATGACGATGAGTGCTCCCCTCTAAGAGGAACACAGTGACTGAAAGAACTCTGGAAGGAGAGCTATCAGTGTCATCGGCCTGGAGAAGACCGTCAAGAACACATGGTCCCTCAGCAAATCAGTGACCTAGACCTGGTCAGAAGCTAAACTGGCTGAGTACAAACTGCTGAGCTCTATGCGAAGGAACAGTGGGCTCCCACGGAACAGGGAGCTCTGGTCATCGGCTTCTGCTGTCGGGGGCAGAGGCTGCACTGCAGATCCAGTGGCCCTGTGGGTTTGTCACACTTGAGTATTAAAAACCCGCAAGAACTGTCCTCACGGCGGCTCTGGCACAGGCTCCAGGCGGTCAGGCAGGACTCTATTTTATCACAGGTACCAGCTCAGAAGTGAACTCAGACCTATTGTTTGGAAGTGGTGTACAGAGGTGAACACGGATTTCAGAGTCAAACTAGAGAAAGAAGAGAATCTCAGCTACGCTACTGAGCAGGCAGGTCCTGTTGGTAAAGTAGCCCCACCAGAGCCTAAGCTGGATGGCAGCGGCTGCTCTCACAGGATGGTCACAGGATGAACTGAAACAACGTGTGCCAAACACCAGCGCAATACATGGTCACAGATGCCCTCAACAAATGGCATGAACCCTCACTGTCTGCTAAGGAGACACCTGTTCCTCTCAGACTGGAGAGTCCAGCACCGCTTGGTCTGCGTCCCCTCATCCAGATGGAGGAGGAGAGGCACAAGCAGCACCTGAGGACGAGCCAGAACTGACCTCTGCGGAGTCACGCCCTCAGCACACAGTCGCCACTCAGCAGAGCATCTTGTTTAGCTCATCACAGTTCCAACCAACTGATCACTCTGTTATATCAGAGCAAACCTCAGGCTTGTGTTCAGCTGCATGTGTGTGCATGCATGTGTGTGTGTGTGTGTGTGTGTGTGAGATAAAGCCGCGTGAGCATCTGCCTAAGCTCAGGCAATTAACCAAATCAGACAGCAAGTTTGACTCTGAGGCCACGTTGATTCCTCAGAACACTCACAAAAACACTGATAAAAGGGGAACAAATGAAAGGTCACTCACAGCGTCTCCAGGCTGTGGAGCCCTTCAAAGCACTTCTTTCCCAGGGAGTGGATTCTATTGTTATGGAGATGCCTGAAAGGAACGGAAAGACGGGAAGGAGCTTAGGCACAGGTTTTGATGGCTTAAATGGAAGGAAACCTGCACTAAGGAAGGTGTTAGTTATATACAAGAAATGGTTGTTTACAGTTTTTTTGAAGGCTAACATGCACAGACGACTCTGTTCCACAGAACTGAGCAGCAGCCCCAGTTTCACCTGCTGGGTGTGCGATATTGGGGAGTGCGCAGTGACAGAGCAGCACGGCTGGCTGAGCGCACCTCAGAGGCAGGATGTGCAGGAGAGAGCCCGACCCCCACTGACAAAGGGACGCTCGGAGGGCCCCAGCTGCGCTAGGCACACTTCCCACCAAAGCTGACAGCTTATCCCGGTTGCCTTCCCAGGTTAACAGGACAAGGCAACTGAGCCACAGGGAACGTGGTCAGATGGCTGTCCAAGGAGATCAGCGACCTCGACACAGCATTAATGTGCATAATTATCCCCTTGGCTCCCTGGTCCGTCAGTGAGAACAGCTGTGCTCATGACTGAAAACCAGACCAAGTCCCAAAGAGAATTCTGGAAAATGGGCTTATGGAGGACAGGGTGAAAAAGCTGGATCTCTGCAAACTCATCCCCTCTCGTGGAGGAAAAAGTTAAAGCACTTCCCAGCTCCTGGTGGGCCAGTAGCATCATCTTTGTGAGATTCAGTACAGAAATTTGTTAATATCACCCCAAATTTCTGATCGTTTCAGACTAAGGTTTTTATTCTAACAAATACACACTGGTTTCACGGGAGACCTACGTGATGTTTACTGAGGATCTTCTACATGTAACACTGGGGGAAGGGGATTGAGGGGACCTAATAAGACGGAAGACGCCGGCCAGCCCTCAAAGGAGAGCAGACCACGTGCCAGAGACCTGGAGGCCAGGACAGCGACCAAGCGGGGCATGGCCCTCAGGCGGCAGCTGTGCTCCCACCTGCACTGTACACGCGGGGCACGTCCCTGACTCTTAAAGAAGACTGATGACCTTCCAAACTATCGCTTGAGAATCATTTTGGTTTACGTAAAATAGTGGAATCTAGACCTCTGGGGAAAAGCCACACAAACGCACAGCTCGCGGCCAAAGGGTCGTGCTCGCGCCCCTTCCGTGGCGGGGGTCCCAGGGGTCCCAGAGCTCCTGTTCCGATGACAAGGGCATATTTCAGCTATAAGGTATTATCGGGAACCGGAGTTCCGCCGCCCCGGCCACTGGCTGACTGCGCACGCTCCCCGAGGCGGAGCCGCAGGCCACCCGGACTCCGCGGGGCTCCAAAAATGTTCCTTCTTGTACACAACTGGAACATTTATGAGTCATTTTGGGGAGGGATTTGGGGGTTTTCTTCCCTTAAAAGGTCCCTATCAAGGTCTGAAGGGCCGCAACTTTAAGGCCAAGCCTGCAGCGAGTTTAGAAGCTAAGAGCAAAGCCGAGGACTTACAGAACCACCAGACTGGAGAGCTCCGCGAAGGCGCCGTCCGGGACGTGGCGGATGCTGTTCAGGGCCAGGGTCACGGCCTGCAGCGCCGGGAGGCTCCGGAAGGCGCGGACGGGCACCTCGGTCAGCGCGTTGTCGTCCAGCCACAGGTGCCGCAGGGCGCGCAGGCCGCCGAAGCAGCCGGGGGGCACGCGGCCGATGCGGTTGGCGTCCAGCCGCCTGCGGAGGAGGCGACAGTGGGCGAGGCGGCCCCACGGGGGCCCGCGCGACCCCGGGAAGCAGGAGGGGGCGGCCTCCTCCCTGGCCTGTCTGCTGGGGTGCGGCCGGTCCGCGCCGGGCTCCCTCCCGGACGCGCAGGTGCCGCCCCAGGCCGGGCCTCAGCGCGGGATCTGCCGGCCTCCCTTCCGACCCGACCCGGAGAAAGACACCCTCTCCCCACACCCCTGCATCCCAAGCCACACGCGCCTTGCTTCCCCGACTGCTCTGAACTCTGAACACGCCGCACGTGCGGATCCCCCGGTTTGCTCCTTAAGCCCCGGGAGGAGGTTATTTCAGTGTTTGAATGGGACTGAGTACTTTTCAAAGCGGGAAGATGGCCTCAGGGAGGGGGCGGCCCCTCCCTTTCTGTGTGCTGTGCTGAGAGGCCTGGAGACTCCTGCTTTCTTGTCATCCTAAACATTTGCATTGGGCAGGTGTTTTTCCTGACATTTTAAACAAATAATAAAATTGACAGCTTTGGCTTCCGTTTTCCTCACACCATTTTGTAAATGGGGAAATACATCTAAACACAGATCTGGTCAACGAGCCGCTGCAGCCTCAGAGCCAGCACAAGGGGTGCCACGCTTCTACTTCACACCAACCGCACACCCACAGAGGCCGGAATGGACCAACTGAGAGCAGCAGACTGAACTTTTCTACGAGGCGCATGAACGGCAGGACCACCGCCGCCCTCACGCATTCTTCCAATCTGTTCTGAAGGCTCACACACTTGTCTGCATTTTCAAAGCCAGGATTTAAAGAAAGAAAAAAGAGTGCATTTTAAGCTCTCCATGTATTAGGAGGGTTAGGAAATCACGAGCGGATTTTGAAAAATGTTTTAGGAAGCATTTAAGACTCAACAGATGCAGGAACCACACCAGGATCATGAAATAATCCTCTGCAAACCAAACTGAAACAATTCAGCAACGGAGAGCTAATCTCTGTGGAGAGCGGCTCCCTCACGTCTGGTCACAGATGTCACTCCCTCGTCCGTCCCTCGGTTCCTGCTTCTACTGACCGGATAGCACAGTGATGCCCTCCAGGCCCCGGGCCAAGTTTCGGTAAGAACTGAGATGACCAGTGTCAGGAGTTCCGTGTCACAGTCCACTCGCAATTAAACTTCTAGAACAACCATCTCCGTGAGCCGCAGAAACATAGCTTCCAAACGTCTCAAGGTTCTGCCAGCAAGCGGAGCTGGAAGTGTGTAGGAAATCCAGCTCGGCTCGTCTCCTCTGCTCCAGCAGCAACGCTCCAGTAAGGCACGTCTCCTTGGGGAGGAGGGGCGACGGCTTGTCTGACTAGAGGTAAAGCGCACCTGTGCGCTCTCCTTGACGATGCACTGACTAAAGAATGGAGACCTGACGCAATCTCCGCATCTCAGCTGGTGCTGTCTGATGACGCATGGAGACCACAAGGGGCCCAGGGGTCCTGAGAACGGCCAGGCGCACGGCCGGGCGACTGCCACGTGCACGCAGAGGGGGCGCGTCCGCGCGAGTCGCAGGCTCCGCCTCCATGTTTCAGCGACGAAAGTTTCTGCTGAGTCTTGAAGCGACTCTAGTCTCGGTTTTCATTGTTTATTCATCTCTGGATACAAGTCTTTTATGAATCACTGCTTTTCCCCCCAGAAAAAAAGTTGTACTGTAATCTTAGAGCAATTTGCTGTCTGAGATGAAATGAGTAAGACGAGTAACTTTTCACAGTCCTAACGCTCCAAATGCTAATACTCGCAGACCCCACATGTGGGTATCCTGTGTGCAGCACTAAAATGTTTCACTTCCTCGGCAGTTTCTTCAGATAAGAAGCTCCCAATAAATGAGACTCCTTCTAAATGCAGTTTCGAAGTCCACGTCCACCGGGCCTCAGTGGGCCAAACCTAATTTTAGCGTGGTGTATTGTTCACGCTGAGGCGGGATCTGACCTAATCTTGACAGAAGGTCCCAAGGCTAAACCGGAGTTTGGAATTAATCCCCCAGCACTCATACAGGTGGTTCTCAGAACAAGGTTAAGACTGTGGACAAAGCAGCTGGCAGAGCACGAATTGCGCCTATTCAGTGAGTAAACAGAGTCATGTCATGTCAACCTGGTCTTTTTGGACAGCTGGACACTTTCTATTCATGCTCGGAAAATGCAATATTTACACAGTGGAGTGTAAGAAAAACATCACTACACAGTACACAAAAACACATAAAAATATGGTTCCATAATACAAGGAACAGCAAAAATACCTACACTACACAGCTGCCCTTTTTAAGTGTTTCTTGTTATCACTTGTATCTCATGCAAGTCACAAAGGGTGTGTGTGCAGGAGCTCAGAATGTGTGAATTAGTGCAGAGACGGGGACGAGAAATCTCGGGTTCAAGTCAGCACTGGTGCTGTGTGACCTCTGCTTTCACGAGGGTAACACCTGTCTTATAGGGTCGCTCTGTGATTAAAGGAAATAATACAATGGGGCTTCGTAAACTATAAAGCACCTTCATGATTTTAAATTATTATTACTTGAAGCTGGTTAACAGTTTGTCTTGTCTTTTGACCATCGAAACCATTCAGAGAAAAAGAAGTAAACTCCAATTTTGCCTTAGTCAAAAGTTGGTAAAATGAGTCCTGGGTTGTTAGTGAATTTCAGTCCTGAGAAATGCAGACGACTTCTTTCATCCCTCATGGAAATAACTGAGGTGTCTGCAATTGCACTTAATAGAAGTTGCCCCTATCTTTCAGCCTTCAGTGTCATCACTATGTGTGTGAATCTCAACATCACAAAGGGCAAACAGTTTTGTTCCTGGCGCCTTACTGAGTATGACATCTTCATTCTTCAGGCGCAGAAGCGATGACGTGTCATCGACACCACATTCCAGAGGAAGTTCCTAGCAACAATCTTGGCATGTAAGTGTCCACCGAGAATGTGACAGTGCAGCACAAACCTGCATGCAGTCAGATGCCCCAAAACAAAACACGAACAACGGCAGCGGCCCCACCTGCCTTCAGACAAATAAAACCTCTTAATCACAATCTCGAAATACATTCTGAAAAGTAGTCACTATATGGGAAATGGCACCCATTTCGTCTTCCTAATGTTACTAATAACTTAGAGCAAAATGAAAGAGAAAATAAACTTTCACCCCACTTCTCGTGTCACGTACAATCACCTACATAGTGGGCATATGGTGAATCAGGAGAATTCAGACGCAAGTTAAGTCGAGACCCAGTCAGTTACTAATTCTGAGATTTGGGGGCAGATTGATTACTTTCTGGGAGGGTCAATTTTCCTGTGTGTGGAGCAGAATCTCAACAGGTCACAGGATGCTGTGGGCGTTAAAAGAGAAAGCGAATGTGGGGAGTGTGCTGTAAGCAGTAAAGCATTCTACAAACGACAGGCTTCATTGTCTGAGGAAAATCTTCATATTCAGGGGGTGGTATCATTCGCCCCGCTCCCATGCCCTGCCCTGAAAGTTTCTTTTGTTTTTTCTGAGGATGCTTCACCTTTGTAGTTTTGGATCTCTCAAGAGGAGATGGTCTTTTTCTGTCACTTGGGCTGGCAGGGCCACTGACCTTCTCCTGAATGTCCATCCTTAGCACGCATGTTCAGTGGCTACGCTTCGTGTTTCAGTTACTTTTGCAGGATGGCTTCCGTCACACATCTTCCATGCGGGGCCAGCAAAGGTCCACAAGGCCAGCAGGCTGAGGGGAAGTACGGTGTCGTCTGGCGCAGGAACATAATGTGCACTGAGTGAGTCTCTGCAATGTCAGCTGGAGGACGACACCCGACGAGAAGTGGTTTGTCATGACTTTTGGGCGTGTGTTGACGCAACTCCTTCTCTGGAAGGAGGACGTGAGGCTGGAGGATTCCACAACTGCCAGAGGGACCCCGCTGCACGGCCTGCTTGGCAAGGGGACCGTCTCTCCTCACTCCCAGGACCCGGTCAGGCCATCTAGTTCACTGACAGGCTGCGCTGACTCTGAGCATCCAAGGTGAGCATTTGGAGACCGGAGAACGGGGCCCCCAGGAGGTTTCCGGGTTACCTCACTATGGGAAATGTCCACCCTCTCCCAAGCAATCTTCAAGATCTGCATAAAAGTGTTTCTCAGGGGCAGGGTTGTCCTACTGCCTCCTGACTTTTTGTTGTTAGTGCTGTGGAGTGGATCCTGACTCCTGGTGACCCTGTGGATAGCAAAGGCAACCCTGCCCGGTCTGTCGGCGCCATCGTCTCCCCTTCCAGCGCTGCATCAGACGATGCTCTGCTGATATTCACAGGGTTTTCACAGCCAGTTTTTTCGGAAGTGGGTGGCCAGGTTCTTCTTCCTAGTCTGTCTAGTCTGGAAGCTCCACTGACACTCATCCTCCATGGGTGACCCTGCTGGTGTTTGAAATCCTGGCAGCACGGCTCTCAGTATTACAGCCACATGCAGTTGCCAGAGGATGACAACCAACAGACTGGTGGTGTGGTTCCCTGACCAGGACACGGACCTGGGCCGGATCTTAAACACGACAGCACCAGCCTCCTGGCTGGACCCCCTAATAGCAGACATGCTATCGAAAGGGCACTCTGATAGCAGCGTGCGAGAGGGACTCATGGGAAGTGAGTGACCACGGCAGCTGTAGTTGGCAGGGCAAGAAGAAATGAGTGCCTGAAGAAGTATGGAAGTGGAGAGGAAGGCCTGACCTCAGGGATGTTGCATAAGTGAGGCTGACAGAACGTAGTGACTGGCCAGATGTGGCCAGAGGGGGTGGCAGGGACGCTGTGGGGACCTAACGTTCCATCCTGGGCAACTGGGAGGATGGAGACCACAGACCAGCGGGAATGAAGGCTGCCCAGTGTTGTGCAAACTGAGAATAAAGCAGAACTACCTGCTCACGGGAGGGCAGTTCTGTAATGCCAAGGACCCTGTGTGGTGAGCAGCAGCCGAAGGGTGACAGCCCCAAATCAATCTTTTATGTTGGGCAAAAAAAGAGCTCATTTTCTTACCTTCTGTCTAAGGTTTTTTCTATAATGTTTTCATCTATAAAAGATTAATTGCATGAATTTTATTTTTTAAAAGAAACATTTGCCAATCTGCTCCACACTCCTGAAAGGAACTTTTGATTTATAAATGGCATTATTGAAGGGATTGGAGAATCTTTGAGATCATTCTTGCTATTGTTGTTGCAGAAAATGGCCCTCTGCTTCTATGCATCTTGTATATGACGCTTTGCCAACACATCACACAATCTCACGTCTCAGTTTGAGAATGTCTTCAATGAGCCATTAGCTACAAGGAAGAGGGCGTTAGTCCAAAGGTCAGCCACAGATCCTGCCTAGTCCCCATCTGAGGAGACTGTAGTAAGGCCAGCTGATAAATGCATGGCCCGAGGAGGAGAGCCACAGGTGAGCAGAGGCTCCTCCAGCCCACGAGGATGCCGTCCCTGTGCAGGCACGAAGCCTCTTCATGACAGACATTGCTCTTAACTTGGATGAGCATTTTTCTTCATAATTTTTAAGGAAATGACCAACTGTCTTGTACATACATTTGCACACTTTCTGAAACCATCTTGAACCATACGTGAATAGGCAAAGGACCTCAGTGATTTTGTTCATTTATAAAATTTTAAGAAATGAAAGCATTTTCAATTATTATCTTACTTTTGCTATGAAATGAAAGTGATGTAGTCCCAAGCTTGTATATGATACAGTTCGACGAGGTGCCTAAAGTCCCTGTCGTGGTGAAATCTTACCGCTTGGAAACACCATTGCACTGGAGTCAGTGGATCACTGGAGTTGAATTTGCTAGGAGATCATTATAATAATATTGTCGGGATAGAATTTTATCCATATGAACTCTTACAGGTTGAATGCATATTGACATATGAGTTCTTCATAATAATATGAGTCACTTTTGTTGTTAGTATGGCTTTTTAATATTTATGGAGCGACCACAATGTGAGATTCCACCTTTTAACGAGATTTCCCATCCATATCCTAGGAAGATATTAAGCATACGAATTCACATAAACACAATGATTGCTTATATGGGAATTTGTGCTTTTGTCTATTCTCCACCTTATCTATTGGTAAACTTAATGTTAATAAGGAAGAAAAATGATTGCTTTAGACTTACCCCTGAAAAAGGAAAACATTTTCCATTTTTCCAGCTTGGTGAGAGAGAATGTCTGCAGGTTCAGTGAATGCGGTAATTTAGAAACTAGTCAGCTGGCTTGACTAGCAGCCAAATTAAGTGCCGAACAGAACTGAATCTCTGTCTCTCTGGCATCAGGGGGGAGCACAAGACTCCAGCCAGAAATGTTAGGTCAATTTACGTCAAGTTGCTTGGTTTCTCAGAGGTGGTCACTGCTGTCAACTTTCTAACAGGGAGGTGATCTACAGCCAAAGCAACAAGAGCATCAACTTCTTAAGGTTCATTTTTCTCCAAAACAAAGACCGTCTTTTTGTCAGAGGCACCGTGAGTCTCCCAGGTCCCACCAGGGTTTGGAATCTGGGCGTCATCTCCGAATCTGCATGGCCTTCCAGCCAGTCATTGACCAGATTCTCTCCATTTATCTCCATCTCCCAGACTATCCATTTCCCGTCTGCTTAAGTCTCTTATCCTTTCACACCTGCCTTGCTGCCAAAGCTCTGAGCTGATCCTTTTGCTTTTGATCTCTTATCTCTTCAATTAATCCTGTCTGCTGCTGCTGGATAATCTCTCTAAAGTCGTGCTCTTTGTTAGGAATCCATCCTGCTTCCACATTACCATTCCCTTCAAACCCAAACTTCCCATCCTGATATTCCAAGCTCTCCATCTACCTTAGCTGGCCAAACTTTTCTCTCATTTTTCTGTCCCAGTCAAGTCCCTTTCCTAGCTCCTGGTGGTAAAATGTGCAGATTTTGGAGCCAGAAAAACCAGAGTTCTTATCCCAGACTCACCTTTAGCTTTATTCCATTACAAGCGATACAACCTTGAGAAGGTCAGATAACCTCTGAGCTTTTTGCTGCTTCATCGCTAGGGAGGGGTCACCTCAGCTGCCACCTTGGAGGGTCACTGCCAGGAGAAGTGGGACGATGGAGGTGCAAGTGCATTTAAGTATCCGTGGCTGCTGCTTTCATACCCACGAGTGTCAATCAGTCCTTGCAACGTCCTCACGCTGTTTGTTTTTTTTTAAGATTTTATTTTTCCTTTTTCTCCCCAAAGCCCCCAGGTACATAATTGTGTGTTTTTAGTTGTGGGTCCTTCTAGTTGTGGCACGTGGAACGCCACCTCAGCATGGCCTGATGAGCGGTGCCATGTCCACACCCAGGATCCGAATTGGTGAAACCCTGGGCCGCCGAAGCAGAGTGCGCGAACTTAACCGCTCAGCCATGGGGCCGGCCCCGACACTCTCCTCTTTATGTGCCTTCTCACAGTTCATCACAGACCCCATCTGTCCTAAGAAGGGGAAACGTTCTGCCCCATTCACAGCGTGTCTTCTAGTAGCTGTCACCCCTTTAGCTTCTCCAAGGAATACAACCTACTTTCCAAAGTTAACTTCCATTTCACATCACAAGGCTAAAAAAAGTTCATTTTACTTCCCATTTGACAACCTCCAGGTTCCTGTTTAGACGTCTGTCATTCTGGTTTGACTGTCACGTATGTGATTTGTATAGCACTGGCAGAGAACTTGATCTTCCATGCATGGAGCCTTGCATAAAGTATTCACTTTTTTCATATACAATTCTGAGGACCATGCTCCAATTTGAGCTGCCTTTTCTTGTAAACATTGTGCAGAAAGGGCTTTGTCTCTGAAAATAATTTTCTCCTAATGTTTAAATGAGGAGGTGGACAAGGCAAACTTCTCTTCCTCATAACAACCCACTGGATGCTGGTCTGCCAAGGTTCCATGAAATGAACTCTAACAATGCAACAGACCAACGCTCGGCCTCCAGAACTTCTGAGTCCATCTTCATCCCAACACATACCTAATATGCCAGCGCTCTTGTGAAAAAGCAAAACAAACCAAAACCACAGTATATTTTTATTGTGTAGGCTTGTAATTTCTCTTTTTGGAGACTACTTTAGTGGAAGGAATAATGTCATTAATACTAAAAGCATTTTTTTTTTAAACTCCTTTGATCCTTTAATCTTATCCTCTCGGCTACCTCACTCTGCTTTCCTCTTGTCTGCTCACAGCTCCTTGTCTTCTCTTCCTTCCTTTCCATTCTACATCCTGGACCTGAAACCCAACAGGCTGCTAGGTCTCAAGAGGAGACAGCTGCTGGGTCTAGGCTTGCTTCTTCCTGCTCAGCCCTGTGAGCCCCACCCCCTCCTCCTCACCTGTTTCTCTAGCTTGCTCTCTTTTTGGACTGTTATCAGCAAAACCCAACTAGGAAGAGTCTGGGTGAAGTTGCTGACATTTCACAGGATCTGGGGTGGGGTCTGTGGCCCTGAAGCTGATATCACAATAAGATGCACGGGCAGATCATGTTTCAGGCAGGAGTTATACATTCTTCTTGGGTTTTAAAATAAGTCTTGTACTTTGAAGATGAACATTAGCTAACTGAGACTAGAGATAACACAGAAGATATGTCTAATTCCCTTTCATTTTCTATTTACCAACCCATTATTTTTATGATTGTGCATATTCCACAATTAGCTTCGCTAGTGCAGATGTGGAATGAAAACCAGCACGGATTAAACACTGCTCTGGTTGATTGGACAAACATGAATGTGTCATTGTCTTTGATCATCTTGAACTTCGCTAATAACAGTGAGACGCCTGAGCATCCTTAATGACTATCAACAAACGAGGGGTGAGTATTTCATAGATGGATTTCTTAACCATTCAGATTAAGGTGTGAGGGTACGGGAGGGTTAAGTTTTGAGTTTCCATCAAACCCCTGTAATCTGACCCTAGTCATCAAATGACCATAATGCCGGAAGTTTCTTGGTGAAATACAACTCACTGTGAATTCTGATTACATTTCCTATTCCCTTCCAAAAAACAGAAAGGAAATTAAGTTATCTTTGATTACATTACAAAAATTCAATTGGTGTCTGGGCAGTCGTTGGAAGCCAAATGTTCTACTGCACAGAGGCAGGCTCTGGGCTCCTGGGCTCTGGACATGGCTTTGCCCTCTTATCCTTCAGCCAAGCAATTTATAAGCATCAGGAGAGAGTTAAAAGAACACAAATGTACTGTGTGTTTTCATTATGAACAAGGCAAACTATCTTTCGTTTATATGGAATAAACAGAAAATTACATCCCTTGAAACATGAGTGCATTTGTTTCTTCCTCATAGCAATGTCACCAATTTCAATATATCAAGTTTCTTAAACCTTACTCAGTGAAGCCAGGTCACATGGCGGAGCAAAGTACACCAGCGATCTACTTTAGGAGTTCTCAACCATTTTCGGGTTGTAGACCACTTTGTTAGTGTCACAGAACACTAAAAATTTTAATTTCTCAAATGCATTGTGCATACAAATCACCTGAGGGTTTTGTTGAAATGAAGCATCTGACCAGGTAAGACAGAGGTGAGGCCCAAGGTTGCATCTCGCAGGAGGTGCGGATGCTGTGGTCCATGGACCACAGTTGAACAGCAGGGTTATGCGGCATATTGCCTCCTAGCTGTATGTGCCCCAGATTGCCAGTAGAATTATTAGGCAGACATGAACTGTTTTAGTTAAACTCAAACAAGGCAATCCCTGACTACACCATAGTCTAGGTACATTATTAGTTCATACTGGGGTGCAAAGTACGGATTGTGCTATTATTTCAGGTTTGAAAAGAGTTCGGGAGAATACTTGCAGATCGTCTGGAGGAACGCTGCAGGACACGAGTTCCCCAATCTTCACTTTAAGAAGCACTTAATGTGCAATTAAACCAGTTAGAAAACAGCAGTGGTCGGGTCCTGCCTTCAGAGATCTGATCTTAACTGGCCTGGTGCAGCCCAGGCTTGGGGTTCTCAGTGCTTCTTTGTGCAGCGAGGCTGAGAAACCCCCTTTGAAGTTACGAGGCCAGGCATGTGGGGGTGATGCCCTCACAGCCCCGTGGGGTGCAGGTGCTTCTCAGAGAGCAAATGTAGACACAAGGAAAATAATCATGTGGAAAAAACAGAGTGAATTCAAGAGACAGAGAGAAGAGGAACTGTTAGAAAAAGGGCTGCGGGGAGGTCTCGGGCTGCCCTGTCTAAGAAGAACCAGGGAACTGAATGGAGGCCCCGCAGGCTCCGCTCATCACTCCTCGTCCTTATACGGAAGTGGCATTAGGTTGAGGGTGGCGTGGGAATGAACGAAGGATGGACAAGGAATGCACGTCTGTCATGACCGTCAAACCTGAAACTAGCGTTTTTGGTTTGGAACTGCTTAAAGGACGCAGGCGGAGCACTATTCAACACTTCGAATCTGGGACAACATTAATAAACCCTGAAAGGGGCCGCTGTGGCCCAGCCTCCAATCTGGGCAGGAGGCACTTTCCTTGGTACAACAGTGTCTGTGCTGGTCGTGACGTCTATGTTCATGATGCTTTCTTCACATCTTAATTCTTGTCTCAAAGCAGCACACAAAAAAATGTAAGTGAGAAAAGTGGCAAGTGCCCAGTGCCAACACTCACGCCCTGGGTCTGGGCGCTGGGGGCTGAGGGACCTGCGAACGCCATGTAACAGCCTGTGGGGCAGCCTGTCTGTGGGATGCCTCAGTTGGGCCGTGAGAAGGGTCCACTAGAAGGTGACCCCCGGCTTTCACAGGCAGCACATTCTTACCGGTTTCAAACACAGCTGTCTGCGAACCAGACACCAAACGCGAGAGACACCAGGAGCACAAGCAGCAACATCCAGATGGTGAGAAGCTGGATCTGAGCACCCTCCTCAGAGGCACCGCGGGTGCAGTGAACAAAGATCCCGGCTTCTCTCAAAGAGCTCACTGCCGCGGGTCTGCTGTGATCCTGTTTCAGCCGATAGTGGCTTTTGGCTTCAAACCCTTATCCTCCCATCTTCTGCCGCCTCACAGCTGCCTGAAGTTCCTCCCCTGCTATGGTCTTGCTTTCAGTTTAGCCAGCAGACCCTGTGCCCTGACGCAGACCCCCCACCGGAGGGGTCCTGCTTCTCCTACGGCAGCAGGGGCTCCCGACAATGCCTGGACTCGCCCGCCACCCCCGGTGAAAACTAGGAAATCACTTTGTTTGACTGGAGTACAAAGCTTGAAATGGCCTCAAGCACAGATCTGCCTTCATAAAAAGAAGAAAAAGATCAAAGGAAGAAGTCCCGTCTCCAAATCTCACGTGCTCCTGCCCTCGTGTCACCTCAGGGACAGGCGGCAGCAGATGACTGAGGTCCTTGACCAACGGGTTCTGGGTGGTTTTCAACCAGAGTCTGCAATACCTTTTGCATGCATTGACCTCCCTCAGCACTCTAGACTGGAGACCAGCGTTTTGTTTGGCAGATGAGGAGCTCAAGTATGAGTGAGACGAGAGCACAGCTCACACATGTGTGCACTGGAAATGCTGCACACAGTAACACTCGCACGCTGATGAGAGGAAGAGGCACTGGCCAGGGCTGGAGGCGCAGTCAGGCCAGACGACCAAGCTGCTCACAGCCCAGCTCCAAATGGCCAGGGGGGTGAAGATGCTTTTTGAGAGGAACAACTAATTTTTATTTATTCGGAGGTTACAAATCAGTGGAGGGTGGAAACTCCTGGTGGAAAGGTTTTGGATTCAGACCACTCTGTATGTCTGTGTGTCTGTGTGTGGCTGTGTGAGCATCTGTGCGGTTGTCTGTGTGGCCGTGTGTGCATCTGTGTGGCCGTGTGTGGCAATGGGGAGGCCCTTGGTTCACACACCTGCGCAGCAGGCTTTAGAATCCACTGTTGGCCTCAGCCTACTGATCTGAGGACCCCGACGTACATACACAACTTGAAAAATTAAGTTTTTGTTTGACTCACAAAGTTCATCACAAGGCAGCTCAGATAATCAAAAACAGAGTAAATGGAAGATGTCTAGACTGTGACGCCCATTTTTCTACCTAAAAGGAGAAAGTATTATTCCTGATTTGAATTCAGGAACTAAAATATTACAGGACCAGCTCCCGGAGGCCGATGTTCATCCTGAGACACCAGCACACAGCAGGGGCATTTTAATGGCAGACGCCATGGTTAAGTCTCGGCCCCGAACCCCCAAACTCCATCACCGTCCCCCCACACGTGCCGTGCAGTACGGACGTGAAGACCTGCCGCTGCAGTGGAAGCTCTCGTCAGTCTCTCCAGGTCCGCCTCCAACTGGGGAGTTCACCACACAGCCAGCTGGACATTTCAGTGCCCCTCCCAGCCGGCCCTGAGCGCGTTCTCAACTTCAACCTACTTACAGGGACTGAAGGCTTCGTAAATTCTGGAGAGCTTCTGCAGGTACCTGTCTCAGGTGATTGTTCTGCAGCATACTGCACATTAAAGCACAGAAAGAAAGATGTTAAAGAAAACTAACAATAATTGACAATAACCGGCCACAGCAGTGCCAGGCACTGCTCCAGGTGACAGGAACAGCAGATCTTCAGACGACACCTTGGCCCTTGGGAGCTGAAGCTCCTGTGGGGAGTGACAGATAATTAAAAATTAACGAGTGTATGATGTGAGACAGATGACAGATACTACGAATGAAAAGCAAAACACGGGTCTGGGTCAGACAGTAACAGGTGGTCAGGGAAGACTCTGAGGAGGTGACACCTGAGCAGAGACCAGGATAGAGTCAGGGGGCGAATCGCTTGAACATCTGGGAAGAGCAGCTGCAGAGGCCCTGAGGCCGGAGCCTGACGACCCCGAGGAGCGGCCGAGGGTCCCTGGCGACTGAGGAGTGGCGGGAGCGGGGCTGGGAGAGCAGCGGGGCCGCCTCTCAGAGGACCCTGCGGCCCCCGTGAGGCTGTGCTGGGTGACGAGGACTCTCGTGGAAGGCTCACGTGGAGAACGATGGGGTCTTATTTACGCTTTAAAGGCTCGCCTGGCGACTATGGATCAGACAAAGCGGAGGAGGGCAGCTGGGGAGGCTGGACGGGCGCCACCCTGCGTGCGGCCACATTTTGATGTGAACTAAACTCTTCCTGTGAGGTGTTTGTGCTGTGCTCTCCTGCTTCAACAGTCCGGAACAGTCCAGAACATGGGGCTGCAGGATGGAAACACTGACAACACTGAAATAAAGATAGATCCTGGCTGGAGGGAAACATTCCCATTAGATTCGTTATATTTTTCTACCTTATTCATAAACGTTTGTAACGCACTAACTTTGCAGCCATTTCCCCCCAGTATCTCACGGTCCACGTAAGCCGCAGCAGAAGACTATTCTAGGAAAGCAGATGCTTTTAGGAAACATTCCTACTTATCAGGTCACAAACTTACATGTGGATTTCAGAAATGGTTTGCCTGGTGTCTCATGTCCGCAGTTGAGAGTGTCTTTCATCGGTGGCCACCCGGGATTCTCCCCAGGATGTCTAACTGCAACCCGATGCACCTGGCTGTGCCCTGCAGTACCCTCTCGAGAGTGTCTGCCGAAGGCACAGGTGCCCAGGGCACACGTGCAGGGAGAGGACAGCATGCCTGAGAGCACGGGTTCTGGAGTCTGAGTGCCAGCAGTGTGGCTGTGGGGAATCACCCCACCTCTCCATGGCTCAGAGACCAGTGATGACACCGACGCCAGGGCTTATGCTCGGTCCAGCGAGTGACAGCACACAGAACAACAATGCGGCGTGGTCAACGGGCAGGATGGGCTGGCCCTTTTGGCGTGAACTGTGAACCCTTCTCAGACTGACGACAGTGAGATTGCACTGGACACAGCACTGTAATTGATGGGTTGGCAAAAAAGAAAAACCGATGCCAGTGGTTCTGACTTGAGACTCCTGCTGGGAGGTCTGTGAACAGTTCGCCAGGCTCCACCCGAAAGTCTCTGGTTCAGGGGGTCTGTAGGGCCAGAGGACTTGCATTTCCAACAGGCTCCCAGGGGACGCCGGGCCGTGGGGCAAGGCACCACAGGAGAGCTGCCCTGCACTGTGCCCACTGTTCCAGATGAGCGTTTCCACCTGAACTGGAGGCCACGCCGTGCTGGCC
Source organism: Equus asinus (assembly GCF_041296235.1). Classification (NCBI taxonomy): domain Eukaryota; kingdom Metazoa; phylum Chordata; class Mammalia; order Perissodactyla; family Equidae; genus Equus; species Equus asinus. Next base: position 70,111,723 of record NC_091811.1, on the reverse strand, counting down.
ATAAGGCCCGAGCCCCGAGTCGGGGCAAAGCACAGCCCCTGCGCTCCTGGCCCGGGGTTTCCAGTCCGTCCAGTGGAGACCAAATAACATGCCCTGACTGAGAAGGTGCTGGAGGAGTGAAAGATGAAGGCATTTATAACACTTTCACATACGCAAATATGCGCTAATATTCAAGACAGATGTGAAAATATCAGGAGATCAAAATATTTACACTTTTCTCCCCATGGCTGAGATTCTCTTTTCTAAGGAATATAATTCTGTCACTTGTATTCCAATAGTTTTACTCAAGTAATTTCATTATGTTAAACTTGAATTCAACTAACTTTTCATAAATCAAGAGTCTCAAAAAGTCTCAGTTCCTTAGGAACAAAGTCACATTTTAGGGAGACCACACACTTCACTTCCCAGGTGGGAACTGGGAAAATTCTGGCATGAATTCCACATTTTGCATAATTTACTTGAATATTAAAAGTTTACATTTCTATATTTTACACTTTTCCAAGCAGTATTAATACACTGTGTAATTTTAACTTCACAGAAATGAATATTACATGCCTTGGAGAGGGTCTTTTCGCACTGACGCAATTAGGGGCTCTGTTGACTTCTGCCGTGTACTTGTAAGTCCAGCTCCCTCCCCAGGTTTGGAAGAGTCTCAGCTATTATTTCTTTGAACAGCTCTCTGCCCCTTCCTCCCTGTCTTCTCCCTCTGGGAGACCTGTAAGCCTTATGTTACTTTTCCTGATTGAGTTGGCTATTTCTTGAAGAATTTTTTCATTTTTTTAAAAATCTTAGCTCTCTATCCTCCTCCTCTACCTGAAGCATTTCTAGGTGTCTATCTTTGAGCTCACTGATTCTCTCCTCCATAAGGTCTGCTCCATTTTTTTATGCTTTCTATATTTTTTAAAAATCTCATTAATCGTGTTCTTCATATTTCTGTTAGAGCTTCAGTCTCTTTGGGGAAGTGCTCCTTCTGTTCATTAATCTTATTCCTGAGCTCAGTGAACTGTCTTTCTGTGTTTTCTTGTAACTCACTGAGTTGCTTTACGACAGCTGTTCTGAATTCTCTCAGTTAGACTGTGGTGCTCTGTGACTCCAGGTCTGGTTTCTGGAGAGCTGTCATCCTTATGTTCTGTTGTCTTGCTGGGGCTCCTCATGGTGTCTGAGGAGTTGATCCTCTGCTGGTGCATTTATGGCAGTAACCCCCTTTTCTTATTTGGGTATAGCTTTGGTTCTGAGCTGCTTCTGGTTGTATGTGAGAGCCTGCATGTTCCACCCTCCACTGCCTCTGCCAGAGGTGTCTCCCATGCCCCCATGTGCTGCTTGTGCCCCCAAGGCTGCTGGTGCCTTGCTGGTTTCCATGTCGCTGCAGTCTCAGGTGTTGACCCCAGGGTCACCAGGCTGCAAGCACCTCTGCTGCTTCTGGGATCGCCTGGGTCTTGTGTCCACCCACTTGCTCTCCACGGGCTCAGGTGCTGCTGCCCTGTGCATCCCGTGCACAGCTGCTCCTGGGCTATCTGGGGTGCTAATGGCACCACTGCCGGCGCTGGGTTCATGAGTGTCACTGTTGCTGTCGGGGCCTGGGTTCTTAGATGCAGCCCTGCTGCTGGTAGAGCCGGTGCTGAGGTGATGCCACTGGGGGCTGGGTCAGGGGTTCTGCTGTGGTTCCTGAAGCCTCAGGTCACAGGTGCCACCTGCTACTGCTGGGGGAGGGGAAGGGTAAGCCACAAGTGTTGTTGCTGGCCCGGCAGCCTCCAGTCACTGGTGTGCATTTTGAGACTTCAGGTCAGGGCACCCAGCTCCTGCAGGTGAATCTGCATTTTGGTTGCTGTCCTCACTGCTGGAGAGACCAGCACACTGCGTGGGGAGGAGGGGGCTGGGTCACCAGCACTGCTCTGTGTCCTGAAGCTCCGGACATGTGCCACCTGGCAGCCTGAGCCTCTGGTGGCAGCACTGGCACACACTGGTGGCCCACTCTTAAACCTTGGGTCAGGGCACCTGCCCCTGCTGGGGAGACTCATGCCTGGATGTTGTCCTCACTGCTGGAGAGACTGGTGCCACTGCCGGGGGAGGGGGAGGGCAGGTCGCCAGATCCACCCCTGTCCTGGAGCCTCAGGACGTGTGCACCACCACCACTGGGGGGCAGGGCCAAGCCAGGAGTGCCGTCTGCCCCGCAGCCTGTGGTCGCTGGCATGCGTGCACTGTGAGGCTCTGCGTCTCAGATCGCTGCTGTCAGGGGGGCTGCTCCCCTAGTTCCTCTGCCCCCGGAGGTCGAGTCCACCACCTTCAGACGTGTGGGGCACGGCATTCAGGTACTCTGCGGTGCTGTGCAGGGCTGGTTGCTCACCGGGTCTCTGAGTGGCCATAACTCAGAGGGTCACACTCAGCCACGATGCTGGCATCCTCCTCTGAACCGTTTCTTGGTTTTGCTAGTCAAACAGCAAAACTATTAAAATGTGGTCTTCCTAAAATACTGGAAAATTGGAGTAGAGGATGAGAGACATTTAGCTGGTTTTCCTCCATTGAATAGTTGCAAACTCTCTCAGTAGCTTCAGAAAATGGAACTTAAATCAGCTTTACCAACAATGGCTTTTAAAACTGCCCCAGCTACCCCAGCAATTTAAGTTTTCAACTACTTCTACCAGTAAAACACCAAAAAGTAATTAAAAATTACATAATTTAAGTCCTTATCTCTCCCTAAATAAAGAACTTTGTTTAATTCCTTTCAAATGACAAAACGAGCAAGTTATCTTGATTATATCCTTATAGGTCTCCAATGAGTTAATTAGAAAATTCTGTTTTTGTCTAAGATATTCCAGCGGGAGGTGGAGTCACAGCTGCTCAAGTGCCCCCAGGACACAGCTCTCGGAACATGGCCGGCTCTCCCCCAAACGCTCCCTCACGCGACGCACTGAACACAAGCGGAGGGCACCGCGAACTGAGCTTAATGAAGTTCAACAAGAGGCCTGTGTTTCATGTCTCCGCTGATCTAATGACAGCACTTTAGGAAGTGTTACTTCTCCGCGTTGTGCACCTTGAATTTGTTTCCTGGCTGCTGAGGTAGCTCTGCTGATCTAATGACAGCACTTTAGGAAGTGTTACTTCTCTGCGTTGTGCACCTTGAATTTGTTTCCTGGTTGCTGATGTAGCTCTGCTGCTGCACGAGCACCATTTTCAACGAAATGTGTAGCTGGAAATCATGCCTGAATAGACGGGGTGCACAGACTGAGCTAATCATCCACTGACTTGAGGGAATATATTTATTGCACTTAATTTTTCCTGCACAGATTGTCGGGCTTAGCAGAACCTCTTGTGTTGCTACGTGTGACAGTCCTGCTGGCGACACCTGCTGTGGAGGCACGGCCAGCAGATGCGGGAGGTCTTCATGCCGGCACATCGCAGGACAGGTCACCCCAGGCCAACCATCTAGCAAACCAAGGCCCCACAGGCTCCAGAACACTCTGTGGTGGGTGGACGATCGCGACTGAGAACTGCTGCTTTGATGCTGAAATGCTTTCAAGACATTTGACCACGGAAGTCCTCGCTGAGCATTGGTCTCCAAGCCGGCGAAGGAAAGGGAACAGCGAAGACAGCTCAGGGAGGCCTGGCTCCTCTAACCCTCTGCCCGCTGGCTGCGAGCGACCTCAACTGCCACGCCCTCCTCACATCCCTCCCTCGCCTGGAACAGAACACTGTCCTCGCTGTTTCGACGTGACACATGGGACCCCTGTGGCCAGGGCCCTTTCTCTCCTCCAGGCTCTTCTCCAGACACTCCTGCTTCTCCTGAAGCCTCGAGCACCAGCCTGCTCAGAGCTGCAGTCCGTCCAGGCAACTCCTGCCTCTTGTCTGTCTGCTGTCCTCCCAGGTGCCACCTCCTGTGGGCGGCTGAGTCCTGGCTGTGCTTTGAGATTCGGCTCCTGGGTCATTTCTCTGGAAAAACATCACTCCTGGGAAGCTGAATCTGAACCATCAGACTGAACAAATGGTTCCCAATGCCTGTGGTTCCACGGTCTCGCACACACATCCAGACACTTTCCAAAGGACTCAGAGGGGATCTGTCTGTCTGTGTCAGGCCCACTATCTCGACCCCACAACCTACTAGATTATGAGCTCCTCAAGGATGTGGACCACACTCACTGGTCTTTCCAGCAATAATTTGTTCAATGCCACTTTGAGTGGTGCACACACACACACACTCTAGCTCAGCATATCCAATGTGCATTTTTGTTAAGTGAATTAGAATAATTGATTCCAGGGGCTGGCCCGGTGGTGCAGCGGTTAAGTGCTCACATTCTGCTTCAGCGGCCTGGGGTTCGCCGATTCGGATCCCAGGTGTGGACATGGCACCGCTTGGCAAGCTATGCTGTGGCAGGCGTCCCACATATAAAGTAGAGGAAGATGGGCACGGATGTGAGCTAAGGGCCAGTCTTCCTCAGCGAAAAGAGAAGGATTGGCAGCACATGTTAGCTCAGGGCTAATCTTCCTCAAAAAAAAAAAAAAATTTCTTCCTAATAGCAAAAATAATTCAAGGGTGAGGGGACCAAACCCAATGAGCTAAGCAGGCCAAACAGTGGTTCTGCCGTTGAATTTGACCTTGAACAAAATATTAAATTTAAATAAAACTACTTTTTTTTAAAGAGCCTATGGATCTCTCAGCTCAATGAAATGCAGTTTTCATTAAGCAGAAATATATCAAATGCCTTTCCAGAGTTTATAACATTTATCTCAAAGAAAAAAAATAAAATCAGGCTATTTTCTCTGCGATGATATTTTCCTGGTGTGATGTTCAACTTGCATTATCTATTTTCTCTACTGAGATGCGTTGTTTTTTTCTACACAGAAAAAACTGAAAGAAAAGTAAGCCATGGGTCCTAGAAGAAGGAGGTATTCAATAATGGGTTCTCTGATAAACAAACTGGGAAGATAGACATAAAACAATAAGAAAACCTATTTTTATGTCTCAATGAGTTAACATTTCTGAGTGAAGCAGCTGCTCAGTGAGTCTGTGCATGAGGCCTCTCCGTGTCTGCTCACAGTGGGCACAAACTTGGCATTTTCAGCTCATCCTTACCCAGCATCATCAGCAAACAGACTTTGCAAATGGCTTGAAGCTGTGATCTCGTCATGTCAGCATCACCTGGTGATCAAATGATTCAAGAGACTCTCCCCACTTCATAACACACAAGGAAAGGGAAATGCTGTTTTAGAAGTTTGAGTTGATAAGTGGTTACTTAGAGGCAAACAAATTTAGTACTAAAGTTAGGAGAGGAGAGGTGAATTCCTTTCACACACGGCTCTTCAGGACCAACTAGGTGGACTGAACTGAGGCGAGTCATCCCACGGCTCCCAACAGCTTCCCAGAGGGTCCCAACCTTTACAAGCTAATTAGCATCCACTTGACGCTAAAATCAGAAATACAGCAAATAATAGCTGCTTTACTTACAGAACTTTGAGGCTGTAAAGGCCGGCGAATGCTCCCTTGGGAACAGAGGTCAAGGCGTTTCCGGCGAGGCGTCTGTGGGTTTCAAGGGAGAGGAGAGAATGAGCACAGCTCTCGTCACGAGGAATGCATTTTGTTGCTAAAAATGCAATACAATTATGTTCACACTCTATATACACATATATATATAAAACTCTCCTTTAAGAACATTTTTATACGGAAGCTTGGCAAGGGGATAGGCAACAGTGGCTGTGAGGCGACGAGCGTCACCACAGAGAAGACGGTGAGAGGCCACACCTGAGCCACCCAGGCATCCACGTGCAGGAAACAGCACAAAAACCCCAAGGTGGGAGTGGCCCTGGAGTGGTCCAGAAACGCACGGAGGCCACAGCATGGCTGCAATGGAGAGGAGAGGACAGGAGGGGAGGCTGGAGAGGAGAGGACAGGAGGGGAGGCTGGAGAGGAGTGGAGAGGACAGGAGAGGAGGCTGGAGAGGAGAGGGGAGGCTGGAGAGGAGTGGAGAGGGCACGAGGAGAGGCTGGAGTGGAGTGGAGAGGACAGGAGAGGAGGCTGGAGAGGAGTGGAGAGGGCACGAGGGGAGGCTGGAGTGGAAGGGAGAGGACAGGAGGGGAGGCTGGAGAGCATGCAGGGCCACCACACAGGGCTCTGGAGGCCACGATAAGGACCTGGAGCAGGGCGTGACGTGATCAGACTTGTGTTAAAAGGGTCTTTCTGCTGGGCCCCCTTTAATGAGCAGAACAGACCTTGGGGGTAAGAGGAGAAGCACAGGAGGCAGCGGGAGCTGTTCAAACCAGGGCGCTGGTGTCTCTAACGGGGGGCGATGGTGTGGCACAGCCAGTGGTGGTGGCTAGAGGTGGGCTTTGGTGTAGGAGAAAGAAGAATCCGCCTGACAAGCACTGGGCTCGAGGTGAAGCATAGGCAGCCCAACAAGCAACACTCTGTACTCGTGGCTTCCTTATATGTCACCCACACGCATCTGACCAGTTATCCGAAGGGCTCTACACCACACTGAGGTCAGTGAACTGCGTGAGACTGCACAGCAGAGTCGCTCGTTGAACTGACAGACTCAGGCTCGGCTGACGAGCACTGACAGCTTAGCTCATCCACCAGACTGACTGGTGGCCGTTCCTTTCAGCCGCATGTCCCTGACAGTCCTGCTCAGCCATGTCTTCGATAGTTTATTTTTGAGTTCTGGAACGTAGCCTTAAAATGGCTTTCAAGCTGCATGATGGTTCCTGGGACACTGACTTTGGAAACAGGAAGAACGGCAAACTTTTTATTTACTTATTTTATTAGTTTAAATCATTATTAGGGGTAATGTCTTTCTGTCACATTTCCTGAGGCACGGCTCTTTGCACGAATTGCTTTCCTTTTCTGGGCAAGACTTCCAGAGCCCGTGAGTCAGAACTCACTGTGGGACCAGTGGCCTGTGTCGTCAGGGGAGTCTGTCTGAGAGCTGAGGAAGTCACGACGGAATATGAGCTGCTCGCAGGGCGGTGCAAGGTCTATCTCGTTGACAAAAACAACCATTTAAGGAAATCACTGCATCCTCCCTTATTATGTCGTTACCATGTGGGATGGTTTCAGTCACTTTAAAATTAAACATATATGAACTATAGGGAACAAAAGACTTTCAGATGAGTTCACGAACGGTGAGCACTGCACAGGGAGCTTCCCCGTGGGGACGGGGACTAACGGACGCCTGCAGCCTCGTCCACCAGAGACCCACACACCGTGTGGCTGAGAGGTTTTGTTGTTTGTTTTTTCCCTGTTTCTAAAATTATTTCATGGGAATATCTCTTTCATCATCTTCATTTCTATAAATGAGATACAACTTAAGAAAAATTTTTATATCTTTTTATGTGATATGAAAAAGTTTTTATCCTTAAAGATACAGCTCCACATGTAAGACTCATATTGTCCCACCATTGTTAGTTGTACTGACTTAACTGCCATAAAAAGAAAAAAAATCATTAAGTTACAGCAGACACATTCCTCTTCGAATAAATCAAATAAGTAGATGTTTCGGTGCTGTAACAACAAACTAAAATAATTTTGAGAATGTATGTTTCTTTGAATCTCTAAAGTAAAGTAACCTCAAGGTTTTTTTTTGGTGGCTTCATTTCGTAAAATGGAGGAATGAGAGCAAAGCAAGCAGGTGTGGCCCTGATTTCTCCCCTGGACCTTGACCTGGAGAGCGAGAGCCGGGTGGATAAGGGTGAGCACCGAGCACAGAGGGTGCTGACCCTGCTCTCGGATGGGGACCCTTGGGAAGACTCCTGCGCAGGGGGCCATGGTCCAGCATGGTCCCCTCGGCCCAGTTCCAAAGGCAGAGGAGCACTTTCAGACTAAGGAGAGGCCTGGTGAGTGCTACCAGACCTCCCACGTCAGTTCTTGCAGAACCCTTTCTGTTGCCAGTCTTCCTCTTTTTGCTGAGGAAGACTGGTCCTGAGCTCACATCTGTGCCCATCTTCCTCTATTTTGTATGTGGGATGCATGCCTCAGCATGGCGTGATGAGCGGCGTGTAGGTCCGTGCCCAGGATCCAACCCTGCGAACCCCAGGCCGCCGAAGTGGAGCACATGAACTTAACTGCTGCGCCACTGGGCCAGCCCCAGCAAGAACCCTTTTGACTTCTAACTCTTAGGTATTTTTTTCTTCTTTCCCTTTTTAGTTTTCTTTCCTCTCACCACTAATTTGCTGTGAGACTTAACACAGGTCACCTCTCTTCCCTGGGCCTCATTTCACTTTTTTTAAATGATAGGGTTCTTCCCCAAGGTCTTTTTCTGCCCTAAAGTTGTTTTTATGTTACACGTGCAATTCCTGCTCACCCTCATGCTTTTCTCCCTCATCCTTCCTCCACTCCACTTTTTCTTCTTGTTTATTTTAAGACTTCTCTATCTGGGCTGGCCCCGTGGCCGAGTGGTTAAGTTCGAGCGCTCCGCTGCAGGCGGCCCAGTGTTTCGTTGGTTCGAATCCTGGGTGGACATGGCACTGCTCATCAAACCACGCTGAGGTGGCGTCCCACATGCCACAACTAGAAGGACCCACAACGAAGAATATACAACTATGTACTGGGGGCTTTGGGGAGAAAAAGGAAAAAAAAATAAAATCTTTAAAAAAAAAAGACTTCTCTATCACGTCACTAATATATTTTATTTATTTATTTTGAGGAAGATCAGCCCTGAACTAACATCCACCGCCAATCCTCCTCTTTTTGCTGAGGAAGACTGGCCCTGAGCTAATATCATGCCCATCTTCCTCCACTTTATATGTGGGATGCCTATCACAGTGTGGCTTGCCAAGCAGTGCCATGTCTGCACCCAGGATCCGAACTGGCGAACCCCAGGCCACCGAAGCGGAACGTGTGAACTTAACCACTGTGCTACCAGGTCAGCCCCTGTCACTAACATTTTAAAAGCACCTTCTCATACTTTATATCAGTAGATGCATCAGAGATTATTATGGTCAACATTTTGTAGATAAAGACACCAAAACTCAGAAATGCTTTAGGCAAAATGAAAGACATGGCCTCTGTCCCTTTGCTGATTTCATTTAAATGTAACCTGCTCTTTCCTCCGGAGCATGGAAGCTACAGCAGTGCTTAAGTGATCAGAGCAGGATGACCTTGAGTATGATGATCCTTATGATTTAAAGACGATATCTCAGACCACTCAGCAACTTCCTGCCGGCTCCTGAAGTTACTGTCATCTTCCAACCTTTACAAAGCACATGAGACGCAGAGGCACTCGCTCACACTTGCTGAATTAGTTTGCTCTGGAGATTTGGTGAGGGCAGACATCAGGCTTCACAGGACCAGTTTTCCCTTCTCCCAGTCTGAAGATCTGATGATGCCAGCTTATTTCCAGGTTTCTGGTACTATCGTCTTCTCCTATAAGACACTCATGCTGGATGCAAGGGCCAGACATTAGGGTTTAACTCTCCGTCATTCGTCTTCGGTAAGGTTTGCTGAAGTCTGTTCAGCAGCCTTGGACACAAGAATGATGACATTCCATCAACTGTTTCCCTATTGGAGAAAAAAGTCTTTCCTAATATGCCTGAAGAAATCGAGATTTTCAAAAACTGCGGTATCTACGCACCTCCCTCAATAAGTTAAGCATATCTAATTGGTCAAATCCAGGCCAAAATCATCCTTTCTTAACCTGTGTATTTACGACCATATTAAATTTTGTTTTCATTATTAGATAAGATAAAAAACATTCGGATATCAAGGTTTAAGGGCTAAGAGAGCACTGAACTGAATACTGGAGCTCTTCAGGTCAACAGGGAGCTCCTGCCGTGGGCGGACGGCCCTATGGTTTCTCTAACCACAGACTAACGACATTCAGTTTCCAGCTCCTTTGTGACGTCTTCCTTAGTGACCTCAGTCCACAGTCAGCTTCCCTGTAGGACATATTCTACACAATGCTGTCTATAGAGGTTCATTTTCTACTCTTTTTTTTTTTTTGAGGAAGATTAGCCCTGAGCTAACTACTGCCAATCCTCCTCTTTTTTTTGAGGAAGACTGGCCCTGAGCTAACATCCATGCCCATCTTCCTCTACTTTATATGTGGCATGCCTACCACAGCATGGCTTGCCAAGCAGTGCCATGTCCGCACCCGGGATCGGAACCTGTGAACCCTGGGCCGTTGAAGCAGAATGAGCACACTTAACTGCTGTGCCACTGGGCCGGCCCCTTCTCCTCTTTTATATGTAGTCTACCTGATTCACTTATAGGCTTCTAAGGTCAAGAATCTTATTGCCTGCCCAGAGCAGGGAGCTGAATCAATGGTTATTGATTGATCATTTGATCTTGTTTCCAAAAACAGCTGGCCAAAGGGCTGCAGTTGCTCAGGTCTGACATAACTGTTCCAAGATGGCTGGCTGGTCATTACATACCCAGATCAGAAAAGCTGAAGGATGTTCCTTCTTCATTCCGCATCAGATTTAATTCAGCAATTGACTTGAGTACTTTTAATTTGCCACCTACAGTGCTTTTGGGCATCCAAATAGTATTTACCTTTTATTAAACAATTTATAAGTGCTAGGCACAATGTTAAGTTCCTTATATACATTGTGCTATTTAATTATTATAAAAATCATATTAAACAATGACACGATTATTCCTCATTTACAGATGGAAAGTGGGCCTATGCAAGGCTAAGTTATTTGCTCATGCTTATGTACAAAAGTTTATACAAGAGAATTTGCTTCAACCATAGCATTTTGACTCCAAAATTTGAGTTTTTAACTATTACTTTGGTTAAAAGTAGGTTGGTCTGGAGCTTAGGTTGGTGAGGAGCAACCAATCTAAAAAAGGAAAAATACAAGGACACTTGGCTGCATCACTTGAGGTATTGGCCTTAAGAAAACTGTTGCTCACTCTTCTTATTCAAGGTCCTCTGGTTGCCCTCAGATTCCATACCATCTGACCACCCTCTCCACTAGGACCCTTTTTTAATTCTCATCCTCCACACACAGATGTTCCTCAAGCCTCTGTCGTCACACCTTCTCTGTCTACTTTAGTGTGCATTGCCATCACCATGCGAGGCATAAAAAGTCCGGATCCCCAGGCCCCAACACAGATTTAGTGGATTAGAGTTTCTGGGGGAAAGGATTTGGGAATCCGCATTTTTTTTAAAGATTGGCACCTGAGCTAACATCTGTTGCCAATCTTTTTTTTTCTTCTCTTCTTCTCCCCAAATCCCCCCAGTACACAGTTTCATATTTTTCAGTTGTGGGCCCTTCTAGTTGTGGCATGTGGGATGCCACCTCAGCACGGCCTGACGAGCGGTGCCATTTCCACGCCCAGGATCCGAACCAGCAAAACCCGGGGCTGCCGAAGTGGAGCATACGAACTCAACCAGTCAGCCGTGGGGCCAGCCCCTCGGGAATCTGCATTTTTAACAAGCAGCCCAGGTGATTTTAATCTGGGTCGAGCCCCACCCTGGGACACAGAGCCTATGTCCTCTCTCAAGGTCCTCATCTGCCCAGCCACCTCTGTGTAAACAACTCTCGAGTCGTTATCTCTAGAACAGACTCCTCGTGCTCAAGACCCACATTCCACTGTATTGTTGACATTTCCAATGTCCTGCGGGCACCTTACACTTAGGATATCCAGAACCCGACATCCTTTTGCTTCCAAAATATCAGTCGTTCCCCTTGAATTCCCCGTTTCTCTTGACTCTGCCCCACAAGTCTCCTGGCTCCTAATCCTTCAGCCTTACTCAGAACCACGTCTCACGTTCAGACGTCTCTTTCAGTCCCTACGTTCAGTCACCTGATGAGTCCCTGACTGTCTTCCTTTGCTCTGAATCTTCCACACATCCCAGCGGGTCTCAGCCCACTGCAGAGCTTTAAAAGAATGAACCTGGGCCCCACTGAGACCCATTAAATGAGAATTGCTGGGAATAAGCCTTGGTAATTAGTAGTTTTAAAAAAGCTCCAGGTGATTCTAATGCAGATTCAAGATGGGAGATTCCTAAACGATTCGCCCAGTTCAACACCACAGGTCACCTGGAGACTCTTTGTGGTCTCCATCCCCAGGACGATGATTCATTCACTAGTCGTTGGAGGATTAGGAGAGGGGATTCGTCAATGGGTTTCAACAGTTATCCGGAGGAGACAATGAGAACCTGAAGCAGGTGGAATGGAACAGAGTGAACACATGGAAAGACAATATGGAACTAAGAGCTTTAGGACTTGGAAACTGGCTGATACAGGAGTGTGAGAGGAAGAATGACAGACACAAAAGGAGTGAGAGACACAGCAATCACAGGTGTGGGAAATACGAACGCGATGGCCAGCAGGAAAGGCAGGAGGAGGAGCTTGCTGGGGGGTGTGGATGAATCTGGTTCTGCCCCTGCAGAGCTCTAGAGCACTGGGGGGTAGGCGGACGTGTCCCTTAGGGAGTGAAGATTCTCAGTGTGGTCCTGAGACCAGCAGGACGGGCATCCTCCCTCCCACCCCAATCTGCCAGAGAGACCGTGGTGGGGGGGTAGCAACGTGCAGTTTAACAAGCACCCAGGTGACTCTGATGTCACTAAAATTCGAGAACCACTGACTTAGGGGCAGTGGTCCTCAAACTTTGTCATGCATCAAAACCCCCTGGACAGCATGTTGAAGGCGGTTTCTTGAGCCCAGTCCTAAATTTCTCACTCACTGGGTTGGGGTTTGCATTTCTAAGAAGCTTACCTGTGAAGCCAGTGCTGCTGTCCAGGGAACACACTTTGAGAACCACTCGTCCAGCAATAAAAGGCAAAAGAGATCTGAACCAGAAATGCAGACCTGGGGGGTCATCCGCGTAACAGAAATAGTTCAAGTCGTGGGTTTCCTTCCCTGACAGCTGCAGCCTTCTCCCAATGGGTCACTCTGCTTTCGTTATTCCCAGTCTATTCTGCATACAGAAGTCAGAGAAATCTTCCAAAATCACAAATCCTATTACTTCACTAGCTTCACAAGAAGCTCCGTGGCTTCCCGTTGCCCTTATCTGAACTGCACACACAGTCTGATTGGTCCGCATGATCTGCTCTTTGCCTTCCTCCCAACCCTGCCCATGTCCCTCCCTCTCCTTCTCTCTCCAGCCACCCATTGTTCAGATGCACAGACACGGCACTCTTCCCCACCTCAGGGCCTCTGCCCACTACGTTCCCCTGCCAGAAACTCTCCACCCAGCTCTCAGGGCCACCCACCATGCTTCCTTCTGATCCCCACTGAGATGTCACCTTCTTAGAGAGCCTTTCCTTCCTTGTCGCCCCTCTTTATTTACTCTCTACCTAACCATGTCTGTGCTCCTCATCACTCTTGTCACAATCAGCAATCTTACAGGGGTTGGTTCCCTTCTTGTCATCTGTCCCCCTCACCAGGCTGTAAGCTCCCTAACGTGGGAACTTGTTGAACGAGTGTGAACTTAGCAAGTCCTGTGAGCTTCCCAGTGGCTCAACAAACATGTGTTGAGCGAATGAACCAAAGAGTATGAGAGAGGAGACACTAAAATTAAGTGTAGAAATTAGGGAATATGTACATTTTACAGGAGTTGGAGGAGAAAGGAAAGCTGCGGAGAACAAGAGGAGGAGGCAGAGGGGTAGGGAACTTTCAGAGGGTGCCTAGTTGTCAGAATGAAAGAGATAGTCACAGACATACACCTTCAGGGCACATACAAGACAAGCCATAGATAAACGTCTACATCTAGCCTCATGGATAGATGTTTGGAAGAGAACCAAAGTAGCTGCCGTGAAATAACACTGCAGAGTTTCAGGAGGCAGCATTCATGATCTAGGGCCAGATCTATGAAGACAGGAGGCTGAACACTGTGACAAGGATGAGGAGTGGGACGATCATTCACGGACATGAAGGGGTTTTCATTTTCCTAACACAATCCAACTTGCGAGTTACAGTTCACCAAAGTTCTCTCATCGTCACGTCATTCTATTTTCAGAAAAAAATCTCAAAGACCCACGGACGGCTCTCACCACGATGAGGAAGGAGAGGGCGCACGGCACTTGCTTTCAGGAAGGTGGGTGGTCTCTCATCACAAATTTCATCGGCATTAACAGACATCTGCTAATTTTGGACAGATTCTTCAAGGCCAACCACAACATGAGCAAACAGCTCTCGGGAACAACAGTAACTTAAAAACAGATCTCCCTAGAACTTCTCACCTTCCTTCCTGAATCAAGTATTTGATTCCAATAGTATTCGAATCTGGGAAATTTTAAAATACTACTCAGAAATAAAGGCCTTTAACTTAGACTGTTTAAAACGGTAAAAATTCATTCTCCCTCTGGTTTAATCAGACCATCCATCTAAGTCTGGAACTTGTAGATCAGCACTGGGCATAGTCTGTCATCAGCTCCTACATCTGACCCACTCTCTGATGAAATGTAGGATCTTTTATTTGTCCAAAGAGCAAACACAGACATGGAGCCTCTGAATGGACAGACTGGAGAAGACCCCGTTGGAGAGAACCGTGGCAGCTGCTCAGGTGATGAAGTCTGGTGAAGAATGAGCTGTGCCGGCGCCTGCGTCCCTCAAAGCTGGTGGTCAGAAACAGCAAGTCCTTCACAGGCCCGCATCCCCGGGGGCCTGCAAAACGAAGCTCACAAGCAGGAACAAAGGAGGCCAGAATCTTCCTGGGGCTGCTTTTATTTTACTAATACAGCGCGTTATACATGCATTGTATGCATGTACCAGATTCATCCTCCTTCCAGTCATCCTCAGAAACATCTCAGAGCACAGGCAGGCCAGCTTGACCGCTCCCTCTGAGGCCAGGGACGTCAGGGTCATCAGGTGGGAAATGGCAGAGCCCGGACGCCTGCTCCGGATCCCAGCACTCCTCTCTGCACAGCATGGCATCAGCACACGCAGAGACGGCTTCCGAACCCTAGCTCTAACACCTACCAGCTCCATTATCCTGGGGAAGGTCCTTATTTTCTCTGTACTTCAGCTTTTTTTTTAATCTGTGAACTGGGAATAATAACAACATGTACCTTGATGGGGTTGTTGAGAGGATTAGGTGGGATAACGTGTGTGAAGCACTTTGAACAGTGCCTGGCGCAGTAAGCTATTACTGTTATACTTATAGTATATTATTATTTCAAAGATCTAATACTCTAGAAGAGAATGTAGACTTGAACGTAGCTTAGTCTAACAGGACAATCAGAAACATAACAAAAACACACTCAAAATGTTCTCCAAAGCAGGTACTTTTTTAAAGAAAAACACAACACCCTAAATTCAGCCTTGGGAACAAAGGAATAAACCAAGCAGAGCTGATCACTTTTCCAGGTCCTACAAATACTATCCCCTTTGGCCACTAAATGAATAATGACGACTTCAAAACATCAGTCAGATGCAACACATAGTATCTTTAGGAAAATGGTCTTGATGCTAAATTCAGCAAGTCGGCCAGCTCAGCAGTGAGAAGTCCAGAACCGAGTGCATGATCCGTAAAGGGTCTCTACTTCTGAAGTTCTGACTCCACGGTCAAGATACTTGATGGAGTTTCCAGAAACATAAAAATAAGACAATACAGAAAAACAGCATTTTCAAATGGTTGTTTCCTGCCTCCCCCTTTTTTTTCCTGATTTTTCTCAATTATCTTTTAAAAAACTGGCCTTGGAAGAGAATTAACCTCCACCTCAAAGAAAGAGGAGTTACTTTGAATGAGCTGGGTCACTGAGAGAGGAAGCCTTTTAAACAAAGTCCCTGGGGAAGTGAATTATTTATTGATTCAGTTTGTGGCCTAACGTTGAAGTGTGTGATGGGGAGAGTGGGAGCCTTTTGCCATCGCATATTGTAAGGGTATTAAAGAAAGAAGGATAGGAAATGCATGTCTTAGAAATACGGGGGCAAATGAGACTAAGTGTTGTGTATTAATTATGGTGGAAGAGGGAGGGTGAGAAGGATGTAAATAAGAAAAAAATCCAGGCATTTAAAATTTACTAATATTTAAAAATATTGGCTAATGTTAACTAAATCTGTTACTTTTTTCTAATGCGACTCACTTGTATAAGAAGCTCCTTTTACACATTTGGCTTTCCCATTAGTTCATTCATTCATTCATCAAAAATGTACAGATTTAAAAAATTTTTTTTCTTCTTCTTCTCCCCAAAGCCCCCTAGTACATAGCTGTATATTCTGGCTGTGAGTGCCTCTGGTCATGGCATGTGGGACTCCTCCTCAGCATGGCTTGATGAGCAGTGCCATGTCTGTGCCCAGGATTCAAACCAGCAAACCCTGGGTCACTGAAGCAGAGCATGCAAACTTAACCACTCAGCCATGGGGCTTGCCCCTAGATTATTTATTACACACCAGCTGTGACTAAGACAGACATGTTCCTGACAAATAGAAATGGCAAGCAATAGGATATATTGGAATATTTGAGGAAGCCATTTGGTGTAAATCTAATTTGGCCTGACTTTGTTTTTCCAAAAAGGCCTGACATGGCCATCGAACATGCATTGTATATCTGCTTTAAACATTTCCTATGGCAAGAACAAATGCCCATAAGATAAAGGCGCAACTTCCCCCCACGTTGGCATTTCCTTAAGGATAAGCATCTCTCCCTAGGCTAGGAACTGATTGCTGTGCTCACCTTTGACCACCCAGCTCACCGCTGACCACCCAGCTTGAGACAACAGACCTGCCACCCTGCTGTGTCCACCGAGACAGCAGACCTACCTGCTGTTTCCATCAATCGCTGTGCCGACAGAGCAGTCTCACGACTATTGTAAAAGGGACATTTCAATCCTGTGTGAAACATCCTCTTTGGGGGTATATAACCACTCTGTTCACCCCACTTCTTTGGTGCCCTTTCTTCCTTCAGGAAGAAGGGCCCCGGGCCATGGTCCTCACATTTTAGCTCAGAATAAACTCACCCAAATTTTCATTTATACATTGGTTATGGATTATTTTCATCCGCACTCCCAACCCTGGAGAAGCTGACGTTCTAGCAATGGGAATGGCCAGAGAGAAAAGGGAGAGGGGAAAAGAGGCGTCTGAAACCCAGAGTGAAGCTCCATCCTCGAATGACAGAAACTCATCTAAGCTTCCCCAACAACCCCCTCGGTGACAGTCTGGGCATATCCAGCTGATTTCAGTAGTAAAATAATAGCATTTGTTAAAAGTATAAGGCCATCAAAAATAAATATAGATAAAAATCTAGGGAAGAAGTTAGAGAATATTATCCTCTTGAAACAAAAACATGTAATTTGGTAGTGACAGAGCATTCTTTGCACCTCCAAGGGTGGACCGAGTGGTGCATCAACAATTTAAATTACGCCCCAGCTGGACTCTGACTTTGGGATTTATAAAGGAAGTATTTTCAAAAGAGGTCATTGCCTAAACACTTCCTTTAATCAACAGTCAGAGGATTTACTCAACCGATGGTGCCAAACTCTTCTCGTGAAGATTGTGATGGCGCATCACGCCCTCCATCCTCTCACTCAAAAGGGTAAGGATCAAGTGGGTTTTTAAATGCAGATTTGGGGTTTATATAGTTCTTTTTCATCTTCTGGAAAGTGATTACTAGGCTTAATCAAAATTCCTCTGTGTATGATTAACTAATTTTAGCTCTCTTCTTATTTTTTCACAGTGAGTTTGGGAGAGCCCAGTTTTAAGTCCTCTGTGGATTTCATGTTTTTCTGTTGAAGCTTTGAGGGAAGAGTAAGAAAATAGTGAATTTTTACAGAAATGTAAATAGGAAAATTTAATTTTTAAATTTTGAAAATTAAAAGTGACGTGGACAAGAAGCTTTGGTGCTATGAAATATGTATTCAATTCTCCTGTCACAAGCCGAACCACGTGGCAGTTTTTGGTTTTGATTATAGCTTTACTTGCTATTTTAATAAACATGAACCAATATTCAAACTTTTAATATCCTGCTGTTTAACCATTTCCAAAGAGCCATCCAGCTTTTTTAAACAGCCTTTGTTTTAAAATTTTCATTTGTTTGGCTTAGTCTCACCTTCGAAAGTTGTAGCCTAATGGTAAACTCTTTTATAAGCTGATTTCCAGAATCATAAGCCGTTCTTTTTTTCCCTCCCAACTAAGTGTTTCCTCATGTGCCAAAATTGCTGGCGCTGACAGCTTTTCTGCCTTGTTTTATCTGGTTCCCACAAGTAAGTGCGGCACACACACACAGAACGCGTCCAGCGCTGACTGGCCGTCCCACGGCCACAGTGGTACTCACAGCTCCTCCAGGAAGCGGAGGCCGCGCAGGGGGTGCGGGGGCAGCTGGCTGATGTTGTTCATGCTGAGGTCTCTGTAGAGGAAAACAGACAGCCTGTGAGGAGCAGCGTCCCCACCACGAGGAAACCCAGCTGTTCAGTTCACACTTTTCAAGCAATGCAGCCAAATGAACTCATTCTTCTGCTTGACAAATGAATCGCTATTTTACATCTTAGACGCATTCCTTTCCTCTCGCCCCACCTCCCAACATCATGGGTCTCTATCAGATTAGAGACCCCAGGAAAGCTCATATGAATCAAAATGATTTGACCGTCCAGGCATGGTTGTAATTCTTCGTGTTTAAAGTTACATGAGTAGGACAGCAGAGGAAACACATAACTCAACTGTGTGTCCTGCTTTGAGTCTCGTGACAAAGAGAAATGTCTTCACCGTGCGACTCTGGGAGTCCTGCTTCTCTGGGACTATAAGCATCTTGTAAAAACAAATGTTTTGATTCAAAGAAACTTGAAAAAACAAAACAAAACAAAACAAGACAAAAAGCCTATTCCTTCCTTCAATGTGTTCCTCTTGCAGGTTCTCGGATTGCATTAAATACGTGAAATGAACCAGAAAACAAGGATGTAATGTGACCCAGCGCTGAGCACCCTTCCTGCTGGGCCTGCACAGTAGTTCCTGGCACAGGAAACAACAAGCCACTTTGGGCAGAACTCAATCAATTTTTGTTTTACGCAAAACTCCGCGTAATTAGATTTTATTCTGTTTTTACTTTTCTGTTTCTTTACCGTTTCCCAAGTGTGCCATCCGCACCTCAGAGGCCAAAGGCTGAGTGCTGGAGTCCCATCCGACCAGCTAAGAGTTGTAGAGACAGTCACTGGAGGTTAGACTTAAAAATGGCCGGCTCTCAAACCCGAATCAGCGCCAGCGCCGTTCCAACCTCAGACCAGGTCTGCACACTTAAAGTTCATCTCGAGGGAACACAATGAGCTTCTGTTTATTTATCATTTTTTATTGATTGACATAACATTGCATTAGTTTTAGGTGCATTACACTGCAGAATGATCGCCACAAGTCTAGTTAACATATGTCACTATACACCTACAAATTTTTTTTCTCATGATAAGAACTTTTAAGATTTACTCTCTTAGCAAATTCCAAATATACAACACAGTATTGTTAGCTAGTCACCACGCTAAGCCCCAGGACTTATTTATCTTGTAACCAGAAGTTTGTATCTTTTGACCTCTTCACCTGTGAGCTTTTTAAAATCTGGATTACTCCTGTTATCGAAGTGGCCACACCCACTGCACTCAGCCAGCCAACTTCAGCATTGATAGCTTGGTGCCTTTACCAAATATTAACTTTTAATCAGCGATGCTAAGAATTGAGGGACCATTCACTCACTGCCTTTAAAAAGTCACTAGCATGTACAAGGAAGATAAAATATTTTGCTAAGGTTTCAGAGTACAGTAAAAAAAACCCCATAATTATTAATTTTAGTATGTTAGTAAACAGCCACGTAGCTGAGTAGAATGTTATGTTCTCAAGCTAAAACTAAACAACACCTGCCACTCTCCTCTCCTCCCATATTTTCTGTGTGATTGGGACAAACACTGATCCCATCCATGTGAGAAAGCTCTAAACAGAACATGGAAATTCGCATACGAAGGAGGTTCATAAGCTCACATTATTTTAGCATCATTCTCTTATTTCAGGCGCCTGGAAGTGTTCCCACAGGAGCACTCCTCTGCCAACGGGATGGGCACACATTGTCAGGGCGCCCGGGCATGGATCCCCCCTCTCCCCATCCCCTGGCTGCACTGTCTTGGAAAAGTCACGTCCCTGTGCTGGCTTCCTCGTATCTGAACGGGGCATCTCTGCATTAAAAGTTTGATACCCTGTGATCAGCTGTTTCCAATCAGAAGGGAGTGACAATTTTCTTCTTAAAAGGGGAGTACCTCCCGTTCCCTCGGGAACCAACGACTTCTCAGAGTCACTGACCCTGTGGTTCCTCTCAGAAAAGGAGCTGGTCCTGAGAAGCCAGCTGCTTACGCCCTCTCTAACGAGGCCGCCACCCTCTTAGGAGCGGCCAGCAGTGCACGTGAGCCTACGGCAGAAAGCAACTCGGAATCCGTCTACAGTAGAAGGAAGGAGGCCTTCAAAATACAAACTCAAAGTGGGTAAGGCAGAAGCGAACTTGTCTGCACGCACCTCCCCCCTCTGTGTGCACCACTGCAACGATGTTCAAGTGAAACAGGTCCAAACTATCTGTGGCGACAGGACAATTTTTAAAAATGTCTAATTTGCTCTAGACTTACATTTTTATAAAATAAAAATTACTTACTAGAAAAGTGAAATAAAAACAAAGATACACAAAACAGAAGTTCAATAATTTGTCATGTGATTCAACAGAGATTATTAAATTACTATAAATGTTTCTAAACCTTTACTCTCAAATTCATATCTGTCGCGGGTCGGTAAAAAGCAGCCTAGCCAGCCAGGCCATGGGCCTCTCTGGTCACAATGCTGCTCTTCACCCAGCGGGCGAGGCTAGGATAGTTCAGCCCGCTGGGTGGAGAGCTAATGATCATGGAGGAGCCCCAGCTGTGGAGGGCAGTGCCCAATGGCCAGACGCTGCTGACCCACCAGGACCCCGTCCAGGACAGGAGGCTCTGAGGGGCGGCCTCCGTTGCATGGAGTCCGTGGGAGCCCTGGTGGAACGAACTGTCTCCTTGCCTCCGTGGTTTGGCTCTTCCTTTTTTCCAAGAACATTTCTACTCTGCACAAAAATATCCTCACTTTTACTCTTAAGTGATTTTTAAACTTTTCCTTTTTTTTCTATACCATTTGGTCTTTCTGATGCCTGGAACAGATACAGCCTTAGTAGCAGCGGGTGAAGGGACTTTAAAATAATTTTAAGCCTGTGCATTATTTACTTTTTTAAACTATTATTTTAAAAATGTCCCTATTTTGCATTTTGCTCATGATTCAGTTTCCTAACATCAATGAAGCCATGTAATGGATTTCTTTAATTTTTCCATCTTTGGCAAGATGTTGGAATTAATTTTGAAGAACTGGTCACTAGGTAAAAGACTTCATAAGCAATGGAGGATTTATTGTGACAAGACGGTGAAATGCGTTAAACGACCCCGTGCCATCTCTAGCCACCTCTTGTCTGTGCTGTCAGTGAAAGGTCCAGGAACCTGGGATATTCTGTGGGAGCAGGTGAATCGATTGGACTCACCCAAGGAGCTTTAGAAAGTATCATGCCTGGGTCCCATCCCCAGAGTCCTGAGTCGATTAGCCCACTGTGGGCGCTGGGACTCTGAAAGCTTCTTGATGACCTGAATGTCAGCCAAGGCTGAGAACCACCGCAGGACAAACTTCTAAATTTCTAGACGGTGCTCTGAGCTCGCCACTCACTCGAAAGTGAGGAGTTTTACGATTACTGAAGTGCTGTCCTCTGCACAGAGTGTTCCATTCAGGCAGACAGCACGTATCTCCCGAAAATGTTCTTGTTGCTTGCAGCTCTATTATTTTTCTTCATTTGACAAATATTGATTGCACACTAACTGTGGGCAGGTCTAGGAACACAGAGGAGAACGAATCTGAGTCATCTTTGACTCCTCCCTTCCTCGCGCCACTGCGTGTAAGACGCAGTGTTAGCTCTGCCACAGACCCTGCCTCTGGGTCCCTCTCCTCGCGGCTCCCTCGCTCAGGTCCTTCCACACTGACAGCTGTTCTGCTCTCTGTGCCTACTGCGTCTCCTCCTTCTGGGGTGTCGTCCTCACCAAGGCCAGAGAGGGCGCCCTGAAAAGTCCACCCAGTCTCGTCATGTGCTCAGAGCCACCGCCAGCCAGGAAGAGAGGCTCCCCCTCTGGGGGGTAGTGGTAAGTTACAGAAGAGGTCCTCTTCCACCCACTGAGGCAGCCAGAGCAGGTAGGGTGAATGGCTGGGCCAGCAGGTCAGCCCCTGTGGCAGGCACAGCAGAAGGCCCTCTGGGGTGGCCCTGCCCCCTGCCCGAGAACGTCTGCAGCTCCGGGTCTCAGAGGAACCTCACTGCTCAGGCCCTTCAGGATCTGGCCTAACACGCACAGCCACCTTGGTCTCTCACCACCTTCCTCTTCGCAGCACCTGCTCCAGTGGCACTGACAGTCCTGTCCCTCTTGGCTGTCTCCACACCCATGATTCTCTCTCCCCGGAATGCATTTTCCTCTCTGCTTCCAAACCGCCACTCTTGTGCTCCCCCACCCAGGATCTAGCTGAACAGACCGCTGTGTTTCTGACACAGCCTCTCATCATTCCAGTCAGGCTGCTCCCCCTTCAGCCTCTGGTCCTTGGATGCGCCCAGTGTCAGAGCCTCGTCTTAGCCTGAGCTCTCACATCCATCAGCTGGGCCACGATCTCACCAACACCCTCACCTCGCTCGCCCTGTCTGTTGTTTCACTCCACTGGCAAAACCCCAGCTCTGGAAACACTGTAATCATCTTCTCTGTTACTGTCCCAGAGTCCTGGGAGCTCCGAGGAAGAGAAAACTCACAGACGTGCAGGTCAGTCTACAAACCCACGGCCTCTGCGGCTCTAACAGGGCTGCACAATCCTGTTGTTGCTGCTCAGTTCGCTCCTGCAGGGACGGCTGAACCCTTGACTACCCGCCTCACACCTCTTAACTGATGACCACGCCTCGTGGGGCGCTTCCCTCCTACTCATGGAAATGACTGGACTCGAGGCCCGAGTGTGACACAGGCCACACGCTTGTTCTCTTGCCCTGCTCCCTCTACCCAGACTTCTCTCCTCGCTCAACCCTGCTCACGGGCGCCAACCTCCAGGATGCTACAGCACTTCACTCCACAAATCATTCCATTTCCTGTAATTGGCCTTTTCCTCTTCCCTTCAAGGTACAGGCGTGTCAAGTCTTTCCACGACTAGAACAAAAGGAAAGCAGGATCTTTTGACCCATGACTTCCCTTACCTGCTACCCAGTCTCTCTCATTCCTTCGGCCTGTTTCTAGTCTACAACTGCAGTCTCTTCTTCCCGCTTCCTTTCCAACCCGCAACACACAGGCTTCCACCTCTACACGCCCAAGAAACAGACACCTGCATGTTGTCAGACCCACAGAACTCACGACTTGCGGGCCCCTCTCCTGCGCCCTTTCTGGAAACTCTGCTCCATTGGTTTCCAAGTCATCATTCTCTCAGGACGCTTTCCCACTTTCCCAGCCTTTCAGCTCCCAGACCCCTCTGTGGGGCTTCTTCTGTCCACCCCGAATGCCGTGTTGTCTGGAGTCTGCAGCCTCCACCCACTCTCCCTGGAGGCCAGCACTTACTCTCGTGGGTTCAAGTGTCACTCAGATGCCATAAAAGCCCCAAATCCATATTCCTGGTCTTAATCTCTCTCCTAAACCTCTGAGCACATATCTGATTTCCTTCTGGATATGTCCACTTAGCCATCTTACAAGAAGGCACCATGTCCAAAACGGAGTAATTATTTTCTATTCCAAACTTCTCTCTCTCTCTGTAGAGCCAGTGTCCAGTTAGTGCCACCACCATCTTCCTGCAGAGGAAGCCCAGATCTTGGATGCTCTTCACGTCTTCTTCCTTTTCCATCCTCTCCCCATCCGTCTCCTTACTCTGCCTGGTGCAGGCTCTCACTCTCTCTGCCCAGTCTCCTGTAGCGTCAGCAGAGTCTCCACACAGAAGACACTCAGTGAGTGTCAACGTGACCGGTCTTCAACTGCCTCCCTCCTGTGAGCGAGCACAGGATCTTGCCCAGTCAATTTAAAAAATCACGTTTCTTCTCAAATGTCTACACTGCTCCTCAGCGTGAGGCACACAACTCTCTGGTATAAAATACTTTTGGGAACAAAATCACTCTGTGTCGTGCTGTCTTCCACACGACATTTGCTCACAGTGAGGGTTCTGGTTTCTCTTTTCAGTTGATCCTATTTGCTTTCTGTCCCAGGGATCTTCAGGGAGGCTCTCCCCTGCAAGGTCCCCTTTGTTCCACCCTGTGCTCAAGCTCCTTCCCACTCCTGCCGCTGCTCCTCCTCCTCCTCCTTCTTTCCATCTTCTATGTCCTTCTACTTTTCCCTCTCTCCTCCTCCTCCTGCAGAAATCTCTTTCCTTCCAGTTCTGTGCATTTGCCGTGGGAGTGACTGCAGCAGGCACTCAGTCCACCATTGTAACATCCAGCCACACTGTCTACACCTGTGACTCGGAACATGAATGGGTGAAAAAAGAGGCCGTTCCCTAGAGTGTGACTTATACAAATTAAGAAAACAACAAAAAAATGGTTCTTTAATCTCTGCCCAGTTGAAGACAAATATTTTCTTCTTTAGCAGCACAGTGCAATTCTTATTTCTTCTAAGTACAATCGCTTCCAATGTGTCTTGGGAGATCCAGGAGCATTTAGCTTTCTGTCAGGTGCCTTTGTTAACAATGGACCAGGCGGGAGCCACTCCAGCACTTCCTAATTGATCACTTTTCAAATATGTTCCTAGAGATAAGCCCTCCTGTGAACTTCAAAAGGAAAAGTGCAGGTTTGAGCAGCATTTTGTGAATAATGGCATCTCCAAGTACTTTTCTCATGTTATTGTTTTCAACTCTAAAACAACGTATCTTTGAAAAATAGTTTTTACTGAAGTATAACATATATGGGAACATGAATAAATCCTAACTATCCAGCCCACTGAGTTTTCACCATGTGAGCACACCCTGTAAAGCAGCACAAGTCAACAGAACACGGCCATCACCTCAGAAGCCTGTCGGGTTCCCCTCCGCTAACTACCCTCCCAGGAGGGACTAGTCTGCTGACTTCTAACATTTTATAGTAGTTTTGATTGGTTTTGGTCTTTCTATAAATGGAATCATACAGTGCATAGCTTTTTTTTTAAGGTGATTTTTAAGAGTGTTTTTAGGTTCACAGCAGAATCGAGAGGAAGGTACAGAGATTTCCCATACGTCCCCTGTCCCCACATGTGCAGCCTCCCACACTACCAACATCCCCACCAGATGGTTCACTGTTACAACTGATGGACCTACCGACACATCCCAACCCCCCAAAGTCCACAGCTCACGTCAGGTCCACTCTTGGTGCTGTACATTCTGTGAGTTTGGACAAAGGTATAATGACATGAATCCCCCAGCACAGTGCAATACAGAGTATTTTCACTGCCCTAAAGGTCCTCTGTGCTCCATCTATTCATCCCTCCCCTCCCCCACCCCAATACTCAACTTCCTGCTGTCTCCATAGTTCTGCTTTTTCCAGAATGTCGTATGGCTGAGTCACACAGCATGTAGACTTTTCACATTGGCTTCTTTCACTTAGTAATACAGAGCATAGTTTGTGTTTTTCTGGCTTCTTTCACTTATTATGAGATTTACCCATGTGTTGTGCATAGTAATAGTTTATTCCTTCTCAATGCAACATAGTATCTCATTTTATTATATCACAATTTATTTATCCACTCCACTGCGGATGGACATTTGGGTTCTCTCCAGTGTGTAGCTATTATGAATAGTGCTGCTATAAACGTTCCTAAACATCTTTTGTTGACCATTATTTGTGTGTGTTTTGGCTAGTACCCATCTAGGGGCAGAAGTGCTGGTCTTGGTTTATGCATACGTTCAGCTTTAATAAATCCTGCCAGACTGTTTCCTAAAGTGGTTCTATTGATTCATACTCCCACCAGCAGGGCATGAGAAGCCCAGTTGTTTCATATCCCATTGTTTCCGTTTGTTGACACTAAAACTGATATTACTTCTCTTTTAAATTTTAGTCATTTTTTTGGGGCCGCTGGGTGGCGCAGTGGTTAGGTGTGCACGTTCCGCTTTGGTGGCCCGGGGTTCGCCGGTTCAGATCCCCGGTGCGGACATGGCACTGCTCGGCACACCATGCTGTGGTAGGCGTCCCTCATATAAAATAGAGGAAGATGGAAACAAAACAAAACAAAACAAAACAAAAGATAGAGGAAGATGGGCATGGATGTTAGCTCAGGGCCAGTCTTCCTCAGCAAAAAGAGGAGGATTGGCAGCAGTTAGCACAGGGCTAATCTTCTTCCTCAAAAAAAAAATTTAGTCATTTTGGCTAAACTACACTGGTATGTCCCTGTGGTTTTAACCTGCATTCCCCCATGTCTAAGAGAGTTGAGTATCTCTTCATGTGACTTTTGGCCATCAGGATACCCTTTTTTGCAAAGTGCCAGAAGAATATTTTTTCTTATTTGATGATCTTCAAATTAGAAGTAAAACTGACGTGTTATAAGAAGTAAAACTATTCACTGAAACGTGAGGAAACGGCTGATAATCTCCTTAGTCACCTTCCAGTGTTACTACTTTTCCTGAGGTCCCAAAAGTATTCTTTGAAATGTCGACAGTGTAATAGTTAAGAGTGTGTATTCTGAGCTGTTCTGCCTCAGTTTGAGTCCCGGCTTTGCTGTTTCTGAGCTGAATAACCTCAAGCAAGTTATTTAACACCTTGTGCCTCAGTTACCTAATCTGTGAAACAAAGATAATGAGTATCTGCTTTACAGGATGGTTATGAGAAATAACATTTCTCACAAAATAACTTTTGAGCGAATATATGTAAAGTCCTTAAAACAGACCTGGCACGTTATATACACTACATATTTTGCTGTCATTTCTATTCTGACATAGAATCTCAATGTTTTTACAAATTAAAACTCTTACCTGTACAGATGTATCAACAGGAGAGAATTATTAACTTACTCATGTTTATGGTTATCTTGAAAAATCTTTCTAAAATTACAGGATAATTCTTAAATGTCTAGAGACAGCTGGCTTATGTTTTACTAGTCCTTTTGTTTTATTAATTTTTTAATGGACACTGTGAAAAGGCAGAGCCTCAAATTAAAGCTCATTTGAAAAATTTTACATGGTCATTCCCATCTCATAGATGGGAAAAGTTACGTGGCTGGCCATTCCTCCGCCTCATTTACTTTATGTCAACAACAAGAGAAGAGAGAGGTGTGGGGTGATCACGTATCCAAAAGCCTCAAGTACTCAGAACACCCCCAAAATGGGGAACTCAGCAACAGGAAACACAATAAAACAAACGAACAAAGGAAAAACAGCAATGGAAATCACATCCTCTGAACAGTCAGAATCAGAAGCCACAGGTCGGTCACGGATGCTCACACACTTTTCTCAGAGGAAAAGGTCCCAGTCAGCGGGAAGCATTCTTTATTTGGGCAATCTTGGTGGGTTTTTGTTTTGTTTTGAAGTCCACAGGAGCCAGTTACCTGTGGGAGGCAGACTCCACAAGGCTGGCAGTGACGCGCAGAAGCAGATTTAAGAACTAAAATCATCATCATCATCATCAAACACATGGTTCTTTGATCACTTAGTGTAACCGTTCTGGATGTTTCAGAAGCTTTCAACCAGCTTGGAACCAATTTTTCTCCCAATAGTGCAGTGCTTTGACATTCTAAGGGACAGTCAGTCATGAAAAATCATCAGGAAAGGTTAAGTGTCTAGGAACAGCCCAGGGTTCTCTCTCCTGATCTTCTCGGTGAACAGCTTACCACCTTGAACGAGCACCCAAATGACAGGTCTTCAATTCTGAAAGTCTTCACAGGTTAATTAGCCAGTTACGTGGAACTCAACGCATTTTAAAGGGAAACTGATCCCCGTCCCCCCTCGCCCAAAACCAGTCTTTCCCTCTGTGCCTCCTGCTCCTGGGTGATGCATCCCCATTATGAGTCTCTCATGCAACAGAGCTGGAAGCCTCAGACTTATTGTTCACGTCTTCCCATCATTCATCCTGAGCCTCCTCCAAATGGCCTTTAGCTCTACTGACTACATCTCTGAAATGTTCCTGGAATAACAACTAACACTGACCCCAGAGACACACACACACACACACACACACAGAGCCTAACGAGTGTTCAGGTAACAACCCATTTTACAGATGAGGAAAGCGGCACGGACAACCTCAGCTCTCCCAGGACGACGCCAGCAGTAACTGGGAGAGTCAGGGTCTGAACCCGGATCGTCTGACTCCACGGCTGTGGGATCAGCCTATGCAGCCACACTGTACACTGGAACGCACATCTAATTCCCACTTTTTGCTGCCTGTGGACACCATTGTGGATCTCTGGTTGCTTTTACCTCTTGGCCAGCCCCTTTGGAGTGACTCTATTCTGACCATTTCTCTGGACCATTGACTCTGTTCCACTTAGCCTTTGGACAGCATCTTTTGGCTCCTTCTTGACTCCAGGGTATGCAGCCCTGGTCCATCTCTCTCCCAGCCTCAGATTCCAGAATTCTAGTTGGAACTCTGGGCTTCCCACTCATCTGCCAGGGGAGGTCAACCAATCGCAATGAGATCTCAATGGTCCTCTCTGCTTTCATTCTTCCCTTCCCAGGCCATCTGGAGTTATCTTAATTTTTTTCCTGAAGGATAAAGGACCTGATATTTTATACCGTGCTTCCTTTTTTTCTTTTAACAATAACTCCACTTACTTGTCTAGGACTTTACAGCTTACAAAGCACTTTCGCGACCACAGATTTGTCTCTCTGTGAGACCTTTGAACGTGGCTATTTGCAGAGTCTTAACTAAGACTGTGCTATAATTCACAATACTACTGCTCACTGGAGTGATAGATTCTGATTTCCTTATGCTTAAAAAAATCAAACAACTGGCTTTGGCACTAGAAGAGGGTTTCTCAGCCTTGACACTTTGACATTTGGGGCTTGATGATTCTTTGCTTGGGGCCTGTCCTGTGCCTTGTATGGTGTTGACCCGCATCCCTTGCTCCACCCACCAGATGCCAGGAGCATCCCCCAGTCGTGACAACCCAGAACTTCTACAGACTGTTATGGGCTGAGTCATATCTGCCCCTCCTCCCCAATTCGTATGTTGAGCTCAACTCAGAACGTGACTGCATTTGGACAGAGGTTCTTTGAAGAGGTAATTAAGTAAAATGAGGTCATTAGGGTGAGCCCTTTCTGACTGGTGTCCTTACAAGAAGAGGAAATAGACAGGGACAGAGGGAGGACCATATGAGGACACAGGGAGAAGGTGGCCGTCTCCAAGCCAAGGAGAGGGGCGTCAGGAGAAACCAGCCTGCCGACCCCTTGTTCTTGGCCATCCAACCTCCAGAACCGAGAGGAAATAAACCGTTGCCGTGTAAGCCAATAGGCCTTTGGTCTTTGTTAGGACAGCCCCAGAAGACGAACGCCCAGGCACTGCCAAACAAACGTCCTCCAGGGTCAGACCAACTTGGGCTGAGAATCAGTGAAGCAGCACACACGAATCACACACAGAAAACCATCAATTTCAGCTTTTGTGATGACAGAGAAAGTAAGCTTCCAATTACTTTTTTTCTTCAAAAGAAGGAATTTCAAAGGACCTCCCCTTTCTCCTCCTCTTTCACATCATAAATTCCTTTTAGCAGACAAGTTCATTACTTTATTACGGGGCAAGACAAATACAAAACAAAAAGCAGAGCAAAAGCTATAAGATGTAGCAGGTAGATACCACAGGAGTGACTCTGGGGCCGTGTCACTGAGTCTCTTAAATAATTCTGAGCCGGTGCCTGTGCCTGAGGGCTCCATAATAATGACACAGGCCATATTTCAAAGAAAACCCTCCCAATCTTTCACTCCAGGAACTAGGTCTATTCTATTTCGCCCAGGCAGAAACTCCCATTGTTTTCTCTGTCCTGTGCAATAAGCAAGATGCAGAAATGTCTTACAGTGAACATGGTATGACTATGGGGTCCTTCCATGTCAACGGGAGGAAATCTTTCTCTCCCATCCGCATTCTGTATAAAGTCCAGAAACACATGCAAAGGCTCTGAGGTATTATTAAAAGAACGCACACCTCATCCATCATCCATCCCATGGGTTCAAAAAGCCTTTGCTGGTTGCCCATCACCCACAGAATAGAGCCTAAATGTTGTTTTCTAGCTGTGGTCTGGGGAAAGGAAAACGGGTTCTAGATTTTAAATGACGCCCAGGGTCTCAAATGACGGTTCTGCCACTAAGTGGCCGTTAGACATTATCATCTTTCTGCTCTCGTGGCCTCGCCTTCCCAGCGTTTTATCGTGACACCCGGTCCACGCTACCGTGGGGAGGATTCAAGGAGACGGGGTGAGCGCCCAGGCCGAACCCGCTGGATATGGTTTACCTTCTTAAAACTCTCCAAAAGGTCTATACTCCAGCATCCCAGGCTGCCTTCTATCCTCGCAATGTGTCCTGAGGTTTCACCCTTTAGGCTGACGCAGGAAGCGCATTGCCAGCGAGTAGGGGTTTGGAGCAGCCCGTCCGTGGCCTCCTGCGCCCAGGCCCCGCCGGCCCCTGCAGGCCGGAGAAGCTGCGGCCGGCCGCCTGCCCGTGTCCCGCTCGTCCTCAGTCCTCTCCCACCTCCCGCTTCCACTCTGGCCCGCGCAGACGCCCCGCGGGCGGGCCAGCTCCGCTGTCCCCAACAGAGTAAGGCAACTCCGGGCCTGCGCGGACCCTCTGATGGACCCCTGTGCGCAGGTTGGACGAGCCGCCTCGCTGGCTGAGGCCCTGAGGGTCTGGGCCGACCTAGTCCTCGCCTTGATGCCCGCACAGCCCACAGGCTGCTGCTCCCGCCCTGGGAGCCTTGCGCCTGCCTCCTCCTCCCCTCCCTCTCCCTGCGCCGCGCCCCGCCCCGCCCCCCACCTAGGCCAGGCCCTCCTCCCCTCCACCACGCCCTCCCACCTACACCCCACCTTCTTTCCTTCCACCCCACCCTCCCACCTACGCTCTGCCCTCCTTCCCCCTCCGCCAGGCCCTCCCACCTAGGCCACGCCCTGCTCCCCTGTGCCACGCCCTTACACCTGCGCCCCACCCTCTGCTCCTCCACCACGCCCTCCCACCTAGGCCACCTCTCCCCCTGCGGCCCCCCTCCCTCCCCCTCCGCTACGCCCTCCTCTTCCACCTCCCCTCCCTCCCTCTCCCCGTCCTTCCCTCTCCCCCCAGCCCTCCCTCCTGAGCACTGGCTCCTCACTTCTTCCCGGAGCCCCTCCTGACCTCCGTCTGGAACAGGGCCTGCCCCGCCTGCCTGCCCCCTCTCCTGCCTCTCGCCCCCTCCTTTTCTCTGAGGACGCGCTCGGTCCAGGTGTTTTTTGCTCCCAGTCTCCCGGGCACAGCCGTGGCCGGTGAAGGCTCCTGTTGAGTGACCAGCCAGCTGAGCGAACGCGCATTCCCTGGCACGAGTCCTTTATTTCTAGGAGGATTATTTTTACTAAGTATGTTTTCGTGGGTCTTGGAGGATAGTGCAGCAAGCAGATTAAAGAATACTTTAATATTTAATAAACTACTTCGTGTTTCCTTTAAACAGGTGGCTAAAATGTAGTTTAAAAGTACTGACTCTACTATAAATGCTAATCTGTTTATCAAAAAGATATTAATGAACAATGGATAGAAAAAAATAACATTAAATCTCACCGACTAATTTTTGAGTGAGTTTCCAGTTGAATGTGGAAGATGGAGAAACATGATTGTATTTCAGCATCAAACAGCGCACAGATTCTATCTCTACTTTGCTACTGAAGAGTGTGTGAGCCCGTAGAGACACAGTCACTGCTCCCTAAACTGAATTTTCCCTCCTGTTACATGGAAGAATCTTTACCTTTCTTTCCTGAGCGACATGTGGAATGTGAGTGCAATGTTTATAAGGCTTATTCTGACCCTTTGAAGTGCCTACAATACACTTAATGAGCTCTTGTTATTTCTGCAATGCTTTTAAGCATTTTAAATGCAAACAAAGTAGTAAAAACAAAAATGAAATTCTCCACAAGAACAAAATGCTACAAGATGGACCCTGAATTGAATTCAACTACCCAAGAGTTGGATTTAAATTCTCTTTTCTTTAAACTAAAATAACTGCATGAACCCTGGCTTCCCTACGTTACAAAGACAAGGGACAAACCTCCCCTGTCGCAGTGGCACTTTTCAGTTAGCTCCAGGAGTAATTTTCCAGCCTGACGTTTGTCTTCATTTCAGTCTGAGGGTGACAGGCCAACTCTGAAGAGACACTATTCAATTTCAGATAAACTTTTTCCATTCAATTTAACCAAGATTCCAGCAGAGGGAGCAGAGTTAACAATTAGAGAAGAGATTTTAAAAACAGACACGCAACAGTCAAAGAACCAAATGCTGAGTCAACCTGAGAAACAGACGAGACTCCCTCTCAGCTACCAGCACTGTGGCTTACCCACCTGCCCTGGGCCTTGCTGCCACGCGGCACCCTCCCCTGGCCTCTGCTGCGGGCACTCACCCACACGCTGCGAGCACCTCCAGTGTCAGAAAGTCACCCACGAACCCTGAAAACCACCGCAGCGTCATCTACTCATTGTTGCCGGTTAATGAGTCACAAAGCTTAGGAAAATGTAAAAATAGCTATAACATTTAGAGCCTTTTAGACCAAGTCTGACTACGTAATACATCAAATGTGTAATTATTAACTGAAAAAAGATGAAAGAGAAAAAAATGGGGAAACCTCAAAAGGAAAAAGCCAAGTTCTTATCTTTTCAGTGAATCGAGTGGCAAGTGGGAACCCGACAAGCGCACGCTGATGATCAGGCTAAAAAACACTCTGGAAACTCCCATTAGCTGTCATGTTGCCAATGCCCGCTGCCTGGAGCTGGGGATGCCCGGCTTGAGTGGCTGAGCGTGGCAGTCCTGCCCAGTGCACCCCGGCAGTGCCAGTGCCACGAACATGGCCACGAATAAAAAGAAAACCCCAGGGCAGCTGGTGGATTAAACTGTCAGTGACAAAATAAGCAGTTTATCCATTAATACAGTAGCATGTAGTTTTAAATGTGTTTTCATGAATATGAAACTTTTGATTCTTTTATTGTATTTCTTTAAATTAAAATTAAATTTTATTTTAGGTCAAAATGATTTTACACACACACACATATTTGTACCTATATACATACACATTATAATAAATTATTTATTTTATACATATAATATATAGTCTAAACAACTACAAGCCATATAATGAAAAAGCAAATACAAAACAAAAAACGGGTCGCCAGGCCCCGTCCCCTTCCACCCCGAGCCCAGGGCGACCAACGCCCCCTCAGCGGAGCCACTGGGGTCCCTCTGTCCGGCGGTAACTTTCTTGGCTTCTACCAGGTTTTGTTTGTGGTGGGAGTTTGGGTGGCGAGGACCATTGTCTTGCTGTGTGAGTGAAGGGAGATGTTTAGCGGCTTATTATAAGACTTACAATGAATCTCCCTATTTTCAACAATACTTGGATCTTCAAAAGTACCCTTTTCTAGGGTTTTATGCAGAAATTAGCTTACTCCTTGGCTTACTCTATTTCTCTGCTAAGTCATTTCACAAATTTAACACATCCTGTGTTATAATTTTCTCTCCTGTTCTCTCTTTGTAGGTTTATGTTTTGAAAGCACTTTTCTGCCACTTGAGATAAACATGTATTTAATCTGTTATGTTTCTGATATTTTTCTTAAGCTGAAACCACCAATTATTCAAATATCTACTTGTTTTAGGTGTAATGTTTATTTTTCTAATCCAAACCAGATTAAAAATGGCCACAACATATTATTTATGTGACTTTGCTCCTAGTCACACTTAGGGACTTCAGTCCCCAACAGATTTCCTTCCCAAATCATTCTGGAAGTTCCAGCCTTGGCTAGGACGACTCGTCTGCATGCCCACAGCTAGTTCTTTTGACCATAGGATGGCATCTGCTGTTTGCCCTTCTTCTGCCCTGACCTGCCACGGTGATATGTCAGGATGCGATCAATGATCAGTGAACTGTGCCCCAGATGCTCAACCCAGGCATTTTCTGCCTGAGACTAAAAGGTATCCAGGGTTCTCTTGGTACCACCATCACCAATGCCACCACCATTGCCAACGCCACCGCTCTTGACCCAAACTTTGCAGTTGGGCACAATTCCCTTCAGATACTTCCCGGAAGGGTCCTGGGTCCTCCATGTAAATAAACCCTTCCTCAGTCTGCTTGAATCCCAGAGTAGAGACAGCCGGGGCACGAGCTGAGTAATCTATCCAGAGATCCGATTTATAAGTCTGTGTACCTCCAAAGAACGTCTTCACTTGCTGCATGCCAGAAAGCTGTCAACACAGTTTCCATTTTCTGGGGAGGGCTTCTTGAAAGAGACGAGATTTTAGTAGGTTTCTTTAGCGTCAAAAGAATAGTAATGCAAGTGGGAGTTCCAACCAGCGGGTTTGGGTAGCTTTGCTGTCCACCTACGGACCTGGCTGGCTGGACAGCGTCCTATTCTTCCCTGATTAATACGTGATCCCATATGACCTTCTGCTCAAAGAGAACAACCTTCCTAAACAGAGGAACCCTGGGTTTCAATCATCAACATATTGCTGATTTTTCTATCCTATTAGCATCTCCAAGCTAACTCTCAAGGTCTTGAGGGGAGTAAAATGACCAAGGAGGAAACGAGATGTACAGAATAAATGTCTTCATTTCCTAAGTAAGATAAAAATGGTAAAAGTTCAGGGATGGCTCTGTGGTTGAGTGGTTAAGTTCGGTGCACTTGGCTTCAGCGGCTTGGGTTTGGTTCCTGGGCACAGACCTAGAACATTCATTAGCAGCCATGTTGTGGTGGCAGCCCACATACAAAGAAGAGGAAGACTAGCAACAGACGTTAGCTCAGGGCTAATCTTCCTCAGCAAAAACAAAAAACACAGTAAAACTTTCTTGGTCCTATGAATCTAATATAAGACCAATCTCCCCATAAAATCCCTCTCACATCTTAGCTGGTTGGGAACTAATCTCTTCCTCCATCAAACTCTCAAGGAACTTCCTTTTTACTTAGATTAAATAGTTAATCACAATGTTTCTGCTATTATAGATCTAAGAGGCACCCAACAAATAAACTGAGTCTTCACGAGATGTGTTGGCTGAGATAAAGGGAGGAGTGAAGGAGAGGGGCACTTCTGGTGGGAGGCAGCACATACAAACGCACTGGGGCACTTCTGGTGGGAGGCAGCACATACAAACGCACCGGGGCACAAGAGGGGAGGCAGCACATACAAACGCACCGGGGCACGAGAGGGGAGGCTGTGCTCAGAAACTACAAATGGGTTGACACGGTTGAAAAGAAGGGCCCGTGTGGTAACACGACTCAACACAAGGCCTGCAAAGTGCTCAGGATGAGGACCAGACCAAGCTGGCCTCACACTTCACGTGGAGCAGCTCTGACGGCCTGGGGCTCTGAGAGCCACTGCACAGTTTAAGCAGAGAGGTGACACCACCTTTGGATTCATTAAATCTCTTGGGTGGTAGTTCTTTTTCTTTTATTTGAAGACTTAACAAGAGAGTGTGTTTTATTTTTGGAGATTGTGTAGTGTATTTTATCATCTCTCTTGATAGTGAGCATTGAGTGTTTTGCATTTTTGTGCACATTCCGTATCAGTTTTGAATTAGACACACTAACAGGCGTAACTCAGAACAATTCTTCGCACGTTCTTCCTTTTGTCGTCAGTCTTCCTAGATGCATTTTTAAGAGACTTACATGTCTGCTGGCCTCAGACTGACCGTGAGCATCTTCTTGAACCCTACTTGCAACTCCAATTAGTTGCAGATCAAAACATTAATGTGGACAGATTAGAGCAGAGCCCTCAGGCTGTATTTCCTCATATCATCTGTCTGTGCTTTGAAAAGCACACCAGCGGGATCTTCTGCATCTGTACACTCCAAAGGCAACTTAATCTCCCTTGGCCGACATTAAAGCTTTAAAGTAACTCTACACTATGACGTATTTTTCCTCCTTTCCCAAGTTCAGGCATTATATAATTCACTTTTTTATCAGCCTCCTTCTTGTAGATGATCATTTGCTACATTGTTTATAGTTTTAACATCGTCTAAAAGAAATCTTACAAGTTTAAAGTTAAGTAAATTGTTTCACATATTATCACGTGAAAACAGAACACAAGAAGGAAATAGAGTCTATTAACATATGTTGCTTTGTAATATTTCTACTAATCTAGTATTTTAAGAGTTTGGAAGTAACCCACTCATTTATAAACCTTAAATTTGAAAACCAACAACTTCTCCCCACTTACTAGCTCTATTTTAGAATACATATTCCATACATATGGGTTTCCCACCTAAACTGAATCTTATCCTTTAAAACGCCAAATTTTTTTCAAAGTTAAAATTTCATATAAAAATCTTTAAAAATTTTTATTCCATACTTTAATGCCTTCTTGAAAAGAATGAAAATTTTTTTAAAACATTTTTTTATTGCTTTTTCTCCCAAAATCCCCCCAGTACATAGTAGTATATTTTAGTTGTGGGTCCTTCTAGTTGTGGCATGTGGGATGCAGCCTCAACATGACCTGATGTGTGGTGCCATGTCCGTGCCCAGGATCTGAACCAGCAAAACCCTTGGCTGCTGAAGCAGAGCGCGAGAACTTAACCACTCGGCCACGGGGCTGGCCCCCAAATTTTTCTTGATTATTCACAGTTGCCATCATAAAAACACCAGGACCTGTACTGGCACATCTTTTGAAAGTACTGAGTGAGGTCTGCAGAATTCCTTGTCTACACACCAAACACCGGCAGATGGGTTTGTGGTATTTTGGGGGTCTAATTTGGAAATTCTTTCTCCTTTGTTATTGATTAGGTTATCAGTCGATAAATCCTGCAGTTATCAATGAAAAGTGAAAAACTTCTTGGTGTTTAGCTTTTACATAATTGCAATTTATACTCAAATGCATTCAGAAGCTAAATAATCAAGCTTATCAAGATTGCCCCAACAGAAGACAGGACGTGAAAGAGGAAAGGCTCTTTTCCACGAGGCTTTACTGTACGGGATTTGCACAGTAATACTGGACACTGAGAGTCCTGTTACGTTTCTTGGCTCTGTGTTAGAGGCTGAAGATGCTAGAAGCCTGACCCCTGGGAAAGGGGGGAGGTGTCACATACCCACCTATGTGAGGCCAGCTCTTCACGGGCTGCAGGTGAGCACAAAGTGTATCACTTTGGGATCTGAGGATACAGGTAACTGTTTCATTTGTTTCGTAGAATAACAATAATACCAGTAGTCTGGCAAACGGAATTATCATATTGTGAAAATTAAAGATGATTTAGGTCATCAACACAAATTTACCCTCCTTTTTTACTCAAATCCTGAAAACATTTTTAAATGAATTAAACACACAGGACAGTGGAAATTAATGAAAACCTCATTCATTTTTCAGTCTCTTTCTGAAAACTCAGCTTGTCATATTGGTTCAGTTAAAGTCCATTCATTCACAATTCAGCAAATTAATAACGCACATTTTATAGAGTGTTGAATAAATGTCAATCTATACGTGCATTACGTAATTCTCCCCAAGTGATAATCCACTCCCTCATTCACTCATCTATTGACTCAAGCAGCATTCATCTGCTGTGTGCCAGACCCGAGAAAAGTGCTGGAACACAAAATCCGGCAAGATGTGGACGCTGTCAACATCCTTCAGACTAGGCTGTAACCTCTCTGAGGGCAGAGATTTGGTGAGGATCAAACACTCACATGCGACGAGGCTCATGCATGAATTATCCAGAACACACATAACTGGGCTGCAGCCTCGACCTGTGGCTTCACTGGCCACTCCCGGAGGGAATTTAACCCGAAGCCATCAAGTTTGCCCCCAGATGCTCCCAGTGGACTCCGCCCTCCCCTGGGATTAGTTCTGCATTGTCCCTTCTGATCACAGGACATGTTCACACAACAGGCTCTTGCTGTGGTATGCGCCAGCTGTGTGTAACATTTCTGCTACTGACTACAGTGATTGAAGTCAGATGTTCCAGACACTCGTTTAGCCGGTATTCCTGATGTGTCATAACACCAGTGTTCAGAGACAAGGACCACGCCGGTGTGCACAGACCCCCAGGCCTGCCCTTTCTCAGCATCTATTTGTACAGTAGCATTCTCGAGACCAAGGCTCTGCCTATTTTCCATCTTGAAAGAATATTTCTCATTGTAAAATCTCAGACAAGACAGGAGGGCCTGATGTGGCAGAGTGATGTGGGAGGTGCATCTGAATAAGGGAAGCATGGTGTTCTTCCCAATTAAGGTCGGCTGCATTATTTAAATATCATTTACTGTATTATTATTAAAGTTTTGGTTATTTGATATCCTGCTTGTCTGCCTTCCAGATAAAAAGAATCTGTTAATTCATCAAACCTTTATTGAAGAAATACTGTATTCTAGACAGGTGTGTCAGAGACCTAAACAAAATTCCTGTCCTCGTGTGGTTTATAGAATTTGAGAATAGATAAGCAATTTAAGAGTTACAGAAGTGATAAGTGCTGTAACAAAAATGAGACCAAGATGCTGTGGGAACTCAAAGTAGGGGACCCCAACTCAGCTCTGGGGAGCAGGGATAATGGGCAGGAAGTCTGTCTCAAGGGCTGCCTGGTGCTGAAAGCGAGGGATGAATGGAAACACCTTGGTGGAGAAGAGCCGGGAAGACAATCCAGGTGCAGGGACGGCTCGTGCTCTGCAAGGGAGCCCAGCGTGGGCTCCGCCTGGCCCGTCAGGGTTTGCCAAAGGTGTGTGTGAGCCGGTGAAGGGAGCCACACCGTCTGGAGGTAGGAGTGGGAGAAAGATGTGGTGGCCATGTAAGGGCTCTGGACTTCATTTCATAGCTTGTGTTTCCCAAACTACTCACTTATTATTTTACCATATAAGGACAGTTACTGAACTACTACTTTATATTCTTTTATATATCTGCATATGTGTATGTCCACCTACATGCACACACACAGATGTGTATGGACATACACCTATAGATATATATCAATTTATATATCTGCATATATGTATATACACCTATGCACACACACATAGATGTGTACATATATGGACATACACCTATAGATATATATCAATTTATATATCTGCATATATGTATATACACCTATATGCACACACACACAGATCACCCCAAGACCTCAGGAAGCGAGCAGACGCAGGTGATGGCAAAGCATCAAGGGGGCCAGTTTGAATCCACATTGCCACAGGTAATATTCTAAAATTGCATTCGGACTTTTACCCTGTGAAGAAATGTTTTGTACACAATCTCTTTGGAGATGTGTTACTCTTCAGGCTGAATAAACTTTACCTGGGCCAGAAACCAACAGTGAGATGCAAAGAATGAATGTGGAAGGAAAACGATGCCCATATTCATTAAAATCTGATTTATAATGTATATATAGCTGGGACATCCTAGAAGTTTAAAATATATCCATCAACAAAAACACTTTAAAAATCCAAACACCTTTAAAGAGCATTAATTGCATATTTGAATGTTACACTACACTTTTGACACCAGCGCTGTGTGCAGCTCCTGTATTAACAGCAAGGTAACCGAGAAAGACACTGTACGCGCAGCGGTCTGGCAAGAGTCTGCTTAATTCTCCCTGAAAAACAAAACTATGTGGGCACCTTCTGAACACAGAAGTATGTCAGAGGAAGGCTCACTGTCTTCTTTTTCTGAGCCACATGTTTTAGGAATTCAGTAAAGAGGTGGAAAAAAGGCAGGAAAGAGAAAACTCAGCAACATGTCCACACACCTAAAACCAGAGGCGGCCAGAGACCCTTCTGTAGTGGGGGATTTCCTCTAAATCCTTTTCAAAAGCATATGGCTGGCTTTGAAAGCTTAAATGGCATTTGTCAACCATCAGTAAATCTTTAAAATTGTTTCTGCAAATAGGCCAACTCAGTGCCGGCTTTTCCTATTAATCTTTATGTAGGACCAATGAAGACCATTTCAAAGCCCAGATAAAGCCCCCATTAAAAGGCTCGTTCACGAGGGCGGCTTTGGCATTCACTTTGGGCACATAGTCATTTCTCCAGGGTATTCATGGGCTGTTATTGCAACTCTGCAATTGTGCCCCAAACAAGGCATTTTTGCCACAAAGCTTTGAGTAGACACATTCTTTAGTGAATTACTGAAATCTTGCCCTTCTATTTGTCACAGCTTGTTATTTTTTGTCAAGTGTAATTCAGTTCAAATAGAAGCCTTAGATGGACAACTTTACATCTGCTACTATTTAGAACAGACAACGTTGTGTTTTATTTTTCCAAGTGCACCAGGAGTCCAGCTCTGACTACACGTACTGTCTTACCGGCTCATCATTTACAGCACAGCTTCTGGCAATCAAACACAGAAATAAATAAAACAGATGGAGGCGAAAGCATGAATAACATTCAATTATCATTTTTAACTTTCACAATGTCTAGTGAAAATTAATCTGCTTATCACACATCAATATTACATAATGTCCTTTGCTAAACTGGTGTCAGTTATATCATTATTATATCTCAGTTTCTGTACAGACTGCATCATGCTCACCAGCAATAATCTAGTTTTTATCTGTCACCATACATATGTGCCCCTTTACTCCTTTCACCCACCCCCCAACCCCCTTTCCCTCTAGTAACCACTAATTTGTTCTCTTTGTCTGTGTGTTTGTTTATCTTCCACATGAGAGAAATCATATCGTGTTTCTCTTTCTCTGGCTTATTTTGCTTAACATAATACCCAGAAGGTCCATCGATGTTGTTGCAAATAAGACCATTTTGTCTTTTATTATGGCTGAGGAGTATTCCATTGTATATATACACACCACATCTTCCTTATCCAATCATCAGTCAGAGGGAACTTGGGGTGCTTCCATTTCTTGGCTATTGTGAATAATGCTTCAGTGAACATAGGAGTGCATAAATCTCTGAATTGTTGATTTCAAGTTCTTTGGATAAATACCCAGTAGTGGGATAGCTGGGTCATATGGTAGTTATATTTTTAATTTTTTGAGGAATCTCCATACTCTTTTCCATAGTGACTGTACCAGTTTGCATTCCCACCAGTAGTGTATGAGGGTTCCCTTTTATAAATGGGATTGTATTCTTGAGTTCTCTTTCTGCTAGTTAATTATTAGTGTATAGAAATGCAACTGATTTTTGTAAGTTGATTCTGTACCCTGCAACTTTGCTGTAGTTGTTGATTATTTCTAATAGCTTTCTGGTGGATTCTTTAGGGATTTCTATATATAGAATCATGTTGTCCACAAACAGTGAGAATTTCACTTCTTCCTTTCCAATTTGGATATCTTTTATTTCTTTTTCTTGCCTAATTTCTCTGGCCAAAACCTCCAGTACTATATCACATATGAGTGGCGAGAGTGGGCACCTTTGTCTTGTTCCTGTTCTCAGAGGGCTGGCTTTCAGTTTTTCACCATTAAGTATGATGTTGGCTGTGGGTTTGTCATATATGGCCCTTATTATGTTGAGGTACTTTCCTTTTCTACCTATTTTATTGAGAGTTTTTATCATAAATGGATGTTGGACCTTGTCAAATGCTTTCTCTGCATCTATTGAGATGATCATGTGATTTTTATTCCTCATTTTGTTAATGTGGTGCATCACATTGATTGATTTGTAGATGATGAACCACCCCTGCATCTCTGGTATAAATCCCACTTGATCATGGTGTATGATCCTTTTAATGCACTGCTGTATTCTGCTTGCCAATATTTTGTTGAGGAATTTTGCATTTACATTCATCAGTGATATTGGCCTGTGATTATCCCTCTTTGTGTTGTCCTTATCTGGCTTTGGTATCAGTGTGATATTGGCCTCATAGAATGAGTTAGGAAGCATTCTGTCTTCTTCAATTTTTCAGAATAGTTTGAGAAGGACAGGTATTAAATCTTCTTTGAGTGTTTGGTTGAATTCTCCAGAGAAGCCATCTGGTCCTGGACTTTTGTTTTTTTGGGAGTTTTGTGATTACTGTTTCAATATTTTTACTCGTGATTGGTCTATTCAGATTCTCTATTTCTTATTGATTAAGTTTTGGGAGGTTGTATGAGTCTAAGAATTTATCTATTTCTTGTACGGTTATCCAGTTTGTTGGCAAATAGTTTTTCATAGTATTCTCTTATAATCCTTTGTATTTCTGTGGTATCTGTTGTAATTTCTCCTCTTTCATTTCTAATTTTATTTATTTGAGCCTTCTTTTTTCTTAGTGAGTGTAGCTAAGGGTTTGCCAATTTTGTTTATCTTCTCAAAGAACCAGCGTCTAGCTTCAGTGATCCTTTCTACTGTTTTTTTAGTCTCTATTTCATTTATTTCTGTTCTAGTTTTTATTATTTCTCTGCTTCTGCTGACTTTGGGCTTCGTCTGTTCTTCCTCTTCTAGTCCTGCTAGGTGTAGTTCGAGATTACTTACTTGAGATCTTTCTTGTTTGTTGAGGTAGGCCTGTATTGCTATAAATTTTCCTCTTAGAACCATTTTTGCTGCATCCCATAAGAGTTGGTATTTTCATTTTCATTTGTCTTCAGGTAGTTTTTGATTTCTTCAATGATCCAATGGTTGTTAAGTAGAACACTATTTAGTCTCCACACATTTGTTGCTTTCCCAGCCTTTTTTCTTCGAGTTAATTTCTAGTTTCATAGCATTGTGGTTGGAAAAGATGCTTGATATGATTTCAATCTTCTTAAGTTTACTGAGGCTTGCCTTGTTTCCCAACATATGGTCTGTCTCTGAGAATGTTCCACGTGCACTTGAGAAGGATGTGTATTCTGTTGTTTTTGGATGGAGTATTCTCTATCTATTAAGTCCGTCTAGTCTAGGGTTTCATTTAAGGCCACTGTTTCCTTGTTGACTTTCTGTCTGGATGACCTATCCATTGATGGAAGTGGGGTGTGGAGGTCCCCTGCTATTATTGTCTTGCTGTCGATTTCTCCCGTTAGGTCTGTTAATACTTGCTTTATATACTTTGGTGCTCCTGTGTTAGGTACATATATATTCATAAGTGTTATGTCCTCTTGGTGGAATGTCCCTTTTATCATTATGTATTATCCCTCTTTGTCTCTCATTGCCATTTTTCTCTTGAAGTCCACTTTGTCTGATATAAGTATGGCAACACTTGCTTTCTTTTGTTTGCCATTTGCTTGTGTATTGCCTTTCATCCTTTCACTCTGAGCCTATGTTTGTCTTTAATGCTGAGATGTGTTTCCTGGAGGCAGCATATTATTGTGTTTTGGTTTTAATCCATCCAGTCACTCTATGTCTTTTGATTGCAGAATTCAATCCATATACATTTATAGTCATTATTGATATATGAGGGCTAAATACTGCTACTTTATTTCTTGTTTTCTGGTTGTTTTATATTTCCATCGTTTCTCTTCCCTTGTATTTCTGACTGCCATTTCAGTTTGGTAGTTTTCTGTGATGGTTTTCTCAGTTTTATCTTTATTTATGTTTTATGGGTCTATTTTGATTCTTTGTTTAGTGGTTACCATGAGGTTTGTATAAAAGATCTCATAGATGAGATAGTTCACTTTCTGATAGCTTCATATGTCCATTAGCCTAAGCAGATTCCATCTTCCCCTTCTGAGCTATTGTTATCACAAATTATTCTTTTTTTGTGTG
The DNA here is from genome assembly GCF_041296235.1 of Equus asinus. Lineage (NCBI taxonomy): Eukaryota > Metazoa > Chordata > Mammalia > Perissodactyla > Equidae > Equus > Equus asinus. The sequence goes on along the minus strand of NC_091811.1, from coordinate 70,068,149 downwards.
GTGAGTTTGTGACTAAACTGAAGTGTTTATAGTAATTTTGACGCTTTCCTTCCCTTTGTCTTTTATGTTATAATTAAGAGTTTGCTAACCTGTTCTGATAGAGAGCTGCAATTTTATGACTTTGTCTGACTATTTATCTCCTTGCTCAGAGCTTTTTAAACCTTTGTCTTTTTGTTTCAGGTAGGAGGGCTTCCTTCATCATTTCTTCTAGGAGAGGTCTACTGGTGATGAACTCCCTTAGCTTTTGTTTATCTGGGAGAGCTTTTATTTCTCCATTGTATCTGAAGGATAGTTTCACTGGATACAGTATTCTTGGCTGAAAGTTTTTGTCTTTCAGTATTTTGAATATATCATTCCATTCTCTCCTAGTCTGTAAGGGGTTTCTGTGGAGAAATCCACTGAAAGCCTGATAGGTGTTCCTTTGTAGGTTATTTTCTTCTGCCTTGCTGCTCTTAATATTTTTTCTTTGTCATTTACTTTTGCCAGTTTTAATTTTATATGCGTTAGAGAAGGTCTCGTTGCATTGATGTAATTAGGAGTTCTATTGGCTTCATGTACTTGTAAGTCCAGTTCCTTCCCCAGGTTTGGGAAATTCTCAGCTATTATTTCTTTGAACAAGCTCTCTGCTCCTTTCTCCCTCATTTGTCCCTCTGGAATACCTATAATCTTATGTTGCTTCTCCTAATTGAGTTAGATATTTCCTGAAGAATTTCTTCATCTTTTTAAAATCTTAGTTCTCTCCCCTCCTCTACCTGTAGCATTTCTATATTTCTGTCCCCTAGTTCATTAATTCTGTCTTCCATAACATCTGCTCTATTTCTTATGGTTTCTAGATTATTTTTTCTCATTATGCTCTTCATAACCAGAATTTGTGTGTGTGTGTGTGTGTGTTTTAGTGTTTCAATTTCTTTGGTAAAGTATTCCTTTTACTCATTAATTTTATTCCTGAGCTCATTGAACTGTCAGAGTTTTTTTGTAACTTGTTGAGTTTCTTTATGACAGCTATTTTGAATTCTCTGTCATTTAGATTCTAAATTTCTGTGAGTTCAGGGTTGGTTTCTGGATGCTGGTCACTTTCTTTTGCTGTGAAGTGTCACTAGTTCCTCATGGTGTTTGATGAATTGATCCTCTGCCAGTGCATCTGTGGTAGTGTTGGGTCACAGATTCCACCTGCCATGGCTAGGGGAGCAGGAGCTGTGTTTCTGATCCTGGCCCGTCTGCTGGAAGCTGTGTGGGTAGGGTTGTCTTTGCATAGGCTGGCCACAGCTGCTCTGCAGCCTGTGCTCACACAGGCAGGGCTTCTGCACTGGGCAGGTGGGTGGCGCACCGTAGGTGGGGACTCTGTCCTTGGCAGGGGACCAGCTGAGCTGCTGTGCACTAGGCAGGAGGGGCACTTTCTCACCTGCACTGAGCTAAGGACGAGGGGTGCCCATGCAGGGACTGAGCCACTGTTCAGTGTATCCTGTGGGCTGCTGTGCTCTGTGAGTGGGGGTGCCTCCTTAGTGGGTCCTGCGAGCTGCTGTGTGCCACGGGTGGGGGCACCTTCTCACCTACACTGTGCTCAGTGGGTGGACGACTTCACAGGGACTGAGCCACTGTCACTTGGTGGGGAGGGTTCCCACAACGGGGCTGCTTGGGCATGGTGGGCACTTCCACGGGCTGGGCTGCCCTGCCTCCTCTTATAGTCACGCTGGCTGCTGTGTGAGGCTCTGTGACCTGCCTCGCTGCTACTGGTGGTGGTGGGGGGGTGCTCACCTAGTTCCACTGCCTCCCAGGGATCCAGTCCACCCACCTCTAGGCACATGGCTGTGTGGATCTCAGGCTTCCTGTGGTGCTGTGTGAAGTCGCTGTTGGTTAGTGAGTGTCTGTTTAGTTGTAACTTAAAGGGAACAGCTCACTCCACCATGATGCTGACGTCACTTCCTCCAAGATATTTTTTGATGTTACTAATTATCACTGAAGTTACATGCAGACAACACTCTCCTTAGGAAACACCACGATTAACTGTCAAAGCAACAAACCAACAAAGCCACTTTGGGGGCCAGCCCTGGTTGCATAGTGGTTAGGTTCAGTGTGCTCTGCTTCGGCAGCCTGGGTTTGGTTCCCTGGCACAGACTATACCTCTTGTCTGCCAGTGGCCATGTTGTGGTGGCTGGTCACGTACAAAAAGAGAAAGATTGGCAGCAGTCAGGATGAATCTTCCTCAGCAAAAACAAAAAAACAACAAAACATCAAAAAAACACCTTAACTATGCCAGAAAGGATCCCAGTAATCAGAGACACAGGTGAAATGGCAACCAGCCATTCCTGATGCAGACATAAAAAATGACGACAGCAGGACGTGTATGGTCTCTTCAGCACTGAGGTCCCTGGCATTTATTGTACCCCCTTTTCTTCAGGCCAACTTCACTCCAATGGTACTTCCATACCAGTGAAATCTTGAACAATTCTCTCTCAAATGTACAATTTCCCTCACAACATTTTAAAGTAACTTTTTATTGATTAAAACGTCAGCCTTCGGAAAGCGAGCTGAAATAGGCTCACAGCTGATACGGAGGCAAGTTTCTTGTTTGGAAGTTCTTCTTGGGCACCTGAGGAAAGCACACACTTTGGAATCCGACAGACCTCTTTTCAAACCCCCTGTCTCCACTATTTATTAGGTTTGTGACCTTGGAAAATTCTTTAACTACTCTGATTTCTTTATTTATAGAATAGAAATAACAAATCTCACTGACTGATATCAGGAGTAAATAAGATAACATATGGGAAGTCTGGCACATCATAAATGATGGCTATTTTTGTTAAAAACAATCTGGTCTACATTATTTTCCTTTTTGCCTTCCTCATCCTCTAAGTATTCCGACGCTGCCTTAAATAACTATTTTGGTAACTCTCATTATCACTCAAGATTCACTGAAATGTTAAAATCAGTTGCATTCTCCTTATTTCCAAGGAGGACACGTTGCCAATTTCACTAAATAAAAGCTCCCCAAAGAGCTATAGTTATGCTCTCATCTCCTCATTTTCCTTAAATTCGGAAAATCTGAAAATGACAAGCAGATCTTAGATACCCAAGAAAGCCTTTTAATTTTCCAGTTCCTTATAATTTGCCAGATCTTCCTTAGATACTACTCATAAAAGGCCAGGGCAGACAAAGGAAATTATTAATCCCATGTAGAATCCATTTTTGTTCTTTTGGCAAGTAACCCAAATGCCAAATGGTATCATCGTGAAGAATACAGATGCGAAACATCTTTTTGTATTACTTTCTTTTTATCCCCCAAATAAATGGATTTTTATTTAGTCTGCTACATTTTCTTTCCTTTTCTTCATCATCATTCTATTCAGGTTAAAGGTGTCAAAGCAAGAAGATTTCTCTGCATGGTGCCTCAGTTCCATACCATCCAGTACTTTACCAGGCAAGAAGTCCTGAATTACGGCAAGCTTAGTAAGAGCAACTAGAATGTTTTGAGCTCTATTTAGTAAAAGAAAATCTTTGCTAAAATGAAATGAAGGAATGTGAAGCCCTTTCAGGGTTGATGATACAGAAGTAACGTAATTTCATAATCCTGTTTGTTCCTTCAGTTCTCCTCTTGATTCATAAAGGAGGATTATACCAGTATATTTTGTCCTCATTAAAAAAATACAAACACAAAACTTCTATTCAATGGATAATCCTCATAGCAGTCTGCCGAGATGCTGTAATTCATGACTTTCTACTTTTACATAAAGGCACAGGAATCGCTCAAGTGCACCAGCCGTCTAGCTGGTGGCAACCTGCCAGCCTTCCCAGGTGCAGCACTGTGTAAAAATTCTCTCATTCTGCTGAGTTCTAACAGTGTGCTAGACATTGTGCAATGGAAAGGCGCAGGGACAGGTGCTGCTGCTGCCTTTCAAGAGGTCACAGTTGAAGACCAACAAAAGGTCTTTGCTGCTATTGTTTCACTGAATTATTTTTGTTTAGGTTTTTCTGAGTGGTTAGGAAGTGGCCATTTGATAACCTCTGTGCTGTGAATTACCAGAGACTGCCTGTTTTCTCATTTCCAGTTAATCAGTTTATGTTACCTGGAAAGTGAGTTTTGAGGTACGGTCCTAACAGAGGGATGGAGAAGCATACTTTTGCCAGGTGCTAGATGGCAGGAGGCTCACAGGACGGAGCAGAATATGAATGTAGGAGGAGGGGAAGCTTGTGCAGCTAGCTGGGGGATGCAGTCCAGCTAGTACGGTGGTATTCTGAGGCTCTTCCATACCCGCCCACCCCGCCCCCAACTCGCCCCCCCCAGATCCTAGGAGACAGAGTCTTGTTTAAAAGACAGGTGGAGGAAGCGCCGTGTGGGCTGTCCAAACACTGGTGCCCAGCTTCGCTTCTGGATCTGCCAAACCAGAATCTCTGGGTGGTACCCAGAATGCGGACTTTAAAAACAATCTCCTGGAGTAATTCTGAGGTTTGCCCAGTGGTGAACCATTGAGCCAGAATATGAACGCATTCTAACATTTATGGAATTTCACCTCACCTATTGGAAAGTGGTTAAAAGTGCTACAGTTGTAATGTGGTGACCAAATTTTAACAAAATGTAACCACGGTGAAGTGTTGTTAAGTACAATTTTGCTTATTTGCTGATTTTATACTAACTTGTAAATGCATTATCCTAGTCCATGACACAATTAATGTTCACAGTTCAAGCCCCTCACAGCCCACTCGCCTCCATGGGTGACCTCAGGACGCTGGCTTCAGTTAGCCCTGAAGAGTGGTTGACAGGCGAGAGAACCACAGTGACCTGGGACGTTTCAGTGACGTCTTCTGAAGTCTGGTTTGCGGCCCCGGATGAGGTTAAGGCATGGTGGATCTTTACATAAGGGCGGCACAGCCAGAGCTGGCAAGAGGAAGACAGAAGTGACCAAAGTGTGAAGGCAGGTGGCTGGGGCCTGGGGCCGGGGAAGGAGCGAGGAGAACAAGGCAGTGGCTTATCTAAGGTGAACGCCCCAGGGAAGAGGACAATGGGCATCTGTCGGGCAGGATGACAACCCGGCCCCAGAAGAGGAGACGGCACTTGAGAAAAGTCTGAAGGAAGGGTCTCTCCACGTGAAGCCAAGAGAGCAGCCCGTCCAGCCAGGGGCACTGCTGAGAGCAGAGGACAGAGGGAGGAAGCAACGAGCAAGTGAAGGAATGGGGTGTTATCCAATCTGCTCGAAGAAGAAGAAGCTTGAAGGGAAAGTGTGGACAAATAAGGCTGAAACGTAAAATCATAGAATTTTAAAGCTGAACGGCCTTCAGCTTTAAATTAATCTGCTATTTCAATTTGCTAACGAAGACACAGAGATAAAGAGATGTTAGATGCCAATGGTCAGAGGCCAGGTTGGCACCAGGGTGCTATCTCCAGATGGTTCCTGCTGCGGTGGCACAGCAGGCCACGATCCAAGTGGACTGCACTCTCGTGTGTGGCCGGGGAGCGAGCTTTCCTGGCAGAGAAGGGACATGGCCATCATCACGTTCAGGAAGATGCATTGGCAGGGGTGCACATGTGAGAGGAGAGTGGTGAGGGGCGAGATTATGAGGCCAGACACAGATGGCAGCTTGATTAGCCCCACTTCACAGATAAGGGAACTGAGCTGCAGACTGTGGCCAGACCCAGGCCTGGCGGGTTCCAGAACACATGCATTTCAAGGCTGGGACCTCGGAGCACACCCCTGCTGAGGTGGTGGGCAAGTCCCAGGCAGAGCGGTCAGGAAAGACCCCCCTGGAGTGGCAGTGGGAGGTCAGTGGTGTTTGAGAGAGCATGACTCCAGCTGGACGGTGGGGGGCAGGCTGATTTCAAAAGGAATGAAAGAGTGAGTGCGACAATGAAGCGGCAGTGGTGAAGACAGCCTCTTTCAAGAATCCAGGCAGTGAGAGGAAAGAGAGAAGGGAAGCAGCAGAACAGAGGGAGCAAGCCCTCATTCCACCCACAGAAGACTTCACACGACACGTGCAAGTGCCAGGCACTCTGCTCGGTGGTGGGGACGTGACGATAAACAGACTGAAGAGGGGGCAGAGGACGCTGTGGCAACAACTACCTTTAAATGGAAGTCCCTTTACGGGGAACATGCCGGGTGACCAAACTTAATACCATATGGAATGATACCAACCTTTTAGACTTCAAGCTTCTAGAAGAAAATGAACTGACACTGTCTCACCTTCATGTCCTCCGGACTAGCTCGCATAGCACACTGTCAGTGAGTTTGCTGAATGAACAAGCCGTGGGTCCCAGGGGATAAGAAGGAAATCCAAGGTGGGGGGCAGCTCTGGAAAAGAGGCAGGACACCACCCTTCTGAGACATGAGGGAAGGGGAGGTGGGTGGGGGGACCTCCTGGGCCTTCAGAAGCCTGGGGGTCTAGATAAGCCACTGTGGATTCCAGCTACAGTGCTCACGACCAGAAAAGGTGCAAGAGCTGACATTACAGCAATGAGAGCAGATGGGAGCGATTCCTGGGGAAGACCTGTCACGCTCCTGTCTTCAGCAGAGGCTGTGGTGGCCGAGGGGGCTCGGAAGTGACAGCGGTTGAGTTCCCAGACACGGCAGAGCTGACAGTGCCGTCCGGAAACCACTCATTCATTCATTCCTATTTCGGGGGGGTGGAAAAGGCTGTGGGGAAGGAAGAAAGTAACGCGTCTTAGAGCTGGAGACGGAAGTGGCATCTGAGGCAGGTGGGAATGGAAGCCGTTCTGTAAGGGAGGAAGGCTCGGGGCTGGCTGACTCCTGAGAAGAGAAGTCAGTTGCGGAGGAAGCCCTGGGTCTGATTTCCCTGCTGCTCTTCCACTGGCTCGTGGACGTGCGATGCCTGTGTTTCAATGGGGTGGGGCTGTTAATTTGCAAGTCAAACACTCCTTGCTGTATATGGTTAATCCGGGGTGATATTCACACTGAAGTGGACACTGATGGAATCTCTCAGTTAGCAGATGAGAAAACAGATCAGGAAGGGTAAACAGTATTCCTCAGTCTCATCATTACTCAAGGCAAGACTGAAACCCGGGCTTCGGAGGCTTGGTCCGCTGGGGGCGCGGTCCTTCCAAGAAAACCTGAATAAAGTCCTGAGGCTGTCTGGCCGCGTGCGTCCTGACTGGAACACACTGGGAAGTCTCTCGGCACTGACTGCCTCTTCTTGAGAGCTGCTGTGGCCCCTCAGACGCCCATCTTCTCTCAGAGCTCTTGGTGCTCTTCGTGGCCGCCTCGTGTTCAGACACCCTGAACATGTCCCTCCAGGGCCTCCCCGGCCTGCGGCTGCTGAAGCGCCTCCTGCGTCTGGAGGACAGGCCCCTCGTGAGGCACACCCTCCCGTGGAGGGAACGGCTCCCCTCCGTGCTCCTGGGCAGGACCTCACTTGGCATGGCTTACCCTCCCGGGCCCGGTTCCAAGTGCTCTGCAGGTGACAGGCCTCAGGAATGATCGCACGAGAAATGCTGTTTTACAGAGCAGGACACGGATGCCACGCAGAGCTGAGGAAGCTGACCGAGGCAACATGTGGCCGTGCCAGGATGCCAGCAGAGGGTGTGACCCCAGGTGAGGTCTCTGCCGCTGTTGTGGCTCACCTGTCTGCCGTCCTGTACCACCTGTGACCCACAGAGGGCAGAGGCTGCTCCTCAACCCACCCCTCTCTGGGGCTTTGTCTAGCGCCTGTGGGACAGGAAGTGCCGAGCAGACGTTAAGTGAATGACTGAGAGAACGAATAGATGTGTGCTAGGTCTGTGAACACCAATAGATGTGTGCCTGGTCCACTCCTGCTGTGAACAGACTGGAAGAGCCCCTGTGAACGAGAAGGACAGGGGGAGCTCTTGTCCTCTACATCGGGGCTGCAGCTCACCCAGGGAAGACAGGCAGGTTCACATGGTGAGATTACCATGCCCTCTTTTCAGTTAAGTGTGAGAGGAGCAAATGAGTCAGCTCGTGATCATGTTTCAGGAGGACTGAGGAGGAACTCGGGATGCCCAGGAAACCCACAGGCTAGTGGAGCAGAAGGTACCAGAACACCACTGAGCCCCCTGCCACAGAGAGGCAGTAATATAGTCCCACAAGAGAGATCCCAGGGACGCAAGGTCAGACCTTGAGGAGGAGCTGCCCCAGAGGGTGACCGTGTCAGGACCTTCCGCAGTGCATTCAAGGTCCCCCAGCCCTTAGGGTCATGCTGTTTGTTACAGGTGCTGAGTGCATTGAGGAGAATTCAGCCAGTGCTCAGACTCAAAGGGCACAGTCTGTCTCGAATGCTCTTTCGCTCTCCGTATTCTGGCCAACTCCATCTTGTCCTCCAAGTCTCAGATCAAATGTCGCATCCCAGGGGGCTGGCCCTGTGGCAGAGTGGTTAAGTTCATGCACTCCGTTTTGGCGGCCTGGAGTTTCGCTGGTTTGGATCCTGACAGCACTACTCATCAGGCCATGCTGAGGGGGCGTCCCACATGCCACAACTAGAAGGACCCACAACTAAAATGTACAACTATGTACTTGGGGGGGGGGGCGCCTTTGGAGAGAAAAAGGAAAAAATAAAAATCTTTAAAAAGAAAAATGTCGCATCCCAGTGGAAGTCTTCCCACCAAGACCAGGCAGGCTCTCTTTCAGTGCACACCTATCCTCCTTCAGAGCCCTTTTATGATCTTAATAATGTACGTTTAAATACGCATTTGCTTCTCCCCTGCAAAGCAGGAGTTGTGCCCATCTTGTGCACTGCTATGCTCTCAGCATCTAGCACAAAGTGTGCAATTGATGAACATTGGTTTTGTCAATGAATGAATTTGCATGGACCTGAAGTTGATCCTGTTAAAGATCTTCTTCACAGCCACAGACTGAACTCTCATTCCTAAGAGTTGCCATCTTTTCTAGACTTTATGACAGCAACAAAGTGAAAACAGACTCATTTGCATTTTTAAACACCGTTATTCCCAAGAACATTTTGTTGTTGTTGTTGCTGAGGAAGATTCGCCCTGAGCTAACATCTGTTGCTAATCTTCCTCTTTTTGTATGTGAGGTGCTGCCACAGCACGGCCACTGACAGACGAGTGGTGCAGGCTGCACCCAGGAACTGAACCCAGGCTGCCGAAGCGGAATACACCAAACTTAAGCAGTAGGCCACCAGGGCTGGCCCCTAAGAACTTTTAAACCAATGATAAAAGAGTTAAAATCTTTGTTGACTGCTGCTTCCCAAAAAGAGGAGAAAAAATATGAGAAAAAGTAAATAAATTATTTTGAATCATTTTAAAAACAAGGTAGAATGGTGGTCTTATTTTGTAGTTTCCTTTGGAATTATTCTGCAACAATAGTTTCTATATCACCTTGAAACTTGGTGAGCTCCAACCCCACAGAGAGATCCTTTTAAAACATCCACTTCTTTCATAAGACACATTGAGTCTGACACGAAATGCACTCTTTGGTATCTAAGAACCCTAGCAAAGGAGATCAGTAGCCAAAAATGCAATTAAGTTTACAGTGGGGTTACGGATACTGTATCTGGTACAAGAGCTTGGAGAAGTAAGTAACACATGGTTATATCACAAAGAAAAAAAGCAACACAAAATAGCAGATTTTTTTTAAGAAACAAAATCCCATATTCCAAAATCTTTCTTTCTCATCTAATAACCACGTGTGTTTTGGTGTTTAGAAAACACAAGAGAGGAGGGCATGGCGTCACTGAGGTTGGTCCCTGGCACAGGACCTGGCGCCCCAGGCTGGGAGGCGTCAGCTTCAGAGTCAGGGTCCTGATCAGCGTTCCCAGGTCGATCTCAGACCCCAGTCTCCTACGTGGAATCCCAAGCTGGTGTGTGCACTTTACAGGAGCAGCGGCTTAGGGTTCATATAAACATATCCAACCACCCCAACAACTTAAGTATGGCAACTTCAATGCAGAACTTCTGGAAAAGCCAACAATGTTTTAGGACTAGGTGATAATCACACCTTTCGCATGAAGGTAGATGCGTCCCCACAGAGTACAGGGCTGTATGGCACAGACACAGCTATATGGCACCCTCGCTAACTGTCCAGTGACGTCGCACTGTGGACCCCAGGATTTACAAAGGCTGTGCAGCCCGTGAAACTGTCTTTAGCCGGAGTTCCTCTCCCGTATCAGTACCCTATTCTGAACCAACAATGCGCTCAGACGACTTGAAAAGATTTAGCTCCCACATTACAATTTCGGATCCTCTTTACTTTAGCTCTTTTGAAATAACATGAAGCCTTGGCTTGCTAATTACTCTTATCCCACCCACAGAAAAATTAGTTTATCTTCCTGATCAAAGCAAATTAGGTAGATCATGGCTGAGTAGAATGCAACAGTAAAATCGCCATACTTTCTGCTCCATCCCCTTTCTCTCAGACACAGGGTCTGTGTCAAATATGTAGGTATTTCCCACAGCCGGCCGGGCTCTGTTTCCAACGGGGACTGTGCCTTGGACAATGGTTCTCACACAGACACTAAGGTTCTTTAGTTTAGTCATTGTGTTCGAAAAGAACTAGTAACCTCTCAGCTAGCATTTGATGAAACATCTAGATTTACATATTTCCTTAATTACATTTTTGAATGTGAGTGAGATTTATCTGACCAGAGTTAAATGCCTCCTTTATTCAACCCTACCCAAGGCAAAATTCAACTCCACGCTCCTAAAAACAGCGAGGTGGGGGAGTATGGAATCTTAATTCCGATCTGGACACGTTTTAGGGTTTCAATACAGTGGGACGAGGGAGTTACATTACCAAAGACAGGAAAGATGCACCTCTGCCTTCCAGAGTGGAAATGTCAGTTTCTAAAGCTTGGCCTTGCTGAGCTCTTTCGAAAGGGCTATTTTGCTTTTAATCATGAATGCTATTCCTTGTTGCCAGATTCCCCAAATCAGTTGCCAAAAAGCTCCAAAATTATTTTCCTTAATAATTTCTCCCCAAAATTTCTATGTGACTATAAAAACTTGAAAGTTAGGTTTTATTTTATTTATTTACTATAAATTAACAGTAAATCTTGTATTTAGATCCATTTAAACTTCTCTCTGCAGCTGCCCATTTGAAAAATAAAATGGTTGCCTTCTTTCACTCCAGTAGGCACAACACAAAACAGCCACTGAGCTGTCCCTTTATCACGGCTGCCAATACCCAGGCGACTTTTAACAAACCAACCAAGCGGAATCACAATGCAGCTGCAACATTTTATGGTATTTCTGTTAGTTCTCTTTTGAGGCTGAAGGTGTTAATTAGGAATCAAAGAACACAACCCTGCCAGCTTTCTTTCACAAACCATACCCTGGTCACTGCAATTTTCAGAAGAAAATAAATGTAATAAAGGGATAAAAATGTTGTTTGTCACACCAGTAAAGTGTACTTAAGACCCTTTGATCAAAAGCTTTTTATACAGTCTTGTCAGATGGGCTGGAAATATTGTATTTTCCCCTTTTCTCTTCTTCATGCCGACTTCTCTGAATTTTGAATTTAAGACTGTCTGGAAGAGAGAAGTATGCGCATAGTCACATGTAGGATTCTTTATAGGTAATAATTGGTCTCAGAGTAGCACCATTTTGCTTCTTGGAAAATTATTCCTATTCCACAGTCCATCACCTTACAGCTTCATGCACTGGGCCTTCCATGGCACCTTTGTGACATCCTGCTGCCAGCGCCTCCTGCCTTGCTTCACATCCGCATCTGTCAATTCCCTGTTTAGGGTAACGATTCCTTGTCACACGAATGTCCTCGGAAGATCCTTTTTTACATGCACAGAATCGAGTGTTTCCATAAGCGTGAAACCACATATATACTCACACACACGTAGGTTAACTTATCAAATGGTCTGTCATTTTGCATAGTCTTTACGCATCTGGAGTATCACGCATTCAGACGTAACAGCGGGAAGTCATTACTCTCGTCTGCAGCCAGAGTTAAAAGCTTAAAGTCAGTTACGAAGTTAGCTCCTGGGAATTAGTCAAGCCTTCCAGCTCTGTCAGCACGAGGTCTGCTGCTAGATGCACAAATCATGCCCAAATCCATTAACCCTGCTGAGAGGCAGAAAGGGCTGCTTGTTGATTTAACGCGAATGAAATGAATGCGCTCCTGAGGCGACCTACAGAGGCCGTCTACACCGCAAAACAAACACGGTCCTTTCAGAGTCAACCACGCCCCAGCGCGGCTGCCTCGGCGGGTGCAGGTGCGGGAGCGCTGACGGGGGCGGGGGCGGGAGCCAGAGCCGGAATGGGAGCGGGTCCTGGAGCCGGAGCGGGTGTGGGAGCCGGAGCGGGTGAGGGTGCAGGAGCGGGAGTTGGAGCTGGAGCAGGTGTGGGGGCTGGTGTGGGAGCGGAGGCAGCAGCCTGGGCGGGACGAGCGTGCGGCCAGGGGGCGGGGGCGGGGACGCAGAAACCCCCGGCCCCGCAGCCCCACGACACCTGCCCCATCGCAACGCCCGCCACCGGCTTCAGGCCCGCGGAGGACGGACTCGGACTCGGCCGGCGCGTGTGCCCGGCTCGCGGCTGTGCAGACGCAGACGAGGACAGCGCAGAGCCCGCGCATCCCTAACCCTGCTCAGGTCCCCAGACTCGACCGCACGTGGAATTCGCCTGGGGACTGAAAACTCGGCGCGGTCTCCCTACAGGCTCCGCCCGAGCTGGATGCGTGTGACCCGCCTGGAGCCGGCTGACATGAGGCCTCGGCGGGAGCAGACCAGGCTGAGGACCGCGGAGCCGGACCTCCGACCAGCGCACGCTTCCAGTTCCTGGCTTTGTTGTTCTGCTGTGTGACAGTATTGATGGTGTCCCTGCTCCCGGCAGCGTGCCAGTCGTCCTAGCATCCTATAGATGACGCACGTGTTTCAACATGGAGGGTGTGGCCACAGATGAGTTTCCGTCTTTTCCCTGTGTAAATGCAGAGATGTGCCCGAGGGCATGTGTGGGCGTGGGCACGTCAGTCCCTGAACCCACCCGTGAGCGAGCCGACCCCACAGCGGAGCCGGTCCCACCGCGCCTGGCAGACCCCTCCTGCCTGGCTCCGCCGGCTCTCATCTCGCCTCCCCTGTGCATCCCTCTGACCCTCTCTCATTCCTCTCTCATCTGCCACAGTCTCGTCTGGCCATCATCTCCTCTCAGCCCCTCTCCACCTGGAGAATTCGCCTTGCCTGAGAGAGACCCTTCTGACGCTTCACTTGAAGTTGCTTGACTTCTGCTGCTTCTGACCCCCTTGGTTTAGCAATTATGCAAACTGCTTAACAAGGCTGGGCCACCTCCTCCAGCACATGCCGCTGGTGACACACCACACACCACAGCCACACGCCAGAAGGCCCATCAGGTCTGGCTTTCTGGCTGCAAAATGGGTCAGCTCCTGGCATTAGGCATTCAGGAGGCACGCAGAATTCCAGAGTTGTCTCCTCACGTGCAGGAAGACACACAGGGCCTCCTACGGGGGCTCCCTCGGCCCTTCAGAGCTGCTTTCTGACTCATCAGCCACGGCGCAGAGGCTCGGTCTCCTGCAGAAGGTGACACCACACCGGCTCACGGGCAGACCTGAGACTGTCAGTCCAGTCACTGCCTGCCACCACCCCTCACTGCTGGGGGCACGGGGCCTCGCTCTAGAGCCCCTGCTAGGATGGAGACAAGGGGTACTTGACTCCCTTTATAACTTTGAATCCCTCCCCGTCACAGATTCAAGCCACGGGCATTGATTATCCCCCAAGAAATAATCTCAGCCTGGCTGTCACCACTGGCTCAAAGATCCTGCTTCCAACTGTGTCAACCAGCCGCCGCTTCATCAGGCAGCTGGAAGTCCTCACAAAAGCTCAGCTCCTCTGAATGCACCTTCAGACAGACTAAGACTATTCCTTAAATTAGGTTTTTTTCCTTAGAGTAGAATTACCTTTTCAGTCGAGAAAAGAAAATAATCAAACGCATTTTTGTCTTGAACATCCAGTTTTTGCTGAGCACATCTTTGGCTGAGGAAAGCCAGACCCTACCTCCTCTCAGGCCCCGAATCCACCACCTCCTGCTGCTCCATAGCAGGTCAGCTGCTGACACTGGAGCTGCCAAGAGCCCACACAGTTACCAGACTGAGTTCTTCCTACAGTCAGGAAAAATCACGGGGACGGCGGGATGAACAGTGACAATCAAAGCACAGGGCCAGGACCACAAACTGTGGGCCATTCATTCACTCGATGTCTGAGGAGCGGACTCCGAATGCTGGGCTACCAGCCACCACCTGTGACAAAGGACTCGCTCAGTGCCAGCCACCCTGGAAGTCTGCGCAGTGTCCACACAACACCACACGCCCACGTGGAAAGATGCAACGCCACTCAACACACAGACCTTTCATCCACTCGACACCCAGTTTTGGGGACCAGAGGCAGACAATTCCCATGGCCAGGTCCTGTCCTCTCCTTGTTCTTCACATTAAAAAATCTTGTTTAAACAAATGTTGGAGGAAGTACGGAGAAAAGGGAACCCTCATTCACTGCTGGTGGGAATGCAAACTGGTGCAGCCACTATGGAAAACAGTAGGGAGACTCCAAAAAAAATTAAAAATAGAAATACTATGTGATCCAGCTATCCCACTACTGGGTATCTACCCAAACAACTTGATATCAACATTCCAAAGTGACTTATGCACCCTGTGTTCACTGCAGCACTATTCACAATAGCCAAGACGTGGAAGCAACCCAAGTGCCCGTCAACTGATGACTGGATAGAGAAGATGTGGTACAACGGAATACTACTCAGCCATGAAAAAGACAAAATCATCCTATTAACAACCACGTGGGTAGACTGTGAGGGCATCATATTAAGTGAAATAAGCCAGGCAGAGAAAGACAAACACTGTATAATTTTACTCATATGTGGAATATAAACAAACTTACAGACAAAGAGAACAAATTAGTGGTTACTGGGGGAAGGGCAGTGGAGGGTGGGCACAAGGGGTGCAGGGGCCACTTATATTGTGTATGACAGATAATAATGTACAACTGAAATTTCACTGTTATAAGCTATTATGAGCACACCAAAAAAAAAACCTTGTTTAATCAAACTTACGTTTACACTTGTAGTTTCAGGGCAATTAATTCAGCTGTTTTGGGGAACAACAATGAGAGGAACATTGTGTGTTTGAAAAGCATGGGCTTCAGTGTTATAGCATCGTCCTTACCAACAGAAACAGCAGCACCCACGCTGAACACGTGCTCACAGGAGTCCCGTGCCAAGCATGACGCGCATCGTCTCCCTGTCTTCACAGCAGCCCAGTGAGGTCGATGTCATCATTACTGCCATTTTATGGACGAGAACTCTGAGGCAGAGAATAACCAGCTGAGGTCACTCCAGTTGGGCTGTGGTCTTTGTCAAGAGACATTCTCATCTCTAAAGTAAACTATTTTACGTTTGTTATGGGGGTCAAATGAGAACCTGGGGGTAAGAGTTAAAAGCACTGTTTGAACTTTCTTCTGTCTTGGGAGTTCACCAACCACACAGCCCGCCATGTCTTGAGATTTGACCAGAGACACTGTCGGCCCATCTCACTCTCTGTTAGATGTTTGGCGGCCGGACAAGTGGCATCTTAGCGTCAGGTGTGGACTCAGTGTGAGTCTTCACAGAGTTGAATGTCCAGGGCGAGGAAGCAGTGCTGGCTCTCCCTCGAGCGTGCCCTGGGCACCGGCATGTATGGCTCAGGGTGTCATGAGATGTAGCTTTAATGTTCCTCGGGAATGGGGCAGCTAACAGGTCAAGTGACCGCTACTGAAGACAGTGTGCTCCTCGCAGGTCCCAAGAGGGGGCCACAGGCTGCCAGGGCCACAGGGGGCACCAGGGTCATCAGGAGGAAGAGAGGGAGGTGAGCGTGGGCAGGAGCTGCTACTGTGGTTCCCAAGGGGAGGAAGGGACAGGCCAAGTAGGCTTACAATCGGCTGGTCTGAGTAACATCAGCAGTCTGAGGTGTGGGGCTCCCCAAGCTGTCGGGTCCGGCCCCGAGGTGATGGGGACAGGAAAGATCAGCCCAGAGCACCAGAGGCCTGCGAAAGCCTGATGAGAGGTGGGGCGCTTGGATTGGCGGGCTTGTGCGGAAGGCCATTGGAGAGGAGTCAGACAGCCGGGGGACTGCGGCGGGGAGGGGGGGGGTCTCTCCTGGGTCAGCGAGGCCCCAGGAGAGCAGAGCATCACAGAATAAGAAATGAAAACTGTGATTGATGCACAGGGAATCTGTGCTCTGATCCACATCCAGGGAAACGCCTTTCTTCTTTGGTCCAAGAAAACTCTCCAGCTCCAGGGTAAACGGAGGAGTGAAGTTTTACCAGGAAAGTGCCGAAGGACTGCACAGACGGGCGACCTGCCCAGCGCTGCCCTATGGACACACTAATGTAGTGGGAGGGAGTGTGTGCGTCTCAGGGCCTATCAAGACCAAGCCCGGAGGGAAAAGCGGGGAGTGCCTGAACCCATCGCAGGGCCAAGAGAAAGGGAGCAGGCCCAGAGGCCCGGAGCCACCTCAGTATTCCAATTAAGGCCACAAACAAAACTTAAATCACAATAACACGTTTAACTGCTTTGAATAGAAATCTGGGAAACTATTTGTCAGACTCATCTGAGTATTTCCTTCTGCTCTGCAGATTTTCAGGTGATACAGAGACTTTACGTGTATCTACAAGGGGCCAAAAAAAGAAAAGTTAAAATTCAGGCACATCCTGGATAGGGACACAGAGAACAGGCATGTGCAACAGGCTGCTTGGCAACATCTGAAAAGCGCCTGGGAGTTTCAGAGTTCGTCTGAGCATCTGGCACTGGAGCAAAAGGTGACGAGAAGGAGCCGTCGCCCAGGGCCTCAGGAGACCTGGGCTGCAGTCCCGCTTTTGCCCAATGTGACCTGCCTCTTATGAGCGTGGATTTCACCGTCTGTGAAACGAAGGCGTGGAGGAGCCATTTCCAAGGTTCTTTCACTCTAAACCCCACGGGCAGACACAGCTGATGACTCACCAGAAACCTCTGTCACAGGTCCAAGGGGGTTTAATTCTGCTTACGTGGACAACCAGGTGACGCTGGCAATTACGGTTAATTCAGTCCTGTGCTGCGTAACCTGATGTTGGGAATGCAGCTGAGTCGTCCGGGTAATTTGTGGATGAAAGATTATCCTTCCAGTTCTTCACAGCAGAACTTACTCTAAATGTAGCTATTAGATCAAGTTCTGAATTGGTTTTATTACAATTCACACAAATCTACCAAAATTTGTCTTTCCTTCCCAATATACAGTTGACTATGTTCTGAGGAGTTTCTACAGCTAAGGGGCTTCAAATCCCTATGTCACAGTCATTTTGGAAGAGACCACGTCCCTCAACACCCGTCACAATGACAAGCCCCTGGGGACGTGGACCAGGAGGGAAGACAGGCAGCTGTAGGTGGAGGGTGGCCGCTCGCCCTCAGTTAATCACGTTGCTGAAACTTTTCAGATCTTCAAATGAGATATGCTTCCACCCCGGAGAGTCTGGTTTCACTAGGATTTCCTTTTGCTACCCGAGCCTGAAGACGCAATGAAAGAAGATCTGGAACTTCCTCCGGTGCTGCACCGCCAAGAGCCCAGGGCACCACGGCAGCTGGGGAGCGGGGCTGTGGGAGCGAGGGTCCCACGAAGTGGTGGTGACAGCTTCTCCAAGTGAATCAAAGACCCCAGCGTGGGATGCTTTAGTCCCGGAGATTCTACTTCCTAAACTTCTCTTGTCTTGTAGCTTGAAGCCCTGGGGGCAAGTGTCTGAGACAAGGAAAATGCAGCCTTCCAGTCGAAGGAGAAGGAAGGAGAGAGACGGGGGAAGGGCCCCTGGGCGACTATGCCCGGGGAGGCAGCAGTCTCTCGGGTCTGCACGCTGTTCCTGGCTCACACTGCCCACCTCTCTAGGCTTCACTCTACTGGGCAGCTGACCCTACTAACAATTACAGAGCAGCCCTGTCTGATAGGGATCCTTCAGAACAGGAATATTTCTTACCTCAGTCTTTACTGCAAGACTCCAAACTCATTCTGTAGATTCACTCAACAAACATTCTGAAGTAGACATTTATTTTAAAAGTCTCAATATACATACAAAATAGATGATTAAGGAATGTAACTCCTTCCACAGAAATTTTTACTTTGTCTTTATAACCAAATAATCCTCACTGTATATATATACAAAAAGTGAAAGGTTATTTTCGTGCTGATAGATTTAAAGACCAATCGATTATGTAACAGAGTTCTTCAACTAAGTGCCTCACATGAAAATTTACAACCTAAAAACTTCATGCACCATGTGGCGTTTTGTGTGTCAAACCAATAAACTCATTAAAATAACACACGGTCCACCCAAACACAACACATTAAAGGTCTAACACAGCCCACATTAACCAACCAACTTTAAAATAATATCTTTGTTATGTACTAAGGTTAAAAATTCAGCAAATTCTTTATACTTTTTCCACTTGAGATCATGTGTGGTTTTCTACTTTCCTGGGAAGTACACTTCTGTGGCTTTTTGATCAAAGGAAGGTTATTTTTGAAAATACATCTTCTGTAGAGGTCTCTGTTTTACTTAATCAAGGTTTCAAGAAAAAAGAAGCACAAGTATATTTATTAGCTCTTTAGAGAAACAAAAATTCTTAGGTTCTCTTCTTAGCATAGACTTTGGAAAGGAAGGCATGCATAGAAGGTGAGCCATCACGGGTGTGTGTGTGTGTGTGAGAGAAAGAGAGAGAGACAGACAGAGAGACAGAGAGAAAAAGGAGGAGGAAATAAAGGAATGTGGCTGTAAAATGGAGTAACAGTTTGAAACACTTGGCTTCTAGCTGTGAAAGATGAACGACACTGGGCCAGGCCGGGACTGGGCAAGTCTGGGCTGACAGGGACCACGGGAGGACAGCTTGCTCTTGGCAGGCTGCCGAGGGAGGTCCTTTGCCAGGAGACCTGTCTTCTGTACATCAGTGCTGAACCGAACTGTGGCTGCCTCCACCGCCGGCCCTCGGCCTCCCCTCAGAGGGCTGGCTCCCCACTGCTGGCCAGGTCAATGCTCTGGATCATTCCCGCCAGCAAGTGACCCACAATAGAAAGCATGTCCTGTTGGTGTGTTGAGTGCGTGTGTATGAGATGGCTACCTCCCCTGACCACTGTGGTCCTGTCAGAAGATGAAATACACAGACTCAGACGATATTGGCTTGTTCAGCAAGTTCATGTCTCTCTGAATTGGGAAGTAATGCCCAAGAATGCAAATACTTGCTTGACACATAGATCTGGTCATGGAAAACGAGTTTTTACTTTTTTTTTTTTTTAAGATTGGTACCTGAGCAAACAACTGTTGCCAATCTTCCTTTTTATTTTTCCTGCTTTTTCTTCCCAAATACCCCCAGTACGCAGTTGTATATTTTAGTTGTGGGACCTTCTAGTTGTAGCATGTGGGACGCCGCCACAGCATGGCCCGACCAATGGTGCCATGTCCACACCTAGGATGTGAACCAGCGAAACCCTGGGCCGCTGAAGCGAAGCGTGCGAACTTAACCACTCGGCCACGGGGCGGCCCCAGTTTTTACTCTTGACTGGGAAGTTATCAGTCCACTGGTCATTCTTTATGATGTGGCAGCTACTACAGTTTACCTTTGACGTGGACACAAGAAAGTGCTTCTGTGGTAGTAAGAAAAAGGACATATGAAAAGGTATCTACTAAACTTAAGACACTGGCCCTAGGCTATAACATTCTCATTTTACTGAAAATTAAAAACCGCATTTCCCAGGAGTCCCTGGAGAAATATTTCTGCTATTAGAGCTTCATAAATTGTGATCCTGAAAAGAAAAATGTGCTGAAATGTTTCAGCACCAACTACAGTTACTATGAGGGATAACTATAAATTAGGAGGCTGGTTTTCCTGTGTTTCTGGTAAACTGGCTGTCCGATAATTTCAGAGATCCAAAAGTATGTTGAATAATGCAAATGTCCTTGGAACAAGCTGACAGACCCCCGAGTTAGGGTGATAATAGTACCTGTGTCATAAGGTCTTTGTGGGACATATGATGCAGTAAACTACTTGGCATAATGCCTGGCACTCAGGAAAAACAATATCAACGTCAGCTGTTACTATTATTGTTACTAAATTAATAAAGTAATTTAGACATGTGAATCCTGATGGTGTGTTAAAATAAACAACTCACTTAAGCTGAATACGATTCAGCTGCATTTCAGACAGGCTGGGTCTGACTGTGGGACAGAGACAAGCAGCCTTCTGTGCCGTCACTCACCAGTGAGTAGTTCTCGTCCATCTGTCTCTGACTCCTTTCATCCACTGGGATTCTAGTGCTGGTTCAGCCAATTCTATTCAATGCGACATTACAACTATTTACTGAACATCCTTAAGTGTCAGGCACCGGTGTGGGCACTGGGATCCAAAGCAGACAATTCCCCAGCCTGGAGGGGTTCACCGTCCAGTGAGGAGACGAAGCCTGGAGGGAGGGGCCCCTCGTCACACCCTGGAGGGCGACTCCACCTGACTCTAAGGGAGGCGGCTTCACGGACACGGGCAGGTGCCTCTGCGTCCCTCAGAGTACACTCCAATCACAGACGTAGATGTGGTGCACGGGGGCGACACGTGGGGGCACGAGGACGGGGTCCTGCTAGGGAGGCGTCTTGTGAACAGCCTCTGACCAGCGCTAACGCTGTCAACTGCCTTCAGCATCACCTCTACGTAACGTTAGCTCGTTTCTCGAAGTCAAACGACTAACGTTCTTCCACCTAGCAGTTTCAGATAAGCCATTTCCACTGGGCTGAACCAATATAACAGAAAAATCAACCAGAGAGGTGGGAGAAAGTGCCAGGGATTCCAAGAATGGCTTGCTTCCTACCAGGTAAACTTGGAGAACAAAACTAACTTTGAATTATGAAAAATTTTACAAGGAATTGACCTTACAGCCCAGGAAAAATCTCCTCATAGATAATGAGGTCCGCCAGTGAAACTGAGCAGGTAGTCGGCTTCTACAATGAACGAATAAAAACGTGGATTGAAGCTGACGGATCTGGGAATAAAAGAGTTGTAGTAGGTTGGAACCCATGCGAGATGAACAAAGGAAATTCTCCCAGGATGCATCAGAAACAGCAACAGGTGGAGACAATGGCCTTGCTTCTCTGGGGTGTGAGGTACCCGCCACGGCTCCAATGCCCGTCTGCCTCATCTGTCTGCCAAGTGAGACCATGAGGGAAACACAGCAACACGAGCAAGGAGGCCAGACCTCACAGGAGGGGATCTGCCCTCTCTGAAGAATTCAGTTTACCAGAAATATCCACTCGTGGGGTGTTTGTAAGGAAACGTGCCATTTAGCATTATTCTGAATTTATATAAATAACTGAACAAAACCAACAAAGTACCTTGAAAATTGCTCAGTGCCGAGCTCACTACTGTTTTTCATTTGTCTTAAGGCACATGATCTGGATTAATTGTAAACATACTTCAATTTATGGCTAAAATGACTTAAACGTATGAGTTTAATAGAAGAAATATCAAAAACACTTTACTAAGGTAGGCAGACACTAGGTCTCACTTACACATTTGTGAACATTCTGTAATGTCTTTATTTTATGATGGATTTATTAGGTTAATTGCTTATTATTTCTATGCCTTTGACAATTATGTTTTAGAAATGTAAAACAATCAAATAAATCAGATAAAAAACTTAACTATGAGAAATCACAGACCAGTTTTGTGTTTCTGAACTTCTTTAAACACATCCAGTGGGAATGGCTCCATTATCAAAACATAATTTAACTACAAAGGTTATTTTTTATTCCAATCTTCTAACTTGTTTGTGACTGCTACCTCTTCCTGCTTATCAGAACCCCTTCACTGTGACAAAAACGCAGGAGGAAAAGATCGAAGATCTGACCGAAGATGACATTTATTATATGGAGAAATTCATTCTTGTCATACAAACTCTGCTGTGTACATGTTGAACATGTTCCCTAAAATATTTATTCTACATCAACGCTACACACTTGTTTGAATCAGAACCACTACTTAAAAAAATCACTCCAACAAATTTAGTCAATTAGCTTCAATATTGGTCCCCATAACAAAACACTACTAAGAAAACCCTGGGAATACTGGAGGAAAGGAAAGATCTTCACTAAAATGCAGAAAAGTCATGGACGTCATTACATTTTAAACAATTTTGAAAGTCGATTGTAGAGCAAACTGTATAAATTTTGCAATTGATCTAAATTTTAAGGCTGTTACAACAGTTAAGGCTTTTGTAATCATTTCTAAAGTACAAACATTTTTCTTCATTTAAAATACTTTTCTTAGCTTGAAGGGTAAGAAATATATTAAACCATTTTCAAAGAGGATTCTAAGAATATTCTTTAATTTTGAAACTGCATTGTAAATGCTTAAAACATGTGTATGACACCAGGGCTGCACTTAATTAGTTACAATTGATGTTTTTAATCAGTTCCTGTTAACACCAGTTTTATTAATTATGCGTAAAATTAAATTTTTTTACAAGGTCACCTATGGAAAAGTATCCAAACTACATAAAATTTTTAAAAACGTTCTTTCTCCTACTTCCTTTGATTCACGTGACATAAATTTGCTTGTGGATGAAATATTCATGTCTTTAAGCAACAGCAGGGAAAAACTCAGTTTTCATTTAAAAATAAAATGGTCTTCTGGATTAATGAAGAAAAGCAGGTTCACTGTATGAGGATGTTCATTAGGATTCAGTTTTCTGTCTGGATGCCACACTAACTGGATGAATACGCATCAAAGCAGCCAGGGGAGCTTCCTTTAAAGACCTCATTAGGAGAAATGCCCACATCTGATGCATCAGAATAACTGACCTCTAAGAAGATTAGCTGCTAGTGACTGTTTCTGACAGGTCGCTCCTGACGGGTTCAGATGCATTAAACCTTGTAGACAATCACTGGCTGCTCTTATGTCTTAACCTCGGGGTGTTCCTTATTCTCTGCTGAGCTTATTAGCCGCTGCTGCAAAATCAGAGCCCACAAGCACTGGGAGAGAGGAGAGAGATGGAGAGACTCAGAGAGAGATGGAGAGACTGAGAGACTGAAAGAGAGACTGAGAGAGAAACAGAGAGACTGAGAGGACAGAGAGACTGAGAGAGACAGACAGAGACTGAGAGAGAGACAGAGAGACTGAGAGAGAGAGAGAGAGAGAGAGAGACTGAGAGAGAAAGACTGAGAGACTGAGAGGGAGGAGACACAGACAGGCTTCCCAGGGCTCCCACCGTGTCCGGGCGCCCCGTGCCTCCCCTGGGAATGCCATGCAGTAAGAAAAGTTAGTGAGGCAACATTAATGTTGGGACTGGCTTGAGATTCAGCTTTTCTGAGGGAGAAAGGTTATCAAACTGCACGTGAACAGCTCCCGCCTTCTGTGGAGAGAGAGGAAACTCTCTTCTCCTCCCAGTCTGACCAGCCGGCCACCAGACGGTGGCAAATCTATGCGCCAAATGTGTGCAGCTGGAACTCGCCATCATCAATCTGTTTGACAGAATGAAATGCTTGTTCTCTTGTGGGGAGGAAGATGGTGAGATTACATTTTGACTCAAATGGTGATAACCGACTGCAGTTAGACAGCAGCTTGCCCCCCCCCCCACCAAGGGTCTTTGCACATGGCAGCTTTCTCGTCACCGCTGGGTCACCACGGGCCTGGAGCAGGCCTGTGGCCTTGTGTTCCCTTTCAAGAGGAAAGTGAAACTATTTCTTAAAATAAGAAAGCCAGTAAAACACATGCTTGTTTATCTGAAGACGAATCAAGACTCCTCTTTTAGGTTACCAGTGAAGTGAAGGCAGAAATGGTCGAACAATTCTAGGTGTCACCAAAAGAGGGCACCATCTACCCTTAGCGTCTACACGACGTTCCTGCGGTTGTAAACCCCAACCCCTCCACCCACAGGGAAGGGGTCCCGCGCTCCGGCGTTTTGTACTCTGTATGGACAAAGCTGAAAGCGCCCGCTGCGAAGAACAGGGTCTCGCTACTTCCTTCTGCAGCGACTCCGCGTTCAGCACTCACGCCGCCCGCAGTGTTAACCGTCAGAAGCAAGGACTTCACACCCACCGCGACACCTGCCACAGACGCTCGGAGTTTCAGACTTTATAGGGCACTGAGAAAATTTCCCCTTAGGCCACGGTTCAGGCCGTCAAGTAGCACGAGAAAAAGATGACAACGAACTTCTTAATGGCACCTTAACGCCAGCGGGTTATCCATAACGACAGGCAGATGGGGAGCGAGGAGCGACATCTCCTGAGCGCACGGGATGAGGACGCACGCGAGGAACGCGGGAAAGATGAGCCGCTTGCTCTCAGAAACTCACACACGACACAGGACTGTGACACGCTGAGGTCAGCAGTCCGGCCAGACACTGGGCGTGCTCTTCTCTCTGAACCTCGGACAGCTGCTTCGGAGGAGGAACCCCGAATTCCCAGAGAAGGATCCCCAGGCGAGCAATTTCCACGGCCGCGAACGCGACTCCGTCTGCAAAGACGCGACTGACGGGAACCGGGCGCGGAGGCAGGTCACCGCAGCCCACCCAGAAAAGAAAAGCGGCGAGCTCGTCCGACGGGAGGGGGACGCCCTCTGCCAACCGCAAGCCAGGCGTGCTGCCCTCTCTGAACGCAGGACTGAAGCAGGCGAGAGCTTTTCCCTCCACTCCGTGTCTAGAGAAGCGCCGCGACCGCGTGGCCAGCGTTGCGCAAGCCTCTTCGAGTCTCCCCGCGCACGGCGGCTCCGAGGGGAGAGGGCTCGCAAACAGCCCGGCCCGCGCCTGCCAGCACATCAGAAGCGCCGAACCCGGCTGCGCGCCGCGGGGTGGGCTCCGCCGCGCCTCCAGCTGACCCAGCCGTGTCCCCTGCGGTCGCGAGTGCCCCCGACCCCGTCTCTGCCCGGGGAACAGAGCCCAGATTCGCCATCGGGGGAGGGACAGAGTCGCCTTGGTCCCCGAGACTCGGGTCCTCCTGGGTCACTGCGTCCACGCGACCCTGTTAGCCCCCGGCCTGGGTACCAGCGGTGGGGCTTCGGACATTGTGGGGGGACCAGGGGAACCCCCGAGGGGGATAGGGCGCCCGAGCCCACTCCCCTCCCTGGAGGAGCGGGCGGTTAAAGATTACACCGCCCGCGGCACTTCAAAGGGCGCCCGGCCGCCGGAGCAAAGATAACGTCCTGGCAGCTCCCGTGGGGCTGCGGCCGCCACATTTAATCACGTCGTTAAAAAAAGAAAGAAGGAAGCAAAGAAGAGCAAAAGGTTACATCGCGCGACAGTGCAAGGGGGCAGCCGATTCTCCCCCGGGGAGCTTCCAGGGTCGTTCCCGGGCTGTGCACCGACGCGGATGGCGCCCCAGGCCGCCCAGAGCGCCCGCCCGACCCCCGCTCTCCCCGCGCTGAGAGTGACCCCCGGCGCAGAGCCCAGAGCGACCCCCGCATCCCCCAGGCCGCCCAGAGCGACCCCGCTCTCCCCGCGCCTAGACCGACTCCCGGCGCAGAGCCCAGAGCGCCCCCCGCGCCGCCCAGAGAGCACCCTGGCGAGGAGCCCAGGCGCGGCGCCTGAGCCCGCGTCCCGTCCCGGGTCCCCTCGGCGGTCGCCTCCCCGCGGAGCGCCCGCCCCCGGCGCGGCACTCACAGGAAGGAGGTGAAGGCGCTGAGGTCGGCGGGCGGCGCCGCGAGCCCCAGGTCCGCGCAGTCCACCCGCAGCAGCGTCCTGCCGTCCAGCTCGCAGCGACAGCGCGCGGGGCAGCCCCGCAGCAGCGCGCCCGGCCCCGGCGAGCCGCCCGCAGCTGCCAGCTGGAGCAGGGCGGGCAGGGCCAGGAGCGCGCCGACCGAGGGGGCGTCCATGCCGCGCCGCGCGCCCCTCGGCTCCTGCTGCTCCTGCTCCTCCTGCTGCTCCCGCGGCTCCGGGCCCGAGGGGAGCGCGAGGCGCCTGCAGGGCTCCGAGAACGCGCGAACGGGTAGGGCAGCGAGGGTGCAGCGCGGCCGCAGGGGCTGCCCGGACTGAGCGGCATCTCCGCCGCCCGCGCCCGCTTTAAGCACGGCCGCCGAATTGCGCGCCCGCTGACGTCAGCGCAGCCTGCTCCGGGCAGCCCGCCGCCTCCCCCTCCCCACGCCCTCCTCTTTCCCTCCCTCCTCCCCGCTTTCCGAGTCCTGGTGGGGCGGGGGGTGGCTCTCTTGCTCCGAGCGTCCAGCTTCGCCTGGGGCAGCGGGGCGGGGGCTGTCTGGAGCTCCGCACCGCGGACGGCGGGGCACCCCACCCGACCCCCCCCCCCCCCCCCGCGTCCTGGAGACCCAACCCGGGGCCCGAGGATGCAGACGCTGCCTCCAAGCCCACTTCAGTGCTGGATGGAACACGTGGAGTGCTTAAAAGAAGACTAAGATCCAGTCCAGAAAAACAGCGAGGTTATGAGGTGAGGAGGCCGGCGTCCTCGCGGCCGTGGGTCCTTCCCTCGCGCCACCCTGCCTGGCCCGCTCTTCACCTAAAGTCGAAGCTCTGCGTCAACCGCTAAATACCTGCGCTGGGGAGCGAGCGCCCACGCAGCCTTGCTGACTCATCGCGGCGAGAAGTCGAAGGGACCATTTTCAAAGTGTGTAGGGTCCCCCGGACAGGCAGGCCGTTTGCACTGGTTCGCGGGCCTCTTCCTCTGTCCCCGGTTCTCCGACGGGGCGCGGTCCACGCCTGGCAAGGGCCTCCGTGAGCCCGCGGCAGGGAGAGGACGGCCTCCGGGCCTGGGGGGTGCGCCCCCGGGGACGGCGAGGGCACTGGCAGGGCCTCGGCCTCGAAGGCTCTCAAGGCCTCTCCTCGTCTTCCCTTGCCCGTCCCGCCGGATTTCCCACGCACACTTCTGAATGCTCCAGCTGGGAAGATTTTCTTTCTTTGTGAAGTGATCTTCATTTAAGGAGTGATCCCCAAACCTGGGTGATCACCTGTGGAACTTTCAAAGATGCGTATTATCCTGGACCTCTGTTCGTGTGCCGAGCAGCTCTTTTCTCCAGCGAATCCCATCCTGAGCAAGTTTGTGAGTCTGGATTAGATGGAGGGAGAGAGTGGCTGAGATTTACAGATTCCATCCTCCTCATCCTGCAAATAAAGGACCTCGGCGCGGGGATCTTGGAAAATTTGACGGCAGTGCTGAAAACCCTGAGTTGACCCGGGTTTCTGGACGTGGGTGCAGTGCCCAGTTCTGGCCGTTCCCTCTCTTGTCCCTCACACGCCACAGGCACCACCATCCCTTGGCTTGTTCCCACCTTATTCTTGCTTCTCCCAGCCATTCCTTCCACGTCTACAGAATGCCTACCAATTACCTTTCTTCCTTCCTTTTTTTAACCTGTCTCCGGATTAGTTATCTTGTAAGTGCAACTCAGACTTACTCTTGGGGCTGACCGTGTGGCTGAGTGGTTGAGTTCGCTCCCGTGGCTTCCTTGGCCCAGGGTTTTGCTGGTTCGGATCCTGTACGGGACATGGCACTGCTCATCAGGGCATGCTGAGGCAGCGTCCCATGTGCCACAACCAGAGGGACCTACAACTAGAATATACAGCTATGTACTGGGGGGAATTGGAGAGAAAAAGCAGAAAAAAAAAAAAAAGATTGGCAACAGTTGTTAGCTCAGGTACCAATGTGGAAAAAAAAAAAGACTTGCTGTTTCTGTGAACCCTTCTGTGCCCAGTGTCTGCATTAAATGGTCTAAAGCTGCAGTCGGATGCAGTGTGTTCAGTCAGCTCTCGCCCGGAACCTGTGGCCTAAAGAGGATGAAAGACTGAGCAGGATCCCAGGAATCTCACTGAGGGGTATGTATAAAAACCACACAGGTTAGCCCTAAAGTTTTCTTGAATGCATATTTGTCTTGTTTTGCCAACTTTATGATGGTGACTCTGGAGGCGGAGACCAGGCCACTTGTCTCATCTTTGCCTGCAGGACTCACGGTGGTGGGAACTCAACAAGGATTTATGGACTCGACTTGTCAACAGGCATCCAAACACGGTTGTGTCCACCCTCTGGCAACACTGTCTCTGACTGCAGGGTTGCTGAGGAGAACACGGTGTTGTGGTTGTGGAAGGGGTCAGGTGCAGCTGGATTGGAACCCAGGTTCTGCCAGTTTCAGGTTGTTTGATCAGAGGTGCAGAATGAGCCCGTCTCAGGTGCCTTCTCTGTGAAGGGGGCTGTTACTCATCCAGGTTGTTCTAAAGGTTAGGACTTGTGGAACTTGACCTGGAGCCGAGTTGATGTCCAACCTGTGCTAGTGCCTTTCCTGGTCCTTTCAGGAGTTGAGGCTTGCTAACAAATTCGTGTAGAACAGAGGGATTTCTGATGCAGTTAAACGGAGGAGGACAGCTCTGCTGGATGAAGCTGGGTGTGATGAACATCTGATACTTTTTTGCAGGTCCAACATTTCTCCTCTCTCCTCTCTCCACACTTTTCCTTTGAGAAACTACCTCCCATACCTTAGGTGACTCCAGCAGGGTGCCGACCTGCTCTGTCTCCCAGCGCCTGGGGTGAGTATGTAACCAGAGCAGTCGCAGTTTGTTTGGGGGATTGTCATGGGCCCCAGGGGGAGGAGGTTTTCTCCTCTAGCTTCATGAGCTCTAAGGACAAGGAAATTTGGAGCTCAGGGGCTGCCCTTCTGCCTTGTGGAGAAAACTCACCGGACACTGAACATTAGCATCTGCAAGGAGAGAAGCAAAACCTTAGGTCATCTTTTAAACACCTGGATCTAAAGCCGCTTCTACTCCACCACCTCCCAACCTCCAAACAAAACCAGTCCACTTCGTTTGGTTTTGTCGCTTGAGGCAGAGGGTGAGGCTTTAGCGGTGACCACTCACATTTGAGTGCTCAGAAAAAACCTGAAAGCCCAGGAAGCGTGAACGTTTAAGAGGGACCTGATGAAGCCTCAAGGTCATGTTGACAGTAGGACATAGGAAATCATACGGGTCGAAAATAAGAATGGTTCGGCTAATGGTGATTTTATTGTCGGCATGTGTGCATGTTAATCGCTTTATCTTAGCTCATAAAGATGAAAACACAGCAAACTAGATTCCTTGCACACTAAAAAGAAAGTTCTAGTGAGGCCACTGAGCAGTGGTTTGTTTTGTGGCAAATACCATTTGATTTGTAGGATAAGGTTCTCAGATTGCATAAGAGCTCTTTGCACACCCTCACGCTCTCCCTGGGTCCTCACAACGACCTGGTGAAGTGGGGTTTTCTTGCCCGAGCCTGAGGATGGGAAACAGCTGGTTTTCCCGGTGTGGCCAGCAAGGCAGTGATGGGGCCAAAATCCTAACCTGAGTCTTCTGACTGTAAGTCCTGTACCCTTTTTCAAATCCCTTGGGAATTCCAGCTGCACATCAACTTAAACTGGGTAGGATCTTAGGTTTATTATTATTTTATTGAGAAAGAAATTCATGTATTTTTGTAAGAAAAGTGTAGTCTTTTTGAACTGCAGTGCAGCCAGCTGGAGCAGAGAATGGTGGTTTTCTATAGAAGGGACAAGAATATATTCAATCCTCTTTTCCCTTAAATACATATATTTCTAGTTTCTCTTGATAGCCAGTTACAGGAATACGTGTTGGTGGTCTGTCAGAGGACAACAGCGCTCCTACGTCTGATAGTCGGGCTAGGGGGCTGAAGCAGAGTCATTGGTGTTTTGTCTGAGGCATGTTCTCAGTTCTGGTTCTGGGAGGCCTCTCAGTATTAATGAGCTGACGTGTAATTGTCTCATGCCAGGAATGAAATCACGTTTTACTTCTTAGACTCTTAGATTGCAAGTTTTAAAATCAATTCTGGTGAAGTGCAGTCTGGTACATGTCTACTTTCTGGGCTTGCTAAATGGATAATTTCCTACTTCTTTAATCTTTGATAAAAGTCCACAACTAAAAACATTCATGTGCACCACAAGAATTGCTAATAAGCTTCGTTGAAGCATGCCAGGGTAATTCTAGTTAACAGGTAGGTCAATATTTCCTTTGCAAGGCAGTGAAATCGTGTTTACACAACCGGTGGGCTATTACGGACAGACCTGGCTTGTTTGAAAGAGTGGAGAGCTATTATTTCCCTGCTCATTTTACATTTATGGTATAATCAGCCTTGTGCTGAATTTCCTAACTTCCTTTCACCAACAAAGTCTAATTAATTGAGAAGGAGGAGGATTTAAGAATAAAGATCTATTTTCTTTCAGAATTATTTACTTTGCAAGAAAGCATTAGTTCAGCTAATTCATTACTTTGAAATAGCCTATTATATAAAACCAACTGGCTCTGTCTATGATATTATCCAACATAAAGGAAGTCTTTAAACATGTCCACATGTTCACAGCATGCCTCAAGGGAGGACAGTGGAATGTGATATTATCAATTCTCAGCTTATTTTGACCCCCTTGTCTTATCTCACATGTGATAATGGAGATGGCTCTGCTGGTGTGCGGCCTGCTGCCTGAGAGCAGGTGTCAGTCAAACGCACATGCCAGCCAGGGATAGATTTTCTTATCAAACTAAGAATAAAATTAATAAGAAAAAACAAAATACTTGAAACTAAATGGTCTTACTGCTTGTTCACATGCTTTATTTAATTCCATTAAACACTGAGTGTCCAGACAAAGTCTCCATGTGCCCAGTGTGATGGACCTTTTCCTGGTCAGTGTGGAAGCACAGTTTTGGGATTTTAAGCGTCTACCATGTCCATTTGCTCATGTTTAAGTGGCAGCGCTCAGACAGAGCATCGGCCTTGCTCCAAGGTGATGAGGTGTTAGCAGGTACCTGTTCCCATAGCTGCCCCCCCAAGGCCTGTTGCTGGAGTGTATGCAGACCCACAATCCCTCACCTGCGATTGTGAATGCTAAGAGCTCTGAAAAGGGAAGGGTTTTTGAAACAATTTAGTGGCACAATCTGCACTGAACGGAAGTGAGTCTGTCTTTCTCTCATTTCGTGTTAATATTCACCCACTTTGCCGCAGAAATGTCATACTTGATTGCAGGGTGCTTCCCCAGACTCCACTGGGGTTTCTGCAATATATGGGATATCGTTCTCAATATTGTCTATTTTTTAAATCCTCCAAAATTCTGCATCTGGCAACATCTATGACCCTGACGTTTTTGGCAAAGGGATTATCGACCTGTAAACATCAGCAAACTTTGGAATATTTATCTCATAAACCATTTTCAGAAGAAAAAGAAGGACAGGAAAAAGGAGCATCAGAGCTCGTTGGATGAGGAGAGGGGGAAGTACCATCAGGAGCAAACGCAGAGAGAGGAGGACGGTGAGGGCGGGCGGCCTCGCTGCAACACCCCACGCAGGGCACGGGCACACTTCCCTCCTCACTCCGCCCGTGTGTGGCGCTGCCAGCGGAGAACGTCTGTGTGTCAGGATGAGCCTCTCAAACCCAGAGCACAAATAGCAGTCCATAAGGATGTTCCAGACAAGGAAACCAGAGGTGTTGAGCAGAAATAGTAAAGTAAGAAGAAGGAATTGAAGAGCTCAGCTAGAAGAACAAATCTATGGATTTACAGGGTTTGTAGAGTAAACAAACACAGAGCACGTTATTTCCAAAATGCTTTATTTTGACGAGTCTGGTGTGTTTTAATTGAGTACGCGTGGTAGTGTTTCACTGCAATTGCAATCCCATAAAGGAGGCAAAGTACGTTGCACAAGCGTGCAGCTCAAGTCAGCGAGTCAACACGGCACCGTCCAGACGCTGAATGAAAGTCCGGAGACTGTCCGCTGCGTGTTGTTAGGTTTGTGGACTAATAAAATGAGCCTGTTTGTTTTAATTTTTCTTTAACGAGGACTAACACTGTGATTTCAAGTTTCATAGATTTTTCTTCTTTTGCGTAGATTTTAGGTTGGTATTTGACAGAAAGAAAACTCATTGCAGCTTCAAAAAATATGTATTCTAAATACATTTTCTAAGAGACTATCCCCTTAATTTCCTGACCCATTTTCGCTCTGCTTTGTTCAGTTCTCTTGTTTTCCCCACTCCCCTTCGTCCCGGACTTCCTATCAGGATTCTTGGGCATGGGTGGGATGCGTGAGGCCGTGGGCAGTCACCGGCAAGAAGGGCGGAGTGGCTGGCAGCACAGCACGGGTGTGGGTCCTTGCAGACTAGGGCCCAGGTCTCTGCTCTGTCATTTACCAGCTGCGGGACTTGAGCAACCTCATCTCTGCGGCCAGTTTCCTCCTCTGCAAGGTGAGGGTCACTGTGGAGAGTGTGGGACTGTCAGCCAAAGGGGGGCTAGCATGTTACAGGGCTCAGCATGCGGAAAGCCCTTAATAAGTGGTAGCAGTTAGGGACTGACCATTCTTTTCCTAAGAAAGTCTTTCCAGGGCCTGGCCCCGTGGCCGAGCGGCCCCAGGTTTCGCCGGTTCGGATCCTGGGTGCAGACATGGCACCACTCATCAGGCCATGCTGAGGCGGCGTCCCACATAGCACAGCCAGAGGCACTCACAACTGTAATATACAACTATGTACTGAGGAGGAGGAGGAGAAAAGAAGAAGAAGAAGAGGAAGAAGAGGAAAAGGAAGAGGTGGAAGGGGAGGAGGAGGAGAAAGAACAGATTGGCAACAGATGTTAGCTCAGGTGCCAATCTTTAAAAAAAACAAAAAACCAAAGTCTTTTCACCTCTAGAGACTGGAGGACTGAAACAGAGAAAAAGATCTTTCGCTGTTTTTTCTTTTGCTAATGACACGGGTACTTTGAACATTTAATGTGCTTTCGCATGAAAGTCAAGTGCAGATCACTGTGGTGGGGAACATGTGCTGGTGGGGCAGTCTCAGTGCATCCAGCAGGCCTCAGTTTCCAGTTGTGATTAGAAGGCATTTGTTCAAAGGCATCTGCTGCATGCCCGATAGAGGCCGGCTCGGGGACCCCGGGGACCATACACATGGTGCCTGCTTTCCAGTGATTCACGGGCGACTTGAGAAGACAGACGTGGGAGGCAGATGATTAAAATGCAGCATAGAAAATATAGGGATGAAAAGAATGCTGTTAGGGTAAAAAGGAGGCTGCAACCGACTATGCCTCAGAGGAAGGCTTCCTGGGAAAGGCGTTGTTTGGAGCGAGTTCTTGAAGGCACAGCAGGCGTTTGTTATGTGAAGTGGAAGGACGTTTCCGGAAGTTGGATGCAGACAAAGTGTGGTTTTTGAACAATTAGTGTGGCCGTAGCTTCGGGTGAACACGTGAAGCTGGGGGGACTGGCATGGGGTGAAGCTGGAGAGGTACACTGAGGCCGAGGGACTGTGAAAGGGTTGTTGTGTGCTGCCTTATAGACTTGGGCTTGATCTGGGGTGTAAGGGGCTAGGCCGTCTTCTCGCAGGGGAACGACATTGCCATGGTTTCTCTCTGCCAAGAGAGAACTTCTGTGTCAGCATGGAGAAGTCAGAGACGGGTTCTCACTGATTCGAGCGTGCAGATCTGAGCAGGAGGCGAGAAGCCCACAGTCGGTACGAAGCAGTGGACGTGAGGAGGAGACAGTGCTGGATTCCTGGGGTGTTTCTGGGGGCAGAACTTGGTGACTGTGGTACGTGCAGGGGACAGAGCAGCTGTCGTCTCCACTGCCACTGGCCTGGGAAGCTGGGTAGATGGGGATTATTTGCTGCATATATTGTTGCCATGTTCGAGTCCTTATTTGTGCCAGGTGCTGTGTGAAGAGACTTAAACACATTCTCTTTTTCATTTGTTTCTCTCAACAAACTGTAGGATAAATATAATTAATGTAATTGTCCTTTTTTTTTCTGAAGAAGATTCACCCTGAGCTGACATCTGTTGCCAGTCTTCCTCTTTTTGTACGTGAGCTGCCACCACAGCACGGCCACTGACAGACGAGTGGTGTAGGTCCACTCCAGGAAGCGTGCCGAACTTAAGCACTAGGGCACTGGGGCTGCCCACGTTGTCCCCCTTAGTAAACAAATAAGGAGAATGAGGCTCAGAGAAGTTAGATACCGTTCCAAAGTCACTCTGCCAGTAAGTGCAGAGCTGCTGTTGGGTCTGCGGTCTGCTGGCCTCCCGAGCCATCTTGTGGGCCTGGAAGGGGGAAGGCTTTGAAAAGAAGATTGTGCATTTAACTTTGGACGTGCTGAGTGTGCAGTTGAAAAAAGTTTCCAAAATCAGGAGGGGTGCTAACTGTAATATGAGCCTTTGCAGCTTCAAATCTTTCTTGACGCGGATTCTTCGGTTTGAGTGAGACCCAAACTCTCGATGACAGGCTCACCGCCATGTGTGCGTGTGTCGCTGCCTCTCCCAGCAGCAGAGCAGATGCGGGCTCTCAACACCAAACTCAGGAGCTGTGTCGGTGTCTGACTAGTTGTGGTGGCAAGTATTTCTGGCAAGTGATTTCTAAGGTTCTCTATTCTACACCCGCCTTTTCCGATCACGTTATGGCTGAAATGTGGTGCCTTTTGAAGGCATAAATGTCTTTCCCCCTTTTTTTGATGGTACTGAGCTTCATCTGTTACCCTAGTAATTTTTTAAAAAACATTTCCTTTTATAAACTTTTTTCTTAATCATTTTTGTATCATCTGGCCATAATATAGTTTCTGAAGGTGTTCTATAAATGTTTGTTTGATGAGTCAGTTACAAGAGGAATACACGCTAGTTGTAGAAATACTGGAAAATAATCAAGTATAGAACAAAATTAAAATCACGTACAATCCACCACATGAAGACAAGAGACAAGAGCTGTTAACTTTTTGTCTATTTCCTTTCAGTCTTTTTAGTGTATACACACACACACACACACATATATATATTTCCTAATTGTGATAATTTTCCGCTTATAATGGGAAAATGTTATCCCTCATTATTAATATGTTTGTACACACCAGTTTTTATGTCTTTGTGATAGCTTATTCTCTCATCCCGGAGATGAGGAAATTGAGGCTTAAAGAACTTGTAAAACCTCCCTAAGTATGAAGCAAATGTGGCTTGTCCTATACCCTCTGTGTTTAGCAAGGGAGACTCAAAATTTAGAGAAATAACCATTCCAGAACGTAGCATATTCATGAGGAGAAGCTCAAAGGGCTGTAGGAGATCGGAGTCAGGGAGAGTGTGTCTGCTGGTGGAATCAGGGAAGGCTTACAAGCAGGTTGAAGACTCGAGCTGGGTCCGAAAGGCTGCGCCCTAATTTGACGTTGAAGGAAGATTACGCAAGGGACCCATTTGGGAAATTGTGACTAATCCAATTCGGTTGACTTTTGGGCTTTTGAGAAGTTCCAGTGAGGAACAAAGCTTACACTGAAAGTTGGGAGAAGGCTGAAGTGAAGTTCAGATGCCTTGTGGGGGGATGAGGAGTCGGGCCTTCAGAGGCCGGCCCGGCAGCAGGGCCTGGGGACAGGAAGACCACGGATTCAGTGCGTACCAGCTGGAAGAATGCAGCAGGTGACGTTTCCGAGCTGGCTGGGAGGAAGGTGGTGCTATTAAAAATGAGCAGTTTTGGGGAAGAAAAGCCCAGATTTGGGTATTTTGAGTCTGAGTGGCCCTGGCCTCAACTGGATGTTCAGGCTGGGGCTTCAGAGAGAGGGGAGGGGGCTGTCCTTGTGTCTGGGGCCTGGTTGATGAGGTGGTCATGGGTGATGTCGATGTTGAGAGGTGATGGATGCAAGTGTGGGGACTGGGGCCTTGTGGAGGAGGCTGTGGATGAACGCCTCTGTGACTGAGCACTGCGCTCGCATTATCTCATTTAATCCTCAGTGCAACCCCACGAGGCGGGTTCTGTTAACATCTCCACTTAGAGAGACCCCATTTCACAGATGAATTGAGGCCACCATCACACAGCTGCAGAGTCCGATCTGGGATCTGGTCTCACGGGGCTGGCTCTGAGCCTATGTTGTCAGGCGTACGTTATGCCGCCTCCCAGACAGAAGAGCCAGCGAAGACAGATCTGCGAAATATCAACACTTAGAGGAGAAATCCGGAAGAGGAGTGTTGGAAAAGGCTTTGGGAAGAAGCCCAGAGAGGCTGAGGCCGGGAGGGAGGGCAGGCTCGGGGTCGAACGCCCAGGCACCTGTGTCTGTGAGCGGCACATCCTGTCGGCGCGAAGCAGGGGCGAGTCTCGGGCTACATCTGCACGTTGGAAACAAGGTTTCATTCAGGGCCTTGGCTGGGAGGCGCATCCAGGAGAAACACGGTTATGAAGCAGCTGGCACCTGCTTTGTTGATACGGTCTACAGCCACATCCTTAGTTTCCCAAGACCAAGGCTAAGTACTCAGTGGACGTTTGACATAAGCACATCCTCTAATTATTTTGAATAGCTGGGGGGATCACTCATTTGAGGGACAGAAAAGTCTGACGCATGTGCTTTTCACTGAAAAGAAATACGTTTGCTAGTTTAGAGTATGAACAAAAGAGAAAATTACAACTGGAATTATGTTTTAGTGAAATTGTGTCAAATTAAGCACAGGCCTGAGGAAAAGTCGCAAATGATTTACAATTATTGTTTCAGTGGTTTAATGAATAAATTTGTAAATCTAGAACCACCTCCTTCAAGATTACCCTCTTAACGTGATTCAATAGGAATTTGTTGACCACTCTTGCAGATTTAAGCCGCACTAAGTCCAGAGAGAGCTGTGAAAGGGGCATTCTCTGATTTGTTGAGTAAATATCTGTTGAGAACTCCTCTCGGCTTGGCCCTGAAAATAGAATGGTGAGGGAGACAGAAAGGATGCCTGATCTCCAGGAGCTTAAGGTTTATGGGAGCGACAGACGCTGATTAGAAACAGATGCACACAAGTAAATACTTGTTTACAAACTGATGTGAGTGCCACGAATGATCTTTTTGGGAAACAAGATTTACCAATGAGAGAACAGAATAAAACAGTATGCAAAGATATGCTACATTTCTTCCTTCTTCGTCTTCTTCTTTTTTTTTTTTGCTGAGGAAGATTGTTGCTGAGTTAACATCAGTGCCCATCTTCCTCTATTTTGTATGCGGGATGCCACCTCAGCATGGCTTGATGAGAAGTGTGTAAGTCTGCACCCAGGATCCAAACCTGTGAACCCTGGGCTGCCCAAGTGGAGTACGTGGACTTAACCACTAGGCCATGGGGCCAGCCCTGGGCTACATTTCTTGGAACGGTTTTATACCATTGATTTGTTTAGCGAACTCTTTCCACAGGCAGAGGGAGTGCACGCTATTCCTAATGCTGACGCATCGTTATCCTTCTCCATTAGCGGGACACTGCTTTAGTCTTCATCTGCTTTCTTCCTTTAGGATTTTCTTTCCCTGTTTTTCCTTTGCTTGTGAAGCTGTGTAATTGTGGTGGCAGCTTGTTGGTCGCTGGCTCATTCTAGTGGCACGCGGACAAAGAAAATGGGGCAGGAATCCTATTAATAATTGGAGTGGGGCCCCCACCACCTCGATTTCGAGGCTGTTTGGGTGTTGTGAAGGTGTGTGTGTCATCTCTGGGTGGGATACTGGCTATGTTAACTTCCTCAGATACTCAGATACAGGGTGAAGGCTTTTAAGAACAAGAATGATGTTTTCTAGTGTTAAGAAAATCTCTTGTGGGGCGGGCCCGGTGGTGCAGCAGTTAAGTTCATGCCCTCCATGTCGGCAGCCTGGGGTTCTCTGGTTTGGATCCCCGGCACGGATCTACACACTGTTTGTCAAGCCATGCTGTGGCAGTGTTCCACATACAAAATAGAGGAAGATGGGCACAGATGTTAGCTCAGGGCCAGTCTTCCTCACACACACACAAATCTCTTGAGTGACCACTTCTGTGCCAAGACTCCATGGACAGTCAATTGTCATCGACGCTAATGCCAGCCTCTCATGTTGGTTTGTCTATATATGAAAAGTCAGAAGAGGTATTTTTCAGTGAAATTCAAAATGTTTGACAATGTGCTTTTTATTTCATTGCCAAATGCTTCACCCTGAGAGCCTGTGCTCACAGCCCAGGACAAAAGCCGTGGCAAAAACTCGCAAGACCTTTTCAGAGAAAAAGGTATTATTAGTTACAAAGAAAGAAAAAGTGAATATCACAGACTTTGGAAATGGAGAAAAACTAAAAGAAGAGACCATTTTGAAAAGAAAAAAAAGAAAGAACTTAGTTTGTTCTGAGGTATAAATGGAAAATTTAAATTTCTAAAATTAATTTGTCTTTCCTTAGAAACCGTCAAGGTAGGCAACTTTTTTTCACTGAAAGCCATTTAACATGCAAAATTTTTGTTTATTTTACATAATGTGGGTAAGACTGGAAATAAAAAAATAAAGTCAAAAAAGTTTATGGCAGAATAGTGTTACAAAGAGTAGTTCCTTGGGTGGTAAGTTTAGAATAGTAAAGGAAAATGTTTATTCTAACAATAATATTTACTGATATCTCTGGCTGCTAGAATATAAGTTATGCCGATTTACTGGTCACAGCTCTAGGATTTTTTTAATAAGAATCAGCATTTGTTGAAGTACTAGAGGATAGTAAAAAAGAAAAACCAAACACTAAAAACCAAAAAATGTGGTTAAGAAAAAAGTTGTGAGCAAATTTCACACATCCTGTGATTTCTTTCCTTATTGGCTCTTTCACCCAGGTCCTGGGTTCTAGGACGAATAAATGGATTGTTTACATTCTATTGAAAACTCTTATGAAAGAAGGGGAGCTGCTCCCTGACTTCTAATTTAAATTCCTATGCACATTACCTATAATTCCAAAAAAGGGCCGCTTTGCAAAACACATGTCTTATTGTTACCCCCAGAGAGAAGCAAGAATAGAAATTCTTAGCAGAAAAAGAGCAGCATATTAGTCTGTTTAAATTCTAGTTAGATGTACAAGCTAAACTTAGTGAGACGCCATGAAAGGAATGTGTTTGCCTGGTGGGTTATATATGTCTGTGTGTGTGCGTGCACACACACGAGTGCTGGGTGCTGAGGGACCGGCTATTATGTGTGCTGGAATAGGTTTGCTTCACAAGCAAGTTTTTAAAATTTAAAATTGGTCTACTTAAGTGCCAAAAGCCCTAAGGCTTTGGTTACGTTTAGGAGGTTAATTAACATCTATCCTTGGCCCAGGAAAACCACCCTCATCATTTTCACTTATTCAACAAGTGGTTATTCGTGCCTGCTATGGCAAGACGCTGTTCTTGGTTCTGGAGACACAGCAACCAAACAAAACAGACATGAATTCTTGCCCATTACATTCCAGAAGGAGTTTACGTTCTAGAGAGGCAGACAGTTAACAAATAGATAACTAAAATGCATAGGGTGCCAGGTGGTGATCAGCTCAACTGAAGCAGGGATGGGCTGGGAGGTGGGAGTGTGAGGGCAGAGGCGGTGAGTCGTGGCCGGAGGGCTCACGGAGAGGTGACACTGGAGTGAAGACCTGAGGGAGGGGAGGGCTGCCCTGCAGGCATCTGCAGAGGGAGCTTCCTGGCAGAAGACACAGCAATTGCAGAGGCCCCTGGACGGTCAGGGGCAGGCCTGTGAGGATGCAGGGGACAATGGCACGGAGGCCGGGCTGCTTGAGGTCCCTGCGCAGGGCAGAGGCGCCTCCAATGGCCCTTGTGAGGACCTGGGATTTTACTCTAAGTGAGATGGGAGCCGCTGCAGGGTTTGAGCAGAGAAGCGACTCCGTCTAACTTGCCTTGAAAAGAGTGACTGTCTGCTGGGTGGGAACAGGTGGATTACAAGGAGGCAGGGCTGTTGTAACCCAAGCAACAGCTCGGGCCAGGCTGGCAGCGGCAGAAGTGACACCGTGTCTGGATTGGGATTGGGTTCTGGATAAACTCTGAAAACAGAGCCGACAGAAAGTGCTGACGGATTGGATGTGGGATTTGTGAGAAGGAGGGAGGAATCAAGGAGGAATTCAAGGTTTTTGACCTGAGCAACTGGAAGGATTGAAGTTGCCATTAATCAAGATGAGGAAGCCTGTGGGAAGAAAAGGTTTGGGGAAAAGGAGAGAAAGTTGGGCCTGGGCGCGCTACTCCTGAGAGCATGTTACACGTCTGAATGGAAACACTGAGGATGTAGCTGAATATATGTGTCTGGCACTCAGAGAAGAGCCTCAGGCCGGAAATTGCAGGTGGACAATTGTCAGAAAGAGGAGGTATTAAAGGCCACAGACTTTCCGAGATCATTAAGGGAGTGAGAGCAGACAGAAAGGAGAAAGGACCCGAGGACGAGCTTTGAAGTCTCCCCGGAGGGGTCAGTGTGAGGACGGGGTTGGGGGGAGGAGAAGATTGGAGACAGCAGTGCTCTGGAAGCTGGGGGAAGAAAATATTCAAGTGGGAAGAAGCATACGCTCCTAATAGGTTTAGGATGAGGAGCGAGGCCCATCTCCTGGGTTTGGCACTGGCAGGTCATTAGTAGTCTTTGCAAGAACAGTTTTGATGGAGTGAAGGGAACAGAGTCTGTTTGGAGCGGATTCATTTAACCTATTTGAATAGAAATGGAAGTGATCTAATCTATTTGAAAATATCTGAGACAGAAAAACACTCAAAAATATTCTCTATGCAAAAGACCTAAGACATACTTTCAGATATTGAGACAAAAATGACAACTGACATTTACTCAGCACCTACTTGTGCCAGGCACTGTGCAAAAGTACTTTCCACACACCTGTTTTCTCTGACTTCCACCATAAATGTGTAAATTAGGTGCTGCTATCTCCATTTTATAGGTGAGGAGATTGAAGTCTGCCTTGTTTAAGGGGCTTTTCTAAGTCGAGCCATGAGTAAGTGTCAGAGTTGGGAGTGTAGCAATCTTGAGCTGACAATTATTTTTTTTCCAAGGTATATCTATTGTTTTTGGAAATTAATAGTCTCATTCTTTAGAAGCGATCATTCTTTCACTGTGTTCATTCTATTTATTCTTTTCTTCATTCCATTCTATTCAACTTCTACAACGTTGAAAATTTATAACCAGTTGCTTAATAATTGTTTGCTTTTTTTGATGCAGAGAATTACCCCCAATTTTTCAATTCACTGAATTACATTAACATGGCCAATCACGTTAAAATGTTATGAAAGGGAATGTAATTTTCTAGAATGATTTCTATTTTTTGTATAGAAGTTTATTTTGAGGAACTGGATTCAATTTTTGGAAGTGCGTTCTTAAAATGATGATACGAAAAGCCACTGAGGGGGGAACACGCTCCTTTCACGGTGGCAGCCTCTCTGTGGGTGGGCGTTCTTGTCTGCGGTTTATACGCGGGAACCAGAGGGCTGGAGAGTCAAGACAATTGCCCGAAGTCACAGAGCTTGTAAGCGGTGGAGCAAGGACCGGCCCACGTCCTCCAAAACTGCACTCCCTGCTCTTTCCACTACGACGTCCACATCAATTTAGTTAATTCCGAAGCTCGGCTTGAAATGCTATCTCTCTGCCGTCTGTGGAATCGATTGCCCTCCCGGAGGCGCGCGGCGACCCTGGCAGCTGGGGCGCAGGCCCGCGGCCCCCGGAGCACGGGACACGCCACCGGGCTTCTCGGGACGCGAGTCCGCGGGTCGAGTTTCTCTCTTAGGGTTGGTTCTGCGTCGCCGTTGGCTGTGCTCTCGAAACTTGGGGCTCCTCTCTGGGGCTGTAACTGGGACTAGTGTGGGCAGAAGCGGAGGGACACACATTGCGCACGGATTCTGAGCCGGGGAGGAGAGTGCGCTGTCATTTTCCAAGACGACTCTACAGCTTCCCATCCCCCGGGGTGCACGTTCCATTCTCAGCACGGTTGTTGGTTTCTTTAGACTGGCATGCCCTTCCCACTTCTACTGCTGAGCCTCTTAATCAGTTTCCACTTTGGGGCCGGAATGGTCCGTTGAAAATGCAGCTCTGGTGACACCTGTGTGCTCACAGCTCTTCGGGCCTCCCCACGGGGCGTAAGGTTAAGTGCAGGGTCGCGCTGACCGACCTGGCCCTGCCCCTCTCCAGCCTCAGCAAGCCCCTTTCCCTCGGTGGCCCACTCTGCCCCAGCCCCCAGGCCTTCCTGAAGCTCCTCCCAGTGTTTTCCAGACTCCAGACTCACATCCACTGTCCGGCTGCCTAGAACATACTCTCCCGCCTGCCGCCTCCTCAGAGAGGCTCCCGACCCCCACTCTAAGTTACAGCCCGTGGCCACCTTCTAGTTGCCTTGTCCTCCTCCTTCAGAGTACTTGTCATGATTGGGAATTGCATTTTATCTGTAGGTTTGTTTGAAATCACTTTCCCCACATGAGCACGAGCCACGTGGGGACGGTTCTGTCCCTGCTCTTCTCACACTGTCCCGCTTACAGTAGATTTGCAGTACACTCTCTCCAATGAATTAATGCCCTTTCACAAACGGTTTTCTCAGCCTGAAATGCAACAAACATAGGTACCATTTATTTTGCACTAACATCCCAAGCTCTGTGATGATGTTTCAACTGGGTCAGTCCCAGAGCTGGAGCCAAGCAGCACAGTGCATGTGGGCAGCATGTGGCAGCAAAGACGCCTTGTGGACAGGAAGCTCGCTCTTTGTTCTGCTGCTGGATTTCATTGACTGCAGGTGACAGGGACAGCACAGAAGGATGGGGTTGAACATCACATTCTATCCTGTTACATCTGGATGTTCCTCCAGAGAACAGCGTGCAATCGAGAAGCTGAGATGTGTCAGTGGATCAATGTGGGTTTGTTTTAAAGAGATGAATATTCATATCAACTTTTCAATCTTTTGGTAGGGATAAGGAAAGGTAAAACTCAGCTATCCTTTATTTTCTCTGAATTTGAAAATATTCTTTTTCTGTCCCTACGGGTGCGTGATTGGGAGCAGATACTGTGTAAGCTATCATTTGAGCTCCCTCTGCTGGTGGTGGGTGATGCTTTTTAGCCCAAGACAGATGTCAGACATGCAAGTATTGCTACGAGATGGGGTGACGCTTCCTCCCACTGCTGCATCTCCCTCAGGAGAAGGATGAAGCACGGTACTCCTTGTAAATAGTTTTAATGGCTATATTGAGATTAATTTACATGCCATAAAGGTCACCTGTTTAAATTCAATAGTTTTTAGTCTATTAATAAAGTTGCGCAGCCATCACCATAATCTAACTTTAGAACATTTTCATCACCCCTGAAAAAAACTCCTACCCATTAGCCATCACTCCTCACCCCTCATCCCATTCTCCCCTGCCCCAAGCCCCTGGCAGTCATGAATCCTCTTTCTGACTCTATAGATTTACCTACTTTGGATATTTTGCATGAAGGGGAGCATACAATACATGGTCTCTGTGACTGCCTTATTTCGCTTAGTGCACTGTTTTTGAGGTTCACTCATATTGTAGCATGTACCAATATTTCATTGCTTTGTATTGCCAAATAATATTTCACTTTATAGACGTACCACATTTTGTTTATCTAGTCATTAGTTGATGGACGTTTGGGCTGTTGTTTCTACTTTTTGGCTGTTACGAGTAATGCTGCTATGAGCATTAGTATACAAGTTTTTATGTGGACATGTTTTCAATTTTCTTGAGTATATACTGAAAAGTGGAATTGCTGGCTCGTATTTGTGTTTAACATTTTGAGAAACTGCCAAGTTGCTTTCCAAAGTGGGTACCATTTTGCAATTCTCACACACATGGTTTTTGGGATGGATTTCAAAAGTAGTGCATAAGACAAAGAGAACTCGAATTTAATGTTCATTGTTCATTCTCTGTTTTATTTATGCACTTTACACGGCCCCATTTGCTTTTCATTTGCTCAGTCTATCTCTTCTTCCCCATTACTACTGCAAAATCTCTCTCGTTTTCTCCCCTGTAAAGAGCGGTGATGAGATGATGTCCAAGCTCCCACTCAGCTCAAAAATATTAGGTCAGAATGAAAAAACAAGGTTCTGTCTTGCCTGCTAGCTTCCTCTAGGACATGGGGTGAAACTCCTTCTGGAGAAGCGAGTTGTTGTGGCTCACAGTGTTGACTCTGCCATCAGGCTGTCAGTTTAGATCCTTGCATAACCTTGGGCAGGGACTTAACTTCCCAAGTCTCATGTCTAAAATGGCAATATCAATGGTAGTAATCTAACAGGATTGCTGTGGAGACTAAATGAGACAAAGGCTTCACACGGTGCCGGGAGCTCTGTAAACGCCAGCTGTTGTGATGAGCGTCGTTGCTCCTCTCAGTCTCTGAAGCAGGCAGTGGAACTATAAACAGGTCTGTAGGTGTAGAGAGCTCCTGAAGAGCACGGGCACTT
Organism: Equus asinus; assembly: GCF_041296235.1. Taxonomy (NCBI): domain Eukaryota; kingdom Metazoa; phylum Chordata; class Mammalia; order Perissodactyla; family Equidae; genus Equus; species Equus asinus. The sequence goes on along the minus strand of NC_091811.1, from coordinate 70,024,096 downwards.
CCTTAAGTGACAGCTCCTTCAGGAAGTAGGAAGAGGACAAGAACAGGCAATCAAGAGGCTGCTCTGGTATCGACGTCTACAAGTGCGAACCCCTCAATCTCTGTCTTTGTCTTCAGAAGCAAAGAGCTCAACCTCGGCAAAAATTCTGCGACATTAAAGGGCTGAAAAGTAGGATGAAATAAAGACTTCTTATTAATTTAAGTCCCCTAAATCTTTTTTTCGTGCTATAAACCCTATTTAAAATCTTGTAAAAGCGATGGCCCTGTCTGCATAAAATGCTCATATGTGCACATACTCAGAATTAGCCTACACCTTTGGGTGGTCATGCACTCCTGCATCGGGGCCACGGCAGTCTGTGTCAGTAAGTGCTTCGTTAGATGTGAAGGGTTACTTATTTATGTCACCCCCTTTAAGCATTCTGAAATACTTTGTTTTTCCTTTTAAAATATTTTACTCCAATTTTTCTCAGAAAACTTGGAAAAATCCATGTAAATCACTGTGTTTGAACCATTAAAATGGCCAATTCACTTTTTCCCCCCACAGTTTTAAAGAAAGATTATACTCGTGAAATTTAGGGAAAGATGGTATGAATCTGAAGTTCTTGGCACAACAGAGACAAAAAACAGTGATCCTCAGAGAACAATGCATGGCTCCCATATGGATGAAGGTTCCTGAGTCCCGGGGAAGAACCAAGTCTGTGTCTGCGAGAGCCTTGAGCATCTTGGGTGGGTGGGGAGGAGGACGGAGAGTGTGATGGCCTTTCCCCCTGCTGGAAGGGACGGGGGCGTTCTGTGGTCCCCTCTGAGGTTTCCAGGAGCCCTGGGACCTGTGATTCGTCCAGAATCTTCTCCCAGGCCTTGGAGCTCTGCCAGAGTCTCTGGGACTTCGAGGACAGAGCAGGCAGAGAGTGCCCAGGTGCTTTGAGGTTCATTCCTCATTGGCTGAAGAGTTCCCGCTTTGTCTCCAGAACTTGCCATGTGGGATTGAGGTCAGAGGCGGAACGAGGGGGCTTTTTCATCTTTATGTAGATGTTCACAGTTGAGGATGATACCTCATGGCTTTCCCTCTGTTCGCCCTCCTTGTGGACGTGCACTCTGTTGCCTGCTCAGTTCCCACCTCCCCAAACCCCCAGCCCTGCATGTGGGATTCCAGACCTGCTCGTCCTACACCTGGGGGCTCTGGGTGGACTCTGTCTAGAACTGGGCTCCAGAGACGTGGCCAAGTTTGAGCTCTTCACTCTGCAACCCACAGATTTAGAATAAAACCTTGACTTCTAAATCAGGAAGCTGAATCTCCAAAATGGGAGCTGATTGAAAAGGTTGTATGGTCATTTATAAATAGGAATTTTTTTGTGGCTAAATATGTTAACTTTACTCTCAGGGAATTGAAAGCTGGAAACTGCAGTTGCAGTCTGCAACTGTGAATAAGATGATAACCACAGATTTTATTTTAATTTTTCATGAGGGCTCCTTGGACCTGTAATGCAAGAAGCACTTCAAAGTTTGGATTGCCCTCGAAGAGAAAACGCCAAGTATGTTAAATTGTGCACTTAGTTTTCAGTGTGGAGGAATGAGGCCCAGATTCAGTGTACAAACGCGGTTCTTCAGAGCTCCAAGTGTGTCTGCCATTAAGACACTGTGCTTGCTGTGCGCTGGCTGACTCTTTCTCCCAGAAAGCTTTGTTTCTCTGTGAAACCAAAAATCTTGCCATTGATTTGTACTCACAAAACCCTGTTGATTTAAACAAGGCTCCCAGAGGTGGAGCAACGGCAAAACCGAGGGACTCGATTTACGGAGCTTGGGTTACAGGAAACACATTTAATAGCAGACAGTTCCTGTTTTCATTGTTTTCCATCTAAGTTCCTGCAAAATCAGATTGTCTTTAAATAGATGGTGCTGCACTGCGACCGGGTTCAGTTTCACGTCCCTGGAGAAATAAGGAGTTGTGTAAAGGCTCGCTCTCCCTCGGTCTCACGCATAATGGGCCTAAGTCAGGCCAAGAGGATCAAGATGATCAGCTAAAACAGTGATAGAAACACGACACCGAAGATGTGAACCACGTACTCTCTCAGACTCTTTAATGTAGCTCTCAGTGACCGAGGTTTAATTGCAGGTGGATGGAAGTGAAAGGGAATTTGTGTGAGAGCAATCCCGTTTTGTCTGCCTTGGAAGCACAATAGAAGTTAGACTTAAAGCTTTCTGAGGAAACAAGGAGGGGAAGGAGCTTGAGAAAACTGTCACCTGTGGTTGCTGTCATTGTTTGGAAGGAGCCTGGCTTTGGCAGGATTCCTGGAGTTTTGCCTTGAAAGAAGAGCTCTGACTGAACAGTAGTAAAGCTAATGCTGATAATAGTAATGACGATGGTGGTGGTGGTGATGATGGTGGTGATGATGATGGTCGTGATCATGGCTCGTGCTGACTGAGCGTGTGTTTTGTGTCACAGGTCCTGTGTTCAGCCTTTTCTAGATACCTGATCTCATTCAATATAAGAACAGCTCGTCATGTTTGGCTTGACGCTTCTACTTGCATGGCTGCGTGACGTGGTGGCTAAGGGAAGGTGCCGTGTTTTAGCTCTTCTTCCACTGCTAATTAAGTGACCTTGAGTAAGTTATCTCTGAGTCTTGGTTTCTTGGTCTGTAAGATGGCACAGTAAGGCCTACCTCGTTGGTTTTTGAGAGGATTAATGATATGGGCCAGTAGCGGACGCAAACAGACCACCCTGAAATTTGAACACAGTGAGGTCCATGGGACGTGAACTTTGGGGGTGCAGGACTTCCTGGAGGAGCTGTCCTCTGAGCGGAGGCTTGAGTTACCGGTGGGAATAAGTCAGGAGAAGGTGAGAAAAGGGTGTGCCAGTTCAAAGGAGTTGTGTGCTCGTGGGGAGTTGCATGTGGCTGCACTGCTGTGGGGAGGGGGCTTGAGACCGAGCTGGAGAAGGAAGCAAGCCCAGCTCCCACAGGCTTCGGGTGCCCTTCCAGGGAGTTTGAACTTCCTCCTGAGGTCAGAGGGGAGCCATGGAAGAGTTTCAAGTAGGAGAGTGACATAATTAGATTTGCTTTTTGTGACGTTCACTCTCCTTGAGATTGAAGATACTGTCTGTGAACAGAGACCATTTCTTGACCCTGAGTTTGAGCAAGTCCCTGACCTTGACCTCTTTGTTCTGGGAACTGTCATCAATGAGCTGACAGGTATGCAACACCTGCTGCTCTGATTTCTGTTGTAACCTCTTCCTGCTCTGAATCTCCCCCATCTGAGAAAAGTCTGGAGGATGGAAAGGTGGCTCTGCTCACAGACGCGGCTGCGGCCCATGGCCTGGGCCACACAAACACGTCTTTTCCTGAGTTGCCTTATTGTTTGTGGATTATGTACTTAATATACTAAATGCAGCTAAAATTTAATCTCAGGTTGACTTTCAACTGCTTTCTTCTGGATGGCAACCATTTACTGAGTTGGTTAGGTAAAGCAAACCATTTTTAATGTTAATCTAAATAAAACAATAGTGAAGAACAGTTGTAGACACCCCAGCTCTCTCTCCCTCTCTTTTTTTTGTGAGGAAGTTTGGCCCTGAGCTAACATCTATGTCAGTCTTCCTCTGTTTTATGTGGGGCACCACCACAGCACAGCTTAGCAAGTGGAGCTGGGGCGGCACCCGGGAACCTGCGAACCCTGGGCGGCTGAAGCAGAGCATGAGCTTAACCACTATGCCACTGGGCTGGCCCCACCCTGTCTCTTCTTATCCCAACCTGGCTGTTCGTTATTTGAGCAAAACACACAATGAAATCCAGTTGCATAAATGATTTTATTTTTTGAGGGGAGAGGTTATCTGTGTTTCTGCTCACTTTGAACAGAAAATTGACTCTATTTTATAATCATGATCTTATATTCCCTGAAGAGTCTAAGAAAATTCTCTTTTAAAATAAAATTAGAAAATTAAAAAATGAGCAAAGGCTCTGAACTGACATTTTTCCAAAGAACATGTACAAATAGCCAACAGGTATGTGAAAAGATGCTCAACATCACTAATCATCAGGGAAATGCAAATCAAAACCACAATGAGTTATCACCTCACACACACCTGTTAGAATGGCTATTATCAAAAAAACAAGAAATAACAAGGGTTAGCAAGACTATGGACAAAAGGAAACCCTTATGCACTGTTGGTGGGAATGTAAATTTGTGCAACCACTATGGAAAACAGTATGGAAGTTCCTCAAAAAATTAAAAATAGAACCACCATATGATCCAGCAATTCCATTTCAGGGTATTTATCCGAAGAAAATGACAACACTAATTAGAAGAGATATATGCACCCCCATGTTCATTGCAGCATTATTTAGAATAACCAAGATATGGAAGCAACCTAAGTGTCCATCAGTGGGTAAATGAATAAAATGAGATAGACGTATATAAATGGAATATTATTCAGCCATAAAAAAGAACGAAACCTTGCCATTGGCGACAATATGCATAGACCTCGAGGGCACTTTGCTAAGTGGAATAAGTCAGACCGAAGAAAACAAATACTGGATGATCTCACTTTTATGTGGAATCTAAAAAAAAAAGCCAAGCTCACAGATACAGAGAAAAGATTGATGTTTACAAGAGGTGGGGATTGGGGGTGGGAGAAATGGGTGAACTGTTGTTTTTTTAGTTTAAATAAACTAAATAAAAATTAAAAAAAGAAAAAAATTAAATAATAAGGTGTTTCTAGGTCATATTTTATATAATGATTAGCAATTACTATTTTATAAATATTTATCAAAGTATCAACACCGCACAGTTAACAGATTGAAGTCATGGGGGTTGTTTGGATTCCGGTGAAGCAGGCATTGGATGTGTTGACATCAGGCGAACCCTTGTTTAGAAATCAGTACCTTCTAGACTTGTGGTAAAGTTAGAAAGTTGTTAATCTATCCACAAATAACAATCTGTGCATAGTATCCAAAGGGTAAGCAATTACAATTTAATTTTAAGAGAAATTAAATGTCAAAGGATTGTGCTAAAACTTTTATTGGAAAATTTTAGACTTTCTTAAGAAAGAAAAATATGTACAATGGAAATCAAATATATTTGCTTTGAGTTCTTTGGGAGGTGGCTTAGGACTCTTGGAGCATTTTGCGTTTTACCAACGCTGTCAAATCCCGTCTGGTGCTGGTCAAGGCTTTTACTCTCCCTGCTGGCACAGGCAGACATTGGTTTGCATGACTGTGTGTTCCCAAAATATTTTTTAGAAGTATCTAGTGGATTTATACCAACCGTGGCAGGATGATAGAAGACCACATTTCCATTATAATGCCTTCAGGAATGGAGAGAAATGTCATCAGGTCACAAAAGATCCATCAGTTTTACACTGTGTGACGTTTGGGTAAGAATGTGAATGATTAGTGGTTTTCAAAAGTTGTTTGGAATTCAACATCCTGTGTCAATGTTACTTGAAAAATATTTATAGGTTCTGAGTCAATGAGATGCCATTTATTCCTCCATGGAATTCATTCTAAAATGTGTGGAATACTGCCTTGACCTTAGTCATTGCAATATATTCCCTGGAAGTATCATTATTGTCAATAAACAGATTGTTCTGCCTCCTTGACTGACTTGTATTGTATTATGACCACCCTATGACTCTGGAAATTAATGAGATCTTTGTATGAAGAGAAAATAATTTAATTCAGCAAGAATTTATCACATAACTTCTATGCTGGAGGAAGTCTGATGGGCATTGGGAGAAATGGAAAAGAATTTCCACTGGAAGTTTTAATTAACACACTTTATAGTGAATTCTGCTATAAGTATCGGATAGTGAAATTGCAGCTTATTACATGGAATAATGAATTCGCTTCTTTGGGGTGAGTACACGCAGTAAAGCTCTGTGAGGAGGGCTGGGAACCCCTGCACTTGCTGCCTCGTGCTCTCGTTTCTAGAATTATTGCCTCTGAAGCTGCCACACACCTCACTATACATCATTATAAATCTCCTACGGCAGACAGACAGACTTCTAAAGAACATAGTCAAGTACAACGAGTGCTTAAAGAAACATCCTTAAATTTAACACAGAAGAAAGAAAACCCACCTAGAACAGGGAGGATAAAGAGCAGTAAAGTCAGTGGTCTGGATTCCTCCATTAGTCAGACTTGGTTCCTCAAGACCAGCCCAGAGCTACTGACGCTGTGTTTCCTCCTCCGATCTCCCGGCTCCGTCACTCGCCCTGGACTCTACCCGCATTGTCCCCGGAGCTCCCATAACCTTCTCAGTCACAATTCGGTACACTTCAGTCACTAAGTTATCTAAAGGGCTGTAGAGGCAGTTTGGCTCCATAAAAATAAAGCCATGGCGATGTAACCAGATCCCTCTCATTCATGATTTTTATTTCTACTCAATATTTGTATGTGATTGGCCGAAAATTTGGATAAACGTAATGGTGGTGGTAGGAATAGAGCAGAGGAAGAGGGAACTACGTTCGCTGAGTGCCAAACCATTAAATGGGGTAAGGACAGTCTTTTCAACAAACAGTGCTGGGAAAACTGAATCTTCACATGCGAAAGAGTGAAGCTGGACCCTTGCCTTACACCGTATATAAAAATTAACTCAAAATGGATCAAAGATCTAAATGCAATTGTTAAAAATAAAAGTCCAACGAGAAGTTGCTGTTCCCTGAGATGGGGAGGACTATGAGGGGACGGGTCGGCAGGCAGGGAGGTTAGAATATCAGACATTCAATTTTGGACACGTACGTCTTGAGCTGTGTGTTAGATGTCCAAATGGAGACGCTGAGTAAGCAGTTGCATGGATGAGTTTACAGTTAGAACTAGAGAGAGAGATTTAGGCGTCCTCAGCATTTCGATGGTCTTGGAAGCCCTGAAAGTTGCAGTGATCAATGTATACGGAGCAGTCTGCGGATGAGCAGGGCAATACTCCTGGTAAGTGTTAAGAGATCAGGAAGTTGATGAGGGACGAGCACAGGAGACTGAGGAGGAGCACCCTGTGAAGTGAGAGGAAGACCAGTAGCACGGCCACCGTGAAAGCCAGGTCCGAGTCCCACGTAGCATTGCGACCATGCTAAATAGTTATTTTGCTTTTATTTTAACATAAAAATCATTTTTATGATTCTTAAAAAGGTTGTGGACAAGTGCATTAAAATATTTTCCAGGAATACAACCAGTAAACTGATGACTATCACAAAAGTGATCAACAAATTGTATCACTAAGAATTTTGAAATGACTGAGGATCTGTCAATCAACGTTCTTTCGTGGGGACTGCTTACTTTGGACTTTATTTGATACTTAGGCTTCATTAGTCCCTGAAACTGAGCTTCTCTCCTAAGAAAATTTGCCATAGTAAGCTTCACAGGAAATAGATTATAGGACTAGAGATCCAGGAAAAATGGCTCAAATCCATACAACATCAAATAGAGGTTTTTACGAAGTCTTGTGATTCCACATGAACGAAAAGGCCCTGTGTTTAGACATCTCTCAACGTGGAGAGAAAGTAAGGAGTTTATCTTTAAATATCACCCAAAAATTAGCTGGATGAACTCAGAAGATGCACTTGGATAAGGCAGGTGTAGGCTGATTTCTGCCCAAATATCCACTGACAGTCAGCCAAGTGCCACCCGTGGCCGTGAGTTTCTCACACGCGGTGTCTGTCAGCTCTGCTCACGTCCTTGCCGACTCTGGCTGTAATGTGGGTCAGTCCTGCCTGGACCTAGGCAGCTGCCGTGGAGTGTCTTTTGATGTGACTGTCAGCAAATTGCAACCATGGAACCTTCAGTTACTTATGATACGTTTACAGAGCTTCTGACGCTAGTGATGAGAATGCACGTGTGTTGGTCTGATGGAATAAAGCTGAAAGTGGGAAATTGTACATCCTGTCACTCTCTGTCTCAAACACTTTTTGGATTTCCCAGAGTTGTTTAGAGAGGAAGTTATGCAGGAAATGACTCTCAGCAGACTGACACTTGTTAACGACGGCAGTGTAGCCTGTACTAACAGATCAGTCAGCAGCATGAGGAGGGCTGAGCACGTGGTGTTGTGGTCCTGGTTACGGCTCCTGGTTGGGTTGGTTGGCAATTACTTGCTATTTTAAACTGGTTTTGGGGGTAGGTGAAAGAGGGCATGAAATTCCCTGGAAGAGCTTTCTCTCCTATTTTTAGATATGATTGGAAACTATTTTTTATTTATTTAGGAGAGTGAAATTGTGGCCACGTAAACAAAAATCTGAGCAGTAAACTCATCAGCGTCAATTATACAATCCCATTTACAGTTGCAACAAAGAGAATAAAATACTAGAATAAAAATAATAAAAATAAAAGAATAAAAAGTAGGAATAAACTTAACCAAAGAGGTGAAAGCTCTGTACACTGAGAACTATAAAATATTGTTGGGTGGTTGACCAATAGGTGCCTTTTTGTTTGTATCTTTGTTTCTTAGTTTTCAGTGTGTGCGGGACATATGTGTGTTTCCTGAACAGAAGCTGTGGAGATGTGGAAAGTCACTCTCTTTTATGAAAATACTGAATATCAAATAAGGAATTAACAAGGATCTGTTTTTCCACTCCAGAGATGTGGGAACTTAAAATGCATAAAAAACCCCATCGTGAATGCTGATTAGATTATTTGGTATTGTATTTTACAAGGTTAAAGTGCCTGGCTCAGGGTAGATGATCAGTCAATATTTATAGAATTTGATTGGGGAATTAAGTTGCATTGGCCTAGAAATCTCATCATCATTAATCAGTTTCTTTTGCTAGTTTGGTTATTAATTCATTACTCATTTATTTCACAGTTGATGCCTGCTATGTATAGTAGAGTGTGCTAGGTCCCATAAATGTGATGTGGAATATGATGTGGGCCTTGATTTCAAAGAGTTTATAATTTCAAGTGGGGAATGATATAAATGCAAGGAGCCAGAAAATAAAGTAGAAAATTATTACAATGAGAAAAGATATTCTGAGTTCCAAGTTTGTAAGTTCCAAGCTCATAGACTTTTGGAACCCCAAATGGTGGTAAGCTCAAGGCCACCAATGAACATTTATTTGTTTATCTTTGTTTATTTACTTGTTATAAACCCTCTAAAAATGATGTGATAGGAATTTTCATTTAATGAGACAATTTACTTTTAAAGTCCACTTCTGTGATAGCAAGGCTGTAGCTCCTGGTGAGACTGACGTGGAACCGCCAGAGGCTGGTCAGTGCTCCCCACAGGAACAGGGTCCCTGGATTCCACGTAGCTGCTTTCTCCTACAGGTAATTTATATTTTAAGACTTCATAATATTGGAGATTTCAAACAGGTAACATGTTTTTTATCTTTTTTTCTTTTCCAGAATTTCTTTTAAATTTTGTGCTGAAAATGCAACACTTTTCAAAATTAAGACGTACAACTAAACAGGTGGTTGTTACTATGATCCTACTGCTTTCGTAGGGTGTTTCCAAGGCTTTGATATAACAGCAACTATAAAAGCAATAATAACTTCATATTTATTATGAAACATTCAAGTTTTCTACAAAATAGTAAAAGGATCTTGTAATAAATATGGCATATGCATGTTTCTATTAATGTTTAGCCTTTATGATATTGAACTTCACAACTTTATTTGGTTAATTTAATTCGATCAACAGGATGGCACTGTTGACATTCTCGTCCTTCTGGATTCTCTTACGTTGTTTGCTTAGAGAGGCTGATACATTGAAATGATGGTCCATTGTTTTCCTCCTTATTTAGTCCATTACGTAAAATAGAACTTGGTGTCACGAAGACCCGGTTTGAATCTTAGGTTTGACATTTACAATAAACAAGGATGATATTTAATAATCTGGAACTCGTGGTCCCCACTGGTCTGTCTTCAAGCTCTTCTGTGAGCTGTGTGTTAGCCTTTTGGTTGCTGGACCATGGAGAGGCCCCTGGGCCCCGGGGAGGAGCAGGTTATGGGACTTGCGTGTTTGGGCAGCGAATCCGTATGGAGGTGTTTCAACATCTTAACACCTGATAATAATGTGCCAGTGTACACCCGCTAAATACTAGCTCTGTTTATGAATTTAATCTCACTTTCTTTATCTGTAAAATAAGTAAAAAATATACCCTCATGTAGGTTCTGCCTGCCTCGTAGAAATTTTGTGAGATTCAAATGAAGCAGTTGTTCAGTAATAACAACAGCTGTAGGTCTGGCATGCTTGTGAGTGTAATTGCTAGAACATACGATTCTCACAAAAATCTTAGGAGGTGTTATTTTTATTTCCATTACAACAACCCTAGGAGCTGACGAGTACATAATCCGCAGGTTCCAGAAGAAGTCAGTTTAGTGAGATTAAGTAAGTTGCCTAGAATCACATAGCTAGTTAGTTCTTGGGCAGAGAAAGGATTCAAACCCTGATATTCCCTGAAAATATGGATGTGAAAGCTTAATGTTTGATAGCACACACCAGTCCTGTTGGTCACACCTTGTGCACAGGGGTGCGGGACCTGTGGGCCTATAGTCCAGACCATCACTTGTTTCAGTCCTTTTTCGGATGGCTGCCAGTACTGTTACACTCTATTGCCCGGGTAAAATTTGGCAAAGAGAAGTGAGAAAACTTGGGAGGTAAAAGCATGATTAAAACTATTTTACTTTGGGAAAATGTGTTCAAACTTTTAGTTTAGTTTGGAGCTTAGTGTTATGTTGGCAAGAAATTCTGTCTTTCAAAATGAGGTTTTCAATTTCTTTATTAATAAACACACCATTAGACATTGTGTTGCCTAAGTGGCAGGTCCAGTAAAAATGTTCAAACATCATACTTGGTGGGAAACCTCAGAAGCCTCCCCTGTAAGGTCAGGAACAAACGAGGAGCCTGTGGTGACTGTTCAACGAAGGATGGGAAATATGGGAAGTGAAAGAAATAAGGGACAAGACTGTAGGAGGAGAGACAAAACTGTCAGTGTGTGCAGACGATGTAATTAGTTACATAGAAGACCCAAGAGAACCAACAGACAAGCTATTAAAGCTGAAAAAGGAGCCCAGTGCGGGTGCTTGAGCGCAGCTCAGCAAGTGCAAATGAGCAGATTCTTGGCTCCAATAGCCAGTTAGACCATAGCATGGTGTTTACAACAGCCAGAAGGAAACCCCTGGAGTATCTAGGAACTGACGTAAAAATGCAGAAGCTTCATGGAGAATATTTTAAAACCTTCTTAAAAGACATAAAAGTAGAGCTGACTTCCTAGGAAGAGAGAAATGACACACCGGTGGGAGGAACATTCAACATGGGAAACGTGAATTCTTCCCAAATTAAAGCGTAAATTTAATATAGTTAAAGGAAAAACCCAACAGAAGTGAATTGGGCACATACAAATCCAGACATGGCTGAAACTATTCTTCAAAAGAAAGGCAATGTGGGGAAATTTCTCACTGGATAGTAACCCCATGTGAGCCTGGTGGACACAGCAGAACAGAACCCAAAACAATCTGTGTGTCTGTGGGGAGGATCATGGAGGAAATGGTAGGTTATTTAATGCAGAGTGTTGTGAAAACTGGCAAGGTATTTGGAGAAAAAACAGCCCAAAACTCACAGCACAAAATAATACAAAATTATCCCCCATTGGAATAGAGAGCTAAAGGTAAAGACAGAATCATACAGCTGTCATGAACAATGTTGGAGAATATCTGTAACAATAGAGTGGGAAAGGATTTCTTAAAGGAGGTGAAAAAAAGCACAGACCATCAAGAAAAAATTGGTGTCATTGGTGACATCAAAATGAAGGATTTCTTTCTTTTTTTCGTTCGAGGAAGATTAGCCCTGTGCTAACATCTGCAACCAATCCTCCTCTTTTTGCTGAGGAAGACTGGCCCTGAGCTAATATCTGTGCCCATCTTCCTCTGCTTTATATGTGGGACACCTACCACAGCGTGGCTTGATGAGCGGTGTATATGTTCGCACCCAGGATCCGAACTGGCGAACCCAGGGCCGCTGAAGCAGAATGTGTGCACTTAACCATTACGCCACTGGGCTGGCCTCAAGGATTTCTGTTTTGTGTAGGACACTGTAGACAGATGGGAGAAGATATCTGGGATGTGAACAACCAATAAAGGGTTAAATATAAACAAATCCTACAAACCCACAATAAAAAGCCAGGTGATACAACAGAAGAATGAGCAAGCATATGAGACAATTCACAGGAGGCGAAACTAAAATAACTAAGAAAATCAAGAAAGCTCAACTTGGGTAATTGAAAATTAAAACTTTACACATGAGAATGGCAACAACTAAAAAGTTGGATAATATCAAGTTCTGCCAAGAACGTGGGAATGAGGACCGCTGGTCACTGCTGGGCGGAGCGTGAGCTGGTGCAGCCATCCTGGGGCAGTTTGGGAGCGTTTAGGGAAAGTGTGTGTACAGCCCCGTTGCCGCTGCAGCTCTGTGGCTGGGTGTGCCCGGAGGACGTCTTGCCTGGGGACACCGGCACAGGCCTGCGAGTCATCCTTCAGAGTCGTTCGCGATGGAATCTTCTAAACTCATCGAACGCCAACTTCTTTTACTCCTCGAGCATCTGGCTGGACTGGTATTCCGTGCTGTTCACGGTGGGAAACAGGATCTTGGTGAATTTAGGGACATGTCCCTCTGGGATGCCAGTGCGCACAGTGCAGCCCCACGTCGCCGTCAAACGAGAGCTGCTTGCGGTGTCCCGTGATCTGTTTAGGACGCAGTCCAGCCTCAGTGAAAGAGCTCCAGTCTGTGCTGCATTCACACCACCCCACAGGTGATGGATCGCAGTTTGCAAGTTTGCCTTTCAGCTGGTGGGTTGCGAAGAGACAGTGCACTTTTGAGAGGTGGGGATGACTACGCTGTAGAGAGAAACTACTGAAATGAGAACTTCTTTAAATAGAAATGGAATATTTGTGGGATCATTTTTAAACACACCATTTAACGTGTGTCAAACAAGATTTTAGTTATTAAACCTGCATAATTAAGATTATGCACCAAACGGATATTGGAGGCATCTCTGGAAAATGAGCTCGCCAATGATGTCTGGTTTTCTTCAGACCTTTCTATATCACATACATCTTTTACAATTAGTATGTACTGATTTTGATTCAGAAGTACAATATAACTACTTTCCTTTTGAAAATCAATTGAATATTAATTTCCTTATCAATGTCAAGAATGCAGTAGAAACTGTTTTCATCTATATAAATTGAGAAATGCATTGCACTGTTAATTCCTTCTATATCCTTCCACTTTTGAGTTTTGTCAAAAGAATCTGAGATTTTAGATTCAGAATATTATTACTAAATTTTTTTTTAGAATCCTGTATCATATTTTTTGAGACTTTAAAAAAAATTTGAGCAGTTTTATGGTAGTACTAACTATAATTAGGCAATACATTATATTTCACTACATTAATTGCTGCTTCAGTATCTATTGCCATGTGACAACCCACAGCAAAATTTAGTGTCTTAAAACCCACCAATTTGATATTGTCTCTCACAGTTTTTGGGTTGGCCGGGCTCATTTGGGTGGTTCTCATGTGGGGCCTCTCGTGTGTCTATAGTTGGGTGGAGATTGAGGCCGGAGTCAGCTGACGGCCTGGGGACTGTGTGCTCCTCCTCGTGGTCTCCCTCCAGCACAGCCTGTGTCTTCCCACACGCTGCTCGGGGCTCCCAGCGGAGGGAACGGGAGCCCCAGGTCAGTTAAGGGCCGAGCCTGGAATGTGCGCAGCATCGTGTCTGCAGGTCTGTCCACGTGGCAGTCACAGGCCTGACCCAGAGGTGAGAGGGTGGAGAGAGGCTGCACCTCCTCCTGGGAGAAGCAGGGCCATGAGGGAGATAATGTCACAGCCACATTGGGAGACCTGCCACAGTTGTTCACTCATTTCTTTTGGTTATGCTTTTTCCGTCCTTAAAACACTTTGATTCGAGTCTCTGTTGCTGGAGTATTTCCTAGAGTAGTTATTTCACAAAGTGATATGCTTCCTGAATCTTTACAGGGCCTTTTTGCCCTTAGATGTGAAGGATAATGTGAATGAATGCAGAATCGCTGGATCACAGTCTTTGTCTTTAAGAGCATCCAAAGCATTTAGTGTAGACGAAATGTCTGTTTCCAAACGTTTTCCTCTTTGTGCATTTTCTTCTCTTTTTGGTGAGGAAGATAGACGGGCCCTGAGCTAACATCTGTGCCAATCTTCCTCTACTTTATCTGGGACACCTCCATGGCGTGGCTTGATGAGCAGTGTGTAGATCTGTGCCTGGGATCCAAACCTGCGAACCCTGGGCCCAGTGAAGCGGAGTGCGTGAATTTAACCGCTACCCCACCGGCCGGACCCCCTTGTGCATTTTCTCTTTTCTTGCCACCTCCCATCCCCTATTCTGGTTTGGATATATGTAGTTTTCTTTTCCTAAAGACTTCAAATTCAGCAGTTTCATCAGTAAATGTCTAGGTTTGTTCCTTTCCACGTAAATTCGACCGGACACACGTTGATCCATGTGGCTGAGGAAGACGTGGCTTCCCAGCTAAAATAAGACTTACTGTGTAGTTTCTGATTTATCTTTATGCATTCTGTCTCTATAGAGGGTTCCTGTGGTAAGTAAATCGCGTCTCTTGCATTTGTTGTTCTTAGCTCCTCTTTTTTACTGTTGTGACTCTGGAGAGGGCCAGTCCGTGCCATGGCTGGGGCTGCGGGAGTTTCCCAGGGCCGTTGGAATGACGTGCGCAAACTCGGCGGCTTACAACAGTGGAAATTCTCCTCCCCATGGAGATAACAGAGAGAAGCCCAGAGCTGGAAGTCTGGAGTCAAGGTGTCAGCAAGCCCACAGACTCTGGGGGCGTCCTTCTTGCCTCTGTCCAGCTCTGGGTTGCCAGCCATCCTTGTCGTTCCTCAGCTTGTGGGTCATAACTCCAGTCTCTGCTTCCATCCTACGCTGTCTGTCTAGGTGTGTCTCAGTGTCCCTGTGTCTGCACATGGCCTTCTTATAATCACACGGGTTACTGGATTTAGGGCCCACCTCCATCCAGTGTGACCTCATTTCAACTTGATTTCATCTGCAAAGACCCTATTTCCAAATAAGGTCATGTTCACAGGTACTGGGGAGGGGGTTAGGATTTCAATATATCTTTCTGGGGGACACAATTCAGCCCACAACAGGGGCAGGTCAGACTGCAGTGGTCTGAGAAGTGGATTTTGCAAGGAAGTAAAGATAATGAGTAAAATCTTTTTCAGAAAACACAGTGGTGAAGAGAAGGAGAGAAGCGAGCAGGAGTTAGAGAGAGTCACAGGGTTTGGGAAGATGTTTGAATGGCTACGGGAGAGATTCACCGGGGAAGAATAAGAGACAGAGGGGGGAGAAAATGCAGACATGATGAAGAGCAGGAGCAGGCAGGAGAGGACCGTGGCAGAGACTGTGCCCCCCACATCCGTGCTTCCCCTCTCCGCATCCTTCGATGTTTAGCTGGCTTCGTAATTGTCCATCACAAAAAATGTGTGTCCTTGCCTCCTCTGCAGCTAGGTGGGCGTTGTGATCAGGTTCTGGCCAGTGGGAGGAAAGCTGATGTGTTGTGTGTTGACTGGAATGCACGCACCTCGGCCGGAGCTTCAGTAGTCATCCTGGACCATGAGGTGGAAGCCATATGCTGAGAACAGTGGAGACGCAGGTAGGACGGAGCCGTATCTCTGATGATGGTGGAGGCACTATCTCAGCTCTGATTTGCTTAGGTAACGTCTTAATTTTTGCAAAAGACAAATTTCTATTCTGTTTAAGCCACTGTTATTTTGTGTTCTCCTTCACTTGCAGTTGAACTTAATTACGTTGACCTGAATTGTGACTGAACGTAGAGCGACCGGGCAGGAGGGCTCCTAATTCATGGAGGAAGGACAGGGGTGGACAGTGGTGTGGACGCAGACGCACTGGTGAGGGTGCTGGGGAGTTCAGCGAGTTCCTGTCTTGAGGCGTTGATTTTCTCTCTAAAATGAAAGTGGGTTTAGTTGTTGAGAATAACAGAGGGGATCTTGGCAGAGCAGGTTTGAGGTGAATAGTGAAGATTAACAGAAGGTTATTGTGAGGCCTGAGAGGAGCCGACAAGCAGGCTTGGGTGTGGGCTGAGCTGGAGGGTGCGTGGCGTGATGTCAACTGAGTCCGTGTTGCAGCGTGTGTCCTGTGGATGGCAGAAGGGACACAGGGGAGGCAGCCCAGTCAGACCTGCTTTATGGGGTGAACGGACCAGGGAGCTTTGCAGCAACACCTGGGCTACCCTCTTCCCGGCCATTCCCAGACGGCGGACGGACGGTGTGAACGGGCCAAGGTGCAGCCACGCAGGCTTCCTCCAGCTGGAAAAGGGGCCGGCTGGGAAGGCTTGGCCTTGAAGAAAGCTCCTGAACGCACGCAGCGTGTTGTGTGGGTGGACGCCGTTTCTGATCGTGTCGGGAAGTGAGGAAATGCCCCAGGGTTTCAGAGGTTGTACCATGTTCGCCATCTTTTTGACAAAGGGAGATAAATCTAACTGGGCAGCCGGCTCCTTGCTGCCCCATGCTTGATTCTGCTCAGTTATCGGGACTGAGCTGCAGTAACACAGCGCACGGGGAGGGTCAACAACCCCAGGCCAGAAATCTTTTTATCTTAAAGAAGTCTTTATTGGACGAATATTTTGTCTTGGTTTTATCACTGTCATGAAAAGAGTATTATTATTTTGAGATAAAAGGGAGCATCTGAACAAATAGTGTCAGAACCACAGTGAAATTTGTGCTACTGGTTTAGTACTCGACAGTTTTCAAGATACATTCCAAACTATATCTCATTTAATCTACAAACAATGCTGTAAGGTAGGTTTTATTATGACTACTTAACTTACAAAAGAGGACATTGAGGCTCCGAGAGGTTGATGATTTTTCCAGGACACATAACTAGCAAACATTAGAACTGATTTTTGACTCTAAGGTCCAACGGGTGCATTTCACTGTGTTCGTCCTCAATGTGGTGATTACTCGCAATGCGTCATCAGTCTGGACAGCTCCACTGTGATGGAGGCAAGGTTTTCATTTTCCCTGAAGGTTTTCCAAGAGTTTCAGGCTTTTTCAAATTATTGTTCAAAATTTCAATTTGTGTGTTTGTGGTTGTTAGTTCGAGGCAGCATATGCACCTTCAGTGGGATCTCTCTTCTCTTGAATTGCTCGGTTTTCTGAAGCCTATAAATCTTGAATGCTTGAAGACGGTACTTGGAGGCGCAGCTGAATGAATAAAGGATGTCACGTCTGCGTGGGCCTCCGGACCTCACGAAGGCAGCAGAGTCTTGTCCCCGTCCCTACTCCTCGAGGGTGTTCACAGCCCTCAAACAACCCTGGTTCTGGTGTGTGGATGTGGTCACTGTTCTAATGACTGCAGCACAAGAATGTGTTTGCTTACAAGTACGTTCAGAACTTTACTTTTAAAGTCAGCATCTTCTGAGTATTCATGGCCTTGGAGAACAGGAAGAAGCAATAGGAAGATATATTTGGGATCTCTGCAAACTATTTTTTTAAAATGCAGAGAGCAAGGCCATATTATTCTCAGAAGACCAGTTGGAACTATTTGCTATCACTTTTGGAATCTGGGTAAATCAATGTATCAATGACAAATAAAAAACACTTATTTTATAGATACAGGCAGTAAAAAATATTTGAAAATAGTGTATGTATTTGTGTATAAAAATAAATGGAAAAGTATTGTTTGCTATTTACATGAAATAGTTAAAATATTTAAATTGCTTAAAATATTATGAAAACATTTTAAGGAGCAATAAATTTGTGGTGAGTGGTGCTTTGAATTTTTTAATATTGAATTTTACGGTGGTTTCCTAATAAAAATCTCTACTACTTATTGGCCATTTATAACCCACCAAACATTGTGCAGAATGCTCTTTAAACACATTTATTTTCACGGCAACCGTATGCAGATATTTTGTTAAATTTAAAAACTGGTGCTTTGTATTTGCTTGTTTTTTCTTAGGAAATGTATCCAACTCTTTCCTATCATTTATTAATCTGGAGACAATAAGCGTAGCTATTTCAAACTTTAAGTGACTATTTTAAATGGAAATATCTGTCAGTTAAGAACATATGTTCGCATTGAGAGACAGTTTTAAGAAAAAAGAATTCCAGGGCAACATAGGCAGTTAATAAACCGCGGCTATGACTGTGACGTCCCCAAGGGCTCTGCTCACCACGTGCTCGCTGGCGTCGTGAGGCCGCTTCTCGGTGTGTGCAGGCTGGATCACAGCAACGAGCAGTCAGGGTCGGGAGGAGCACAGCCAGGAGGCAGGGTTGGCAGTTACTCCTTTCGTCCTTTTCAGGGGACGGTTACCACTCAGTGAGGTGTCCAGCTGTTGGGGGCTGGCATTTACCTCTGCACCCGCTTTGTCAGGGAAGAGTGAGCTGGGCCGGAGTGCAGCAGAGCTGGGCTGGATTCTGATCCTGTTGTCTTGGGCTCGTTACTCATCCTCTTGGAGCCAGAATTCTCTCTGTGAAAGGGTAATTACATGTTCTGGCATGAAGCTCCCAGCATGGGGTCTGCACAGCCTCCTCGGCCCCTCTGGTACCTCTCTGTGCTCTCTGACGGGCGGTCCTGGACTCCTCAGGGCTCACAAGAAGAGGGAGGAGCAGCTGGAGGGGGTCTCTTCTGCTCTGTCGTCTCCTCCACCTCCTCCCTGGCAGACGAGCTCTGTTAACTCTCAGCAGTCACTATGTTTTAATCGGATGATTGGAAAAGGAATGACTGCTGGCTGGTGTCTGGCTTAGCTGGCAAAGGCTAACATCCCATGTGAGTGAAGGGTCCTGCGCCTTATGCCCCGGTGGTCTCAGATGAACCTTCACATACAAAGGACAGCAGAAGAGCGGAACAGTGTGTGAGGTAGACGAGATGGGCTCCAGAGCCCGACCATGGGGCCTACCCGCCACCTCTGCCGCCTGCCAGGTGCGCATCCTCTGCACACTGCCCACCTTTCTGTGCCTCAGTTTCTTTGCGTTCGACGTGGCGATTATTAGAGTCCTGCATGGGCTGCCATGAAGGTTCTGTGAGCTAATGCGTGTAAAGTGTTAGAGCGGAGCCTGCCGCGCTCTGAGCCCAGCACAGGTGTTACTGCTGTCGTTGATGGTCACGAAATCAAACGACGCAAACTTGGCTGCCTGAGTTATGGAAAGTGTAAGTTAGGCTCTTTAAAAAAATCTCATGTCTGTAGGCTGTTTCCCTCCTTACCTTGAATTTTCGTCCCGGTGTGTGGGTTTAGATGATGAAAACAGTGCACAGTGAAATCAGAGTGTAAATTCCAAGAGAAGAAACAGAACCACCACATTTGTGGTTTTCACGCCAAACCTACGCTGCGTCCGGGTTGAAACCTCTGTCTGGTTTGGTTTTAAAGAGCAGGTTAAAAGAGCCTTCAGTTACGTGTTTCAAGTGTCTAATGAAGACTCAGCGTCTGCACGGACACCAGGCCGCGTGACTTCGTTAGAAAAAATTCACTTGATTTGCAAAATGCAGTTCGAATTTCTGAAAAAGACTAAATCTTTGACTACATCTTGCCAAATCTAATGTCATAAAGACACAGTGATAGGATCTGCCTTCATTTGCATGTTCTTTCTTTCCTTTTTGGCCCCGCGCACTAATTTAAGAAAACAAGCTCAGAAACTGGTTAAGACCTGAGTCAAGGCTGCGCTCAGTGGCTCGTGGGCAGAGACTTCCCTCACATCGGGGTGAATTTGTGTCCAGACGTCGACACTAACCTCCAACTCCGCACACTCTAGTGACACGCGTTCTCTCTCAGAGCCCTGTCCTGTGGCCCCTCCAGCCCCCTCGGAGCCGGTCACTCACCCCGTGTTCCACCCTGGGACACTGAGCCATGGTTTTGATCGTGGAATCTGGTTAATCTATATCCAGAATAACTGCAGAGTCTGTCTCCTTCCCTCCCAGGGCCGGCCTCACCCTCGGCCGCTCCGCGCTCGGCTCATGCTGGGCCTCGTGGGTGCTGCAGGCGCGTTCATGGTGTGGGTCTCGAAGCTGAAATTGTGCAACAGATCGTTGTAATGCCTTCTTTTAGTGACTCCTAGAATCTCGGTGCAGATTAATCACAGACTTCAGCTGCTCCCTCCAGCGGCAGGAGCCCTTCTCTTGCCTTCACTCCCTGACTGCTGTGTGTCCTGGACCCTGGCTGATGCCCCATGGATGATGCTGAGTGAATAAATAAGCACCCAGAAGGGTGTCAGTTTACTCCGGGGCCGAAGTGGCTTCGCAGGTGGTTTCAACTATGAAGTAGTTCTAAGAAACAAAATGCAACGTACTTCATCTGAGTTAATGGCTAGGTGGGATTCTAGTTTTAAAATCATACGCATCTTAGGAAACCTAAGGTTTGAAGAGAGGTGTTAGTGAAGACCAAGTTTTCCTCACACCCACAGCCAGTCATCAATTAGATCTGCAATCAGGTATTTTTTAATGGGATGGAAAAAAGCCAATTCCCCTCCGGCTCACCCCAAAAATCTGTGGCAGGAACGGCCGCTGACCTCCCGCGTCGAGCTGTGTCTGGGGAGCAGCGCCGGCCAGCCCTCCCGGCGGCGGGGATGGGGCGACTGCGCCCCTGGACTGAGGGGGCGAGCGGGCGGACCCCGCCGTCAGCGCCCAGCCACCGCGGCCTCGAGGGCTGCGCGCCCGCCAGCAAGCGGTGCAGAAACGGCGGGGCCTCCCCCTGCGGGGCCTGACCTGTCAGATCGGGTCGGCCCGGTGGGGCCAGGATGTGGGCGGCCCTGGTTCGGCCCCAGGGAGCGGAAATAGGGAAGCCCTGGCTCCAGGGTCCGCGGAGTGCGGTGCGGGGCCCGCGGGAGGCCAGGGCAGGGCGCGCGGAGGGCGCGCAGGACGCGCACGTGCGGCATCGGGGTCTGAGCGCAGAGGGCTGTGGGTCCCCTGCCCAGGCCCGACGGTCCGTTCAAACCGAACGAGAGAGGGAGTGCCTGTCACAGGCAGATGGGGGTCTTATGGGGAACTCCAGGTACTGGTGACTCTCCTGCTTAGGGCATGTGCTCCAGCCAGGGGCCGCTGTCTGCTGAAGCCCCTGCAGGCCGCTTGGCCACACGAAAGGAACTCCCCCAGCAACCTTGTGCTGACTGTAGCCAGACTTTCAATAGTCGTCAAATGGGGGAAGCCACCTTCAAACCCCGAACACGCACGGTGGACTCTCACATGGATGTGAAACAGACTTTCCTTGTTGGTTAGGCCACCAGAACTTTGGGGTGTATTTGTTACAGCTGCTGTATTTCCCTGACTGACACACTGCCCTATTCCTGCATATGCATGTTGACTCTGTAATAGTGTTGCTTGTCCCTCACAGGCTAGCAAAGTGTCTCATAAACTTTTGTACCCACCATAATACTCAATCTAGGGCTGATTAGATTGTTTTCAATTCATAAGCATCTATGTTTATAAAATTGTGAGCATCAGATAAGATGGTTGAAAGTTGTTTTTTTTTTTTTTTGAGGAAGATTAGCCCTAAGCTAACATCTGCTGCCAATCCTCCTCTTTTTGCTGACGAAGACTGGCCCTGAGTTAACACCCATGCCCATCTTCCTCTACTTTATATGTGGGACGCCTGCCACAGCATGGCTTGATAAATAGTGTGTAGGTCCTTACCCAGGATGTGAACCAGCAAACTCTGGGCCCCCAAATCGGAGTGTATGAACTTAACCACTGTGCCACCAGGCTGGCCCCTGAACCTTGTTTTGAGGGAACTATCTTCTGTGAAATCTCTCCTGCTGTCTTTTTGATTCATGGAACAGTGGTGTGGATGGTAAAGTCATCTGACTTGATCGCTGGTTTTTCTTTTTCTTTTTTTTTTTAAATTTCTTATTGAGTTAATGATAGGTTACAATCTTGTGAAATTTCAGTTGTACATTATTGTCTGTCAGTCGTGTTGTAGGTGCACCCCTTCACCCTTTGTGCCCACCCCCCACGTCCCGTTTCCCCTGGTAGCCACTAATCTGTTCTCTTTGTCCACAGGTTTAAATTCGTCATATGAGTGGAGTCATACAGAGATCGTCCATCTCTATCTGGCTTATTTCACTTAACATAATTCCCTCAAGGTCCATCCATGTTGTTGTGAATGTTTTGTCCATGTTTTGTTCTTTTTTACGACTGAGTAGTATTTCATTGTGTATATATATACCACATCTTCTTTATCCATTCGTCTGTTGCTGGGCATTTAGGTTGCTTCCATGTCTTGGCTATTGTGAATAATGCTGCAATGAACATAGGGGTGCATGGGACTTTTGGGATTGCTGACTTCAAGCTCTTTGGATAAATACCCAGTAGTGGGATGGCTGGATCGTATGATAGTTCTATTTTTAGTTTTTTGAGGAATCTCCATACTGTTTTCCGTAGTGGCTGCACCAGTTTGCATTCCCACCAACAGTGTATGAGGGTTCCTTTTTCTCCACAACCTCTCCAACATTTGTTACTATTTGTTTTAGTTATTTTTGTCATTCTAATGGGTGTAAGGTGATATCTTAGTGTAGTTTTGATTTGCATTTCCCTGATGATCAGTGATGATGAGCATCTTTTCATGTGCCTATTGGCCATCAGTATATCTTCTTTGGAGAAATGTCTGTTCGTGTCTTCTGCCCATTTTTTGATCGGGTTGTTTAATTTTTTGTTGTTGAGCTGTGTGAGTTCTTTGTATATTATGGAGATTAACCCTTTGTTGGATAAATAACTTGTGAATATTTTTTCCCAATTAGTGGGCTGTTTTTTTGTTTCAATCCTGTTTTCCCTTGCCTTGAAGAAGCTCTTTAGTCTGATGAAGTCCCATTTGTTTATTCTTTCTATTGTTTCCCTCATGTGTGGGGTTATGGTGTCCAAAAAGATTCTTTTGAAGGTGATGTCAAAGAGTGTACTGCCGATATTCTCTTCTAGAAGACTTATTGTTTCAGGCCTAATCTTTAGGTCTTTGATCCATTTTGAGTTTATTTTAGTAAATGGTGAAAATGGTTGATTTTCATTCTTTTACATGTGGCTGTCCAGTTTTCCCAGCACCATTTGTTGAAGAGACTTTCTTTTCTCCATTGTAGGCCCTCAGCTCCTTTGTCAAAGATTAGCTGTCCATAGATGTGTGGTTTTATTTCTGGGCTTTCAATTCTGTTCCATTGATCTGTACATCTGTTTTTGTACCAGTACCATGCTGTTTTGATTACTGTAGCTTTGTAGTATGCTTTGAAGTCAGGGATTCTGATACCTCCCATTTTGTTCTTTTTTCTCAGGATTGCTTTAGCGATTCAGGGTCTTTTGTTGCCCCATATGAATTTTAGGATTCGTTGTTCTAATTCTGTAAAGAATGTCATTGGGATTCTGATTCGATAGCATTGAATCTGTAGATTGCTTTAGGTAGAATGGACATTTTAACTATGTTTATTCTTCCAATCCATGTGCATGGAATATCTTTCCATCTCTTTATGTCGTCATCCATTTCTTTCAGAAAAGCCTTGTAATTTTCATTGTATAGATCTTTCACTTCCTGAGTTAAATTCACCCCAAGGTATTTTATTCTTTTTGTTGCGATTGTGAGTGGTATTGTATTCTTGAGTTCTTTTTCTGTTAGTTCGTTATTAGAATATAGAAATGCTACTGATTTATGTAAATTGATTTTATACCCTGCAACTTTGCTGTAGTTGTTGATTACTTCTAAAAGTTTTCCAATGGATTCTTTGGGGTTTTCTATATATAAGATCATGTCGTCTGCAAACAGCAAGAGTTTTGCTTCTTCCCTCCCTATTTGGATTCCTTTTATTCCTTTTTCTTGCCTGATTGCTCTGGCCAGGACCTCCAGTACTATGTTAAATAAGAGTGGTGATAGAGGGCATCCTTGTCTCATTCCTGTTCTCAGGGGGATGGCGCTCAGTTTTTGCCCATTGAATATAATGTTGGCTGTGGGTTTGTCATATATGGCCTTTATTATGTTGAGGTAGTTCCCTTCTATCCCCATTTTGTTCAGAGTTTTTATCATAAATGGCTGTTGGATCTTGTCAAATGCTTTCTCTGCATCTATTGAGATGATCATGTGGTTATTATTCCTCAGTTTGTTGATGTGGTGTATCACGTTGATTGATTTTCAGATGTTGAACCATCCCTGTGTCCCTGGTATGAATCCCACTTGATCATGATGTATGATCCTTTTGATGAATTGCTGAATTCCGGTTGCCAAAATTTTGTTTAGAATTTTTGCATCTATGTTCATCAGCAATACTGGCCTGTAGTTCTCCTTTTTTGTGCTGTCCTTGTCAGGCTTTGGTATCAGCGTGAGGTTGGCCTTGTAGAAAGTGTTAGGAAGTGTTCCATCCTCCCTAATTTTTTGGAATAGCTTGAAAAGGATAGGTATTAAATCCTCTCTGAAAGTTTGGTAGAATTGCCCAGGAAAGCCTTTTGGTCCTGGGGTTTTATTCTTTGGGATGCTTTTGATTGCTGTTTCAATCTCTTTCCTTGTGATTGGTCTGTTCAAATTGTCTCCTTCTTCCTGAGTGAGCTTTGGGAGATTGTAGGAGACCAAGAATTTATCCATTTCCTCTAGGCTATCCATTTTGCTGGCATAGAGTTTTTAGAGTTTTTAGTAGTATTCTCTTATAACTCGTTGTATTTCTGCGGAAATTCTGTTATTACTCCTCTTTCATTTCTGATTTTATTTGAGCTTTCTCTCTTTTTTTCTTTGTAAGTCTGGCTAGGCGTTTGTCATTTTTATTTATCTTCTCAAAGAACCAGCTCTTTGTTTCATCGATCCTTTCTACTGCCTTTTTTGTTCAATAGCATTTATTTCTGCTCTGATTTTTATTATTTCTCTCCTTCTGCTGACTTTGGGCTTTGTTCTTCTTTCTCTAATTCAGTTAGGTGTAGTTTAAGATTGCTTATTTGGGATTTTTCTTGTTTGTTAAGATGTGCCTGAATTGAGATGAATTTTCCTCTTAATACAGATTTTGCTGCATCCCACATGAGTTAGTATGGCGTGTTATTATTTTCATTTGTCTCCAGGTATTTTTTGGTTTCTTCTTTAATTTCTTCCATGATCCATTGCTTGTTCAATAGCATATTGTTTAGTCTCTACATCTTTGTCCCTTTCTCAGCTTTTTTCTTGTAATTAATTTCTAGCTTTATAGCATTATGATTGGAGAAGATGCTTGTTATTATTTCAATTTTTTTAAATTTGTAGAGGCTTGCCTTGTTTCCCAACATATGGTCTATTCTTGAGAATGTTCCATGCGCACTTGAGAAGAATGTATATTCTGCTGTTTTTGGATGGAGTGTTCTATATATGTCTATTAAGACCAACTGTTTTAGCTTTTCATTTAGCTCCACTGTTTCTTTGTTGATTTTCTGTCTGGATGATCCGTCCATTGATGTGAGTGGGGTGTTGAGGTCGCCTACTATTATTGTGTTATTTTTGATATCTTCTTTTAGGTTTGTTAATAGTTGCTTTATGAACTTTGGTGCTCCTGTGTTGGGTGCATAGATATTTATAAGCGTTATTTCTTCTTGGTGAAGTGTCCCTTTGATCTTTATATATTGGCCCTCTATGTCTTTCTTTACCTGCCTTATCTTGAAGTCTGTTTTGTCTGATATAAGTATTGCGACACCTGCTTTCTTTTGTTTGCTATAAGCTTGGAGTATTGTCCTCCACCCCTTCACTCTGAGCCTGTGTTTGTCCTTGGAGCTGAGGTGTGTTTCCTGGAGGCAACAAATTGTTGGATCTTGTTCTTTAATCCATTTTGCCACTCTGTGTCTTTTTATTGGAGAGTTCAATCCGTTTACATTGAGGGTGAGTGTTGATGCATGAGGGCTTACTGCTGTCATTCTGTTGCTCGTTTTCCGGTTTTCCTGTGTTTCCTGTGTGTTTTAGCCTGTCCATTGACTTCTGCAATTTCTTATGCTGGGTTTCTTAGATTTTTCCTTATTTATGTTTTGTGTCTCTGTTCTGTTTTTTAGTTTAGTGGCTACCCTGAAGTTTGTATTCAGAATCTCATGTATAACATAGTCCATTTTCTGGTGGTCTCTTACTTCCTTAGCCTAGACTGATTCAGTCCCTTTCCTCCTCCCCCCCCAAATTATTATTTTCATCTCTTATTCCAACTTGTGATGTGAGTTTGTGGTTAGAGTGATAAGATTGTCTTTGCTTCAGTGATTTCCTTCCCTTTTTCCTAACGCTATAGTTGAATATTTGCTATCCTATTCTGATTCTGTCTATTTGTCTCCCTGCTCTGTGTTTTGTGACCCCTTACTCCCTTTTTTTCTTTTCTCATGTATGAGAGCCTTCTTGAGGATATCTTGTAGTGGAGGTCTTGTGACTACAAAGTCCCTTAGCTTTTGTTTGTCTGGAAAAGATTTAATTTCTCCCTCATATCTGAAGGATATTTTTGCTGGATAGAGTATTCTTGGCTGAAGATTTTTATCCTTTAAAGTTTTGAATATGTCACTCCAATCTCTCCTAGCTTGTAAGGTTTCTGTAGAGAAATCCGCTGAAAGTCTGATGGGGGTTCCTTTGTAGGTTATTTTCTTCTGCCTTGCTGCTCTGATTATTCTTTCCTTGTCATTCATTTTTGCCATTTTTACGACTATATGCTTGCAGTAGGTCTTTTTGCATTGACAAATTTAGGAGATCTGAAAGCTTCCTCCACACACATTTCTCTCTCAATCCCTAGATTTGGGAAGTTCTCTTCTATTATTTCGTTGAGCACACTTTCCGCTCCATTTTCTTCTTCCACACCCTCAGAAATTCCAATGATTCTTAAGTTGCATTTTCTCATTGAGTCAGCTATTTCTCTGAGATTTTCTTCAGTTTTTTTCATTCTTAGTTCTCTTTCTTCCTCTGTTTGGAGCCATTCAGCCTGTCTATCTTCGATTATGCTAATTTTCTCTTCTATGGTATCTAGACGGGCATTCAGGGTATCCGTATTCTGTTTTATCTGATCCATTGTATTTTTCATCTCTAGTATTTCTAACTGATTCTTCTTTATAATTTCAATCTCTTTTGTGAAGTAACTCCAGAACTCGTTGACATGTTTCTCTATATTTCCCTTTACCTCATTGAGTATTTTGATGATAGCTATTTTGAACTCATCTTCACTTAGTTTATTGATTTCCAAGTCCTCAGGACTTGATTCTGTATTTTTATTGTTTTCCTTTGGGACTGGAGCTATTATAAATTGCTGGATGGTAGAGAAGTGGTTTTCCCACATGACGCTATTATTCGGCTGCAATTACAGCCTGTCGCCACTAGATGGGGGTCGAGAGGCTTGCTTTCTGAGCCCTGTGCCTTCAGCCAAGGCGGCGGCGCCCAGCGTGGTTTGGGGGGAGGGGCCCTTTCACTCACACTGACCCTATTGGATCAGCTCTCGCTTTCTGGTCTCCCGGGGCCCTGTCTTGCTGGGGCTCCCGACCCGAAAGCTTTCCCCTGTTAGAGGGTTTCGCTGCACTGGAGGCGGGCATCCGGGAGGATCCCCCGACACCCGGCCCCTCCCCTGCTCCTTTCCGCACCCGCGCAGCGATTCCAGTCTCTGGGGATGGGAGCCAAGTTCTCTCCTACCCACTCCAGCTCCTCCGAGGGCGGCTCCAGCCTCTCCGCCTTCCATCGGTTGGCTGCTGTGGGTCTCTGACGGTTTCTGTTCTTAGGATTGTTTTTTTGGTTGGAAAGCAGTTACTCTTTTTGGTTGTACTTTGGAGGGAAGAGAGTCCCGGGTGAGCTCACGCTGCCATGTTGCTGACGTCACCCCTGGTTTTTTCTTTAATAGCATAAACTTTATTGAAGAATTTTCGGCTCAAGCTTTGACTTTACAAAGCATTTCCTGACAGCCTTTCCCCTCATTTTTCCCAAGGTAGACATGACTGCCCCTCTTTTGAGCTTGTAAAGACGTTTTCCATAGTAACTACAACCCATGCTTATGTTGTCACTTGTGTATCTGTCTGTCTCTTCTCTACCATAAGCTCTTTGAGATCAGTACTGTGTTAAATGCGTCTTTTTATCTCAAACAGCCTACAAATTCCCCACTGATAAGATGTGGCCTATGCTCTCAACGAACCTACTGTCCTTCACTTACTAGTAAGTAAGGAATAGATGTTTCAATTCCCAGCTTTGTGGGTTACTTTCTCTTCCTAAGCTAAGACTGCGGAAGCAAATCGTCATTGGTTATCCAGAGGAAAAATGTGTGAAATGAGATCAGGATAATAAAATACTGAAACCTTTAAACATATCAAAATCTTGCCCATATACAAATCTGGAAAAGCAAGAAAGTTTTAAAACAAAATAGTTACTACTGTTTCTAGAGGTGTACTCAGAAATGCAAGAAGGTGAGCAGGACATCATATGTTTGAAAAATTCGGCACAGCACCATATGTTAACTCTCAGTATTTTAACTTATTGTCTCTTTTAGTCTCTTTAGAGAGCGGAATGATAAAATAGAGCATGACTGGACTGTGAGTCTTGATTCTAAAGTGGACTGACTGTAAATATGTGAGTTAGGCATTTAACCTTTCTGGGCGTGAATCAACTTATCTGTGAAAGGGGATTGATGCATCATGCATTCTAATTTTATGATTTAATGACTTTAATTTTATGATTTAAGTTTGAATGCAGGTGTAAGGCCACAAGCCCAGCTGGGCTAGGCTGGCAAGGTATCATGCTGAGAGACCAAAGAAAGGACCTGGAGACGGCAAACGAGACATATAGGTTTATTGGGACTGACTTACAGGAGCGTGTCCAGTGGCGGCCGGCTGGACGGAAGTGTGCACCTGCAACTGTCCCCCAAGAGAAGCTTGCTTAAGTAGGCAGAGGAACAAAGGCTGCATGCTTGCCAGCGGGCTGTCCTTGGTACGACCAGCATTCCCAGAACAGTAGCTCACATGGAGGGGCTCTCTGTCCATGTAAGACGTGCTGTTCTCGTGGGATAGGGGAGGATGCAGACGGGCCAGGCCCAGATCGTTACAGCAGCTGGGTGGCCTGCCCAGAAGGAGCCAGAGGACACATGGTTGCAATGGGCCTGGGGTTTCTGCTGAGCAAGTGAGGCCTGGGCCCTACAGCAGGATGATTGAAAAATATGATATTCATTGAACATGTTTTGTCTAGGAATTATTTTGCTCAAGTATATTATTTTCTAGAAGGTTTGCTGCATTTTAGATATTTGCAATCACTTTGATCTTGTGGTCTTCATTCATGTCTTGTTTTTCAATTACTTACCTTTTAAATAATGTAACTTTTTACTTATTTTGATTTTATTTAAAAATACATAAAAGTATAAAGAAGAAAGCATAAATCACTTATAGTCCCTTCACCCAAAGAAAGAAACTACTGTTCACATTTTGTTAAGATTTTTTTGGTATTTTTAGTGTATATTTTCTAAAAATTGGGATTGTGTGCCTGTGAACATTTCCTCTCTTCTGTTGTCTTTCCTTCTTTCTTTTTTGATTTTGATGTTACCTTTGGAGCATTTTCCCTTGTCATTGGTTTGACATTCCATTGTATGGAAGACCCAGCGTTTATTTAACCATTTCCCTGAGTTTACAGTTTATTTGTTTAGCTATTTTCGTGTTTTCAGTTGGTGAAAAGCTACTCTAAGTAGATTTCATTCTCATCGGGCTTTGTTTATAATAGCTGATCATGAAACACTGTAAAGTGTACTTCAAGTAAAAAAGACTGAAATTCTATATTCTTGAGTTAGTTTTCTACACATGAGTCAGGTTGGCATTTGTCATCATCTATTAGTTGACATTTTACTCTTAATTAAGTGTCCTTTAATTACTAGTAAAGCAAAACAAACTGGAAAAATCAAAGAGCATGAGAGTACCTTTTATTGGTCAGAAAGTATTTACAGAAACCTTCTTAGATAAGTAATTAGAATGGTTTATGTTCTATTCTTTTAAGAAATTATTAAGTGGCACCGAGTCAAACAAAGTAACAATAATCCATTTATATAATTTTCTTTCAATGGCAATGTAGTCATTTCATCACTATTATCTTTATATTCTTGCTAAATAATGATGGATAGAAAGAATCATTTGTAAAAAGTTGCTTTGTGTTCATAATAGTTCCTGAAAATGAAGATTTCATTTTTTGGATTAAAAAACTACAACTCTCCAAATAGTGTTCTGAAAAAAATGCATCCTAAGCAAAAAGTTATTACTACACATTATTTAAAGAGGCTGAACACTTCGGGGGACCAGTGGCTGATCTGATGGAAGAGCGTAGCTCCAGGATTTGAGAAATCTGTGCTTCACCTTGGCTCTGCAACTGTCCGACTGTGAGTCAGAAAACCTGTGCTTCAGGGTCCACACTGCTGAGCAAGGGTTGGAGAGCATGACCGCTCAGTTCCCTTTCAGCTCTACAATTTTATGGGTCTTGGATCCTCTTTTTCTAGGCTGGGGAAACAGAAACAGGTTGTATCAGAAAGAAATGGATTGTGACCTATGACACATTGATGGCAGGAAAGGCCCGGTTCTCCCTGTATCCACGTCCACTGCACGTGACTTTCAATTTCTCCCCATCAGGAAGTAGAGTCTGTTTCTCTGCTCCTTGAATCTGAGTGGGCCTTACAACTTGCTTTGGTCAGTAGAGTGTGCAGAAGTGGAGATGTGCACCTTTCTGAGCCTCGTGTGCATTCTCCCAGCCCAACCTCACCAGCGCCTGGAGAAGGATCCCACTGAGAGATGGAGCCGTGCCGAGCCAGCCCAGCAGTCACGGCCAAAGCTTTAAACCCAGACAAGACAGCTCGCACCTGACTAGAAAAGCATGAGTGAGTCTAGCTGAGAC
Organism: Equus asinus; assembly: GCF_041296235.1. NCBI lineage: Eukaryota > Metazoa > Chordata > Mammalia > Perissodactyla > Equidae > Equus > Equus asinus. The sequence continues at coordinate 69,993,350 of NC_091811.1, read as the reverse complement.
CAGAACCATCCCATCACCAGCAGAATCTTGAACTAAATAATTTCTTTCTATTTAGAGCCATTGAGTTATGTAGCTATGATCTGGGCTTGGGGAGCCAAGGAGTCAAAAGAAAGATTTCTTGGACTCTCAAGGTCTGGTAGTAGTGCTCCTTTATTCAGAGAATAGCGTGGGGACGGGACCCACGGGCGGTGAAGGGCTGCAGGCGTGGGGACGGGACCCACCGGCGGGGAAGGGCTGCAATGTATTGAGGGTCAGGGCTAAATTTATAAGGCATGGGTACATGGCTTATTTTTACCAGATAAAGGAAAGATGATGTAAAAAGTCATGAAAATGGTATCAGTGCAGGTGGGGTCTGGTTATTGTGTGGTCATATAACTGTATATATTAATTGGGTCGTATAGATCGGCGTGTAGGCCAGGATGCCCTGGGCTTCTCTCCCTGGGGCAGCCTTGATCCACATCAGCTGTTTGTTACGCAGCATCATTGCGGCAAACGCAGAGCTAGTCCGTAATCCTCTAGGACACTTCTGTCTTGGTGCACTTGCCCCTACTCCTGAGAATTCAGCTAGGGATGTTTTCTTCTACCAGTGCAGTGTCTCACCCGCAGGCCCCTGGTCCTGAGGGCATTAAGCATGCAACGTGTTATGATGGAGCTGGCGTTTCTCCCCGAGTCCCAGCAGAGCGGCTCCTTACGTATTTCCTGCCTTGATAGATATGGTGTCATGACTCTCCCAGGTTTTTCCCAAGAAGGAACGATCTTGGAGACGTCGTAATACCTCCTTTTCTTCTCCACGGCCTCCCTGTGCTGTCTCATCGCTGCTGTCTTGGTTTCAGCCTCAGCCTCTTGCTTCGAGAAAGCTGCGTTACTCTCTAACTGACCTCTCTTGTGTGTAAACTCTCCCACGGGCTAACCTGGGAACCTGGGATCAAGAGCACGCACTGAACCTTTCAGAGAAAGAAGGAATCTGATCCTCGTAGGAAACGTGACCAAATTATCGAAAAGACAGAAGATCAGCGAAGTGCGATGTAAAACACAGGCCACAGTTTTGTTGAGTCTGCAATGATAAAAAAATCTTAACAATCTCAGCAATACAGAAAAGAAAAACAACTGCGACCACATCTGAATAATTCACTTTGCTAAAATATTATTTCTTTGGGGGAACTTCAATACTTACTGGGAAATTTAATGAGTGACTTCATTAATCATGGCACTGAAATCACTTGCTAAAAGTTGATTTTTTAAAAAAATGAAAGTTTTTGTTCATTTCCCCACAGCCAGCCCAGCAGACACTCGGTGAGAACTTGTTGTTTTCCTTCACTTTGATTCAGCCTCCTCCGTCTGAACCTCACGTCGCGCTGAATTCCATGCTTAGGTTCTGTGAATATTTCACGTGCTGACGTGTGTAATCAGGGCAGCAGAGATGTAAACTGACATGGTTTTTCTTCAGTCAGAACTGGAAACAGTCGCTTTATTTTGTGGCCTTTTGAAAAGTACGAGTCTGTGTGTGAACATCAACCTCGGTTTTCAAAGACAGGAACAGCTCCACCAGGAAAGCGAGTCTGTGCTTCTTAAGACAGGCGCTGGGCTTGCCGTCAGAGGAAACAGGAGGTTGTGGCTGGCGCCTAATTTTTGGTGAAGGTCAAAAGGATGAAAGGAAAGTCTACCTGCTGCTGAGAAGAGGAATCTGAGGCCTCTCGGATCATCACGGAAGCACCGACCCGATGCGGCGGCCTTGCTGGGAAACGGCCTGTGACGACCGGCCCCGAAATCTGAAATGCCATCAGGGCCGCCTTCCAGTGCCCCGGGCAGAAACGGCAGATTCCTAGCCCGAGCGGAGGCGGGCCCGGTCACCGTGTCCTTTCAAAGCTGACCTGGCACATCTGGGCTCCGGCGGGGGGCACCGTGGCCACGGCCCATTCTTCTTAGGGCATTGCTGGTTTTCCCAGGGTGCATTTTCTGAAGCCTCCAGATAAACAGTTTTTGAAGAAAAGAAAGGCATAATAGTAATTTTTTTTAAAAGATAGATAAGAAAAAAGAATGTAAGTCAGGTACATTTTTTCTCCCCTGAATAGTGAGATATTTTTGGTAAAGAGACTATATAGGCCTCTACCTGTGGAATCTAAAAATGCAGACTCGGAACAGAGAGTAGAAGGATGGTCACCCTGGGTTGGGGGCGAGGAGAGCCGCTGGTCGAGGGTACAGACGTCCAGCTCTGAGACGGGTAAGTCCTGGAGATCTGACGGATGCACGGTGGCTGTAGTTGACGAGATGTTGTGTACTTGAGTCCTGCTGAGACAGCAGATCCTAAGTGTCCTCGTTACACACAAGAAGGGGCTTCCGTACATACACAACTACGTGAGGTGATGGGCACATTAATTAGCTTGCCAGAGGTAATCATTTCACAATGTGTACATATATCAAATTACCATGTTGTACACCTTAAATGTATACAATTTTTATTTGTCAATCCTACCTCAATAAACCTGGAAAAAAACATTAAAACAGCTAAGCAGAAGAAAAAGAAACTATACATGTCTCTGCTTTGACAAATTTTGTTTATAAATCTTTAAAACCAACATTTCTCTATTGAATCAGAGGAAAAATCATTTATCTTGGGTGGTTACAATTCTGATTTCATTTATTTTGTCATCTGGGCATCTTATGATGGGAAATATTGTGAAAATGCCTTTAAAAAATATTATGCTTAGCATTTCATATGGCTTATTTGCAATGTCACATTGTTTATTTTGTGCTGAAAGTTAAAAACTCCCTTTATAGCCAGTGAGCTATCAGCTGTGACAGTTGACTGCAGAAAGGGAGAAAGAGAAGGGAAGATATGAATCCTTTCTGGGAAAAGTTGGTCTGAGAACAAGTTCTAAAAACTCAAAAATTTCTCTAGGGATGGAGGGTCGAATTTTGTCAAAACATTGGCTGCTTTCATTAAAAAAAAAAAATCAATGGCCAAAGTTTCAGCTAAAACCCCTGAGAACTGTCAAGAGTCAAGAATCTACCAGATGGCAGCCTGCCTGCCTCGATGAAGCTGAGAGAGTAACAAGCACGTGAGTGGGGCACACGGAGAAGAAGCAGCTCTCCAATACGCCTGTTCCTACTTGGAGCGCTTTTTAAAGGGCGCATAGACGGGGGTCACAGCCTAAGTTTATGCATCTTTTGATGTTGTTCTGAATCAGGAATAAATTTCCAAAAGATGGCCCAGTGGGCAAGTCAAGAACAAAGGATAGAGATTAATCTCCAGTGGGAAATAAAGTTGAGTGTCAGTTATTCAGCAAATGCTTCTCTCCTCACAAGTTCCTTTGTGCCACCATGACAGGCGTGAAACACGTTTCCTGTTGTGACTGATCCAGAACAGTTTCTTGGTCCTTTGAAATTTACTTTTGTCCATTTAGTTGACAGATTTGCATACCTCGTGTGCTGGGTGCTGGGATCCAAGAAGAGAGAGCTTTCTGCCCTCACCAGCCTTTTGGTTTATCGGGATCCTCAGACTGTGGCCGAATCTGCCGTCACAGGGTTTTGTAAATGAAGTTGTACGTGGACAGAGCCACACTCATTCGTCTGCACGTCGATAGGGATGGTGTCACATCACAACAGCGGAGTGACCAGTGGTGACGGAGACTGGACGGCTCTTGCCTAAAATACTATCTGACTCTACAGAAAAGGTTTGCTGACTCGATCTAGGATCTTTCTGAAGCAGCAAATCTGGAATGGAAAAGGGAAGACAAGACACAGGAATATCAAGCCCATATGTTAAAAAAATCACAGTGCCAGGCACATAGCAGATACTAAAAAGTCTTCCAATTGGAAGGAAATGCCCTTCTCTGGCTGGCTCACAGTCATAACACCATGTTGACAGGTCCAAGACCACGCAGTCAGTGCTTACATGGGCAGTTGTCTTCCCTCTAGTTGTCACAACCTCGTCTCTGAGCACAGGCATAACCAACGCCAGTGGATTGTGCTGTGGATTATCGGTGTTGGTTATAAGGGTGACAGTTGAAAGCATATGACTTAATTGGTGCAAATTTTCCAACATGGCAGACCAAATAACGGAAAGCTTATCCCTTTCTGATGCTGGGCCACCGTGCTTTGTGAGTTACACAGAGGAAGAAGTGTTGGGAGAAGTAATGGTGGATAGAAAAGAGACCGAGACGAGACGGCAGCATCTCTGAGATGGTCCTGCTGAGTGGGGGGGCTGGTGTCCCCTTGGAAGATGTTTTAGTTGAGAAAAGTCAAGATTCTCCTCTTGTAAGACGGAACTGAGGGATGGGGCACAGTGCCCTGCTCTGTGTCACCAAGCTGCTGGTGTAAGACTCTCCAGAATTGCCCTGGAAGTGAGCCACGCGGAGAAGTCTGCCTCCAGCTTTGGGCTGTGAAGCAGAGGGGTCACCAGGGAGGATGTGGGACATTGCCGTTGCATGAATCTCTTGTTTGCCCAGGATGCTCACTCCATCGCTGCCTCCATACTGCCGTGACTGCGTGTCTGGGAAGCCACCAGCCTCACCTAGTAGGGTAGAGAGGAAGTGACTAGCTTTTCACCATCGCCCAACCAGTGGAGGATCACGGGTTCTCCCGGCTCTGGGAACTGGGGACGAAGATGTTCCTGCACTCCTACGTTACAGACAGAGGCCCGTCTACTACACGCACAGAGTGCTGATGGCCGATTTTAGAGTGACCTCAGTCCAGTGCTTTGGGTTGGGAGAGAAAGCAAGAAAATGAACAACTCAATTTCAATGAATCATCCAAGAATGCAAGATCTCATTTTCTTCAATTAAATTAGCTTTACTTTTTCATAATTTGATTTATGATATCACACTTGGTGACACATATAAATGTCCGGTTCTCAGTAAATAGGGGTGACTAATTCAAACAAACAACTTCTCTTGATCCAGGAAAAACCAAGTCAATACTCAGGAAAGGCTGAGAGAGAGAAATAACGTCCCAGCAGAGCATCTTCACGGGGAACCCTGAAGCTTGTGACTCAGGCAAGCCGTCTGGTTTCGGGGCTTCGGCCTTCAGTCGCCACATGAGCCCCTTGCTGTGCCGCTCTGCTAGATTCCGTGTCTGTTTCCTCTGGAGAACATGTTTTTTTTTAACAGAACCAACCCTCCCGTTGACTAATGTACAGCTCTCTGTTTTCTTCTCCAAGCTAAAAAAGGAACTGAGCTCTTGGAAGTTGTTTCTGTCCTGGGAAACACCTCCGTAATAAAGTCAACGCTACGCGGCAGGTGCTGGGGAAGTGCAGACACGGCTGATGGGGATAAACATGGAAGGTCTCCTTGCTCCTCGGAGAAGCTTGCTCCTGTTGGTGGCTCTCGCTGACTCTCGTGTCCTTCTGCTCTGTCCAGTCTGGTTGAGTCGACCGCTAGGGTGGCCCCAACTTTCCATCTCTCCTCTGTCTGGGGCAAGACACTTCCTCTGACGCCGTTTTCCTTCTTTTATAAAATCAGGGTTATTATAGCACCTGAGTGGGCTTCTCGTGGGTATTGGTAACACGATGCATGTAAAATACTTAGCAGAGTGTATAGCACATAGTGTTAAATATCATTATAATTCAGAGTCCAAAATAAAAAGTGGCAGACACTTCTCCCCCAGTGGTGTGACTCCAGGGTGCACCTCTCTCCGGAAATCAGACTTTGTGGGTTTAAGTCTCAATATGAGATTGCAAATGTTTAATTCAGGGGAATCCAGGCTATTTTTCTGAGCAGGATAATTTCTGTTCCTCTGAAGACTCAGATGCCCTGGGTGGAGGGCTGCTTTGTCCTCAGCACCTGGGGTAAGCAGAGAGGAAGTGGGGAGCCCTCGTCCTCCCAGGAAAGGAGAGTGTGGCCGAGAAGTTCTGACCATCCGGGATGGGCTCTGTTCTATCGAGGACCTGGTTAAGGCATGAGGACGGGCCTGGAGGGCCAGGCATGGCTGTTGGCACCCGTGCTGAGACTCAGAACGGGCACGTCGCAAGGGGATGTGGTGCAGGATGGGGGCCCAGTGTTCACGTGCTTCCTGCCGTTTGATGTGATGATGGTGGAGCGGTTGGGTGAGGGGCCCCCAGGGAGCTCTTCAGAAGAGAGCGCGGCCTCGCGGCTGGGGTGCCGGGGGGCGCCCGCCACGCTGTGTGCTCCGTGTGGGCTGCCTCACGTGAGTCTCACGCAGCCGCACGGACGCTGTCGTTCCTGCAGCACACGGATGGGGCGACAGAGCTTCGAGAGGTGGAGCCGCTCTTCCGGGGCCACACGGCAAGTGAACTGCAGGGCCGGGATTAACCTCCCATCGAGGCCTCTGGAGTTCAGCTCTTTTTATTCTATTTTTTAATTATAAAATACTTCTTCCTTTAAAATAGGATGTTCAGACAAGAGAAAGGAAAGGCACAGAGAGAAAATTCTCATACTAAATACCTGAGATTGTGGGGATGAGAAACAGCCTCAGAGAAAACCCCAAAACGTCAGCGCACAAGGAACTGCAAGTGGAGGCTGAGCCACGTTCTCAGAACTGGGACTCGAGGTCAGGAAACGGGCAGAGCCAGTGTGCCTGGCATGCCCCACTCATGGGGATGCTGGGGGACGGCGTGACGTGGCACTGGGGGCCCAGGCTCCAGGGAGGACAAACTGGGGCTGAAATCTACTGGGCACTCAATTGCTGGCTCTGTGACATTAGGCAAATCCCTTGACCTCTCTGAATCCGTCACATGGGGGTAATCTCACGTGCAGGTGAAGAGAAAAACTGCAAACGATCCAGCATAATTGTAATATTAGTCATTAGTGATCTCGAAACCTCTGCTGCTTCACGGTCACACAGATCCCGCTCCCCTCCCCCACATTGTCTTTGGTCCCAGGGACACAGGCTCTGAGACGAAGTTTGGGTGTGGAGACGCATCTGCGAGCCTCTCAGGAGGGACCCCTGTGGGAAGGAGGGAGGCGGGCTGGCGGGGGGAGAAGGGCGTCTGTGACACCCTTCCACCCGAGTCCCTGCTGGTCCTACCAGGGCTCTGAAGCTGGGACGGCGCGTCAGAAACGACCTGAAACATCCTTTGTGCCCTTCTCCTCCGGTCACAGCCTCCGGGGGCAGGACTTCCGCAGAGACGCCTCCCTTTGGCAGGGCCTCGTCCTGAAGGGACTCAGCTGTGGCCGGTCAGCACGCTCTGGTGACCGTGGGAAGTGAGGCTCCAGCAGCACAACATCCCCCACGGCCCCATGGCCCCCAGGGTAGCTGGTCACCCCCCGTGTGTCCTGCACGTCCTTTTCCTTCATTGCCCCCTTCGCCCGCCTCAGTCCTGCGTTCAGGGGACAGCGCTCACGCTTCCTGTCTCTTCTGTGAGCCTGGCACAGTGGGAGGGTGTCACAGATCCACTCTCGTTTAACCCTCAGAACAGGTCCAGGACGTAGGAGGCAGCTGAAGCCTGTCGAGAGCTTGCCCAGGCGGCAGATACAGGACAGGGCTCCGAGCAGAGCAGCTGTGGCTGGAGGCCGTGCCCCACACTGCTACCTCTCCTTGTCATCACCATCGTCTCCGTTCCACCTCCAGTCTCCAGTTGTAGGGCCTGGGCCTGCTTGCTCAGCGAGAGCCCACGAGCCTGTTGCAACCACGTGTCCTTCTGGCTCCTTCTGGGCAGGCCGCCCAGCTGCTGTGACGATCCAGGGCCTGGCCAGCCTGGATCCTGCCTTAGCTCACTCAGAGAACATCGCGTCTTAGAGGGACACGGAGCCCCTCCACGTGAGCTATGGTTCCTGGGAACGCTGGCCAAACCAGGGACGGCCTCTTAGGGAGCACATCCCCTCTGTGCCCCCTGCCTGTATAGGAAGCCCCCTCCCCACCCGTGGTTGCGGCCGCCGCTGGAACTCCCCATAGGTAAATCCCAATAAACCCATATGTCTCGTCTGCTGTCTCTGGGTCTGTCCTTTGTCTTTCTGCTACCTACCCCACACTGCTCGCACAACTGGGCGGCGGCCAGACGCCAGCATTACCAGTCCTGGAGCTCTCTCAGCAGGTATCTCCAACACGCCTGAGGATGCAGCTTTCTGGAAATGTGTTTATTTTATTTTAAAATACCTACATCATCCCTTTTAAGACTCTGTATTTAATTTGCAGGGAGTTATACAATTCAAATCTGGTAACCATCAAGGATCTATAAATATTAAGATGAAGACAAAATAATTTCATTATGTTCATCGGAAGTTCACTAATTGAATTTTGAATCTTTTCATCAAAAATCCTTATAACAGGCACTGGCCTGGTGGCACAGCGGTTAAATGTGCATCTTCCTCTTTGGCGGCCCGGGGTTTGCCAGTTCAGGTCCCGGGCGCGGCCATGGCACTGCATGGCAAGCCATGCTGTGGCAGGCGTCCCACGTATAAAGTAGAGGAAGATGGGCATGGATGTTAGCTCAGGGCCAGTCTTCCTCAGCAAAAAGAGGAGGATTGGAGGCAGATGTTAGCTCAGGGCTAATCTTCCTCAAAAAAAAATCCTTATAATATAAAACAAAAAGTATCTTTAGGTTGGCATCAGTTTCTTAGACCCCACATAACGAGTCACTAAATTCTGTCTTCCCTTAACTTTCAGTAATGACCTGGAGAATTACCTCTTGAAAGCAATAACATAATCAAAGAACTTCGTCTGACTATAGTAAATTGGGAAGGTTTTTTTTAGATGAGGATAGTAAAGTGATGTCAGGTTTTTTGTTTTTTTTTTTTTTGAAACCCTAGCCCTGAGCTAACTGCTGCCAATCCTCCTCTTTTTGCTTAGGAAGACTGGCCCTGAGTTAACATCCATGCTGATCTTCCTCCACTTTATATGTGGGACGCCTACCGCAGCATGGCTTGCCAAGTGGTGCCATGTCCTCATCTGGGATCCGAACCGCTGAACCCTGGGCTGAAGAAGCAGAACGTGTGCACTTAACTGCTGCGCCACCAGGCCGGCCCCTGATGTCAACTTTTGTTGTTAGTGCTGTGGAGTGGATCCTGACTCCTGGTGACCCCATGCACCGGGTCTGTCGGCGCCATCCTCTCCCCTTCCGGCACTGCATCAGACGATGCTCTGCTGATATTCGCAGGGTTTTCATGGCCGGTTTTTTCGGAAGTGGGTGGCCAGGTCCTTCTTCCTAGTCTGTCTAGTCTGGAAGCTCCGTTGAAACCTGTCCACCATGGGTGACCCTGCTCGTGTTTGCAATACTGGTGACACAGCTCTCAGCATCACAGCCACACCCAGCTACCACAGGGTGACAACCGACAGACGGCTGGTGTGGTTCCCTGACCGGGACACACACCCGGGCCTCGGCAGTGACAGCATCGGACATTAACCACCAGACCTCCAGATGTCAATTTAGTAACAGATAATCGGTAATTTTCTCTCCTTGATTTTTCTCCCTGTGCATTTTCATAGTAGTTACTAGCCCAAAACAGATCACAGTTTTTGTTTTTTTTTGAAAGCAGTGCCAAAGGGGAAAAATCCTTGCTGGTCAAATTCTTTCCCTACAGAGATGTTGACAGTTCAATGAATTTTAGACCAATTTCTGGTTCTTTCTTTACTTCCACTGAAATCTTTAAGATATCTTTGAAAAACCTTTGTGCGTCAGTCGCACAAATTGTCTCTAATACACTGTTGTGAGTCGCACTTTCATCCCAGCGACTTTTTTCCCTGCTGTCAAAGGTAATGTAATTCTTGAGAGTTCTTTGCCCACTAAAGTTCCGAGTCCTGGAAGCCGCTGGTTTTCTATACTTGTCTATCAAATCGACAGCACCTGCTCATCACGGAGATGCTGGTATAGAATGCTGAAAAGATCTTATTGCCTCTGTGCCTCCACGAGGGAGCTACCTTCCATTTGTGCGTTTCCTTACAAAGAGTGGATTTAAGAAACAAAATCCACCTTTCAAGTCGGAGTGATGGAGCTCAACAGCCAGAGGGGCCAAGTCCGTATCCAGCCTGCCATGGACTCAGCTCTGGGGCCAACGGCAGAGTGGAGGTTGGTTCTGACCTGGCATTTGATCGACTTTTTGGGTTCCCTCTTGCTGCTCACTCTTGGAGCTGGCCTCTGGGCCGTCTCTCCCGAGGATCCTTCTCTGCCTGAGCTCCCTGAGGGTTCACTTCGTACAGCTGGGCGCCCAGGATTGTGGCAACACCGCTTCTCAAAGGTGCTCTTGGCTCCTTTAACGCCACCTCCTTCTCCATTCTCTGTTTCATCTAAAACCAGTCGTATCTTTTCAGTGCCTTACTGATTAAGCATTTTCTATCAGTACCTTAAAAACGAGAAAGTGTTACTGAGTTCCGACCACTCTGATTAGTAAAAACATTGAAGCACGAAATGATTTACAGTGTAAATACAGTGTATTTACAGTGTGTACTTTAAAGATCAAGTAATTAAAAAATGCCCTTTGTTCTTGGTTTTATGTGTAGGAAAATGTTGAGGTTAATTCGCTGACCATGTGGGATAATTTGACTCTCAATCAGTATATTTAAAAGATCTTTCATAACATGAAAAAGATTGGGCCCTGCCAAGGACAAGGCTGGCAGTGAGATTCCTCTGTTAGCCTAAGTCATTGATATGTAAAACAAAAGAAAATCCTTTGGCAGAAAACAGAGGAATGTCCAGATGGTTTCTATCTATTTTCTCATTGATTGTATAATTAAAATCCCCTTTAATCATCAGAAAAATTGAGATAGAATGTTTGTAATAGAACTGTGCTGTGTTTTACAGAAATACTTCTGCGGTAGGTTCACTGGTAACGAGTACTGGCAGCGACTACTTTGTGGGTTTCCTGTGGGGAGAGGCATCCAGAGAGCTCACGAGGGGCTGCGGCTGCCTGTTTGCAGCGTTGCTGGTTGTGCCGGAGAAGACCAAACACCGGTCCATGAGCACGAACGCCTGGCAGTGACACCGCATTTTCAGGCGGCGTTTCCCTTTCCCTGAAGCAGGAGTCACACTTTTGATTAACTGAGAGGCAGACTGGTTCATTGGTGAGGTTAGTTACGAATGAGAGCGCCAATAAACTAGTCAGGAAACTGTTCATGCCATCAGCGGGCATGGGATGGAATGTATTTACCCAGGGAACCCTGGCCTCATCTTGCTAAACTGTATTCTGTGAAACGATGTGCCAGTTGGTCAACATAGCTACACTCCCACGTGTTCCTTCTGCATTCCCTCTATTGATGATTGGATTGTATATTATTACTCTATACATGTAGCATGTGCCTGTAAATGTGTGGTTTTATTTGGTGGATGGCTTTATCTTTTTAGGTTGAGTGACTACTTAGAACCTTGTGGTGACCTTGCACGACATTATATCTATATATCTCCTGGGTTTATAAATGGTATCAGTAATGGTTTTAAAATGGAAAACAAACAAATTTTAAAAAATCCCAAAATTCTAGTGATTGACCTATAATTTCTGTGGTGTTTTTTCACTTAGTGGTTATTTTCAAGTCTTTACTTTGGTCCAAGGAATGAGACAATATTGTCATGATTCTTTTTTTTTTTATTAAGGTTATGAAAGTTAACATCCTTGTGAAATTACAGTTGTGCATCATTATTAGTCATGTTGTAGGTACACCACTTCACCCCTAGTGTCCTCCCCCAATTGCCCTTTCCTCTGGTAACCACCGATCAGTTCTCTTTGTCCATATGTTAACTACCACCTGTGAGTGGAGTCATACAGAGTTCATCTTTCTCTGTCTGGCTTATTTCACTCAACATAATACTCTCAAGGTCTATCCATGTTGTTGTGAATGGGATGACTTTGTCCTTTTTTATGGCTGAGTAGCATTCCATTGTATGTATATATACACCACATTTTCTTTATCCAATCATCAGTTGATGGGTACTTAGGTTGGTTCCATGACTTGGCTATTGTAAATAATGCTGCGCTGAAATAGGGGTGCATGGGACTTTTGGAATTGCTGATTTCAGGTTCTTAGGATAGATACCCAGTAGTGGGACAGCTGGGTCATAAGGTATTTCTATTCTTAACTTTTTGAGGAATCTCCATACTGTTTTCCATAGTGGCTGCACCAGTTTGCATTCCCACCAACAGTGTATAAGGGTTCCCTTTTCTCCACAGCCTCTCCAACATTTGTCACTCTTGGTTTTGGATATTTTTGCCATTCTAACGGGTGTAAGGTGATATCTTAGTGTAGTTTTCATTTGCATTTCCCTGATGATTAGTGATGATGAGCATCTTTTCATGTGTGTCTATTGGCCATCCGTATATCTTCTTTGGAGAAATGTCTGTTCATGTCCCCTGCCCATTTTGTAATTGGGTTGTTTGATTTTTTATTGTTGAGTTGTGTGAGTTCTTTATATATTATGGAGATTAACCCTTTGTTGGATAAATAACTTGTGAATATTTTTTCCCAATTAGTGGGCTGTTTTTTTGTTTCAATCCTGTTTTCCCTTGCCTTGAAGAAGCTCTTTAGTCTGATGAAGTCCCATTTGTTTATTCTTTCTATTGTTTCCCTCATGTGTGGGGTTATGGTGTCCAAAAAGATTCTTTTGAAGGTGATGTCAAAGAGTGTACTGCCGATATTCTCTTCTAGAAGACTTATTGTTTCAGGCCTAATCTTTAGGTCTTTGATCCATTTTGAGTTTATTTTAGTAAATGGTGAAAATGGTTGATTTTCATTCTTTTACATGTGGCTGTCCAGTTTTCCCAGCACCACTTGTTGAAGAGACTTTCTTTTCTCCATTGTAGGCCCTCAGCTCCTTTGTCAAAGATTAGCTGTCCATAGATGTGTGGTTTTATCTCTGGGCTTTCAATTCTGTTCCATTGATCTGTGCACCTGTTTTTGTACCAGTACCATGTTGTTTTGATTACTGTAGCTTTGTAGTATGTTTTGAAGTCAGGGATTGTGATGCCTCCAGCTTTGTTCTTCTTTCTCAGGATTGCTTTAGCGATTCGGGGTCTTTTGTTGCCCCATAGCATGAAAAATCCATGAATTTTAGGATTCGTTGTTCTAATTCTGTAAAGAATGTCATTGGGATTCTGATTCGATAGCATTGAATCTGTAGATTGCTTTAGGTAGAATGGACATTTTAACTATGTTTATTCTTCCAATCCATGTGCATGGAATGTCTTTCTATCTCTTTATGTCGTCGTCAATTTCTTTCAAGAAGGTCTTGTAGTTTTCATTGTATAGATCTTTCGCTTCCTTGGTTAAATTTATCCCAAGGTATTTTATTCTTTTTGTTGCGATCATGAATGGGATTGAGTTCTTGAGATCTTTTTCTGTTAGTTCGTTGTTAGTGTATAGAAGTGCTACTGATTTATGTATGTTGATTTTATACCCTGCAACTTTGCTGTAGTTGTTGATTGTTTCTAATAGTTTTTCTGTGGCTTCTTTGGGGTTTTCTATATATAAGATCATGTCGTCTGCAAACAGCGAGAGTTTTACTTCTTCATTGCCGATTTGGATTCCTTTTATTTCTTTTTCCTGCCGAATAGCTCTGGCCAAAACCTCCAGTACCATGTTGAATAAGAGTGGTGAAAGTGGGCACCCTTGTCTTGTTCCTCTTCTGAGAGGGATGGGTTTCAGTTTTTGTCCTTTGAGTATGATGTTGGCTGTGGATTTGTCATATATGGCCTTTATTATGTTGAGGTACTTTCCTTCTATACCTATTTTATTGAGGGTTTTTATCATAAATGGATGTTGGATCTTGTCGAATGCTTTCTCTGCATCTATTGAGATGATCATGTGGCTTTTGTTTCTCGTTTTGTTAATGTAGTGAATCACGTTGATTGACTTGTGGATGTTGAACCATCCCTGTGTCCCTGGTATAAATCCCACTTGATCATGGTGTATAATCTTTTTGATGTATTGCTGTATTTGGTTTGCCAAAATTTTGTTAAGGATTTTTGCATCTATGTTCATCAGTGATATCGGCCTGTAGTTCTCCTTCTTTGTGTTGTCCTTGTCAGGTTTGGGGATCAGGGTGATGTTGGCTTCATAGAATGTGTTAGGGAGTACTCCATCTTCCTCTATTTTCTGGAATAGTTTGAGAAGGATAGGTATTAAATCTTCTTTGAATGTTTGGTAGAATTCTCCAGAGAAGCCATCTGGTCCTGGACTCTTATTTTTGGGGAGGTTTTTGATTACTGTTTCTATTTCTTTACTTGTGATTGGTCTATTCAGATTCTCTATTTCTTCCTGATTCAGTTTGGGTAGGTTGTATGAGTCTAGGAATTTATCCATTTCTTCTAGGTTGTTCAATTTGTTGGCGTATAGTTTTTCATAGTATTCTCTTATGATCCTTTGTATTTCTTTGGTATCTGTTGTGATTTCTCTCTCATTTCTAATTTTATTTATTTGAGACTTCTCTCTTTTTTTTTAGTGAGTCTGGCTAAGGGTTTGTCGATTTTGTTAATTTTTTCAAAGAACCAACTCTTTGTTTCATTGATCCTTTCTACTGTCTTTTTTGTTTCAATATCATTTATTTCTGCTCTAATTTTTATTATTTCCCTCCTTCTACTGACTTTGGGCTTTGTTTGTTCTTCTTTTTCTAATTCCGTTAGGTGTCGTTTGAGGTTGTTTATGTAAGATTTTTCTTGCTTATTGAGGTGAGCCTGTATTGCAATGAATTTCCCTCTTAGGACTGCCTTTGCTGCGTCCCAAATAATTTGGTATGGTGTGTTTTCATTTTCATTTGTCTCCAGATAATATTTGATTTCTTCTTTAATTTCTTCAATAATCCATTGTTTGTTCAGTAGCATGTTGTTTAGTCTCCACATTTTTTGCCCTTTCCCAGCTTTATTCTTGTAGTTGATTTCTAGTTTCATAGCATTGTGATCAGAAAAAACCCTCTTGAACTTATTGATGCTTGCTTTGTTTCCCAAGATATGGTCTATCCTTGAGAATGTTCCATGCGCACTTGAGAAGAATGTGTAACCTGCTGTTTTTGGATGAAGTGTCCTATATATTACTATTAGGTCCATCTGATCTAATTTTTCATTTAATTCTATAATTTCCTTGTTGATTTTCTGTCTGGATGATCTGTCCATTAGTGTTAATGGGGTGTTGAGGTCCCCTACTATTATTGTATTGTTGTTGATGTCTCCTTTTAGTTTTGTTAATAGTTTCTTTATGAATTTTGGTGCTCCTGTGTTAGGTGCGTATATATTTATGTGTTATGTCATCTTGGTGGACCGTCCCTTTTATCATTATATACTGCCCCTCTTTGTCTTTATTTATCTGTTTTGCTTTGAAGTCTACTTTGTCTGATATTAGTATAGTGACACCTGCTTTCTTTTGTTCATTATTAGCTTGGAGTATTGTCTTCCATCCCTTCACTTTGAGTCTGTGTTTGTCTTTGGGGCTGAGATGTGTTTCCTGGAGGCAGCATATTGTTGGATCTTGTTCTTTGATCCATCCTGCCACTCTGTGCTTTTTGATTGAAGAGTTCAATCCATTCAGGTTTAGAGTGATTATTGAAACGTGGGGGCCTACTGTTGCCATATTATCACTTGTTTTCCAGTTCTTTTGCATTTTGTCCTGATGGAGAGCTGTTAATATTGTCATGATTCTTAGGATTCTGATGAAACAAAATACAGGAATGTAAGCTCTCTTTCCCAGCCATTTTGGGAAAAGACTATAGAGCAAAATAAATGGTGGACTCAGTGCTACAGAGAAAGCAGTGTTGTGGTTCTAGTTGTCAGGTTCAGGGAGAAAGAGTGGGGAAGAATGTGGATATGGTTTTGTTTTCGATGGCTCCTTGCAGCCTGTGTGCTCCTGATGGGAATGACTCAGTCATGGAGCCTAATGGCCCAGGCGGGTATGGCAGGAAGCATAGGGCCGAATTACTGCTGTGCTTATAAGTACTTACTCTGAGTCTCCTGTGTTACTCAGGGCTTCGCATGAATGACTCATTTAACAGCCAGAGATGGGTACCCAAATTTTCCCCATCCATGCATGAGGATAGCTGAGGTTTAGGAAAATTAGGTAATTTGGAGGATCTGCAATTCAAATCCAGGTAATTTGATGCAAGAGCGCGACTTTACATTATCCTGCCTCGAGGGAGGACGTTGAAAGACCTGCATCACTACCAGGAAACAGCAGGCAGGAAACGTTACAGAAGGGACCTGCTGGCTGCTGCAGTCTCTGGTCCTTTCCTCTCCCTGAACCTTGGGGTTCATCGGGGGTGGGGTGGGGTGGGGGGTGGTCACAGGATGGATTGGAAAGGGGACAGGTGGTGCTCAGGGCTGGACCTCTCGTGACTAGGTTGACAGTCACAAGAATGCCTCCTTCCTGCTTGGCATTTCCAAACCAAGACGTGTTTTGTGTGGTTTTTGTTGGTCTGTGACTATTTTTTAGTTGACTTATAACTTAGAGTCCTGTGGTGATCCTGCAACATGACCTATCATTGAGCACATTGCTTTATTTCTTTTCCAGTAATCCAAGGAAGTAGATATTATTATTAGATATCATCAAGTCTAAGTCACAATCCCCCCCACCCGCCTTTTCTAACATTGCTAAGTCTGGAGGTCTCTTGCAATTGATGGCATGTGTGTATCTGGTTTAATTGGCAGGATTTTTTTTTGTAGTGGCGCATAAAATAATAGCACAGCTTTAAAAAATGGTGGTATTCTGGATGCAATGAAATATAGTCTCTCCACTTTACAGAAGCAGCTGCAGAGGATAAATAGCCTCGTCTAGGTTACCCAGCCAGAGTTTGGTTGTGACATGTGATGGCTAGTTGTTGAGAAAATCAGTCTTCCTTTCATCCCGGACATAGTGGTCCATATCTTCCAACCTCCCTTGTTAGGTTTGGTGTGAGACACAATGGAATATAGACGGGTAACAGGACCCATAGAAGCCATTTGCCTTCCTCCACACTTTCTTTTCCCAGTCAGTGAGCGGGACACCACCGTCCAGGGCCACCCTGGGAGCCACCTGTTGACGATGGCCGAACTTCTGCCAACTTGATTCACGAGTGACGACTTGAAGTGCCACCTGCTGTGGTCAGCTGATTGACTTCACATGAGTGAGAGAAAAACTTATATTGTGTTAAGACACTGAAATTTTGGGGTTAATATGTTGCAAATAAATTCTGTTACCTTAACTAATACATTGGTAGAACTGGGATTCAAACCTTATTATTCTAATTCCCACCCTGTCTTCCTAACTAGCATTTCCTCAAGTTAACAGGTTGAGTGACATCTCCCAGGGTGAGAGAAGGTGGGAAACGTGCAGGTGAGTGAGTTTCTGGACGTGTGAATCTCTGAGGCGTCAGGTGTTGTGCTGAAAGCTCTCCAGGACACTGACACCGACTCCCTGTGACAGGCTTCTTTGATGACATCGAATCGTGTCTGTGTGAACACGTGTTCCTTCGTACAGGGCCATGTTCTTAATGGAGTCTTGTAAATACATTTCAAATTATAAAGAAACCTCTCTAATCTTAATGATTTTCTGGTATTATTTTTTCTAGTCAGTAAGTGTTGTCTCCACTCAAGGGACTTAATTGCCGTATAACTTATTTTGTGTAAGTTCTTAAATGATAATTTTTATTAACACTCTTTTGAGGATGGGGTCTGGTTTGCTGTTCGCCTCTGCGTTCACGGCTCCCTGGAACGTCAGCGCACAGTTGGCACTCAGAAAACGTGCTCTTCCAGTCACGCAGGCAGCATGCGAAGTGGAACGAGCGTTGAATTAGGTGCCAAAGATGTCACTAATGTGGGATCTGTGAGCCTTAATTTCCTCATTTATAAAAATACGGATAATGCTGTTACTCCATTTACTTCAAAGGATTCTGTATGAGGAAATGAAATAGTCCACGTACACAGGAGCTCTTTGTGAGCTGAGATGTAAGCCGTGAGGACCACCCCTCGCATTAATGCCTGTGTTCAGCAGACGGGGTTTGAAACATGCGTTGTCCCACACTGTTGGGCTGGGTGCAGACTGTGTTACACACAGGGGTATCGATGGCTCTTCTGGGCGTGCCGGATGGTCACATGGAAATACATTCAGCGAGTGTTTAAAAGAAGTATATAAAATACTTCAGAAGGACCAGAAAAAGTTAGTTAAAAACCACATCATGAATAATCTTTTAGGTTATTTATCTGGGAAAAACAGACTTCAAGTTTGGAAGTCATTTTCCTTCCTTTCTGAATTTCACCATGTCTAAGTGACATTAATAATCAGAAGCAGAGGAGTGTCAGCTTCGCGTCAACCCCGGATTCCCCTGGGCCTGTATGAGAAGGGCGCCCGGGCTCCCCCGGAGTAGCGTCTCACTTTGAGAGCACGTGGGGAACGTGTCTGGTGGTGGAGCATTCTTCCTGAGGGTGCACTTCGTGTCCTCGATGTGCCGTTGAGCTTAAGTGTTAGAGCGACACTATCTTAGACTGCTTTCTTTCAAATGTCCATCTTTTGTCACTGCTGGATTGGATGTTTTTATTGCCAGATGACAGGGCCACATGTGTTGGGTATTTTCAGGCAGCGAAACGTGGAGCTGCAGCACGGGGAGGAAATAAAACCCGTAGGTTCTTGGTAATGCACCGAGTGACTTACTCCCTTTTCCAAGAAACCATTCCAGAAACAAAATGTTTTCTCCTGAGCTTAAATGAAAAGCAGATACAACAAAGGCTTTAAACTGAGGAATAATAGATTCGCTGGCACTGGGACTGGAGGAATTGCTCATTATTTAGACTTCTCAAAGAACTGGCTATGCTTGTTAGCTGGGGGTCCAAAAATTCTCTGGAAATTATTGTCTATGTTAACCATAAGACTACTAAACAGTTTATTATTGTCAAATTCACTTAAAATGGATAACCTTGATCTCTCAGCAATCCCCGTAGGGAATCGCCTGTGGTATGGATATATTTTAGAAGCTCGTTGTAAAGCATTTCAATAAATCAATAAGATTGAGGAAAATTTGATATTGCTATGGAAATTTCCATGCTTTTGTTGCTCTTTCCATACTATTAGGACTGTGATTCCTGTGCTCATGAGTCTGGGACTAACATTTCTCCGTTTAAAGTCTAGTTTATGAATAACGGTGGAAAGAATGCTCCGTGGAAATTCACTTGTTGTCTTTCGCCTGCATTATCCATCTTCTTATGCTCCAAGTGTACCTGGAACTCCTGCCAACCTCACTTAGTTCCGTTATCCAGTCACAGACACGACCTATACGTTCACCACGAGATGGACTCAGGCCCCCAAAAGTGGTTTAACCTAGTTTTCTGAGGGAGCCGCACAAAAGCCCTGCTCGAGGCCACCTGGAGAGTCGGGGACGTGGATTTCAGCTGTCAGCAACCAACCATCCCTGCGGGCCCAGGACTGAAGCATTTCCTGGGATGCGGACACTTCCACGCAAACTGGGAAGTTAGTCGTCCTAGTGTGTTAATAATATATGTTAAAAAGTATACGAAACATACTTGACCCAACAGCACAACATTAATTATAAAACACATGTCTCCAGGGGCCGGCCCAGTGGCGCAGCAGTTAAATGCACACATTCTGCTTCGGTGGCTGGGGGTTCACCGGTTCAGATCCTGGGTGCAGACATGGCACTGCTGTCAAGCCATGCTATGGCAGGCGTCCCACATATAAAGTAGAGGAAGATGGGCATGGATGTTAGCTCTGGGCCAGTCTTCCTCAGCAAAAAAGAGGAGGACTGGCGGTAGTTAGCTCAGGGCTAATCGTCCTCAAAAAAAAAAAAAAAGACAAAAACAAACAACACGTATCCCCAGCAAGTCTTTATTTTTTTAGTGGTAGTCATTAGGATTGAACTCATTCTTTGAAATATTGCTTTTAAAATTACTGATCGTTTCAACAGAAATAATTTAATTTTCTGACTTTTAAAAAACGTGATTTATCTATTTAGTCTACGTGGATTTTACTATGTTCAAAGCACAGAATTTGCTGTGACATTCCTCTGTTCTTTCTTAGTTTCAATTCAATAAGACGTAAGAAATTACAGGCCAGGAACTTCATGTAGAAATACTTTTTAACTGCTGATTTTCTAGTTGCTTGTTTTCCATGTTGAGATTCCTTGCAGAGGTCTTTAAACGTGTTTCCGCTTCTCTGAATTTGAGCAGAGTCATTGTAGAGTCCCCCATGCCCTGTTTTGCTGAGATCGGACATGTCTGAAAATAACTCTCTCGTCCACACTCCTCACTCGTTCTCTTCTCCAGAGCTCAGGTTTGTGGAGCAGGCCTCGCGCGCTGGCTTTCTCTTATAGATGACTCCGCTCCCTCTGATGAATTGTTGTAATCCAAAGCTCCAAAGCTCTTGAACTATCCCAAATATTGGATTTGTTAAGATTTGTTCCAGGGAGACTTAGCATGTGGGTGGAGAATACCCACCAGACTTCCGGAGACTGCGTGCTTGGATGAACAATCTTAGAGATAAGACTCTCCTTTCTTAAACTTTAACCTGAAGGGCTTCCTTCTTTCAGAGTCCAAAGAACCAATGTTACCCTAGAGAAGTAAAGTGGGTCGTAGTATTGAACACAGCAAAGTTACGAGAGCGCGCAATTCGCTCTGTGACAGCTAATGCTCACATTGCACGGACACCCAGCTGGCGCGGTTGCTTCTGCTGACGAATGTGCGGTGACAAATGTGTCGAAGGCCCGTTTCATTCCTGGAGGAAGTGACAGGAGACAGAGGGTCTGTCCGACCCCCGCTCCAGGGACTTACGGAAGTAGACGCTCTGACATTGGGCGGCAGGGGATGCCAATCGGTGGCCATATTAAACGACAGTTTGCTGGGCCTGTTTTTGCTTGCCGGTGTCGTTCCCAGGCTGCGATGCCTACCGCACATCCCCAGGGCCTGGATGCTGTCTGTGCTCTTGCAGTCCTCCCCGTTCTTAAAGAGAGGAGGCCCTCACATGAGGAAGGCTGAGGGTTGAGCCGCACGTCATGTCTAGTGTCGGGCAAAATCCTGCTTCCAGGAAGCACGGTTACTGTTTCCTTTGTTGGTCCGTTGTAGAATCTATGTCTACTTATCTATAATTACATCATTGTATTTTTAATATTTTAGTATTATTTAAATATTATTCGATTATATTTCAAAATTTTAGTGCTTTCTAGTATTTTGTATATTAATGTTTTTAATATTCATGTTATATTTATATATTTTTTGATTGGGAAAAGACACATTTTAATTATTTCACAAATAAGTTTTTATGATCTTAATTTATATCTACAGATCTGGTTATAGACCTTGAGTCTGAAATAGATGATAGATAGATAGAAAATCTTCTATAAGGGAGTAAAGTTGAGTGCTAACTCTTAGCTGTATTGCATGTGGCCTTTTGCAACTTAAACAATTCAGTCGTCTAACCAGGATTGGTACCTGACAGCTGCACAAGAAATGTTATCTGTTTTTGATTATTGAAGAGTGAATTTATGTTTTTCTCTTCGGATGGTAATGGGGAAACCAGGGAATGTGAATTTTAATCCTTGATGACCATCCTTAAAATTGTCCCTGAGCTAACATCTGTGCCCATCTTCCTCTATTCTGTATGTGGGACGCCACCACAGCATGGCTTGATGAGCAGTGTCTAGGTCCATGTCTGGGATCTGAACCTTTGAATCCTGGACAGCAGAATTGGAGCTCGTGAACTCAATCACCACATCGGATGCTTTCCTTGTCCCTCCTTAGCGCCTTGACTATAGAAGACACTCAATAATGCTCCTTAAAGTGGCGTATGTTATGTGTCTTGGGTTCCATTCTAAGCAACGGATGGTAAACAATTAAAGATTCGCTCTTCTCATATTTGTGGGATGCCCTTCATAAGCTCTTCACGTTTAACAAAGTGATTGAGATGTAGGCTGTGGAGCCAAACAGATCTAGGTTTGAGTTCTGGCTTTGCTTCCTGCTCGTTGTGAAGCCTTGGGCAAGTTACTAACTGACCTAAGACTCTACTTATTTATTTACAAATTGGGGCATAATAATATTTCTCATCTACTGTAGGGTAGTCGTGAGGACTGATGAGACGTGAATGTAAATGCTCAGCACAATGTCTCGCACGTTGTTAGAATGGCTGTTACCAAAAAGAGGAGAAACAGCAAGTGTTGGCGAGGACGTGGAGAAAAGGCAGCTGCTATGCACTGTTGGTGGGAACGTAAAAACTACTGCCTTTTATTATTGTTGTTGGTGTCGTTCTTCCAAACCTCTGCGGGGCCCTGTCCAGTCCTCAGACCTCTCCTGTCAGACGTCAGCTGGAGAGCAAGCTTTCCATGTCACTCCTGGGTGTCTTTGGAAATAGAGTAGACACGTCTTGTGACACACAGTCCTTGGTTACGTCATTTCTCACTGTGCCTGTTGTCACTCTTACCTTTCCTCTGTGGTCTTTTGAAAAAGCAAGACAAGTAAGTATAAACACTAACCATGGCACAAACAATGCTTGTTAATGATACGAAAATAAAACAATCATGACCTCATATGGATCACAAAGATAACACACTAAAGACACCAATGTTGTCCTCTTTACTTTCCTTTTGAACAACCATTTAAAGCTAAATTAATTTAGATTGCTGAAATATAATCTTGGCTACAGTTTCTGGCGTCTTAGAGCTGAAAGTAAAATTGCGGTTTAATTGGCTTCCCTGACTTTGGCAATAAATAGTATAATAGATTTTACTTACGAAATTTTGACATTTTCAAAAGAGTCACGATTTGCTTTTTAACAGTCTCTAAAAGATTATATTTAAACCTAATGAGAGAGAGTCTCATGAGAAAAGTGTATCTTCTGGCTCTGGACGAGTATAATTTTTGGATAAGGAATTGGACTGAGGTGATGTTTGTGAGACAATTCAAGCTTCGTGAAAGAAAACTGGCATTAAACACAGTGCTATAATCTGCATGTGTGTTTATGTGGTATCCATCAATATGCTGTAAAAGAATTTAGAAGGAGATAGTAAAGAGATGTCATTGAACATAAGGAGTGCCAGGTTAAATCTCAGAGCAACACCGTATCCTGGAGTCACCAAGGAGTCCACGCATGGTCTCGCCCAGTCCTGACCTCCGTCCAGAACACGCCTGACACGTGGAGGCTTTCCACAGGTCAAACCTGCCGGTGGAGGTCAGTGTGTATAATCTTTGTGGGAAAATTGCTTCCACTTCTTCAACGTTCTAGCTTTCTTTGGGTCATTGTTGTTGTGTGGCTGCTGTTTCTGTGCTTCTCTTATTGAAACACCCCTGTCTTATTTGTGTATGCATTTAAACATTGCTAATAAAAAGTGGCTAGACCTACTGTGATGATCGCTTCACTAGATATATCAAATCACCGTGTTGTACACTGGAATGATGCAATGTTATATGTCAATTATCCTCAATAGAAAGAAAGCACTGTGTCAGGGTTAGAACAGCGTGAAGGTGCACTCACGGGTCTACATGCGGAGCCAGTGGGCTTCCCTTTCCTCACCCTCGTCTTACCCCTCAGAGAAAGCTTTTTGATCTTGGGCTATTTTAGACTCTTTGACATTATTGAAGATCCCAAAGAGCCTTTGTTAATCTATCAATACTTATATCAGAAATTTAATCTTAGGAAATTATAAAATACTTATTTATCAATTCACTTAAAAACAATAATAATAAATCCATTGCACATTAACATTTAAAAAGGTCATTTAATAACAAACATTGAAAAAGATCTTCCATGATAGGAGGTGGCGGGCCTCGTTCTGTGTTGTGTAAATCTCTTTCCCTGCTGGGTGGACAGGAGACGGGGGATCTGTCTCTCTCTGCTCCACCCGCTGTGGCCTGTACATCACGTAGCCGCCAGGAAGCTCCGCTGTGCGATGAGGACAGAGAGAACGCAGGAGGAAAAGAAGAGCCGGGGATGGTCAGGAAGATAGTTTCGACCGGTCTGTGGAGTCTCATGGGTCCTGGGCCCTATTTGGAGAATTGCTGCCTCAGACAGAGTCATTTTGGACATTTCTAGGTTTGTCTTTTCTGATTATTACCGCCGTGATGTTAAACGGTGTGCTCACCTCTCTCGTTGTTTACTTTCTAGTTAGATTGGTGTCTGATCGCTCCCTCTCCTTACATTGTCTCCCGGTGGATGTCAGTCAGGTCTCCTTGCTCCCGGCTGTGTGAGGGGAACCCTTGGCCCTGTGTGTCTCTCCCCATCCCTCTTTCTCTTTCAAAATCTGCCAACTGGACCAGAGCTTCACAAGGTCGGGTTCCACAGCATTTGAGTTCTTTGCCGCTGCTGTGAATAAGGCTTCCATGCCATAAATTAAGGCTTTCCATTTCTGTAAATTGGATTTAAAATGGAAAATAAGAAGCAACATTTAAAATGTGATGATTGCATAAATATTTCTGTGTGTAAAAATCCATAGAAAAAGAAATAGAATCTTATATCCCTAAATCTGTACTGTTTGGAAGAAGATGTTCCAAGCACGAAAGTCAAGATGGCTGTTGTCCAAAATAGCGACGTTTCAATATCCTTCTTATTGGACCATAAACTTCTCATACAGTTTTTTGTTCTTCTTAGAGTTTCTGATTGCCTTTTGCATTTTTTTCCCCAGAAAGAACTTGTTCCTTTTTTAAAAAAGTATATCCCTCGGGTAGTTCAGTTTCCTAACTACACTATTTGTTGATTGCACCAGCGTGTGTCCCAAGCTGCAGAGCCCTCATTCTGGGTTCTCATGGATCTTCTCTCTTTGTTTTTTTGGTTTCTTTTTTTTAACCATAGTGCATTTTCAAGTAATTTTCTTTTTTTACAGAAAGAGAGATAAACTTAAGTCTTTATAACTTCTTCACACGTTGGTTGAAAATTTGGCCGGCACAAAATTCTAAGTTGAAATAACTTCTCGCTCCGTCTCTGAAAACATGGTTTCATTAGTTTCCGGCCCTCAGTGTGGCGGACAAGAAAGGATCCTGATGTGCCGTTGCTCCTTGTAGGTAACTCCGTCCCCGTGGACGCGCTCCGGTCGCTTTCTCGGCCCTGCTGTTCTCAAGTTCTGCGTGTGCCTGGAGTGGGCGTGAATTCGTCTGCCCGCTCCGCCACCAGCGAGACGTCTTAAGTTGAAGACCACCATTTTCAGTTCTGACACATTTTATTGTAGTCTTTCTTTTGTTATTTCCTTCCCTCGATTTTACTTTGTTTCTGGAACGCTTATTAAGTGGAAAATGGATATTGATTGATTCTCTATCTTTTGTCATTTTTTCCTCATATTTTTAATAATTATACTTTATTTTTTACTTGTACATTATCTTAACTTTTTCTTCCACTTTTCTACTGAAAATTTATTTTGGCTACCAGATTATTATTTTCTAAGAGCTCTTTCTCGTTATTCCTTTTTAAGCTTTTTCCTTTATGTGTCATTAAAATCTTCCTTAATATCTGTGATGATATTATTTAAAAATTTTCTTGATTGAATCTGAATTATTTTTGTTTCCTCTGGGGTCAGTTCTATTTGTTCAGCTTGATCCTTCTCTTTGGCATTGCTGATCTTTCTCAAATGTCTGATAACCTTGGTTTTCTATCCGTATTTGTGAATGATGAACAAGGTGGATTCTGCTGGGGACAGAATTTGCTATCCCCAGATGTGTCTCTCTGGCTTGATTTTTTTTTTTTAAGGAAGATTAGCCCTGAGCTATCTGCTGCCAATCCTCTTCTTTTTGCTGAGGGAGACTGGCCCTGAGCTAACGTCTGTGCCCATCTTCCTCTACTTTATTATTTTTATTTATTTATTTTTTTGAGGAAGATTAGCCCTGAGCTAACTGCTGCCCGTCCTCCTCTTTTTGCTGAGGAAGACTGGCCCTGAGCTAACATCCATGCCCATCTTCCTCTACTGTATATGTGGGACGCCTGCCACAGCATGGCTTGCCAAGCGGTGCCCTGTCCGCACCTGGGATCCGAACTGGCGAACCCTGGGCCGCTGAAGCAGAATGTGAGCACTTAACCGCTGCGCCACTGGGCCGGCCCCTGGCTTGATTATTTTTAAGAACAAAAGACTCAGGATGAAACTCGGACCTTGCCCCTAACTGCCTAAAAGAATTTAAGACAGAAGTCCTGTCTCAGGAAGGAGCTGTCACCACAGACGACTATACCATGATGTGAACTAGGTGTGGTAGACAGGGGGGAACCTAGCAAGGCCCATTGACTAAAGTCCTCTCCATGTCCTGTCGTTTTTTTGCAAGGCAAGGTGAACATTTGTTTATCAAATATTTGCCTTTCCACCTCCATGTAAATTGCCTTCCTCCCCTTTGAAGTCCCAAACCACTACCCTCAACATCATCCTTTGTGTTTAGCTGAAGATGGCATTTACGGTGGTGGCTTTGGCCATTTTGGTGAATTACTCATTTTTTCTGGGTTTCTCCCATGCAAACATGTGGTTAAACTTTGTTTGATTTTCTCCTGTTCCTCTGTCTCATGTCAGTTTAGTTCCTGGACCAGCCAGACGGACCTAGAGGGCAGAGGCATAGCTCTTCCTCCTCTCCAGGCCCTGCAGATGCCTGTGTTGCTGGACACCTGACTTTCCCAGCCTGTGTTCTGACTGAGAGTTGACTGAGCTCTGTGTGACGCGGACGCTTGTTGCCTGTTAGATCCACTCTGTGTTGTGCAGACTTGGGACAGGAAGGCAGGATCTCCACCCCAACCCCCACCAGACTTGCCGAAACAACGAGGGCCGTACTGTGTGGCTCCAGGCCTCTGCTCGGAAGCCCTGATTCCTTTAAGGCAGAAGCTCAGTGTCGTTGCAGTGTAACTTTCTGCGTTGGCTTGGGTGTGTGGGACTCCACTGCGCGTGAAGGAGTGGAAAGTCCATCCGTGTAGGAACGGGTTGAAAGGTCTTCCACCCCTCGCCCATTTTCTCTCCTTCTCACGGTTTACGCTCACTCTCACTTCTGCTCTCTCCTTATCTGCTGCCTGGTGGGGACAGGGCTGGACAGGGAAATCAGCTACGAGGTTCCTTCCAGCCCACGATGTCTTCTCTGTGGACCCCGGGACTGTGATGACACGTTCTTTGTACACTTTCGGCCCCAGATGAACACAGTGGTCACCAGGTTACCTTTTGGCCTGGTCCAAATTCCAGGTCTGGTCAGTTCTCACTCTTGACTCACGTCCAGAGGAGACAGGTTGGCGGCTCATGACATCCAGAAGGGAGCGGCAGGAAGCGCATCTAATGGACAAGTCAAGGGGTGAAACTCCTGCTGAGGGTTTAAGTGGCTTTGCATGTTTCAAGCATCATCTGAGGAACCCTGCACGGACCTGCGGCCGCGGCTCAGTGAAAGGGGGGGAGTCTCCAGAGGCCCTTGGAACATAAGCTGTGCTTTTAGGTAGAGAAAATGAATTCTGCATATTAATTAAAACGAAGGAGCTCGATTCAACGAATGTGTGTGCTCACCTTTTTACAGCAGCTGAATTGACCCTCCTCGTGGGGTATGTCAGCCTCTGTGAGCAAGACGTGAGTGGTACCAACTGGCAGGTATTCTCAGGAAGCGTTTAATGAGCAAAACAGGCCCTGGGACTCTGGAAGGAGAAGATCAAAGCTGCGTCTCACTGAGTCAGCAAGAACCCGGGAGCCTCATACTTGACGTCACACCCGGAGGTGGCGTCACCCCCGAGTGGAGAGCCGCCTCCTGCGTCCTCTGAGAGTGCCTGTGCGCAGCCTCCCGCCCCAGAAGTCTGAGTCGTGACCTGGCCTCGCCTTGGCCTGTCCTCTCCCTGCTCAGCCTCACGAGCAAACCAGCTCCGACCCGCAGAGTCCGCTGAGCGGCTGGGGCTGCCCCAAGGGACCCAGGCACCTGCAGCTGGAGCCTTCCTCAGGCCCGGCACCTTCAGCCCTGCTCTGTCTGAACACAAGATCCATGTCCAACGATTTTTGTTTTATCTTGAAACTAATTCATTGGGTATTTGCTTTTCCAAAGTTGGAAAAGGCTGGAAACAGGAGACCGATGGTCAAGCTGGAGCGTTGACAGACTGGGGCGCTGTTTCTGAAAACGTTTGGTCTCCTCTCACAGCGTTTTCCTGGACTCCCGGACATGGTGTGTCACCGTTAATTTCATTGTGGGCTGGAAGTAGGCATCAGTGTTTGAGGTTTTCCATCTGAGTCTTTAAAAATAACGGGAAAAGTGGCAGGCTTTTGAAACAGTTTTAAAGGAAAAAAGGGATTGTCAGTCCCAAAGAACTGACAGATGTTGACAAGCTCTCGGTCTTCGCACCATGAATCCGAAGGGGCAACAAATGAGTCTAGAAGGTTCTAGACTTGGGGCAGGAAGCTCCGCACAGCCTCTGCCGTTGCTCCAGCCAGCAGGCCCCCTCTGCCCTTCTCCCTGTGGCGCCATCAGCCTCGCTGTCCTCTGCTGCCTCCGCCCAGCTCGGCTGCCGCTCTGGAGCAGAGGACTCGGCCCTTTCCGTTTTAAATGGGTCTCCACGTCGGCCTCAAACCTTGTCAACTCCTCATAGGATTAAAATCTTTTTCTGAAAATGGTGCAGTAAATTACACATTGCCATGCAGTCAGACCAAGATCCCGTGTGTGGGGGTACCTTTTTTAAGTTTTGGGGAAAAGAAAGATTCAGAAAAATTAAGTTCAGTATTTTAGAGTAATACAGCATGATTGCCTGACAGACGTGCTTTTCAGACAAGGCGTGAACGGCGTGTCATTCGCTCTGCTGCCCCGATTCTGCCCTTGAAGGGGGAGCAGCAGCACTTACGAAGCTGAGACTGAAGAGGGGAACCCCACACCTTCTACTCGAGGATGCAGCATCCGCGGTGCGTTCCGCAGTCGCCAGAAGCAAGGTACAAGCGAGCCTCCACTGCAACCCAAGGACGAGTGATTCTGGAGAGACCTCGTCTCTGAAGGATGTTTTCAAATTCAGAGTGGAGGGGGGACTGGAGGTGGGGAGCAGTCACAGCCCCCTTAATCTCACTTCCTTGATTAAAACTTTCATCTCCAGGGAGCCCCCAGGGATGCCCCCATTTTGAATTTGGATCTCTGCCCCACACATTCAACAAGTGTTTACTGAGCACCATCCATCCAGGTCCTGGCCCACGTGCCGGGGACACAGAGATAAACGAAGCTCCCAACCTGGAGGGAGCTCACTTCCCAGCAGAAGAGACACCGTGTGTTCTGAGTTTCATCCTATTTGCCCGCTAAGTTTGCCTGCCACCTCCTGCGGACGCTTTTAAAAGACGTGAGATGCGGGGTCAGAGACGAAGGACGGTTTGTCACTCACAGTGACAGCAGCTGCTGGAGCGTCAGCACTCACGTGCAAGTCCCCAGGCCCCAATCCTGCAGGGCGACGCTGGAGGCAGCCAGATGATGCCTGCGTGCAGGGGGAAAAGAGCCTGAATCCTTAGTAATGGGCAGGAAGACGCCTGGCCTCCCCAGAGGGAACCCGCCTCTGTCTTCCAGGGCTGTGCACTGTGCGCACGTCCAGAGAAGGTGGCCTGGAGTGGAGAGCATCGTGCCCCCTCCTCGAGCTGCACAGAGACGTGGAGTGCTGTTTCCCAGCAGCTCAGAGCACAGGCCTGATCTGTCAGGGGAGAGCCAGCTCAGCCCAGGGTGAGAAGTGATTTTTCGCACCCTGCCTTCCAGGGCTTGTGGGTGTGACCATGACACTGAAAGGGGCATGCTTTTGGTGGGACGGAGGAGAAACAGGGCTGAGCCAACGAAACTTCGCAGCCCTGTGACCACACGAAACACCACCAAGCGTCTCGTGGTTAGAAGTGCTGGCTGCAGGCGGCAGCCGGGCCACCAGGGGGACGGAGCTCCTGCCAGGCGGGGGCCCGAGGGACCTGGAGGAGCGTTAAGAGGCAGTCACGGTGCACGTTAAATAGCCTGCTTTTGAAGCGACTTAGCCTAAGTGTCTCATGTTGGCAGGATTTATTTTATTTAAGTCTGATGTACAGGAACTTAGAAACAGCCATGTGGATTTTCTTGAAGGCTGGTAGAGCAAAATGTGCTTCTGAGCTGTTGCCAGGTTTCAGCCTCAGTTAATTTTATGGGTGAGTTTTAAACTCCTAAAAACAAATGTATAATAGAAGGGCTGACATGGCACAGACAACTGTAAAAACACGTGGTGGATGCTGAGATAGACATTGCGGAATTTTGTGGGAAGAATTCGATAAAGGTGTAATGGGTATGATAATAAATCTGAGACAGTAGTAAAATGGAGTAAAAATAAAGTAAATGCTACCGGTGGGAAGTTGTATGAAACGAACGGAGATGTCTCAGTCAGAAACTCAGGAGCGCAGCGTGCGTATTTCCTGACACGCTCAGTGCGTGTTCATCTGGAACAACAAATGGTCTAATGCAAACTGTCTGAATTCTCGGACCCGGTGTCTGAATGCTTCCTCAGCAACAGAGGTAACAAAAGATAAGTTACCACTGCTTTCCTGGGCTGCCCAGGAGAGACGCTGCGGGGCGGTCCGCGTCGTATTTAATTTTTTTATTTCACTCCCCTCCTCTACGCACCCTCTGCCAGTTTGCCTCATGTACGCTGGAAAAGAGTATTTGTTTCAAAATTTTTTAAAGTTTACAAAGTGCTTTTGCGTACCTCGTTGAGTTCCCTTTGGTCTAAGCACTAAGCTTTGCGTAGGGGAGGTATTACCTCCTTTTCGCACGTGGGGAAACCGAGACAGAGCTTCGCGGCTGCCCAGAGCCTGTGAGAGCGCAGACCTGCGGACGCAGGAACGCTCCGAGCCGGCTCCTCCCGGAGCAACGTTGTCGACCTGGTGAGACGGCAATTTTTAGTGTAGATCACCCTTCCAACGGAACCGAGTCCATGGTAGTAAAAATGTGTAAATGAACAGCACACGCACACACACGCACGCACACGCGCACACACGCACGCACACACACGCGCACACACGCACGCACACGCACGCACACACAGCAGTACACACGCACACACGCACACACCCGTACACATGCACCTGCACAGAAGTGTTTTCTGTGGTTTGGTTTTGTAAGAGGAGGAGTTAGACCACTTCGGCCAATGCTTCAAAAATGAAGGAAGAGCTGGGGCCGGCGTGGTGCAGGCGTTAGGTTTGCAGTTTCCGCTTCTCAGCGGCCCCGGGGTTCGCCGGTTCGGATCCCGGGTGTGGATATGGCACCACTTGCCAAAAGCCATGCTGTGGCAGGCGTCCCACATATAAAGTAGAGGAAGATGGGCACGGGTGTTAGCTCAGGGCCAGTCTTCCTCAGCAAAAAGAGGAGGATTGGCAGTAGTTAGCTCAGGGCTGATCTTCCTCAAAAAAAAAAAAAAAAGAAAAAAAAGAAGGCAGGGAGAAAATGAAAAGAAAAAAGGATGCCGGCCACGCCTGAGCCTCTCCTGTGGCTTTAACTTCTAGCTTGTGAAAAACTCAGAAGGAGAGGCAGACCTGGAAGATCTGGGATCCAGGCACTGACTTTTTATGTTAGGAAATTACACATCCTCTTTTGCTGAAAAATTAGGAGAAAAGTTCATTCACTTATTAAGTGTAGTTTAAGAAAGCAAATCTTTTAATAAGCAGATCAATTTTAACTATGCAGAGACATTAAGTATATTTAAAAATTCCCATCCTAGCCTGTACGAGTTTGAATTGCTCCCCTTTCCAGTTTAAAAACCAAACTAATTTTAGTGCTGGTTTAGTACTAAAGATAATGGCAACTGACCTTTTCACGGTGAAGAAAACTTTGCCGTCAAACGGGTATTGAGTTCAGCAGCAGCCTTGCAGAGTTGGAAAACTGTGTCTGTATTAACACAATCATGACTTTTCAATCTTTGTGCAAAGAAACTGGAAGTCAAAAGGGAGGCTCTCGAGCCGCTGTGACTTCCTGTGCAGAGAATAAGGGTGATCGTGAAGCATGAAACTGCGAGACCTCGGAGACCGACCACCACGCTGTCGGAGCATCTGGCCCGCCAGTCTCCCTTGTCTACAGACGAGGAGAAGTAGAAGAAGTGAAAGTAGCTCGTCTTGTCCTGAAGCCTTGTTCCTGGAACAGGCAGAAGGTTCACAGGATCGACCCAAGTCCACAAAGCCTGTCGTGTGGTTTGTTGGGTCCCTGCCCCACACCCCCTGCAGGCACCATGTGCTGAAATCTCGGCCTTTGGGCCTTGAGAACCTCTCTGGTGGAGATGACACCCTGTGTGGGGCCTGAGCAGAGGGAGCGCCGTGTTTTTAGATGGTGGCCTTACTACCTCCTGTGGGGATGAGCCGCCAGCCAGTGTCGGGGTTGGGTCCTCAGATAAGAGCAGGGAGCAGACGGAGAGCAGCTCGGAGGCCAGGAGCCCGGTCAGTTCGTCCACCTGCTGAGGCTTTGTCTGTCTGTAAATAATTGGTCGGAACTTACGCCTCCTTTACTCGGTGTTCCTTTCAGATCCCCTGCTCCTTCCTTTCCTTCCTCATCTGTCTTGTCCCAAAGTGGATTTAAAGGCATACTCGAGTCAGCATTATTGGAGTCATAGGTATCGTGAATAAGTAGGTAGTATGTACAGAGGCATATTAGAATTATTTCTACTGGCTATGCAGCAAATCAGCAATTTTCTTTCTTTTGTTTTTTGAGTGAGGAAGATTGTCACTGAGCTAACATCTGTGCCCATGTTCTTCTATTTTGTATGTGGGAGGCCTCCATGGCATGGCTTGAGGAGCAGTGTGTAGGTCTGCACCCCGGATCTGAACTAGCAAACCCTGGGCTGCTGAAGCAGAGTGCACGAACTTAACCACTAGGCCACCAGGCTGCCCCAGCAATTTTTCTTTTATGCATTTCTGCGTCTTTCTTATACTCATCTTCACTGCTTTTCAGGATATTTGGGGACATTAGACACGTTTGAAAATGTTGTACATTTTGCTCTGTGGATTCACAGAGGAGCAGCAATCTTGCCTTGTCATCTTTGTGAGCTTTGTATATCCCAGGAGTTGGCATTAAAGAAATCTTTATTGAAGGTCAAAGGGTGTGAGATGCTGGTTGGTGCTCAGAGGCGTGTTTCTGCAGAGTCTGTTTCTTGCTGGCTGACCTTCCGGGGTTAAGGGGTGGGGGACCGTTGCTGGTTGGTTGGCTTGCAAAGCATGTTAACTGAGGCAAAATCATCATCAATCAATTGAATAGATGTAAAAGTGGTTAATAGTTAAATAAATATTCAAAATAAAAAATGAAAAAATATTATTTGCTATATATTTATGAAAAATGAAATAGATACTTTCCTGGAAAGTCTGATTTGAGAACAAAATGAGAAAAATTGTATGATATTAGGTATGATAAAGGACATATAACTATAGATGTTATTGAGATTAACAAAATTAAAGAATATTATATGAAACTGTGTGGTTATAAATTTGAAAATTTATCAAGCAAAATGTAAGTACCATGTTTCTCCTACAAAAGACAGAAAATCTAAACAGAGCAATTGCTGTAGAAGAAATTAGAAATGTTGTTATAAAAGGTTACTACAGAACACTGAGAATTTTTAAACATATGAGGCCCAGATGTTTTTACATCTGTGTTCTAGGTAACATTCAAAAAGAGATATTCACTTATAATAAAATTATTCAAGGTCACAGAAAAAGTACAAACACCATTTGCAGAGCTAGCATAACCTTAATATCAAGCTCAGTGCTGACTGTATAAAATTCTAGACCTGGACCTGTCTAGGCAAATGAAATTCATCAGTGTATTAAAAGAATAATATCTCAAGTAAGTTTTCGTCCAGGAATGCAGGGATGGGTCACCAAAAAAACGCCAGCATCATAATTCACTTCATTATCAAGTGAAAGAAGAAAAAAGCAGAATCATTGTATCAATAGAGTCTAAAAAAAGCAAATGAAATTTAAAATTAACTGCATTCCTAATAAAAATGCTAAAAAAAATAGTGACAGAAAACTATCACAATACAATAAAGACCACTTATCAAAAAGTTCAACAGCATGCCTCATAGTAAACAATAAAATATTAACGTTATTATCATTAAAAGTAAGACTAAGACTAATATACTATTTTCCTCATTATTAAATGCTATTTTGGAGGTTCTAGACAAAACAATGAGGCAAGAAAACAAATAAGTGGTATAGATAGTATAGGAGACAACATCTTTATTTGTGTGTAATCCCAGTGATTCTACTAAAGATATTAGAATTTGGTAGAGTGGCTGGATATAAGGTTAGTGTAAAAACAAATCAATTGCTCCTGTTTACGTTAGACATCAGTTAGAATGGAAGGAAGGCACTTAAAAGAAAGTTTGAGGATATGTGTGGACCGAACTATAAAACGTTCTGAAGGTTCTAAACAAATGAAGAGACTTGCCCGTTCCTGCATTGAGAGAGTTAATATTATGAAAATATCAGTCATTCAAAGATGAATATGTAAAATCCATTTATATATATTCAGTCAGAATTTCCACGTGCTTTTAAAAATAGGACAATACAATTTCAAAGTTCATCTGGAAGAATACAGTTTGCAGAATTGCCAGTAATTCTTGGAACGACGTCAGTGGTGGGATTCTTGTGTTACCACATATCAAAACTCATCCTAAAGCTCTGTAATCAGGCTTTATGGTTTGGCTCAGAGACCGATGGGTGGACCAGTGGAACCAAATCCAGAATCCATGCCTAGAGCAGAGACAGCCTCGCGTATCATGAAGAGGACACCTCAACTCAACGGGAGGAGAATGAGGTATTTAATAAATGGCGCTGGCAGGACTGACAATTTAGTTGGGAAACTCATATACAAAAATAAATACAAGTCCTGCTCTAAAAAAGTGAAAACAAAAGGAAAAGGAAAATTAAGAAAGAAGAAACACCAGAGACCTTAAAGAAATACATACGTGGACGACTGCAGAGGACAATGACGCTCCTCTGGATGTCGAACCACAACACAAAAAGTCAAGTGACAAATTCTGAGAAAATGTTTTCAATTTAATGATAAATAAACGATTATTATTGCAAACATTTAAAGTATTGCTAAACATTGACTAACAAAAGACAAAAAACCTAATAGAAAAAGAATAATAAAGTCAAATATCCAATGAGTATTTGAAAATCTGATCAACTTCACCAGTAGTCAAGAAAATATGCAATAAAGCTATAATGAAGTCTAATTTTTCATCTGTCACATGGGAGACGTTAAAGGGCTTGATAACATCTACACTCATGCGTACCTGGAGAGAGCTCGCTTAGCTCTTCAGGAAGGTTCCCTGGCAGCAAATTCCTGTTTTGGAACCATGTCTTGGAAAAGTGCTTACTTGCACAAGTGCCTAAGGAAATATGTATGTGGATGTTTGTAGTGGAAACACCTGGAGAAAAATCTGAATGTCCACCAGTTGAGAGAATTATTGAAAATATTTATTTTAATAAATCTACTTTGTGGAATATTATGTATGTATCAAAATAGAATAAGGTCAATTCATATTTTATATATATATTATATGAATGCATGAATATATTCACCTACAGGCGTGTCTGAGATACATTTTTAAGAGAAATGCAACAAGTTGCAGAGTAATATATAAAGAATAATCTGAATTTTTAAAAACCCAGTAACAGAAACAATGTATGGGTGTGTGTGCTGCTGCATGCCCTGATGAGGATGGATACCGGGGGCAGATTAGATGCCACACGGGGAACACGGGCCATCCCTCGAGATGGAGTTGATGGGGGCTTAGAGGAGATTATTAATTTTTCTTTTTCTACTCCTCTATTGTTTAATTTTTACAATGAGCACATCCTACTTCAAATAATTGAAATAGTAAAAAACAAAATAAATATTTATTCGTAAAGAAACAGGTCACGTAAAGCATTTTAAGATGTCAGACATCGTAGAAAGTCAGGATCTCTGGGTAAAGAGCTGGTGCACTGAGGCGTTCCGGGAGCCAGGAGAAGGAAGAGAGAGTAAACACACTACGAATTTCTGGAGTTCCTGCAAACCAGAGCTCTGAGGTGACGACAGCACTGGGTAACTAGTGTCGCCAGGTGCTATTATATCCTGCATCCGTATACTTATGGCCAACTTGAAATGGTATAAAAAACGAGCAAGCAACTGACAAACAGACCCTGACGACTGAGTCCCGGGCGTTTATCTCACACAGGCGTCTGGAACCATCAGCCTCCACCCTCGTGGCAAAAGCAAGCTCTGGTCCTCGGTTCTCATCCAGCTTTGCTGTCCGTAGACGGACGTGGCGTTCAAGTCTTCTCTGAATCACCAGAACGCGGCCAGAATAATTAGTACGAGATGTGAACAACGAGGAAGTTGTGACTCAGGAGGTTCCAACCTGCGGAGGTTCAGGCCCGTCGTGGCGAAGCCGACGGGCCCCAGACGGTCGCTTAAGCAGGTTCCCCCCCTTCTGGATCTCAGGTACCGAGAGCAGGGTTAGGCCTTTTCCCCCAGCAAACCACAAATAATGCTGTTTTAAAATAAAAATGAACACATGTGATAGACTGTACTTGTTGTTTAATTTCTAAAATACCTAAAGATCATGTCGTTATTCATAGTTTTGGCCTTCAGTTTGCTTTCTTTACCCGATATATAAACTGACTGGATTAGCAGAGATGTAAATCTCTATGATATCCTGTTCCTGTTTTTTCCCGCATCGACATTTTACAGGAGACAGAGCTTGAGATAACAGGAACGCAATATAACTAACAATGTGGATGTTTATCTCAACTCTGTAAACATATATGGCTAATTCTTTTAGATTCTGTGCTTGAGTTTAAAATGAACAAAAAAAATATCTTGTGAAGTTCAGGCTCCCCAGGGGAGATCCTGATGGATGCCCGATTATGCTTATGTTCATGAAACCATTGGTTTTTCCAATAAGTGATCATTTAGAAGAAGAAATGTTTATGTCTGAGGTAATATGTCTTGTAACAGAGTATATTTTTCTACTTGTATTCACAATAAATGTATCCATATCATGACACAGGCATATCAGGTCAACCACAGGAGGTTGAAAACTGGAATAAAGTTACCATTTGCATTATTTTGAGCTTGGTTCCTTGTGAAAAAATATTTAAGAGCTTTGGGGACATGGCTTTAGGTTCGGTCCTACTGGACGTAATTGGAAGCAGCTTTGCATGGAAACATTCCCTGTGCTTGAGGCATGGGCCAGAGTCTAGCACGGCCAGCCTGTTTTTGTACGGCCCAGGAGCTGACAATAGTCTTTACATTTTTAAATGGTCGAAAAATATATAAAAGAATATTTTATGACACGTGAAAATGATAGGAAATTCAAATTCAGTGTCCATAAATCACACGGATGCATTCACCCATTTCCACAATGTCTGTGGCTGTTTTCTTGCAACAAGGGCAAAATTGAGTGTCCGTGGCAGAGACGGCACGTCCCTCAAAGTTTAAAATCTTTACCGTTTGGCACTTTACGTAAAAAGTGTGCGGACTCTTGGGTTAGAAGACCCCTGAGTGTATCTGCCGTGAGGACTTGCGTGTGTGACTTTGTGCGTGTGGTAGGCTGACGGACATTAATTGATTCATTTTTTCCTCCTTTTATTCTTTGATTACATAAAACCTTTCTTGAGTGCTGACGCTGACTGGCATTAGGATAGAGAGATGTGGGGACGAGATCTTTGTCCTAGAGCAGATTATGTGAAAGGATTATGTATTGTTAAACAGTCATACTAAGGATTTTTACAAAGAAATGCCTTATTGGGCAGAATACCATATATCGCAGGTCCTCCAAATTCTTTCCTAAGACGAGCCCCAACCCAAGGTTTGGCGCGATGTCTACGGATTGTGGCCTTTTCTCTACCCTCCCCTCCGGCATCCGGCACTTTGGGGTCGTCTTCCTGCCCACGGGCTCCTCAGTTCCTTGCTGTCGGGCGAGCGCGGGCTCCTCTCGTGACAGCCTGAGCGTCCGGATCCGCAGCCGCCATCCCCGAGCACTTTCCGTGGGACAAGCACTGTGTGAGGGGCTTCCCTGGAAAGGACATCATTGGAAGCCTCCGCAAGGTGGACGTGGTCCCCCCATTTTTGTAAACAAGGACACCGAGTTTCAGAAAGGTCGAGCGCATGGCTAGTAAGCGGCGAGTCCAGGCTTCCAACGTGAGGCTCCTGGATCTCGCAGAAACCCATCCTTCCGGCGCCCCTCCCCAGGCTCGCCTTGTTTCCAGGACCCCAATTCTCCCCACCGCGCTGTCTTGGGTTACTCTTGACATGTCAGTTGTTAGCTGGGTCTCTCAGGCTGTGGCCATGTGACAGCAAACCAACACTTTTCAGGAAATATGCTGCCTCCGTGTTTGTGGGCGGCGGTGTCTTTACACGTGAACTAGTTCCACCCCGAGTTCCACTTTTGTTTCTAAAACGAAAAGAATTTTCCAGGGAGGCAGCGACTCGCTCTAGGTTGGAGCCACAGGGTGGGCGGCAGAGGAAACACGGGTTTAAATTTGGACTCTGCACTTTCTCGACAGGAGCCTTGTTGACAACACTGTCTCTCTGAGCCTCGGTTTCCTCGTTTGTAAAGTCATTCGTGGTGGGACTTGAGATGAGGGTCTGCCTATCCCCACGTGCACACGGCATCTCTAGAGTCCTTCCCTCACCCGATCCGATCAATAGTGATCTCTTTGGCTGGTGGGATCACAGGATCCCAGGGCTGGGAGGAGCAGTCGAGTGTGTAATCTTTGAAGACAGATAGACCGACATCCTCACTGGCCGAGGGACCAGAGGCAGCCTAACTTCGTTTCCCTGAGACTCAGTTTCCACGTGTGTAAATGGGGGACGCCGGTGCTTCCCATAGGAATCATGATGTTCAGTGCCCACTGGCAGGCGCTGTTGTCATTGCTGTGATGAAGCTGTTGCTAATATGAACCCCATCTTGCAGAAAAGGAAATTGAGACAGAAAAGTCTAAGAAGTGGAGAAGCCAGGATTTGAAACTTAGCAACCTGGTTCTTGAGCCCAAGTTCTTAATAATTATGCCATAGCTCCCACAGAACTGTGCTGAGGTTTAATTAATAAAAATATATAACACAGAGTAATAAATAAATAATTATAAATAAACAAGTAAAAACCAAGTAATGAATAAAAAACATTGAGTGGGTTTTCAGTAAATGTTGGTAACTTTCCTTTAGAGTGTTTTAAAGTGTGACCCGCATTCCCGTGTATTGCTGTCACCTGTGATGGGGCATGGATGTGTCAGAAACGCTGATTCTTGGACTTCAACCTGGACCTACTAGATTCTGGGAATTCTACATTTTTTTACATGCTTCCTGGCTGAGTTTTGGTCACCAAAGCTTGGGAGACTCCACCTGAGGATCGATCCAGCCCAGTTTGGTAAAATGCAGAAACCCTTTCATGGCCTTGCTCCAATCACCCGCGGGCTCCTCGGGAGTCCTGGTGATGGTGAGCTTCCTCTCTGATAAGGTCGCTCATCTGGTTTTTAAAAAACTTGGATTGTTAGAAACATCTTCCTTATAATTGAATGAAAAAAAATCTTCTCCACCTTACTTTCTGTCCATATGACTTATTCAGGCTTCTGAGTCCCTCAGGTTATTGGTGTAGGAAGGCGACAGGAAGGCATATGGGACCTGGGGGTCAGACTTGTTTACGAGCCTGGCAGGGGAACCGTCTCCAGGGTCAAAGTCACCTAGGGAGGAGGTCCTGAAGGTGAGCTCCGTCCCAGCAGGGCCAGCAGCCTGCGAATGGATCAGACACAGGAATCCAGGTAGGGAGGGGACAGGGTCGCATCGTCAGGAAGATGATCAAGCGTGCAGAGCAAGCAGGGACTCAGATGCTGACACGGGAACGGGGTCACAGTTTGGTCACAGGGATAAGAGTCCACAGAGTCATCGTGGGGTCGCCAAAACTTTCACTTAACACTGAGACAACTGAGCTGCTACGTCAGGGTTCTTCAAGTTCTCCTTAGTGAGGACAAGGGTCCGTGTTTCCTCATAGTGCACATCAGATATTTAATGAGTAAGATGGTGGTGCTAGCAGTGGAGATGCCAAGGCAGGGAACAGGGCACATTTTCCCATAAGATCAACATATTCAAGGAAAGCCTTTCTTTCTCCAGTTTAAAAAATTCTGAGCTTTTTCCGCTGTCCAACATGGGAGCACAGGATCTGGTTTCTGGAGCTTTTTCCAATTGGCAGCCATCTCCTGACACTTGGGTTTGTCAATATCCCTCTTAAAATGTGATTCTCAGAGCCAGACGCAGGGCACTGATGTGACATGACCACGCTGAGAGTAGCGGGTCCCCGCACCCCGGTTCTGTGTGCTACATGCCACTAACGGCCACACCAAACTATTTCCTAATTAAAAGGGCTGAATATCGTAAATATCTCACTTCTGCTGAGGCAGCCTAAGAGCACACTAGCTTTTCCAGCAGCCAAATCACGCACTTGGCTCACATTAAAACTTCTGTCAGTGAAATCCCTGAAGTTCTTTGTCTCATAAAACACTACTAAACTAAGACAAATTTGGCTTGTATTTGTGCAATTGAGTGTTTGAGCCCAAGTGCAGGATTTTACATTGATCTCTGCTAAATCATGCCTTGTTAGTTTTGGCCTAGCAGTCACGCCTGTGGAGGTGCTTTTAATTCTGTTTCTGTCATTCAGCATATTTCGCTGACCTTCCATCCTTGTGCCATTTAGCAATATCGCCAGGCCTCTCCGCCCTCATCCAGGGCACTAACGGGGCATGTTGAGCGATCGCAGGCTTGTTGTGTTTCCCCAGGACCTCCCTTCAAGATGCCGTTCCCGCTTGTCAGTATCCTCGCAGGCACCTGTGACGTGCCAGGTGCCGCGTCACGTGCTGAGGACAGAAACACGAACATGGCCTCGTCCCCGCTCTCAGAGTTCACAGCCTGGAGAAGACCAGTGAGTTAGGAGACAGATGCCACACAGGGGCGAGGGATGCAAGAGAGGGAGGCCCGGGACTGGGTAAGATTGTCACAGAATGTTGAAAACCCATTTGGGGTCAAGCAGACCCACACAGTTTAGAATCACTTGTCTCTCGTGGTTCCAATCTTGTGTCACTTTCCTCACTCGTGTGCAGGACTTTAGAAATGACCACCTGGTGTTTGTCAACCGTCCAGGTGAGGACCAGCCGTGGAGCTGTGCTGTTGACTCCTCCTCTTGTCTGGGGCTCTTCTGCTTACTGCCCCGCTGGGAAGAACACTTTGGACCCTGTTCCTTTCACGTAACTGACCTCCGCCCCACCCGCCCCCAATTCTGCCCGTACCGTGACTGAGGAGGTTTCAGTTGGTCACAGATGGTGACAGTTAGTCTGTTTCCATTTCAAATTACAGCTGTGTTTGTGTGTGTTCCCTGCACACTGGTGGCTCCAGGGTCCCACCCTGCCATCTCGTTCAGCCTGGGTGTTACGATGCCAGAGCCAGTTGGGGCCTCTGCTCGGGTCTCCCACACAAAGCAAAGCAGTTGGAGGACAGTTGGCTCTTGCTCCCTCCCACTCAACACCAGCGGGCTGAAAGCTCGCTTCGGGATCCCATGGAAAAGGTTAGCTGTTTTTATATAGACAAGTCAACTCGAATTAGTTTAGAAACAGACTTTTTTCTTTCTTTTTTTAAAAAAATTTTTTCCTTTTTCTCCCCAAAGCCCCCCGGTACATAGTTGAATATTCTTCATTGTGGGTCCTTCTAGTTGTGGTACGTGGGACACTGCCTCAGCGTGGCTTGATGAGCAGTGCCATGTCCGCGCCCAGGATTCGAACCGACAAAATACTGGGCTGCCTGCAGGGGAGCGCGCGAACTTAACCACTCGGCCACAGGGCCAGCCCCTTTTCTTTCTTTCTTTTTTTCGACCATAAAGTAGAGCTAGAGAGACTTGGAGAAGCTTTCAGACAGAAATTGACCCCATTCAGCAGATGCCGCTCAGTGGTCTTTGCTCATCTCGGGTGTTAGATAAAGGGGGCTCGGCTCCTCAGATTGGGCAGCCCCGTTGGGAGCAAGGGTTGATTAAGTATGATTTAGTCTCATCCAGCAGATCATTAAAAAAATCTTGTTCTTTCCCTTTTTGGGAATTGCTTTAAGTTTTCTCCTCGGGTTTCTATCCTGTTGCCATTGGGGGGGCCCTGTGGATTCATGGTTTGCTTCTGGAGTTCAGGTGGACCTGGCTTGGCACCACATTCCTTCGTGGCTGTGTGACCCGGGTGGGTCACAACCTCCCTGTGCCTCGACATTCTTGACTGTAAAGTGGGGACAATCAACAGGTCATTCCTCACTGGGCTGTGTCGAGAGGATTGAGTAGTATTTGAAAAAGCTCAGGACAGCACGCAGTACAAACAATCTCCTCGATGAATGTGGGCTGTTCTGCTGCTGATGTTAAGATCCTGCTTTGAGGATTTGGATGATGAAGCTGACAAAAGTGAAAGTGAAACCACTGGATTCCCATGATTGTAGTGCGATAGCTCTAGACATTTCTGACAATGTCGCAGGGACGTGTCTGAACTACTGCCCTGTGGGACCGGAGAACTTGTGTCGCGCTTGTTCCTTTCCTTGGGCGGGGGGTGCTGTGCTGTGCATGGTAGGATGTTGGTCCTGGTCTGTTCTCAGTGGGTGCCAGCAGCACCCTCCCCCGAGCCTTGACAACCGAGACTGTTTTCAGTCATTGCCTCACGTCCCGTGGTGGACAAGCAGCCCCTGGTTGAGAACCACTCTTCTGGGAAAGGATGGCCGTCAGTCACTTTCTTCAGTCCTGGGGTCACGTGGTTCCCCTCGTCTTTCCTGGGAGCTGTGGAATTGAGTTTAAAGGAACCCTTGGCTTTGGTGGAGTGGATCTCTATGGCATTTAAGAAGCTGTGTTATTTAGAAACGAGACTAATGTTTTCATGTTGCTGACAATGTACCGTCTGAGACAACGGGGCTCCTCCGTGTAATCCTGCGGGGAGTGACGGCACATTGCAGGTAGCTGTGGTTTCACTTGCGACTTCGGCTCCAGCGCTGAATTCTGCAGGAGGAAATAAGGAGTTTTCACTAACAATAAATGCCATTTTCAATAAATATTCTTAGGACTCATTAAAGGCAAAACATTGAAGTAGGGAAAATAAATGGCAAAAAAATATTATTCACATCAAACAAATGTGCTAACTGGCAGGAGCGGTTCAAAAGCAGTTCTCTGCTCTCAGGACCCTTCGGATGTCACCCATCTTTCCCTGGCAGTTCCGTGTAAAATGGGGTCTCTGAGCCTCGTGATGACATTTCGTGGGGTTACAAGACACATCGCATTTAGATTTGTGATCTACAGAAATTCCACCTGTACCATTCATCGGAGACGGTGCCACTGATGACGATTCCAAATGCTCTATTCTTATTATGTATTTACCTGTTTAATAAAAGCAATTGAACTGAAGGAACAATTTAACTTGATTTGGAGAATTCAGTCACTTATTTCATTTCTTAGAATGGTTTGTGTGGAACAAAATGTTGTCTACGTTTTGTAAAGAGGCAGTTGATTTTTTTCTTCCTGAATACACATCAGAGATTTGTAAAGAAACTGCCATCAAAGGACCCTCTTACCAGGTGAGGGCTAGAGATGGATAAAATAGACGATATAGAAAGAGGTGGATAATGAAATCCATGGTTATGGTAAACCAATCATGTTTGCCTTCTTCCCAACCCAAGTTAACAATGTCAGTTGATTTAATGGGGCGACACTGTGCCAGTCTGAGATGCTATGGTTCTTCAAGGAACGGCCCCGTGAGAATGAAACACAACCTTGGGGACCAGTTGAATGGCTTCAGTTGGCAGCTGTTGTCATGGCCACTTGAGTGTCAGGGCCCTTGATGACCATCTGTAACCGTAACCTTACGTTTGAAAACACTGCTGCTTTCTTTGGCAGCCATCCTAACCTAATTAGGAACCAAGGCAGACGTGTACGTTTCCTGTAAACACGTCAGCCGGCTGTCGGATCTGGCCAGGACTGGGCACGGTTTGAGCCTGGCGGAGGGCTTATCTTCCTCTCCTTCCTCTGCACTCACGGGCTGAACCCTGTCCCGCAGATCTCCACGTCCTTTCACTTCCCCGATTTGACATTTCCTCCTCTCTTGTTGTTTTTCTCCCTCCCACGACTTTGTTTTGCCCTTTTTAAATTATTACAACTTTATCCTTTAAACATTACAGAAGAACTGGTCTGGCAGCCTGTAGACAGCGAGGAGCAACATTTCATGATGACACAAGACGTGCTGCTATTTGTCAGTGAGCTGTGCATTTCAACTTTGATTTCCTTGTTTCACCTTCTTTTGAGAGGAGGGCTGCATCGTCTCCTCTGGTTCTGGCGGC
This sequence comes from Equus asinus, assembly GCF_041296235.1. Taxonomy (NCBI): domain Eukaryota; kingdom Metazoa; phylum Chordata; class Mammalia; order Perissodactyla; family Equidae; genus Equus; species Equus asinus. The sequence goes on along the minus strand of NC_091811.1, from coordinate 69,949,254 downwards.
GGCCTGCCCCCCGTGAGGACCCCACGGAGGCGCAGTCCTAATGGAGCTGTGGCCGGGCCACCTAGTTCGACCCAGAGCTGGGCTGGACCGTGCATTTTAGATTTTGCAGATCACCAGTGATAAGGACATAATCCCCAGTGTGGCCTCTAAAAAGTAGTGATAACATGGAGAGCAATTTTAAGTGTTTACCATGTGCCAGGTTTTGTGCCAAGTACTTGACCTACTTTATATAATCTTTACAACAACCCTATGGAGGGTTTCATCACTGTTTTGAGGAGAAACTGAATCTCAAGGAGGTTAAGTAGCTTTGATACAGTCATGCAGCTGGTAAGTCTGATTCCAAACCCTATATTATCAGCCAGCACATTTGATGGTCTTCGCACTAATTTGAATATCATTCTTTTTTTTTTTAACACTGGCAGCTGAGCTAACAACTGTTTCCAATCTTCCTTTTTGTTTTTTCCTGCTTTTTCTCCCCAAGTCTCCCAATACATAACTGTGTATTTTAGTTGTGGGTCCTTCTAGTTGTGGCATATGGGACGCCGCCTCAGTGTGGCCTGATGAACGGTGCATGTCTGTGCCCAGGATCCGAACCAGCAAAACCCTAGCTGCCAAAGCAGTGCGCGAATTTAACCACTCGGTCACTGCCGGCCCCTCCAATATAATTCTTTTTAGACTCCTCTAGAAAAAGAGAATGAGAAATTGTACTGAATAAGACAGAGATGAGCAGCCACTGTTCCCGGTCACTGTCCATTGGGCTAAGAAAGACCTCGTGGGTGTGTCTGCGCCGCATGTCCCTCCTGGGTGCACCGACATGTTTTAGCAAATGATGAGGGGCTGACGTGGTTTTTCTTTTAAGCTTTGTTTAGTTTCATCTGTAAAACTTGTTCTTTCAAACTAGTTCTTCTACTAACTTTGGAAAGAGAAAATTCGATTTGGCACAGAAATGAGCAAAAGTTGCAAATAACACCTTTTCCTGTGGGCTCAGTCGCAGGAGTGAGTTCTCGGCTCATGGGAACAGTAAGTGATGGAGCTGGAATAAGGACACAGGGTCGAACTTCAAACAGTGAGCGAGGTGGTGTTGCTGTTGTCCGAAAGATCCTGTAGGTTTTGCATTTAAGATAAAAATGTTTATGGCTGAGTAGTTGTTTGGAGACTTGATGTGAAAGTAATGAATGTAGAAAGTTAGAACAGGGCTTGTTGTTGCCATGACATTTACAGGACCAGAGAGCGCAGGACAGACACCTAGAGGTCTAGTCTGGAGAGCTGCGCGTGGCTCAGGAAAGCCTGTGGGGGCGAAGGAGAAAGCAGGGTGAGAAAAGGACGGAGAGAGTAGAGCAGAAGGGGAGGACGGAAAGAGGGAGGGAGACCCCCAGGAAGGAAGACTGACAGTACACGAGGAGACCAGAGGAAAGCTGTCTTCACGGTGGATAACCAACTGCTGTCTCGGGCAGTTGCTAACGCCACAGTTTAATCCGTCTTCATGTGTGGAAGAGTTCATCTGGTCATTGAATGATATCTGTGCTGGGATAACGAACGACCTGAGGAACCATTCTTTTTTTTTTCTTTGTCTCCCCTTAAACAAAATGGTAGTCTAGGGTATACAGTTGTCTGCCCCTGCTTTTCAGGCTTCATGGTGTGTTGCGGAGATCTTCTGTGCAGGACACTGAAGGCCTCCTCTGCCTTTTTATAAGTGGATAATGTTCCTTTGGTCATATAGGCTGGTGTACGTCCTTGGTCCCCTGTGTTGTTTCTAATCTTTATTTCAAACAATGCTGCAGTCCCTGATGTTGTGCATGCTGTGCCGTGCTTGAGCAGGTTTGTCTGAGGGCAGCTTCCCAGACTCGGGGTTACGAGGTTAACAAGTGAATGCCCATCGACCACCAGTGACTGCTACCATTTTGTACTTCCAACAGCGATGCAGGACTATTCTTTAATCCACTGCGTTACTATTGCTGACAACCAACCTTTAACGAGTGCTTACTCTTTGCCATGTTTTGTTCTAAGAGCTTCAAATGGCTTGTCGTCCTGAATCTACCCTATGAGTTGGGTGTTACTGTCTCTACTGTACACATAAGGAAACGAGACGCAAAATAAGTAACTCGAGCAACATCAAAGACACTTCAAGTGGTAGTCCAGGACTCAGACTCCGGCAGCCTGGCCTCAGCACTTGCATTTTACTGTCACAACCTGCTACTCACCCCTGGACAGGGCAGGTCACCGTGGCCTTCTTGTTTCCAAATCCAACATGTCCCAGCATCAGCCTCATCTTTTTCAACTTCGTGGCTGCATTCAAAGTAAAGGACTATTGTCTTTGAAGAGCCTCCTGAATTGCCCATCATTATGGGTATTTCCAGGCCTTTAATATAAGCGGAAAAGAGGGAAGAAAAGTGTGTCATTTCCAAAATCATTTAGGAAGAAGAATGCTACATGTCAGTTTGGACTTGACAAAAATACCCTCGAATAAGAGAGTAAGGTGTCAATAAGAGGTCTTGGAAATGTTCTACCGTTTAATAATAGGGTTAGAAATTTGTGAAAGTCTCTATGAAGCTAAGGATTTTAAAATTTGGAAATATGTTATCTTTATGATTTATTTAATTGGAGGAAATTTTCCATGGCGTTCTTAAATATTTATACTTTGTTGTTCACATAATTACTTAAGCAGTACTTATTTGTGAGAGTAAAATTTTTGACAGTATACATCAACTTTTTGGCCTGGCCTTGAGAACTAAGGTAATAAGTAGGATAATAAGTTACACTATTTCTGATGATTTAATCTTAACAGATAAAGGGGAATATGTGAATAAATATATCATATACTGATATTTTTTAGTTCCGTGATGAGGTGGAAGGTAGAGGAAAGGATAAAATCTAGATATCAACCAAACTAGTTAACTAGTGATTTGTTAACTAGTGATTAAAAATTACTCCACATCACTAATCACCAGGGAAATGCAAATCAAAACCACAATGAGAGATCATCTCACACCTGTTAGCATGGCTGTCATCAGAAGACAAGAGATAAGTGTTGCGAGGATGTGGAGAAAAAGGAACCCTCAGGCACCATTGGTGGTGGGAATGTAAACTTGGGCAGCCACCATGGGAAACAATATGGAGGTTCCTCAAAAAACCAAAACTAGATGTATCATTGATCTAGCAATTTCACTCCTGGATGTTTATCCAAATGAAAATGAAATCAGGATCTTGCAGAGATAACCCTCATGTTCATTGCAGCATTACTCACAATAGCCAAGATGTGGAAACAACCTACATGCCCATTAACTGATGAATGGATAAAGAAGACGGGGTATATCCAGACAGTGGAATATTATTCAGCCATGAGAAAGAAGAAATCCTGCCACTTGCAACAACGTAGATGGACCTTGAGGGCATTGTGTTAAGTGAGATAAGCCAGACAGAGAAAGACAAATACTGTATGATCTCACTTATATGTGGAACCTAAAAAAGACAAACTCAGAGAAACAGAGAGTGGAGTGGTGGTTGCCAGAGGCGGGGGGTGGGAATAGGGGGTTGTTGGTCAAAGGGAACAAACCTCCAGCTGTAAGATTAACAGGTTTTGGGATCTAATGTACAGCAGGAGAATGATCGCTAACAATGCTGCATAGTATACTTGAAAGTTAACAAGTGGATCTTAGAAGTTCTCACTACAAAAAAGATGTAATTATGTGACAGGATGGAGGATGTAGCTCATGCCAAGGTGGTAATTCATGAGTTTGTAAATGTAATTCATGTTGCCATTGTAAATGTATCCAGTCAGCACATTGCACACTTTAAACTTACACAGTGAGTGTCAATTTATCCCAATAAAGCTGGAAAAATACATATATATATTTCCGGGAGAAAAAGCCTAAAAAATTGACTATAGTTTTGAATTAATTGTTCTTTGCTTGTCTCTAAGAAGGCAGATGAACTCTCTTGAAAGTGTAAAATCCTCTTTATTGGTTGTGAGAGCGTCCTGTCTCTCAGCTGTAGCCGGCCGGCCTCCACTCTGCCTCCACGTTGGGGCTGAAGGCCTGTAAACCACTTTCCCAGAGTGCCTTGCCAGCTGCCTTCCTGCCTCCACCAGTGGGAGGCGTTGGCAAGTGACGGGGGAACGGAAGAGGCCCACAGCCATCTTTTCTCCTGGCTTCGGGCAGGTGCCTCTGGCAGTGGGGGCCGCTGGCCGGTGTGAGCTCTGACTCGCTGCTCAGTTGCTGGTGGTTCGAGCTCTGCACGGAGGCGCCAGTGGGACAGCCGGGCTCTCAGCAGCTGCAGAGGCGCACGCTCTGGGTTCCCAGTTTCCTCTTTCCCTCTGGGGTCTCGGCACAAGAACGACTCCCTGCGGTTGCTGATCGTTAGGGGAACTTACTTCTGGCTCGTGTAGCTCTTCCAGCATCTTTGTGACTAGCTTCCTGGATTAAAGTCCCACTGTCTGAAATACCCAGAGTGGTTTCTGTTATCCTGACTGGACCTGACTGTTTATGGAAGTTTTTCTTTGGTCCATGAACCAGAGCTTAGTTTTTTAAGATGACGGTACCCAGACAGGATGGTGTCACATTTTTATGGCAATGGATATATTTATGGTATAGCTGACAAGCCAAAGCAAATGACTGTAAAACTAAAGTGACGAGAATCGCAGTCTTGTGCTGTCCCTGTGGTATGCCACAGCCCCACTCCTTCCAGTGTATTCTTGGGTTGGACCTCCAGCATCTGGAAAATCTTTTATATTGCACAAAAATAGACTTCTTTTTCTCCTTACATGAAAGGCAATGAAGTTAGGGGAAAAAAAGGACCATTGAGAGCCACACTAATTTCTACCTTTTGTGGTCACATGTCTTATAGGAGCTCATCAAAATTATTGTATAAAAGAATTGGCAACTACCCTGTAAATATATGTATAAAAGAAGTTATTGATAAGCTTTCAAGGCAGACATTTGTCTCACTTTTCATTTTTATTGTATTTTGTGAAATAAGTGATCCATTCCTGGTCTACACACTGCTGTGGGTCCACCAGAAGATAAGACATCTTGTCAGAACGTAAATCAAGGACGTCATTAAGCACACAGACTGAGTTCATCAGTTATTATTATTATTCTTGTAATAAGACTCTGGATGAAGAAAGCAGTATATTGGCTTATTTTGAAGAGCACTTCTCAAGAAGACTTTAATAAGTTTCAAATTTACTACTCCCATCCCTATAATTTCACATCATTTTGCATATACTATGATACAGAATTTATATATAATAGAAGAATTTATATATATAAGAATAATATATAATAATATGATAATATAAATAAGAATTAGTTGGTTGTGACTATCTTCCTTATTGATTATGACATCTTTGAAGATAGCCTGTGGCCTAATGAAAATAACAATAACAATTTCTTAAAATCATTTATCTTTAGGCACTTGGTTAGCATATCATAAACACTTGTTAAATAAATGTTTACATGACTCTATAAAGATACATTATATTCTCATTGTTTTTGAGGGAGTGGTACAAAATGTTTAGGTATAAAATATCTAAAGGTAGGAGAGTAAAAGTAATGACTTATATAAGGGACAACTCAAGGAGAGTTTATTTAAAAGAATGGACATTTACAAGGGATGGTACAGGAACCAGGGGCTAACATCAGCTCAGTTCTCACCACGCACAGGCACAAAGGACTGAGCAGAGAGCAGATCCTGGGACTAGAAGGAACCGGAGAGAACTGTCTTGAGCAGAGCGATAACTCTGGCGGAAGAGGCGGCCAATTCAAGGCCACCTAGAAGAAGGGAGACAAGGGAATAAAGATATTGACCAAACTTTACCCCTTCCACCTGATTTCCTGGGGCCTCACCACTGGCTGAGCCCAACCGGAACTCTGCGGGGGTGGGGATCCTGCTGGTGCAGGGGGTACAGGTCAGACTCCAAAGACACAGGCACTGCAGGAAAGGATTTCCAAAAGACACGCATGAAAAGAGAGACACAGGGTATTTATTTGAACGGAAGTCTCTGCGTAGAATTGCATCTGTTCTGAGGCCACTTAATGATTTCTTCATTTTAGAAATATTTCAGACATATGTGAGAAGGTTTACCTAGAGAGAACGTCACATGCCCATCGCCCAGCCTGATCAATAAAACATTACGAAAACGGATTCAAGCTCCGTGGATATTCTCCCTTCACGTGTGCTTCCTCCTGCACAGAGGCAGCCAGCCTCTGGAATCTGCTGGTCATTCACGTCTCTGAAATGTTACGATCTGTCTTTATCCACCCAAACAATGCATGGAACCGTTGTTCAACTGGTGTAAAGTTTCAGTGATGCAAGATGAATGACTTCTAGAGATCCGCGGTACAACAGCGTGCCTACAGGTAGCAACACTGTGTCGTTGGGAGGATAGACCTCGTTTTGTGTTCCTACCACCCTGCCCAAAAAGGAAAAAAAAAAAGAAAAGAAACAAAAAGGGACACAGGAAACTTTTGGAGGTGATGGACGTGTCTATGACTTCGATTGTGGCGATGGTTTCACAGGTGTTTGCGTATGTCCAAACTCACTAAAATATTACATTAAATATGTGTGGCCTTTTGTATATCAGTTATACCTCAATAAAGCTGTTAAAAGCTTTATGTGAATGATATTACACTGCTTGTATCATTCTGCAACTTGACTTTTTTCACTCAATATTTTTATTTTTTGGGATCTCCTCAGGTTGATACATTTAGCGCTATTTCTTTTTCATTCACTTTCATTCTTCTATAGCATTCTATGAGTTAATGATGCAAGTCCACTTTCTTTTCTCAACACTAGAATCCTATGATTTTAAAAATCAGGATCTTTACTGTGACATGCTTCTCATTTTCTTAATACGAGCTCATTTCTTTATTGGATTGTATTATGCCTCGTGGGCTAATGCACTAACCTGGCACAGAGTGAGTATCGTGGAGGGGCAGGGGGCATCAGGGTCAGGAGCCAGACTGGCTGAATCGCAGCTGTGCTACTCAGTCCCTGTGTGGCTTTGGGCAGGTTACTCAGCCTTTCTGTGCCTCAATTCTCTCATCTCTAAAGTGGGGGCATAATAGTCCTACCTCACAGGGCTGTTTTGAGAGTTGAGTGAGTAGATGAGAAATGCACAGAACAGAACACGCTCAGCCAGCAGTGAGTTGTTTCTGTCATTTCAGGTTCCTCGTGCCCTTTCTCCAGGCCTCGTGCCCCTGGACCCCACCCTCCCTGCAGGCTCGGGGTGGGAGACGCGGAGTCGGGCTGAGGCACTGGTGTGTGGTGTTTCCCTGTTACATACTCACGCCGAATGAGCCTGAGACAGCGTGTCCTGAGGGTGAGCACTCGGTCCCGGCACGGCCAGGGACACCACCCTATTTCCAACCCAGGCTGGACCGCCCGCAGCCTTCAGCTTCCCACTCAAGGTCCTGTGACACAGAGACTTTCAAACCTGTGCTGTTTTCCTTCTACGCGAGCATACATCTTTGTTAAAAAGGCTGCTAGGAGCTGAACTTGTAAAGTGCTGTTCCTCTCCTTCAGCTTAAGGCTCTCGCTCACGCAACTCAGATTTCCTCCTGCCTGGGTGGCGGGGGGAGGGGATGGGGTGGGGACCAATGCACTGGGCACTGTTTGGTGGGAAACCCAGTCACTGAGTTTCCACAAGTCCGGGAGGGTCTCACCACAGCCACACCCGCTGCCTCCCCTGGGATGCTCTCTGCCTTAGTCTCATGAGCATCACTGGTCTGCTGCCACCCCCACTGCCACCTGCTGTTGCCCTCGGGCCCTCAGATCCCCTGCCCCCAGGCTCAGACCCAGGTTCAGACCAGGGCACGGACGCAGAGGGGACACAGTCCCTGGAACCCGCCTCCTTGGAGCCCCTCTGCCGTGTCGGCCAGGCTTTGTCTCCACCGGGGCAGTTTTCCCTCTGAGGCTCCGCTTTCTCTTCCTCCAGTTGGCTCCTTCAGGGAACTCCAGCCCCAAACAATGGCACTCAGCCAAACCCCAGTTGCTGGCCAGGTTTCAGTTCTTCCCCAGGGAGCTCCTGGACCCCGTGCAGATGAGGGGCCCTGGCACCCTGTCAAGACAGGCAATTGCTCACAGTGCTGGGGACACGGGGGTGGAGCGGCCCAGCTCCAGAGCCACCCTGAGGGGTTGCTCTTTGCACCCAGCTTGACCGCGGCTGCTGGGGTTTCCATGTGGCTGTGGTAGTCGTTTTGGAAGCAGAAAGCCCAGAACATGTGCAGCTTAAAAAAAAAAGGTCAATTAGTTGAGTATCAAAATGAGAGTATTCTTGTAAAACCACATGAATGAAGAATATCAGTGTTGAAAAGTTTTAAAATCACTTTTATATAAAAATCCCAGACCGTGTTCTAAGGTATGAAAGGAATAGTGGCGTCTTTATGATTTACAAATATCTAGAGAGACGGATATACCACCATTCCCTTCACGGTGTTGCCAGTCACCCAAGTACCCCTTTGTGCACACGGTGCTGAGACTTGCCGTGACGGTTGCCAGGCGCCGTCCTTGGACTAGGAGATGATGGTGAGGACAGGGCCCCTTGCTCTCAGGGCTCGTGTTCTAGGGGTTTCAGGGCTTGGTTAGACTACCTTCTGGCAGATTTGGGAATCTAGTCATTTCACATCCAGAAAAGGTGGATCTTCCCAGTGTGAAGCGATGTAGTATGAGGGACAACTGTCCACTCGAGGACCAAGGGGCAAAAAGAATGTTCGAATCCAGTGAGGAAGTCAGACGAGGGTACAGACACGTGTGATCTCATGCAGAGTGAGCTCAGCACAAAGGCATTAACAAGATTTCACAAGAGGGTGACTTAGGCTCAACTACAAGCTAATGAGTGAGTTTCAGAAGACAGCACAGAGCTGCACCAGACCAGAGGCTTCCAGGCCTGAGAATCAAGGAGACCCCCGGAGGTACTTCCAGGGTAGCTCAGGACATCGGAACTGTGGCAAGGAGTCTTAGAACCACATGTGGGAGCATCTTTCTCCTGAGGGTCGGAGACGAAGGCAGGTCATCAGGGGTCGTAATATCTGGGAAAAGGTGGAAGCGTTTCTAAAGTAATACAGAGCCAGAAGCCCAGGTTCATAGCTTGAGAAGCTCAGCTTTCTGGCTGGGCTTTGTGTCACTGCAAAACAGAAAGAACAAGTTGTTAAAATAATTCAAATTCTTACCAAAAGGAAGCATTATCGGTAACAGAAATCTCTTGCAATTCAAAGTTTGTTATATGAAAATTGCCTAATCACTGGTAGGATTTGGAGAGATAATATATGGTTTCTTTTCTAATTTCCACTTAAGAAAAGGAAAAGACTTTAGTCAAGTTGGACAGGGTCAGAATAGGCAGGAGAACTTTATTCAGCTGCAGAAGACGCGAGTACCATCGTCCTTCATATGTGAAGCCGAAACTCTCGAGCCTCTATTAGGAGGGCGTATGTTTTGAGGGTTCCTGTGACCACCCCTCAGAGGTGAGGTAATTGGGTTGATGCCCTGCTCTCTCCTCATTGCTCAATAGCTAACCTGTTGGCAGCAAACACGTGTGCAAGGTCACAGGAACACGAGGACTCGTAAGACGTGGTGTGGCCCCAACCTCTACAGAATTCAGAATCTTGAAAGAACGATATGAGGTAAGAAACAGCAATACTAGGTTGTACAGAGTTACGGTGTATACTAAGGTCTCAGATCAGAGACCAGCTGTGGTGCCCACACACAGACCCAGAACCTCCATAGAGGAAAGATGAGTAAGCAACCGAGGCACGACATTTCTCCAAACTGGAATCAGGAAAGTCAGTAAAAATCAATTTCCAAAAAGTCAATTTGTCAAAGTTGATGAATTTATGGAAGTTTTTTTTTTTTTAAAGATTTTATTTTTTTCCTTTGTCTCCCCAAAGCCCCCGGGTACATAGTTGTATATTCTTCGTTATGAGTCCTTCTAGTTGTGGCATATGGGACGCTGCCTCAGCGTGGTTTGATGAGCAGTGCCATGTCCGCAGCCAGGACCTGAAACAACGAAACACTGGGCTGCGTACAGCAGAGCGCGCAGACCTAACCGCTCGGCCACGGGGCCAGCCCGTATGGAAGTTGTTTTTAAAGTTTTAGACTCACCAAGGCATTTTCCCCTCAGCCATTTTACTAGGGATTTACCTGTCCCGTTTAGCTGGATGCTAATTTCATGCACATTTTACACTTTCGATGCCTAGAATTTCTCAAATGCCTTATCTGATTTTTCTTAAATCCAGTCTGCAGCCTTCTCTGTTCTGGTGGGTTTGTGTCCCAGCCCTGGAACTGCCCTCGAATGTTTGCAGCGGAGTCCCCTCAGCCTGGGATGTGGAGCTAACGCTCCCCTCAGATGGTCTTCTGGTGGGTTTGCCGTGTGGTGAAATGGTTTGAATAAATGGATTTTCAGCAAATTAACCCAAAGCAGTTGAAAATAACCTGGAGTGCTCCAAACCACCTCAACTTCCTAAAGTCTTCTTGTCTCTGAATTATAAAATTAGACACCAACTAACACTTTAGTGACAATTAACAACTTTTCCGTTATCTTTCCTCCCAGTGTTGATGATAAATAGTAGTAAAAATAATCCTTAAAATGTTTTTTAAAGCTTATCTTTTAGTCTCTTCAAGGGAAACAGTCCTGGATGGGGCATAGTCCACACAGGCACTGAGCTGGTGTCGAGAGCCTGGACTCCAGTCCACAGCACGAAAGTAGACCCCGTGACCCCTTCATACTCAAATGTTTGTTTCCGTGAGGTAGCGATAAACTGCCAGCCTCTGCCTTCCTTGTAAAAGGCGTAGGACAGGAAGTCGAGGTGATGAAGTAACTGCTGTGACCACCGAAGAGGAAAAGACCGGTCCTTTGACCTTCACTCACAGCCATCAATTTAACGTGCTCCAATTTCATATTTCCTTGGCCCCTCTGCTCAAGAAACAGTGTTCTGTGCCCTGGGAAATAAAAAGATGCCAAGACAGCATTCTGAGCATCCAGGAGCAATCGTTTTAGTCAGATGAATAAAATTAATAAGTAACACTAGGAGGCAGAGCACAGTGAGTGCCGTGAGATGAGGGAAATAAACCGCATTACTGATTTCATGGAGGCAACACTGGAGACGCGTCCTGAAGACTGGAAAGATGTGTGTAGACGCAAAGTAGGAGGAGCACAGTGAGAGGCACGGGGCAGGGAGCCAGAGCACCTGCTGTGGACAGTGTGTCTAGGGGAGAAATGGGGAACGATAGCGCAGACTCGCTGGGGTCATACGGTGTCGGGATTTCTGCTCTATTGGGTAGGTGACGAAAATGGAAGATTTTAAAGCAGGGCGGTAAAAGAGGAGATAGAAAATTGTAGTTAATCTGGCAGTGGGATTTGGGACAATTTGGAGAGCTGGAGACGGAGACTGAGGGTACAGCCTGGGATCAAAGGAGTTTCAAGCATGAAAAGCAGCAACCAGGCAGCCTCTTTCCCGGGTGGGTCAGAAGTCCAGTGACTGTCGTCACACACAGGCGACGGGCTGGATGACGGGCAAGCTCTCCGACGTGCCGCACAGGTCGCTCCTGAACCGGCCCTGCTGTCTTCTCGGCTTCCTCTGCCTGTTTCTCCAGCTTGTCCTGCAGCTTGTATGCACTGTGTGCATCACCTGCACGGTTCCACGTGAGCCTCGGCACCCCTCCGCTTTGCTCTGCCTTCTGCCTGGAACATGCTGCCCTCCTCTGCTGCCCGGTTCATCTCCACTGGCCCTGCTCTTTCACTCTCTCCTTCCTCCACCCTCTGCCTATACCGGTTTAGGGGTTTCCACACCCTCTTGTAGGTTTTACATCCTATGTTGTAACCATCTATGTTCTTAGTTTTCTTTTTCCTCCGGACTGTGAGCTGTTGCGAGCTGGGATCACTTCATCGAGCAGCCAGCACAGTGAGGACGCTGAACAGGGGCTCAGGGTGTGTTAAATGAGTGGATAAGTGACCAATTCAGTAAGCTCCTCAAGCATTTTTTGGTAATATCGCATTCCCAGCATTTGTATGGGCAGAAAGTGTGACGCAAAAGGAAAACTAGTCCTTTAGCTGATGGGCCCGTTCAGCCGTCTACACAGACACCTCCAGAAGTATCGTCGCAGCAAATGCACGGCTGTTTGTTCCATATTTTGGATGTAGATGCCAGAAGACTTCAACACAGAGGCTGGCTTGCATGGCATCCATGAGGGAAGGCTTCGCCTCTGCTCCAACCATCTGGGGATTGGTGCTCGGAGAAAGAGAACCAGGGAAAGAACAAGGCGGTGATGAGAGAAGAGGATCGCTTAAGGCTCATGGGTTGTGGGCCTTAAGGGTTTATTTTCTTTCAGATCCTGTCCCCTGAGAGCTAAGTGAAGAAACGGGAGGCTGAGATGGCAAGGAAAAACCCACTTGGAGTCATGGAACACAGACATCACCGAGTTGTCTCAGCAACCTGTTATTGTCAGAAAAAGATTCAAAAGACAAACCAGCATGGGCTGCCTGGGGATTAGGTTACGGGAATTCTGATTATCGAATAACTAAGAATCGTGCCAAGAGGCATATTTGCAGTCATTCCATGCTAGGGATGAAAGAGGATGATGTAAGCTTCAAGGGTAAAGTAACCTGTGATGTATTTTGGAAGAAATAACTGGAAAAAAATAATAGGACCCTCTGGCTTGATGTTGCAGGAATACAGCTAAGCAGGCCAAGATTTTATTAAAAGAAACAAGTGGATATTACAGAAATGAGAAGACGGTGTTGCGTAGGTGAAGAGGCCCTGTGATGTTTGCAGCTGGCTGAATAAAGTAGAATGTGCAATGGAGACATGAGAGAGGCATGGACACGGGGCTGGAAGAAACCAGGTGCAGAAAATTCTGTTCTGGGAGCAGACAGCTGTTAATGTTGGTACACGGAGTTGCTGTGGACCTGCATTGCAGGTGAATTTGTGCATATTGAGGACTTGGCTGACTTGTGCTCATATGGTTAGAACATTGGGAAAATTGCATTGAATGCAGGGATTAAAAATCTTAATCTTGAAGAGGAACATATTTATTCTAGGCTTTTAACATATTTGAGTAGAAAATATAAGATAAAGAGAGGATGGAAGAATCAGAGGTAAACAGTTTGATCCTACTTATGTTTTGTAGAGGCAGATAAAGGATCTCTTAAAGGGAAAAATAAAAATATTTTTATTATTTAAAGAGAGAACAATTATTCAGAGGGATCAGAGAACATAAATTATGGAAAAATTTTCACAGTGTGATACATCAACCTGATTCTTATTTTGTAACGTAACCTTCTAGAAGGTACTATCTTTCTTAACGTGCTTTTTACTTTACTTTTAGCTCTTGGAAGAAGCAAAAGGGCACTGCTATAACCCAGTCCTGCTGCAACACTGTGTCAGGACACAGACTCCAAGAACTGCGTCATAAGTAGCAAGGGCAGGATTCCGTGAGAGTGAGACGAGACAGGAAAGGAGGAGAGAAATGACGAGCACAGACACCAACTGTGTTCAGAGCTGGCAGCGGCGGTTGGTTGGGGTGGAACCCGGGACGGTGCTCCGGCTGAGGCTGGAATCCTCAGAGCGAGGCCTCAGAAAACCAGAGTGTGGGGGCACCAGCCTGCGTGCCCTCGAACGGCGGCCGCGTGTCCTTGAGGCTCCTGTCTGGCTGTGCGCCAGCACTCACAGTGAGGACAGTCCTGGGCTTGGCCAGCCCAGCTGCTTTCTCGTGGGAGAGTTAGCACAGAGACCCTCGCGGTCTGAGGGAATGCGGAGGCCCTCCGGGGGGCTCTGGTCCTTGGAATGCAGGTCGTACAGGGATGACCCCCCCTTGACAAACATGCAGCCCTTGCTCCTCTGCCTACCTAAGACGGCTTCTCTCAGGAGCTCAGGGGGCGGCACATGCACATTGCTGTCCAGCCCCCGCCACTGGACCTTCCCTGTAAGTAACTCCCAGTAAAATATGTCTCGTTTGCTGTCTCCAGGTCTTTTCTTTGGTCTCTCAGCAACCTATCCCACACTGCTCACCCAGTTGGGTGTGTGGCGGAGCATAGAGGATACAGACACAACAATGAGTCAAGTCCTATTTGGTATCCTGGGGTGTCCTGGTCCAGTGGGCAGTAGACAGTTCAAGGATCTTTCTATTTGGTCAGAAGACCCTATGGCCGGGTGCCCTCTGTCTGGCCTCATTTGCTCTCAGTGGGTCCTTTTGTCCTCTGCAATGTTATGTGGGGCCCACATCAGTAGGTCACACATTCTGTCAGCACTTGGATAACCATGCTGCACGGTTTCATGCAGGCAAGAAAGGCAAATCCGTATTGGGAATATGTGTTGGTTTTAGTCAAGATAAATTACTGTGTTTTCCAGGCTGAAGGGAGTCTCGTGTAATCAACTTGGTGCCAAGCTGGTCTGGAGAGGTGGCGCCATGCTGGGGGCTCAGCGCTGGTCTCTACTGACAGCGGGCTTGGACTTTTGGCAGAAGCGATATTTAAATCAGCTTTGGTGAGCTGGAACCCATGCACTCAAGTTCATGCCTCCATCCCGACCACCTCAGCTCCCTGTCCACTGTGCCAGCTCCGCGTGGTCAAAGAGAGGCCACTGAGGCCGATGGCCGTCCTCCCGTCTGCCTCCGCGTTTGTTGTCTTCTCTGTGGCAGGCTGTCTCTGAGGGATGACAGGCAGCTCTTTTCCCACCCACATTGGTCGATGCACATACCCCTTTCCAGACCTCTTTGTCTTCAGTCTTCTTATTTCTCTTTTACACCATATTGATTCTTGCTTCAGGCCCCTTGTCTTCCCACACAAGTGGGCCAGCAGGTGGACCACCTGAAGCTCTGTCTGTTTGGAGGGTTTCCCTCCTCCCTCCCGTTCAGGGCCACCCTGAGTCGGCTGTGGGTGGGAACCGTCTGTTTTTGGCTTACACTCACATACTGAGTCGCTCAGTCTGTGAATCGAGCTTGGCCGTTTTCCTCCTCCGTTGGTCCATCATCGTGGCTCCCTGGGGAGCCCCAGGTGTGAGCTAAGGGAGAGGAACGGCGTGAGGTGGTAGACGACGCGACGGTCTGGAGCAGCTCTGCGGCACGTGGTCCCAGATGTACTATTTGCATCTTATTACGGAACGCTGCTGGGCCCACCAAACCTTGCGATCGGTGGGTCCGACAGAAGTCAGCTTGTGATGGACATACAAGTCCCGTGCAGTCTGTCACATCCTTTCTGTGAGACAAGAATCTCCCGATGCACTTAGGTTTCTGCAGTCGGGTCTCTGTTCCTAGCAGCTGAATACAATTTCTGGCACAGGAGACTTTCTCTCTCACAGCGTGTGACTCAAACTGTGTTGTGCGAGTTAGTGTCAGTCCACAACCTTTGCCACCAGTTGCAACAGAATCAGAAGCTAGCACCAGAATATAAAACAACTTCTTCACTAAACACAATTTGGAAGATGAAAGAAGGGAAGGGAGGGAGGGAGATGGAGAGAGAGACCGAGAGAGATGGAGAGGACACAGTTCGGCCCCTAACAATACTTACGTCAAAAATTTTTGTGTGGGGATGCATTTATTAAAAGTATTAGGTAAGAATCTAATAAGGAAAATCTATAAGAAAGTAGAATTTGTAGATAATAGGATTTAAAAATAATTTACAGGAGTCTTTTAGGAATGCACTCACAGGATGAATCAGGACTTGACAGAACTTGAGGGAAAGCTGAGAGGGGTCAGGTGAACTATGATGGGGATGGGCAGAGAGGTGGAGAGAGTGGAGAGCGAACTGGAAGCCCAGAAGAGGCGAGAGGGCAGAGCTGGGCCCGGAGCTGGGGCGGCTCCGGCTGCATGTTTCCATGTGTGTGCTGCTAGCAGGGTTAGAGCTGTTCCCTGCGCTTCAATTTATTCTATTAATAGGAAACAGAAAAATCACATTTTCCCAGCCAAACTAAACCCACCCCTACTCTGGTGTTCTGGGGTCGGCCCCCCATAGACGTTCCTTCTGCCAACTGTTAATATCGCAGAAACCGCCAAAACCTCAGGTAAAAATAGAGCCCTAATGACTTTGAATTAAAAGAAATTCTCATTTGAAAATTAAGTATCTTTTTGAATTATTATATGAGAATAGACTATGATACTTCTAACCTTTCCTCTTACTGGATATTTAGGGTAACATTCACTGGATCAAAAAAATGTATTTGCAGGTTGGAAAGATTGATCAAAGCAAAAGTTCTAGGAAAAAAAGCAGAAAGAAAGCACATCTCTTCACCTGATTTTGGACTGAAAAGACGCACCATAAGATAGAAATAAGGAATGAGGCCCTTTTTCATGCTTGACACGCACTTTACTTAGGATAAGATTCTTCTGCAGGAAGCTTCTAAGGATAGAAATATTCATAAAACAGCTTGTGCAAGTGCCATACAACTGAGCCGTGAACAACCGGGTTCCACTCAGCTGTTTAAGGTAAATGTTATCCATTTCCATGTATTTAAAATTTCAGCCAAAAATATTCTAACCATGTAACTTTACAGCATATAGAAAAAAACACACATATAAGTGAAAAATGTGTTTTGCAATGAATCTGCCGCTGATATGATACGAGCGGGTGGTTAAATGGGCCGTGATGGAGCGGGGAGGGCTGGCTCCTGGGCGGGGGCCCGCGGGGTCCTCGCGCTTCCAGCCTCACGTGTTACTGATCAGCGGCCGGGGCGCGGCAGAGCCAGGCTGGGAAGGTGGACACGGAACAGACCTTCCTTTCAATTACCGCTTGGGAGGGCTGGCGTGGAGCACCCTTGATCTGCTGTCAAATATTCCGTTTCAAAGCCCAACACCAAATGCAGCATAGAATTAGATTACTTTTACAGAGTTTACCCCTTTTGTTCCTATTTGCTTACTCTGAACTTCGCAGTGGCGTTTCCTGACGGTGTAGAGTGAGGAGTGCTAGACCGAGAGATGAAGATCCTGACCAGGGCGTCCGGCCACGGACTGTGGGCTGGTCCTCGGCCGCTCCAGGCCTCTGGTCCCTTGTCTAGAAAACGACTGGTCCAGATTGATTATCAATTGTATGGAGCGACCCTTGAGCACATCTGGCCTGCAGATGTGTTCTTGGCCTTTGCGATGTTACAAGATGTGTTAACTGGTGACCAATGTAAAAAAAAACAGGGAATTTCACTAAAATATAGATTTCCAGCTTCTCTGAAAAAATTGGAAGTTCTGGTAACTCAGGGTCCACAGTTTTGCAAAGCAACCATCTGTTGGTGCTGAGTGCAGCAGACCCTTGTCGGTCTAACGGGGAACGTCCTATTTCAGCGCCCGGCTGTCAGCCGTAGACCCATTCAACTAGCTACGTTCACTCATTTTATCGCCTCTTTTAGACACTTTGGTTTTCATCCCTTGTCTAGAGCGACGGCTCCTACACGTGTCTTACGTCACTGGAGGGACCTGGTGAAGAGGCTGTGGGCGGCAGTTCAGCCCCATCCCCACCCTGCCTTTAACCTAAGTTCGATTTTTCTTTGTTTTATATATTAGGATCTAAAATGACCTCTGGGGCAGACTTTAGGTTAATCGTCTGAAGTCTCTTCTGTCCTTGTTCTGTGGCAGCTGAGTTGTAGCGGGCACATGACTGTTTAGAACAAACACCACAACCCCCGCCTCGGTGCGTGCAGGGGCTGCCACCACGCTGATTTCTGGCCAGGAGGGTAGGAGCGGAGTGATGTGTGCAATATTCAGGATGCGCCTGAAACAGGAATTTGAGCAATCTTGGACCGTGTGGACAAAGCTCCCACTCTAGCGACGGCAGGGCCACGTGGCAGGACGGCCCTGGGTCCCCGACGCCCTCCCAGAGCAGGTTCGCCTGCCTCTGCAGCGTGACGTGAGGGAAAGCTCGCGTCCATCCTCCCTCAGCCAGTGTGCATCTGGGTCTCTATCATACACGTCTAGACCGGCGTCTGAATTACAACCACCTCCAGGTTCCTTCGAGCTCCAGGATTTCCGATTATTTTACCTCTGATTTTGAATTTGAATATGTTTGAGTAATTTTGACTGAAAAAAGACAAATCACTTTTTTGAACGTTTTGAGTTACTCCCTCGAATGCTTCTTTTACTGAGTGGAACTTAAATACATTTATTTTCAGTCGCGCACGTGGTTGTATTTTCATGAAATCATCCTGCAAATACACGGTGACCTCACGCGGCTCACACACGGTGAACAGGGGGCACGTTCTGCTTCCTTCCGGGTGACCGAATGTGGTGGACACCCTTTGCTGTTCCATTTCATCCAGAGAATGAATTTGCCCCAAGGGAGTGGAGTCAAATGTGAAAAGAAATGACGCGTTTGCTCTGTTTAACAACGTGGATGGCTTGAGTCAAAAAATATAAAGTTACCAAGCTGCCCGAGAGGTCTTTGAGGTCGGCTGTTTCTGGCGATCACGGCCCCTAAAGCTGGGGCTGCTACGATGTGATAAATGAACAGAGAACTTCAGTTTTCCAAGTTTGAGAAAACAGGAAATTTCTGTGGCAATAAATTTATTTAATTTTATTTTTTTAAATACCGTACCTGAGTGGAGAGTACTGCTGTGGTTTATCATTTTAAATACATGTAGCTGCCTAACAAAATTCATGGATTGTTCAAGACAAGAAAAAGATCCAAGACAAACCAGCCTTGGACCTCATTTAAGGGGCACCTTGGAAATGATGTTCTAGTAAGTTTAGCACCTACCCCCCCTCCCCACCCAAAAACTTGTTATATAATGTTTACGAGATCCTGGGAAATTCTCAAATCCTAAAATTTGGAACTAAGAGCTGCCACCAATAGAAATTACAAGGTCAGAGCTGCTTCCAGTGGACTCACCTGTTGGGACCGACACGCGCTTGATCTTCGGAAAGTAAAGTTCCTCCTTCGTGATGTTTGTGGGATGTATTTGAAGTGACATGAGCATAAACAGCAATGAGCTGCTCCTTGAGCATCAACAAGCTCCTTTGGACCAGCAGACCACCGTAAAGAAAGTTGTAGCTATTTTGCATTAAAGACTTAATTCAGCTTTCAAACGTCCCTAAGCTGCTCATTTCAAAATTTGACTTTTACAAAGTGAGGAACCATTTTCCCGACAGCTGGGCAGAGTAAACCACTTATTTTTAAGGTGAATTATCCGAAACCACGTTATTACATGTGTAGAATTAAATAGAGGAGCCAGTGTTCTAGGAGGGTCAGGTCAGAATATTTTGAGCAGTGGGTATTTTAAAGGCGTTAAGTAACTTCTTTCCGTCCAATGCCCAGAAGAATGTGCCAGGTTCCCTTTCTTTGTTTGAATTTCAGAACTGAGTGTGTGCTCTCAAGATTTAGTGAAGAAAACCTTAAGATTCCTCCCTGATTTGCTGAGTCAGAAAATGAATTAATCGAGGAAAAATCAATGCCTTTCAGGAAAGCTGGTGACTAGACAGCGGGGTGCCTCAATTTCACTCTGAAATAAACGTGTTCAGTGGCGGAATCTCCTTTCCTGTAATGCACACGTGATCTAGAGAGCCGTGTGGCCTTGGATGTTTACACGTCATCGACACTGACATCATGGAGTTTCAGTTACACCTCTACACACGTGAATATAGAAGAGAAAGCGGCTTCTCGCACTGAAGCGACAGGGACTTGGGTCTGGTCTCTGTTGCTTGTCTTTGACGTCAGTAAGTCCTCCAGCTCTTCCATGCCTCAGTTTCCCCACCCAAACAATGGAGATGTGTGCTTTCCTGGTTGTTGCCTGGGGCTCTTGTCACGAGAAACTCCTGTTCATCCTACACCAAAAAATGCCACCGAATAACTTTGAGCAAATGTTGAGGCAGACGCTCCATCCTAGACGAAGCTGCTCTATTCCGAGCGCAGTTCAGCACCGATGCTGGCAAGGAAGAGCACCCCAGAGCTGCCCGCGGTCCCAGCCGCCACCATGCGGCGGAGGCTGCGCTCCCATGGCTGCTCCGAGCCTGCGAGGGAACGTGATGGAGACCCCGAGCCTGGGAGACTTGTCTCAGGACCTCCCAGCAGCCTCGCTGAGCTGCTTCCCGTTGCGCTGCAGCCTCAGACGCTTCCTGCCCAGCCTCCGTCCGTCCTTCTCTGCTCCACCGGGTCAGACCCGCTTCTGGGCTGCCGGCTCCCTGGGCCCCACTGGCTTCCTTCTTCATTTCCCCTCACAGGTATTTCTTCCAGTAAATCTCTTGCGTGACTAATCCCATCTTCGTGTCTGCTTTTACGCAATCCCTTTTTGAAGAAAGATCCCTTTGAGACTGCGTCGTGAGGTTTCCCTGTTTGGTAATTTGGTGGCTCAGTGGTCTCTCAATCTGCAGTGTCCATTTCCACGAGGACGAGCCACAGCCTACTTTATGGACAACCCCGCAGACTTTTCCAACTATTAAATTTTTTCTTTACGAATTACAGGAATGGTTTGTAAGAAACACATTTCATGCCTTTTGTACTGACTATTTCAGAAGAGCTTGTAACTATGCTCTTAAGAATAACAAGGATGATGCGCAAAGGAAACAGCTCCACGGGTGGTTGTGAGTCATTGCACCATGTCTGTCTCTCCTCTCTCCCCAAGCACCTATCAAAACAGCAGAGGCAAAGCCAAAGGAAAGTGTTTCTATTTCCTTGTAACAAAGATATAATTATGAGACCAGCTCACAGGAACAAAGTAAAGTGGGAGTTAAAGGACGGTTCAGGCATGAGATGTTTTCGCTGAATCAACTGAATAATTGTGACTTCTAGTGAAACAAAAATATTTTCAGCCCTTTTTCTTATTTATAGGTTTTTATAACCTTAATTGCACTGTCCTTAAAATTTCATATTTCTTATTTTTCTGCTTATATCATAAGCATATTTTTATATTGCTTCTTAATCAGTCCCATAAAAATTATATAATAATCTAACTAGAGGAAACATCGTATGTTACATGGTCTGTTCGACTGAATATTTTGATTGCTTCTAATTTTTTACTGCTGAAAATTGTGCTTCTTTGTGCAGTTCTTAAAATCTCCTCTGTTTAGAATTGTTTGTTTAGAGTGAATTCCTAAGGGTATATTCATTAAGACCACATACTAACTAATTGGTTTCAAAAGCATTTGGACCAATTTGCACAACCCACAGAAATTATATGAGTTATTTCTTTCACCACAGCCTTGCTAAGCTGCCAGCATTGACTTCTACTAGAAAACAGAATCTCTAAGCCATTTTACAGAGAAAAGAGGATATTTCACTGAAGCGTGGCTAAATAGTTGCTCCTATGTTTACCATAGAGTCCTATTTCCACTTTGTGAGCTGTTTTTCTCATCCTCTGCACATTTATATATTGAATGTTTTCCTTATTTGTATGAGTCTTGGGCCAATGAAGAAATTGCTGTAGGTTTACTGTATCAGCATCAATGTTCCCCCAGCTGGTTGTTCCCTCTCTTGGTTTCTTAGTGTTCTTCCTATTCCTTTGTTCAGCCAGCATCTGTTGACCACTTAAGTTTTGTCAGGCTCATGCTGGGGGCCGAGGATGCAGTTTTGAATAGTCAGACGTGATCCCTGCTCTCTCGTAGCTTCTGCAGCGTCTCAGGAGGAGCAGGGAGTTAAGCTGTTATCAAAAGCACGTGATGAGTGCCAGACGAGGGAACCAACGCAGGAGGCTGCCGGTGTCCTTCACAGGCCGTGTAACTCAGCTTGGAGGGGTCAAGGAGGCAGTCGGAGGAAGAGCGGGAAGGGAGGAGGGACCAGCAGTGAGACTGCAGGCCGAGGACGCACGGTCAGGGGGTTGACGCCGCCTTAAGGAGTTTGGCTTTTATCACAAGGATTCTAGGAGGTAATTTAATGATTGTTTAGCAGGAGAGAAGCACCATGAGACTTATTGTAGAAAGATCATTCTGGCTGCTGTGCGGAGAACGGCCCGAAGGAGAGCAAGCCTGGAGACAGGACTGGTGGATGACCGGGGTGAGAGGCAGTGATGGCCTGGATGGGTGTTGTCTGTGGACACATCCCGGAAATATCTAGACCACAGACTGCAAAGCACCTGGGATGTGAGCAGCAAAGGGGACGGCAGACTCCCAGGCTTCTGGCCTGAGCCACCGGAGCGGGGGCCGTTTTCTGCAGGAACAAGTCGACAGGAAGGCGTCAGCTATACGTTTTCAAAAGCCATGTTTGCATGTAATAACATTCTTGGCAGTTTTTTATTATGTAAGATTGACTAATTCTTTGTTATATTTATTTTAGGTAAATAATTTTTAATTTCTTTTGGCCTTGGTTAGATGGAGGTTAGTGAGTTGCTTTAGGAGAGAATTTCCAGTCATTCTAAACAAACGTAGTTTATCCACTGGGATTCCCCAGACTTAAGAGAAGCTATTGGGTCTAACTGCACAATTCTAACACACTGAAGTGAGGTTCAAGATTTATTTGATAATAATGACAAAAATATTTTAAAAGAACAGGCTATTAATTACTATCTCGAAAGAATACACATAAATAAATGATCCAAGGATTTTAAATGGCGCAGTTTGAAGCATCTTCACTGTCTGTTATACGTAGTGATCCCGAAGGAGAGCGAGTCTGCAGCCTGTTCTTTGCATCCTCAGAATTAGGTGACGGCGATACGTGGATGCATGGGCGGTTCGCTTCTGTTCTGGAGGGAGAGAGAAGTCAGTGTAGAAAGCAAATAACTGAGTAGTTCTCAAAAGTACTGCTAACAAAATAAGCCATAAGTTATCTTGGAAAAAAGTCCTGGGACGTGAAACTTTTATTACAGTTACACATTCCAGTCTTTGCGCTCGCCTACACCACTAACAAATTTGTTTGCTAAACGGTAGTTGGGCACCTTTTTTGTACTTTACAACTTTCTTAATGGATCATTTGGAATCAAAATAAACTCCTCTTGGGAGCATCGTGTTCCCAGGTGTGCTAGACTCTTGAGCATCATGTGTGCTCCTGAAACCAGCTGTGACAGCTTTAGCCCCCACAGTGGTAAACTGCTCTCTGTCTGCGAGCACGTCATCTTGTAGATACTGTCACAGTTTGAGTTTGTGTCCTGCAAACTTCCACACCAAATAATAATTTAATATTACTTGGATTTAAAATTCAGTCTGTGCTTTCGTAAAAGTAAACAAATGGCTTTGAAAAGAGCCCTGAAGAGGCCAGTGGATGTGGGGGTGGCAGGGTCCTATCACTTAACCATAACCCACGGTGAAACACTTCTCAAAAAGCTTATCTGGTCTATCCTGTCAAAACTAGGGGAGATCACATACAAAGCATTTGTTTCCGTCCCATGGACAGCCCAGATGGCTGGCTGGCTACGGCAATTGTGTGACCTGCACATCCAGTTTTAAGGCTGCTCAATGAAGCTAGAAATCTTGCCTCTAAGGGAATTTAGACTTCTATTTATTAATCTGGTTTCATACAATATATATATTTCAACTTTTCTGAACTCTAAGGATCTTTGAACTAAAGCTCCTAGTTTGCTTTCTGTTTAACTCTGAAACTCAGCAACAATGGAGTTTCCCATTGTTTCCATCTAATTCAACTCAATAGGCAACAGGCAAAGAGTCTTAGGCAAGACGTTCCACAAGGTGCAGTGAGGTCTTCCTTCCAATGGGGCCTCCAGGTTTTAGGACAAAGTCCGTCCCCGGCTTTCGTTGGTGATAAGGCAGTTGGGGAGCGAACTCCCGCTTCTTGAGCCAAACGATTTGTTCAGTATGTTTCGGGGAGTGGGCTGGGTGGGTGATGGGGAGGAACCTTGTCTCACGTACAATTGGCTCCTGTTGAATTAGTTTTCAATTTAGCACTGCAACTGATTTTAATCTGTCTTGGAATTTTGCAATTTTATATTACTTCAGGGCTTAAACTGAAAACAGCACACTATTTTGGTGACCTTTTGGGAAGTGTTGGAAAACTCATGATAGAGCCCAGTCTCACCAGCTTTGCAATTAGAATCCGGACAGCATCATTGAAGTTTTGAAGTTTCTAAATTTAAGTATGTGCGTCCAAGTGATGATCTCCCCAGCCTCCACGAGTATGATTTCACAATACTGTGAACCGTAAATACTGCGGAAAAGGAGCTTTTTACACTTAACGTAGGTAAGATAGAGAATGGGCGTGTTGTTGAGAAATACACACGCAAAATGATTGATTGTGCACTTAAGAGCTTACCAACAAAAATAGGCAGGACAACATTCCTTTTTAATGAATACTACCCAGAATTCTGCATCCCAAGAGAAGAGGTCTTTGGGGTATATGAGGAAGAAGGACAAAGAATTTAGTTTTCCTGTTTTTGGACTGGCAAAACAAAATTTTGAAATGCACAAAATTTAATTCTGGCCTTGCTTCCCCTTGCTCTCCTGCCATCTAGCCGCAGTCCTTCACATCCTGTGGTGCCCTACAACCCGCCTTTAGCATCTGAGTCCCCTCCACGGGGCCCCGTGTGCCAAGGTCACCTGCCTCCCCTAACCCAGTTAGAGCCCCCATCCTGAAAGCAGTGCACCTCGCTGTGGAGAGGGAAGTGACAGGTCACTCTGCAACGTAACTGGAAATAGTCACATCACCTGAAAAATGGGATTTACGTCTTAAAGAGAAGATGCTTTTGTAACCTAAATGCATCTGGGTTTAATATTGTTCTGATGAGGAAAACAGCCATGGTCAGCTCCCCTAAGCTGGCTTTATTTTCCATTTTTCTTTTCTCTACTTTTGTCCTGTAAGGTTTTTGAGGCATAGGCTTTTCTCATAATGGGGTAGTCGTTTCTGTGTATGGGTGGCAAATGTATGGGGTCTGTGTTTCTAAGTATGAAAGCTGCCCAATTATAGCAGAGAAAAGAAGAAAGCTGTTTACCAAACCAGAAACACCTACCAAGGGTTTAAGTTGAATTTATTTTTTACAGAGGTTGTTTCTACGCTCTGGCACACTTGTAACAATAAAGCACAAGGCGTTGGATGGAGCTCACACATCAGAGCTGGCTCTTGGAAGCTGGAGCGCCATCTGTCCTTCAGGATCCAGTGGGGGCAAGGGGCCTATTGCTCTCTCTTCCCCTGACCACTTCTTCTACTCTGTGGAAGCTGGATCGCATATTCAGTAATCTTTCAGTTACTTTGAATGACCCAGATATAATGTCACATCACATCTCAAGACCCACAGTCAGTAAATATTAGCTTAGGATCCGAGAGCTGGTTTAACAGCAATGGAGCACACTGACCCTGACGCTGGCCTTATTTATCATAGAGCAATTCTCTCTGTGCGCAGTAGCAGTAAAGCAAGCTCAGCGTGGTGTACAGACGAGGCTCTGAGGAGAGAGACTGCAAATCAAGAGGCGTGATGGACGGCTGAAGAACTGGCTGGAAACCACGTTTCTCTTTATAAAAACTCCCTACGATACGTAAGTTTTCTTGGCTTAGAGAAGGAGACTTTGCAGATAGAAGCACCCAGTGCTTTTTGATAATGATAATGAGAAAGTCATTGGTTCAACTTCATTTAAAAGCTTTCTGAGAGTGTTTAAGATTGCTAACAGTTTTTCTGCTAACAAAACACATGACAAACATTAAAAAAACCAACTAGAATGAACGTATGTGGAGTTCCCTCTAGACTAGCGTTGTTCACACGTAGTGTAGTAAGTGAAATATCTCCCATTGAAGATATTTTTCTCCTGGTTTCCTGAAGGCCTGAAGATCCACTGTGAAGGATTTATAGTTTTGGGGTGAGCTGTGCAGTTATTCCTGTTGTCTCCTTTCAAAGACTAAATGCGTTGGAGCGGGAAAACGTGTGAAAGGACTGGCTTCGAGGAGCACATCTAAGTTCACTTATCCGTGAAGTCAGCAAAGAGCTGCCCAGCGTCTCCCGCGTCAGGTGTGCCACTGGCCCTGAGGGTGGAAGAGCCACCAGCAAGGTTCCCGCCCTCGAGGTGTACAGTCTCTCAGTCCTTGGCTTAGGTGCGCTAGGATCGTGCGTTTCCAGTGTCTATAGCGTGAGTTTTCTTTGATGGCTTCTCAGCCTCCTAGCTCGGTGTATCCGTGATGAAACGTCATCTTTTCTTGCCAGTTGGCCACACTACCACCTTTCTCTGTCCCGTCAGTGGTGCCGCCGTTTTCTCAGGCTATGGAGCGTCTCCTGACAGCTCGGCTCCACAGTCATCTTCCCTGTCTCAAATCTCTGCTGCAGTAAAGTCAAAACCACACAGATTGGCGCTCAGTTGTTCTCTAGCCTTTCAGCGCGTGACCAGCTCGCTCCTCAGCTCTGTTATAAAATGCTTAAGGGCAACATCACTTTTGGCCTCTTCCATGTCCTCCAGACCAGAGGTTCATCGAATGTAGACCCCGCAACACGTCATCCAGATGAATCTCATTAAGCTAAAGTTTGAGAACCACTGCTCTAGACCATTATGTCTCAAGTTTTAATGTGTTTACAAGTCACTTGGGGATTATGTTAAACCGCAGAGTCCAATTTAGCTGGTCTGAAATTCTGCATTTTTAACAAGATCATAGGTAATACTGATGCTTTGGGGAATAGTCTGAAGGTCAAAAAAAGAAAGCTTATAGTCCCATGTACAGAGCTGGGTCCGTGGGGAGATGTTCAACAGATATTGAGAGATTTCAGTCTAGACCACCTTAGTGTGAATTAGTTTGTGCAACTGACTGAATAAGTGAGTCCACAGCTGAGAGAAAATAACGTTAAGAAAGATGAGGAGAGCAAAGGAAGATGAAATTTAACTCTGTAACAATTTTAAGCAAAGACTTACCTGAATCCCCAATTTGACAGATTTGTAAAGTCTTATTTTGTTTTCTAATTTCTCTAATATCTTTTTTCTAAATATTTTTGTTCGCATAAGCATGTAAGCTAATCTTATCTTTGAAAAGAAAGTATATAGGATTTATCACAATGCCAGTGACTTATGACCAACTTATTAAACTGAGGTCTCTTAAGTAAACCCGTTCTTTTAGGTACAGAAAAAAGAAAGTTATCTTTCTTTGAGTAATTTTTAAAGCATAACACTAAAAATTATAGAACTTCTACAGTATATGTTCTTGAAACAATTGAAAGTGTTCTAAATACTGCCCTCGGTGGAATGTAGTAGTTGAGTGACAAATGGAAGAGAAGAAAATATGCATTTTGGAATAACCAGCTGGTGCAGAGAAGTGCATGACAACCATCAAGCCTTTTCAGGAAAGCATGAACGAAATAATGAACGTGAGTGTCCTGGCCCTGATGAGTTTCGTATTAAACTCTGACAAAAGCACAGTTGTCCGTCAGTATCTGCAGGGGGTTGGTTCCAGGACCCCCACAGATACCAAAATCCACAGATGCTCAAGTGCCTTCCAGGAAATGGTGCAGTGTTTGCACACAACCCACGTACATCCTCCCGTGTACTTCAGATCATCTCTAGGTGACTTACAACACGCAGTACAATGTGAACGCTGCGGGAGTGGTCGTTCCACTGTGTTGTTTAGGGAATAGTGACAAGAAAAAAGTCTGCACACGTTCAGTACAGATGTCTTTCCGTCTGAGGTTGGTTGAATCCATGGATGAGGAACTGCGGACACTGGGGGCCCACTGCTTCTCTGTTTTTCTGCTATTTCAGAACTCACTTTCTTAACACAAAACACTGTCACGCCTGGTACATGGTGCACTCACTAAGCAGTCAAAAGCAATTAAATGAATGGTTTGGATAAAGTCAATTTTTATACCTTCCATGCACATTGCAAAAACAAGTTCAAATAAACCTCAAACAAGACAAATTTAATAGTGAATGGGTTTTATATTTCATGAGACTCTTAAGTAAAGGCAAGCAACACCTACAGCATGTTACTCGACATCTGTCTCAAAGTTGGAGTAAGTAGTTACTTAAATTATCCACTTTTGCCAAGATCCATAAATGTTAGGACCGTTTCTGAAATTATGGCAAAACAATGCTTTTTTTATTACAATTTTTTTAATCATGAAGAGGAGAAAAGGACAAAAGTAACCTGAGTTCTCTTCAGTGACTCAGATTTATGGAAGTCTCTCCAATGATTTCACCTCTGACTGCACTGAACTTGTTCACAGGGCACGAATGGACTTTCCGTCCAGGAGCCAGCTGTGTGATTCAGAGAAAAAAGCAAGTGGACCAACCTTCCACCCCAGATCAAACCAGAATTGAGTGCTTTCCAGGGTTTAAAGCATCTGGAAAATCTTTTTAATACTGTCTCTTCTTTTGGTCCTATCTTTTCACTTATTTTTATCCAACATGAGAGGGAAAAAAAGGCTGAAGTGTCACGAGAAAGTTATACTCAGCTGAAGTTTATGTAAGAAGAACGAGTGCTTTTCCGTCCTTGACTTCCACTCCAATGTCGCGTACTCAAGGGCTGGTCTTCGAAGGGCGCCGGCGTTCCCCTGAACCAAGACAAGCGAACGCCCAGTCCTTTGAATTCTCTTCCTCAGAACTGTGACCCCTTATCCTGGGGTCTTGACAGAATGAAAGAACACTGCTGAATTGTAAAAGGTTTTCATATTTATCTGGATATGCAGGATTATAGAAGAATTTATCCATTGGATTGACCCTTTTCCATTAGAATCCTCCCATGCAAAATTCCTGAAAAATCGGAATTTTCATCTGTAAAATGAAGAGGCAATCAGAATAAATGTTGCTCCTGTTGTCCCAGAACCCACAGCCTAGTCCAGCAGCTTGCCGCAGCTCCATCAAGGGAATTCTGCTACAAGACGTCGCCCCACTGACGTGGTCACTTTGAACGAAGGTGTTGAAAGACCCCTGGAAACGAGTTTTACTGCTTTTGTAATCAGAGACCCCAAATGACTTCCGACTGGGGAACTTTCCCCTGCGGCCTTCGAAAATCCTTGTGCCTGCTCACGCCCCACAGCCGTTCCTTCCCATCTCCTCCTGCGTAGGACTTTAACCCCTAATCTTTCCTCTCCACCTTTCAGTAAAATCCAGACGGCCCAAACAAGGATCTTGTTCCACAAGAACAGCCCCTCTATTCCCATTTGCAAAACTACCTGGACTTCAGCCAACCCCCTCCTGTACAGCCACCAAATACTTCCGCTGTCCTTCTCCACGTCCGAGGGCCCCTCTGGAGCCTTCCTTCAGAGCCTGGTGCTAACGGCTCCGGTTGATTTTCTTCCACAGTTTCTCAGCGAGTGGGCTGCCCTTTGCAGCTCAGCCCAGGGCCCCTGCAGGCTGGACCAGCACCCGCCTGTGGGCTTGAAGCGCTGCCTCAGCCTTTGTCCTCCTGGTGGTTGTCTTTGGTGTACATCTCTTGTTTTGATTTATTCTACCAATGCTGGTCCTCGTGGTCATGGTGGGGCCTAGTGCCAGGGGGAAGACAGGTTTAACATTATAAAGACCACAGCACCAGACATTGGACGTTCTGGGAGGACTTTAGAAGCTGCTGGCTCCCGGGGAACTTAGGATATGAATAAGACAATCCACTTGCATGACATCTTAGAATCAAAGCATTCAGACATTCCAAATAGTCAACGGTCAACAAGTTTTTAACTGACGTGAAGAGGCCTCTTAAAGACAAAAACACTTCTAAAAGGGAAATTATAGAATTACTTGTCTTAAGGACTCCTTAGGGAAAGCTAATAAAAATGTGGAGGGTCTAAAAATCCAGACGTAAGCTCTCTTTTTCCCTTCGGCCCCATCTTTGACTGGCTTCCCCCCGTCTCTGCATCTCAGCTTCTTTCTCTTCCGGTTCTGCTCTTCCTCCAGCACCTTCTCTCAACCCTCTGCCCTATCTTCACCCCCTGCCCGCTGCCCCTTCCTAAACGCAGCCCTCTCATTGCAGACGCTCCTTTCACAGTGTCTTTTCACGTAGATGGAAATGACTTACAGCTTTCAGCCTTGGTGGAGAGGACATTTCCACAGCGTAGCTGAGGACTTCCTGATCACTCTCAAGGAAAGCCAGACGTCTTCGAAGAATTTAAGCATCATCTTAGGAATTTATAGCCAGGACTCCTGATCTCTGGCAACTAGTTCATCTCTTTGGGGGAGCCAGAAATGCCAGAACTTGGTTTGAAAAGCAGGATGGATGCATTACTAAAATGACATGAAAAACAGGAAAAATTTAACTGCAAGTGAATATGAAAAGTGAAAGATCTCTTAGCAGCTATTCCTGAGGCCTTTCCTGTCGAAACTCATTGCTCAGAAATCCAGTTATGCAAGAAGGGAAAAAATAGACTCACCTGGTTTCAGAGGCAGCTTAACTACCACCTTCCAGAACGCTCTTTGCTCGGTGGGAGGGAAGACAGCACGGCCGTCCTAACACCTGCCCTGCTGATGGTCTGACACCTGGGGCGACAGATCCAGTTAGAAACAGAGGACGGAGAGCAGACTGTCTTCTGTGTGGATTATAAGAGCGCGATGAGCACTTTGAAGAAACTTTGGCTCAGAAACAAAAAATCACAGATTAAATGAGTAACTCTTCAGATTAAGCAATGAGATACACCCAGGAACAAAAACACATCGATCGCTAGTCCAGACAAAGAGAAAAGGAAAGCAGACACTGGAAAACACTTGCTCTGCCTTCACTTAAAGACTAAAGTGATGAAGGACCAAATCTGGGTGACAGATGACTCCCTTTGAGTAAGCAGATTCTCTGCTGTGTCCAAAATCGCTCTTCAAACAAAAGGGAGAGATTTTCATGCAATTGCAAAAAAAACCCCAAAACCAAAAAAACCTCAGATGTTCCTTTTTTAAATTGATACCAGACCCACACACTGTACCACAAACCCACCTTCCTGTCATTCCTTCCTTGGAGTAACCAGACATTTCAATGGTAGGAATCTCAGGTACTCCCCTCACTGGTCAATTTGCTTTTCTGCATAGTGATTCCACTCTGGTGCGTCTTCGGGGTGAGACCTACTCAGCAAATGGGATGAGACTCTTCAACGTGGGGTGGGTAGCCTCTTTCTGAGACCCCTGGGAAGGGAAGAATATTTGATGCTGGTACAGATTGAATTCCCAGTACCTGAGCCCTTGCCTGGGAGAGACTCTCCTGGGCCTTCTGTGACTTAAAAATGCCCTGCAAAAGCGCCTACGCCCGCCCGACTCCCCAGTCCCCACAGGTCTTTCTTTCTGTTTGTATATGAAAGATCCAAAGACAAGCTGTGGGGGTTCCAACTCAACAGCACAGGGGGCTTCAGATGCCCGTCACTTGCAATAGCCTCTCACTTTACCCTGCAGCAAAAGCCCGCCCTCAGTGTGCAGTGGCAACAGCAGCAAAGTTAACCGAATCTTCTACCAACGGAGGCTTAGGATCTCTCCTTCACCTTACGGTCCCTCATGTCAATCAGACCTTTTTCTTGACCGAAAACACTCAGTGTTCTTCTGTTTCTAGAGTCACCTTCCGTGAAATCCTTCTCTTCTCCCTCAGGCATATTTCTATCCATTGCTGTAGCCCTAGGGCCCCCCACTTTCTTCCTCTCCCAGAGGAGGGGGAACCTCACGACTGTCACGCACTTGTTCAGGAGTTTTCCTTGCTTCACTCGGATCTCCTTGAAACCCTCTTAGACAACCCAGATTCAGAACTGTTTGTGGATGGAGCCTGTTGGATGACTGAACTAGGAGGCTGTCAGGCTCCAGATGTGACCGCAGCTCACTCAGACTTACTTGGATGTTATCATTTCCCAGAAGTCAGATCTGTACCAGTTGCTGAAATCGTAGCACTTACTACAGCCTGCCAGTTAGGTAGACGTACACAGACAGCAAATACACTTCCGGGGTAGTTCATGATCTTGGTATGCTTTGAAATCAATGTGGCTTCCTAATTGCACCTGGTAATACAATTAAACATGGTAGTCACATAAAAGTCCCACTAGATGCCTTGTTTCTTGCAAAGGAATTGGCTATGTTAAGGTTGAGCCCCGCAGTAAAAGCAGGCTCAAGAAGCAAGGGGTAACACTTTAGCGGATTACTATCCCAAAGGAGCTGCTTTCATGCCTCCAGGCTGTCCAAGGCCAAGAGGGGAAGCCAAAGCCAGCTCCCAACTGTTGGCAGCAGGTCTGGAGTTAACTTCAGCATCAAGAGCTTGATTCTGAAGAAGTGTGCTGGGAAAGGTCAGATCGTTTTCTCTTCCCAGGTAGCTGTGGTGGCACCAAGATGGTCTCTCCGTCTGCCCCACAATGCTGAAATGGGTCTTCTCAAAAGTGTGACATGCTGTGACTCACTATGGAAAGGAAATTTAAAAACCATCCCAAGTAAGCATTGGTGGGAGTATTTCAGTAAGATTTCAGAGGATGTCTCTGGTGCATTTCCCATCTGCCAAACCCACCATCTTGAGAGAATTGCAAAACTGGGGCATGGACACGAGCCAAAACCCTCAGCACCTTTTGAACATCTGTCTACAAATGGATTTCACTCGGTTACTCTCCTCGTGTGATTATGAATATGCCCTTGCTGCTGTGTCTCTGTTTCCTGGTCTTCTAGACGACTTTCACTGCCATCAAGTGACTGCCTTCATAGCAGCAGAAAAAACTTTTAGACTTTGTTTTCCACTTGGCAATACACACCTGTTTGTCTAGTGATAGAGGAACCAGCTGAGACTTGTCAAACTATCTCAGGAGCTTGAGTTACCAAGGCCAAAGGCTTTGCCCTTTGTTCTCATGCCTATTGGGGCCAATCTAACAGGAACTCATAGACTATCCCCACATGAACTAGTCACTGGACGCCCAATGCATCTAGGGCTCTCACCCCGTCCTAACTGCTCTTTTACAGTCCAACATGGCAAAGTACTGTAGGGGATTAAGGCAGCATACTCAAGTTTATGGTCAACAGCTTTCCCAATGATAAACCACGGGAACTCCTGCATGACCTGCAGCCTTGAGTCTTGGGTCACAGGAAATGGCAACAACGTGAGACTGTTCTCAGGCTTCACTGGGAGGACCACATCAGGTGGTGTCATACACAAACACTGCAGTCAAACTGCGGGGAATCAACCCTTGGATCCCTGTCTCTCAGTTAAAAAGTTGTCATACATCCACCTCCTGGATGTCTGTGTCAACAGGAGATCTAAAACTGCGAATCCGTTGGAATCTTCTGGAAGATGACATCATGGAGGTGGTAGCTTTTCCAAGATCTTTGGACCAGGCAGCAGGCAACTAGGTGTGGATATCTTCCATCCGTGGTCTTCACTCAAGACTCCTGCAGCCTAAGAGGAACTGACTACCACACCCTCTGCATCTCTTCCTCCTACCTTTCTTTTTTTTATAATGAAAAGTAACATGCTATACCATGAATTCACTTTTGGAACTGGTTTTTGCTCTCCTGCGATGCCTGGGTGCTGGTTAAACTGGCTGCTGTCTCTGACCTGTGATGTCCTTCCTCGTTGGGACACAGGTGTGTGGCAGACACTTTCCTAGCTGCTTTAATTTTGAGTTCGCTTCTGGCTTTTAGCTCAACTGAACCTTGTAGTCATGACGACATTCTTCTCTATTATGTTTTAATAGCTTTATAGTTTTTCTCTTCATATTTATGTCTGTAATTTCTTTGGAATTGATTTTAGTGTATCCAATTCATTTTTTAAATAGGGATCCAATTGTCCCAGTATCATTTGTTGTGATATTTTGAGATTTTTATTTCTTTGTGATTCAGTTTTGATGTTATATTTTTTCTGGAAATATTAATTTCTGGGAAAGTTTACTGACATAAAATTCTTCATAGTAGTGTCTCTTCTCTGTTCTGTCTTTGCCTTCTTCCTTTTTAAGCATGTTCGGCATCATTTTTCATTCCTGATTTTGGTTATTGGTGTCTTTCTCTTTTTTTTTCCTTGACTGGTTACTTTTATTAGTCTTTATAAACAACCAACTTTTGGCCTTACTGATACCCTCTGTTGTTTGTTTTTTTTAAAATTTTCATTAATTTCTGATTTTCTTCCCTTCTATTTCTTTGGGTTTATTTTGGCATCCTTTTTCTAATGTGTTAGGTGGATGTGTCACACATTAATTTTCAGCTGTTCTTACTTTGAATATCTGCCCTTAAGTCTATCTAAATTTCTAGGTATTGCTTAGCTCCTCCCTCATTAATTGATTACGTTAGACACGTGTTTCCCAATTTTCAGACATATGAGTATTTTCCTGGTTATCTTTTGGATTTTGGTTCTTGGTAAGATTAAGTTATGGTCATTGAACATGCTAAATTTCATTCACATTCTTTAAAATTTGTTGAGGCTTATTTAATGATCATTTGACCAAACATATGATCAATTTTTGTGAACATTCCATGTGTTCTTGAAAAGAATGCATGTTCTGCATAATTGGGTATGGTGTTCTGTATGTGCCCACTAGTATGCTTTTTAATCATGTTCAAATCTTTTAAATCCTTACTGATTTTTTTTCTGCTTGCTATATTAATAACTCAGAAAAGTATAAGATCTCTCCTACTAATTGTGGATCATTCTGTTACTCCTTACAGTTCTTCAATATTTGCTTTATTTATTTTTTTTTGAGGAAGATTGACCCTGAGCTAACATCTGTGCCCATCTTCCTCTACTTTATTTGTGGGATGCCACCACAGCATGGCTTGATAAACGGTGCATAAGTCCACACCTGGCATCTGAACCTGTCAACCCCGAGCCACTGAAGTGCAGTGTGCAGACTTACCCTCTATGTCACCAGGCTGGTCCTGCTTTATGTATTTTGAGGCTATATCTTATATGCACATAAGTTAAAAATTTTTTATCTTCTTAGTGAGTTGCATCTTTTGTCATTATGGTGTGTTTTTTTTCTTATAGTATTACTTTTTGCCTTAATCTATTTTTTTTGTTGTTGTTGAGGAATATTGTTGCTGAGCTGACATCTGTGCCTATCGTCCTCTATTTTGTACATGGGATGCCATCACAGCATGGCTTGGTGAGAAGTGTGTATGTCTGCACCCAGGATCCAAACCTCCGAACGCTGGGCCATTGAAGCAGAGCGCAAACTTAACAACTATCGCACTGGGCCAGCCTCTTAATCTAGTTTTTTATAGTGACATCATCTTTCTTTTCTTTTCTTTTCTTTTCTATTTCTTTTTTTTATTGCAGTAACAGTGGTTTAGAGCATTATATAAATTTCAGATGTACGTCATTATGTATTTTGATTTCTGTGTAGATTACATCATGTTCACCAACCATAGACTAATTACCATCCATCACCACACACATGTCCCTAATCACCCTTTTTTCCCTCCTCCCTCTCCCCTTCGCCTCAGTAACCACCAATCCAATCTCTGTATCTATGTGTTGTTTGTTGTTGTTTTTGTCTTCTACTTATGAATGAGATTGTATGGTATTTGACTTTCTCGCTCTGACTTATTTCACTTAGCATAATACCTTCAAGGTCCATCCATGTTGTCACAAATGGCTGGATTTCATCATTTCTTATGGCTGAGTAGTATTCCATTGTGTATAAATACCACATCTTCTTTATCCGTTGGTCCCTTGATGGGCACCTAGGTTGCTTCCAGGTCTTGGCTATTGTGTATAATGCTGCAGTGAACATAGGGATGCATGTATCTTTATGGATTTGTGTTTTCATGTTCTTTGGATAAATATCCAGCAGTGGAATAGCTGGATCATATGGTAGATCTGTTCTTAATTTTGTGAGGAAGCGTCATACAGCTTTCCATAGTGTTTGCACCAGTTAGCACTCCCACCAGCAGTGTATGAGGGTTCCCTTCTCTCCACATCCTCTGCAACACTTGTTTCCTGTCTTGTTAATTATAGCCATTCTGTTGGGACTGAGGTGATACCTCATTGTAGTTTTGATGTGCGTTTCCCTGATAGTTAGTGATTTTGCACCTCTTTCCATATGCCTGTTGGCCATCCATATATCTTCTTTGGAGAAATCTCTGTTCAGATCTTTTGCCCATTTTTTAATTGGGTTGTTAGTTGTATTTTTGTCGAGATGTATGAGTTCTTTATATATTTTGGATATTAACCCCTTATATGGTATATGGTTTGCAAATATCTTCTCTCAATTGTTATGTTGTCTTTTTGTTTTGTTGATGGTTCCTTTGCTGTGTAGAAGCTTTTTAGTTTGATGTAGTCCCATTTG
The DNA here is from genome assembly GCF_041296235.1 of Equus asinus. Lineage (NCBI taxonomy): Eukaryota > Metazoa > Chordata > Mammalia > Perissodactyla > Equidae > Equus > Equus asinus. The sequence continues at coordinate 69,913,297 of NC_091811.1, read as the reverse complement.
TTTATTTTTTCTATTGTTTCCCTCGCCCAGTCAGACATGGTACTTGAAAATATGCTGTTAAGACCAATGTCAAAGAGTGTACTTCCTATGTTTTCTTCTGGAAGTTTCATGGTTTCAGGTCTTACATTCAAGTTTTTAATCCATTCTGAGTTGATTTTTGTGCATGGTGTAAGATAATGGTCTACTTTCATTCTTTTGCCTGTGGCTGTCCGGTTTTCCCAACACCATTTATGGAAGAGACTTTCCTTTCTCCATTGTATGTTCATGGTTCCCTTGTCGAAAATTAACTGTCCATGGATGTGTGGGTTTATTTCTAGGCTCGCAATTCTGTTCCATTGATTTGTATTTCAGTTTTTGTGCAGTACCATGCTGTTTTGGTTACTATGGCTTTGTAGTATAATTTGAAAGCAGGGAGTGTGATACCTCTAGCTTTGTTCTTTTTTCTCAGGATTCCTTTGGCTATTCAGGGTCTTTTGTTGTTCCATATAAATTTTAGGATTCTTTGTTCTATTTCTGTGAAAAATGTTGTTGGAACTTTGATAGAGATTGCCTCGAATCTATAGATTGCTTTAGGAAGTATGGACATTTTAACTATGTTAATTCTTCCAATCTAAGAGCACGGAATATCTTTCCATTTCTTTGTGTCTTCTTCAATTTCTTTCAACAATGTTTTATAGTTTTCAGGGTACAGATCTTTCACTTCTTTGGTTAAGTTTATTCCTAAGTGTTTTATTGTTTTTGTTGCAATTGTAAATGGGATAGTATTCTTAATTTCTCTTTCTGCTACTTCATGGTTAGTGTATAGAAACGCAGCTGATCTTTGTGTGTTGATTTTGTATCCTGCAACTTTACCACGTTAATTTCTTATTTCTAAAAGCTGTTTGGTGGGTTCCTTAGGGTTTTCTATGTATAAAATCATGTCACCTGCAAATAGTGACAGTTTCACTTCTTCCTTTCCAATTTGGATCCCTTTTATTTCTTTTTCTTGCCTGATTGTTTTGGCTAGGACTTCCAAAACTATGTTAAATCAGAGTGGTGAGGGGCCTGCCTGGCAGCACAGCAGTTAAGTGTGCACGTTCCGCTTTGGCGGCGCGGGGTTTGCTGCTTCGGATCCTGGGTGCGGACATAGCACCACTTGGCAAGCCATGCTATGGTAGGCGTCCCACAAATAAAGTAGAGGAAGATGGTCATGGATGTTAGCTCAGGCCCAGTCTTCCTCAGCAAAAAGAGGAGGATTGGCGGCAGTTAGCTCAGGGCTAATCTTCCTCAAAAAAAAAAAAAAGAGTGATGAAAGTGGGCATCCCTGTTTGGTTCCTGTTCTTAGAGGGATAGCTTTCAGTTTTTCTCCGTTGAGAATGATATTTGCTGTGGGTTTCACACATATGGCCTTTATTATGTTGAGGTACTTTCCTTCTATATCCATTTTATTCAGAGTTTTTTTTTATATCATAAATGGATGCTGTATCTTGTCAAATGCTTTCTCTGTATCCATTGAGATGATCATGTGATTTTTATTCTTCATTTTGTTAATGTGGTGCATCACGTTGATAGATTTGTGGATGTTGAACCATCCCTGCATCCCTGGAATGAAACCCACTTGATCATGGTTTAGGATCTTTTTAAGGTATTGTTGTATTTGACTTGCTAGTATTTTGTTGAGGATTTTTGCATCGATGTTCATCAGTGATATTAGCCTGTAATTTTCTTTTTTGTGTGTTGCCCTTGTCTGGTTTTGGTATCAGGATAATGTTGGCTTTGTAGAATGAGTAAGGAAGCTTCCCCTCCTCTTTCATTTTTTGGAAGAGTTTGAGAAGGAGAGGTATTAAGTCTTTGAATGTTTGGTAGAGTTCACCAGGGAAGCCATCTGGTCCTGGACTTTTATTTTTAGGGAGGTTTTTGATTACTGCTTCGATATCCTTACTGGTGATTGGTCTATTCAAATTTTCTACATCTTCTTGATCCAGTTTTGGAAGGTTGTATGATTCTAAGAATTTATCCATTTCTTCTAGATGATCCAATTTGTTGGCATATAGCTTTTCATAGTATTCTCGTATTGTCTTTTGTATTTCTGAGATGTCCATTGTAATTTCTCCTCTTTCATTTCTGATTTTATTTATTTGAAGCTTCTGTCTTTTTTTCTTGGTGAGTTTGGCTAAAGGTTTGTTAATTTTGTTTATCTTTTCAAGAACCAGCTCTTAGTTTTATTGAGTTTTTCTATTTTTTTTTTTTAGTCTATATTCATATATTTCTGCTCTGATTTTTATTATTTTCTTCCTTGTACTGATTTTGGGCTTTGCTTGTTCTTCTTTTTCCAGTTCCTTTAGGCGCACTGTTAGATTGTCTATTTGGGATTTTTCTTCTTTGTTGAGGTAGGCCTGAATTGCTATAAACTTCCCTCTTAGAACCACTTTTGCTGTATCCCATAAATTTCGGCATGTCGTGTTTTCATTTTCACTTGTCTCCAGGTAGTTTTTGATTTCCCCTATATTTTCTTCATTGACCCAATTGTTGTTCAGTTCTACTGTTCATAGCCACCTTTGAGATTCTTAAAATTTCTTTCCATAGTCTTGTTTCCCTGGGTGAGTCAGGAGGATGAACAAGTGTTACACAAACCTGTTGATGTCAAACCTCCCTTCTCCACAGACTCAGGGTGGAGAGAGGATTTGTTTTCTGGGATAATCCCAGATACGGCAGGATCTTGGCTAAGAGGCATTGTCCAAGGCCTTGTGATAATTCTCATGTCAATACTTGTCTCCACAGCCATCTGCTGTATCCCCCCTAGAATTTTAAATGCTTCAGCCACTCACTTGGCAAATGATGAAAACTCATTTACCAAAGCAGAATTCACCAGGAGGATAGGACAAAGAGGTCCAATTTTTAAAAAAGCCCTGATGGCCTTTCTTACCAAAAAGCTGAGACTATAACAGCCATGAGCAGTGTAGATCTGGAGACGGAACAAACCGAGATCTGGTTAAATGATGGCAGTCAGTCTCTCCTGAGTAAAGGAGGGGGAATTTCTGCTGTGACCTCTCGTGTCCTGGGCTCCTTCAGCCGTTCCTCCATACCCCTCCTGCACACGACTCCAGCTCCTAGCTGTTTATCTTCATGCTTGACAAAATCCAGACTTCCTGAACAATGGCTGCTAATCCACAGGAATGATCACCTCTATTCCCTTCTGACTCTGGATGGGGGAGTGGGAAGGATGGAACAGTGCTTGGAAAGGGAGAAGGCCCTGGGAAAAGGAGTAACGACAAGCAAACGGGCAAGAATCCGACCACTGACTTTGGGCAACCTCGGAAAACATCACTGATAAACCCAGGCACAGCTCTGCATGAGGCAGCAGCCAACCTAGAGAATCATGTTTGGGACAGAAGCTACATTAGGGAGGGTAAAGGCTGTAACAGAGAAACCCCGAGAGGCAGTAGCGTGTAGGAAAAAGAGGTTCTTGTCCTTTTCTCCTAACAGTCCTGGATTTAACTGTCAACGAAAATAATCCATAACCAATCTATAAATGAAGATTTGCATGAGTTTATTCTGAGCTGAAATCTGAGGACCATGGCCTGGGGCCTTCCTTCCCGAAGGAAGAAAGGGCACCGAAGAAGTGGGGTGCACAGGGTGGTTCTATACCCCCAGACAGGATGTTTCACATAGGATTGAAATGTCCCTTTTACAATAGTCGCGAGTCTGCTCTGTTGGCACAGCGATGGATGGACACAGCAGGTAGGTCTGCAGTCTCGGTGGACACAGCAGGGTGGCAGGTCTGTTGTCTCGACCTGGGTGGTCAGCGGTGAGCTGGATGGTCAAAGGTGAGCGCAGCCATCAGTTCCTAGCCTAGGGAGAGATGCTTATCCATAAGGAAATGCCAATGTCGGGGGAAGTTGCACCTTTATCTTAAGGCAATTTGTTCTTGCCATAGGAAATGTTTAAAGCGGATATACAATGCATGCTCGATGGTAATGTCAGGCCCTTTTGGAAAAAAAACAAAGTCAGGCCAAATTAGGTTTACACCAAATGGCTTCCTCATATACTCTAACATATCCTATTGCTTGCCATTTCTATTTGTCATAACAATGCAGGTGTGGACATGTCCCTGATCCGTGCGAACATTTAGAGATAGACCGTCTTGCTGGTCCGTTATCTCCTAGACATAGCGGAAGCTGGTCACAGGCACCAGCTTTTAGACTGTAGGAGGGGGACAGTGACAGGAGCACGTGTGCTGCAGCCAGGCATCCTGAGTGGGAGTCCCTGCTCTGACCCTTTCTGGGGGGAGCAGCGACCATCACCTATGGCTTCACTTTCCCCATCTGTAAAGTGGGGTGACAACAGCACCTGCCTCGTGAGACGGCAGTCAGGGGTGAGTAAAATGTGCACATGACAAACAGTGCCTGGGACTTGGTAATTTATCAGTCAACATAACCATGACAACAATTATTATTAAAGTCGAGGGTCAGACGAGATTTTTGTTGCTTCAGAGGAGTCTGTGTGGACACATGAAATCAGAGACAAATGCCCTGGAATGGAGACTCTGACTCCGTATTTTGGTAGCTGGCTGCCTCTTCCTCCTGCCTCCTGCCCCACATCTGGACACGCTGCTAAGAAAGCCTGGGTGCTCCCTGTTTTGGCGCCAGCCAAGCCACAAGCCCGGCCACACGGGGACCATAAGAAAAGCCCAGGCCAGTCCCTTTCCCCTTTTTCATGTTGGACTCGAGAGTCTCAGTCACGTAGGTAACAAGCCTCTCAGACCCTTTCGTGTGCACGGCAGCATCAGTGTCGACCTCAGAACCAAGCTCGGGTGGGCACCCCTCTGCCTCTCGGTGAGGTCACAGCCCGCCCCTCCAGACGCTGGGCCTAGAACCAGCACCGCATCGCCCAGCCCTGGCCCGCCTCGGGGCAGAGGAGGGAAGCCTCGAACTGACCCAGCTTCCTCTCCCTTCTGTGGAGAACGCAGCTTGCTTTCTGTCCTCTCCTGTCACCTTGTTCTACTTTGCTGGTCAGGGCAGACACCCAAAGGGGACAGGTCGGCAGGACGTGCCCTGCTCGGTGATGGAATCGTCAGCAACCTGCTGGAGCAGACGTGAATCTCAGCTTGCTTTCTACCCGCAGGGGTGTGATGTACGGCATGGTGACCACGGTTCACAGCACCATACGGTATATTTGAAAGTTGCTAAGCGAGTAGATTTTAAAATTTCTCATCACAGGAAAAAATATGTTAACCATGTGTGGTGATGGATGTTAACTAGACTCATTGTGATCATTTCTCAATATATAAATATATCAAATCATTAGGTTGTGCACCTGAAACTAATATAATGATGTATGTCAATTCTATCTCCATAATATAATATATATAAGAGTCCACATGTGTGACCCATGAGGACGGCCCCCCTGGGTATGGCTCAGCCTGAGAGACTCTCAAGCTTTGTGGATAGAAATGGGAATTACTGGAGGGACTTAAAAAAAATTACAGACACTGGGAGCCTATCCCAGACCTGTTAAGTGAGAGCTTGCTGGCCAGGGACAGACAGGGCTGTGACGAGGCGGGTTAGGAACCTGCATGTTTAAAAGAAGTTCCCCAGGTGATCCCAGCGGTGAACCGCGTCTAGAACGTGTCGACAGATTACCTTCATGACGCTGGATTGTTTTAACCCCGAGAATATCTTGATCCAGGGACACCTGACCCCAAAGATGTTCCGAACCCACCATTGGCTCTTTGCTCTGCCATCAGCAGAAGTGGTTAGTACAAAATACACAAATTGACTGGAAATATGTTAAAGAATTAGTCATCAATTTAGAAAAAATCCAGACAGCGGAACAACTTTGATGTAGCTGAGGGAAACTGCTACAGTTTTCTCATGCATTAGCTAAAAAAAAGAAAAACAAATCCAAACTATCAGTTCTTCATCCAATTTGTACTAAATATTATTGGTAGGAATGATCAGCAAAAAAGAAAATGATGACAGTCGAAGGTGCACGTGGTAAAGTTTGTTCAAGATGAAAATCTGCCTGAAGAATCGTGTCTTGATGCTCATGTTGGAACACGCATATACTGAGCGGGGAAAAATTAGACCTGGCTGAAGTGACCAACACTGAGAACAGCCAACAGCTAAAGGGGAAAATGTTAAATTTATTATTGCCTAAAAATTGACGGAACCATCCAATTTTTTGACTAAGTTTAGGTATGAATAATTTGAACTGAGATGATTGGGTTTGGTACAAATAATGACTATAAAAGAAAACTTGCAATTGCAAAAACTATAATCAGAAAAATTTGATATGAGCAACATGGAAAAAATAACCACATTGAATAACCTTTTTATTTATGTGCAAAGTAATTGATTCCAATGAAAACAATTTCAGTAAATTAAAAATCAAAATGGAAATAAAATAGAAATCTCTTAATGCCTTGAATACAAATTTTATCAAGGAATTAAAGTAGTTTAATAGAAATTAACTCTAAAAAATACTTTCTCAATGAGTATTTCTCCATGTGAGCATAATTTGGATGTAAAAGTTTCTACTCCTAAATGCAGGGGTCAGAAGATCCCCGGGTCAGAAAGTCCACAGGGTCAAAATGAAAGGCTCAGAACTTCCTGTTCCCAGTTACTTATTGCACAGTGTCAGGAAAGGATTATCTGGAAGAGTCTGGAACATGGGGTAAACCCCAGGGGGAGCATGGTGGAGTCCCACAGCTTCAGGTTCCTGCACACACAGATGGCAGATCAGGGCAGGTGCACCTGGGAGAAAGAACACAGAAGACAAAGTCCATCCTTCACACACTGTCTGAAGCCCCCTCTCCTTGTCTGGTATGTTACTGAGGGAACTGAACCATAATTCCAAGCCTTGAAGTTGCCAGAAACAGTCATCTTTCACAATGCAAATCATACTATAATAAAAAAAGATAAGTAATAACAAGTGTTGGGAAGGACATGGAAAAATTGGGACCCTCCTACAGTGCTGGTGGACTTGTAACATGGCAGCCACCTTGGAAAACAGTCTGGCGGTTCCTCCATATGGGTTCCATATGACCCAGCAATTCCATTCCTAAGTATATACTCAAGAAAAATAAAGTCATATGTCCGCACAAAAACCTGTTCATAAATGTTCATAGCAGCACATTCATAACAGACAAAAATGAAAACCATTCGAGTGCCTGTCACCTGGTGAACGGATGAACGGACTTGTGGGGTATCCACACAATGGAGTATTGTTGGGCAATAAAAAGAAATAAAGTACTGACATCCATTACAACATGGATGAAGCTGGAAAACATTATGGTAAGTGAAAGAAGCCAGACACAAAAGAGCACATATTGTATGATTCCATTTATATTGAAAGTCCAGAATAGGAAAATCTGTAGAGACAGGAAGTAGATTAATGGCTGCCCAGGGCTGGAAGGGGCTGCGGAGGAGATGGGAAGTAACTGCAAATGGGCACAAGGTTTCTTCCTGGGCTGATAAAAATGTTCTGCAGTCGATCGTGGCAATGGTTGCACGGCTCTGTGAGCATATGGAAAACCATGAGCCGTGCACTTTAAATCAGTGAATTGTATAGGACGTGAGTTGCATCTCAATAAAGCCCATATTAATGCATGTCTCCTCGAAGGAAGTCACATTCTAAAGGCTTGGGAAGTCAGTTCATGTCTCTGGGGGCTCATTTCCTCCTTTATACGATGGAAATGAAATATCACCTCAAAAGGATGTGGAAAAAGTAAATGAAGCAATGTGTGTGAAGATGCGTACACACAGGCACGCATGGTAGACACAGCTAACCGTCCAAACAGCTCTGTGCTCTTCCTCCCGTGGCGTGAAGTGGGCACAGGGAAGCAGTTACCCGGGCAGAGACTGCAGCGTCCATGGCTCCTTGCCTCCAGCGATGCCATGATCTAGTGCTAACAGTGGCCTATAAGCAGCAGTGATGTGTGTGGTCAAGGAGGTTGGGCATCCACATGTCTGTTTCACCCTCTCCTCTCCCACCTGGACGCTGAGCAACGGATAGGGAGGGTGGTGCCGTGAGGTGGGAGACGCCTGTCCCCTTACATCCCTCTGTGAGGAAAACCCGCCTGCCCACTGGGTACTCCACTTGGGCTGAGGTCTCGGGGAGAAAACGTTCTGTTTGGTTGAAATGTATTTGTTACGGCAGCTAGTGTTACCTTCACTAGTACAAAAATTTAAATAGGCACTCAACAAATTTTTGACAAAGAAATAAGACATCTTTGTCTTTCGTTTGTACCTTTGGATTTTTAAAATGAAAGCCTGTTGAAACTGAGAAAAGGCCAAATACGGAAATCTGAAAAGTGGAGGACGTGCGTGGATGGGGAGGCCGTTACTGACCCCATCGCACTGGAAATCTTGTTGAGTGTTTATGTGGCATTCCTTGCTCAGCCTGATGCAGGCCCTGCTCCCTTCACTGGCTCCTGAGGTCCTGGAGCACGTACCACATCAGTTCTGAGTTCTGTGCACTACTTGCCAGCCCTTGTCTCTACAGCGAGCCTACATTCTCCAGGACGCAGACAGACAATAAACTGAACAAATAAGTAAAGCACATGATGTATTGAATGGTGATAATTGCCATTAAAATTAAAAAGCAAGAAAGGCATGTGAGCTCAGGAGGAGTGTTCAGTTTTAAATAAGATGGTCCAGGAATGTGTCACAGAGAAGGTGGCATCGGAGCAAACGCTTGAGTACAGCAAGGGAGCAAGCCATGACTTCCAGACACACAGAAGAGCACTTCAGAGGCCCTGAGATGGGAGCATGCCGGGTGTGTGCAAGGAACAAGGAGGCCAGTGTGGTGGGGCCGGGTGTGTGCAAGGAACGAGGAGGCCAGTGTGGTGGGGCCGGGTGGGCAAGGGGAAGAGTCAGAGAGGCAGAGGGCGGGACTGGATTGCATGGAGGCCTGGGGACCGAATGAAGAGCTTGTGGGATCCCACAGAGTTCAAGACCAGAGATAATTGTCTGCTGCTGTTGACGTCACCTGTGAATGCCAGCACGAAGACCCCAAAGGCACACAGGTCTGGTTTCACCTTAGCTGATGTCAGTTCAAGAACTAGACAGCAATCCCACAGCAGGAACCAGCAAGAACTCGATGGTGAATGGGACCTGAGATGCCCTGTGCCCCACCTCTGCCACCATGAAGTCACATCAGTGCCCGCGGACACCAAGATGACACTTTCTGTAGGAGCAAGGGAGAGGGAGGGAGTTTGAGAGACGGAGTGTCTACCAGACAGAGATGTTTAATCTGGAGGAGATTGAGTTTACAAGGAGAAGGAAATAAAGACACTGTATTTTCTTTGTACATCTTAGTTCTATTGGACTAGCTTACTGGTGCCCACTGGTCCCTCAGGCTCTGCTCACTTTTCTTCAATCTCTTTTCTTTCTGTTCCTCAGCCTTGGTAATTTCCACTGTCCTATCTGCAAGTTTGCTGATTCTGTATTCTGCCTGCTCACATCTGCCTCCGAATCCTTCTACTGAATTTTTTCATTTTAGTTGTTTTACTATTCAGCTCCAGAATTTCTATTTGGTTTCCTTTTGGGTTTTCTCTCTTTGTCCATATTTCTTTCCTCCATACATTGTTTTCCTGACTTTTCCCATGCTTTCCTTTAGGTCTGTGAGCATCCTTAAGACAGTTTTTGCTTTAAGGTCTTTGCCTAATACATCTGCCTTTAGGTCTTTTTCAGGGGCAGTTTCTGTTGATTTATTTTTTTCCTTCGAATGGTCCATACTTTCCTATTTCTTTGCCTTGTGATTTTTTGTTGCACACTGGACATTTGAATTTAATAATGTGGTAACTCTGGAAATCAGACTCTCCCCGTCCCCAGGGCTTGCCATTTTTGCTATTGTTTTTATTTTTTTGACTGTTGTAGGATGTCTCTGTGCCAATGGCCAGCCTCTGGTGTCTTCTCAGGTCTTTTCTGAGCCTTTCCTGGACATGCATGGTCACTTTCTAACTTTCCCTGTGCATGCGACTGTTTTTTCAATGTCCTAGTCTTTAACGTCCGGCTCCCAAAAGGGGAAAAAGAGGAAAATGAACAGAGCAAAAAAGGGTGTTAGCCCTTTAAATCCCCTGGAAGTCACTTCGGCAGGAAGGAGAGAAGCCAACGACGATGGGAGAGGTGCAACAACGTCTGACCTCCGTGATGAGGAGCAGCAGCCTCCAAGCACAGATTCCTAAAATTCAGAGGAGAGGGCCCTTCTTGCCCACCCTGGCTCTCAAGCTGGGTGTAAGCTGCACCGGCCTGGGAGCCGGGGATGGGGAGCTGCCTGCCTGGGGCTGAGGGGTGGGTAGTTGCTACTGTGCTAAGAGTTGAAACCAACCAAAATTGACTTCAATTTACATCCGAGCCTTCTCTTGGCAGTTGCAATTCTTCAATAACTCCAGAGTTCCAAAATATTAGGTCAGAGACTCACCAGTGCGACTTCTGTCTGGATGGGAAGACAGAATCCTGGTGCTCCCTGCTCTGCCATCTACCCAGAGGCCTCTATCTGTGGATGGGGCCTTTATGTGTTGAATGATGTGTTGAATCTTATGTGTTGTATGAGTCAAGTTTCTCTAGAGAAGCAGAACCAATAGGATGCGTATATAAGGAGACAGACTCATTGTAAGGAATTGGCTCACACAACTATGGAGGCTGGCGAGGTTCAAGATCTTCAGGGCACAATGCTGCAGACCCAGGAGGGCCAGTGGGTGGTGTAGGTCCAACCTGAAGGCCAACAGGCTCAAGACGCAGGAAAAGCCAAAGCTTCAGTTCAAGTTCAAGGGCAGGAGAAAGCCAACGTCCCAGCTCATAGGCTGTCAGGCGGGAAGAATGCTGTCTTACTCAGTGGAGAGTCAGACCTTCTGTTCCAGTCAGGCCTTCAAATGATTGGATGAAGCCCACCGGCATTAGGGAGGGCGGTCTGCTTTACTCAGTCTAACAATTTAAACATTAATCTCATCCAAAAACTCCCTCATGGAAACACCGAATAATGTTTGACCAAATATCTGGGCATCCCATGGCGCAGTCGAGTTGACACATAAAATTGCCATCACATTTCTGATACCGAAATTACATCTGGAAATAGCTGGATGTCATGCTCCCTTTAGGGAAGATTGGTGAAAACCCACTGGCGGCATCTTCTCGGTGTGTTGCTCAAATATCTGTTGCATCTGTCAAGCGCACTGTCATCCTAGCCCTGGACAAAAAGGCGCTTTATGATTTTGTTGCTGCCGTTGCCGCTGCTGCTGCTGAAGTGCAAGTCACTGAAATGCTCGACGGTTATATTTATGGAGAGAGACATTCCCTTCAATACTGTTTTATGGGCAAGAGGGAAAGGTCTGCAAACATGTTTTGGGTGACGTACAAGTTGGTCAGGGTCTAGAGTTACTCCGTGCTCAGAGGGCAGGGGCACCTCACACTGACGTGGAGCATTCATGCGTACAGAGAGCTTGGGGAAGTTTCAGAATATCTGGAAAAGAGACTTTGCATCAGGAAGTTCATGCTGGATGGTGAGTGTACCTCAGTTTCCCCAAGGAACAGTGCAGTAGACAAGGCCGATTCAGAGGCAGCCTTGACCTTCGGGGTAGCTGCTGCGGAGTGTGGGGCAGAGAATGGACAGAGCTACAGCATCTTGTGTCCCTACCACCTTATTTAGGTGCGGGCACTTCCTTCAGGGCCAGACCAGGGAGCAGACTCGACCTGAGACGGGAGCTGTGAATGGAAACGTTCATCACATTTGCTTACCTGGAGCGCAGAGCACCTGGGGACGTGTCCTGGGCCACTCTGGTCGGTAAATAAGGGCCAGGAGGTTGTGACATCAGTCTTTTGGCAGTTACTGCCCCTCCCTTTTCTCCTTGGCCGGGTCGTAGACTCATATCTCGCAGCTGGAAGTGCGTTTCGAGACGGGCAGCTCCTCTGTCCAGTTCAGAGGGTGGGGTCTCCTTAGGTCTGGCTGGGCCACGCGTCTCATCGCGTCAGGGCCACTTTCAAACGCTGCTGTGCACATCCTTGGAATGTGTCTAACTGACGCTTTGAGTGGAGGAGGCCTCGTTCCTCCGTCACGCACATGCTGTTGGTAGAAGTGGTTTTATTCTTTCTTCCTCAGCAGCGGTTTTCATTTGACAAACATTTGTTGGTGTTTCGGTGTTGTGGCAGGTGTTGGAGATAAAGGGCAATTACAGCAGGCGAGGACGGTCCTGATGCAGCTGACAGCTTAGCTATTTTCTTAGTAATTTTCACAGTAATTTAATTATCATTTAGGTCTTTTACTTTACGTAATTTATCAGCATCAGGAGAAAAATAACAAAAGAAATGAAATTAAAAACTCGCCCTCTGCTACCCTATTTTGACTTCTTCTATTTAAAAGATTCGTTTCACGTTGTTGCCCTGTGCCCGTCTTTTTACCCTAATTTCAGTCATGGTGCACGTTTTGCCTCGACTTTTCGTGTGTGAATGATCTTGGCAAACTTCCCCATGAATGCTGCACCACAAGTATTTTCCAGATCACTGGCTTAAAAATGATCATTTCTTTAAATACAGATAGCTTGCCTTGTAATTTAATTATTTTTTTATTTGGGGGCATGCAGTTGTATATAATTCAGTAATAAATAACATTGAAGGAGCTTCTTTTTTCTTCTCTTGAACTGTGTCTTTCAGAAACTAAAGAGTCGAGATTCTATAAATTGGAGTGGGGACATGCTTTTGTCTCGTGCTGAGCAAGACAAGAGACAGCTTGACACACTTCTGGGTCCTCAGTTTACCCTAGAGTCTCAGCTGACTAGAAAAGCCAGAACCACAAAACGAACCAAGCGTTTCTCACCTGATGCGTGATACAAAGATGTTTTCCTCTCATTTTTATTAAAAATAGAAAAAGAAAATAGAGATATTGGAAATATTTCTATGTATACACGTTCTTAAGATTACGTATACAAGAAAAAAGAAACACTGAAACCATTGACTGCGTTTTAAAATATATTTTTCCAAGTTTAAATTATTCTTAAGTTGTCACATTTTTAGGTTGGCCTACTGAATTCTAAAATGTGGCATCATCACCAAAATGACCACATTTCTTGTAATATAGAAAGAATTCTTTTTGTCCAATCTTGTGAGATCCGTCGTTGCTTAACATGCCTTCTCTTGCCAACAGTGGGCTGCTGCTTTCTCGTAGAAAGAGGCCTGGACTGACTGGAGGAAGGCTGGGCGTTGGCCTCTCGCTTGGTTTGATTCTCTGAGGGGTCACGGCTGGGGAGATGGGGGTTGATATTCCTCCCGGAGCCTGCCCAGGCCCTCAGGGGATGTCTCCAGGGGAGGACAAGTAGGAAGGCGCTCGTGAAGAGCAGGATGCAGCAAGGCAGTGCCGCCGAGTCTCGCTTGCTCCCCCTGGACTTCAATTATCCGGCGGTCCCGCGGACTCTGAATTACCACCAGCTGCTGCCTTGCTCGCTTTCTCATCTGCACAGCTGCCAGCAGCTGTTCCTCTTTCTTACCCCGTGTCTAGATGCAAACAGCTGTCCTCTCTTTCTTTACAGTTGTCAGCAGTGGCTCATTTTGCCCCAAACACATGGACACCTGCAACAATAGGAATTTTATTTTTCAGTCGTGGGGAAATACTGGGCGGCTTTGGGAAGGCTGAATGGAGGAAGGGGAAGGGAATGAGAGGAGGTTAGCTGCAGGTGCAGCCTGTGTTGGCGAGCTGGAAGGTGGGCGGGTCCTGCTAGTCGTTTTCTGGGGGCTGCGCAATCAGTGACCACAGACGCCCACACTTCATCCTTACGGTGCATTCACTTTGGAAATCAGAGCATCGTCACAACAAACACACCGCAGGACGCTGAGCACCGCGGAAGAAGTGACTGTGCTGTAAGGGCTTGGTGTTCATTCGCTTATGTAAGAAATACATATGGACACTTGCTGCCTGACTGGCACTATTCTAGACACACAGTAGGTGCTAAATAAATGAGAATACACTCATGAATATATATGTATACACACACACTTGTCAGTCGTCTCTGTTGCTAACAAAAGCTAACCTCTTGAACAAATTTCCTCTGTTGAATTCAGCCTCCCGCATCATTGGGGTTGGGAAGTTTTGGGTTATCTCCTTGATCAAGAAACATCCCTGGTTCTCATGTCTCTGCAGAGGCCAGGGAGAGGATGGTGGAAATGGGGGGAAGGGAATAAACACTTACTGAGTGTTGACTGCATCGCCGAACTGTGCCGTGGTCTTCAGGTGGGTTATCTCGTTTCATCTTCATCAGAAACTGAGGAGGCCGCCGTTCCTGTCTCCTCTAGCTGGTGAGCACACTGACCCTGGAAGCGTGGAGCTGCTCACTGAGGCCACAGGCAGGGAGGCGCAGAGCCAGGAGCGGACGCGGATGCCCCCTCCAGCACAAGCACTTCACCGCAGCCGCTTCCTCAGATGCGTTTTCTTCCTGCCATTCAGAGAATATTAGTATCAGCGTTAGAGAATACTAATAGTGACAACTGGGTTTAATACTTGATTATCGAAGTCAACCTATAACTGGTCCAAAGGCTTCATCTTCAATTGGAAATGGGCCCCAAATTCACTTACCCTTTTAAGGCATTGTCATCGAGGATGAGATAAGAGACGGGGCACTGAGAGCTCCAGCTGAAGCCATCACACAAAAATCTCTACCCCCAAGGCTGTTCTCTATTAACACTGGGTTTGAAAGAGTATTTGACCAAAGATGGGAGCATTGATGCCCTCATTTCACACCCTAACTCCATCCATTAGTGTCCAAGCCATGGAGGCTCTACCCTCTGGGATACTGAGTGAGAAGGACGCTTCCTATGGTCTAGGGAGCCATTCGGAAAACGCTCCTTATTCTTGTAAAAATTTCCCAAACTTTCTGTGGCTGGCCGAGAGTCAGCCTCAGTTAGGAGCTTGCCAAATCGAGCATCAGCAGCTCGTTTGGCTTAGAAGAAGGAGAAATGAGAAACAACCAGCGTTTGTGTGCTTGAGATTATGAGCTGTTCTCTCACAAAGAGACTGAACGCGCTGGCTCGTTTCACGGTAAACACGGCGTCGGATGCTGGGGTTGGCAGCTGGCTGTGCATGTGGAGGGCGAGTGTGAACACATGTGGAGGCACAGAGCTCACATATGTTTGCTTGAAACGACACTGTCAAGTCATTTTATGTGTTCTCCGGGCTCCATTGTTTATAAAATCTTCCTAGAAGCTTAAAAATACAATTTCTTTCCCTACTGATTTTTGTTCTTTTTTTAAAAAAACAAATATTTTGAATGAAACTCAAATAAATGGGACTGGTTCTACTTAATAACAGATCCTGCTTAAATGTGTCCAGCCACACGTTGTCCAGTCAGAGACAGAGCACAAAGAAGGGGGAGCTCCTGGAAGGGAAGCGTGGCGTCTCTGACCCCAGAGGAGAGGCTCCAGAATGGAGGCGTACTCACGAGACTACCTCCTGGTGTTAGACGTCACATACAGGTGAGGGTGTCTATGATAAATCCTCTTTTTCTGTTTTCTAAAGTATTTTAGCAAAATTCTTCTTGCTTCCTCACTAAGCAAAAATCCTTTTAAAATATTCTTGCTTTGGGAAAAAGCTGTGAACAATTCAATCAAAATGGCAAAAGACTTGAAAAGCTCAAAATCACAACCAGCTGGGAAAACAAAAAGTAGAATAATGATGAGCTATGGCTTTGCATCCGTCAGGCTGGCAAAAAGTGAAAACACACGTTGCTCACAGAGATGTGAGGAGAGGGGCAGCGCCACACATCGCCGGTGGAAACGGGGATTTTAAACAGATTTTCAGAATTAAACCTGGCAACGTTTCTTAACATTAAAAATATATTCTTAACCTTCAATCCAGCATTCTGCTCCTGGGAGTCTAACATAGAGGAACAGAAGCCCTGGTATGTAGGATAGAGACATAGAAATTCCAGAGCAGCTTTCATTATTGTGGCAAAACAGAAACATTGAAACCAAGTGAATACCCTTCAGTAAGGAACTATTGTTGAATAAATTAAGGTACGTCTATACCATGGAGTGTGGTGTGGCCTCCCAAAAGAGTGAATTGGACCAAAACCAGTTGTTTAGAAGAATTCCCATCAGACATTCTTGGAGGATAAAAGATGTATAGAAAAGTAATTATATGAGCCCATTTTATAAATCATTGACCAAAAATCTACGTATATTTTTTTCTCTATAATTTGTACACATACACACAACATTTGTATAAGGTTGTGTGATGATACAAATGTATGTGAGTGGAGCTGTACTGGCTTGTTCAGGGGGATTATCTGTAAGGGGGTGGGAGGAATTGTGGTGGTCGGGGAGGAAGATAAAAAAGGAAAAGACTAACATAAGAAAAATCTGGTATGAAAGATATGGTCACATTTACATAAAATTATACATGAAGATACATACAAAGGGATTTTCAAAATAATAAGAGAGCGTTAAAATAAAATATTCTCCTCTTCTAGTTTTTAAGATCTCCACAGACTGGGATACACGAGGATGCGAAGGTTTTGGAATAAGTCAGTAACGATGAGGAAAAACTGAACGTGAGGGTTGGCTGAAGACTTTCACGAATCTAAGGTTTCCAGTGTAAGATCAGGACGGGCAGGTTGTGTTCAGTCACTTCAGGGTGCTGGTGCCACCAAGCGGTGTCTGGAGCAATTGTTGGTGGCATTTTCTCACCCAGCCGGTGAGAGAACCTCTTGGCTCACCTATGCCCGGCACAGGAGCGAGCGGCCTGCGGAGGGCTCCAGTTCCCCTGGGTGAAGCTCACGCCTGGACCCTGGCACCCACATGGACAGGAAGGATGAGAGTGGACAGGGAGCAAACAGATTCTGCTCTGGAATCTGAGCTGCCTTGGTTTCTCCTACTGGCAGGTGGCCCCCAGGCCTGACCTCACCGTCCGGTCACTTGAGATGTGTTCAGTGTTCTCTAGCTACTTGGACTAGCTTCACAACCTGTCCGACTTCTTCAACGGCCTGATATCGTATATAGATTTTCTCTTTTTATTGCCACCCTCCTTGCTTGACCTCTCATTATTTCTTTCCTAGCCATAAGCGAATCTTCATGGGCTTTCCTATCTTCGGTCCCTCTCTGCTCCAATCCAGCCATAACCCACTTCTACACTAAGCTTCTGGAGGTGCTGGTCATTTAACACTCCCCAAGGCCTTCAGTTGTTTCCTCTGTCCACAGCAGACCCTGACCTCAGAGCAGAGTGACCGTATGTCTCAATTTGCCAGGGACCGTCCCGGGTTACTTCGGTTGTCCTGATGTAATTATTGTGACTTTGTTCACTCTCAGAGGGCTCCGGTCTGGATGACACGTCATATAGATGCCCTACCTCGTAACCATTGGTTCTCCTGCCTCTAATAGATAAAATAAGTTAACAGATCCGAGTAGAGAGTATATTTTTTCTTTGAATATTCAAAAGCTAAATATAAATTACTTGGGATTTATTACCCTATTTAAGATGCATTTTCTTCTGTCATTTAATTGACAAGGGCTGTTTTTGTTTGAACTCTAGTAAGAAAATCTATCTTTGTATTTTTTATGTAGCTCTTTTCATTTTTCACAGATGAGAATAGTCCTACTTGGGACCTGAGGAATATTACACTCGTAATTTGTTACCCAATGTGAAGAACATTCAACTAAGTAATAGCATAGAAATTCTAAGAATTTTGAGGAGATCGAAATACTCAGGCTGTGAGCTCCTTCAGCACAAAATGTCCTGTGATTTATTCAGGAGTTAGTACCGTTGCTGGTGCGTACAGCTGTTGAGAAGAGTTTAGGCCACTGTGGCCAGTTCATAGGGCTGAAATTTCTGCATTCTGGTTTAATTATTTTCTGTGTCTGCTTGCTGCATTTTGGTGGCATTGATGGGTTGAATATGTACTATTTAAGGAAATGCTTTGTCTGTAGCTCACCGTTTGTAGGAGTGAGTTTTTCCTGTAGTGGAACAGAATTTGAGCTGCCACCCTCTTCTCTCACCCAGTCCTTTCCATAACTAGTTAAACACATTTTTGGGGCAACTGTAGTCCATGTCTTGAAAGGATATTGTGTGAGAACTGGTTGACCCGTGCAGGCTTGGAGCTCCGACCTCCTTAGCACCAGGTGCTCACGAAGTGACCGGTTAGTCGTTGAATGCTTGCATCTTCAGGTCATCACGGGCAGCTCTTTCTCCTTCTCTTAGGCTCTAAACTTGAGCCAATCCAACGTCCAGGAAGTTGGAGATAATTTAAGCTACTCTTTAACTAGCCGAGAACCATTCATTCCTCGTCATCCACTTATCTGCAGGGTGTCCCGCCAGGTCCTGAGTAACAAAGAAGGACCGCGGGACCTCCTGGGGGGGATTGTGAGCAGACATACCCACACCCTCACACACACGCACATGCATGCACAGACACACACACACGGGCAACTTTAGCTTGTCGCGTTAATGGACCGAGAATAAACTGTCTTCTTGATCTTCTTTTCTGATGTAACTTAATTTGTGGTATGTTTTTCCTGATTGCACTGGCATCACGAGGCGAAGAATCTGGCTGTAGACGTGATGGCACGTCCACAGACGCGTGGCACGCTGCTATCCATCAGCTTTCCTTTACGTATGGCTCCTTCTTCCCCAAGCGTGTGTTTAATGGATCTGCAGGATGTAGATATGAGGACAAGATGTTTGTGCCTCGTGTTTGTAAAGATGCCCCAGACTGTGAGCTCTTCCAGCTCGGGGACTGTATTTTATTTCAGGTGAGGACCCTGCATCTGAGTGCCTGGATGTGAGTCCCAACTCTGTCGCCATCAGCTCCACGACCTGGGACAAAGGATGTGACCCCTCTGTTCCTCTGATTACTGATTTGCACAGTGGGGCTGACAATGTATCTCCTGGGTTTTAATTTTATTTTTGAACAGTTTTATTGAAATACAACTCATACCACAAAGTTCATCCATGTAAGTGCACACTTTAGTACATCCTAGGGAGTTTACAGATGTTTGTGACCATCCTCACAATCTGGCTTTAGAACATCTTTTTTCACTCCAAAAAGAGACACGAGCCCGTCTGTAATCACTCCCCATTCCACCTCATGGTTTTTATCGGAATTGAATGAATTAACATGTGACACACACTCAGACTCTTGTCTGGCACCTAGTAAGTGTTTACTATTATTATCGTTGATGTTATTATCAACATCATGACTATTATCTTGGTTCCCTCAGTCGATACTGTGACCACTACTTAGTAGGTCCTTGTTGAATAAACGAAACAATGAAAGAGGATGAAGGAAGCCACTATTGGTTCATCATTCTGAGTGATGGTGAGATACATGCCCTACATCCTACGTCACACGTCCCGCAGACGTGAGCCTGGGTGCAGTGGGTCTGTGTTGGAGCACAATGCTTTAGTCAAGAAAGAGACTTTGAAATGCGCTCTTACTGCAATGACATGACCAAAGAAAATTAGTCCCGAGTCCTGAATGCTGACAAGTAGGCTTGTGACCTAGGGGAAGTCTCACCGTAGTTATTGGTAAATGAAATTGGATTTGCTAAGTAATTTCTAAATTTACTACTCTTTCTAGTGTCCTATGCTGTTGCCCACCAATGAATGTCATGAGAATTTTTATGTGTCATTTATATATTGTATCCTAGACACAGAACCATATGACACTCGTTTTATGATCTTATTTATCCCAGTTTCCAGAGCGTCCTGTGTTCCCAAGGAGAACAGCAGGTGGGTGCTCCCCACCCCTGCACCCTCCACCAGCTCCCTCTGCCTGTAGGGTAAGGCTCAAGCTCTTGGCAGAGCATCCAGGGCTCCCGTGGGTCTCTTTCTGCCTGTGGAGTATCCATGCTCAGTCGTCCTCGGAGCCCCAGAGTTGATGCCAGTTTGGGGAGATCTCAAAGCCTGCAGGTTGTAGACTGTTCTTCAAGGAGCTCTCGCTCCACTGGCCGAGTTGGGCCAGTTCTCTCCTGGAAATTCTCAAGTTTGAGTAAAGAGAAGGGAGGATTGAAAACAGTTGGAGGGGCCGGCCCTGTGGCCAAGCAGTTAAGTTCGTGCACTCCCCTTCGGTGGTCTGGGGTTCACTGGTTTGGATCCTGGGTGTGGACCCACACACCGCTCATCAAGCCATGCTGAGGCGGCGTCCCACATGGAGGAACTGGAAAGACTCACGACTAGGATATACAACTATGTGCTGGGGCTTTGGAGAGACAAAAAAAAGAGGAAGAGTTTTCCTCACCAAAAAAAAAAAAAAAGTTGTCTTAAGGAAAAACCCAAAATAGTTGGAGATGACTTGTCCCGGGCACCTGCCGTGGACCCTGCTGCTGACGCGTGTGGCAGACCCAGGTGCTGGAAGAAGGTGGTCCCTCCGCTCCTGTTACCTGGGTGCCTTCAGCTGATTCTCCCCTGATTCTCTCAAGCCGTGCTGATTCGGTGTTTTCTTTGCTTCTGTAAGTTTTCAATGTCCTTGCAACAAAGTGTCTTCTCCTTTTCCCTGTTCCCTTCCGCTTAAGTCAGTAGAAATTTCTTCTTCTGACTGCAGCCAAACACGACTGACAGACTCTTTCTTGATCTGACCCGAGTCTGGGTCTCCAGATGCTGCCTTCCCACGTGGGTTCCTGTGAGGGGACGGGCTTCCTCACGGCCACCAGGCAGAAAGGTCTCTCTTGTCTGCCTGACGAGTTCCCGGCTGTCCGTGCTTGGCTCCGGCAGTGGCCTCTTTCTGCGCAGCTACAGGCCTGCCCCTCCCTGGCCTGTCGCATCCCGTGTGCACCCAGCAATATCAGGAGCCGACTTTTATTATGTGTCCAAAGCTGTTCTGAGAGTTTTCAACACAATTCGATCCTTCCTGTTGCCCGACAAAGGTGGGTACAGGCGTCACCATTTCATTTTACGGATGATGAGAGGGGCAGAGAGGTTAGGGAATGCGCTAGAGCCCAGCCAGGACCTTGACCCGGCCCGTCAGACCTGAGCCACTGTGTGGGACGGCCTCTCGCAGATGCCTCCCAGACCTTTTAGACGACGCGCTCACGTGCTCGGTTCCCTCTCTACCCTGAGGATCTGTTGAGGGCGAGGGTTTTTCTTGGTTCAGCTTTGCTATTCCAGGTCCCAGCGTGTGCCTGGCGCACGAGAAGACTCAGTAAATGAGAGAACAAACCAGTGAACAAATTGCCCCTTGGCATCTGAACTTACTTATTTTTTGCAGGCAGGTATTTTATCTCCTCATTCTAAGATCAGATTGAGAAAAATGTTTCGGAAAGTAGAAGGTATCTTACAAATAGTGTGTTCCTCGTTCAATAGGGTGGCTCCGGGCCCCTCACCCCGCCGTCCTAAACAGCTGATACTGAAGTGGCGCATCCCACGGTCCGTGGCCTCGTGGAGTCGAGGAAACACGAGGATCATCTTGTTTACCACCAACGCCAAACCATGGGACGGGCTCCTTGTTGGTGTCTTGCTTTCTGAAGCATTGTCCCTGTCTGCTCGACTCGCTCCCACTGAATTGGGTTGTTCTTCGTTTCGGTGGGTTCAGGAGTTTGCCCCAAAAAGCAGGGCTGTGGCCGTGGATGGGTAATTGTTTATGGGTAATTAACGTGGCCCTGGAAAGGCTACGCAGGTTTGGCCGTCAGGGAAAATCCGTTTGGAAGCAGCGATAAGCTGGGGCAGAGCCCTGGTGTTGGCTGTAGGGCCTCAAGCTCATACAAGGGCAGTGCTCTGACCACCGCCCCACCCCACTCAGGTGTGATCACAAAACTGGACCCTATCTACACCAGACACAGAAATCAACTCAAAGTGGATTGAAAACTTGAATGCAAGACCTGAAATCACAAACCTCCTAAGAGAAGACACAGGCAGTGAGCTCCCTGACATTGGCCTTGGTGATGATTTTTCAGATCTGACACCAAAAGCAACAAAAGCAAAAATAAGCTAAAACTATTTTTTTATTTTATTAAAAATAAAAAATAAAATAAAAATTAAATATAAAATATAATAAAAATTAAAATTAAAAATAAAATAAAACTAAAACATCAAACTAAAAAGCTTCTGCACGACAAAGGAAATCATCAACAAAATGAAAAGGCAACCTACTGAATGGGAGAAAAATCACAGAAACCATATATCCGATAAGGGGTTAATATCCAAAATAAACAAGGAACTCATACAATTCAATAGAAGAAAAGCCAAATAATTCATTTTAAAAAATGGGCAGAGGATCTGAATAGACATTTTTCCAGAGAAGACATACAGATGGCCAACAGGCACATGAAAAGATGCTCAACGTCACTAATCGTCAGGAAAATGCAAGTCAAAACCACAGTGAGATACCACCTCACACCTGTCAGGATGTCTATTTTCAAAAAGACAAGAGATAACAAGTGTTGCGAGGATGTGGAGAAAAGGGAGCCCTGGTGCACTGCTGGTGGGCATGTACGTTGGTGCAGCCACTGTGGAGGCTCCTTAAAAAATTGAAAGTAGAACCACCATATGATCTAGAAATTCTACTTCTGGGCATTTATCCAAAAATTTCCAAAGGAAATGAAATCATTATCTGAGGAGACATCTGTGCGGCCATGTTACTAGTGGCGTCATTGACAACAGCCAAGATATGGAAATAATCTAAGTGTCCATCAACAGATGAATGGATAAAAAAGTGTGATATATACACAATATATAGAAATAAATAAATATATAATGAAATATTATTCAGCCTTAAAAAGGAAGGAAATCCTGTCATATGTGACGACATGGATGACCCTGGAGGGCATTAAGCTAAGTGAGATAAGCCAGACAGAGAAAGACAAATGCCGTATCTGTGGAATCTAAAAAAAAAGTCAAACTCATAGACACAGAGCAGAGAAGTGGTTGCCGGGGCTGGGTGTTGGGGGCGGCGGAGGACAGAGAGAGGCTGGGAAAAGAGTACAGACTCTCAGCTGGCGGGTGCCTAAGTTCTGAGGATCTGACGCCCAGCAGGGTGACTACCGTTGGTAACGCTGTATCACAAACTGAACTTTGCTGAGAGAGTAGAACTCAGATGTTATCACCTAGGCTCCAAACAAAAGGTAAATCTGTGGAGTGATGGGTGTGTTGACAGCTGGATGGGGGACCCCTTCAAGATGTGCAGGTACCTCAAACCGTCAGGTCTCCCACTGCGAACGCCGCGTGATTCTGCCTGTCAGGTGCACTCATTTAAGCTGGGGAGGCGCCTTCACGTCCTCCTCCGTGGGTGGTCTGTCCCTCCCTCCATCACGCCCACCTGACCGCATGTGAGCTGCTTCTGCAGAACACGCTCGGGAGGCCAATCACTGCTCTCCCTGCCAGCCCGCGGTCAGGAGAACGGGTCACGGTGATGTTCTTCACCGCCTGCCCTCCCTCTCGACCACGGCCGCATCAGGGCGACGACGGCCGCATCAGGGCGACGACGGCCGCATCAGGGCGACCACGGCAGACGGCAGGTCTTGTTGCTGAAACGTCTCTGGGATTCGCTCCGATGTTTTCTGTCCAGAGAAATAGCCCCTGAACTGCCGACCTTGCTCGTTGCCCCTGCTGCCCTCCAGTCCTCTCTACCAGCTCTGACTACTTACTGTAGTAAAGCCAGTCCAAGAGCTCACTCACCTGCCGAAACGCCGGGAGGCCTCCACTACTTTCCACGTGGAGTCTCTTGCACATAGTGGGTCGCACAGCCCGGTTTCTGTTGGGACTTTAAGGGAGATTCTATTCCCTATTTTTCCAGTGTTAGGATGTTGTGGATGTTAAGTTACCCTAGCAATTGAATGCAATCTTTTAAAGGAGAGATGATAACTAAAAGGCAGCCTTTTTTTGAAACATGTTCTTTAAAATGCATTCTGAGACCATAGTAGCCAGCATGCGGTCAGTAAATTTCCAGAACTGAATTCTTCCAGGTCAGCTGGAGGCCTCTTAATTGTCACGCACAAATGCTTAATCAGAGACCTCCAGGGATGACATTTTTTTGCTCATAAAGTTTGAGTGTTCTTTGCAGGAAAGAAAATGAAGCAACACTTCCCCATGCTGTGGAAAACATGTAACTGGTTTGCCTCAGTTGTATAAATGTGAGAGTAGGAATCATTTTCCTGATGGGAGGATGCAACCAGCTCTTCTATATTTTGACCTGTTTAACCCAAAATTCAGGGAGGCTATCTTGGGCCGGGGGAGGAGGTGTTGGGTGGGTCCTGGAGGCTGTGGGGTGGAGGAAGGACCCGTGCTCTGGGCCGCGGCCCTGCAGGTCCCTAGAGAGCACGGCTTGTGCCCGGGAGAGCTGGGCCCTCTGCTGCCGCTGCCAGCACAGAGCCGAGGAGCCCGGGTCCTTCCTCAGGGGAGCCTCCGAGGGTGGCCCTGCAGCCCCAGAGCCCCATGTCCAAGAGGGCTCTGTGATGGGGGATCAGTAGCCCTCCTGACCCCACGGCATTTGTTTTCACATTTCACTCTTTATTTCTCATCTCTGCAAAAAGATGTTTTAAGTCGTAAGCACTGATTTGAGTCAAACATGCGATAAATCCCCTCAGCTCCACCTCTCCGCATCCTGAACCAAGGACCCAAGTGGCGGCTTCTCGAAACTTAGCCTGTGGCTGTTAGCATCAGTGGCGTTCATACTCCCGCACTGTGCCTGTCATGCTAAGCTGGGTTTGGGTTTTGAGAACTACTCAGTTTCTTCTTGGCCCACAGCTCCCTTGGCCTTAAGGACAAGTCACGTCCTTCACAGGAGGCACACTAATGTGCAGGGACTCCTTCAGTGACCGCATCTCGGAGGACACAGTGGGGATGGTGCAGCCTCCACTCAGAGTCCAGGGTCGGAGGGAGGGCTCCTGCAGAACCAACCAAAGGAACAAACCTGTAGTGGGACCGTAACTAAGAAAGTGTCCCGATGGACTGGATTGTTTCTCTCTCCCCTCAGATTTTAGGAGAGAGAGGCAAGTGGCTGCAGCATAACTTTACAACAGAGATTTATCTAAATTTTTGAAAGTAAGCAGATGACTTTGAAGGTATAATTTGTATGCATCTTCCCTCACCTGGAAGGAGGCCACAAAGACAGCAGTTCCTGGCCCATTTCGGTGCTCAGTGCTGATTTCTTCTGCGAACAAGTCTGGTTGACTCGCCTCTGCGGGTGAAGCCGGCACCCGAGGGTTCCTGCAGGCATTAGACAACCTGCTGTTTCCTGTGTAACTTGAGGGGAGCCTCAGGGGTCCTGGGGATTTGTGAGCCTGCTTTGTGGAAGAAAGAGGATGCCTTGGGGAGGTTGCAATCACCAGGTGGCAGGACCCCAGCAGCCGTTGACGCCCAGAAGTCAGACTGCCCAGGGGCTCATCAGAGCGACCCCTCTGTTTCCCGCAGCTCCTCCTGCCAAGCCCCTTAGCTCCATAAGGCCCCTGCTTTCTGTTCTTGGGAAGAAGGATTTGAGCGAACCCAGGCTGCCGCCTGCTCGTTTTGGCCAATTCGAATAGCTCTTTCCCCACCTCCAGGCTCCGATGTCTCAGGGTTCGGCCTCCTCCGCCCCGGGTGCACGAATGTGGGATTCAGAGGTTTGGCACCAAGGTCATGGTCTCAGCTTCGCTGTTCCTTCCACATGGACTTGTCACTAACGTCCAGAATGTTTGTGTTGATCCTGGTGCGAATGCTCACAGACTCACGTGGACTATCACATAGATTCACGTGAGCCATGTATATAACGTGGTGTACACACGTGTGTGCGCACGCATCCTCACGGTCGCCCGAATAGCCTGAGGATCAGGTATTAACTCCTACTGTAATTCTAACGACGAGGGACTGAGGCATAGAAAGGGTTAAAAAAACTGGCAGGGTCACATAGCTGGTAGAGTCATTGCTGGACCCTCAATTAGCAAGAACCCCCACATCTGTTCCTGAGGCTGCTTGCTGGACGCCGGACACAACCCTCCTCTCTCATGGACTGGGGAAGGGCGTGGTTGTGCGGCCTCAGTTTACCAGAAAGCCCATGACCGGGAGCTTGGATCTGGCCTCGCAGGGACAGGCGTGACCTGGTCTCTTATGGGGATGGACGTTGACTGGAAGTCTGCTCTGTGCCAGACGCTGTCCTGAGCCCTCCACGGCTGGCCCGTCCCGGAATGCTCACGAAGGCCCTGGGCGAGCAGGCTGCCCACGTCGTGCCCGGGAGGATGGGGAGGCTGGGGAGGCTGGGAGCGGAGGCCACCTGCCCGAGTCACCGCTGTGGGAAGGCTGAGCCGGACTCAGTCCCGGGCCCGTCGACTGTCAGCTTCTTTCGGCCCTGGTGTCACCCCTCTTTCGGGGCTTTTCTGGTCCATCTGTCTTCCCAGGACTGTTAGGGGCAATGTGGTCACTGACGTGTATTTTAATGAGCGAATGTTCCACAGAGAATTTCTTGAGCTTTGTTCTTACCCCAAAATATCAGTGAAGGAAATGGCAGGAATTCTCACCAAACTTAAGCTGAGATCGTTCCTCACCTGCGTTTTTCTCGCGCGTGGTTTGTTGACTGTTACAACGTGATGTTAGTGTAAACCGCGGGTGACAATGAGGGACAAACACAGCAAAGTGTGTGCCGCGCAGTCAGCTCTGTCGTCAGGCTGCAGGCTGCATTTCGGGTTATTGTGAAGGAGAATGGACGCTTCTGAAATCTCAGTTAACTTCAGCTCCCGTCCAGAGTCCAGTTGACCTTTTAGCTTAACGTCCGTTATTATCACAGAGGAAGAACCCTCGGTCCCATCGCTGTGTTTGGAAGCGAAGCACTTGATGGAGCAGGAGCGGGCGGAGGCCGTGACAGCGGCAGGGAGCCCTCAGCCTGGACTGTGGAGCCGGCAGAGTTCGGGTGCCTCCTTCCTTCTCCTCCTCGCTGCCTGTCACCCCTCGTCCGGACCTACCGCTGCTGTCTGCTCCAGGCCCTGACTGAACAGCCTGGTCACCACGAGCACTGGCGACTTGCTGAGTTACGTCTTTGAGAATATTCGCAGTTTCCAAAGGAGGTCAGAGGGAAGGCTGAGTGTGTGCAGACGGAGATCGGGGTCTGAGAGCAGGTGACAGTGGGTGGATCAGGCAGCTCCGGACGGTGGGGAGGCTGCGCTTTGCGTGCGGGCCTTAGCGTGTGCTGCCTTTGCTGGGTCTGGGCTCCCGCCTTCATCTTGCCTCTCGTCTCATCTGACTCTGTGCCAACGGCAGGATGAGTGCCGGCCCTCAGCTTGGGGCGTGTCTGCCCACTGCCCGTCTTTCTCTCTGTGCCACGTGGTCTCTTTTCTCTCCGTGTGCCCTCTTGTGCTCTGTCCCTGATCCAATATGACCTCAACAGACATCTCAACAGAGCCCAGATGAAAAACCTCCATAATTTCCTAACATTCTTCGAGGAATCGACAAACTCAGGCCCTTGGTCCAAATTCCGTCCAAAGCCTGCTTTTGCACACCCAAGAGCTAAGAATGGTTTTCGAATTTTTAAATAGTTGGAAAAAAGCCAAAAGAAGAATACTATTTTGTGAAATGAGAAAATTATGTGAAATTCAAATGTCAGCAACCACGGATAAGTTTCCACTGGAACACGGCCGTGCTCACTCATTTTCGTATCGTCCCTGATCGTCCCTGGCTGCTTCTGCACAGTGATGGCAGAGTTGAGCAGCTTTGACAAAGGCCGGCGAAGCCTAAGGAATCATTCTCGGGCCCTTTACAGGAAAAGTCTGTTGAGTCTGGATCCGGTCTCTCATCCTCATCCACGAGGCAAGTGGTCTGGACACCCTGGGAAGCTCCCCGCCTCCGTGCCTGTTGACGCTGGACAGCCGGCTCACCCGTGCCTGCGCTCTGAGCTGTCCAGGGGGGCTGGTGACGGCTGTGTGTCGCCGGGGCCCTGCATGGGAATAATGAGATGGAAATAGGAGGAGACATCACTGCAAGTTAACATTGTTAGCTCTATAATATAATTTTTCTGCCCTGAATACATTTCAGTAACTGAGTTTAAAAACCATTATGGGTACAGAACAAAGCAAGACAAACAACCGTTGTTCCTTTCCATTTGGAAAATGTGAACAAATGAAGGCCCAGAGAAACTAAATAAGCTTCGCGACCTCGCAGCTACTGATGGAAACGCACGTCCCGAGACCTCATTGCAGGATGATGCTGCTGCTCGTCAGGGAAGCTGCACGCGGACGACGCTGTGAGCACTACCCTCGCAGACGTCAGACTGGGCCTCTTCCTTCTACTCATTTCCCCGGAAAAGCCAGGTCAGGGCATCTAGCTGACTGAATCAGGCCTGGTCTACCCGCCCTCCCCATTAGCAGGTGGGGACACTGGTAGGGTCTTGCTGGAAGTTTCCCCAGTCCTTCACCAGAGAGGATGGGACGCTATTGGTGCTGAGGGCATCTGTGGGCTCTGGACTCTCCTCCCACTGTGGATCAGAGATGCAAATACTGATGTTTTATATAGATTCTTCCAGGGACAAGACCCCCTTACAACACAGGATGTGCTGAGTGGTGACCCTGTGATCCCGGGCGTGTGCATGCGCTGCTGCCAGCGCTTTGCAGTGTGAGCTGAAGTTAGGGGCTTTGACACAGGTTTTTGCGCTGCTAGGTTTTTGTAACTGTAATCACACCTCCTGGAGGTGGTGAGTTTCTACTCTTCTGAATACGTGGCCCCAACAAAGAGCCACGTGTTTGCAAAGTTGCATCCTGGGCAACTCCAAAGGAACATACCGCTTCAGAGAACAGTGCAAAGCTTACGACCTGAGCTAGTCTGTCTTTCTATACGGAAACCCACAGAAAGAAGAGGATCAGATGTGAGAAATTAGAATTAAAGAATTAGCGCTATGCATCCAAAATGTGTGTAAATGCAGCGTCAGCATTTCCTTTAATTGATTTCCAGGATTCTGGACTTCTCTCTTCTGCCATCTCTGCCCACCCGGTCGTTGCACCCCGTCTCCTGCTGCGAGTCGCTGCCACTGCTCAGGCTCTTCTCCTGAGAGCCAGTCCTTGGGGGACAGCCTTCTGGATGTTTCTACCTCAACTTCAATGCACCCATAACTGAGCTCGTCTCTCCTCCAAGTCTGTTTCTTCTTACTTTTTTTCTGCTTCAATGAATGATATCAAATCTCCCCAGTAACTTAAAATAGAAACTTTGTTATAAGTCACCTGAGGGTCATTGGTCTCTAACAGCCCTACATCTGAGTTCTGTCAACTCAACTTCCTTCACCTTGTGGTGTGTATGCGTGTGTGTGCATGAATCAAATACAGTTTTCAACACATGTTCATTTCATATCTGTGTGAGCATCATGACTTTATCTTTTAAAAAAATCCTTTAACTGTGCCCAAAACTTGTCTAATGATGATTTTGGACATTTTGAAATATTTTATGTGATGGTCTGAGTAAGACACTCTAGAGATGAAACCGTGCCTCCTATGGGACGTCAGATCATCTTTCAAGATTAATAAAACACATCAGTGCTTCGGGGCCAAGCTCAAAACCTTTTGTCTAATGGGAGGCCTGACTTCGGGATCTCTGCTAAAACGTGCACAGCTCTTCCAACAGCTCATCTCCTCCCATGAGGCAGAGAACAAAGACAATTTTTATGTATGTAGAGAATCATGTGGGGCCCTTATGGGGCTGTGGCATGTGGAATCAGAGATGTGAGAATGGCCTCGGGGATATTGGAAGGAAGACTTGGCAGAGTGATAAAGGAAGGAACACTATATCTTGAACGCCCTTTCAGTCTTTATCAGACTATAGCTACTGCGAAGGTCATTTAACCATGAAGGAATCCACCTTGACTGGATCCACTGACTTCAGGAAAGTGACAAAATATAAATTAGGAAAAGCTACTAAAGGAAAGCAGGCCAGTAGGACTGGCCGTACAGAAAACTCTAATCTGGACTCAGCGACGACGCGGAGTCTGAGTCTGAGTTCGGGTGTGCCTCATTCATGGCAAGTGTTGTCAAGAAAGACGAGTTTATGGGGTCAGGTGTCACCGAGTGAGACCTTAACTTGTGTTGCTTTCATGAGAAGATCCAAGTCATTTGCAATCAGCACATTAATTGTAGGCAAATGTATGTGGTTAAAGCCACTTGGAAACAACAGGGTTCCTTAATTAAATTAAACTTCTGCCTCCTTACTTTTTGATTACTTTGCTCATTGGCCTCACAGAACAAATGTAAAATCCCTAATTATCAGCATATGAACTAGTGAGGCTTTGTCATAATACACAAATCCAGATGAAGAACAATTCAAGGGAAGAAGAGGGAAAGGATGCTGAATTTCTCATGAGATTTTCTCTATGTTTTGTAAAATTTTCTGTTTCCCTCTTGTTTACAGATGTCACTACTGATGCTTATTGTTTGAGTGACTATTAGGATGTATTGCTAGTGACGGTAGGTTTTTATAGGCTGGCTACCACGTGTATAAGGTCAACAGCTACAGCAATAACAAGGATGATCGGTTGCTGAGCTTACAAGGGCCAGTCTGTGCCAAGCACTCGCTGTGTGAACTCCGAGCACGTCCACTTGTGAAAGAAGGAGGAGACCTTTCCTCTCACCGACAGTTATTTCCCCCTGAATCTTTCTACGGCTGGTTCCTTATTTCTCGAATCAACTGCAACATTACCTCTGAAGACGCTCTGACCATCGTGGTGTCCTCGATGTCTTGTCCATTTCCTCGCGGCCTCACCCTGGTTGAGAGCGCACGTCGTGGCAGATGCTGATTTCTTGGTGTGTTTGCTCTGCGTCCACGCCCTGTAGGATCGCCGGCTCCTCCAGGGCTGTGACTGTTCTCTCTGTTGGCTGTCACATTCCCAGCAGCTGGCACTTTACAGACACTTAAAAATGTTTGTTGAGTAGACAAAGAAACAAAGTTCCCTGAGCTGGTGAGAAGCAGATTCTTACTTTCAACCTCAGGACTCTGTGAATAGAAGCCCCTCTTTGCTGTGAGCGTGTGGCTTGTGCTGCTTCTCTCCAGATGGCTCATCATCTCCCTTTTGTGCCCCTTTCCTTCACAGCCTCTCTGATGGGGCCTTCTTGTCTGCCTTGAAAACTCAGCTGCCATGTGTTACTGTTTCAGAAGAAAAGTCATGAACCTCTCATTCTTGAAGACACTGCGTGATTCTGATGTCAGCAGACGCTGTGTTTCACCTGCTGTCTGTCAGCTTACTGGGGACCTGCTCCTCCTGGGAGCTGCGCTGTGCAAGGGACTGCGCGATGGGAATGCTGACGGGAAACCACTCCAAGGATGCCAAGCAGCTATGGGAAATGGGAGATGGATTTTAGTTAAGAGAGAAAAGGGATAAGAAGAGAGATGTAGACAACTCAGAAGGCAGTTTTTGGTTGTGCTTTGTTGCTTTCACATTAGGTTAAAATATTACAGCAGGTTTGATAAAAGGAAGCACTGAGTTTTGTGCCAAAACAAGCAGAAATTTGGTGACAATGAGAAAGTTGCTGGATCGGGGAACAGTTGTTTCATTGGTAAAAGATGATTGTTTTTCAAAATCCTACCCTCTTCTCTCTCTAGAAATTCCTTGGGAAAAAAGAAAAATCACAACATTTATCAATTCTTTTATTCACTCAACATTTGCTAATACAGTGCACGGTATGAGAGACACAAAGTTGAAGAAATACAGACCCTGGTCGCTTGCGTGCTAGTAGAGAGAAAATATAAGTCGATAACTGATTCTAATAGGGAATGCCTAAATTGAGTTATGGGGGAAAAGTGCTATAAGAGATGAAAAGAAGTAAGAGATCTATTTAATAAGCGTCTCATGTGAGAGGTATCGTTTGAGTTAAGAGTTGGACAGATCTGATGGTGTCAGTGAAGTTGTTGATAAGGGGAGAGTATTTGGGACACAGAAAATGGAAGGAAAAAAGGATAGAGGTGGTAAAAACAAGATAAAGGCAAAAAAGTCCATATTGTTTGGCATGGACGGTAGACATCGAGAAATCTTAAGAATTAAGATTAGAAGGAGCGATTGGGATACTGGTGTTGAAGGGCCTTGAATGCTATGCTAAGGAATTTATATTTGTTTAGGAAGTAGAGGACAACTAAGGGTATTTTTGTTAAACACAAGGAGCTCCTTAAATTGAATGCTTATTCTGACCGTCCACAATGAACTGGAGGGGTGAAAGATTATGCTGGGGGAAATTCTCCATGGGTCTCTCACCGTTCTGCATATCTTTTCAGCAAAGATAGTGAGAGCTTTTGTTTCAGATATCTTTGCAAGAATATCTTTGAAAAATAGAGACCATGTCTCCCTTGTGACAGAGAGAAGATTTTAAAGGGATCCCATATCAACAACTGCACTGACTTCACTCCTCTAAGAGCTTGGCGTTCCCTAAACTCTGAGTCCCTCAGAGCAGGACAAGCTCACCGTGTGCTCAGCATCCTCCTGGCTGCAGGCATCCCTCCCATGGTCTTGGGGACAAAAAGAAGTGATAGAAGCATGAAGCTCACAGAGCTTGCTGAGCCGTGAGTATAGAGACACTCATCTCTGACTCAGGAGTCTCATGTCTTCTGACAGCAACCATGAAGCCGTGGCAGGCAACGTGTTGGTTTGGAAGTGGGTAACATCTCAGAGCCTTCACAGTGTGTGACAGACTGAAACTTTGAAGTCCCAGGAGACAGTTCATATAGGAATTGAATGATGCACAATGAGGTATTGGCTGTGGACATGAGGCTAGAATTTTCCACAGATAGAATTAACAAAAGGTGCTGTAAACGGGGAAAAGAATTAGCCAAGAATGTTGGTTTTTGAACCTTAGTTTTCAGTGAGATGATGGTGGTCTCATTAAAAACAAATGGGATTAAGAGAGTGAAAAGACGAGCCACAGAGTGGGAGGAAATATTTGTAAAACACGTATCTGATGAAAGACTGTCTCCAAAAACTCGCAATAAGAAAACGAACAACCCAATTGAAAAAACGGGCAAAAGATCTGAAAAAGGCCTCATGAAGGAAAATATACAGATGGCACATAAGCATACGAAAAAGATTCGAATCATATGTCGTTAGGGAATTGTACATTAAGGCGACAATGAGATACTGATACACACCTGTTGGAATGGCCAAAACCCAGAGCCGACAGCACCTCACGCTGGCAAGGCTGTGGAGCAGCGGGAGCCGTCGCTCGTTTCTGGCGGGTGTAAGATGGTGCAGCCACGTTGGAAGACGCTTTGGCAGTTTCTTACAACACAAAACTTATTTACACCATGTGATTCAGTAATCATGCTCCTTGGCATTTTCCTAAATGAGTCGAAAACTTGTCCATACAAAAACTTGTACGTGAATGTTTATAGCAGCTTTATTCATTTTGCCAAAATTTGGAAGCAATCAAGATGGCCTCGTAGATGAATGGATAAACAAACTGTGGTACATCCAGACTGTGGAATATTTCTCAGTGTTGAAAAGAAATAAATTATTGAGCCATGAGAAGACATGGAGGAAACTAAGTGTGTATTACCAAGTGAAGGAAGCCAACCTGAGGAGAGAACTCTGAACTGTTTTTACTGCCAGCACTTCTGACACCAAGTGTTGGGGTTTTTCCCCAACACCAGCCAATTCTCCAGCTTTCCAGACATCAACTGCGTGTTCTACAATTCTGTTCAGTTCTGACACTCACTACTCAGAGTCAGCACAGACCCCACAGGTGAAGGACTCAGTCCCACAAGACTGCCCCCTGCCCCCACTTCAAACTCCAGTCACAAGTCCCAGGCTGTCGCACGTACTTCTGACAGACGGGCTATAAATTCAGGGGTTCCCACTCTCCTGTCTCAGGTTTGATAACTTGCTAGAGTGACTCACAGAACTCAGGAAAGAGCTTTACTTACAATTACTGGTTTACTATAAGGCTACAGCTCAGGAACAGCCACATGGAAGAGACGCCGAGAAGCTGCATGGAGGGGAAGGTGGGAGGAGGGGAAGGTGGGAGGAGGGGAAGGCGTGAGGGGTGCTGTTCCACGTCCCTTCCAGGCCTGCCACCCTTCCCGCACCTCGGTGTGGTCACCAACTCAGAAGCTCTCTGAACAGCACCATGTAGGGGTTTTTCTGGAGGTTTCGTTACGTGGGCAGGATGGATTAAATCATCACCCATTGATGATTAACTCACCTCCAGCCTCTCTTCCCTCCTGGTAGTTTAGGACAGGGCTGAAATTTGCAATCCTGCCTTGGTCTCTCTAACAACCAGCCAGCATCCTGAAGCTATTTTGGGGCTCCCAGCCACCAGCCATCTCATTAACACACAAAAGACACTATTATCCTCCGGAGATCCTAAGGGTCCTAGGAGCTGTCTGCCAGGAACAGGGGACAAAGGCCAAATTTGTATTTCTCATTATGCCACAGGCATACACTGTATGATTCCAGATCTATGGCATTCTGAAAAAAAGCCAAACTATGGAGACAATAGAAGGATCAGTGGCTGCCAGGAGCTGGGGAAGGGAGAGGGAGAGAGCGATGCGTCAGCAGGGCACAGGAGGTTTTAGGGCAATGAAACTATTCTGCGACAGTGTGGTGGTGGGTACTTCTCAATATTCACTTGTCAATACCCGCAGAACGTACAACACGGAGTGAACCCTACTGTGAGTTATGGACTCCAGTAATTAATAATGGATTAACGTTAGCACAGCAATTGGAACAAACATGTCGTGCTAAAGCAAGATGCTGCTAACGGGCGAACAGAGGTGGGGGCAGGGAGGGAGTTCGCGGGAACTCTGTAGTCTGCTCAGTTTTTCTGTAAACTTACAACTGTTCTAAAAGTGAAGTCTATTAGTCAAGAAAGTAATACGTAGTAGAGGTAGGAGATGATGGCTGTCTGGAGGAGCAATCAGTTTAATCTGACAGTCTTGAGTTTGAGGTCCTCAGGTACACAGAGACACCAGAATGGTACAAAAGGAATTAAACAGTCGAAGGGAAAAGTGACTCACGTAGGAAGGACAGCACGACGCTGGTGAAACAACAACTCGATTGAGAACAGCACTTTGCCCCGGTCGTGGGAAGGGAGGGGACACCCGCTCTCAGCTGCTGCTTGTACGAGCATCCTCCAGGAACCAGCCTCCTGCGTTTGCCGTCTTCATTAGCTTCCAGCTTCGGCAGAACCCACTTTCTTTTTTTTCCTCCTGGAGAATCATCTAACATGTACCAAACTGGTCCTTATACTCTGACAAAAAATTAAAAATGAAGGTTTGGAGCTAAGCCCCCCTGTCCTAGATGGGGCTCCTGGAACAGCGTTCTCTTATACTAACCTGCCTGCTCGAATCATATCCTGAGACAGTTACGCTCATTTTCCCTGTCCTGGAAACTTGGCTGCGTGTGGGGCTGGGCACCTGAGCAGGGCCTCCCCTTTATATCTCTGGGCTCCGTCTCCCACAGCCAGCACAGAGCTCAGAGCTCGCTGGTTCCCCTCTGAAGTGACCGACAGCAGATACAACACCATCCCCATCCTGTCTGCTGAGACTGGTGAGCTGTCTGTCTAAGATTCTTTCTGGAACATGCGTGATATTGCTATTAAAGTTCTCACCGTGGGTTTCCTTAATTTCCCATCCAGTACTTTTAATATTGCTTGGGTTAATTAGTTCAGTTGATATGTAATCTTTCTCATTAATATCTGTTGTGTAAGGTAACAATTCCTAATTACTCAAGTGTTTGAGTGAGATTTACCTAGGAGCCTGTAGGAAGTTATCCAAAAAACCCTACACTTTTATTTTCTGTCTTATTATTACAATTTATTAAGCTGTGATCTGCATTTATGGTTTCCTACAGGCCTTCATAGAATCATAATTCTATATGATACGACATCATAATCTTAATTGTACACGGGGTAAGAAACCTTCCCGTTTAATTTATATGGGAGGATGTTTTCACATCCCTCTGAAATTCCTGGTGGACAGTGAGCTTGGGTGGTTCCATACATATTATAGAATTTTTTTTCCTATTTCTGTAAAAAACGTCTTTGAAGATTTTATAGAGATTGCATTGAATCTGTAGATCACTTGAGGGGTATTGATCTCTTAACGAGATTATGTCTTCCAATCCACAAGCGTTGATGTCTTTCCATTTTGTGTCTGTTTAAATTCCTTCCTCACGGTTTTCTCAGTGTACAGATCTGTCACCTCTTTGTTCAGTTTATTCCCAAGTATTTTATTCTCTTTGGTGCTATCGTAAATGGGATTGTTTTCCTAATTTCTTTTTCAGATAGTTTATTGTCAGTGCGTAGAAATGCGACTGATTTTTGTATGTTGATTTTGTATCCTGCAGCTTTCTTGCATCTGTGTGTTAGTCCTAACAGGTCTTTTTTGGGAGTCTGTGGGGTTTTCTACATATAAGGTCACGTTGTTTGCAAATAGGGATAATGTGACTTCTTTTCAAATTTGGTTGACTTTTATTTCTTTTTCTTGCCTAATTTCTCTGGCTAGAATTTCCGGTACTATGTTAAACAGAGGTGGGGAGAGTGGGCACCTTGCCTTCCTCCTGGTATCACAGCAGAAGCTCTCAGATTTTCACCGCTGAGTATAATGTCAGCAAGGGGCTTTTCTTAGATGGCCTTTATTTCATTGAGGTATTTTTCTTCTATTCCTAATTTTTGAGAGTTTTTATCATGAAAGCATGTTGAATTTTGTCAAATGCCTTTTCTGGATCGATTTGAATGATCACATATTTTTATCCTTCATTCTGTTAACATGGTATTTCACATTTATTGATTTGTATATGTTGAACAATCTTTGCATCCCAGGGAGAAATCCCACTTAGTTTTGGTGTATGACACTTTTAACGTGCTGTTTGATTCAGTTTGCTAGTATTTTTTTTGAGGAAGATTAGACCTGAGCTAACATCTGCCAATCCTCCTCATTTTTTGCTGAGGAAGACTGGCCCTATGCTAACATCCGTGCCCATCTTCCTCTACTTTATATGTGGGATTCTGCCACAGCATGGCTTGATGAGTGGTGTGTAGGTCCACACCCAGGATCCAAACCTGCAAACCCCTGCCGCTGAAGCAGAGTGTGTGAACTTAGACACTACACCCTGGGCCAGCCCCTCAGTTTGCTAGTATTTTGTTGAGGATTTTTGCATCTTTATTCATTGGGCATATTGGCTTGTAGTTTTCTTTTCTTGTGGTGTCTTTGTCTAGCTTTGGCGTCAGGGTAATGCTGGCCTAATAAAATGAATTTGAAAGGATTCTCTATCTTCAATTTTTTTGGAAGAGCTTGAGAAAGACTGGCATTAATTCCTCTTTAAATATTTGGTAGAATTCACCAGTGAAGCCATCTGGTCCTGGGCTTTTCTGTGTTGGGGTGGTTTTTGGTTACTGGTTTAATCTCCATTCAAGTTATAGGAGGGGACGGTGTGCAGAGGAGAAGGTGTGCAGAGTCCTCTGTTTCCTCATTGATCTCCTCTCTGGACGTCCTGTCGTATTGAAAGTGGGGTATTTAAGTCCTACTATAATTGTCTTGCTGCCTCTCTCTCCCTTCAGTTCTGTCAATGTTGCTTTATACATTTAGGTGCTGTAATGTTGGGCGCATGTATGTTTGTAATTGTTACGTCTTCTTGGTGCATTGATCCTTTTATCATTGTGTAATGTTCTTCTTTGTCTCTTGTGACAGTTTTTGACTTAAAGTCTATTTTGCCTGATTAAGTGTAGCCACTCCTGCTCTCTTTTGGTTTCCATGCATTAAATATCTTTGTCCATACCTTTACCTTCAGCCTATGTGTGTCCTTAAATCTAAAGTGAGTTGCTTGCAGGCAGCATTTGGTTGAGTCATTTTTTATCCCTTCAGCTGCCTATGTCTTTTGATTGGGGAATTTAACCCGTTTACACTTAAAGCAATTATTGACAGGGAAAGACTTACTATCACCATTTTGTTCATTGTTTTCTGTTTGTCTTGTAGCTCTTTTGTCTCTTTTCCTCTCTTGCTATCTGCCTTTGTGCTTTGTTGATTTTTAGTGTTGATATGCTTTGACTCCTTTCTGTTTTTATTTTGTGTAAGTTCTATAGGTATTTTTTTTGTGGTTACCTTGGAGCTTATATAAGATATCTTATTGTTGTAACAGTCTCATTTAAGTTAACAATTTAAGTTCAATTGCATATAAAAACTCTACGCTTCAACTTCTCCCCTCCTTTCACATTTTATGTTACTGTTGTCACAATTTACAAATGTTCACGTTGTGTATCTTTAAACTTGTTTTTAGTTACACACTTTTTTTTTAAAGATTGGCACCTGAGCTAACAACTGTTGCCAATTTTCATTTTTTTCTGCTTTTTCGCCTCAAATCCCCCGAGTACATAGTTGTGTATTTTAGTTGTAGGTCCTTCTAGTGGTGGCATGTGGTGCTGCCTCAGCATGGCCTGACCAGCAGTGCCATGTCCACACCCAGGATCCAAACCAGCGAAACCCTGGGCCGCCAAAGCAGAGTGTGCGAACTCAACCGCTCGGCCACGGGGCCAGCCTCTCTTCTTTTTTTTTTTCAGTTACACATATTTTTAATGCTTTCATCTTTTGCTTTTTATATTTAACTTTAAAGTAAACCCACCACCATTACAGTAATAGAGTATTCTGTATCATCTATGTATTTGCCTTTACCAGTGAAGTTTGTACATTCTTATGCCAGCATGTTACTGCTTAGTGGCCTTTTGCTTCGAGCTGAACTCCCTTCTGCATTTCTTGTGAGGCAGGCCTAGTGGTTGTGAACTCCCTCAGCTTTGTTTTCTGGGAAGTCTTTATCTCTCCTTCATTTTTAAAGAACAGTTTTGCCGGATACGGGCTTCTTGGTTGGCAGTTTTTTTCTTTCAGCACTTTGAATTTATCATCCCGCTCCCCTCTGGCCTGCAGAGTGTCTGCTGATAATCTCATGAGAATCGTAACCAATTGCTTTTCTCTTGTGGCTTTTGAAATTCTCCCTTTGTCTTTGACTTTCAAGAGTTTGGTTATAACGTGTCCCATTGTGACTTTTTGGGTCCATCTTGTTTAGTGACTTTGGGGCTTCTTGGATCTGGATGTCCATTTCCTTTTTCAGATCTGGGAAGTTTTCAGCTGTTATTTCTTTGAATAAGCTTTCCAGCCCTTCTCTCTCTCTCTTCTTCTTCTTAGACTTCCATAATGCATATGGCGGCCCATAATTCCCTTATGCTTTCTTCATTTTTACATTCTTTTTTCTTTTTCTCCTCTGACTGAGTTATTTCCAGTGACTTGTCTTCGAGTTTGCTGATCTTTTCTTCTGCTTGATCTAACCTGCTGTTGAACGCCCCTGGTAAGTTTTTCAGTTCTGTTATTGCATTCTTTAGTTCTCTAATTTCTGTTTGGTATCTTTTTCATATTTTCTGTCTCAATGAAACTTCTCACTTTGTTCATGCATTGTTCTCTTGACCTCAGTCAGCATCTCTGTGAAGGTCATTTTGGATTTTCTGTGAGGTAAATCATATAACTCTTCTTCATTAGGGTTTGTTTCTGGAGATTTATCTTGTTCCTTTGTTTGGAACATCTTTGCCTGATTCTTCATTTTCCTTGACTTTCTGTGTTAGTGTCTGTGCGTTAGACAAAGCAGGGGCCTCTCGTGGTCTTCACAGACTGACCTCGTATGGGAGATTATTTGCACCAATCAGCCTGGAAAGGGATTCTTGGGGCCTCTATCAACTTGTTCCTTCTCCAGGGAGAAGCAGGCAGCAATAGATTTGGTCAGCTCACCCTGTGGTGAGCCAGGAGGGTGAGCTAGGGCATCCACAGACCCAAGTTGCCATCTCCTTTCTCACTCAAGCTGCTAGACTGTGGTTGGAGGACCTGTCTGAGCTCCAGGACTGACGAGGCAGAGGTTGGTCCTCTGGGAGGCCCGTCAGGAAAGCTGGAGCACTGGATGGGCAAGCCGACCCCTTCCATTCCCTGGGAGAAGCTGGGAGCCAGGAGGGCTCTTTCTGACCATGTGGCACTGCACCAGGGGAAGGGACGCCGGGAGGACGGTGTCCTGAATCTCTTCACTGACTTATAAATACAGAATAAATCTGTTTTGTGGTCGCCTAGCATTCAAGAGCCTTGCACTTAGTT
Source organism: Equus asinus (assembly GCF_041296235.1). NCBI lineage: Eukaryota > Metazoa > Chordata > Mammalia > Perissodactyla > Equidae > Equus > Equus asinus. Next base: position 69,873,364 of record NC_091811.1, on the reverse strand, counting down.
TCTAGACTTCTCTTAAAGTAAATTTGTTGCTTGATTGGTGTGTTTGCGGGCAGAAAGATGGTCCATGGTCTCCTACTCCAACATTTTGCTGATGTCACGTTCTGACGTACTCGGGGTTAGGGCTTCAACATGTGAACTTGAGGCTGCACAATTCAGTGCATACGCCTGCCTACACTTCCAATAACACTTACATATACTCCATTCTCTTCTCCTTGGCTTACAACTCTCTACAGATCTGACCTGAAGAGCATCCTCTGATCTCGTCTGAGGGCATGATCCCCACAGCTCTTCGTGCTGCATACACACCAGCATTTCTTCTCCAGTGTGATGTTTGTCTCACCTTAGGGCCTTTGTACCATCTGCTAGCTCTGTCTGGAATTCTCTTACTCTACATCTTAGTATGGCTTGTGCCTTCTTATCATGCAGGACTCATCTATTTATTTATTTATTACAGTGTATTAATTTTTAATAATAATAATGGATACCAATTGAGAGCTTACTTTGCATGAGGCAATATGCTAACACTTACATGCTCTATTTGGTAGAAACAGCGTGCATAGTGGTTGAAGATACATGGTTTGGAGCTAGACTTCCTGGGTTCACATCCCAGCTGTATCACACTACGGGACCCTGGAAAAGTTGGTTAACTTTTCTGTGCCTCAATATTTTCCCCCCACAGAGACCATTTATTTTTATTCCAAACCATCTCAAACCTGCAGAAAAGTTGTAAGAATGCATGAAGATTGCCCATGCATTCTGCCCTGAGCCTCCATCTGTGTCCATCACCATGGCAGCGACGTCTTCCTGCAGTGAAGGGTCTGATCCAGGGTCGTGGATTTCACCAGGGTGCCATGTGTTTCTCCAGCCTCTTTGAATACGAAATAACTCCTCAGCCTTTCCTTAACTTTCAGGATCTTAAACTTTTGAATGATTTGGGCCAGTTCTTTTTAGCACACCCTCAATTTGGGCTTCTTGGGCATTCCTCATGATTTGACCCATACAGGACTCAGTTTAGACGTCACCTCCTTAGGGGTCCCCCTAATGTGAAATGGTTTCACGCAGTTACTTTTTAGTAAAGGATCCTGTCACTTTTCTCCTCTTGGAATTTTCTTGCAAATTTAGTTGTGTATTTGTTTGTTTGCTGTCTCAAGTTGATGGAATATAAGGTCCTTAAGAGCAGTGTGGCCTTTATTTTTCTTTTGCAGTGAGGTACCCCCCAGCACGTACAGTGATGGTAACCTGCCCATCGCTGTGCTGGGCAGCAGGAATCCATGGTGAGCACAAACTGATGCTCTTTGTTATTATTAAAAAGTGAATTAGATAATGTACTCAGGTAACTTGCTTTTAGTCATTCGTTCAATAAATATTTATTGAGCACCTTCTATATCCTGAGCCCTGGTGATGTGGCTCACAACACAGAAAATGCTCCTGATTTCCTGAAGTTTACATTCCAGAAATGAAGCAGAAATAGACAAATAAATAAGTCCATAATACAATGAAGGGAGAGGATGAGCCGTCCAGCTCTGCAGATGAAGAGGACTCCAGAGGGAGGCGAGGAGAGGGAAGGCCCTGAGCTGGGAACACACTCAGCAAGTCCAGGGATCAGCAGGGAGTCCGTGTGGCTGGAGCCGTGACAGGGAGAGTGGGTGACAGGAAGTCAGTGGGCAGACAAGGGCCCAGCTGGTGTGGCTTTGAGCCTCATTGTGATTGTGACGGGAACCCATTAGAGGGTTCGCAGTCCGGGAGTGATGTAATCTTTTACTGCACAAAGAGTTGCTTATGAACGATTCTTCTCAGAAAGCTCCACAGGGGATCGGTTGAGAAGCAGTGATTCTCAAGAATCTTGAAATTTCTGGCTGACGCTTCTTACCCATCAGGCCCCGTGCTGGTAGCTAGAAGTCCTGGAACGTGTTCCCAGATGTGCACATTTCTTCCTGAGGGGCCTTGGCGCGGCCAATGTTTCTGGCTCAACGACACCTCTTCACTCTCCCGTATTCAAGAGGAGAGAGAGCAGAGCACTTAGGGGAATTCTCTGGCTCTCTGAAGTCTCGAGTTAGGAACACAGTATAAATAAATTAGTGTGCAGAATGAGTTTGAGTCCATTCCACAACTGAAAAATCAGTAAGTCCTCCTTTGGAATATTTTCTGAAGGTTTAATGATTAGTGTAGGCAAAATCAGAGGCCAGCATGACTCTGTGAAAAGCATACCATCCCACGACTTTGTTTTACCCGTAGGCGCCTGAGTGACCCCATGAGCAACATTTAGAATGTTTCCAACTTCCTCACACGGTTGACCTATGGATGAAGCATTCAGCCAGCCTGTTAATAAGTAGAGAATTACTGGGAAGGTCAGGGAAGGACGCTTAATGCCTGAGAATAAACGAAGAAAGAAACCAGAAGAGAATTCTGGGAGAGATGGGGTATTCCATGCCCCAGGTCTGGAAAGATTGTGTTTGGATTTCATATTCTTAAAGACGTGTACTTTCATTTGATATGGGCTGAAATTAGGGTGACCCATTCACATGAGATGAGAGGGAGGAAAATGCAGCCAGGCCCTCTTGTTTTGGGAATGGCAGTTTCCACGTTAGGCCACACATTTCCTGGGATATCTCAGTGCCTTTTGTGCTCACATTCAGACAGAATCAGCTCTTCTAAGTGCTCAAGGAAAATCTAAATAGGACTGTCTGTGGTTTTAAAAGATTCAAACCAGGGTCTGAGTTCTTCTCTGCCTGAGTTTATTTGGGGTACGTTTAGTTGCTTCTTATAAAGGTGCGAAATGGAAGTTTGGGTGACTTTCTGTCATTTTACTTTCCCGGGGAACCAGAATAGCCATTCGATACGTTCCCACTGCACCAGGTTGAGCAAACTCTGCTGACTCAGAGCTGGCCCCTGTGGGGTCCCGCTCAGCATCGTGAGTAAGGTGTCTGCTGATTTCTGACCGCTTACGGGTAAGCCTGTGCTGAGTTCAGTGTACCCCTCTGTTGGCCCCTTCTGTCTGAGGGGCCGGAGTCTGATGCGAGGCTGAGCGTCCCCACCCTGTTCTCTCTCCTTCCTCTGTCGGTGGCCCCCACTCACTCCCCTGCCTCTTATCACTGTTACCTCAGAAGCTAATCGTGCTGTCAGCTAATGTGTGTGTTGGGAGCTGACCAAACAAGGGACCCATTCAGAGAGAGCTCACGGAAAGGCAGGCTGGCATTTAAACTTGAAAAGCAAACAACCAGGCAAATATTTGGCACAAAAATGGAGTATCCAGTGGTCTTGGGCGGGTGGCTACAACGGTCTGTTCTGTGGGCTTCATCTCCAGATGGGCATTGTAGTCCGTGTATGGACGCACAGCCTGACAGGGAGAGAAGAAAATAGGACTGACTTCTGAGAAATCAACCAGTAACATCCGTAGGAATGGACCAATCGTGTTGAAGTGAGGGATTTCAGCAACATCTAAAATGCAGTGTGATCTTGGTAGCAGGACTGAATCGTCATTGCAGCCTAGTGAGCGGACACTCAGTCAGTTATCACGCTCCTGGTCTGGCACAGGCTATCACGGGGGTGTGGACGGCGAGGAGACGAGGAGGCCACCTGGAGGAGAAGGGCGCTCGGGCTGTGTCACAGCCACATTCCAGGGCGGACGCTATCCCCCCTGAGTGTTGCTTCCAGGGCTTGGCTGTTGGATCCCCAGGGCGGTTCTAGGCTTCTCGGTCCATCAGATCCTGGCAGTGCATCCACTTACTGAGTTCACCCCAAGCAAGCACCTGTGTGCTCCAGCCTCTGTGCTGCTTTCCTAGACGGAGGGGGCTTTCTGATCAGCCACCGTCTGATGTCACATGGCTTGATGGGTGCCTTTCTCATGAGAAACTAAGACCTTGACGTCCTGGCTCCTGTGAGATCCTCCCAGGTGAGCCCGTCCTAAGACGCAGGTCACTTCAGGACGGGGGGCAAAGCTGAGATTCAGGGGCGGTCAAGCTGCTGACCTGACCTGGACCCCCCAGCGGCTGGCCCCTCCCTCGGCCGCTGCGATGGCTGTGAGGACAGGAGGAGGGTAGTGAGGCCTGATGGCATCAAGGGCGTCTCTAACCACCCCGCCCAGAAACCACATCATCAGTCACTGCACGGTTTGCCTCAGTCCTTACTTATAAACACCTAACAGTGGATTTTGGCGATCTAAGTCCATTTTCTTATGCACATTTTCATATTTTTCCTTATGTGACCTACGTGGTTAGTAACTTTATGTCCAGGCACAAATCATGAATATTTTAGAATAAACGTGTCTATAGAAGAGGAAGAAGATTGGATGTCCGTTGTCCATGAACACATTGCTACTTCACAGTGACAATTCCAAGCCACACCTTGTTTTCACCCTGGAATTAATACAAGTAGATACTGTTGTTTCAAAATGTCCTGCAAAGGAAGGAGGGGGTCATTCTGACACCAGATGCCCCCCATCCCGGAGGGAGTGGGTGAAAGGTGTCAATGCACCAGGCCCACGAGCGCTCAGGGTCGGAGGCACAGAGCCTCATGTGCGATGGAAGAGCAGGGACCCCGCACTCGGGATCTGGGACTGGACGAGGGGACGAGCCGAGGCTCTGCACCTGCACGAGGGTCACAAGACTCGAGGGCAAGCAGCCCCAATTTTCCAAAAGTGAGAAAAAAGGTCTTTGCAAAACGAGAAATGCTACAGAGCGCCAGCCCTTCCTGTTCACTGCTGGTTCAGAGTGTGTGAACCCACGACCTCATGCACTTACATGCCAAAGTGCAGTCGTTGGAAGAGAAGCTGCTGCATCACTTTTCTTGCTTCGGCCGCCAGCCTTTGAGATTCGCGATGCAGTGAAAGGACCACATGGCGTGGAGGACAGTGATGACAGGAGGACACACAGAGAAAAGAGAGTATAATCTTTTCTTTGAAACACACAGTTTGGTTTTCCAGTTCCTACTCCACTGACAAATATATTGGGTGATTAGATTTGAGGACAAAAGCACAAAGAGGAAGTCATCTTCGTTTCTAGAACGTAAGCTCAGAAGATCAGGATCGGTCTCTGCGGTGTTCACTGCTGCATCCCGGGGCTCGGGGCGTGGCGGGTGTTCAACAATATTCGTGGAATGAACAGCTAATAGCAAGCTGTCTGATACGCTAATCCATTTTCTAATAATAATAAAGAGCATCTCTGTGTTCACATTGCAGCGAGAAGATGACTTCCTCTTTATATCTTTGTTTCCAAAACCTTTGTGTCTGTTGTATAAAGTCCCTCATGAAGGCAGGGATGGTTATCTGGTTTGTAAAGTGCTGAATCTCCAGCACCTAGTGTGGTGCCTAGAATACAGGAGGCATTGCACACGTTTGTTGAATGAATTATTATTATTTTTTTTAAAGATTTTATTATTTCCTTTTTCTCCCCAAAGCCCCCCGGTACATAGTTGTATATTCTTCGTTGTGGGTTCTTCTAGTTGTGGTATGTGGGACGCTGCCTCAGCGTGGTCTAATGAGCAGTGCCATGTCCGCGCCCAGGATTCGAACCAACGAAACACTGGGCCGCCTGCAGCGGAGTGCGCAAATTTAACCACTCGGCCACGGGGCCAGCCCCTGTTGAATGAATTATTGAGTGTATCTTGCAGAGGGAAACATGATGTTGGATGAAAATGTGAACCTCTAATCTAGGCCTGCTCCTTGGTGCCATCCCACATGGAGCTGGATTTGCTTGCTGGCCTGGAGAACCCTGTATTTTGCAGGGTGTCTGCTGGTTCCGCTCGTGTGCCTTCCTCTGCTCTGGGTACAGGGATCTGTCTGCCCCACCTGGGCCCCTGCACTGTGTCCAAGCCTGGCCTGGCCGCCTGCTGCGGCGTTCTCACGACTGGTCAGGCCGGAGCTGGAGCCCACTTGGCCAGCACGTGCCGTGGGCGAGTACCTCACACAGTGGTGGCATTAGGGGAACTCTGAGATTCCTGAGATTTCTCCTCGCTCTTCCCCTCGGGTGTCACATTGTGAGCCCCTCAGTGCCTCTCCCCCGGCCCGTCTGCACTGGTCTGAGATTCATCCTGACCCTCCCAGCCCTCCTCTGTCCCACGTCTCTTCCACGACAGTTTCTCAGGGTCTAAGGGGTGACTGACTCATCTCGGGACCACAGCACAGAACTCGAGAGAGAACACTGAGCTGGTCGCAAGGAGACCTCATTTCTGGAGAGAGCTCTGCCTCCAGTCGGCTCTGTGAGCTCGGGCCCCTTGGTCCGCCCGGGCTTCACTTTCTCGGGTGTGAAATGTGAGGTTTTGTCTAGGTCAGTGTTTGTCTAAGTGCTGTAACACTGATCCAAGGACACGTCCTTCAAAAGTATCTTCTGGGGTCACGTTCATTTGGGGATTGTTGTGCATTTTGTCACCTTCTTGAATATTAGCAAGTTAAAGGTTCTGACAAGTCCTGAAATAAAGGAATGATTTCTCTTTACCTGATATTTACTTTTTTGGGGAGGGTAGCATGCCGGGGTTTCCTAACTCCATGAGGGAGTCCCTGGTTGAACCTTCTGAGGTCTCAGCTGCAAGTGCACATCCATTATCTCCACTGCCAGCTGCTGTGGGTGTAGACATAAGTGGGTCAGGATCTTGTCCTTTTAGGCATAAAAAATCCAATAGGGCAGAGACAAACACCAGTGAGCAGAGAATGACAACTGGAGACTAAGGTTTGCTCCAATTACAGTGGGCTGAGGACTGAGGAACCCAAGGTCTGCCTGGCATGGGCCCATTGGCCGAGCACAGAGGGGCGTTGGCAGTAACTCACCGGGTGGAGGAGCTTGGAAGGGATAGTCCCGGCAGGGGGAACAGAGGGCACAGAGGCCCAGAATCCCAAGGTGAGCTCTAGGCCTGCAAACTGATTCTGTGGTTACAGAGCCCGGGAGTGGGGAGAGCCGAGGGAGAAAGCTCTGGAAGATGAGTAACAGCCTGCTCGCCACGCGTGTGAAGTGCCGTTCTGAGGAGTCTGAGATGTACCCTGTAGGTGACAGGAAACCACCCTTAGATTGGGTTTTAATCAGGGGGATTACATGACCAATAAGTATTTTACAAAGAGAATCATGGAACAAAGAGAACATTCTGGAATGTTAAGGTAGAAAGAAGGAGGAAGAGAGGGCAGAAAACAAATTACGACTCTGCTGAAATGTTCATATGAGGGGATGAAATGCTGAACAATGGCAGAGCCAGGGCCGCGATGGAGGGGAGGCAGAGGCCCACGGACCGGGAGGCGGCTAGATGGGAGGCTAGATGGGAGGCAGGAAAGACAGCGACGCAGCTGGGCAGGTGCTGGGACCACCCGGCAATGGGGGCGGGAATTCAGAGCAGGGGACGGCTCTGCACAGATTTTGAACTGGACTGAGGTCAAAGAGCTCCCTTTCATGGGCAGGAAGTAGAGAGCAGCGTGCCCCCAGTTGCTGTCATGGAGTAGCCTCTCCTCCCTGACCCGGCAGGGCTTGCCTTCACCCGGGACGTCCGCCTTCTGTTAGCGCCAGAAGCAGGCTGTGCCATCTACGGCCACTGAGCTAGGACCACTGCTCATTGTGAACTTTTTGTCTGAGAGGATGGGCATCCAGAAACCGAGCTGGAGGAGAGGAGCTGCTGATGGACGTAAGTCATCAGAGAAGCGAAGGGAAGGGCGGGGTCCGCCTGGGAAAGAGCCGAGCAGCTGAAACGGCCGCCCTGCAACATGAACGCAGCAGGGGCAGGCAGGGGGTGACTCCGGAGAATTTTTTTCCTTTTGCATTGGAAAGAAATAAAGATAAAACCTGAATGGTCTTATGATGGGCAGGGTGGCCTCTCCCTCCGCACTTCCCCCAACTTCCCTGCATTTCGGGCAGCTCCGTGGAGCTGTTTGGAAATAAATGTAGACGCTGTGGGAGGCAGGTGCGCGTAATGTTTGTTCCTCCTGCTCTGGGGTTGAGGGTGGAAGGTTGCTGTGTCTGAGCCTTCAGACTTCCTGATTTCTAAATGCGTTTTATTATTGCATCTAGAAGAAATTTTCCATTCTTGAGGAAATGCAATGCAAACATGAGTTGGAGACACGATGTCCATTTATCTCAGAGCAAAACAACCCTGTTTCCCGTTGTGGAAACGGAGGGCAGGGAAGGCGGGCTGTGGTTTCTGAAATCAGCAGCCTCCTATCTCTGTGCCATTCTCTGCCAGGGCCAGCGCCACCCCTTAACTTGATATCTGTTTACTTTAGAGGAGGTAGTTTTGAGAAACGTCATAAATATCCTGGCCGGGTGCCCCAGGAGCCACGACAAGCAGAACACGCCTGCCCAGAGATAGCCGTTGTGATATTTGAATGTGCAGGTTAATTTTTTATCCACTTTAGTAACCGGATTGTTTTACTCTTCTGTTTCTTTGCTTTCTTTTCCGCTCTGAAGCTGCAGGCACAGAAATCTCTGCAGACAAATTACTCCGTAGCACATTGCCGGACAGGCCTGTGCAGCTAAATTCACAGCATCTGGAGCCTGACCCACTTCCGACATGGCAGGTGTGAGTGGCTGCATAAAATATTCTATGTTTATCTTCAACTTCTTGTTCTGGGTAAGTGTTTTTCTTTTAACTATCAATTTTATGCAAGAAAGGGGATCTTGACATAAATACCATAAATGAGAACAGACTCCGCACCGGAGAAACGGCAGAAGGAGGAAAACGTAGTTCCCATTTACTAGTTTGGGTTTGTTTGTTCTTTCTTTGGTTATTTCAGTAATTGAAAATGAGCCAATGACTCAAAAAAGTGCCCTTCAGGATCTGTGAGGATAAACATTTCATAAATGTTTCAATATTGTTGCAGAACAATCACAGAGGAAAACGCACCCCTTAATTAAAGGACAGTTATTGTTGGTTGTGTATCAGGCCGGCCTCCCTACTTCCAGTCCCTGTGGGGAAAATGCCGTCTGAGCCCCTCGGAGCCCAGCCCTGACTCCTAGTTACATCTGGGTTGAAACAGGTGAACGGTGCACGGTGGGCGTCAGACAATGGACAGGAGAATGGGATCATTTTTAGAGGCAAAGAGGAAACAGTGGGTAGTAAAAAACTTGAGAGGGAAGCAATAAAATTATTTAATCATGAAAAGACTAAACTAAACCACTAAATTGTATCAGGAATTTACAGTAGCATTTTAATGTGTCATCACCCACCTTTTCATCAACAGGATTTGTGTTTTAGCAAGTTCTTATGTTTCTCTTGAAAGTCTGTTGACATAAGACATAGCAAATAAATTAAGTAGCATCTAATGTTGGAAAATGAAGAAATAAGACATGGAAAGGCAGCAAGGTGAAGGCAGGCTGGGACGCTGGGACATTGGCATCATCATTTAGTGTGCATGGTGCAATTAAAGGCTGTTCAGAGTAAAACAGAAGAGATAGCTCAAAGTGCTTAAATGAAAGAAACATTTCGTATTCTGATTTTAAAACAGCTTGTCCAGCATAAGCAGCAGAGAGCTCTGTTCTGTTTTTCACCTGTTTACCTTCAGTGAACAGGCAGCTGGGGTCTATATGTTGGTAAGTTTCTGTGCTGTTAAAACAATGATGCACCTGATTAAACGTAACTTATTGCCTAGAGTGACTTTCCATTCGATGTCAGAGCCCTAATGAGCACAGATGAGATCTTGGTGACGTAAATAAGTGAGTGAGCATATAAATAAATTAAATTAAATAATGACATTTTCTTCTTTGTACTTCCTCTTTTCCCTAGAAAAATGGGCTGCTTTTGCAAATATTAAATGAAACTCATGAATATATGCCAGTTTTTTAAAGGTAGTCCTGATAAATTTCTTCCTTTGAAATATTTAAAACTGGTTAACCCTTGAGAGTAGAATATAAACAAAGAAATACTTGTGTACTGTGCATGGTTTTGTCTTTAGGTTTTTACTCTGGAGAGCCTCAAAAATTGACAAAAGAGGACAGGGGGTCACCCCACGCCCCAGCCCCAATGGCCATGAACCATCCCTGTTCATACTCTCACCCACTGTCCCCACCCCATATTATTTTGAAGCAAATCCCAGACATATCAGTCATCTGTAAAAATTTTAGTACATATCTCTAAAAGACAAATAATTCTTTAAAAACTGTAACCACAATGTCATTATCTACACTAAAAACTTGGTAAGAACTTCTTAATTCATTATCAAATGTCCATCCAAGGTTCAGATTTCCAACTGCCTCGTAGGTGTTCCTGTTTGAATCAGAATCCAAGGGAGGGTCACGCCTTGTGGCTGGTGATCGGTCTTTAAGTCAATTTTCACCCTTGGGTTCTCCCTCCATCTTTGTTTCGTTTTCCCCTTGAAATTTCATGTTCTGGTGTGTATGTTGTCTCCTGACATCCCCATGATCTGGATTTTGCTATTTGCATACCCATGGGGCCTTCCAACAAGTCCCCATCCTCTGTCTGATGTCTAACTTAGTAGCTGCATCTGGAAGCTTGCTATTTTGGGGCATACAACTACATTGTGAGAGATATTGTGTCTTTCATCAGGAGGCAGGTGGTGTCTGACCATGTCACTTTTTATGGTGTTAGTAGCCACTGATGCTCAGGAACCTAATCCACTAGTTTATTAAGAGTTTCAAATTGGTGATATCCTATTTCTATCATTTTTTTTCCTTTATTGGCTGGAATACTTTCAATAAGGAGAAATTTCTCCTTTACTGATTGGTTAGCAGTGGTCTACCGTTTTTATTTAAAAAGGCAGCATAAATGCTTCTACTCTATACTTAGCAGATTTCAGAATGATGAGTTAATTTTCTGGTCCTGTACAATGGTGGTAAGCAGGTATTTCTTTAAGTGCCTTTATAAAGTGATAGACTTAAGGGCCATCACAGGTCTCGTCCTCACTGACGTGCACTGTATTCTGTCTTTGGCCAGCGGGAGCATCTTCAGGTTGGCTCCTGAGCTTTTGGACATGATCCTAGTGACTTTGGTGACTTCTTCACTATTTGGTATGACAAGATGTTCCAGGCTCACTTCCTCATTTCTTGCCGCAGACCCAGAATCAGCCATTTCTCCAGGAAGCCCTGACACCTGTTTTTAAAAAACTACAACCATTGTCTTTTTGTGATACAGAATATATAGGGTCCATTTAAACAAACCAGAATATGAATATGCTGACAAACTCATGGCTTCTATTTTAACAAGATGTCCCAAACTGGTAGCAATCCTCAAATCATGGAACAGTTTGGAAAATATGTCTCTGTTGTTAAAAACAGCACACGAAGTGCTGGTGGCTGCTGTGGGTGCATCAGAGGTCAGAGTCTCATTAAATAGCTAATAAGGAATTTGGAATAGGTCTGAATTTTAAACCAAAATGACAAAGACAGTCTAAGAGAGGGTATGTTACAGGCGCAGGATTATGTATTTAAAATCAGCTCGAGGTGAGTTGTATCGAAGGGCACCACGCCACACCCGGGCGTCGCCACTGCTGTCCTGGGAGCTCTGATTACTTTATGGTTCCCATTATCTCTGTTTTTTGAGAATGAAGGCAAAGTCTTTCTGATGCTGTAGACTTCAGGTCTGTATTTCTAACTTCCCGGGGTAAAGGCCTTGTTCCTCCATCAGCCTCTTGGGGGTACCTGCATTCTCTCCATGAGGCATCTTGAAATGGAGTCCCTGAGGGACGGTTACATTTGTAAAGACTAGGGATAAATTCTCAGCCAACAGGTGACAGACACATTTCCATGAAAATCTAAACAGCAGGAGGAGTCTCTGAGGTGAGGGGACGGTTCCCATTTCTTCTTTCCCCTCCACCCCCAACCCAGAGTTCTCAGAATTTTACTATCAGTCATAGGAAACTAGCGATTTGTCACATTCCTAATGTTTACCTAAGCGAAATTTTAACGGTTCCACTGATGTGGTTTTCTTGTAGATATCTGTGGCCTCATGTTTTCAAATGCATTCTTTCTGGTGTAACTTGCAAAACTAAGCCTTTGCAAAGCAGGGCCAGATGCTGAAATATGGCTAAGACGTGCAAGCGCATGGTCATTGAGCTAAACATACCAGCTCCTTTTGTGAGAGAACTTGAGATATGCCGCATAAATGTCCACCGATTTCCACTCGTTAGAATTAGTGATTGAAGAAAACCTGTGGAAGTGAAAGTCATTCCTGACCACTCAGGCTAGAGGTGGAGTGACCGAGAGGGCCCGCAGGTAACAGGCGAATTGCAGCCCGAACCTGTTTCTCTCAGTCTCGTGTCGGAACAGACGAGCCGCCCGGTTCTCTCATGCTCCTCCTGGACAGCTCAGACTTGGGAGCAGTGTAGACACTCGGGGTGTCTCAGGGTCCGGGAGCGTGGACGCTTGGTCTGTGGATGCAGTGGAACTGCTGCCAGAGGGAGAGAGCTATGCAAAGCCCAGCTCTCAGGAAGAGCAGAGGGAGGAACATCCCCAGGTCCCAAAGGGTGGGGGTGAGAAGGAGCCAAGTGCATGAGCAGCTGACGGAAGCGACGCACGATGTCGTCTAAAGAGAACAGGAGGCCAGAGCTCGGGGTGTCAGGGGCCCGCGCCCGTGTTCAGCATTGTGTTCTCCACGGCGCCTGGGCCTCTGTTGGCTGTGCTGAGAGCGGAGGCAGAGCAGACGGAGCTAGAGATAGGGGCACATTGAAAAATAGGGCACAACTCTGTTTCATTCTGTCAGCTGATGAACCCCAAGACAAACCCTCAAAAATGGCTGCAATGTGTGAACTTTGTCAATACAGTGGTTGCCTGCCGCTCTGCTCTCAGCGTGGAACTGTGATGACGAGACGCTCCGGAGCCCCGTGGGGGAGCCCTCAGGCTGAGCCTCGGCTCCTTCGTTGCCAGTGTGTGATCTTGGGGAAATCAGTTAACCTCTCTGTACTTTAGTGTCCCTCAGGATAGTGGTAGTGTCTGCCTCATAGGTTTGTTGTGAAGATTAAATGTTAATACATATAAAGAAATCAGAATAATGCTGAATAAATGTTTAACTGGTATTTTAGTCAACACTGGATAGGCATTTTTATGAGACAAAGACATGAAACTGCTCTGCATGGTGCTGACCACACCCCCGTGTTAGATTGTGGAACAGAGGAGGAAGGAAGACAGACAGAATTACGATGAGGCAGAACTTCTTCTATGATGAGTCAGGAGAATGAAAAGAAAATGGATTGAGATTCAGATCCCGAATCCACCTGTATTGCTCTGTGGCCTAGAACCTGTTCCTTGACTTCTCTGTGCCCCAGTGTCTGCATTTGTTAGATGAGGACGATACTTCAGCTGGAAGGATGAATCATGAAGATTAACTGGGGTGCTTTGTGAAAGTCTGTAATGAGGACCGACACACAGTAATAATTCAGCTAATGCTATTTTCCCCAGTTCCAACCAGCATGTTGCTCTTTAATTTAAGAGCATTGGAAGCTGGTGTGATAGCATTAGGGATTTTTTAACACCACTCTGATCTTCCTCTGGCCTCTTGGGGTTAGAGGGGTGTTTCCACCCTGAGCCTGGCCTCCACTTTGGGCATATGGGACCCCAAACTTCCCTGCCCAGAGGGCCCCAGCCTGCTCCCAGAGCTGCACAGGCCCTTGTCCGGGTGTGGTCCAGGGGTGCTGTGCGCCGGCAATGGCAGCAGCTTGTGAACAGAGCTGGCTTGCGGGCGAAGGCTGCCCGGTCGTTCCTGGTAGATCCCCCGGGGCTCCAGACAGAGCCGGGAGGCAGGGCTGGGGTGGGGCCGCCCCCCTGGTCGCAGACCCCAAGGAGTCTGAGAATCTAAATAGAACCGTGTCTTCTGGGGCGTTAAGCTGGCACGTTTGTGAAGGCAGGAGGACAGGACACGTTTGTGTGTGTTATTGCCCTGACTTACAGCCTCTCACACGGAGACCCGTGGTCCGTGACGTTACTTGCATTGTTGCTCCAGGTCCTGCCAGGGTGGGGACAGGTCTGCGGGCATCACCTATACAGCAGTTGTAGCTTTGAAAAAGTGATAAAAATCTTCCTGAATCTGGGTCATTTTGTAATTTAGAAACGTCAGGACGCCAGTCAAATGCTGACCTCTCCCCTTCTTCACACATTTTGAAGTTGTGTGGATTTCAGTGATTTTACACTTTCGTGCAGGAAAGACGGCTTGAAGTGCGTTTCCTCAGGCCCTATTCGTGACAGGAAGAAACGGGGTTGAGTTTTCCCCTAAGTGGAGAGCCGTTTAAGGTCAGCTTTGCAGCCGTGCTCCTGGGTGATGGTTCCTTAATGGTTTAGAAGACGCACAAGAAGGCAACCCCGGAGACTCGCTGTGTGCTCGGCACTCACTGAGACAACCAACGTCACTTGTTTGGGGCTGAAGATAGAAAAACCCAGACCGCGGGGCCTGCTGAGAGCTGTGTGTTGATTGACCCCACTGGTCGGAGCATCAGAAGACCAGACGTTGCATGAGGAGCAGGACCAGCCGGTCAGAGCCACGCTCAGCCAGGCGCGTGGAGAGCGCACAGTGACCCCCTCAACAGGAGATGGAGACGTGCCATCCCTGCCTCGTTAGGGAAGGAGGCAGGCACCCATCCTGCACCCAGTGAATAAAGATCAGATTGGGGCTCTTCTTGTTCAAGGACAAATGAGGGAAAATCTAACAGAAGCCTAATAAACACGCTGTGAAGCGCATGCGGGAGAAGGTCGCCTGCAGCCCCAGAGGACAGCACATCCCTGACACACGCGGCAGCATCCTGAAGGGGGTCAGGCAGGCGGCACCAACGCACGGCCAGGAAACAGCCCCACGGAGCCGCCACTGGGGCCACGGAGAAGAAGTGAACTGGAGACCACGGGATGAGATGGAAAGGGGATGGGTAAACTGAGGAAGCGCTTCAAGTTCCCTGGAAGCACGACAGAATTAAAATCACTCCAGAGATCACGCTAAATGCAGACGGTCACACAGAAGCCCAGGGTGAGACGCGTTCTCAGAGGAAAATCAGAGACAAGGATGTGAAAGAGGACGATGGATACGCAAACAGAGGCCGGAAATCCCAAACCAGCAACAACTGCACAGCCCGCGTGATCTTACCGAGATGCAGTTAACCGAGACTTTCAAATAACTGTTTAATAACAGAAGAAACGTGGAAATTAACAGCAACAGCAGGTCTTTCCTAAGATGCCCGGGCTCCCGGGATCCGTGACTCCTGTCGTCATGGCCTCTCGTGTTCTGGGGTTATTGTAAGAACAAATCCTGTTGTTTTCCAAGTTGTCCGTTCGGATATTTTCTTATTCTTTCACAACCTCTCAGGAACAGCACAGGACAGGTTCCCTGAAGCTTGTGTAAAAAGTGTCCGTTTTGGACCAATCACGGCACAGCTCACTCCTCCATTTTCAACACTCTTCAAACACACTTTGCCCGGTACCAAATCAGGAGATGGTGTTGAGATGGAGGGAGCAGGGTGCCGGGGAACATGGCATCAGAGAGGCGGACGGACCGGCTGGGTCCGCACCCTCAACCTCATCCCATTTCCTTCCTGGCAGCTTATGGTTTTCAGCTCCTGCCCTGTCTTAGCTCAGGCAGCCATGACAAAATACCATGGACGGACTGGGATAAACAACAGAAATTGACTTTCTCACAGTTCTGGAGGCTGGAAGGCTGAGGTCAAGGTGCCAGGGGGTCTGGTTTCTGGCGAGAGCCCCCTTCCTGGCTTGCAGACGGCCGCCTTCTCGCTGAGTCCTCATAAGGCCTCTCCTCGTGTGTGTGTGGTGGAGAGCGACATCTCTCTTCCTCTTCTTGCAAGGCCCCCAATCCTATTGGATTAGGACCCCACCCTTATGGCCTCATTCACCCTTAATTACCTCCCCAAAGCCCTGTCCCTAAATACAGTCACATTGGGACTTAGGGTTTCAACAAACAAGTTTGGGGGAGACAATTCCGTCCACGGCATGCTCGTAAGCACACAGCCCAGTCACCTAACTTCTCAGAACCCGGCTCAGACCACCTGCATCCCAATTCCGTGAGAAGAAAGGTGTGCCCTGAGAGCCGAGTGACAGGTACAATGACTTCCTTCAAGGAGAAACCAGAAGATGGCTTGAGGCCCCTGGGGTCAGCTGCCAGTGGACGAGGGTCCCGCACAGAAGCTGCTTCCTTGATCAGTGGGAGGTGGACAGAGTCAGACCCTTCCTTCTTGATTTATGCTCCCACTTACGTAACACACTGTGATAAGACTCGGGACAAACCCTAAGGCCAAACTGGGCGAAGAGCTGGAGCACCGTGATGACGGCTGATACGGTGACAACGCAGGAGAACAGGTCAGCACGGGCCCGACCGCTCCTGGTAGAAAATCAAGTTACTGTTAAAGTCACTCAACATGTTTATGAATAATTTCATGTTATTAAGACTGTGATTTTATATGTGGATTTCTTCAACAAAATGAGAATGATATATTTTAAACATTTGTTTCTTTTAGTTTTTAAAATAAAGTTTGAAGAAAAGACAGAGATAGGGATGGAAATGTCGTTTGGCCAACTTCTAAATCCCTAAGAAAGTTTGCCTAACTGTGAAGATTGAAGCTGGGCAAAATATTCTCACCTCCTGAAATAACTGGAAACTCTTTCTTTCTGTCTTTCTTTTCTAAAGACAATTGTTTTTAGAGCAGTTTCAGGCTCAGAGCAAAATGGGGGGAAGGTACAGAGATTGCCCGTATATCCTCTGCCCCCACGCGCACAGCCTCCCCCACAATCAACACCCCCCAGGTGGGACATTTGTTATAGCTGCTGCGTCTACCCCGAACATCAGTGTCACCGAAGTCCACAGTTTACATCAGGGTTCGCTCTCAGTGGGGAACCGTCTGTGGGTTTGGACAAACGTATAATGACACTGACATGTATCCGTCATTATGATATTATGCAGAGTATTTTCACTGCCCTGAAAACACTGTGCTCCACTCGTTCATCCTCCCCCACCCCAGAAACCCCTGATCCGTTTACTGTCTCCGTAGTTCTGTCTGTTCCACAATGCCGCACAGTTGGAATCCACAGTATGGAGCCTTCACAGACTGGCTCCTTTCACTGAGTCACGTGCATTTAGGGTTCATCCTTGTCTCTTCATGGCTTGATAGCTCATTTCTTTTTAACACTGAATAATATTCCAATGTCTGGATGGACCACAGACTGTCTGCTCACCTGCTGAAGGACGTCCTGGTTGCTCCAGCTCTGTGAATCATGGATAAGCTGCTATAAACATCATGTGAGGTTTTTGTGTGGGTGTGTTTTCAGCTCCTTTGGATTGTACGTTAAGAGGATGCTTAGTTCTGTAAGAAACCACCAAACTGTCTTCCAAGGTGGCTGCACCACTTTGCATCCCCGCCAGCAGTGAGTGAGAGTTCCTATTGCTCCCCATCCTCGCCAGCACTTGGTGGTGTCAGTGTTCCAGGTTTCGGACATTCTCATCAGGGTGTAATGGTATCTTGTTGTTGTCTTGATGCTTTTTTTTTTTTGGTGAAGAAGATTTGCCCTGAGCTAACGTCTGCTGCCAGTCTTCCTCTTTTTGCTTGAGGAAGATTGTCGCTGACCTAATATCTGTGCCAGTCTTCCTCTATTTTATATGTGGGATGCCACCTCAGCAGGGCTTGATGAGTGGTGCTAGGTCCACACCCAGGATCCGAACCCGCAAACTCCAGGCTGCCAAAGTGGAATGTGCAAACTTAACCACTGTGCCACGAGGCCGGCCCCTGATGCTCCTTCTTTTAAGTGTTAATGTTACAGATAATTTTCAGAGGCTGAGAAGACTAAAGTCATCATTTGAGGCACAAATATGGGTGATTTTGTAAGATTTCTGAATGATTTGATGTCCAAATACATTGAAAAGTGAACTAAGAAGTCACACAGAAACAAACAAAAAGTGAAGAGTTTAAAAAATATCCCACTCAGTCTCCAAGGGTCATGCAGGTTTCTCGCTGATAGCTTCCTAAGATGTGTGGTTGTTATAATAGCTGTTCAGATAATTATTATTTCCAGTTAAAGCAAAAGGCCAGAGTGATTATTAAGAGAATTAGTGTAAATCTACTTGTTAAAGGAGAAGAAAAAGAGAAAGAAAATATCAGGGAACAAATGAAATAAACACAAAATCCAGCTGCCATAAAATTATTGAAAATCCCAGATGGTCTCATTAGCATTTGACACACATTCTTACAGACTCATTTATTGATGAGGAACCATAAAAAGGAGCATTTATCTCCCTCTGCAAACGAGATCAGGATTCAGCAGAAGGAGGGGAAGACGTAAGGAGGGTGTCCAGGCTTCGAGCTGTGCTTTCGATGGTCTGCCTTCTGCATGTGCACACCCGAGAGACCATCAAACTGCAGGTGCCGGCGACTCGTTGTCCGGTCCCAGTGAAGCACACAGCGGGCAGGACGGGCTGGGGGCGCTGGGTTCTCACCACTCGGGGTCGTCTCTCAGGGGTCTAGTCTCGTCTGCGAAGGCGGGTTGGCACCAGACAACTCTGGGATCTTTGCGGGAGCACAGATTCCCCGGTGGTTCCAGGGCTCCCTGCTCTCTGTCAAAGCCCTTGGCTCCGTGTCCACAGCAGCTCACGAGAAGCCATTAAAAGTGAAACTGCTGTTTGGGGATCCTGGGCGCAGGGCCCAGCCCTGCCTGAGACGGTCACGCGCCAGGGCCCTGGTTTGGAGGACTCCGCTTTGCTCTGTCAGAGCGCCAAGGGCCGGAATGGTCTGGAAAGTCCTCCAGGGCCTGCTGTGTTTGGTATGTGACCAAGCTTGTTCTCAACGTCTCCACCTAATAATAGAGCTTTGATTTTTCTTTTGAGGCCACAACATATAAATCTTAAACAAAAAAAACCCAAACCCGAAAGACAGGGGTTTTCCTTACACGAAAGTAAAATGTGTTTCCCATTTTATGTGTTGGCTTTGGTCCAAATTAAACTCATTAAAGAATTTAAGACCCGAAGTCCTCCTCCTCATTGCTCCTGCTTTCTGGGCAAGCTTCACTGCCGAACAGAGCTTATTTTGAAAGAGTTTGTTTGGGAACAGAAAGTGTTGCAAACCCTCGTTGCTCATCTGCAGACTTTGTCAGATGCTCTTCTGCTCCTCGTCTGTCCCAACCTCCTCCTCCTTGGATCTTGAAGGAATCTTTGGTGATCAGTCAGTTATTCCCTTCCTTTTTGGTCTAAGCCAGCTTCTCAGAGACCAACCAGGGGCATAGTGAGGATATTTTGTCTGTAGACTGTCACTGTCTTTCGTAGGTTACAATCTAGCAAACGCAGAGCATCCTTCCTCCCCAGGGGAGACGACCTCCCTCCGGGACCTGTGAGTGGACTGTAGATGGGAAATCAATTATCCAATGATGGTGGAACATTTTGGCAATTATCTGCACGTGGATGTGCCTCATTTAATGCATATGATGATAAACCTTGTAACCAGCGGGTTAGGGAGGTGTGGAATGAGAGCTGCAGTTTATCTTCCTGGGAGGCTAACATTTTCGTTTTTTCCTGCAGCTGTGTGGTATCTTGATCCTGGCAGTAGCAATCTGGATACGAGTCAGCAAAGATGGTCAAGAGGTAAATAAGTAAATACAAGTTTCTCTGCTTCCAGAGCAGTTTATTTCTCTCATAGTGATGACAGTAATAGTAATAAATATTTTTATAGCATTTTCTTTAACTGCCTCATGTAATCATTTGTGCCAACATGTGATTTTATAATTTAATTCAATTTGATTCATCGAAATCACTCATGATAGGCCTGGCACTGTGCCAGGCATGGAAGGATCCTTCTGAAGAATGGAGGGGGTGTTATTCCCCAAACAGGAGATGCAATGGAAGTGGAGGGGGAACCGACCAGTGGCAACCAGCCTCCTCCTGCGTTCCTTGTGTGAGACCAGCCCGACGTGTAGCTGGACGACAGAGCCCGCCCTCCACCCCACCAAGAACAACTTGTGTGTGGACAATAGTCCCGCTGATTGGGGCGGGGCGGGGCGGGGGGTGGTCCAGAAGGAAGGAAGGTGAGAAGTTCTCTTGAAGACAAAGAATCCGAGTCTGTGTTGTAAAGGCAACAAAGTCCGAAGGTGGTGGATTCCCTGCGGCCCCCGGCATTGACGGCGGCCCCTTGTGACGGCAGACGGCTGCTCACACGACTGCAGCTCAGCAGTTGGCTGGGGATGTCCAGCTTCCTGCTGTCAAGAAAAGACCCAGTCCCCACCACCCGCCCTTCCATGCCCCGTGCAGAGCTCTTACCAGGGTTTCCACGGGTCTGGAGGAAGGTTAGTTCACGCAGTTTATTCCAGCTCCAGCCTTTGGATTCCTCATTTGCTGTTTCTGTCCCGCACCGCGGTGTCACCGACGTAGGCGTGCAGACGTGGGAAGAAAGGGTGAGGCTGGGGGGCCGTTTCATTGGCTTTCCCACCCCATCTCCTGCCTCCATGGCTTCCATCTGCTTCCTCCTTCTTCTCAGGAATCTCTCTCCCCAGTTCTTCTTCTTGCTTTCTCCTCTGTTGTCTGGGCTCTCTTCACTATTCAGGGTCACATTTTCTACTAGAGCCATTTCAAGGTCTTTGCCCAAATAAACTTTCCCTCTCCAAGAGGATTTTGATTCCTATTTGATAATTATTAAGATACATTAAGCCAGCAATTAAGGTAACGCATTTTCTATAAAAACTTATTATACCACAATGTGGCTAAATGCCTTTGGAGACAGCCTAGTTAAAGGAAAGAGTAAGAAAGAGTAAGAGCAAATGAACTCTCTTCTGAGTCCTTCCGTAACTGGGTAGCTTTCTGTTTCTCTCTCTCTCTTCCTTCCTTCCTCCCTTCCTTCCTCCTCTTTCTCTCTCTCTCATTCTTTTAAAGTTTGATCTCAACTGTCAGGGCACCCAGGGGTGGCAGAGGCAGGGTGCTGTTCTGGGGGCTGGGCCTCACCAGGTGGGGATCGGGGGCAGGTGTGGTGCCGGCTGATAACACCCTTTCCATTGGACGTTGTTTCCTGGTGGAGGCTGATAAATGTGACTGGGGCTCCCTGGTGGCCGTGGGCTCTGGGTTTGAGCTGAGAAGGGTCTTCGAAGATGAGCAGAGTCTCTGTTGTCCGGAGACTGACATCTGATGTTGGGAATGAAAATCAAGCACTGAGATTCGCAGCCACGTGCTTAGAGGATGTCCTGGCCCTTCTAAGGTGTGTGCAGCCTGTGTTTTGCTTCATTCTCTCCTTTCTGATTGATATGGGAACATTACCCTTCCCCACAGTGCTCCTGTAAACAACTTTGGTGTTTAGTCTGTTAAGAAACTACACACATTGAATGGATTAAAGGAGAAGGGCTGTCTTGCGAGTCTGTCACTCCACATCTGGGCGGAGGATGCACTAACAGGGCTGGGCAGCATCACTGGTTACTCTGTCGGCCTCTAACCCTGGACAAAAGGCAGCTCTGCCAGGATGACAGTAACTGGTCTGATGTATGTGAAACTGGCCTGGTTTATGCTTATCCGAAGTCAGTGACAAAGGATCAGAGAGCTGGATTTTTCTGGTGGAAAACAGGCAGCAGCTTTAGGAGCGGCAGCAGGAGCACAAACACAGGGAAGAAGGCTGCCGGGATGCTCTGTGCACATCTTCGGCCTCTCTGTGCTGTGTCTCCGAGGGACGCTTTCTCCCTCACGATAAACTCAGCATGGAGGCCAAGCACATCGTCCTGTCCCAGGAGACCCCTCACGGTCCACAGGGGACCTGAGCCTCTGCTCCCAGGCTCAGCCGCTCCTCTGCCTTCAGGATTTCTCCGTGTGCCAAGACGGACACAGACACCAAGCGTCCGAGACTGCTTGGAGCACGCTGCCACCCCTCTCCGGGAGCGAACGCCGGGCTCAGATTTCCTCTCCTTCCCTGGGTGACAACAGCCCCTGCGTGGGCTGTAGCGAGACAGGGACCCCCGGGCATCTGGCACACTGCCTTCCGCCAGTTGCGGTGGGTCTGTGCCCACATCAGTCTCAGAGGTGCTTCGTCACTTGCTGAACGAGGGCCGGCCACACCAGCCCGGCCTCACGCGCAGACGCTTGACCTGCTCTGTCTGCATCTGGGCTTGTGACTGGAGTCCTGACACCTCAGCCAGCGAGGCCGCCTTCCCGGACGCCTGAGGGGTCTGTCTGCACCGCCACAACGTGCCGGGGAAGCGGATGTGTGGGTCGAGCCAGTTTCCTGATGCTGCTTTTTCATTGTGATCTGTTTTGACCCAGATGCCACGCCTGTTTATTAACAAAACTGACTCCTCAGCTCTGATCTTGACAGACAACAAAAAGCTGAAAAACAAACAAAAATCTCGAGGACGTAACCGAGCTCTCTAAATATGCAAATTGAAACATTCTCTGTAAGCGTGGACTCTCAGAGACAAAGGAGGCTTTGGTGGCTGACCCAGTTCCCTTTGTGAACGGGACGCGGCCCAGCCGGCTTAGCTGACTGGCCAGGGCTGGAAACTTGCTGTGTCTAAGGACGCTACTTGAATATAGATCTTTGTTTTAATGCCTTTACAACGTTAGCACATTCTTTCCTACTGATTGTCCCCTGAAGGTTTCCTCTAGGTTATGAGCTGATTTTAAAAGTCTCTGAAAACGTAAAGATCACGCGTAGTAGTGTTTATTTCCCGTCAAGGAGCTGACTTACATGCTGTGCAGCAGGTTCCAGGAGGCGGGGTCTCTGAGCCAGTCTGGGAACTGGTGGTCCACCTGGGGAGAGCCCCCAGACAGAGGCCACAGGGGAGGATGGGCTCCTGCCAGCCCTCATGTCTGCATACCCGGTTCCACTTTCCGGTTGTGATTTACTCCTGGACGCCTCTGAGGACGAGTGGTCGCCTGGGGCTGGGTGTTCTGACGAAGACGAGAATGTGTGGGGGGAAGAATGTGGGTAGCCCACCCATCACAGGGCCCTGGGGTCTTCCCCCAACATCCATTACTTCACAGTCAGGCAAAGTAAAGAGTTTCTGGAAAACCCTGTGGACTATTCCTTCCGGAAACAAGGAGAGAGAATTGATTCGGAATATCAGGAACTAGACTTATTTTCTTAGTTTAAATTTTTTTGTTTGTTTTGGCAGACGCACAGACCTGTGTAATCACTATTACAGTCAACACACAAAGCGTTTTTATTAACCCATAAAACTGCCTCGTTTTCCGTTGAGATCGAGCCCTTCTTTCCTTCCTCCACTGCTCAGCGTCTGCAATGATTCCTGCTGCGATGGCTTAGATTTGCTTGTTCTCGAGCGTCGTAGAAATGGAGTCATAGAGCCATCATCTTTTAAATACGGCTTGTTTGGCTGGACATGGTGTTTTTGAGATTCATTCATATTGTTGGGTCTACCATTAGTTTGAGGAACTTGGCTTTATAATTTAAATAATTAAATTGCCACAAAAAACACATACTTTACAATGCCACTCTTAGGTAAAAAACACAAAATATGCAAACTTTCATGGGTGAAAGTACCTGTCCTTCTACGCTTTTTAAATAATTGGTGTTTTAAAAGCCTATTGCCTTTCTTCCCTCCAACATCCAAATTGTCAGCTTAGGAAGATCAGACACTGGCCGCATCCTCAGACAAGCGATGCCTCAGTGGAACAGGAGCTCCTCAAGGGCGGGGCTCTGCTTGCTCTGGTCACGGAGCTTCTCCAGGTCCGGGAGCAGGGCCCGGGCAGAGCGGGACCCGCCGGGCATTTGTGGAGTGGCAAACCCCAGGAAAGGCATGTGCTGTCACTAATTGCTCTTTCATTTCCAGGTCCTCACGTCTGGGGACTCTGACGCTAACCCCTACGTGGCTGTGAACATCTTGATCGCGGTGGGCGCCGTCATCATGGTTCTGGGCTTCCTGGGCTGCTGTGGCGCCATGAAGGAGAGCCGCTGCATGCTCCTCCTGGTGAGCTCTCCAGACAAACCCCCGCGCCCGCCCGCAGGGTCCTGGGGGTCACCTCCCGCCCCGTCCTCTGTCTACGGGGCTCACCCAGGCTGGTGGGGCTCGACTCAGACTTCTGTCCAGACGGTTTGATGGTGGAAGGTAATGTGTTTAGTTAGATTAGAGGACACCCTGAGAGAAGACAAAGTTTAGTCATTCATTCATTCATTCACTCATTCGCTCTTTCCGAATACCTGCTCTGCGCCCGATGTTGTGCTAATGACACATAGGCATTAACACACTTAGAACCAGGAGGGAAGACAGACAAGGAAACAGTCAGCTACGGCCGGGCGGCCCGAGAAGAGAGAGGAGGGCACTTTCAAGCCAGAAGCAGCAGTGAATACGGTGTTGCTCTGGGTGAGGCTGTGACGAGCTTCCTGCAGGACAAGGCTGGCGTGTCCAGGGAACTCGAGGCCTTGGGTGTGGCTAGAGGGTGGCAGGGGCCGCCTTCCAGAAATGACGTGAGATGGATTGGAGTGTGGACTGCAGTCAAATCCTGCTCCAGGCTAAGGAAACTGTAAGGGACCAAGACAATCGGATCTGTCACTTAGGAAGCTCCATGGAGGGCAGATCGGGTCCGGACAACCCACAGACACTCACTTTTAACATATATATTAGAAAATAACAGTGGATATAGAAAAATATTAGAAAAATCCTCAAGTATTTATTAGCTATAAAGCAGACATAAGGATTTGTCAGAGTTCGTCTAAGCTCGTTTCTCTGATGAACTCAGTGGTGTCAGTCCCCGGGAAGCTATTTCTAACTGTCCCTTTATGACAGGGAGGTGGAGATGGTCTTAACGGGACTGTAATAGCATCTCTGGTGGCTGCTTCTTGAGTGACAAGGCCTCTTCTGCAACTTGGGGAATTTAATTACTTGAGGAGCTTGTGTTAAAAAAAACTAATTTGTGGGCCATATTCTCCAAACTTAGATTCAGCGGATCTGAGGCAGGTTTCAGGAATCCACATTGATAAGACCCCAGGTGATTCTAGAACTTTGTTTTGAAGTCGGTTCTGTTGCTGTTTTGATGTTTGATGAAGAAAGAGAAGGAGAAAGATAATATTCAAGAAATGTTATCTAAGTGTTCAAACTTCCCTCCATTCAGCATCACACCAATGCCCACAGTCCCATCAATAAATCCTCGTTTTAATCACTTTCCTTCATCAGTCTTTGCAGCAAATATTTCTTAGTAGTGATGCCCCAAAATTTGCTTCTTGAGGCAAAGGGTGGGATAAATGAAGAGTGTGGTTCACAGCCCAGCTGTGACTGGGTCCCCACTGCCGAGAGATGCTTCTGCCCGAATGTCCCTGGACGTTGCTGATCACACAGGAATGTAAAACAGATGCCCCTTCTCCTCTCAGTTCTTCATAGGCCTGCTTCTGATCCTGCTTCTCCAGGTGGCAGCCGGCATCCTGGGGGCCGCTTTCAAGTCTCAGGTGTGTACACACATGACATTTGACAACTTTGGAAATGCTACCTTCTGGCATGAATAATTTCACAATACTTTTCAATTTCCAGACTCAGCGCATTCTGAATGAGACCCTCTATGATAACGTGAAGCTTCTGAGCACAGCAGATGAAAGTGGGAAATCCTTCCAGGAAGCTCTGAGTGAATTTCAGGAAGAGGTAATTAGAACTGTGGTCATTTGGGGAGTTGGACATAGCGCTTCTGTGTTGACTTAATTTTTAACAGGTGTATTCTTTAAAGGTTGAAAGATGTGTCCATTTCGCAGATTTTGACTGATTATTCCGTCACCATGCAATAAGAAAAATCCAAGAATATTTCTAATTCTTTTCCAGCTTATTTCAAAGTTCTGAAGCAGTTTAGAATGACAGAGATTAAGAAAATATGTTTATGACAGATTAAGCTTGACTGGGCCAAGTCAATAATTGCTTTACTATTTGCCGTTTCGAAGGAGGGTGTGTTTGAGGAGTCTCTGTTTCTCTCTCTGGCTGCGTGCCTGCCCCCCTCTTGTGAAATAATTAGAGCTGACAGGCCTGCCACTCACCACGCGCCAGGCTTTATGCTCAGAGTTCACCAAATTCTCGCCACAACTCTGCGAGATGGTAATGCAGCTCATCTCATTGTCCCTATTTGACAGATGAAATTAGGGCTTAGAGAAGTCGGACAGCCAACAAGTGACGGGGTTGGAATCTGAACCCAGATCTGTCTGACTAGTTAATTCTTTCTAATCAGTACTCTTGCTCCTCCCTTATTTATTTATTCATTTGTTTATTTTGGCTGCTTCGCTCTCTTTTGGGTAAAGTAAAACCTTGGGAGGCACTGGAGGTGTACCCTGTCTGGCTCCTGCCCCGTCTCTGAGCCCTGCTGAAGACTGCTCCCCAAGGAGCATGCCGGGCAGGCCAGGGGCCCTTAGCAAGTCTGCCTTCCTGTCTCTGCACCATCCCCGCCCTTGCAGTATACTTACTACTTGTCTCTCTCTCTCCAAATACATCACATTCTTTGAAGCTTGCCTCAGATATTACTCACTGTGAAACTCCTCCCCACCACACCTTCTCAGCTCGGAATTCCCATCACAGTGACTGTATGGAGAGTTCATTCCACATGTGTCATAGAAATTCCCAGAATCCTAGAGGAGAGCTGGGTTTCACGACGTTTAACCAGACTTCTCATTGA
The DNA here is from genome assembly GCF_041296235.1 of Equus asinus. Lineage (NCBI taxonomy): Eukaryota > Metazoa > Chordata > Mammalia > Perissodactyla > Equidae > Equus > Equus asinus. The sequence continues at coordinate 69,846,901 of NC_091811.1, read as the reverse complement.
TTGAAGTATTTTACCTTCATGTGCATCCACCCTCTGAAGAGCTGAAAGTTTACCAATCTTTGCCCACCCCATCCCATTTATACCCAAGTCTGATGATCAGTGTGTTCTTTCCTAGTTTGAAACAAAATCTGCCTCCCAAGAATGCGCATCATTTAGTCCTACTTCTTCTTTCTGGAGTTTCCGAGGAAAAAGAAAATCTACTGATGCTTCTGCACATTCCAACTTTTTCTTTGAAAATGGCTACCATGTGACTGATAAAAGCTTTGTTTTTCAAGTGGAAGCATCCTTGGTTTCTTGAGCTATTGATCAGACGACATTTTTACCAGAGCGTTCCCCAGTTCCCATTTGGATAGACTCCAGCTTGTAACATTTCTGCTTAAAGTGTCGTTTCCAAGAGCAGAAGCCCAGTACATCAGTCCCCGTGTTACTGCCCAGGTTGTGCTGCCCCAGCCCCGCGACAGCAGCAGCCTCTGACCCTCCCCTCCACAGTCATTCCCCCCTCTAGAGCCCAGATTAACCCAGGTTTAACGCAGGAGGAATTTACACAGCTCAGTTCCTCTGCTGGGGGACTGAGCATCCTTGGTCCTCCCCACCAGGGACCAAGCACACGACAGGTGACCACTGGGTCTCTGGCCTGGGTCCTGAGTCACACTTGCTGCGTGTTGTCCCTGTTTCCCAGGTCTCGATGCCGACCACAGGGTCTACATGTTCTGTGGTCGTAGCACAAGTCCTAATTCCTTCCGTTCTCACACACAAATCCTGTGTCTGAAGCTCTCTGTGTTCCTAGGACTATAGGCCTTTTTTATGGTCAGTTCTGAGTCGTTTCTTTTCTTATCCACCAGGGCTTTGTTTTTTTAGTCATGTGTCTTTGGAGAAAGACTCCTACCTCGGACCCTGGCTGGGTGACCGGGGGCCCACCCCACACGGACAGAGCTTTTAGATACTACGTGGCTTTCTCTCAGAGTGTGCCCCTCTGGAATTCGCGGGGTGACTATTTGTCCAGAGGTCACTGCTCTGAGCCTTGTTCATCTGCTGATATAACACTTTCAGCAGTCCTGACCAGCCTCCTCCCCAGCTCCTCCCACTTCTCACCTGGTGACAGGTATCAGGCCACGTTTAGCCCCTTTGCCTCCCACTCCATCTCTGTAAGGATGTCTGTGCTTCCCGAAGGAACCCCAAGCTATATTGCACTCCAGTGTGGACTGATCTGTGCGTGCATAGAGTGGGACTTATGTTCTTTCTGGTCTGGAGTGTCTGCATCAATACTATTCAAGATTATTTAATCAGAAAGAGAGAGCAATTAGTCATGCTTACCGTGGAAAGGAAAGTAGTTGTTTCAAGATTTCCCTCTTTGCTAATATTGATTGACCTTGGGACCAGCGGAAACTTCCAGCTGTTTGTCCTATGAATGTCTAGTGAGTCATATGTTTGTGCAATTAAGTCTCCCAGCCAAAGTGCAAGACTTTATGTCCACCTCAGTTGAACTCGTTGGTTTGAGTCCATGTGTGAACTGTCTCTGGAAGTCGATTCTGTTCTCCAGTATATCGGTCACCACTCCCACCTCCATAGCAACTGCAGAGCTGATGAGAGTTTCACATCTTTATCTAAATCATCGATGTCCACGTTGAACAGACCACGTTCACGTGAGAGCACAATGGAAACGAGAACTGCCACAAAACAAAAGCAACAACGTAACAGCTGACTTGTAGTGAGCGCTTTCTGCAAGCCAGGTGCCGGGTGAGCACCGCATAGCTTCACATGGGTTTTCTCATTTTTATCTTTACAGCAAATCTACGAGTTAGAGCCTATCATTAGCAACTACTATTATCTGTGTCTTACAGATGAAGAAACGGTGGCACAGAGAGGTTTCGGTGATGTGGGTAACACGGTCACCCAGCCAGTATGGGGAGGTCCTTTTGCTGTCCTGGCATGCGAATGCATCTGAGGCTGGAAAACCACCCCGTCTTGGTTCTATTCTCATCAGCAATTTTTTTCCTACCGTTCTGCATGACGAGTTTTCTCCCTAATGGAGAAAATAGGACATGATGAGGCATAACTGCTTCTCTCTTTCGTCTAATAATATTACGTGCCATCTACCCTGAGTCGCTGGTCTTAACACTTCCTTGTTTTTCTTCCCCAAACATGACCACAAGTTCCTGTAGTGTTTCCCCATGTTTCTGTTTATTCTGGCCCCTTCCTGACGTTATTCAAGAGTTTCATCCTCATTTGCACCCCTTCCCCCATTTTGCGGCCGTCCAGGTAAAAGTCAATCTCACGGGGGCCCATTAAGCATCTTCTTTGCCCCTGAGATGCCTCGAACCCTCTTCTCCGTCTCTTCCAAAAGTCATCAAAGATCATGAGATGGAATTTTCATTTTTTAAGCCTCTCATCTCTTTTGAGCAAAAGTTCTTCGAAGAGACCATGACTCTGTGTCATGAACTCTTTGGAAGCTTCTTTCCCAGGATCTAGGATACGTAGATTGGATTCTGCCCTCTCTTTTGTCATTAAAAACTGGCAGGTAAGTTTTTTATCTTCTCGCCAAGTTCCTCACACTTTTGCATCTGCAACCCTATTTTCCTTCATCAATATTAAGAACAAAATGGACGATTCCTTCATTTTTGCTTCTACCTTCAGAGAGGTGGGTGAAAAGATTTACACGATATTTTAGTATAAAAACTTCTTAATAGTGGTTTCAGAAGAATATGAGTGAATGTGTTGACAATGTTTTTATCTTCTTTAGTGATACCTTTTCATATCTACTTTTCATCAAACAGTTTAAATGCTGTGGATTGGTCAATGGCGCTGCTGACTGGGGAAGTAATTTTCAACAACATTACAAGTCCTGTGAATGTACAGACACATCAGGTTCATCTTGTACAACTTATGATAATAAAAGCGTTTACAAACAGGTGAGAACTAAGTCAAATTTGCCACAGTAAGTAGTTCTGTTAACTTTTCACACTGAAAGTCTCTACAAAAAATTAGATTGCAGCACTTCCAACGGGAATCATGACATAAAGTCCCAGGAATTTCCGAAATAAAAAAGAAATCTTTATTTAAAGATAAAAGCAGATATAGAAAAAGGAAGCATTTCATTTCTTCTGTGAGTCTCGCGTCATTTAAACTCAATGGTAACAGATCAAAGAAACATTCCACCTCAGGGGGAGCAAAGGACAAACTAGCAGATGAAAGCTTATTTTGGCCTCTCTCTGGTGACTTTAGTCATTATTATCTTCTATTTTTCCTATTGTAACTTAAGTTCTAGAAATCTATATTTTCACAGCAAAGTTTTCTTTTTTTGTGAGAAGTCCCCTTTTTTCAGGTAACTGTATGGGTGGGAGGAAAGTACTTGGCCTGGGGGTTTGGGCTCTGGATGTTATGTGTACCTACCAATCTACCAAATTATCGCTGCGGTTGAGACGGCGCGAACCCAGACGTTTAAAGTCAGGTAGAAGAGCTGGGTTTATCTTGTACGTGCTGGAGATGCCATACTTATGTCACTTGTGGAGGTCGTAGTCGTATTTCTTATTATTGTTAATTCATCAAATATGGACTGACCGCCTCCCACACACCAGGCCTACTGCAGCCACTGGCAGTCCATTTCTGGACGGCGCGACGCCTGCATGCACGGGGCTGAAGTGTAAACAGGAAGGAGAGAAAGATAATCAGGCAACTTTGGTCCAATGAAGCCTGGGTGTTTCTTGGAAAGGGGGCACAAGGAGGTAGGGGACCATCTAACGCAGTGTCCTGGCTTCGAGGTATGGCTTCCTGGAGGACCTGACAGCTGGTCCTCAGCACAGGGCTCCACACATTTGCTCCTTCTGCCGGAAGGAGTGTTTACCAAACTGACACTGATCTCCATGTCCCGTTACTTGCCGTGGTAGGGGAGGAAGACATCTCCTCTACCCACTCTGGGTCCTTCTGGCTGGAGAAGGAATTAAATTCCCATGAGAGAGAACAACAGGAGAAAATTAAACAAAGCTTTATAACATGTATACATGGGAGAGGCTCAGGCAACCTGGGCAACTCGCCAAAATGGCTGAAGCCCCCACCTTAAATACCCTCTTCAGCTGCAAAGGAGGATGTTGGGGTGGGGGGAGTCAGTTACAGGAGGTTACCAGACAAGTACAGTAAACGAGAGTCAGGTTATTATGCAGATTTAAGTCCTTGCCTTCCGCACTGATGAGAATTTCTAGAGATAAGGTCATCCCCCTTCTTCCTGGTACAGAGAGGGAGACACCTTTACAGATGGAGATTTCCTTTACAATGTAAATGTCACTTAACAAAGGGTAAGTACATATTACTGTTCAGAGTTTCTCTCATGTCTGCAGTTTTTAAAAGTAACCAGCCAAAAATAATCCTCATGCCAAAGAGATGTATCTTGGGGCGGCCAATTCCAGTCCCCCACACCGTTATCCTTCAGGGCCAGCTGTGTGTCAGACAGACCCTGGCTGGAATCATTCAAGCTTCTGGACCTCGAGGAGATTACAGTCTCCTTGGGAGACAGCTCCACAAAGGCTGCTAGGATTCGGTAAACTAATTTCTGTAATTCCTGAAGGCTGTTCTCACTCTTGCTTTGGTTACTAATGGCGGCTGAGGTTAATCACGTATCAGGAAACAGGAGGGGTCTCGGGATCCTCTCTCCTGCTGACTGTCATGTCCTTTACCAGAATCCTATCGAGACTGAGTCCTGAGGGCGTTGCTGTTACTGGCATTTAAAGTAACTCAACGGGGAAGTTTTCTCCCGACTGAGCTATCGCGTGTTTTCACTGTCAAAATAACATCTCTAAAAAGTCTTATTCTCACCTTTCATATTCCTCCCTGCTCCCCTCCTGCCCACCTAACTTTAGACACAGTCTCTACAAGGAAGAGGGGAAATGATATGGGGCAAATGAAGGTGGTTTCCACTCAGGAGGAGGAGGAGACTGGTGAATTCAACTGCAGATTGCTGCCTCCTGTGAAAGATTCAACTTAAAGAGGTTTTCCTCAGGATAGATTTTGAAAAGCCCCAGCATTATCCTAAAAAATAAGAGAAATTCCCTCTAAATTCACACACAGATCAGCTGAAGTTAGGCTGATAGAGACACCAGTATCGCAAAAGGAAGGTTATAAATTCATAAAATACTTCCATTTGCCCTGTGTCATTTGCAAGAAGTCTGGAAAAATTAAAAATCAGGAATGGCCATAATTTACATTCCTTCCCCCCCCCCCTTTGCCAAGATAACCTGGTTATCTGGAGGGGACGGGGCCAGAAAACTTCTCCAATATACTGACTGTGACTGAGTACACGCAAGCATTAATCTCGCGCTTCACCCGACTGACGTAATTTCCTGGAACGTCCACCCCGTGGGATCAGATGAGAGTGGAGAGACTCGGCGCTCAGGAGTGAGGGGGAGAAAGCTGTCGCTCTCAGCCTTGGGGAGAACTCGTATTTTATGGAACAAAACAGCAATATTTAGTTGACCCTTTGTGCATGTAAGACTCTCATAAGAATGATCTATTTTCTGGCAATATAGACTATACCACTATTACACTGTGAAATATTTTTCCATTTTTGAATTATTCAAATAATTGACAATTGTTAGAGTTTTTAAGTCTGGTCTGAAAAGTTTGAAGCTTGGAATTGCATGCTGGTTTGGATAAATTTCAAAAACTGTGTCAGAGAGGAAGCTTTCTAAGTTCTCTGTAAAGTACGGGCATAATCGTGGACATAATGTGTTTTTCTTTTTAAGGTAAAAATAACCCTGATAAATATTATTAAGGGATTTTAGAAAAACCTTGTTTTAAAAATGAAAACTTGCAATACAATTAGCTGGAGACCCAGCCAGGGAACTCTCTGCTGTAGATTCTAGACGTAAATAACACACAGTCAGGGTGCTAACTGAAATGAACAACCACAAGTCAGGATAAAATTCTTATTTATAGCTAAAGATCCCTACATTCAGCAATCAGGTAGCTGAAGCAAAATTTTGCTCCTCAAATGCTTTCTAATATATAAACAAACTGCAACAATTACAACTTTTTTGGGGGAGGAGCATGCAGTGGTGGGAATAACCGAATTCCTTTTTGCTGAGCGTGTTCCTAGGGAGCAATGTACAAAGTCAACCCAATGGAAAAAAATTCATTAGAATAAGGTAAAAACTTGATTAAGGATAACTTTTTATGTTTTGTTCTCTTAACAGCCATGCATTTCTTTGATAAAAGACTTAGTTGCAAAACATATTCTCGTGGTTATTGGAATAGCGTTTGGACTGGCAGTTATTGAGGTACAGTACTAATAACTTGCATTATTGACTCTTCATTCGTTTCCTTGTTGGTTCATTAATTCTTCTAGCAAATATTTATGGTGAGCCAAATAAAAGCTGAGTGCTTCAGGAAAGCACCAGGGACCCAGGACCCCCATATCTGCTCTCAACACCCCAGCCTGCACCTAGCACCCCCATATCTGCACCCAGAAACCCCTATTCGCCTGAGTCTGGGGAGGGGGTTACAGTTGTATGAACTGAGCAGGGCTGAGGCTGTTACTTCTGAACGATCTCTCTACTGGGAAACAAAAATGGAATTAATTTCCACACAGTTCTTAGTCCCAGATAGCCTTTCCCACTGAAAACCAGCGTGAGAGGTAAAGTTTCCTGATTTGGAAGAAATAGCACCAAACAAACCTGGACACAACCTTCACCCTTTTATCTCCCTTTCCGATTTTGAAACAGAAAATAAAATCCGCATGCAGGAGTATGGGAGCTGTCTTCCCGCTATTCCATTCTAGAGAAATCCAGCAGGTTCCAGGAACGAGGGAGAGTTGACTGATTCCTTGCTGTCAGGATATGGACTCGCTTGGAGAAGATTTTAGGGAAGCTCAAGGCTTATGCGTTTACGCTCATCAATTTGATTACTGATGTTGAAAAACAATCCTGTATGGAGTTTTATATGTTGGCATGAATTTTTTTAGGAACCTGAAGGATATTTTTTACGTGGCCTAAAATTCTTTGCCAAAAAGATAAAATAAGAGTCTTCAGACAAGCATTTTTGGAATGGTCCCAGATCTTGGTTAATTTAGAGAGCAAGTGAGTCAAATTCACTCAGATCCCATTTCGGGGGGTTGGCAAGGATCCCCCACGTGTGAGGCGTCTCTGGTCAGCGCCTCCGAGGGCTGGCTGGTCAGCTCCACGTTCGCGCCTCGCTCCCTGGCGTTCTGGTGCTGCCCCTCCTGCGAGTGCCACACTGCGGCCAGAGAGGAATCTTAGCCGGCCCTGAGCACTTTAGTGTTCTCAGCCGTCATCTGGGTTCCTGGTGCAATTTCGCAGCAACCATTAGAGGGAGGGTGGGGACAGCCAGCAGCAAGCGGGCTGCTGAGTGTCGGTTCCTTGTAGCCCAAATGAATAGTCTAAAGATGCAGCGTCCTCTGACACGTGGCTGTTTATGACCAGAGCCCAGGAGTGCTGCGCAGTTCATCCGAATCTCTCGATTCTGCCTTTGGAAAATGTCCTTCGTTTCTCTGCTCTGTATTCTGGGTTCACGCTAATTTAGAAATACAAACTAGTGGCTGTAGAGGTGAGAGAGGAATCCCCCACGTCCACTCAGATGTTTATAAACATAAACTCACACACACACACACAAACACACACGTATGTTGGCAGAGTAGCCTTTAGACGAATGATTGAAAAGCAGGCTTCAAATGAGGAGATCGATGTAAGTGTCAAATTCCACATTAGACTCAAACCCACACAGCTGACTGTGACCGCCCACAACTCACAGATGCTTCTAAGAAGCTTCTCAAAAGCAAAGCCAGAGAAAACAAGGATGGAATCCCCTGGGAAGATTGGGGTCTCCTCTGTCAGAGCCAAAGGCGTTGCCAAGCATCCAAGTATGTGTAATGGAAAATGAGATTTCAAGAGGAATAGCATTGCAGCATTTTATGAAATTGGTGTGGGGGCTGGCCCTGTGGTGGAGCAGTTAAGTTCGTGCGCTCCACTTCTGAGGCCTGGGATTGGTGGGTTCAGATGCCAGGTGCGGACATGGCACTGCTTGTCAAGCCATGCTGTGGTAGGCATCCCACATAAAATAGAGGAAGATGGGGGCACGGATGTTAGCTCAGGGCCAGTCTTCCTCAGCAGAAAGAGGAGGATTGGCAGCAGTTAGCTCAGGGCTAATCTTCCTCAAATAAAAAAGAAAGAAAGAAATTGGTATGCTCCATGTGTTTGTTACATATTTAGATATTTTATTGGTCGTTCTAAAGATGTGTATAGGGAAATACCTTAATAAAAAGCTTCTGTTGATTAATTTATAGGAATGTAATTTATATGATAATATCATAAAATATAACTTTTTTGAGTTACGTTGGTTAAATTAAGAGCGATTTCTAGACTGTGGGTAGATATGATATAGTTGGTTCAAAGAACTATTTGAAACTTTTTTTTCACTTCCTCAGTCTAAAACCTGCCCTCCCTCTAGGATTTGAAGGGAAAAGCATCCTTTGGTGTTCCTCTCTTTTTATTCAAAACGGAGCTTAGAAAGCTGTCTCCTGGTAGCCAGTCTATGAAATGTATCCAGTAGACGCAGGCATGAGTGCAGCTGCCTAACACACAGGCAGCAACCCGCTCGGCTTACCAAGTTCAGATTCAAGAAGACACGAAGGTGCCTGGAGAGAAAACCCCTGCAGTAAATATTTTCAGGAAGGAAACAGAGCAAATAGCTCCCTGCGGAAAATACATTCAAACTATCTCCATAGAAAAACACCAAATGAAAAACCCACGCTCCGACACGTGGCCTCTGGCGGTGGTGCATCTGAGCGAGGCCCCGACGGGCCCAGGGTTGTTTTCCAGGCTCTGCTAAGACCACGTCCTGTGGGATTCTCCTCTGACGGGATGCTGGGAATCTATGTAGAATGCTTTATTTTTCTAAGAAAATTTTATCTAGAGACATCGGAATTCTCATTATTCTGAGTTAATTATCTAGACTATCATCTTTCTCCTTATTTGATTACAGCAAATTACAAGCACAAAAAAATGACCAGCACTTTCTCTCCTCACTTTAATTAAGAAAAAAAGCCCTTGACACTGGCAGTCATCACTTTGTAGGACAAAACTCATCCCGATGGGAGGTCCCGGAATAGAGCAGATAAAAGAGAAAGGTGATCATTTTACTTCTTTTTCTTTTTTGAGGAAGATTAGTCCTGAGCTAACATCTGCCAATCCTCCACTTTTTTCTGAGGAAGACTGGCCCTGAGCTAACATCCGTGCCCATCTTGCTGTACTTTATATGTGGCACGCCTACCACAGCATGGCTTGCCAAGCGTTGCCATGTCCGCACCAGGGATCCAAAGCAGCGAACCCCAGGCCGCCAAAGCGGAACGTGCACGCTTAACTGCTGCGCCACTGGGCTGGCCCCAAAACTTTACATTTTTCAGGCTGCCTCAGATTGTGGGAGCTCATGCACATGACTCAGTAAGTTTATCCCGAGTTTTGGCATCGCTATGTGGTGAATCTCTTTGCATTATTTGCTATTTTTATGAACAATGATAAAATTTCTTTTCAGAGGCAGAGAAAGGCAAGAAAGTGGGACATTAGCTGTCTGGCCTGCTGACAGGCGGGGGAGTCTGTTTCAAGGGGGCCGTGGAAGAGGGTAGTTGCCTGGTCCCAGTACTTTGCCCATTTTCTTGATTCTTTCTTGGTACTTGTCGCCCAGACTTAAGGCAAAAAGACAATTTCAGTCCTGACTTTTAGAAGATTCTGAATGAAATCACTACTTTTGCAGAGAATTGGCATCGACTTTTTTTTAAGAAGGAAGAAATACAGGGCAGTAGTTCTCGCCTGAAAAGCATTTCCGGGAAAGAATGAGCAGGCAGGACTCAGTGTGGGAGGGGCCATTGCGACGATGACTCGGGTACATGGCCCCTCATCCTCCTGTCCCCTCACGGGGGCCTGGGCAGCAAACTTTCCCCCTGACTCACACACAGCCCTTCTGTCATTTCCACATCAAGACCACAGCATGCGGGGCATGACTGCAGAGCCAACTGGGGCAAGTTTTGGGGTCCCTCATTCTTGGGAGAGGCACTTAATGAGATGGAAATTATGCCCCAGAGTTTCAGCTGTGATTTTTCATTTCAAAGGAAATTCCTGCATTCAGCTATTCCCCATAGATTTAGAAGCTTTGAAAAAAAATTTACTTTTCTTCATTTCTGTTGGCAATGCCTAAAAATATGGCAAGAGAAATTCTGGATTCCTTGACTTTTATGCAGATGATCTAAACCAGATGGTGGCAACCCTTTTATGGAACCGACAGGTACATTCAGCCCCCAGAGGTCTGGGCCCCCCAGAGCCACAGGGCTGCACGCCCCAGGAGGGATGGCTCGAAGGGCAGGGTCCTCTGGTGGCAGCCGTACCACGCGCGGTCCGGTAGGCAGGGTTAGACGTGGATTGGCAGCTGAAAACCCTCATTAAAACAGAAAGTACTCACAGAGCTTTTTCAGTGCTCTTTGTCCCGTTGGAGTCTCATTTCCCAGGAAGAGAGATGATTTAGAAAAATAGGATCAGAGCTCTCAGAGTCTTTTCATCACATAGAATGTTCTTTCTATCTATTTATCATGTCCCAGCGTTTCCCCTTAAATTCCACACTAATCCTGTGATTTTATTTTCCAGATACTTGGTCTGGTATTTTCCATGGTCTTGTACTGCCAGATCGGGAACAAGTGAACCCAGGGATGTGTCAAGCTCCCATCAGTCAAACTGCTTTAAAGTCTTGCTTTGGCTTTGTGACTAAATATTTGAGAGCTGTATATGTCAGGAGCAGCTGTCCTATTAAAACGCCTCATTTCGCTGGACCACAGATATCTTCCAGACATAGTGAACAGATTTAAGATTCGAGTGACACAAGGAAAATGACACGAATGTGCATTTTTACTCAAAATAAAACTAACATTGTTTACATCGGTGCTTTTTCATGTCTGATCATTGCGTTCAGGTGTTGGTGTGCTCGAAACGTCCGTCTGGAGCCGCCCAGTGGGGTGACCTCATCCCCAGGTGACAGGGCCGTGCTTTGTCGGGCATGAATCTGAGATTTCGGGAGCAGCGCTGTCTGTTGTGTGGTGTATCAGCCATCACTGCTGAGAGCGGATTAAATCTCAAGTTGAAAGGTTCAGAGTGGCCCAGATAAAAGAGCCACCATCTCCTGTATGTCTGTACCAGAATCTTCTCATGGTCTCTCCTTTCTCTCTCTGCTGTGGGCACGAGAAAATCTGGGTGCTGTCTTTCCAGCCACTGAGGCTCTGGTACCCCTCTGGATCTTCCTCTGGGACATAATGTAACTGCTTTTGTCTTTCTAGGTCTTACAGACATTTTTACATTTTACTTGCTACTGAGGTACAATTACACACAATAAAGTGAACAAATCTTGAGTGTACGCCTGTGTGAGTGCCATGCAGATGGAGACATGGAATGTTTCCAGCGCACGAGAACGCCCTGCGTGCCACCTCCCGGCGCGTGCAGAGCCGCAGCAACTTGCCAGGGCGGGCAGCACACATGTACATCTCATCCCGGCTAACTGCGCTCAGTGACGTCACGTTGTGGCTTGAAATCCACGTTGGCGGGAGTATTCACACCACAGACAGTGGCAAACGCTATAAATCAGGGGGTTTTGCTTCTTTGAGAGTTGGTTGTTAAACATTTACCAGTACACCACTGCCCTTCTCAGCAAAGACCTCCCCAGAGGTAGCCGCTCTTCTGACTTCTATGACCATAGATTCGTTTGGCCTGTTCTGGAACTTTCCATAAAGGGAACAGTAAGTAAGCTGTGGCTTGTTTTGCTCAACATTCTGTTTGGGAGATGCATCTGCATTGTTGCAATGTAGCTCATTCCCGTCGCGCGTGAGATCCGCTGTCCGTGAATACACAGCACGGAGCGCGTGTCCACCCTCCTGTTGGTGGGCTCGGGCTGTGCCTCCAGTTTGGCGCGAGTTTGAACAAAGCTGCTGGAAACGCCCTCTGACGTCTTTTGGCTCCTGCAGGTTCTCGTTTCTGGGTGGACAGGGAGGGGTGCGTTGCTTTGTAGACAACATTTAGATCTAATAGATTCTGTCAAGTAATTTTCTGAAGTGGTTGTACTGGTCCACACTCCTTCTAGAGAGTAGGGTATACTCAGCCTCTGAGAAGGAGGATAAGGAAGGCAAGCAGTTATCACCCGGTGTATCAGTGGGGGCAAGGAGCGGGAACACGGGGGCCCTGGGCTAGTTGGGCACCCCCATTCTAGCTCCTCTGTTAATGATAAACACGCCTATCTTTCTCCTAGGAGCTCTACCAGAAACTGTGCTTTCTTATCTCGTTTCTTCTCACCATGTCCTTATGGGGTAGACAATATGGACAGACACTATGGGCAGACGATTTTCCCCCAGGCCCTGGTCATGAGTCCTGCTGTGTTTGGCTTTCCTGTGGGATGTCTATTACTAAGCCTGCCCTATTTTATCATAATTGCCTGTTCATATACTGGGACTCCTCGAAGACATCGATCGTGTCTTGTCTTCACGGTCCAGTACCTGCCACAGGGCTTGGAGGATATTGGGCACTCAGTAAACTGTAGCTAAGAACTACACTTAGATTTACTGAGAACTTCCTGTACACCACAAATATTGTGAGCACTTTTCATAGAGCTGCTCACTTAACCCAGAACCACCCTCCAGGCTGGTACCATAATTAGACCCACTTTGCTGTCGAGGAAACTGGGACTCAGTGATGTAGCTACTTTCTCAGCCTGCACAGCCTGTTAGAGGAGGGGCTGTGACTCAGCCTCGTGGACCCGACGCCTGTGCTCCTTATGCTGTGTCATCACCCTGCCTGACGCTGTTGTTGGGAGAAATAGACAAGGAAATGAATGTGGAAGCGCTTTTTCATAGTGTCAGGCACATAGCAGGGTATTTGGTGGTAAAATCAATGATATAGAGACCGCGTCTGTCGGGCAGGCAGCAAAACGCAACTCTCTGGCTGTTTCAAACAACAGGAAGATAACTCAGGGCACAGCTGTCTCAGTTGGCTCAGCTGCCACAACAAAACGCCACAGGCTGGTTGGCCTCAGCAACAGAGGTCTCTTTCCTCACCGTCTGGAAGCTGCTAGGGCAAGACCAGGGTGCCGGCAGGTGGGTTCCCGCTGAGGGCTCTCCTTCTGGCCTGGGTGGGCGCCGTCCCACCATGTCCTCTCATGGCAGAGAGGGAGCTCTTTGCTGCCTCCTCCTGTAACGACGTTGATCCTATCAGATCAGGGCTCCACCCTCGTGACCTCGTTTAATCCTAATTACGTCCTTACTGCAAACACAGCCACACTGAGAGTCAGGGCCCAAACAGAGGTATCTGGGGGGACACAGTTCAGCCCCTGGCAGCTGTTTACACGGGTGATGGAGGAAGTGAGAAGCCAAATGGGATGGCAAGCTAACCCAGAGCTTAGCAACAGTAGGAAGGTGCTGCCACCCTTAGGACTAGGGCACAGAGGGAGCATTTCCAGAGCCCAGGATCCAGGCCACCTCGAGGGAGATGCGGCCGTGGCTGGACCACAGTCAGGCAGGACTGGGAGCCATGGGTGACGCGGCAGCTGTCAGAGCAGAGAAGGGCAGTGCCCCTGCTTCTCCTTCCCACCCCTCCGACCCTTTGCCAGCACCTCCCATTGGCTGAACTCGCCTGGAAGCCAGAAAACAGGGGAGCCTGGGAAATGCAGTTTCCTCAGAAGAAAAGCAAAGCAGGACCAGGCTGCGCAGCTGGAGGCCATCACAGCCCAGGGGAACGGGGAGCCGGGCTGCGGGCGCTGACAGCCGTGGGAGCGCAACCGAGATTAACGCCTTAGTGCCTTAGTGAGGAATCATACAAAGTTGCCGGGTTCTTTCTCTTTTCGCTAAAACTCATAGCATTTTACGGATAGAGAGGACTTCTTGTTCTTGTTCTTAACTGAACAATCTCTCAGTTGTTGCCCCTCAGGGACATTTGGCAACGTTTCGAGACATTTTGGGTTGTCAGGACTCGGGGAGAAGAGGGTGTTACCACATCTGGAGGGCGAGGCCAGGGACGCTGCTAAATGCTTCATGGTTTCATGATGCACACGAACAGGCCCCAGAACAAAGACCATCCTGCCAAACGCCCACACACGTGGCGCTGCGTTTGAGAGACCCTGCTCTGGGGACTCCGGTCTGACCACACAGATGCTCATTACCGAGGGAGCCAGAGGAGGCCAGGGTCATTGGGGCCGGCCCTGAGGGCTGGTGGGCTTCACAACCTCTGCCAGTCACTTAACTTGACTTTCCTCAACTGCAAATGAGAAATTTTATCTGGAAGAAGATGTGGATTGCTCACGACGGTTCGGTGGGGTTTCAATTGTGGTCTTTGGTACTGAAGGTGATTATGAGGAAAGCTTCCACTCTGCGGGGTGTTAAAATCAGACCTAAGAATCAGCCCACACTTCACATTCCTGCCTACAGCAGACCACGATTTTCAAAGACATTAACTTACTGGAGAATCATGGCGAGAGCAGCTAAAGGGACTCTCACCAAACTGATACTTCAGTGTAGATGGAAGTGTTTTTCCAATTGAGAGAAATGTAGGGCTCATCATCATTATGTGTAAGGCTGTACAACTGCACTAATTTAGATGTCAGAAATTTATATTAACTCTTGCCTAATGCATCTCAAACCCGCCGGCTTCTCCGCTTCCCTGTTGCTGCCGTCCTCGCGGATTGCTCGCCGTCCCTCTTGAGTAGAAGCAGTTAATGGTCCACTCAGCATCCTTTCTTTCTTGTCTGCCTCATGGAGAGATCGCTGATTTTGTTGGAGTACAACGAGCCCAACTGAAATATTTTATTTCCCACCTGCTCCAGTGACATTGCTCTCTAACACGCCAGCCGACACACAAACGAAGAACACACCTAATTAGTGTTTCTTGTTCTCCCCAGCAGGTTGATCCCATTTTTAATTGATCTCGCAATAACATAGAGCATCTTTCAAGCAACTGAATTTAACCTCACTTGGCATTAAAGTAGAGTGTTATCATATGTGATGACAGAGACACCGCTGCCTGTGATCTGAACTGGCCAAGGGTCACACAGTTTGAACCATGCACGGCGTGGCTTCTCCTGGACCCAGCCTGGGAAGGAGGCCGGGCGTTCGCTCAGCCCCAGACAAACACAGAGAGCCTGCTGGCGCCGCGGGGCCTTGTCCACACGGCCTCAAGGTCTGTTTCTGGACTCCTTGTTTTGTTCCGTCCTTGGACCAATGCTGTACTGTTGGACTTTATGAGGTTTGCTATAAAATAGGAGAAACTCCCTCTCCTTGCTGCTCTTCTTAAGTGCTGGGTATTCTTTGCCCTGCGTTTCTGCAGGAATTTTGGAATCACCTTGCCGATTTCCGCACGCACACACACATACACGCACACTCCTACTAGAATTTTTATTGAAATCACTTGGAATCTATAGCTGACTTTGGGGAAAATTAACATCTTTACAATAGGGAATCTTTCTATCCATGATATAGTTATCCACTTATTTAGATTCTCCTTAGTTTCTCTTAACAATGTTTTAGAAATTTTCTGTCAGAAGTCTTTCAATTATTCAAATTAATAAGTAAGTTTAGCAAAGTTGCTGGATTCAAGGTCAACACACACAATTGTAATCCTATATACCAACTACAAACAAGTACAAATTGGAATTTTTTTTAAAGATATCATTTACCGAATCATCATGAAATGTCAAATATCTAGCAATAAATCTAATGAATAATTGCAAGACTCCTAACAGAAAATTCATAAAATATTAAGAGAAATTAATGCATACAGAAATATAATTTTTGTGTGTTGATCTTGAATCCAGGAACCTTGCTGAACTTACTAATTAATTTTAATAATTTATCTGTAGATTATCTTGCATAAGGATTTTCTATGTATACCACTGTGTCATTGGCTAATAATACAGCCTTATTTCTTCCTTTCCAATACTTTCACATTTTTATTCCTTTGTCTCGCGTTAACTGAGATGTGCAGGGCAATGTTGAACAGCAGTGGTGTTTTCCGTGGGCACGCAATGTAGATACACAGTCACACGTCGCACGGTGACATCTGAGTCAACGATGGAACACTATACGATGGTGACCCCATGAGATTAGGACCATAGAGCCTGGGTGCGTAGGAGGCTGTCCCATCTAGGTTTGCGCAGGTGACTTGTGATGTTCGCACAATGAAATCGCCTAACGACATCTTTCTCAGAACATATCCCCGTCGTCAAGTGATGTGTGACTGTAGAGGATCTTTTACAAATTATAGAATTAGGACATATTTCTGCTAGCTCCATTAGTAACCAAAATTATTTTAAAATTTGGCATAGGACTAGGGAAGTATGTAAAGAAAAAGCCATTTTAGGTAACATTCTTGATTAGATAGTTCCCAAGTCTGGAAGAACACAGAGGTTTGGAGAAAGGGCTGGGATGGAGTGAAACAGGATTGAACAGCACTGGGGCTGGCAGCGCAGTGGAGACGGACCCGCGCCCCAGACGTCTATCTACCCGAGGACCTCGCAATGGGCATTGGACTGAAGGAAGCAGATGCTCAAACACATTTGTCTTATGTTAGCAACATGCACACTTC
Organism: Equus asinus; assembly: GCF_041296235.1. Lineage (NCBI taxonomy): Eukaryota > Metazoa > Chordata > Mammalia > Perissodactyla > Equidae > Equus > Equus asinus. The sequence goes on along the minus strand of NC_091811.1, from coordinate 69,830,300 downwards.
TCAGCAGGCGAACATTCAGCCGCTTGGAGAGCAGTCTGAGAGGAAGGTGACCTTTGCAGTGAAAACATCGGGGTTTGGATCCAGCTCCACTGCTGTGTAACCACAGGCAAGTGCCTCAGTCCTTCCGAAGCTGAGCTCCTCACCTGCAAATTGAGGGGAATGATTCCTACTTACTTATCAGGATCGTTATGAAGGAAAATGAGAAAATGTATGCATGTTGTGGGTTATATAAAAAATGGACAATAAATGTCAGTTTTCTGTCTCTTTTTGATTTGAATTCTTTATCATGTTGTATAATATTTATACATTATAATTATTTTATATTAATTTATATTATTTGCTATAATATTTTCATTTTGTATAATTGTAAAATTTATGTATATTTTATTTTTATAATTACATAATTTACATAATTATATTATTTACTATAATAGAATTATTTATATTATTTATCATCAGCTGTATAAAATTTTTGACGTATTAAGCTACATTCTTACACCTTGGTCCTTCTCTTTGCAGCCACCCCTAAGTTTCCACCCGCTTCGAGCAGACAGTAGGGACGCTGGAGGGAGAAGCAGAAATAACCCGTGGCCTGCCGCTCTTGCGTTGGGAAGCTTGCAGTTTTAAGGCGATGTCTTAAGCTGACGGGTTCTGCCCTGTATTCGCCTTTAGATGTGTTTTGTTTTGCTTCACAGTGTTTAAAATGTTTTAAGTAATTCTAGCACTTAAAAATTGAGATACTGAACGTAAAACTCTGGAAGACCTGGTGCCTCGGGGTCTGCTGGCTGAACTCCACAGGCCGGCCCCACGCGAGCTCGGCCCGTCTGGCAAAGCCCTGCGGGCTGCTCCGTCCGCGTGAGTGACCTGTGCAGCTTCTGGGGGCATCAGGGTTTGAGAGGCCTACCCGGGGACATGTGCTGAATCGAGGGTACAGGCGACTGTTTGAGAGAAGCGAGGGGCAGAGACGGGGCATTGCTGGCCCCTCGCCGGTTTAGATCAGATTCTCCTGGACCCAGACTGTGGGCCGGAGAGGACGAGGGGAGAGAAAGGAGAGAATGCGTGTGTGTGAACTTGAGCAAGACGTCCTGGCTCAGCGCCCGGGAGGGCGGGGGGGCAGCAAGGGCGGTGGGCCTGTGTAGAGCCGGCACGGGGGTTTCCAACACCCTCCTCCCCATGCAGGCACTGGAGAACAGAGAGAGTCTTGTCCTCCGCCTGGAGTGTGGCTTTGTCCCTGACATGGCCGTGGGACCCAACGAGGCCTTTCTCACGGTGCTCTCTCTATGCCAGCGTGGGGCCTGATGAACAGGAAGCAGCTCGGCCCCTCCAACCACACCCCCCCCCACCCCCCACCCCCGATATCCTGGCACTGAAGTTTCCAGAAACCTGCTCAGACTAAGTTTCTGCCTCAGTACCCAGTATTACACCTCCCCCTCCCCAGAGGCACTGAAATAGTCGCGTTCCTTTCTGTTTCTGTGAACTGAGAGTCCCGGCTTCTGCTCTTTCCTGACCCCTTGCCTCTCTGTCACCACAGCTGTCTTGAAACCCTGTCCTGGAGCTCCCGCACTCCCGCTGCCTCCCGTTTCTCCACCTCCTCTTCCACCTGCCTTCAGCCCTGCTCCTTCCAGCAAGCTGTCCGCGCTCGCTGCGCGCGCTGCCCTTTCAGTGGCTGTTCCATGCTCCATTACTGATGCTCATTCCTCAGGACTCCCTTGAATTTGGGTTCCTTAGGCATCTAGTCTTAGTCTTCTTTCCATTCTGCTTCCTCTTCTCTGTTGATCCTATTTCCAAGCCCCCAGCAAACTCTCAGACCTTCAAGTCCACAGTCGTGGTCAGGACTGCTCTCCTGAGCCCCTGAGCTGAATGTCACCTGCTAAACAGAGACGGCTTAGAGACGTCTGCTTCTCCCCCCACCTTATTTATTTTCATTATCGTCATTAACAAATACTTAGCATCCAAGAAGACATTTCTGGGTCATCAACATCTCCTCGCTATCTGCGACATCTGATCGTCACTCCTCTTTGTGGACCCTTCTGCTGTGTCTTCTCTCTTACGTTTTCTGTGCACCCCCATCTTTGTGTGCACCCCCATCTTTGAGCATACCCCCTTTGCGTGCACCCCCATCTTTGTGTGCACCCAAATCTTTGTGTGCACCCCATGCTGTGTGCACCCCCATCTTTGCGTGCACCCCATCTTTCATGCAGCCCCATCTTTACATGCACTCCCGTCTTTGTGTGCACCCCATCTTTGTGTGCACCCCATCTTTGCATGCACTCCCATCTTTGTGTGCATCCCTCCCCCTTTGCGTGCACCCCCACCTTTGAGTGCACCCCATCTTTGTGTGCACCCCATCTTTGCATGTATCCCCCTCTTTGCATGCACCCCCACCTTTGGTGCACCCCCATTGATGGTAACTATCATACTGTATTTCAAGGCTTTGTTTCCAAGTCTGCCTCTTTCATCTGATTGGGAACAATCTGAGGCAAGGAATGAGTCTTTTTTTTGCTTTATGCTCTACCCACACATAGCGTGGTACCTGACAGATGCTTGCCAACCAACGTTTATGGACTGAAAGAACAGGAAGTAGTACTTACATCTGAAGATGCTAACATCACCACATCCACAAATGAAAGTTGACAAGTCCTATGACTTAAGACCAGTTAACTTCACTCCAGGGACCTGGAGGGTGGAAGAGGCTGTCCTGTCCCGTGAGAGGCGTTCGTTCACTCACCACAACGGGCGGTGGTGAAGAGCCACAGAATCCAGAATCCAATTTGTCTGCATTCAAATCACGGCTTCACCACCTAGTAACTAAGTGACCTTGGGTGTGTTACTTACTTTCTCTGAACCTCATCCAAAAACCAAGGATAAAAAGAAGTCTCTCCAGGGCTGTTGTGAGATTAAATGAGACAGAGCATGCAAAATATTTGGAACCTAAGTACTCAGTGTGTTAGTCGCCATAATACCATCATTCTTATAAGAATAAGCAGGCAGCATCAGTATTTAAAAGTTCACTTATCAAGCGTTGCTTTTGATCACGAGGCTTCTTTACATTTGCAGAGAGTTTAGGGCCTTCAAGGACTTCATCTTCAAAGGTCTGAATTTTTGAAATGGATTTTGACGCCAGCTGCTCCACAGAATGATGAATCTCCTGCTCTGAATCTCTTTCCAAGGCTGCCGTCCAGCGATCATGTTAAGCACTGGAACCAAAAAGACGGGGCAGGGATAATGGGCCAGGAGCTGAGCCACATGGGAAACACAGAGTAAACCAAAGGGGTTTATTCCGGGAATCGCCGTGACATTACAGAGCTCACATCAAGCCGAGTGGAGAGACAGCTCCATCAGCTTTGCCGGCAAGGCAACACCCAATAAGTCAAGTCTACTTAACAGAATCTGAGCCCCCGTTGTCGCAAAGCCAAGAGCAACAAGTAACCAAGAGGAACAGGACATTGCACCTGGCTCCAGACATCTCCAAGAGTAATTTGTGACACTATTTCAAATGATTCCAGGAGAACATGTTGTTCTCTGAAGAAAGGGTGATTTTGGAAAACAGGTTAGGGTTCGTGGCAAAATATGAGATGAAAATGGTCAGGAATGTTATAAACAAGCAAGAAATCATTAGTAAGTTCGTAACTGGAAGTCATAATAACTGGCAATTGGACTTCTTTTTTTTTAATAGCCAAAAAAAGAGCTTAATACAGAGACAGGCGAGTCACACAAAGCAAGCCCAGTGAGTGCTCAGAAATGAAATGAGAATCACGTGTGTGACGGGCATCAGGATGTGGTGAGTTCTTGTGGGACCAGGAAAAGCAGTCTCTAGGGTCTGGGAGCTGGAACTGTGGGTTGTAAGTCAGACTGTGAGCCTGGCTCGGTGTGAAGCTGGCTAACCCCCAGTACCTTTTTTATCCTCATTAATTATCCCTCAGTGTTTTAAAATTCCCAACTTTGGAAAGCACTTTCCAAAGATCTAAAAATCCTTGCATAGAAAGAACAAGTTTCTGGTGGAGGAACCAACTTTCCTGGGAAGCATCCAGCCACAAAAAATCTAAAAATATCTTGGAAAGAGCATATATTTGAGAAATATAAAGCAGGACTTCTATTTTCCCCATTCCCCAGATTACTTTCACATGTAATTATCCTCTATCTTTATGGTGAAATGGTAGTAATGTGTGTCCTGGATAATGAACTGAGAAACTTGTACTTTTTAAGAAATTTGTTTTTAATATTTTTAGTTTTCCTGTAAAGATTGGCAGCTGAGCTAACATCTGTTGCCAATCTTCTCTTTTCTTTCTTCTTCTTCTCCCCAAAACCCCCGGTACATAGTTGTATATTTTTAGTTATGGGTCCCTCTGACTGTGCCATGTGGGACGCCGCCTCAGCATGGCCTTGATGAGTGGTGCCATGTCCGCACCCAGCATCCCAACCAGCGAAACCCTGGGCCACCGAAGCCGAGCTCGTGAACTCAACCACTCAGCCAAGTGGCCGGCCCTGAAACTTGTACTTTTCAGTGAAAGGAAGGAAGAAGAAAGGAACAGTGTTGGGATTGTAAGACCCTAAGTCTCCAAAGGAAAAGGGCTGTTCCAGTAAGACTTTCTGAGGCTGCTGGATTCAACTGCCATGTTGGATTCCCTGTCGTTGTCCAAAAAAAGTTGGTAAAATAATTAAAATTCCTTATGTGACTTATACAATCATCCCGGGGGGATGAAGGCCATCGTGTGGGAGAGGAAACTGTTGCAGGCACCGACGTTTATTTAGTCGAGGCCAGCTGTCTGTCAGGCTCGGGACCAGGCACTTCACAGGCTTTATCCCAAGTCAGCGTCTCCATACCGAGGCCTGGGTCCCAAGCCCAGAGATTCTGAATTAACTGGTGATTATAACGTGCAGCTGAAGCTGAGGACCGCGCCCTCAGAGACGTCGGGGAGGACCAGATCCTGCCCCCAGTGCCCTTTGCTCCCGCGGTCGAACCCCGGGCGTTTCCTCAGGCGTGTTCCCAGACGGCAGGGCTCGCCACCCTGAAGCACACATGTCCTTCAATGTCCCCCTTCGAGGCTGCGTACAGACCTCCTGGTCCAAGGTTGGGCCTGCCCGGGCTCCCTCCGGGACAGCCTCTCCGGACACGCGCGAATCTTCCGAGCCCTCGTCTCCTGATGGGGCGCAGCAGGCTCGCCCCAAAAGCCGCAACGCGCGGCTGTGCCTTCCGTGGTCTGATGCGGAGCGAGCATCCTCTCTGTAGACACGTGCCCGCGGAGCAGTGGCAGCAGCCTGGACGGTCCGGCGGCAGGCACCTCCCGGGGGTTATGGCGGTGCCCACTGCCCCGCCCGGCCCCAGGTCCCATCCCCAACGGCCAGGCATCGCGGTGAGGCCGCCACGCGCACAGCCCGGCTCCAGGAGCCCCCCTGCCTGTGGACAAAACGCCACAGGAAGGGTGTCTGCCAGGCTCAGGCTGCCCCGGGAACGCGACGGTCACACTCGGTGAACACCCCCTGCCAGGCTGAGACCGGGATGCGAACCGCCCGGGCTGTCCTCACCCACAAGTCCCCGTCCGCGTCCGCGAGTCCCAGGCCCGTGAGAGCCTCTTGGCGTGTTGCCTTGGTCCACAAATTCCGCTCCCCATTTTGCTCTCAGCGTTCAAAGCGCAGACGCCGGATGCTGGGTTTGAGATGACTCCCCGAACTGCAAGAGCAGCCGTGAAGCGAGCAGCCCAGGGGCTCGCCCGCTTCCGGGGAGGAGGGGTTCGCCGAGCGGTCCCCTTCTTCACCCCAATGTGTGTCAGATGGATGCCCCGCTCTCCCTGGGGAGGAGGGCGTGGGCCGGGGTGGTGTGGGGCGGGACCGAAAGGGTTAAACTAGCAGAGCTCCCTGAGTATGGGGGAAAATCAGGCCTGGGAGGGAGAACTTCTCCTAACACGCGTCGTTTGAAATAATATTTTAAAATGGTATTGTTTTAACTTCTACCTGAGGTATGGTAAATATTCAGAAAAAGGCCTACAGGTGTGAGGTTTTTAAAATGTGTGTTTGCTGCTACTTCCTCCAAAAGTACAGCCCAATTCTGCTCCCCTTGCATGTGGGCCCGACTTCCTGACCCATTTCTGACACGGGGGACGTGTTGGGAGCCGCAGAGTGACTGCTGAAGCTGGGTCTCCAAGAGCGCTGCGGCTTCCTCCTGGCCCTGCCGCCACTTGCCTGGAGGAAGCCGGACGCCCAGCTGTGAGGACACTCATGCGGCAGTATGGAGGGATCCGCGCAGTGAGCACTGAGGCCTCCTGCCAGCAGCCTGCCAGCCAGTCGTCCTGGAAGCAGACCCTCCAGCCCCAGCCGAGCCTTCACAGCCAATCGTACCAGCACCATTTAATAATTAAACCATTCTTTCCCACTGGTTTCTAGTCCTACCTCTGTCACATGGCAAGCTCCTATATTTAAATAAACATATAGATATGTTCCTAAACTTTGTTTTCCATTTATTTGATTTTCTTATCTATCCTGTTAGAGTATAATTCTGATTTAATTTCTATATGTTTGCAATTATAAGAACGGTAAAATGTGAATCCTTCCTTTTAAAATTCTTTCATTGAAATTTTTTGTCTATTTTTGCATTTTAATTCTTCTGTATAATTTGTAGGATGAACTTGACAATTATACTAAAAGAAAACTGTTGGGATTTTGGTCTTGCATTTAACTAATAGATGATTTTGGAAAGACTTGCCATCTTTATGAAATTAAATCTTCCCATCTCTCTCTTTATTAATCTATTTTATGACTTTCAATAAAATTCACCAACAAGACATAATGATTCAAAATGTGTTCACACCTAAATAACAGTGAAAAACACAGCAGAACTTAGAAAAGAAATAGACAAACCCACAATCAAAATCACATATTTTAATGAACCTTTCTCAGTAGTTAACAGAAGAAGCAACAAAAAAAAGTTTATAGAAAACACAAATAACATTATTCCTCACCTTGCACTAGTTGACATTTATAGAACACCACACCCAGCGAGGGCAGACTGCATATTCTCTTCAAGTACACGTGGGACATTTGCCAAAGTGGACCATATGTTGCCATACACAGTGAATGTTAATACGTTTAAAAAGACTGAGATCGTATTGTAGGTTTTCTCACCACAATGCAATTCAACTAGAAGTCAATAACAAGAACAAAAGTTCTAGAAAATTCCCAAATGTTTGGAAATTAAGCAGCATATTTTAAATGACCCATAATTTTAAAAAATCAAGAGAAAATTAGAAAATGTTTTGAACTAAATGAAAATATGATGTATCAAAATTGGCAGGCTGCAGCCACAGCACAGCTTTTAGGGAACTTCCATTTTCAAGAAGCTATAGAAAGAGAGAAAATTAAACTCAAAAAGTAGGAAGAAAAAAATATTAAATATAAAAGAAACATCAATAAAATAAAAACAAATATTTAACAAATAAAATTTTGAAAATGAGAAGTTAATTCTTTGAAAAGATTAATAAAATTGATAAATTCTAGCCGTATTGATCAAGATAAAAGAGAGGAAAACAATATCCAATACAAAGAATGAAAAAGAAGATACTTCCAACATTAAAAGGCTAATAAGAGATATTATGGGCAACTTTATGCCAATAAATTTGACAACTCAGTTTAAAAGGACAAATTCTTTGGGAATCACAACTAACCAAAACTACGGAAAAGAAATAGAACTTTAAACTCTTAGAAGTCATAAGTAGATTTAGCAAGGTTTCTGGACACACTATCAATACAAAACTGTTTTTCTATATACTAGCAACAAAGTGGAAAATGAAATGAAAAACTACACCCATTACAGTCCTATGGGAAAACATCAGATACATAGGATTAAATCTAATGAAAGATGTGTAAAAACACTAAGATGAAAGCTACAGACAGTATTGTGAGGAATTAAGGAAGTCATAAATAAATAGAGGAATAAATCATGTTCATGAATATATTCCTGTGTTTAAGATGAAAAAAATCAACACTAGAAAATGTCCATTCTTTCCAAACTGATCTATAGTTTCAAAGCAATCTCACTCAGAATCTCGGCATTTTTTAGCGGAAACTGATGAGCTAATTCTAAACTTTTGGTGAAGAGGCAAGACAATGCTCCAGGAGAACAAGGTTGCAGGACTCACACCACCAGAGATGAAGACTCATGTGACAGCACAGCGACCAAGACAGTGGGGCTGGTGGGAGAATGGACAAATGGGACCGCGACCCAGGACGTGGACTAGAGGCCAAGAACGTGCCATCTATGTGGAGTCCCTGATTTATGGTGACATTCTGCTGCCATTCAGCACGTGGACGGTGACGTTCCACCATCATTCGGTGAGTGGACAGACGGTGCCTCAGCTGAGGCTCTGTCAGAAGATAGAAACTGCACCAGTAATTCGAACAGAGAATTTAATATAAAGCGTTGTTCACCCGGTAAAGTGTGGTGAACCCCGAAATACAACCCGAGAATCTGCATGGTACAAGCGCAGGCAGCCACCGCCCGTCTGGCTGGAGGGCTGCAGGGAAGTCCCGGAAAGTTGGAAACGGTCTGCAGGCTGACGCTCAGCTCTGAGGGCGCTGCTCCGCTGGGCCTGTGCAATGAGCCTGGGAGGAGGCCTGTGGGGGTTCCGGGCCCCTGAGGAGGGAGTGTTCCTGCTTCTGCTGCCCCAGTGAGGAAATCCTGCTGGGTGCCATGCACAGAACCCACCGGCCACAGAAACCACCAGCCATGGAAGTCACTACCCACAGAAGCCACCACCCACGGAAGCCACTGGCCACAGAAGCCACCACACACAGAAGCCACCACCCACGGAAGCCCTCAGGGAAAAACCAACCAACCAACTGACACCTAGTCAGAAACAAGTGTCTTCCTTCTCCTCCAGTTTGGGAGCCTCTCTAACGACCCCTGTTGGTGGGCCTGATGGAAGCCGGCCAGCAGCGTGAGACAGGGGTGGGGAAGTCCCGGCCTCAGCATCACAGAGCAGGTGGGTTTGGAGCTGGAAGGGGACAACCTAACAGCTGGCATATGTAACGTTTGCAGTAATGGTCTTGGAGTGACTCTATTTCCATGTCATAAAGTATGGACTTTAACCACTATTTCAAACCAAACATAAAATTAATTCAAGATGGACCATAGACCTACATGAGAAAGAAATCAGTTTTCTGGAAGACAACAGAATATCTTTATAACCTAAAGATAGGCAAACACTTCTTAAACAGTCACAGAAGCCGTTAGCCCTAGAAGAAGTGTTTGAAAAATACACTTGGTTAAATTACAAATTTCTGTTTATTAAAAAATCATTAAAATGGTGAAAAGCCACAGACTCAGCAAAATATTCAAAATACATATAAATGATGGAACAAAAATAATATAATTACAAAAAGGATAGAATGAGAGATATAAAGCAGTCACTGGTCTATAAAGATTCAGAAATTTCACGAGGCAGATGCAGTCAAGTCCTTTAGCTCTGAGAGTGGGGACAGACTGTGATTAGAATCTAATTCAAAGGACTTACACCTAGTATGTAGAAAGAAGACTCTCAGATCATGAAGAAGAAGATGGGTAATTTAATTTAAAATAGGCAAAGACTTGAAGAGGCAATCTACAAGAGAGATGATCAAAACGCCCTATAAATACAAGCATCATTAATTATCAAAAAATTCAAATTAAAATCACAATAAGATACCACAATTTACCCACTAGGATTGTTAATTTCTTTTAAAAAAAACTGACAGTAATAAGCATTGGAGAGGATGTGGAGCACAGAAACTCTCTTACGTTGATGAGGAGTGTAAATTGGAGCAATCATTTTGGAAAACTGTTTGATCTGAAAAAAGCTGAACATAAGAGTTCTCTACAACACAAAGACTTCACCCCTGAGTATACACCTGACAGATAAAAATGCTTATGTGCACCAAACAACGTATGCAAGAATGCTTATAGTAACTTTATTTACAAGAGTAGAAAACTGGAAACAACATGAAAGTCCATCAAGATTAGAATGGATAAATAAATTTTGTTATACTCATACGATGAAACACTACACATCAACGAAAGAACAAATCACTGATACAAGAAGCAAATGGATTAAACTTACAGATGTAATGTTGAATGAAAGAAGTCAGATGCAAAGGCAGCGTGCCATGTTCCTCCACCTACATGTAATTCAGCAAAGGTTAGAACTAACCCATGATGATGGAGGTCAGGATAAGGGCTCACCAGGAGAAGCAGTGATAACTGGGACAGGAACAAAAGAGCCTTTGGGGTGATGGAGGCGCTCTATATCTTTTCTCTTTAGTGCACATCATACTTTAATCAACCATATTTGCTTTATGTTTACAAATCTATTTAACAATAAATTAATAAAGTAAAATATTTGGGACTTACTTTTGCCAGGATTCTCCTGTTTGTTTTATAGGTATTAATTTATTTACCCTTACAACAACCTCTCTTGGATGTGTGCATTAATATTTTTCATCAAAATGGAGATGTATTTTACCATTGTTTCCTGACAGCTTTTTCTTCTTTCTCTCTCTTTTCTCTCCTTGGACTCCCACAACGCACACATTGTTATGCTAGATGTTGCACAATAAATAGGTCTTTATGACTGTTCTGTTTTCTTCAGTCTTTATTTCTTTCTGTTCTTCAGATTGAATAATTTCTATTGATCTATTTTCAAATTCATTGATTCTTTCCTCTACCATCTCAAATATGTTGAGCCCCTCAAGTGGTTATTTCAGTTATTTTACTCTTCAATGATTTCTTTTTGGTTTTTTAAAATAATTTTTATTAAAAAATAATTTTTATGTCTTTATTTAGAACCCCTGTTCATCATTTATTGTTGTCATGCTTTCATTTAACTCTTTACTCATAGTTTCCTTTTGTTCTTTGAACATATTTAAAATGGCTCTTTTGAAGTCTTTGTTAAGTGTAATACCTGAGGACACTCAGAGACAGTTTATCGACTGCTCGTTTTCCTGAATGTGGGTTACACTTTGTCATAAGTTATTTGTTGAGATGTTGACGTTTCAGATGATACATTGTATCAATGCTGTATTCTGACATTTTCTTCCCTGAAGGTTGTCGTTGGTGCTGCTATATTTTGTTTGTGAACAAAAGTTACTAAACCAACTTCCAAGGCTGAGTTTATGAAATCTCTCTCTCTTTTGGTGTGTGGCCACTTGTGTCTCTGCCTGGTTTTTTTTCATTGTGGTCTGTTTTGATTTTTAAGTCTGGGCTCCTAGGGGTTTCCTCTGTAAGCACATCTTAGTCATCAGCCAATGACTGGATATTAGTTGTGCTCCCAACCCCCCAAGATGTAAGGCTTCCAATATCTGCTGATGAAGCCATGCGTCTGCTCTGTGTCTTGATCTGAAAAGTGGTTACCTGTGTGCATGCATGTGTATGATGAGTTGAGCTCTACCTTAGGATTTGTGCTCTTTAAGAAAGTTATACCTCAAAAAATGTAAATAAAAAGATTTTGTTGTTTAAGCCAGAGAGTGAACCACTTGAGCCTGAGGGCCAAATCTTGTCCATTGTCTGGTTTGGTAAACAAGGTATTACTGGAGGAGAGCCATGCCCATTTGCTTGCGTATTATCTGTAGTTACTTTAAAGCTACAATAGCAGAGTTGCAGCAAAGGCCACAGAGCCTGCAAAGCTGAGAATATTACCTCTCTGGAACCTTATAGGAAAAGCTTTCTGATGCCTGGTCTAAGCCATTGATATTTGGAGAAGCATAGACTAGCCTATCCTGAAAGGTTCAGTTACAAGTTTTAGGAGTGGAGTGGAAAAATAGTAAAAAATAAAATAAAATAAGAGCACCAGTTTGGGGTCAGTAGTCAGTGATTAGGAAACTTATGGAGGCTTTATATGTGGTGATCTATTTTATGCACTGGCAACATATTTGATTTCCACAGTAATTTTCAACACAGATGATGAGCCTAATAAACTTGAACTCCAGGGGAAAGATTGGAAATGTTAATAGTGTGTGTTGGTTGCTGTTGTCTGCATTTGGCAGGCTGCTAAAACAAAGATTTGGGAGCAGGAATAAAACAGAATAAAGAATCCAGAAATTCAGGTGCCAGTAGGGTTATAAAAGGCAACTGCTTCATAGTCACAAGTATTAACAGCGAAAAATAAGATTTTGACAACTTTGAAGGAAAAAAATTGAGTAAATCCCAGCCTTGCTGGCAAAGGTCAAGCTAAGAGTACTTTATGGCTTTCATACTCATTAAAACCCCTGAAACAATTAGTATTTTTTTAGTAAAGATTCAGTTAAATGTGGAATGCTTAATAGCTCACACCCAAAAAATCTATCAGAGCAAGAGAGATGAAGAGGGTAGCTTTCCCATGGAAGCCTGCTAGGCATGGAGTCCTTGCAGTTACTATTAAATGACGAGAAATAGGGACGAGGGGTGGGAAAGCAGAGGAATACTGTGATCTGAGGAGTGTCTCTTTAAAAAACCAGGTGTAGGTTATGGTACAAAAAGCTGACAAGAATTAGTAGAAAAGCTGTCTGTTAATATGTGAGACTGGCAATACTGGGAATGAAAGAGACTGTGCAAGACTTGAAACAATGCTTGAGTTCCAGCTGTCTCTGAGGACAAAGTGGGCAAGACAGTTGTTCAACCCCAAGTGGACCGTATTCCTCAATTCCTTTTTCAAATGTGGTTAAGGAGAATAAATAAAAGGGAAAACCTCTGAGCAGGAAGAGTCAGGGACCAGGGAGAACAGGAATGGGCATCCCCACCTAGAGATCTTAGACTTTGAATCTGCTGCCATGATGGGAAGGACTTTGAGCTGTCTCCCTCAGGGCAGAGCTGGACGTATGCTGCATGTGGGAAGGAGAGGGGACCGAATATTTGGCGACTGTAGGGGTGGATGCTGGTAGACGTTAATGTCCTTGACCTGTATTTCTAGTTCTCCTTCTTTCAAGCACAAGAACGGCACAAACTCAATAGGAATTTTCCTTCAGTCTGTCTCAGAACAGGAAGGAACTTGGAGCAGAGTCTAGCAGAATCTCAGCAGGCACAGCTGACGTGTGCCATCAACATCTAATGTGACTGAGAAATAGATGCTGGTCGTTGTAAGCAAATGGAGTTTTGGAATTTTTTGTGACCTTGTCAAACCTGATGAATGGCGTAAATATAATTTTTATTCTGCAATAAATCCTTACAGCAGCAATTAATTTAAAAAATGAAAGGGCATGTTTAGTGAAAAATTAGATGCTGAATTTCTGTTTCACAAGGAAGTAGATGATGAACGTATAACATGCACAAACTACTTTTGATTTACCACCTATCAGAGGGACCATGGTGATGTATATGACCACACGAAAAGCAAAACACACACATCTGAAGAAGCATATCACTCTGTGCTATGGTCTCAATGTTTGTGTCCCCCCAGATTCATGTGCTGACATCCTAACACCCAATGTGACACTATTAGGAGGTGGAGCCTTTGGGTGGGACGTAGATCATGAGGGGAGCCCTCATCAGTGAGATAAGTGTTGTTATAAAGAGACTCCCACTATGTGAGGACACAGAGATTAGATAACCAAAAAAAAACCCCACTTTTTTCTTTATTGTACATGAATATATGTTATTTTACTTTTTCAGAAGAATTTTATTTTTGTAAATACTTTTGGATAGAACTATTTTTTATAGGTCAACCATTGAAGTGAAACCAATTTATAGGTCAATAAATAAATGTTTAAAAATGATAATTTCCTCAATACCCCTTTCATTTCATGCTGTAATATGTCCCGCTTGGAATATTAAATTATGTGGTCACTTTACTTCTACAATTTTTATTTTCTATAAACATGTATATGTTTTTTGCTTTCTAAATCTAGCCTCCATCTATTTTAATCTCTTACATTTCCCTGCTTTTAATGCTCTGAGTTGTACTATGAAACCTTAGATCTTCCAATTCACTAATTCTCTCTTTGGCTATATCTAATACGCTGGTTAACCCATTCATCTTGTTTTTAACATCAGCTGTAATATTTTCCCTTCTAGAAATACTATTTATTTCTTTATCTAATCTGCTTTTCTTTGATAGTAGTCTTATTTCTTTAGAATTGTAGTGCTTTCTTATATCTGTAACCATTTTTTTTTCCTTTGGTGATGAAGACTGTTCCTGAGCTAACATCTGTGCCTATCTTCCCTCTCTTTTGTATTGGGTCACTGCCACAGCATGGTTGATGAGTGGTGTAGGTCTACGCCTGGGATCTGAACCCACAAACCCAGATTGCTGAAGCAGAGTGTGTTGAACTTAACCACTATGGCACCGGGCCAGCCTCTAACTGTTTACAATATATTAATTTTTTATTCTCTTTCAGATTGTTTTTATCTCAATTTCTTGAGCTTCTAGTTGTCTGTTGACCCTTGCTCAACTGTTTCCTCAGTGTGTTTTATACTTCTTCTTCTTCTTCTTTTTTTAACCATGAGCTCATTTTTAGAAAAGTTTAGTTTTTTGTTCCTTGTGTGCATCTCTTTGTGTTTTGGGTTGTGGGAGCTTTCCAGTGACAACATCCATCTGGGACAAACTGATATTAGTTTTTGGGCTTGGGTGTTTTCAGATGATTTTGGTAGTATAGATTTCAAATTTTAACATTCCCTCGTAAATTCAATCCCAAATTCTCAAGGGAGACTTTTGGCTCCCAGATCCTAAATGGGGACAACCAACGACCCTGCCCTATCTCTGAGTGGGTGAATTGGACTAGCCCGCCTTCTTATTCTTCTGCCTTTCTACGGAGAGTGCAGTACGTCGAGGATGGTGGCTTGACCTGGGAGTTTCTGTTACATTCTCCCTCTGAACATGTCCATGGCATCATCTTTAATTCTATGTCCCGAGAGTCCGAGACCAGGAACACCTTCAGAGAATTATCAGAATCAGATCAACACTTACCCTCTGGATTTCTGCACAGAATTAACTCTCATGAAGGAGACTACAGAGGCTCTTTCCTCATCCTTTGCTCCTTTTTGTGGACACTGTCTAGAGTGCGCTGGAAAGACCTGTATTAGCATTTACCTCATTCTAACATAAAAAATTATTGTTTTCGTGTCCATGTCGCTGACTAATGAGATTTTCAGGACTGTGGGGTCAGGGATTATATTTTGTTTATCCTAGTATTTAAAACATTTGGTGTAATATGCAACAAATTGCCAGTTTTCAACAAATTCAATAAATATTTTGGAATACATGAATGGAAGAGAGACACCAGGAAGACTATCCTATTGGGAAATGAAGAAAAACAAAACCCTTTGTCACTATTGTGTTTTGCATCTTTTATTCCTTCCCTTTGCCTCCACACTGTTCAGCCACTTTGGGATTGCAGCACCCGTGTCTTTCTCCCTTAGTTTGTTTCCTCGATTTACACTAATTGTGTCTTCTCCAACCCTGCTTCCTCCCTATGCCCTCTCCATAGGTTCCCTCATAAAAAGTGAAATAAAAAAATCATGGAACACTAAAATATTTTTCCCTTTCCCTTTAAAGTATATATAATGTATACTTCCTAAAATCTAACGATATATAATAGCCAAGTATACAAACAATGATACCTAGAAACCATAATTTTAAATGAAAGCCTTTTTTAGGTATTATATTGTCACTGAATTGCATGGACAGACTTTATTTGCCACCTCAATGAGCAATTATCTTTCAAGCATAGTCATTTTACAACTGTTTAAAAGTATTTATAAAGCCATTACAGGTCAAGTAAATATTTCTGCAAACTGAGCTACCATGGTTCATTGATTACCATCCTCTAGGAACTTGACCCTTTGAAAGGGGATAAAAGGCTCAGGAAATAAGAACAATTCCATTTATTCCCTTAGTAATCTTATCAATGGGTGGCATCAGATGTAAAGGAAAGCTAATATTTTTAAGAATTGAAACATTATGCTCTGACTCACAAAGGAAACCCAGGACGATGGGGACCATCTTGGACATGACCGTGAAGTCAGAAATGTCCTTCTTCTGTGCTGCCTCCTCCTCCTTCCTATCTCTTTCCCCACTGCCCTCTTTCCACTGCTGCTCCGACCCTCTTCTCGCCCTGTGGTCACACTCTTGGCGCCCATGTCTGTGTTTCAACCTTATGTCTATTTTTTCTTTTAATTGACTGCTCCTCTTTATCTTTTAAGGTGTTAGAAAATAAGGCTGAGAGTCCTACAAAACGGCAATGGTACTTTGCGGACCCAAACAAATGAATGTTTAGTATTTTGGGCACCATGCCAGGATAAGGGAGGTATTGGGGGCAGGAGGACATGCCCACATTGCTTAAATAACATGCTGGCCTCCCATTTACTCATGAATTAAATCGTAAGTTGATGACTAATAAACATAGTAAAATAAGTTTAAGTGTATACTCACTGGACAGCCAGCTACAGATTAGTTTTCACGGACACTTGCTTGACTATCATTCAAAAGTATAATCAGAATAAAAATAGAATCAAGCTAGACTGGGGGCTTGCTCATCTTATGATCACAATAATAAATGTTTTTACTTATTTAATTTAAATAAATAAGGTTTAAGTGTTTTAAAAGATACAGTGGTATAAATATTTAACTCCATTTTGCAAAGATAGAAGATGAATCATTCAACAAACATGTGATGTGAATAAAATTTGGCAAAGGGAAGATGTTAGGCTGTGACTGTGTACAGGCACTCACATGCCTGGTGATGGTGTTGATGGAGCAAAGTCGGTTCCTCCGGATCTAGTGGAGAGGAGGCACAGGCACCCCCAGCCCCCAGGTCAAATCCAGCCCATGCTCGCCCATTCTTCCATGGCCTATGAGCTGAGAATGGCTTTTACATTTTAAATGGTTGGTAAGAGAACAAAGAAGAAAATATTTTGTGACATGTGAAATTATATGAAATATAAATCTCAATGTACATAAATAAAGTTTTATTAGAACACAACCCATTTGTTTATGAATTGTCACTGGCTGTTTTTTTGCAAAATGGCAGATTTGAGTAGTTACAATGAAAGCGCTTGACCCACACAGACTAAGGTAATTACTCCCTGATCCTTTACAGAAACAGCTTGCCAACTCCTGTTGTGGAGCACGAAATGAAGAAGATAAACTGGAACACGAGCTACCAAATTTCCAACACTCTAGAGCAAAGACTAACTTTTCAGTCCACAAAAGAATTTTTGTGTAAGGCTTAGGTTCAGTACATTTTAATGTCTGGAAACTCATCCAAGATTAATATTTTTAGGGCTTTCTTTGGGAAGCATAGAATTTGCAGTAATATCTTCTCCCTTCAGATCTGATTTATTTATAAAGCATGGTCATTTCATTGAAAAATAATTTTCCTTTTATTTTAATTATTTCATTAAGGGTCTACAGTGACAGATTAGGGATACAAAGATGGATAGAGTTGGCCCTGCCTTTGAGGGGCTGACAGCCAAGTGGAGAAAGCAGACATGTAGACACTGGCTTGCAGGTTTTTTCTCCAGTTTTATTGAGAAATAATTGACATACATCACTGTGTAAGTTTAATGCATACAGCATGTTGGTTTGATTTACATATATTGTGAAATGATGGCCACAATAGGTTTAGCTGACATCCATCTTGTCATATGGATACAATAGAAAGAAAAGAAAATAATTCTCCTTGTGATGAGAACTCCTAGGATTTACTGTCTTAGCAACTTTCCTGCATCACACCGCAGTGTTAGCTACAGTCCTCATGCTGTGCATCACATCCCCAGCACTTATTTATCTTAGAACCGGAAGTGTGTACCTTTGACCACCTTCCTCCAATTCCACGCCCCCAACCCCCAGCCTCTGCTAACCACAGGTCTGATCTCTTTCTCCATGAGCTTGGTGACGGTTTTGTGTGTGTCTGTGTGTGTGTTTTTAGATGCCACATGTCAGTGAGATCATACAGTATTTGTCTTTCTTTGTTTTTTTTTAGTGGCTGAATAATATTCCATTGCGTATTTTTCACCACAACTTCGTTATCCACTCATCCATCCATGGACACTTGGGTTGTTTCCCTGTCTTGGGTCTTGTAAGCAATGCTGCTGTGAACGTGGGGCACCGGCATCTTTCGAGTTCGTGTTTTTGTTTCCTTTGGATGTATTCCCAGGAGCGGGATTGTTGCATCATATGGTATTCCTATTTTTAATTTTTTGAGGATGCTCCATACTGTCTCTATAGTGGCTGCACCAATTACCTTACAGTTTAATAGAGACAGTTTTCCAACATAGGTCAAAGCGCATATAGACTTCCCTCCTTCCAATCCGTTTCTCACCCAGCGTTCAGAATGACGTGACTCATGATGCACACATGACCCCACCACTCCCTGCTTTGATCTTTCAGTTGCTGCCCTCCTGATTTCAGGATAAACTGCAAACTCCTGAGTGTCGCAGTGCGGGTCCTTCAGTTCCAGTCCCTGTAATGCTGCCACCTCGTCTCTCGACGCTGTCTTCCTCCCCACACGTTCCCCCTGAATGTCCCTGTTCCTTTGACTGTAAGCCTTTGCCCTCCTTTCCTGCTCTTTCTCTGCCCAGAGCTGGTCTTCTGCCTGGCTGCTGGGAGAGGACCCTCTCTGATCAGTCAGAGCTCTACAGGCCCCCGTCTCAGTGGGGGGTTCAGAGTTGGGCAGAAGCCAATCCTGTGACGGATAAATCTAGGATTCCTGGTGGATTCCTGGTGGAACTGTTGGGACAAAGCTGTACTTTTTCTGTTGCAGTTGCTAAGCTTGTAGGATCTAAGTCAAAACCCCCTCTGACTTAATTATATGAACCACTTTTCTTCTTAAGCCAGTTTGAACTGGATTTCTTTTACTTGAAGCCAAAAGATTTCTAATAGAAGGGCCCTCACAGAAGGCTGACATGTAAGCTGGATAGAGAAGAGCAGCGTGAGTTCCCAGGTGGAGCAGGGGAAAGGCAGTGTTTACACACGGAATGTGTGTCCTTTTCAGAATGAAAAACTTAGAACCATTTTTATGAGGCTTCTGAATCCCTGCTTAGAAAGGCGATTATTCTGTTTAATTTTTTAAAATTTCTATGGATGTTTATCTCTCAAAAAAAGGTAAAAGTTTGACGAATCAGTCTGATGGTTTTGTAAGGATCCATATCGATGGGAACGCGTCTATTGCTTTCACTTCCCGTGATGCCCCTGGCTGACTGGCTTCCAGATATAGAGCTAGAAAACCAAAAATTTCATACTAAAAATGCAAAAAAAGTAAAATGGAAAATGCCCAGTACTAAAAATCTAACAAAACAAAATTCTCAGAAGGAATTCTCGAGGAACAATGCGCATGTTCCTATCTTCTATCTGAATTCCCATCATAAGTTTATTTCACGAGGAATAAATAGAAACAGAGAAAACCCATGCCTAATTGAACTCCTAAATTAAAATAAAATCTTCAGTTCGTTATAGTTTTAAGAGGATCGGAGTCTTCTTCTGAAAGGTATTGGCTCATGGGACACTGCCACATTTGCAGAGGCAAAATTCGTTAGCCAAGCAGTTTTTTGGCAAGTACGTTTGTTCTTGTGTGAATCTGTAAGATATAATCATGGAATGAGAAAGCTAAAGACACGCCAGCAAGGGGGACAACAAGCACAGTGGTGAGTGTTCCCGTTGTGTCCCTTTTCTCACAATTACTTAGACTTTGAGCATCAACAGCACTTTCACGTCAACTCTAGTACCCTCGATGGCTCCCACTTACCTTGAGATGAAGATGGACTCAGTTGGCAGGAGAGATTTTCTATAATCTCGCTCCAGGCTGCCTTTGGAGAGTGTCCCCACTCCACTTCCTTACAGAGTCAGGGTTCTTAGATTCCACTGAAAATTCTACGCAGGCATCAAAAATATCTTTTTATGGTTATGTAAGTGGTTACAGGTCCTTTATAGAACATTTGGAAAAGAGAGAAAAGTAAAAAGAAAGCAAAAGTTACCACAATCCCTTCATCCAGAATGAACTATGCTGAACATTTTCATGCCTTTTCCTCCAGTCTTTGTTTTTATATTTATCTTTTAGTAATTTTTCTCATGCTGTATCCTAGCATTTTTTCCTTCTAAAATTATGGTATCAGCAATTTCCAGCACCATTTAAGGCAAATTTGGAAACTTTGTCTTATTGGCTGTGTCGTTGCGTTGAGAGGGCAGCCTGCTGTGGGGAATGCAGGCTGCTCCTCATAGGGGTCGTAACTGGAGGATCCTGAGGTCGTGAAGCTCTTCACTGAGGGGCGTGACTCTGCAGAGGGGATCTGGGCTCCCGCTGGGGTTCTTTTATGAGGTGTGTGACCCTGAGTTTATTCATTCCCTCGTTTACTCAGCAGGTATTTAGGGACAGCCAGCTATGAGCCAGGCAATGATCGGGAGATGGTGAGACAGCAGGAAATAAGTCAGTTCCTCCTCGCGCCTGGCAGAGGAGCAGGACAATAAACAATTCGTGATGTTGGGTAGTGACAAGCGCCATGTGGGGACTTTGACGGACGGAGAGCAGGCAGGCCCCCAGCTCAAGGGGCTCTGGATGAGCAGAAGCACTTCATCTTATTCATGGTACATCCCTATGCAGACAGGTGCCCAGGGCATCATGGTGGAATAACCAGTTAATTTATGTTATCAACTGGGATAACTTATATTATCAAATGTAAGTAAATCACTAACCAAAGTTCTGCAGATGGCAATGTGCAAATTTCTGGAATGAGTCTGCTTAAATTTAACAAAACTTCACAGCAGAGTTTGCCTCATTTCAAATGATTTTTTCACTTTTTTAATATTCTGCTTCAAGAGAAAATCAATTGCTTTCTCAAGAAAATTTGTCACCAAAATTATAAAAACAATGGAATCAGCAGGAAAGGGGGCCAGCCGTTACCATGCTTCTGATTCATGAAAATTAAATTATTTTTGTGCACGTGTTTCAGTGACATCAGCTTACAGAAACCTCGCTGGCTTTCTTGCGACTGCTGGCTGAGGTTCAAGAATTGGTGGCTCAAAATGGCGAGAAGAAACCTAAAAGGGCAGCCCCGTGGAGGGTCCAGGGCTCTTGGCCTTGACTTCACAGCGCAGTGCGCGCCTTTCAGAACCATCTCGATGAGAGAGAGTCGTGCAGGGGAAAGTGGAGACCTGGCAGAGCGGGCTGTGTTTCCGAGGTGGTGTCGTCTCCGCATTTTGCTTCCCTGGGTGATGCTGCTGACTGTCAGCCGTGATCCGGTTACAGACGAAACACAAGCTGGGTTTCTAACTCATCAGTCATGGCTCGTCCTGCTTGTGTTGTGACTCATAAGAAAGACGCAGGACCTTATTTTGGTGTCGCCCAGCCAGGACGGAGCCCACAGCCTCTGTTGGAGACCACAGCTTCCCCCCGCCGGGTGTGGACGTCAGCCCCTGTCGCACAGCCCGCAGCAGCTGGTGTTCAGACGCGGTGCCCGTGTGTCTCGCTGGGAAGAGCATTGCGTGGACTCTTCTGTCCCCGTCACCAAGAGAGTGCCCGAGCCGGGAGCAGTCAGTCGTGCGTGGTCAAGCTGAGGAACAGGTGCCGCGCTCTGAAAGTGAGCCCTGTCCAGCCGCAGAGGAGGTCATGTGCAGTCTCCTCCCAACATCGGGAAGTCACTGCAGGGCTAGCGCCAGCGCAGTCCAGGCGAGCGCGGCCCAGGGGAACGGCGACTTTGCAGAACAGCGTGCACTCTGCTCTGTGCGTCTGGACAAAGGCAGTGGAAAAGCCGGTGCTCACGAGTTCACTTGTGGTTTGTTCCGTCCCTGGACTTGATTTAATTTGAATGATAGTCTCCAAGCGGCATCCAGAATGTTGGTTTAAAATGTAAGTCACATCGGTCACTCCCCCACAACGGCTTTCCATTGCTCTTAAAGAATCCAAACTCCTTCAAGGTTCTACATGCCCGGCTCCCACGCTCCATCCAACACCGCCTGCGACCTTTGATGACCATCCTTTAGCCACTCTGCACGTTTTCTCCTGAGTCCCCGGTGCCTAGAACAGCCCCAGGGCATAGCTGGGGCTCAGTTTATACTTGTCGAATGGTTGAATGAATGAATGGCTCAGAGCTGTGGTCAATTTGAATCATCCGGAGAACTTTTAAAAAATGTTGATGATATCTGAAACCCACTCCTAGGGTTTCTGATTTAATTTCTGCTCTGAAGTGGAGCACTGGTATTTTAAAAAGTGTCTCAGGTGGTTGTAACGTGCAGGTGGAGTTGAAATACAGTGATCTGGAAGAAAGGATAATCATCGATACACCACGAAAGGGGCTCGTCGGACCCCTGAGCTCTCGCCATCGTGCGCTGTCACTGTCATACAATCCGATATATTCTCAAAAAGAGAATCTTTCCTTATTTATTGCTATGAGACCCTGTTAGATTTCAAATTCCTGGTAGGTTCTGGCTGTTATAACACAATAAAGCTCGATTTACTTTGGTTTGCTCTGGGCTAGAATCACTGGGTTGGGTTTCTGGACGTTTCCGACGTGGAGAAGGAAGGGCCTTTGGATCTGGTTCATACACCACGCTCTGCTGATTAGAAATGTCTGGGTCGCAGCCAAAGGCGTCGTCACTGTGGCCGCAGGACTGTTGCAAACAAACCCCAGCCCCGGGCGGATCTGAAGTTCAAAGCTCACTCAGATGGGGAACGCTTATTAAAGAAAATGTTGTCTGTGCTCAGAATAATGGCCTGTGACTCGTCCAGCATTATTTTTCACCTAATCGGCTTCGTCTTCTGCAGAGCCAACTCCAGGGAGGAAATCTGGAGAGTCTGGCCTCGCATCCATAGAGACCAGATGGCCGGCAGGTACGGAGCTGGCTTTGTAGTGGGTACACTGAACGAGAAGGACAGGCTCTTTCAGACGACAATGAATTTCCCAGATGGTCTGTGTGAGCTGCTTCGAGGTGGAGGGTAAAGGTTTCGAGTCACGTCATCCTTACTGTGAAGGGGATAAGTGGAGCCGGTGGGCTGCTCTTTCCGGCTGGAGCACAGCTGTCTTCTGAAACTGTGGACGCTGGAAAGAAGCTGGTTGGAGTCTGGAGGCAGAGAGTTACTGCAGCGTCTACACTGGAAGCACACACATGTGCTCTCTGCTTACAGGCACCCTTATGAAGGCGGGACGCCGAGGCCTTGATTCGAGTGTTAGCCCTCGAAGGATTCTTGTAGCTTCTGGGAGTGGGGAAATAGGTAGATCGGAGGGCACTCAGGCAACTTGCATCTTCCTTCCGCATTCCCTTCTCTCAAATACTCGTCCGCTGCGGTCCACATTCACCTCAACTCCCAAATCCAAGAAGTTCTTGAAAGAGAATTTCTTTTTCATAATGCATTTCAGGACAGAGTTGTCCTGACTGGTGTGGGGCTGTTAGTAACCTTCATTTACCCCTCTGAGTGGGACCGTCCATATGTTTCAGTGACGTCACAATCACACGTCTGATGGGTGTTTCCTCAGTCTTCTCTGCGGATGCACGTGAGCCGCCTTATCCTCCAAAATCTGAAAAATCTGAGTCCCAAAATACATCGGGCTCAGGTTAGGAATGCACTTACTCAAACTGCTCAATTTGCATGAGTTAAAACACTCACTAGGGTTGGTGGACTGGCGATACCATACCAGGTGCTTTTGTCATATCGTGCCAAAACACGACCACAGCCGTGGCTGCCCCCAGGGACACTCCTCTGAGATGGAGGAAGAGAGACTGGGAAGACCTGCCTATAAATGGCTCCTAATTTGCAAAATAGAGGGATGCGTCTGGGACATGTACAGAAGGCTCTTCTTAGCACGCTGGGGCCGGTAAAGTTGGACTTAACATGAAGTTTTCATCTTTTTAGAATTATTGTTGTTCTTTTGGCAGTCCTCAAGCCAAACGCTGAGTGAAGACTGTGATAAGATTTATGTAAACATCACAGAGAAAAAAGAATTGGCCGAAGATGGTCAGTTGAACTGAGTTTGAGCTGGCCTTGGGTCGTTATTCTGGACTGACATGTAACAGATTTATTTGGACTAGATTTATAAGCTCCTTTCCTATGAAGCGGTCAAAGTTGGAAAAAATGAGTTGATTGCTTTGATTTTGCCTATTTGGAGTCAGTTAGACAGATGCATTTGCCTGAAAACAATTAATGAGGTTTATTTCCAACTTAATCCAGAGGCCTTAATATGAAGAAAACACGTGCACACACAGCACACACTCAGTTTCATAAGTGGAACTTTTTACAGTACTGAGCTCAGTTGTAACATCTGAGACAAGAACAGACAGTGACCTTTTTGTGACGGTTCATCGGTTGGTTAGATTGTGGTCAGTTGGTGGTTGACCATCGTGGTGACAGATCCCAGAGAATCTAAGCAGGAAGTTGAATTACAATTCGAGAGATGACTGGCTCGGGGTCTCCTCAGGGTGTGCTCATCATTAGGACGTCCACTATGAAGACCGTTTTTTCACATGACGTATTGAAAGCTACGGTAAGCTTACAGATGTCGTAGATTTTGTTCCCTGTGCCCCCTGTAATCTTGGAGAGTGTTGCCCTTTTGGAAGAACATAGGTGTCCTAAAAGCTTTTGGCCATCACCTGCCAGTCCCTATGTTTCACAGACGAGGAAGTGGAGAGTGTTTTCATTTTGCCTGTTCTGTGTTGAGCTGATAAAGTCCCAGGAAACAAAGTGAAATTGGTTGTGACTGTGTGCTCTTCTCGTCCACTTGAAACCCACTGGAGAAGGCCCTCTGCTCCTAGGCATCGCAGAGGAGGAAGCCTCTGCAATGAGTTAAATGTTCTTATTGTGGGAAAGTTTCCCATCATGCCATAGAACACCCGTCACCAGAATCAGTTAATTATTGAAAGCATTTGGTTTATCATTTCGTCTTTTTGGAGAACACAGAAGGTCCTGTAGGGCCACGTTGGGTGTGTTTTGCCGAGACCCTGATCTCTTTTGTGGTTCCCCAAGCCTCCAGGAGTAGGCAAGGCGGGGTGCTTCCTGTCATCTGTGTGTGCAGATGAGGACGCTGAGCCTCAGTCAGGCTGACGGACTTAATGAAGGAGTTGATCGCGAGTTAGGACTTGAGCCCAGTTTTTCTGTGTCTCCATCTTTCCACTTTACCGTTCTTTTGAGCGACGGATGAGCTGGGTAATAGAAGGTTCTAGTTCCAGATTCGCTGGATGTTGACTTCTTCTCTCGAATTTGCAGCATATGTAACGACTCCGTGGGCGTGTGACCCACTCCCGAGCTGGTCCCAGCCTTGCTCAGCTCCGCCCTCACGACCTGGTGACAAGAAGCCAGAGCCCAGGAACGCGTCCCAGCTTCCTGGAGCCCAGTGCCCCTACGCCAGAGTGCAGTCTGTTTAGCTTATTTATATTCTTTTCCTGGCCTTCATCTTGTTGTCCGCTTTTTTTTGGTATTATACACACTCACAGTTAATTTTGGGACAATTTTAGGTTCACAGAAAAGTGGCAGATATTAGAGACACCCGGCTCCCTCTGCTATGAACGTCTTGTGTAACCGAGAGACACTTAGCGCTAAAAACTAACGTCGGAATAAGACTGTTAACCAATCTATGGACTTTATTCAGACTCCCCAGATTCCCCACTAATGTCCTTCTCTGTCCCAGGATCCAGTCCAGGGTCCCATGTGGCACCGAGTGCTCCTGTCTGCTCAGTGTCCTCTGATGACAGCCTCTCGGTCTTTCCTTGTTTTTCATGACTTTGATCCTTTTGAAGAGCATCCTGTAAGATGTCCCTCCATTTGGGTCTGACCAATGTTTTCTCGTGATCAGACTGGGGTAATGTATTTTGGGAAAACTGTCCCAGAGGTGAAGTGCCCTTCTCACGTCAGAGGGCATGTGACAGCAACACGGCTCACCCCGGGCGATGTTAACCTTGATCACTTCACTAGGACGGCACCTGCCAGGTTCCTCCACTGTCACGCTCCTATTTCTCTTCTCTTCCACACTCCGTTCTTTGGAAGCAAGTCACTAAGTTCAGCCCACACTCGAGGGGAGAGACACGAGGCTCCACCATCTGGAGGAAGGGGTATCAGGGAATTTGTGGACCTACGTGAAAGCCACCACAGTAATCGGTGCATATTCTGGGGGAGATACGGTGACGCTATTCAAACATCCCCTTTCTCTGGAGAGTTTTGCTGCTGTTTCAGTATTCATCCGTGCATCTTGCCCGCAGCCGTGATTACCGTGCTGTTCTAACAGGGATTTTCTGTTTTCCTTGTTCTTCTACATTTACTATTGGGAATTCTGAAAGAAAGCTTTATCTCCTTTTATTTATTTAACTAATCAGTTATTTATATCAGTGTGGACTTATGGGCATTCGTTCTATTCTCTGGCTTCTCGTTCAATCCTGTCGTTATTCACCTTCCCGCTCACATTGTTCCAGCGTGGGTCTCTGGGGCACTGGGAAGCAGCAATCATGCACAGTCCAGCGTGGGTCTCTGGGGGCACTGGGACGCAGCAATCATGCATAGTCCAGCGTGGGTCTCTGGGGGCACTGGGACGCAGCAATCATGCACAGTCCAGCGTGGGTCTCTGGGGGCACTGGGACGCAGCAATCATGCTCAGTCCAGCGTGGGTCTCTGGGGGCACTGGGACGCAGCAATCATGTACAGTCCAGCGTGGGTCTCTGGGGGCACTGGGACGCAGCAATCATGCTCAGTCCTTCTGCTTCACTGTTACAGCTTCCCCACACTGTCTGGAAGCTGAGTTTTCTCCGTGTTGCATCCTCCGTAGGTCCATTGACTCTGACTGTGAAGCATGTCTTCTCTGGGAGCGGTGCTCCCCGCCTCCCTGGCCTTCGTGCTCAGTCCTGTGCTGAAGCTCAGCTCCGAGGTCAGGCTCTGACGCCTCTCCAGTCAGGAGGCGTCACCCTGGTACAACCGAGGCAGAGCACAGACCCGTGGCTCTGCCCTGCTCTGCTCTGGGGCCCACGGCTGAGACATTTCACAGAACACGGTTCCCACAGAACTGAAACCTAATCTCACTATCTTTCCACTTCAGATAGTTTTCATGAAAATAGTTTGAAAAACTCATGGATTTCTCAAAGCAAAATGAACACAGTAGATCTTTTTCTTCATATCTCAAGGTCGTGTCAGGAACATTTTCTTTAAAATTCCATTTTTACGAGGTAATGGCCTCAAGAACTTTTGATGTGCATAGGGCCGTTTGCCCTGACAACCTGATCGTCCTCGAGATCCCACCAGTTACTGGGTCTTAATCTGGTCATCCCAACCTCTGTGTCCAATAGCCCCACTTGCCAGGGGGCGGGACTGCCGCTCTCTCCCTCAAGGGAGGCTGTCTGATGTATCATGCACCTCCCGCTCTGTCCTCCCTCTGCTCCAGCCACCCCCACTTTCTCTGGTGCTGGCTGTCTGCTGTGGGTCCACTCACCACCTGTACTTCCTCCACGCATCTGTGGATGGACTCATTCATCAAAATCGTCAGTATTTATTAAACACCTACCCCTTGCCAGGGACGCTTCTGTAGGCTCGGGCTACATCAGTAAACAAAGTAGAGGAGGGTCCCTGCTCTCCTGGATTTGGGTGGGGGGGCGGACAAAGGGTCAGGTGAGTCTCCGCGGATGCTCTTCCTACTGCCTCCCTCTGGGTCCCCGCAGGTCCAGGGGCGTCTGGATCTTGGGCTCTTCACCTCCTGTCTCTGGCGAGCATCCCTTGCTTGTGTTGCTACAGCAGAGCTGCAAGGACTCCCGCATTTGTAATCTCTCGGGGACGGAATATAGGGCAACTTAGGTTCAGTCCCCAGAACAATTGCTTCTTATCAACACATCGTGTCCTGTCTCTGAAGCTCCTCTTAAAATGATGGCGATTTTTGATTCAAGGGCCCCGTGTAACTTGAATTTTGTGGCCATCCCTTTCTCGTTCTAACGTGGCTGCTTATGTCCGATCTCCAATTAGCTACATGACATATTTTTCACAATGAGAATCTTGGGATTCTGCTAGATGCCAGTGATGGCATCCTCTGAATTCATACAAGGCATCTCTGAGCCTTAGCTTTGTCCCAGCCGTCAGTGACGTGCAGCCAGCAATTAATGTCTTCTGTAGGTTGCCTGTGTCTAGAGGGTCCCTTTTTCCTGTTCTCATTTATTCTGGGTTGGCAAGCCCCGTTATTTTTTTCCAGTTTTATTGAGAAGTAATTGACATACATCAGTGTATAAGTTTAAGGCATGCCGCATGACGGTTTGATTTACGTATATTGTGAAATGATGACCACAATAGGTTCAGCTAACACCCATATTCTCATATAGATACAATAAAAAAGAGATAAGAAATTTTTCCTTCTGATGAGAACTCCCGGCATTTACTCTCTTAACGACTTTCCTGTATACCATGCAGCAGTGTTGGCTACAGTCATAACATACATCACATCCCCAGTACTTACTTACGTTAGGACTGGAAGTTTGTGCATTTTCACTACCTTCCTCCAGTTCCACTCCCCCCTCCACCTCTGGTAACCACAAATCTGATCTCTTTTTCTATGAATTTGTTTTTTTTTATGATTCCACATATAAATAAGATCATACAGTATTTCTCCTTCTCTGACAGGCACTTAGCATAACACCTTCACGATCCATCCCTGTGTTTGCAAATGGTGGGATTTCCTCATTTTTTATGGCCGAATAATATTCCACGTGTATGTACACCACATTCTCTTTATCCATCGTCCAGCAATGGACGCTTAGGTTGCTTCCGTGCCTTAGCTGTGGTGAACTCACGGTGTGGATATCTTTCTGAGTTCGCGTTTTCATTCCCTTGGGCAAACTGTGTTGTTCCTGTTCTCAGACGTCCATGTGAAGTACAGGAAACAGTCTTAGGGAGGCTCACAGGATTCTCTTTTACTAAAAGTGCAGGAAATTAGAGTCTGTGTTTTAAAATGTCTGGAGACTTGTTTTTTGCTTTTTATTTCCATTTCTTCCTTCTGGATCTGGTTCTGGTCTCGATAGCTAGCATTTTTGGTAAGTGAGGTGTTGCTGAGTGAAGATTTCGTGCGGAACATTTCAAAACTTGGGCATCAGGAACTGAGCGAGAGCACAGGGCTAGAGCTCCAGCAGTCAGGGGCTTTTGTCCGGGTCTCCTAGTGACCGTGCTTCTAGGCCAAAGCTTTGAGCCCCGAGGTCTTTCCTTTCCTCCTTACATTTAAATTTGGCATGGCAACTTCTTCAGAACCTTCAGGTGTGACCATTTCTACTTTCCCATTTTACCTCCAAGGGCATAGCTGGGTAATGTTCTTCCAAATTTACTGAAGGGAGCACTTTACTGTAAAAAGATCAAGTGGAAAATCTGGGTCAGGGGGGCTGATGATTCCGAATTTTCTGTCCTGTGCATTTCTCCTAACAGGGACAAAAATATGCATTCTTGCAAACATTACTGCAGTATTGGAAAATAAAATATTTAAATTTTGAAAAATCTGAAAGGAAGGTACTGTTGTGTCCAAGATGGCGAATGTGTCCTCATGATCCATAGAACATCCTTTGAAGACAAAGGGGGCTTCTAGCGTGTTGCTCCCCATCCTGTGTGACACGAAGAGAAGCAGGTTTCATGAGATGGTGTCGGAAAAGTGACTGAGCAAACGTGGAACCCCACTTTCGTCTGACGGACGGAACCGTGTTTATAAGCTTTGCTGTGTTTGTTTCCACATTTGTGTCATCCTTGGCTTTTACGTTCCAGATTCTAGGCAAAGAAGCAAAGAGGGAAGGAGAGAAGACAGGGGGGCGCTGTGAGGAATAATGCTCAAGAAAATGTTCAAACTCAATACACAGGCTCATGGGTGTGCATCATTTCGACAGGCTTCGAATAAGCGTCTAAAGTGACACAGAGCGATGTCACGGGATGTTCATCCGTCGCTGAATTTAACCTGTTGTCTGCATCATGCGTGTGTCCTGTGGCTTCACCAGCACGGTGTGTCTCTGGATGTCATTTGTCTTTGGGATTTCTCCTGTGGCTAGGAGAACAAATGTTGCCCTGTTGCAGGAATCGTTCCGTGGCATTTAAGGCCATGAACCTGACAGACCCGGGCCTGGGAGCCTCTGACAGAGCATCACCCCCTTCTCATCTGCACACAAAGACACCTCATTTCTTTCCTTAACTTCAAGTGGGGCTGTTTCAAAATCAGTTTCTCAAAATGTGACGAGTCAGTTTGCATTCGGCATGATGGCAGAGCATAAACACAGAAATGCATATTTCTGGAAAAAACAGAATAATTGTGAACCGGCTCCTTTCTTTTGGTTCAGTTTACTGACTCATAAACCTGCACCACGTCTCCTGCAGAGATGGCTCTGCTCTGCCGTCCTCACAGCGCTTCTCGTTCAGAGGCAGCTGTGCACGGACTCAAAGGCAGGGTCCTGCGCACTGTTTCCTGCAACCTCCAAATCTGACCTCAGGCAGGCGTCCAGTCCTGTCCTCTGGGCTCTTGTCCTCCACTGTTTGCCTAGAACCTTGGTCTATGGGCAAGGCTGCGAGACCGTTTCCTCCTGGCCTGTTCTCCCTGCGCAGGTGTCATGCAGGGTGGGGGTGTGGTTTCAAACAAGCCAACGTGGTTTACGTGGTTAGTTATTGTTCTCCCCGACTGTTCCTTCTAACACATTTTCATTAATGTTTTATTGAGCCTGAGGCTGGTCAAAGTCCAGGAGACACTTTTATAAACGCACGCCCCTCCTCTTACAGTTGTCCGTCGTTCACTGGTTCGCTTGTGGAACTGCAGATGACAGAGATTTTAAGGACAGCTGGATGTATTTTTAGTGGACTAGGAGCTAAACTTCGATCAGTGAAACAACCACAAAAGAAAAAAAACACATGAGTTTCATTTATCAGCTTTTCAGTGAGGAAGTACAAGCAAAATCAAGTTGAAATTCTCTCTTTTTTAATGTAGGAAGGTGCAAGGACTATGAGCTTGAGGCATGGAAATTAGGAAATCTCTCTCTTTGTTCTCTTAGATTCCCCACAGTGGCTGGGTCATTTATAATATGTCATTTATAATACAAAGTGTTATGACAGGCACAGCGGGGGAGGAAAGAAGTTACTCAGATGTAAAAATGTACCTTAACCCTTCCCACTTATGGAAGCATTCACTAAGAACTGAACAAGTTGTACGGATTAAAAATGAGACTGGAGTTTGGAGGAGGGAGGGCAGCTAGCTTGGGGTGGCGCAGTCCAGAAGTTCTTCATAAAGGAGCTGGGAACCTAAAGTGAGCATCGAAGAGCGTGGACAGTTCTAGCAAGAGGAGTGAGATTTGTAAAGTGAATTTGTTAAGCATGGTTTCTATGTCCAATGTCCATCTTCCTGCATGTTTCTGCTTCCTATCCATGCATCCATGGCATTATTGTAGGTTGACTCCATTATAAGTTTCAGGAGGTAACAAGTAAATTTCCCTTCACTCTTTTTGATAAGCGCCAATGACTATAATTGATGAAAATAATAAATAATGAAATTGTAGTTTCTAGCTTTCTTGTAACAATCGAAGTAAGTGTTCTGAGATTTGTACTATTTTAACTTTTTTTTAATTTAAAAAAGAAACATATTTTCCTTATAGAAATTTTGGAAAGTACAGAAAATTTACAAAGAGGAAAATAAAAATGCCTATAATCTCACCAGAACGATAAACAAAACCATTTTGGTAGATGCCCAGAAGGGTGATTCTGCACAACTGGGCTGGCTGTGGATTTTGTAGCTTTGGGGCTTCCCTTCGCGTCAAATGCCAACATCGTGCAAATGTCCTGCGCCACGCACCGCAGGGCCCAACAGCCATGCTGGGGACATGTCAAACTCTGATATAACCTAAGTCTTTCTTTTACTAATATTTCAAAATATTTTTACATATATTAATTATTTACTTCAAATATATTTTTAAATAGCTAACAGTATTTCATTTTTAATGTATCACAATTTTAAACAAATTTCCTACTATTTCACTTTTTCTTTCACTTTTTAAATTTAAATTAGTGTCATAATGAACATCCCTTTGGGTTATATTTGAAGTTTATTGTAATTTGTTTTTTCTCAGGTTAAATTCCTAGAATAAGACTTGATGGGAAAACCGTCTGAACACTTAAAAAAATTTCACTGGGGTAGAAATACTCACCAAAAGTGCCCAGGTTGTAAGTTTGCAGCTTCTGGAAGCAGTACCGTGAACAGGAAGCTGGACCCATGCTCCTGTCTGCCGCGGCCCTCCGTGGTGTGAGGCCTGCTGGGACCACGGGCTTTCTTGCCAAGTTTGTGCTCTATGCAAACGGCGTGGAATCATCCTCACGGCTCGTGAGGGTCGCCCACGTGGCGCACATGGTTGAGGACCGTTTGCCGGTTACTGTAGAATGCGTTGCAGGACTTGACCACACTTAATCCGTCCATTCTCCTGTTGAAAGACACCACATAGTCTGCTGTCTAGGACTCTCCCAGCAGTGCTGCCAAGAGCATTCTGGGGTCGTCTCTCGGTGAACATGTAGGAAGTTCTGCTCGGCACATGCCTGGGTAAGAAGTTGTCGGGGGCGCAGGAAATGCACATATTCAGTTTAGAAAACTGCCAAAGCGCTTCATGAAGTAGTCTTGTCTATCTGCCTCCCCGCCAGCAACATGGAAATCCGTGTTCTCCTCAGCATGGCAATACTGACTGTCAGTCTTAGCCGTGGGGTAAGGGAACACTGACGTTTCATTGCAGTGTTAATCCACATTTTTTTTCTGGACACTCGTGTAAACACTTTTTCATTTATTTACAGTTATTGGCATTTGGAAATCCTCTTTCGTGACATGTCCATTTGGGTCTTTTCCCCATGTTTCCAGCCAGTAGTATTTTTCCAATTGGTTTGTAGGAAGGATGTGAACGTTTTGTTTAAAGACCCTTTTGAAACCTCAGTGGTGTGCACAACCATTTACTCTGTTGAGAAATGAGGAGGACGATAGTCCCTGGAACCCACAGGAACATAAAGAAAGTCTGCTCTGTGAAGAGAACCAAAAGGATTCCCTTTAGACTTCAGAGAGTATTTTCATTCTTTTATGGCATTTTAAAAATAATGCTTTCTATAAAATTCCTAATGTGTCATAGTGCATGAAACAAAGTGTAAAATATAGATATTTATTCTGACACTTTATTTAGAAGTATTTAAGATAATCAAATTGTGTGAACGCTCCAGCCTGGCAATCTGGAAATAAAAGACAAGGAAACAATTTTAAATTCTCTAAAGAAAAAATGAAGAAAGAAATTATTCTACAAATGTTCAAGTTTCCAAACGCATCTCTATCAAGATGGTGATGATATATCCGGGGATATTGAGCAGATGTGTTGGCCAGGATCCAACCTGTGCAGAGGTTTTGAATCAAGGAAGATGGTTACATGGTGTGCGAAACGCCACCTCAGCTCAGAATTGGCCAGCAAATGGGTAAAACCAACTTCATAGTCTTTTCAGGCTGATTAGTGAGAAAAGCATTCCCAGGTGCAAATATCCTCAAGTTTAAATCATTTTAAAGAACAAAAAATGAGCAGGAAACAGCATATGATCTGTCTCTGGGCTCTTCTAGATTCCATGGGCTGAATGATTTAATAGTATTTCTAAAAGTAGATGCCTTTAAGGGCTACAATATTCCTCTTTCTTGAGGAAAATAAGGACTCCATGCCAAACTTTACTGACACTGCATTAAATTCTGTTGGTGAAAAGAGTTGAAGAGTTAAGCAGAATGACATCTCACTGGTCCGCTTGGGCATTCTTCCAAAATATCTTCACAAATTGTACAACTTTCACTGATTTTGGATTGTACAAACTACTGCGGAAGGTTCTGTCCATTATTTCCTCAGCTGTGAAAAGACATTATCTTCAAAAACAAAGCACAATGTACATGTGAGATTGTATTATGCAGCCTTGAAACATTTAGAAAGCGCATTCTGTAGAGATAAGACCAAAGAGTGCTCATGCGTGTGGCTCCGTCTCCGCGCATCTGGCTTTGCTCTGGGGCTCCTTTTCTTTCTCACGTAGCAGGGCGGTTTTTAATGGTTTGTGGGAGGGTCAAAAAAAGAAAGATATTTTAATGTGATAATAAAAGGCAAATAAGGGACATATAAACAAGTAATGAAGGATCAAAGATTTTTCTTTCCGTCAAGAATTTCCTGATGAAATCACAC
The DNA here is from genome assembly GCF_041296235.1 of Equus asinus. Lineage (NCBI taxonomy): Eukaryota > Metazoa > Chordata > Mammalia > Perissodactyla > Equidae > Equus > Equus asinus. The sequence continues at coordinate 69,796,236 of NC_091811.1, read as the reverse complement.
AGATTTCACCCAGGTGATCAATGCCTTGTTAAAACCCCTTCTCTGACTTCTTACCTAGGTTCACACAGGAAACTTTTAAACACATGCGAAAGCACAGAACTTGGGCGACCATCAGTCCATTAGGATAAAAACTGGGGGTGACTTGAGGAAACTGTGGTTGGCTTGACTGGAAGAACAGCTGCTCTTTATGGATTTCATCAACTCGTGATTTCATCGGCAAACGGTGCCTTTCTTTCTTCTACGGACTTTTGACCTGTGATGATCATGAATTTAAGATCAAGGCACATGACCCAGCATCCTTGTTCTGGGACTGATTATAGAAGGACGATAAATCAAGAAATGAGGTGCGAGGCCCAAATTAACAAAGAACATCACGTGCACGAGATCAGGGGCTTAGGTGACGTCCCCAGGCTCAGGGATCACAGGGGAAGTGCATCACTCATCGTCATGTCCTTGAGGCTCTCCAGTCGGAATTGAAATATCGTCATTTTTAGGTTGTATAAACGAAGAGGCAAAATATTACTATTTTAAGTTGTGTTTTTTTTTTGAGTGCTCAATAAACACAAATATTTTTCCTGACATATTTTTTACAGCATTTCATGAGGGAAAGTCATGAGACCGGTGTTTGTGAGCTGCCTGTGGAAACAATGTCACTGCTTCCAATCCTGCCTCAAGCTTTTCTGGGGCTTGAATTTCCATCTCTGCATATAATGGCTATGTGAGCAAGATGGATCAAAAAGACCCTTACAGACTATACTTGAAAAAGAACTCCTGGTATTAAAAAAAAAAAGTAAAAAGACAGAATGAAAAATTATGAGGGAATAGTTCATTTGAAACTGAGCATTTTAAGCCTGTCTCCCATCTACAGAGCTCACAGCATGGAGACCTACCTAGTCAGACGGTTTTTACTAGGTTTGGGACACTTTATAAATATAAGCTATAATGTAACCACAGAATTAGAGAAGCTAGATTTGACCATAAATCTGGGAAAACACTGACTTCAGAGTCCCCTCTGTGCTCAGGAGCTTTCAGATCACATCGTCTCTGCAGCGTGGAGGCACCACACCAGCCATCCCATTCAGGACCGAAGACCACACTGGCGCCACGTCCTGCTCAGAAATATTTAGTGGATTTCTCTTTATCTTTGGGATTAAGCCCAAACTCCTTAGCCTGACACTCAAGAGCCTTCATAATCTGTATTTCTAGTCTTATTTCCTCTTATTATTATTCATTCTTGAAGTAGGGTCGCTGAATCGCCTGATGCTCATTAAAACTGAAACTCAAGCTCTCTGAATACTTCGTGTGCACGTTAAACGCTGAGGTCCCGCCGTTCGGCACCAGCAAACGCGATCCGATGTCCCCAACGTGGTTTCTTGGCTTTTATCTTTGGGTTCTGGCTCATAACCCTCTTGGCAAGTCTTTTCTTTCTATTTTACTCGTCAGTCAAGACTCAACTCAATTCTGACCTCCTCCATGAAACCGTCCCTTGGCCTTACTTTTTTTCCATCCATGAAACAGGACGATAATAAGATAAAAATAAAGGATTATTGTGAGATTAAGCTATTACTGCAACTGAAACCTGAGCCAGAACTCAGAGATGGTACTTCCAGCATGCTGTGGGATTAGGATCCAGGCTCACGTGATTTCTGAGAACGGGTGCTCCTGCATGTTGTCCCCCTTGAAGCATAAATGTGTTGGACGGTTGAGTCAACCGCACCCTTTCCATCCACTGCACTCAGTTTGGGCCCCCAGCTCTTCCTTCGCGCCTCCCTGGGGTCTGCTTTGTGTTTCTTCGTTGCTCTTATCTCCGCCTGACCTTGTGTCCTAGAGTCCACACTCACTCTTTCCATCTAGGGCGTGGCCCTATCCCTGTCAGTGTTTTCTAGAACCTCAACTCATCTGTGGATGAACGGTGAGGGCCAGTGTGGCCAATACACGGAGCCGGAGGAGAGGAGTGGACAGAACCGGGTGGGGGAGGCGGGAGCTCTTAAAACACGTGAAGCCTTGAAGGCCATGAAAAGTCTGAGCTTTTTCCTGCTAGAAGTGAAGCCATCGAGGATTTTTTTTTTTTGAGGAAGATTAGCTCTGAGCTAACTACTGCCAATCCTCCTCTTTTTGCTGAGGAAGACTGGCCCTGAGCTAACATCTGTGCCCATCTTCCTCTACTCTGTACTCAGGACGCCTACCACATCATGGCTTTTGCCAAGCAGTGCCATGTCCTGACCGGATCTGAACCAGGGAACCCCAGGCCACAAGAAGCAGAATGTGGGCACTTAACCGCTGCGCCAGGGCTGGCCCCCATTGAGGATTTTTAAGGAGTAGGATTGCAATCTGGTTTACATTTTTAAAAATTTTCAATGAAATTGTGTGTGAGCCTGAATGTTTCCTTGACCCCAGGAACAGTTCAATGGACCTGCCACTGACGAATGCATTCTGAGTCGCTTTGTACAACTGTGTTTAACAAAAATCACTTCATGAGGTTAAAAATAACTCCTATAGAGAAGAGTAACCTGATATTACATAACTTTTAGTCTGGAGAGGCAGTTACTGCTGTGCGACTTTTAGAATGAGACATTTTAAAATACTTGAAATTTTACTATTGCCAAACAAAATATATTTTCCTGTACTTTTATATATTATGTTAAGCTAGTTAGACTTAGTTTCCTTTTACCCTTATGAAGACAGTAATTGAAATAGAATGCCTGTTCTGAGCTAGAGGATTAAAAAGGAAAAACAAAACCTGGGCGTTTTGAGCAGAGCCCGCCTGCAGCCCAGCGCCGCCTCTTTCCGGCGCCGTTCCGCGGCCGCCAACGTTCCCGGGATATTCAGAGGCCTTTTCTGTAAAGGGGATTCTGGCGCCAGACACGTTTCAGAAAGGACGGATTAAGTGAAGTTGTGTCTTTATTCAGCATTTCCAGAGCCTCTATCGCCACGTGACCTGAGTCCCCAGGGCGGGGACGGGCTCCCCAGGCCCCGCTTCGCTTCGCAGAGGCCTCCCTGCAGGGCAGGCGGGGGAGCCGCTGCAGGACGAGGCGCGGGGACGGCAGGCCGCCCCGTGGGCGCGGGGCTCAGGGGAGCGTCTGGTTCCACGCTCTGCGGGCAGCAGCCTGAAGCCTTTCACGGTGTTTTCCATCCTGGGCCGAGGGTTCCGCGGCTGGAGCGCGCAGGCCGGAGCAGCGCGTGGGCGCAGACACAGCGGCGGACGCTCCGGGGGCGCTGGGCTGCTCCGCTCGCGAGCGCGGGGTGGGGGCCGGTGGGGGCCGGCCAGCCGGTCGCTCCCGAGGCCGGTCTCCTGCGGCGTCCGCGCGGACTTCACCTTCAGGCCCGCGCGCTGGGCCTGGCCTGCTGCGTCGGCCTAAAGCGTTGAGCTCACACCGCGCTGGTGGAGAGGCCGGGAAAGCGTGTCGGCGTTACTTCCCAATAAGCCGTTCGCCCTCCTGACTCCGCCTCAGAATGTGCTGTGCCGCACCCCATGCTGGAGACGGGATTCGGCAGGGAGCAAAGGAGCGAAGGAGCAACGCATCATCCACGTTCTGGTCAGGAGAAGCAGGGCACCAGCATGCACGTCTCCTAGGAAGCGAAAGGCCAGGAGACGGGGCTGGGGAGGCTGATTAGTCAGCAGGGCAGGCGGGTGGGGCGGCACCGGCTGAGTGAGGCACCTGGGCTGAGAGGCTGAGTGACACGAGAGCGTGAGCCCTGGGGGGACCGCGGAGGACACCTGAAGGAGGAGCGAACAGCCAGTGCAAAGGCCCCGAGAAGGGCAGGGCTTGACCCGTTGGAGGAACAGAACCGGCGGCGCCGCGCGCTCCCGCGTGCCAGGGGCGGGCCGAGGTCACGGCGCCCGTCGCTTCGCCTGGTGGTCGCGGCAACCGTGCGAGGCTGGCACTCGCATCAGTGAGGGTCCAGCCGGAAACAGGTGACACAGGGGACGACAGTCCATTTACAGAGGTTCGGGGAGGGCTGGCAGGCAGGAGGGAGGGAGCCGCCCCGGGGCCGTAGCATCTGAGCCCACCCTTCTCGCCCAGCCCAGCTCGGAACCCCGTGTCCCCGAAAATAGTTCTGTCCGGCGTCCGGAGGGTCGCTTGGCTGGGAAACGGTCACATCCTCGCTGAACGCTCAGACTCCTGCTCGCGATTCGGTCTTAGACTAGTCTACGCTAAGGCAGCTGTTCAAGCCAGTGAGGTGGGGTCTGGTCACAGGGCTCTGCTCGCACAGCCGGGGACTCCGGGGCCGGTTCTGACGCAGCCAGAGGTGGTCATCCGCATTCTCGCAGGAGCACAGGGGTTACTGCAGCCTTCACGGGCTGTGGGTCCCCGTGTAGACGCTTTAGTCGCAGCCTCGTGCGCCCTCCTTAGCCTGTAGGTCAGCCCTCTGCACGCTTCCAAGTCCTTCGCGGAGCTTTTGGCTGAAACAGGCTGCAGGTTCACATCCAAACGGGTTGTTTTTCCCCTCGACAGTAAATTCTGAGGTCTTTTCTCTTAAGCACAGAACTGAGACAGTGGAAACAGCGGACAGTGTGCGGTCCTTCGTGGCTCATCGAAGCGACTGCAACTTCCCCCGAAGCTCCGGAGAGGTGGGGGCGCAGGGGCGGCTACGCCCACGGGGCTGGTGGAAGGATTCGGTGACTGGGACGGCATCTGAGCCCGGGTTCCGCCTCTCGCGGTCTCTGTTCACATTTTCTTAGAGCGCTGTGTGGCCAACAATCCTGGGGGAGCAGTTTGCGCCCAGGGCCTTGGGGGTGACCTCCGTGGTCTGACAGGATTTCCAGCGCACAGAGAAAGTTCCTTTTGTCCTAAATAGCTGCTTACGTGAATGGAACAATGCTTGAAATTCCACTATTACAGACACATTCCTTTGGATGAAGCAATCCCTCTCTTCAAACACTTCAGAAAAGAAAGAATAAAAGATTCTGTCTGTTACAGCCTAATGTATTTCTATCAAGAATTTTTTCCTCCGCGAGTGCTTTGGGGCCCTGACGTGCAAGGAGGGTACCGTTGCTACGAAGAAGGGCAAAATCAGGCTGGGAACAGAAATGACGTTCTCCAAAACCCTCCCGCGTCTGTTCAGCCATGACCTGTCAGGCGTTTTTTGAAGAGATCATCTCCTTTGTTTCTCTGCAAACACTGTGATTCAGGGGTCAGAATTCTCATTGTCCACACAAGGAAATGACCTGGGCTGGTTAAGTGGCTTGTGAAGATGTATGGTGATAAGATGCCACGGGGCTGGGATCTCCAGCCTGTCGCTCAGTTCCACGCTCCTCCCACTGCACCGCTGTTTCCTGAATGGCGCTGCCGTCAGTAAGTGTGTGACGTCTCTGCTGTGGTGGGAGCTGCGATGAACTGAGCACCCTGTGTGAGTGATGAGCGCTTGGGCCCAGGAGCTGAGTGGTCTGGGGTTAAGTCTCGGTTCCAGCAATTACTGATTGTGTGCCTTTCGCCAGATCACTAGCTCCGCTTGCCTTGTGTCTATAGATGGGGGTAATGGTCTCACTGAGCCCCTGGGGTGGTTGTGAAGTGATTTCAGTGACTGCGTGTCAGGTGCTCAGAACAACTCCGAGTGCACAGCGACTGCCCAGCAGTTCCAGCTGTTAGACCTGCTGCCTCAGTAAATCTCTGCAGAGACACTCTTAAGGGAAAAGCAAACTGGATTCAGGAAAGTTGGGTGACTTGCCTGAGATCGAGATCAAATGAACCAGCAAGAGACTACTTTATTTTGCACCAGGGTTCATTCTACCCTCTGCGGCAAGGTTGAGAAGCACCTGCGACCTGAGAGAAGAACTGTTTCGTATCCAGGACTGGCTGCACGTGAGCCAGAGAGCTTACATGAAGCTCAAGGGCCAAAATGGCTTCAAGGCTTTGAAAGCCACCGCCAGGCCAAAGGAGATTCTGGGGACAATGGTCACGGCTGTAGTGTCCACCTTGGAAGTCTGTCTCCAAGACAGCAGAGTTTGGGACAAAGCCTCACTTAGAGCATGGACTGAATGACGCACAGAAGGGGACAGGCGGGTGAGGCTGGGCAGGCACTGGCCTTAGGAGACGGCTGGGCAGAGGAAGCAGGGCTGGGCGAGGGCACCACACGTCTGCTGCTTCATGACAGTTGTCTCAGGCTCAGCGCCAAGTCAACGGAAACAATGGCCTGTAAAGACACTTCAGGGTGCGCTCCTCGTGCAGCAAAGATGATTGCATTTTCCACAGTTTCCAGGTAATGAAAGTGAAACTTAGAAAGATTCAATTAACAACGCAGGCCCACGACTAGCAGGGTGCCAGGACAGTGCTTGACCCTGGAGCTGTCTGATGGCAAAGCCCTTGGCTCTTTGTAGGATGGGCCGGCTGCTGAGCTCCAGGTGCTGGGTGTGGGAAGGAAATGGAAATGTGGGCTGGATTTCACTGAGAGATGGAATCACACCTTCCGTCACTTTGCCAGTTTGTGAACCCATTAAGGAGGTGGCCTCGTGACACCCCAGCATCAGCGTGGCTTGTGAGAAATACTAAACCTCGAAAGCAAGCTCCCTAGTAGTCAGTTCAAACTGACGTAACATGATGTAGATTGTTTGTAGACGTTAGCTATGTCTTGGGAGCTTGAAATCTGACCAAGGTCTCCAGGACTTTTTATGGCATGTCCATAGAAGTGTGTAAGCCCTGACGTCTGCGGCTTCTGACAAAGGACAGTGAGCGAATTAGACACGAGAGGCCGGTTGCTCAGAAGCCTTTGTCATTCTGTGTTGTCATTCTGGGGAGTTGTGTTGCTGAACCCTCAGGGACCCGTGACCCGCAAGTGGAGTGGACTTGGCTGGAGTCACTTGTGGCGATACGAGGAGACCGGGTTCCTGACAGCAGAGCAGATGCTTCATTCCCTGATCGAGGAATTGAGAAGGAGAGCTGTGCTCTAAAACACCTTCTCCTCAAAGACAGGGAAATGGGGGTCTTTTAAAGGGCAAGGGGTCGTGGCGTCATCAGGGTCCCTGGAAAAGGGAGGAAACTTCCAGGAACAGCTGGCGTGGGCCCAGTCCTACCAACTCCTTTGCACATGGCACCAAATGTGCCTAGCAAGGTACGCAGGGGCCGTATTTCTGTGTGGAAAAGAAGCAGAGGCAGCTTCAGCTCCGCTCCGAGTCCCTCTGTGCCCGCCCTGCTCCCTGGTCGGGTGGGAGCTGGTCTGTAGTTGTGATTTCTCTGAGAAGGAAGCCCAGCTCAGCGGAAAAACATCTCAAGGGAAGCTGTCAGGTGTGGGCCAAAGCTGAGTTTTCCTGTTAGGAACACGTGCGGGTGCACCAGGGACGTGCATGGGCGACGGCCGCCATCCCAGGAAGATCCAGAGCTCAGAGGAGCCTCGTACGAGACCACAGCGCTGGTCTGAGCGGCGGCGAGTCCAGAGCAAGGTGGGAACTTCAGTCTGTGTGCAAAGGACCAGATTCCTTCGTCTCTTGAGAGGGGTGCATGAGTAAAAATAGGACATAATTACTGTTGTTCATGTTTGAAAGCAAATTCAGCAAGCAAATGGCGGCAGGTTGGAATTAAACCCCAGGTGAGGGCCGCTCGCAGCTTGGGAGGTGACGCAGTGACCTTTCCTGCGTTGGCCTCGGCGCTGGAGGAGGAGTGGCTGGCATGTTTGGTGACCTCGGGCAGTTCCTTTGACAATAAGCAGCAGGACGATATTTAGATCTTTCCAATGATGATTCTGTTAGTGGAAGGCAAGGATGATTTAGCAAAAACATCAGCTGAATTGTGAATCCCAAACTGAAATGAACCTTACGAATTTGCTGGCCCCTCGGTGGAAAACAATTTTTTTAATCTTACGTGTATTTTTTATAACTTACAGGCTGCTACTTCCAGAAAGGACTTGACACAACCTGACCCCACTCCAAAGAGAAAGCACACCACACCACGAGGCAAACTAAAGTGTGTGTGTGAGCAAACCATCTGCAAAGCGTTGCAGAAGAATTCTGTCTTCATATTTGAATGAAAGAGTAAGAGAGCTGAATAACAATATCAAAATATTCTCTGCGTCTAACTCTACAAAACCAGTATTTTTTAAATCTGTCACAGCTCAGTGATCAAATCATCCCCTTTTTGCCCAGCCCAGGGCCTTTGCTGTGTTAGTTCAGTTATGCCCTGTGACACTGACGCACAAGTTGTGTCCTCGTCTGTGACCGGCAGCTAAATACTTGTCCCAGAGCTCCCGTGTCTGAGTAGGCGGGTGACCAGCTGTGACAACAGGGTGTGAGCAGAGGGCATTTGGCCACCTCAGAGCTGAGGGGCCAAGAACAGGGGTCCTTCATCCCCACCCACCAGCCGCAGGCCCTGTGACTCTCGAGCCAGCGGTGGTTCTCGGGGGGGGGCGGCCCCCTGGACCAGTAGCATGAGCATCACCTGGGAACTTGTTCAAAATGCAGGCTCCTGGGACCCAGCGCAGACCTACTCGCTCAGGAACTCTGGAGGCGGGCCCAGCATCTGTGGATTAACGAGCCTCCAGTGATTCTGAAGCGCCCTGGAGTCTGGGGCCATGTTCTAGATGGGGGCAGGGCCACAGGCTGAGAGAAGCCAGGGTCCCTGGAGGCTGCCTGGAGCAGAGGCTCCTGCATGGCCCCTCCAGCTCCCTGGGCTGCATCGAAAGGCCCATTCTGTGTTCTCTCAGCCCCTGGATCTTCGTTTTTCCACAGCAGTCATCCCGTCCTGGCAAATGCTGCCTCCTGTTCCTCTTCCTCTCACTGCTCTTGATGAATGTGACAGCGTCCTCTTTCGTCCCAGTCGCCACAGTCCCAGGATCAGTGAGGAAGGAGTGAACCACCCAGATGACAGGGTTGCTCTGCCTTGCGTTGCCGTGTTGGCCCTCCCCGAGTTCTCACTGACCGCTTCCTCTCCCTGGACCGGGTCCACATCGCCATCATTTGCACACTTAGGTCAGTCAATTCTCCTCCCTGGCTGCATGGAGTTTGAGTTGAGCTTCTGTCACTGGATTTCGAAAGCTGCCAGCTGCTATAAACATGGAAATCAACTAGCTCGTTCCTGAAACAGGGACGGCAGTGGGCCTTGGGCTGAACAAGGAGAAGAGAGACCGAGAAGCGCAAGAAGTGAAAAAACAGATGTTTTAAGCACGACAGGGAGACGTCACATAGAGAAATGGCAGATGAATGAGGAGGGTTGTCTCGGGCAGGACAGGGCAACGTGCCCAGACCTGACCCTTTATTTACCAGCTTCATGACTTTTGCCTTTTTCTTGCACATCTATGGTATTGGTTTTTTTTTAACGTTAGAAAAATTTAGCCTAGTTCTAAGCAGTAATGTCCACAAAATCATGGATTGATTTGCTAGTTTCGTATACGTAACTACTAGAATTTTGAGAAGCTCCTTTGTGGACGTCCTAAGTCACTGTACGTGCTATGAACTGTATGAATATCACACTTTGGGAAAGACCGGGACAAAGGGTTGGGTCTGCCCGGGGTGGAGGGGACGCACAGGGTGGTGGAGGGGACGGGAGGTCAGCTTCCTCGTTCCCAGCTTGAGTTCAGCCAGGTTGAGAGCAGCCTGCTGCCTTCACATGACAGCCTAAGGGAGCGACGTGACCGCGGCAGACAGGACCCCACGGTCCGTTCAGACACACGGCCCTGTCACTTGTTGAAACACCCAAGTGGTTCTGTGCAAGCTGGAAGCAGCCTGCACACGGCTCCAGCCCCCCAGCTACCTGGCTTCACCTCGCGACTCCCTGGACCACCCATGATCCAGCGTTGAGAGGGAACGGCCATAGCTGGGGGCCTCGGGCCCTCACATCGGCCTCGGCAGCTCCCATTCAGGTTGTTGGTGGCCTTGCCAACCAATTTTGAAATAATCTAACAATCTGCCTCTGTCTCTGTGTGGACCGCAGTGGGTCGCGTTTATTGGTTTATCTGTTTTCCTTTCCTGTGTCTCTAGTCTAGGGACAAGAACTATCTGTCATTTTCTCCACTGTCTCATATGAGTGGAGTCTTCCAGCTGGAGAGAGGCGAGGAGGTCACCAGGACCTAGAGCCTGCCTTTCTGCCTCTTTGACCGCCTTCTCTGTGCTGTAGGAAGACGGCGTAGCTGGGCAGGCCATCGAGCGCTTTGCGGGCCCCTGGACTCTGGAATTAGCCGGCTTGAGTCCAGATCCTGGTTCCGTCCTTTACAAACCCAGTGCTCCCAGGCAAGTGAGCTCTTCTCTCTGTGCCTTGTTTCCTCTTCTCTGAAATAGGAGCAATGGCAGGGCCTCCCACACAGCTGACGCGAGGGCAGAAGGCTGCCTCTCGTGTAGTGCACAGCCCAGAGCACTGACTGCAGTTCTCACTGTCGCTTACGCGGGTGCGAGAATAGACGTCACCCTCTTGCTCTCAAGCACGTTATATAAACAGCTGCACAGTTTCCATGTGTAAACAGGCATTCTGCATAGGGAGAGTCTGCGGTCAATTTCGGTTTGGAAAGGCTGAATTAATCGGGATCAAATGAAGTTTGCTGCTGGCTGCGTCGACATGCCAACGTAATGTATTCTGTGAAACTCCAAGACGTATTTCCTAATCAGTTAAAAAACTGATTTTTACCACCAAACTTTTCTTTCTGTTTCTGAGAATACTTTTCTGGAAATGCCACAATGAGGATTTTGACCTCGATCCTTATGTAGAAATCCCTGGCTCTCTCAACTGGATCACAGGGAACCACAACGGGCTTCTTAAGAAGTTCTCAGTTCTAAGTGGCATGGATGCAAAGCAGTTGCGGCCCCTCACCTCTTCCAGACTCGTCCTCTCACTCCTACGGTGAGATGAGGCAAAGAACGACCAATCCCAGCCAAAGAGCCGAAGGAGAAGGACCTTCTCCCCTAAGCTTGGGGTGGTGTACCAGCCCTCTCCTGGAGCTCCTGGACTCCGCCCTGGTCGGCTGGTCTTGCCATGCCAGATGCTTGCTCCTACGTGGTAGTCAACCCCGGCCCCCTCCTCCTATTAGTGGATTTTAGTTTCAGTGGGCATTTCGAAGAAAGACTTGGCTGAAAACAGCTACGTCGCATAGACACAGGAACTTCAACTGTCTTGGCTCATCGCACCAAAAGCGTCACTTACGAACTCTGGGGAGCAAGGATGTGCTTGACTGTGAGCGATGATGTGGTGCCCTCCTCGTGTCTGCAGCGGGGAGCTGGGCACAGGCTCGGGTGGGCCCCGGGCTGGAGCAGGCTCGGGCCAGCCAGCACAGCCACCCGCGCCTGTCGACTCAGGGAAAGGATTAGAGACGAGCGTTATGTGAGGTGGGAGGCAAACACCACGCTTCCAGTGGGCTCGAAGTACGGCCGACGCTGCGTAAATTCTGTCAATAGTAAAACCATTTATTTAAAGTTACTTAATCAGATACAGTAATTTTTTACTTCAGCTTATAGCGGAAATTTAGCCATTTTGGTTTTTTCTTCTCCCTTTTTTTCTTGGATCGTCAGTAGTTTCACAGGAGGGTTTGTGTGCCTGTGTGTCCCAACTTAGTTATGAGAGTTCATTGTGTTGACTTCCTGGCGTCACTGCTGCCCCTTCAGGAAATTCACGTCCGCTGCTCTCACTTGCTTATCCCTGAAGTGGATGTTATTGGTGACCAAGCGTCTTCCCATCAGGAGCGTTGTTAGGGCCCGGGCGCTCCGCCTAATGCCGCAGGGATCCCTGGGGGCGGAGAGCTCCGTGTGCAGCACAGAGAGGGCCTGTCCGCGCCTCCACGAGTGGACGACGCCCGGCCTGGCAGGTGCTCCGAGCAGGCCCTTCCGTCAGGACTGTGGCGTCGGCACCCGTTATCCCTGGCCTCGGGTGTTGCACAGAGAAGTCTGAGAATTCCTGATTTGGGCTTCTTTTAATATAATCTTACTTTTATAAGATTGGAAATGAAAAATTCTTTCATTTTTCTTGAAACTTAAAGATTTTTCCAGATTTTGGTTACTTTACTCTTACTGATTTTGATTAGGAAATAGTAAGCCTTTTCAATATCCAATTTCAGTTTTGTTTGTTTTTTTAATTCTGAGAAATTTTCTTCAGTTTCATCCCTGAGTGTGTGTCCTGATGTTCGTCCCGTTCTTTCTTGCAGGAATGGATATTAATTTGGGTCAGATTGCTGTCCTTCTTTCCATGCCTGTCATCTTCCCTGCATCATTGTTTCCTGTTGTGCGTCCTGCGTGTGTTCCTGGAGGCCGCCTGTGGCCTTGCCGATACGATTCTTCGCAGGAATGCCCGTGCTCTTACCACACCGCTGTCACCTGCGGGGTTCTGGGGTCCAGCCTGGTTTGCACTGGCCATTCCCCGTCTCTTCTTGCTGAGGGCACCAATGCTTCTTGTCCAGCTCTCCCTCTGAGAGCTCATCTTCTGCACTCTTCTTTTCCTGTTGTTGTCGGGCATTTTCTTAGTGTGGTTGCGTTACTCAGTTTCATGGATCCAGGATGCAGGACTCAGCGGAGGGTCCAGGAACAACACAGAGGTGGGTTGAGATTGACCTGTGGGTTAGAGACTGGGGAGAAAAGGAAGATCTGAAAGGGGGCCTGGAGTGATGAGGAAGAGCAAAGACCCCAGGACAGAGTCCAAGCACGGCCACAGCGTGAAGGTCAAGAGCGTGTGGAACCCGGGATGGAGAGCCACGTAAGCACTTCGGAATGGAGGGCAGAGGGCTGCGTCTTGAATCTCTGGGGCGCTAGAGGCAGCTGCTAAATGTCCTGGGCAATTTGGACAGAAGGGGAAGCTGGAGCAACACCTTTCCTGAAGCTTTTGCTGGACAGGCCTGGGATGTGGCCACGTAGCTTCCGGCAGAAGTCCTTCCTGGGACAGGATTTGTAGCTCAGGTTGGTGGCCAATGTGGACTGATCCTCCTGACCACAAATAGGAGTGTGCTCAATTCTGTTTGTTTCGGCAGCTGCTGGGGTTGCTTCTCTCTTGTGTGATTCTACAGGTACTTTAATGGAAAGAGGGAAAGAGTTCTCAGGAGCTTTGGTTCACTCTGCCATTTTCTGTCAATTCCAAAATTTTATTTAAAGATGTATATCTTTGTAAGGCACAGAAGAAATATGAATAGAAAACGTAAGTGCCAATTGCTGCATATAATATCCTGTAATATGCCTCCCCCACACCCACCTCCAGAACAGCCTAGAATAAAGCGTAGACGTCTAGCGTTGGAGGTAGACTGTTTGCATAAGACCACAAACAGAAGCGTCAGTTGCCTAAGCTTATATGAGGTGGAAAAGTGCCCAGGAGGAAGTAGGATGAAATTACTGGGTCACGCCACACTTTCCGGAGCCTCACATGCTAATCTCTCTGAGAGATGACTGGCAGTTTTGGTATTAAGTTTCAAGCATTGCTGCCATTTGAAAACTGGCCGTTTAAATGAAATTTATCTTTTCAGGGAACTTTAGAAAAGCCAATGTGTTAGGGTAGAAGTATTCATATAAGAGTCAGGGAAGCTTTCAACAAAATGTGCTTTACTTGGCCAAAAAAATGGCTGTCTAGCCCTGCCCTGAATCGGTGGAGCCCACCTGAGGGACTCGACACACAAACAGAACATTGAACCACAGAGAAACAGGCCTTCCAAAGTCAGTGCATGTTTTTGTTCCAGAGTTCCCCACTTAAGTCTATTTTACACTGAATTTTAAAAACACATGAGCAGAGTTGGTGTCCAGCATGTGATGGGTAGCTGCTGAATACACACAAAAACAAGGGACAAGCCAATGAGAGATTAGATTAGGACCTTCATAGTGAATTTACATCAAGTGATCTTTCCAAGCTTGGAGGGATGCTTCCTTCATTTCATTCATAAATCTTGTCTTTAAAATGTGCTCTAACATGGGGACTATTTTTCCTAGCAGTCATTTATTGATCTATCCATCCACTCGCCCGTCCATCCATCCTTCCATCCATCCGTCCATCCTTCCATCCATCCATCCATCCATCCGTCCATCCACCCACCCATCCATCCATCCATCCACCCACCCACCCATCCATCCGTCCATCCACCCACCCATCCATCCATCCATCCACCCACCCACCCATCCATCCGTCCATCCACCCACCCATCCATCCATCCATCCACCCACCCACCCATCCATCCATCCATCCATTCACCCACCCATCCATCCATCCATCCAGTATCTTTTGAGTTCTTAGAATGTGCCAGCCCTCATGTGAGTGGCTGGGAACACAATGAAGAATAAGAATAAGACAGACTCTGTTTTTGACAGTTTTGTGAAATCCAGCTGCCTTCGCCTCCCCAGACTCTTTGTTCCTCCTCAACTCAGGAGTTCACTGAGCTCTTCCTGGTCCCCTTCCCAACATGTGGCCTAGAAACTCCCAAAGCAGAATGCTGGGGAATCTAGGGCTCACTTGTTTGTCTTCCTGCTCTCGGGATCACCGTCCTTTGTTGCCTGATGCCCAGTACCTCGAAAACCATTGTGCCACATATTTTGTCCCTTCTGTTTTGGTTGTTTTAGCCAGGAAGGTAAATCCAGATCCTGTTATCTCATCTTAGGTGGAAACAGATGTCTACTATTGAGTTTTGAGAGTTCTTTGTATATTCTGGACACAAGTCCTTCGTCAAATATGTGATTTGAAAATATTTTTTCCCATTCTACAGTTTGTCTTTTTATTCTCTTAACAGTGTCTTTTGTAGAGAAAAGTTAATTCTAATGTTTAATTTGGTCTCATATCCAAGAACTCTTTTCCTGACCCAAGGTCACGGAAGATGCCACCCACGCATTGGGCACTGTTTGAGCCATTGTTCCTTTCATTCTGTTTCAGTTGTGTGCACGGGGAAAACTTATTTTTGTTGCTGAATTGTATGATATCTATCTCAAACCAGACATCCATTCTGGACTATAATCCTCTGGGATTTTAACACACCTGTAATTATTCTGAGTCTCCACTGGGTGTCAATACTGCTCAAGGAAAAGGAGTTCACACAACATGTTGGGTGCACAAAAGCCATCCATGCCTTAGAGAAGGGTTAGTGTGGGATGGTTAGAAAGGAAGCTAGGAGAGGTGAAAGACATGAAGAGGACTATCTCTTCTTCACCCTGTAATGGACGTCAGGTGGAAGGTGCTCATAGTGCTGGAATCTGAACCTCAGACTTGAAAGACTGAATTCTCTTTTCCACCCTGGCTCTTTGGTTGTTGACTTACGCAAAAATGAAACCACATTTTTTGCTTGAATTACTTGGCTATTTCTCACAAGGTGTTTTATTGAACTAGAATTAGGGGTCCAATCTTTATCTCATTTTCTTTGCTCACTTCCCAAACATCTACAAATTTCAGCAGTGATCAGGCGGAAAGGAAAGACTTTGGTAAGAAAATTACCTGGGCCATCTTGGTCCATATCCAAGAATGTCACTGAGCTCAGGATGACACAGGACCAAAGAGTCAAGTGGCTTTGGATTATACTTAGAGCAGGTTTTGCCTCAAGGAATGGCCTCATCCATTCAAGGACTGAAATAAGAAAAGTTGGATTTACATTGTTTTTGTCCTCCTAATAATCTGCCACAAAATTGCAATTTGAGGCTTAAAAGTTTTAAGAATTGAATTCTAGGTATTGTTTTTAGTTTCCTCATTCTGAAGTGGATAATTAGGTATGCTATGATTGTGTTTTTTGAGGGAAAATCATGTCTTTCCATAAGATGACCAATCTTGAAAATTGGAAAGAGTAGAACATACAGTGTTTTGACTCTCTGTCCCCAGGTGGGACATGAGGACACAGGACTAAGCAGATTCTTTTAGCAAGGAATTTCTTCAGTTGTATTTTGTGGAATATCTTTTTTTTTTTTTTAAGATTGGCACCTGAGCTAACAACTGTTGCCAATCTTTTTTTTTTCTTTCTGCTTTTTATCCTCAAATCCCCCCAGTACATAGTTATATATTTTAGTTGTGGGTCCTCCTAGTTGTGGCATGTGGGACGCCACCTCAACGTGGCCTGATGAGCAGTGCCATGTCCGTGCCTAGGATCCGAACCAGGGAAACCCTGGAACACCGTAGCAGAGCGCACGAACTTAACCACTCGGCCACAGGGGCCGGCCCCTGTGAAATATCTTATATGTGTCATATGAATACATTTGACAAGGCTCTCAGCTGACAGAGTGTAAAAATGAGTTTATCCTCATCATTGTCTAACTAGCCTTGTGAGGGCATGACTAGAATAATAAAAATATTGAACGAACAACCATGTCTAAAGCAGGCGAAATTTTTGAGTGAACAGTTAAAAAATGTTCTAACATTTGGGAAAAGATATCCAAAATACAGCTTAGAGTGTGGGGATAATCTGATTCAAGTAGAATTATCTCTTAAAAGTGAGGTGCTCTTCTAATAAACATTGTCCGTTCAGGTGTTGGTGATAGAGCAGACCCGAGGTGATTAACTCTGGAGACACTGAGTTTCTGCTGGGAACTGTTTCTTGTGGGAGCTCAGCTTCCCCGAGCAGCTGAATACCACAGGAACCTAATACTTGAATTGTCGTAATTGGGCTGCCCAACAAATGTGTGCCGCTGACACCCCGGGGTTGTTTTCAGCCCATGTGGTCGGTGGAGTTTAACTGCATTCGGTTTTGACATTTCATGTGGTGACACGACTCAGTCCTAGCAGCGTAGTTTTTAGGCTCTTTCTCCACAATGTATAACTCGTCAGATTGTTATAATCATACACCTGCTTTGGCAAGGGGCTCAAATCCTTGTACTATTATTCATTCCCTGGGTCAATAAGGCTTGTAAGATGTAAAATTTGACAACACTTTTATTTACCAAATTTCTCATGTCAAATGGAAGACCCAGATTGTCTGCTTGTACCTTGCAGTTGGATTTTCCTCTAGGTTGCTGGCGTAAGATACAGAAAATGTTGAAGATGTCAGTCATATTCCAACACGGCTCAAAGCTTTGCTCTAAACATGGTGTTGGCATAAAACTGAAAATATTGGATTGATTTTCCATAAGTTCAGAGCCATGGTTTTCACATCCTTTCCTTTAATGCCAGATTATATCACTAGTGCTATTTTTCTCTCTGTTGACATGATCTCGTGCTATGGCCCCGTCTTTCAAATTTCCTATTCAAATTACTCTCTGGCTTGTCTTTATCAAACCAGAGGAACTCCAAATCTGGAAGACTGCTTACCGTCCTTTGGATGACCACTTTGATACTTAAGAGTGAAATACAGCCATTCTGCAAAAATGGAATATTGGAAGCATTGCATTGGAATAAAAACAAAATGCTTAAAACATATTCTTAAATAGCAGTCACTGGTTCCAGTGTGTTAAATCAAATCTGTGCCTCGTAGGATAGTAATTTTTCCACTTTCAAATTAATTAAACCAAGTTTTAACTTGTATGGCATAATAAATCTTCATTTGTTTGGACAATGAATAACCTTTGGATTATCTGGATTAAGGCTTTGGTGTCTTCTAATAAAATTTTGCCCTAGAAAGAAATGAGTGGTGAGGAGAGAACCTATCACGCAATAAAAATAATTAAATGAATTTTAAAAATCCAGATAATTCAGGAACATATATTTTCTCAAGTATTGTTTGCTGTTTGAGACTGGCTTCACATAAACTCATTCCGCAGTGGTGTTTTCTCAGGTGACCCCAAGTACTGCTTTAGGGTTTTACCATCAAAATCCTTTGCGTAGAAGGCCTAAAGACAAGTGTCTCGCTCCTTGGCTCCAACAGCCTCGGTGAACTAGGAAGTCTGGGCTTTAGGAGCCCCCAGGGGCACCTAATAGAACCAATGAGTCCCTGTCCTGTCCTGGTGTGACGCGGCTCAGGGCAGGTGTTCAGCAAGTCAGCCGTGTTGACCGAATGGATGAGCTCGTGGGCTCGTGCATCAATATACAGCACGACCGGGGCTCACCGGGGAGCAGAGAGGGCTGGAAGCCAATCGTGGAAATGGAGCAGCAACAAAAGTGCCAGAGGCAGAGTCCGCGACGCCTTTGTCTCCAAACTGGTGATTTATCTTGAAGGAACAGACACGGGCCCACAGCCTGTGATGTCCACATCCAAAACCCAGAAAGCTCAAAACAGAAAGGCTTTTCCTTAACTTGTTTGGAGGTAAACCCAGACCTGACCTGAGAGAGGCTCTTCGTGTGAATAGCCAAAAATTCTGCTGCAGACACGGCGGTGTGTGTGATGCTGGAGCCACTGGTGGGAGGTTGGATAACATGCACTACACGCACTTTAACACCTCTCTGAAACGCGTACAATTGTGAGTTTTGGCCCTGAGGTTTGGGACAGGGGTTTGCGACCCTGCGTGAATTTTGTGAGTTGTAGGAATGTTTTCTGCTCACCGTCCAGTTTGTGGATCTTCGTCTCCTTTCTGATGCTCAACTAGTGGCGACTTCCTTGCAGGGGAGCCTCTCCTCTGGAGGGTACACACTCCTCTCTCTGCTCCTTGGCTCACAGCACGAGGCTCTGCCCAACATCAGCCATCAGCCCTCATGAGACTTGGTTCCCTGGAGAGGTGTTGTCTGTACCTGTGAACACGGGAAAGCCCTGGTGCCACACGTGGCCTGGAGGTGGGCGCGGCACGTAAGCAGGCTCCCTGGGCCGGGTCTGGGACTGTCAGAGACATCGCACCGTCTGTGTGGGCACACAAACTGTGCGAAGTTTTCCCCATGGTGTCGTGTGTGGACAGAACCGATCATCTGGGCTTTGTTAGCTTCAGATACCGCCAGTCTGGAGATCCAGGGAAGAGAATCCCACTACGTATTTATCCTTGACAAAGAACACTCCTTCTGTATCGCTGAGGAAGATTATCATCCATGAAAGCCAGTCTGCTCTGTCCCCATGGGGGACGATCTCAGGTGACGCCTTCACATCTGGCCTTAAGTGACTGACCTAAGAGGCCCAGGTTGAGACGGGGTCAGGACAGAGAAGGAGAGAAACTAAGTCCACTGATTCTGTTCCTCACTAGTAGCTCTGGCCGTGGGATTCGGGGCTGATTGCGGGTTAATGCTCTAAACTCATCCATGTAATCACTCTGCACTGAGACCTGGAGACCCGGACAACTGGAACTGAAAGTCTGCCGGGACGCCCAGGG
Organism: Equus asinus; assembly: GCF_041296235.1. Taxonomy (NCBI): domain Eukaryota; kingdom Metazoa; phylum Chordata; class Mammalia; order Perissodactyla; family Equidae; genus Equus; species Equus asinus. The sequence continues at coordinate 69,777,221 of NC_091811.1, read as the reverse complement.
CACAGGAGCCCGGGCTCTGTCACTGGCCCTTGTTGTCTCTTCCTGACTGTGGGATTGGGAGGTCCGGAGAAGACCCTGGTTCCACCTGGCTCCTCTGAGGACACCTCTCCCCCTTGTGCTCCCTCCTGTCTGTCTCTGTCTCATCACCCAGCTGTCACCGTCCCCCTCTCTGCCTGACTCTGTGTCCGTCAGTTTGTTTGCTTTTTTCCATGATGGGAAAGTATGAGAAAAGATGGGAAGGGAGACAAACAGGCATCTGCCATCTTTTAGTGAGACTGAAAAATATTGCTGAAATCACTATTTACACCATTTTTAGCCTTATAAAAGTGAAGCTTCATATGCCCACAACGGCAATTCCTCAATCTCATCTGAGAGCCGCTTAAACTGGAGAGTGTTTAGTTTGGGTGTCGGGAAACGAGACGCGGTTCGCACAGCCCTCCGAGCTCCTCGGGAGACGTCGGCCGGATGGAAGGGAGCTCACCCTTCGTAAGAAAACGAAACTGCTGTCTGTTGACCTGGAATACATTTTCCCAAATCACCCAGAGTTGATTTATTTAGCTATCTTGTCAGGGAAGGTTCTGAAAGTTTCATTTTAGAGGGGTCTCGTGAAATTTTCTCGCTAAAATTCTTGTTTTGATATGCTGATGCATGTGACTCTTTTCCTTAACCAGAAAACAGTTAAACAAATGAGTAAAACTTCGTGGTCTATAGAAAGTGGCTGTAGCCTCCTTGTTAATTTTCGGGATGCTCGTGCTCTGAATTGCACTGTGAAATGCCTCAGGGAATCTTCGTGCCTGTCTGAGCGCATCGTCAGCTGCGATGACAGCACAGTCGCAGCACGGCGGCTCCTTACGCGGCACCTCTGCAGGCGGGTAAACCCAGCTTCTCATTGAAACCAGCCGAGAATTGGAACTGTGGTGGCCTGCCCTCCTGCAGTCCACTGTGACCCCGGGGGGCCTGACACCACGGACCAAGGCTTCAGGCATGACCCTAGACCAGAGGTCACAGGCACAGAAGCACAGGTCCGAGCAAGAGACACAAGCGAGGGTGTGGGCCATGGCGGGCAGCCCAGCCTGTGCAAGAGGGGAGGGTTGTACTCTGCTCTCGCCCAGGACGAATACAGCTCCATGTTGTTGGAGATTCCATTTCTTATTTTCAAAAGAAACGCAAAATCCAGAACATCTTCTAGAAGCAGTTTTGTAATTTTTAAATATTCTGTTGTCATCACTCAAGTTTTTTGGAAAACAAAAACAGCTGCAGGCTGGATCTGGCCTGTGGGCTGCCTGCTGTGACTTCTGCTCTAAAGGAAACAACCAGGAGGGGACGTCTGAGCAGCTGACCTCTGCACTCGGTGACGCATCCATTCCACATGGGAGGCTTGGGGCATCTTTCTCCTTTGTTAGGAATCACAGCCTGGAGACTGTTCTGATGCCGCGGGCAGAGCGCATGCAGGAGCTCTTACTCCACGGTCTTGACCACTCTTGACCGTCGGAGGCATCCGCACGGCGCGTGAGAGGAGAGAGACTCGACCAGTCCGCGTGGGCTTGTGCTCGCCAGCGCCGAGCTCACTGCAGATGCCATCGACCCTGCAGCACGTAATCTGCTCTAACGAGGAGGCAGTGCCCGCAGGATGAACTCACCGTGAGGAGCCCCTCAGGAGCCCGCCCAAACAGATGCTGAGTCAAAGTCCCCGTAACACAAGCCATCATTCATGGGGATGAAAAGCACTGAAGAGATGACTAAAATTCACGGTGGTTTCAGACCCACGGGGCCTCCATCTCCTCCCGTACATGAAGCAACTTCATGTTGAGTCATTTTCTACAGTTGTGGTTGTTACGGAGCCGCCCGTCTAGGATCTGGACACGATTGTCTCAGAATGCAGCTGCTCTCAGCACAGTGGACGGGATCACCTGAGTGTCACGGTCGTGCCTCGGGCTCCCCTGGACCTCACAGACATAAACTGCCTACGTGATGCAAAGTAAGGGATGTATTTTTTTTATTTCAACAAACAATTGTGAGTTTTGTGTTAAGCGTTAGCAATTAAAAGGTAATTCTGACAATGCTTGCCATCAAAACCAAGAAGTCTGAGAGGAAAGAGAGAAATACAAGCTGCAAATTAAATATAAGACGTTAGTCACAATCACGGCGTGACTGTTCCCTCAGCGTCTCCTCTGTTCCCCGTGTTTATCTAGAATCTGTCCGCACCTCTCCACTGCGGCATCCTCGTCTAGGACGCTGTCCTCCCCCCTGGACTCCAGCCACAGCCCCCTGTCTGCCCTCTGCTTCCCTCCTGCCACCACCGTCCCCTCTAATTCATGACAGCAGAGCAATCGGAAATCAGTGACACAGCCCTGAGGTCCTGGCCGTCCAGTCTCCGTGGCCCCATCTCCACGGCCTCGTCTCCGCAACCTCGTCTCTGGAGCCGGGCGCCCTGGGCTGGACGCTCTAGGCTCAGACCCCTGCTGCTTGCTGCTTCCCCCACAAGAGACTCCCCCAGCCCAAATGTCACCTCCTTAGAAGGAGGGTGTCAGTTTCCCTGAGGGCCTCACCCCTCGGAATGGTTCTGACTGTCACTGCAATGTGCACTTGCTCTTGCTTGTTTCCCGGATTCCTCCGTCCCCACCGCTGGATTTCACAAACTTGGTGTCTTTGTCTCCATCTCTGTTGTACTCTCAACATCCAGCAGAGTGCTCGGTGACACAGCAGTCCCCTCAGTTAATACTCAGGAAGTGAAGGACCGACAGGGCCTGTGGGACAAACACGGAGCAGTGAATCCTGTCGAGATCGGAGAAAGGGGAGAGATGGTCGATCGTTGCAATGGTTTCCTGAGGCCGCTTAAAAAATGCACCACAAGCCGGCAGCCGAAAACCAGAGATTTACTCCCCGGCTGTCCTGGATGCTGGAAGTCTGAAACGAGGTGTCCGCAAGGTTGGTGTCCCTCGGGGACTCAGAGGGAGATTGGCCCACGCCGCTCCCCTAGCTCCTGGTGTCAGCTGCCGATTTTTGGTGCTCCTTGGCTTGTGGCGGCAAAACTCCAATTTGTGCCTCTATCGTCACGTGGCATCGTCCATGCGTGTCCATCTGTGTCCAAGTGTTCCTCCTCTTATGCGGGCATCAGTGGTTGTATTATGGCCAACCTTAATCCAGTAGGACCTCCTCTTAACTTGGTTCCATCACAAAGACTCTATTTCCAGACAAAGTCGGGTCCACAGGCACAGACAGTCAGGACGCGAACATTTCTTTTGGGGAACAGAGTTCACCCCAGGACAGTCAACTATCTTCCAGGGAGGGCGACATCAGAGAGGGGTCTAAAAGGTGATTAAGAGTTGGAGAGGGGACGGGTGGGCAGGGGAATGGTTAGGGTTGGAGGGAGAGCCAGCGCAGTACACTCTGCACAGGAAAGACGTCCACGTTGGGAGGTAGAGGGTAGGGCAGACGTGAATCCTGTAGGAAGGAGTCTTGATTTTACCCCGTAGTCTTAGTCCGCTTCTCAGGAGGAGCCCTGCCTGGTGTCTACGTCACAAATCAGGGCCACGCCAGGAACTCCTTCACGTCCAGACGCTGAATCTGCAACCCCTGGCCTCTGCACCCGTCCTTCCTGTCATCCCTCACAGGGCGTCAGACCGCTGAGAACAGCCCGGAGGACTTGACCCAGGACCCTGCCCCTGGGGAGGGTGGGGCGCAGGTCACTGCCGCAGGCGCAGCCCTGGGCGCTGGAGGAGGCTGGTCCGCGTGAGGAGGCCGCGCTGTTCCCAACTGGCATTTACTGAAGTCGGGCTCCAGCCCTCCAGAGACCGATACTGAGACGGCCATCCTCCTTGAGGATCCCATTTCACAGGAATGGCTCCCAGGTCCTTGAGAAAGACGCTCCTGGCCGTAGGAAACTTATGTCTCAAAGAGTCGCAGAGAGAACTTAGAATTGCAGGTTTTCTGAAGTAAATGCTCTAAGAAAAGGGCTGTCAGGAGCCTACGCGTAGGAGGAAACCTGTCTAAAGTTTGCTGAAGCCAAGAGGACTTGATGGCCCCCTTGGGTGCAGGGAAGGACCCCCTCCTGGAGCTCTGGCCCTGAGTCCTGGCTCCTCGAGTGCTGTCAGCTCTCAGCTGAAACCTTTCCCGTCTCTCCACCTTCTCTGTTGCTTCTGGGTCCTTCCTGACAGTATTCAAACATTTCAAACACTTCCAATACACTCATCTTAAACCGAACCAATAAAAGTCCCACGACCTTCCTCTTGGCCTCCGCGTCGCCCTCTGATGGTGGCTCCATCGTTCTGTCCCCGTCGTAGCCAAACTTGTAAATAGGCTGCTTAGACAGGCTGACTCCACGTTCTTACTTCTCCCGCCCCTTTTCTTCTCTCTTCTTTCTGTAGGGCACACAGAACTCAAGAGGTGGCAGCTGCTCTGCCGGCTAAGGGCAGTGCCCAAAAACCCGCACAGCTTTGCTTCTGCCCGTTCTGTTGATCCGAGCGATGAGAGGGCCACCCACATGCAGGGGCTGGAGAAGGGGCCCACCTCCCAACGTGGGATGAATCAGTTGTTGCATCTGTTTTTGGAAAATGCTATTGCCACGAGCCCTATACATGTGGATTTTAAATTTCTTTTTGTGTTCTGTCAGTGTTTTCAATCATATATTTTGATGCTATGGCATTAGTTGCAGGCAAATTTAAAATTATTTTATCTCCTTGGTGAATTCTATCACATTAAGAAGGGAGCCTCTGAATTTTGTGATGACTTTTGCTTTTATCTTTTCTTTGATAAATATCAACTTTAAAAAAATATTTGCCTGGGGGCCAGCCCAATGGCTGAGTGGTTGAGTTCTCACGCTCTGCTTCGGAGGCCCGGGGTTTGGCCGGTTTGGATCCTGGGTGTGGACACGGCACGGCTCATTAGGCCATGCTGAGGTGGCGTCCCACATGCCACAACTAGAGGCACTCACATCTGAAATATACAGCTGTGTGCTGGGGTCTTTGGGGAGAAGAATAAAGATAAATAAGTAAATAAATATTTGCCTGGTGCATTTCACCATTCCTTTGCTTTCAGCCTTTCGATGTCGTATGTTTTAGATGTTCTCTTTTATCTGACAACCTTTTTAACTATATCCTTTACTCTCTTGCACTGCCTGTCCAGTTGTTTAAGGATTCATCTGGGTTTATATCTACTATCTTACGATATATTCTATCTGCCCATGGTTTCTATGCTTTTTCCTCTCCTTGCTTGCCTTCTTTACAATTAAATTTTCTTCTCGTTACATTTTTTCCCTCATTGGTTTAAAAGTTATAAACCGTTTCTGTTACTGAGTGATTACCTTTGAAACTAAAGAAAACTAAGGTCTAAATTTAATCCACAACCTTACCTTTCTCTAGCACAACAATAACTTGAAAAGGTTTCGAGCAGTTTAACTCCATTGCTCTCACCCTGCTTTCTATATGTTACTGTTTTTGTGTAATTCAATTCTTGTGTTTAACCTTAGAGGACAGCACTGGTATTGTTTTAGACAGTTGGTGCTTATTTAGATTTACTCATAAATCTACAGTCTGCTGTGTTTTTCACTCCTTCTTGCATCTCACACTTTCTGTCTGGGGCGCTGACTTCCTAAAATGCTCCAGCGTTTCCTCTAGTACGCGGCCCTGGAGTGGAAAGCCACCTCTCTTAGTGTGTCTGGAAGTGGCTTCAGATCCACAATGTCATTTTATTCACTTCTCTGTCCCTTGATGCTACTTTTAGTCCAGAGTGATCCCATAACACGAAAAATAAAAAACACCAAATCCTGAAGTCACGGTTTTATTTAAAATCACGGTGCCCAGGCTCCAGGCTGAAGGAAGTCAAACGCTTTCTGGAGGAATCCACCTTTACGTCAGGCCTTCAAGAATCCCCGTAAGAACGTTTCCAACCAAGTCTGTAAGGAAACTGTGCTCTTTCTGGGGGCGGCCTATTTTCACAACCTCCCATGAAGAACCGTTTTCCCTGGCCCACTCCTTGGCCCCAGGGTTTTCCTTGCAGGCCCCTGGGAGTGGCAGGTCAGTGGAGTTTTCTTCTGGTTTACCTTTAACTGGACAGTACCGCTTTATGGAGAAGAGGGGGAGTCGAGGCCACGGACACCTTCCATCCCCACCCCGTCTGACCACTCATCACTCTTGACCCAGGAAACTGCTCCCCACTTCCTGAGTCGTTGGCTGCTCTTGGCTTCCGTGTCATCATATCTTCTGGCTCTTTAGCTCTTTTCTTGTCTGGGAACTAACCCTTCTCTCTGCGTCTTTTACATCAGAATTACTTATGCCTCAGTGGTTGACTCTCTTCTCCTTTTGTGCTCATTTCCCAGGTAAATTAATGTAAGACAAATTTAAACACCATCTTGATTCTAATGAAACCTAAACATCTATCTCTAAACTGAATCTTGTATCTCATCTGAGTCCGTGCCTACTTGACATCTCCACTCGGATGTCTCAAGGTTCCCTGAGACTGAACGCGTCCTGGACTGAACTCAGCCCGATGTCTCCCCTCCCCCAGCAGCCTCTGCACCCACCCTTCTCTAGTCTTACTTTCTTCAGTCACGAGACACCATGGTTCCCCATCGCTCCCTCCAGACACCTGCCTGCCCCTCTAGCTTACATTTTACGGCGTTTTCTCCCTTGTTCACTAGGCTGCCCCCACCCCCCGCCCCCCGCTTGTCTAGATTCCAAGCTTCTTGGGAACTCTTCCCAAGCTTTTCGGTCTGCCGGGACTGAGTCCTACGTCCTTCAGATCTTCGTGGGGACCTCACTTCATCAGGTGCACCTTCCCGACCTCTCCTCCCGAGCAGAGAGAGAGGGCTTCCTTTGTACAGTGTCCTCACACGCCATGCTTCTCTTCAGAGCACTTTTAACAACAGTCATGAAAATAATCATATGAAAAGTAAGTAATAATTTGGGGCCAGCCTTGGTGGCCTAGTGGTTAAGTTCAACACATTCCACTTCGGCAGCCTGGGTACAGCTCCCAGGTGAGCACCTACATGTCTGGTCAGTGGCCATGCTGTAGCAGCATCCCACATCCAAAATAGAGGAAGATTGGCAATAGATGTTAGCTCAGGGACAATCTTCTTCACCAAGAAAAAGAAAGAAAAGGAAAGAAAAAGTAGAAAAAAGAAAAAAGAGATAAATAAATAAATAATCTTCTTGGATTTTTCAAAACAGGGTTTTCTCTGTGGAATCATGTCATGCATTACAACTTTATCTTTCATGTCGGTTGTGTGGAAAATAACATTGAAGATTACCAATGAATGGGGAATTATTGAAGGTTTTTGATCAAAGGAATGGGGCCTGCTGAGGCATATAGTTTGGAAAAGGAACTTTAGGATCAGCATAGAAAGTAGATTGAATGGGAAAAAACCTCGGGCTGATGAAACATGGAGGGAGAGACTGGAAGAGCAGTGGTGAGGCATGGGGGGACTCATCTGGGACGCATCCCGGGGGCGGAGTCCCTGGGCTGGGCGCTGTCGTGGAGGGTGGGAGGGAGGGGTCAGGATGACGAGAGCGTCTGGGAGGCTGGGGGCTAAGCCCGTCTTCACTCCCTGCACTGCTGGCGGAAGGTTCCTAAGGCATTCCCTTTCATAAAGCCGAGACTGTACCCCAGTTTCCCCGACTCCTACTTTTTGTTTCCTGACTCTAATTTTCTCTACTAGGAAGCTTCTTTCCCAAATGCTGGCTGCTTGACTGCTTCCTGAAACCCCAACAGTCCTTCTTGGTCGCCTCTCCTGGAAGGTTGGGCTCCGCCCCTCACATGCCAGTCCCAATCCAGAAGCTGTTGTGATTTGCACCCCCGCCTGGTTTTCGTTAGAGCTGCTGCTGAGACAACACCACTGCGCACACGACACCGGCCTTTCCTGGTCCCGGCATGTGCCGGCCTCGCCTCTGGCCTTGCTGAGCCGTTTGGACGTTCAACTCTGGCTGTTTCCGTTAAGAGCCAGCTTCCTGCCAGGATCATTTCCTCCCACGCCTCCCTCCCATTCTCAGCTTTCTCCCAACTGGCCTTGATGTCTGACATCTTGGCCCGTCTTTTCTCAGCGCTGGAACCTTCTAACTCAGGCAGCCGGGAAGATGGAAAATCGCGTAGACAGCCATTCCTCCCCTCCTGCCCCGAAGGGTTTGTTGCCTCAGCAATTTTTTGATGCTTCTGCACCGTAATAAATATTTGTTCTTTCATAAGCGGTATAAATTTTATAACCTTCATGTTCACGTCGCCTTATCGATAGATAATAGCTTCTTCCAAATCTGAAAAGTTGAACTTCAGTGTTTGGCTGTAAGGTGCTGCACCTGGCTGATCCGACCAGCGGCCGCAAAGCTGGACGTCCCTGGGCTCGGGGCCGCGTGCTCCTGCCGCCTGGGAGAGCGCTGCCAGCCTCGAGAACACGGGGAGGCGCTTCTCGGCCCCACTGCTCAGGATCAGCCCTTCTCTCCCTCAGGGTCTTGCTGAAGGTACTTACATTCTAGGCATCATTTCGAGGCTTTAGAGAAATAAGAATGTTCTCCACAGAAAGTTTATGGAGCCCCTTTTGGAGTTTTGGTTGGTTCTACTCCCACGAGACAGCCCAAAGATGGTGTGAAAACTTGCAATCTGTAAAACGACGACTTCACGTATGAAAATAAGTAAACATAGTTAACTTATTAGACTTTTCCCAAATAGTTCTGGTTTGGGGAGTTTTATCAAAACTTACAGTTAAGTTGCATCCGTAGGTCCTGTAGCTTGTATCCTACAAATAGTTTAATGTGCGTTTACAGTGTAAAATAATTTGAGTTTTCGTACACATATTAAATTGCTTGAATATGAATTTTGTGAATTTATCTTAAGGGGTAGAAAGTAAAAATCTGTTTTGGAAGGGTAAGTTTCTGGAGGGAAGAAAAAGAATATTTTACAGGAGGATAGCTTGAATCACATGCCAAAAGAACTCAGAGAGAACAAATTCAGTTGTTTCAAATGTATCAAATATCAAAATGTAATTTTCAAATTAAAAAATACTATTAACGTTAGCATCTCAATTTTTATGTGGCTTCTTAATGTTAGTGAGCAGTGCCAAATGGCTCCTCGAACCAACTTACTCTTTTCCACTGAAATTGTTCTTTCCAAAGCCTGTAACGTTGTTCCACTCCAATATTCTAGGAAATATTTCTGTGAAGTATGAAGTCAACATCTTTAAATGTGATATTGAATATCAGATTGAAAGTAACATTTTGTTATGGGGGAAAATCTGTAGATATTTTACAGTATAAAATACTCAATTTACAGATGTGATTAGGAAAGACCCTTTAGATTTTTATCTTACGAAAATAATGGAAATCACTATCTCGGGTCGGGTCTCCTGCCTGGACTCTGCCTGAGGTGAGTTTGTTTCTTGTAAGTCGGCAGTTCCAAGATGGTTGCCTCCTTCCTGCTGTTCGTGAAACACACGGGGGCCGTGAAGACGTTGGTACTGGGGTCGGCGAGCTATCTCTCCCTCGAGACACTGCTACATCCAGTTTTCTCCTCCCTGTCAGTATCAGGTTTCAGTAGCTTACTCTGGAGTATGGTCCTTGAAATATAAAAATAGTCTTTATGTTATAAAATGATGTGCCATAGAGCTCCTTTAAGGGGCAAGCTTTTTAGCGGGCTTCGCCTCCAGCGGGGCCAGGATCTGGTCTGCTGTTGAGAGGACTATGTTTATGATTTTTCCTTTTTTCATTCACCTCAGAAGTTATTGTCACAAACAGAACAGAGAGACCCAACCTGCCTCCAATGTTCCTTCCATGCACAGGACACTTCCTTCAAAGAACCAGGAGTCCTCGTAGCTTTGTCTTTACACAGTAGGATGACCCACACACGTCCCAGAACACAGGGCGGAGATGAGTCTGTCCCTGTTCACAGAAAAAGTGCTGGACGCTCAGTGCCTCGCCCAGATGACTGCTGGATCCTGCGTCCGGTCACTGAGCAAGTCTCCCCAGTGCTGCCTCTGCACCTCAGAATCCACCTGTCTCCACCCCCACCGCCTCCAGCCTGGTTCTGGTCCCCACCGTCTCCGCCTGTGTGGCAGCCAGAGCTCCCTGTCACCTTGGCCTCCGTCTCACCTCCCAGAAGTCTGCTGTCCATGTTTCAGCGTTGCTGAAAAGCCTAGACTTCACATGCTTCTTTGTCACCAGGAAAAGTCCCAACTCCTCTGCATGGTGTACTTTTTACCTCTCCACCTTCAGCTCTCACTTTCACGTATCTGGCTTCTTTGTATCGTTTCTCCATCCTCAGTCTCTGCACCAGCTGCCGTGGCCTGGAACTCTGCTCCCCTCAGCTCTCTCTCGGCCCCCTCCGTCGCCTGCCCTCCTCCCTGACCAACCGTCTGGCCTGCCGCATTGAACCGTCATTTAGATATGAATCTTGATGTTTCCCGTTCTGGAATCTTCTCTGACACCCAAAGCTGAGTCGGAGACCGTGCTTCTGTGCTCCCATGAGAGACGCCACTCTGTGTGATGGCTTCTTTATTTCTTACCTCCCCCACTAGGCCATAAGTCCTTGAAGACGAGAGCACGTGTTGCTCATTGCCGCACCCTCAGCACCTGTGGTTTTGCCGGGCACGTAACAGGCATTTGCTTTCTATTTGTTAAGCGAATATTCTTGTGCCCACTTACCCCTTACTCCCGATTTCTTTCCTAGAAATCATTGGCTCCTGGAAGTCTGGCTGGGCTCCTTCGCGTTACCCTGTGCTTGCGCCATTGACTCTGACGTCCAGTTGACTTTTCTTATTTTCATCTTGGCAGCTGTTCTCTCTTGCATGTGTCTTATCCCAGCCCTGTCTGTTTTGACTGCTTTGGAAAACTACACTCTCCATGACATCTGGACATCGCTTGCCTAACCGATGTCCCTTCTGAGCCTGTGTCTGCATGGAGGGCCAGGGGATGGGATTAGATATTTTGTTCCTTATTACCTGTTATTACCGTATCACTCTGCAAAGCCAAGTGACTTTGCCTTTCTTTAACACAGCTGGAGAATCACTCCAGAGCCCACACCGGTCACCTGGGTCCATCCCAGTGCAGTTCATTTTCCTCGCTGGGTGACTGTGGGTGGTGAGATCCTCACTGTGACCGTCAGCTCTCTAACAGCCACTAGCCCTTTTCTTTATCTGAGTCTGCTTTCTGCGACCTTGGCACGGCTCAGGGAGAAACACCTTAATTGTGGCTTCCTCAGTAGCCTCTACCTTCTTTTTTTCCTATCTCCAACTTCCAACTCAAAGGATAGAGACGAAAATGTCCCCAAATCTTTCCCAAAACGCTGAGATTTTCCCCCAAAGAAAAGACAGTGACCAAGCTATTCTCTTGGTTCCACTTTCTCGTCTCTGCTTCCTGTTCCGTCAGGACGTTCTCGCTCCTCAGGAGTGATTTTGTTTGTCTGTTCACTTACCTGTTGGCCACCTGTATGTCTTCTTTGGAGAAATGTCTACTCAGGTCCTTTGTCCCATTTCTTAATTGGGTTTTTTTTTTTTTTTTTTTTGCTATTGAGTTGAAGGAGTTCCTTATATATTTTGGATACAGGGTTTGCAATTATTTTTCTCGCATTTCATAAGTTACCTTTTCACTCTAAGTCTTTTCTTTTGCTGTGCGGAAATTTTCAGATTGATGTAACCCTACTAGGTTTTGCTTTTGTTGTCTGTGCTGTTGGTGTCATATCCAGGAAATCATTGCCAAGACTCCTGTCATGAAGTTTTTCCCCATGTTTTCTTCTAGGAGTTTTCAGTTGCAGATCTTACATTTAAGTCATTTTGAATTAATTTTTGTGATTCCTCAAAAAATTAAAAATAGAAATACCATATGATCCAGCAACCCCACCTCTGGGTATTTATCCAAAGTAATTGAAATCAGGTTCTTGGAGAGATGTCTGTGCTCCCATGTTCACTGCAGCACTATTCGCAACAGCAAAGATGTGGAACAACCTAAAAGTCCATTGATGGGTGAATGTGATCCATACATATAATGGAATATTATTCAGACATGAGAAAGAAGGAAATCCTCTCATATGCAACAACATGGATGAAAATTGAGAGCATTATGCTAAGTGAAATAAGCTAGTCATAGAAGAGCAAATAGTTCAGGATTCCACTTCTATTAGGAATACGAGACAGTCAAACCCACAGAAACAGAGCAGGGTGGTGGTTGCCAGGGTCTGGAGGTGGGGAAATGGGGAAATACTGTTCAGTGGGTCTAAAGTTCCAGTTGTGCAAGATGGCTGTGTGCCAGCGACCAGCTGCACAGCACTGTGCCTGTGGTGAACGGTTCTGTGTGGCACACAGAAAAATTAGTTAAGAGGGTAGATCTCATTGTACGTATTCTTACCACAGTAACAAGAAAGAGTGGCGCGGCCAGGTGCAATTTGGATGGCTTGTTGAGTCAGGCGCTCAAGCAATTTAAAGCTTTTTATAAACTTCTGCAAACCCCTGCTTGAGCGACTTTGAATGATTCTTCCTTTTGAAAACTAAATAGCTCAAAAAGCGACTAATCTTGTAACAGCATCACCTCCGTGCACCCCTCAGAGAGGCCCCCAAATAATGTTTGAAATTCATGGGAAGTCTTTGTTCACTTGTGACAAGTTGTTCTGGTGGTCAGGAAGAGAGCGTGGGTTTTCATCTCTAAATATCCAAAGGATGAGTTCATGAGCGTCTGTCAGACTCTAAAGAAGAAACTTTATAGAAGATCCTCAAAGGAAAAGGGTTATTTTAATTTTTAGAGAAAAGGAAATGAGCTTCTATAGGACTTTGTTTCTGAGAATGTCTAAGCCACACTGTGTGAACTGAGTCAGAGGAAACTCAGCTAACTTTCTCATCGCAGTAGGTCCACTGGTCTGCAAAGTACCCGGGTAACAACAAGGGAAATGACTTTGCTTGACCAATGCAGCCTTGTGGTCAGGAGGAAAGACATGACCAGAGATGCAGAGCCAGGCTGTGCGGCAGAAGAATGCCACCCACGCATGTGGTCAGTGTTTCTAGCAGCTGTATTTAAAAAGTGAAACAAACAGGCGAAATTAATTTTAATAATACATTTAGCCAAATGTATCCAAAAATGATATCAGTTCAACATGTAGTCAATTAAATATTACAAATGAGGGCTCTTTTTGGTACTAAATCTTTGACATTCTGTGTGTTTCACGCTTACAGCCTATTTCATTTCTGACTGCCGTGTGTCAACCGCCACATGTGCTCCCACACTGACTGTCACAGATGCAGCGCCTGCAGGAGTGGCTCTCAGGTGACATCAGAGTGGACACAGATGAGGCCTGGGGGTCGGAGGTCCTCACTGTGTCCTTTGCCACGACACTCGTAACGTTCTCTATTATCTTTACGTGTTTACCATCGTCTCCCAAACCAGTAATATTAAAGAGCCACTAGGAGGCCCCACACCTCCCTGGGAGACGACCACCTGGATCTGCTTCCTGGACCAGGAGTACCGATGTGTCTCCTCCTTGTCTTTGCACGTGTGACTCACCCTGCCCACTCTTCCTTCCCTAATTAACCTGGACGCGCGGACATGTAGAAAGTATGATAAAGTGATGTGCTCTTTCTCGTAAACAAATGCACATACACAGAATTTTGCAGACAGTGCCTGGCTGAGACACAGTCTCCCCTAAGATTGTCCCAACACTGCCAGACCCCGACAGTGCACCCGCCTTCGTCGCCGTGTTTGAATGCTTGTTGATGTGTCTGACCACCTCGTGCACTCTGAGGTCCTACCCGATGGGCTATCTCTTATTCGGGCTTTACTGCCAGGACGCTCAATAAATATTTATTGAGAATCGATTCCTTGAGACTCAGCTGCCTGAGGCTCAATTTGTGACCAGTCATAAATATTTAAGAGCAAATTCTAAGATTTGGCTAAGAGGGGCTTCCGGACAAATGTTGAGTGAATACTACAGTTTACAAATAGAAATGGCAAGCAATAGGATATATTAGAGTATATGAGGAAGCCATTTGTTGTAAACCTAATTCGGCCTGACTTTGTTTTTTTCAAAAGGGCCTGACTGTGGCGTTGAGCACGCATTGTATATCTGCTTTAAATATTTACTACGGCAAGAACAAATGGCCTTAAGATGAAGGCGCAACTTCCCCCCACATTGGCATTTCCTTAGGGATAAGCATCTTTCCTTAGGCTAGGAACTGACAGCTGTGCTCGCCTGTGAGCCTGTGACCACCCAGCTCTGGACAACAGACCTGCCACCCTGCTGTGTCCATCAAGTGCTGTGCCGACAAGGCAGTCTTGTGACTATTGTGGGAGGGACATTTCAATCATATGTGAAATATCCTGTTTGGGGGTATATAACCACTCTGTTTACCTCACGTCTTTGGTGCCCTTTCTTCCTTCGGGAAGAAAGGCCCTGGGCCATGGTCCTCAGATTTCAGCTCAGAATAAACTCTCCCAAATTTTCATTTATAGATTGGTTATGGATTATTTTCGTCGACAAGTTTAATTGCCTGACTGTGTGGTACTTTGTAACATAAAAGATGTTCTTGTGTATTAATTTTATGAGTAAGCCAAGTTCACATGCATACCGGCAAGCAGACACACACATTCTAGTTAGAAGTGGACAGTGTAAGAAAGCTACTAACACGCCCAGTCCCACACACAAAACGCTAGAGTGTATTTAGTGCGTGGATGCTGTGGATCTGTGACTGAGGCTTCTACCTGAGGACAAAGAAGCACGACTCACCCTCCGTCTCTGCCGGTCTGAGGAAAGTCACCGAGACTTCGGACAGAAACTTTCAGGCTTGCCTCAGATTGTTGAACTGGCTGCTCCCTCCAGTGGTCAGGCCAGCGCTGACCCACCTCGGGATGACGGGAGAAGAACAAAGGGGAGGAGAGAGGGGCCCTGGCTTTCTGCTTCTGGGCGACAAATGGCTTCATGGCTTAAAACGACCCGGCTTTGTTCTCTCAGAGTTTCTGAGGGTGCAGCTCAGCGAGCCCTCTGCTCAGGCCCAGGAGCTGCTGTCACGGCCGTGCCCAGACAGAGCCTCACCTGGAGGCTGCCCTGCAGAGAGGTTTGCCCTCGAGCTTCCTCGGAGAGCTGGCAGAGTCCCTCTCTCACACCTGTGGACTGAGGTCCCCGTCCTGCTCACTGTCGTGCGCTGACTGCTGGCAGCTTCCAGAGGCAGTTCTGAGGTTGCAGCCTGCGGGCCCTGCCACGGCCCTTCACACTTCCACTCTCTCCGCTTGGAACCCAGAGCCCGGGCCCTTTGAATGCTAATTAGATCAGGCCCGTCAGACAGGTCAGGTCAGATTGGATTAGGTCAGGCCCATCCAAACGTCTCCCTTTTGATGGATCTGAAATCAACAGATTAACCTGTTCCAGGAGCAACGTCCCATCACGTTTGCAGGTTCTGCCCGTTGAGGGGAGGGCGTTACACCGGCAGGAATCTGAGAATTCCGCCGAGCACACGGGATGTTCTGGGAGGTGTCTGTGGGGCTCTGGAGGAGCCCTGAGAGGTTGCCTGACTCGAAGACGAGCATCTCACGCCCCAAGGCAGTCTCCCCTGGGGGTGCCGTGGACGGAGCCCAGCGAGCATGTAGGGAGTTCCTGGGAGGTGTGCCGTGCGTTCCCTGAAGTCTGTGGGTAAATAAGACTCACCATCGGTACCAGGACATTTCTGCAAAGGCAGAACCTTGAGGGGAGATCTGGCAGCAGAGGCAGTGACAGATGGAGGTGTGGGGCCTGAGAAGAGGGTGGAGTCGACCTGCTCCAGTGGTTCAAGGCTCTCTGGGGGTCACGGCGATGCCCCACTCTGCGGGACCTTGGGACGTGGACAACCTGAGGGAGACTAGAGGAGACCAGGCTGCCCTCTGAGGGGCCCCAGGGGTGCAGAGGCTGAGAGGGTGTTAAACTCCTTCCCGAGAGAGCCGTGCTCGGAATCTCCCAAGACCATCGCCTCAGAAAGGCAGACAGGATCCACCTGAGCCTGATGGAGACCTCGGCCGCCTCCTCGCCACCAGCAGGTGGCCCTCACCCCACACGAGCTCTGCCCGCCCAATCTCCCCAGTCAGGGCAGCTGAGTTTTGGAACAGGGAGGAGAAGGAAGGAACCAGATGTAGGCCCTGCCGTCTCCCCTCCAGATCTTTCAAGCGTTAGCCTGGTCTACTGGGAGGGGGAGGAGGCGTGGGCAGGAGGGGAGCAAAAGAGATGGAACCCAGTGTGAGATGAGCATCCTGAACAGCCCTGGACTTTCAGCGAAAGGTGTGGCACGTTTACACGAAGTCCCTAAGGAACAGAGAAGGGACAGTGAGAGAGCAAGACCAAAAACAGTGACTGGAGAAAAAGAAAAAAATCTCATGTTTGTGACCCAAGCTGAAGCTACTCGATAAAACAATTATACATATATCTAAAATTTCCCCCAAGCTTCCAATTTTTTCATGTTCAAAACGGAATGTTTTTCCCATGACTCCCAATTTTCCAGAAAACAAACATGGCAGAGGGAATTAGGAGCAGATGCCTTTCGCAAGAGGGAGATGGCTCAGGAAAGCGTGGATGAAATCCGTGCACAGGATGTGTGAGCAGGCCGATGAAGAGGGATGCGACCAAAACCTAACAGAGAAACAGCTGGGGAACATTTCTGGAGGGAAGCTAGTTTGAAACGGTCGCTTGTTACAGGCAGGACCTTAGAACAAGTTCCTAGTCTCTGTCTCTGAACGCAGCTATCATCACGTGTCATGCTCGACGTTTTAAAATAAGGTGAAGATACATCTGAAAATACAAAAGTGTTTCACAGGAATTCAAAGAAGCCAGGAAACCATGGCAACGAGCTGATTTTCTCCATCCCCTTCTAAATAAATTGACTCGTTACGAGGTGAAAAAAGAGTAGTTCCTATGATACTCAATCATCTGAATAGAATTGTACCGAATGTAAATAGTGTCTATAAAACTTAATGATAAAAGATGAGTCCACTAGCTGTTGCTCTTGGTTCAACTGGCACACGTTCCATTTTGAATTCCCATGGTATGTATACAACTTGTATACAACTGGTGTGTGTGTATTTGTAAGTCATCAGAGCATAGTAATCATAGTATAAACCTTTAGAAAGATTTATCTTCAACTCTACACAAGTAGTAAAAAGGTCAAATTAGCATCAGAAGAAACCAATCTCTTCAAATTTAACAGTAAGAAATATTCAGCGTGACAGTAAAGATCACATCCATGTGTTGCAGATAAACCACGAATGGTAGGCTACGAAGGACCAACTTAATTTTGCTGATTTGGCCAGTGGATAACCAGCACAACAAACAAAACATCTGAAAGCTAAAATAACTGTTAAAGACATTGCAACATTAAAATCAAATTTTGTTAAGCTTCTTGGTTTTAAGATACTTTTATGCAAAATTTCATTGTTTTACTATAACACTTTAAATACTTGAAATTATTACTTCAAATATAAGAACTACTTTGCTAGGAAGTTCTGTGTGCTGTGTATTTCAGGATGTGCACGTGTGAAGGCGCTGGCGTGAGATGAGGTTGATGGACGGCCACTGATGAGTGGTGGGCCCTGCAATGCTCCTAGGCAACACAACTGAGACTAAACAGCGTGCATTATGGGTGATTTTTAGATGTGATTAAGGGTATTAGAAGACATTCTCTTTCAAGCGCAGTTGTACCTTTTTATAAGAGACTCAGCTATCTTAGACTGTTGTCTAGGACATGGAGTATTCCCCTCTATTTTGGATAATTGGAAAATTGTTAAAAGCTTAAGTCGTACATACATAAATATGTCCACATGTGCATACACACGTATATACATACACACACGTGTGTAAATGGTTGCTGATGCAAAGGGTACTTTTGGGAGGGTGAGAAACAGTGGAAGTGGTTGTGTCTGGGGTCAGAAGAATGTGGCTGGGGACAGGGTGGGAGGGAGCCTTGCTTGGCTTCTCCCAAAGCAGACCCCGTGTTCAGAGCATGGGTGCAGGTAATTCATGAGAGCGGAGGCAGGAAGCACAGCGTCGGAGTGGGGAAAGCGAGGCAGGAGAGGGAAAATCCAGAGAATGCTGCTGGGGGTGTCACCACCGTGGGCAGAGCGGGCTCAGTGCCCTGGGGCCTTGCAGAGACGACGTGAAACAGTTCAAAACTCTGCAGAGGGGGAAGGAAGGTTGGGGTGTCCACCGACCGCTCCCGCCCTCCACCTCCCGTGAGGGGAGAGTGTCTCCATCCTGCTGGGCAAAGAAGGGGGTGACAGATGGGGTGCCTGTGAGCGGCTGTTGTCGGCGCCCGGAGACTCTGTGGGGGCTGGACGGCTGGGAGACCATGCTCACGTTTCACGGAGTCCCAGGTGGGCGCCGAGTTCCTGCCTCACGGTTCTGCTTCACCCTGAGTTAGATGCGCGTCCCACCCCGGGCCTGTCCCCCCCACACTCAGGCACAGGGAAACGAGACTTTACCTGGAACGACCTAAGTTAGTGATGAGCACCTCTGTTCTTCCACGGCCTTTGGAGCCCCCGGCCCCTGCTGGACCCTCCTCACTTCCTCTCCCGCTGTGTGGCACGGCCTTCTCCTTGGACTCACCCCTGAAACCTCTTCTTTCCCAGGAGCACGAGCCCCTGAAACTCTCCTGCGCAGCTGTCTGACTGCGCTTTGTGGCTCCAGCCGGCTGTTGGCAAGTTCTCACCTTTACACCAGGTTATCTTCCCAGTTCTCTCCCTAAGAGCAACTTCAGTTCTTACTGTTCAGATAACAATTAACACTTTTGTTTACCCTGCTACATCTGTAAGGTTGGTACACAGTAAACCATCGTAACAATACAGTGGGTTCTGGCACTATTACTTACTGATTGATTGAATCTGCATCTGCTTTTTTCCTTTTTTTGAGGAAGATTAGCCCTGAGCTAACTACTGCCATTCCTCCTCTTTTTGCTGAGGAAGACTGGCCCTGAGCTAACATCAGTGCCTATCTTCCTTTACTTTATATGTGGGACACCTGCCACAGCACGGCTTGACAAGCAGTGCCATGTCCTCACCCGGGATCTGAACCATCGAACCCTGAGCTGCCGAAGTGGAACATGCAAACTTAACCACTGCGCCTCTGGTCGGCTCCTGCTTCTTGGGTCCTGTTTGGCTCCGTCTCCCTACAGAGCCGTACGTGTTGGAAGGTCTACCTCTTGCTTCAAGGGCTGATCACTGATGTTTCTTAGACTTTCCTTGTTTTCCCCAGAAATCATTACGTAACGCTCCGTGCTAAGGTATAAGGGATTGTTAACCCTTCTCCTCTTGGTGCCTTTGTGAAGGACAGAAGTTCTTACAGAGAAAAAGATTTTCCTGGCTCATAGTTCCACCTGAAAACAGCTCCTGCCCTGCAGTTTAATCTGCCTCCCCATTGGGGTTGGACCCCGGCTCCTGCTGTGTGATGCCATCAAACCTCCCTGGGCCTCAGATCTCTGCACACGACTCTGATCCGCACATTCATGGCGCCGATTGACTTCCTTTTATAAGAACCAGAGGGCATGTGAGAAATCCTCAAACTGAGTCTGAGAAAGACTTGTATTTCAAGCTGCGTTTCCTCTATCCTGAGCTAAGATGAGTAGTTAATTTTAGAAAAATTTTAGGGAAATAAATATGTTCTTTATTTGCCCTGGAGCTTCTAATGTTGACTCTGTCACTCTCTTACCGTGAGGGACTTTGACTGGTGGCTGAGCCAAGGCTGTAATGCCAGAAACGAGAGAACAGAGCACAGGCAGGGTTCTCTCTGGCCCCCACTCCGCCCCGTCCCCAGGCCGTTACCGCTCAGGAGGGAGATGAGGGCTGAGGAAAACGCAACTCGAGGCAAGTGCTAGTCCCAGCTTTCCTTCCTGATAACCTAGTTCATAATTGGGCACGATGATTTCCCAAAAGGTTCTTGCAAATTAACATTCCGTTTAAACAAGCAACTTCCAATAAGCCATTGAACCAGGTCGTAAGATTTCAAGACAGTACAAATTCATCTCCTGGGGGATGTGAGGTGCGTAGGCAGCTAGGCTTGTCCATCCTCAGCCATCCTCCAAATTAGGATCCTCTTTCTCTTTCCCAGAGACCTGGCATTCTGCAGACAGCCTGGGAGGTCAATTCCAGCTCTGTCTCTGTCCTGGCCCCTCGGTTTCTCTGGGGGTCCAAAGCGGGTAATATTCCCAGGCTGTGTGACATCATGGCGGTGACTCGTAACTAGCAAATCTTATTTTAAAGCACTTCCAATTAGAAGGACTTTATGCAAATGATAGCTTATTTCAGAGAAGAAAAGCGGTAAGCTAGCACATGGAAAATATTGGATACAATGATAAAATACGTACCACCCTACCTGTTTTATTTAAAAATGCTTCAGATCAAGAAATGAGAATTTACAGTGACTGTTTCCTTAACCTAAACACAGAAAAAGACCTATCTATCTGTCTATCTCTGAACACTCAGGAAAAAATCTGCTTGTCCTGTCACAGACTCATAGGCTCAGGGAACACAGGGAAGGCAGAAAACAGGAAGAGCGCACCCCCCAGCCCCGTGCCCCCTCCCCACTGCGCCCACCCAGGGTGAGCGGTCACAGCTGGAATGGACGGGCTGCTCTGCCAAGCCCACGGGCTCCAGCAAAGAAGAGGAGGATGTTAATAATACTCTGCATTTGCATAGCATCTTATGGGCTCCAAAATGCTCTCATGTAGATTGTTCCATTTAGAGAGAAGCACTGCACAGATGTTTTGTGGATTTGCAACCATTAAAATCGCTAATTTTAATTAAACGAGTCTAATATTTCAAGTTCTGTTTCACTCGCGTATTTTATCCTGCCTTCTGGTTCACAAAGAGGTTTTATTAAGCTGATGTGAAGAGTCAGTCATTTTCCAGTTCCTAAAGCTCTTCCTCAAATGGAATCATAGAAAGTCTGAGCTGGAAGGAACTTTGGAGAAATATTATCCCAGTCCTTTTATTCTGCAGATGAAATGCCAAAGTTGGGAGGGACCGTTGAATGCCCAGGCCCAGGCTTGCGTTTCTGCTCTGAAGTCTGTGAGGTTTGCTGATGTGAAGTGTCGGGCGTTTGTTTTTTGATCCTTCCTGTGTTTTAGAAAAGGCCTTTCTGAAAGAGATTTGTTCCATATTTAAAACGAGTGCCTCCTTTTTCTTCTTGTCCACTATTACCAGATATTTATTCTTTTACTTAAATCCAAGGTCTTTAGATTCCTAATTAAGTGTTGTTGTATTTACTCTTTTCTCTTTAGATCCTTGTCAGAATCCTGTAAAACAGGCTGGGCAGGTGCTATTAGCATCATTTTAGAGTTAGGAAATACGATACTCAGAGGAGACACATGACGTGTACAAGGTCACATCACTGGTTAGTGGAATCACGAGATTGGAAATGACCTGGTCTGATTTTCAGTCTGGTCTTTTTTTTTTTTTTTTTTACTGTGTATTACACTGTTGGCCCTAGAATAGAGTTGATGATCATCAGATTTTCCCCAAGGTAGATTTTTGCATTTTTCCTAAATAGCCTGAGAAAAGGACATGGTAATCAATATATGCCATTGAAGTGGATACAAGTTGAAGTTGGTCATACATGCGTGAACTTGTGAAAACACTTGACTGTCACACGATGTGTTTCTTTTTAATATATTATTTCCTGTTTCTATGGTTTCCAAAATGAGATTAGGTGAAAGATTTTTACATAACATAAATTTTAAACTGAAGATTTTACATTTAAATTAGATATGGAGTCATAGGGTTAGAAAAGATCCCAATGGGGAAGTGGGTAACCAACATTCATTTTGTGTCTACTGGTCACCAACTGCTACCTTTTCTGTGTAAATACCCACAGCAAACCTGAAAGGCCCCCAATATTACCCCTCTTTTTTTTTTAACATTTTTTATTTTTTTCCTTTTTCTCCCCAAAGCCCCCCAGTACATATTGTATATTCTTCATTGTGGGTCCTTCTAGTTGTGGCATGTGGGGTGCTGCCTCAGCGTGGTTTGATGAGCAGTGCCATGTCCGCACCCAGGATTCAAACCAACGAATCACTGGGCTGCCTGCAGCGGAGCACGTGAACTTAACCACTCGGCCACGGGGCCAGCTCCCCAATATTACCCCTCTTTTTAGAGAAAAATGAAGTAATTTGCCCAGAGTCCCAGTTCTGCATGATTCCGAAGTTCATGCTTTTTGTGCAATATTTCTCACCTTTCCCAGAAAATGCAACTGAACTGCAGAGAAACACATCTCAGTGCTTATAGATCGCTAATCATTTCAGTCAGTTCAGAGGAAGAAAATACTTGCTTTTGATTGAATAGACCTGTAAAGATGTCTCTTTATTTACATTCCTAACAAAACACAAAACGTTCTAGAGTACGTGGCAAATGGTACCTAGTGGCTTCTCTGAGACTGATAGGATTAACCTGTCTCATTTTCACTGAGTTATGGGAAACATCCTTTCCCTAATGGTTAATTTATCCTTACTAGCTTGTACTTATGAAATAATGATCATGAGTATTTCTATCATAATAGAGGAGTTAAACTAATTGTATTTGAGACTTACAAAGACATCACAAATTATTATTCATGCACCCAACGTTTCACCAAGTCTATTGGCTTTAACTTTTAAGTGTGTAAGTCTTTTAAAGAAATCTAGGGGCCGGCCCAGTGGTGCAGCCGTTAACTTCGGCGGCCCGGGGTTCACCGGTTCAGATCCTTGGTGCAGACATGGCGCTGCTTGTCAAGCCATGCTGAGGTAGGCGTCCCACGTATAAAACAGAGGAAGATGGGCACGGATGTTAGCTCAGGGCCAGTCTTCCTCAGCAAAAAGAGGAGGATTGGCGGTAGATGCTAGCTCAGGGCTAGTCTTCCTCAAAAAAAAAAAAAAGAAAGAAGAAAACAAAGAAATCTAGCTTGTAATTTGCTTCTGGTTTACTGTCACGTAAGTCATGACATCAGGGTTGTCTGATGTAAACATCCTTGTACATATCTCCTGGCCCTCATACGGACGTGCTTCTCCAGGGTATATACCCCGGACTAGAATTTCTGAGTTATGAGGCATGCACATGTTTAAATTTAATAGATGATGTTGCCAATTTTTCGAACTAGTTGTACCAGTTTACACACCTATCGACAGTGAATGAGAATTCCCTTTGTTCCATATCTTTGGAAATACTTGATATTTTCAGACTTTGAAATGTTTTTTGAAGAAGACTGTCCCTGAGCTGACATCTGTGCCAATCTTCCTCTATTTTGTATGTGGGATGCTGTCACAGCATGGCTTGACGAGTGGTGTGTCGCCCTGAGCCCAGCATCTGAACTCGCCAACCCCAGGCTGCCAAAGTGGAGCACACGAATTTAACTACTAGGCCACCAGGGCTCCCCTAGAGGTTTGAATTTTTTCCAATCTGGGGGATACGTGCAGTCATTGTTATTTCATTTTAGTTTCAACTTAATGTTCTCCGGAAAGTTCATGAGGTTTAACATTTTATCATGTGTTTACTGGTCGTTGGATTTTCTCTTCTGGTGTGCCTGCTCACACTTTTTCCTTCATTATCCTATTTAATTTTGCCTTTCATATTGATCTGCAGAAGTTCTCTACTCAGAACATAAATCCTTTGTCAGTTAAATATGTTGAAAATGTCTACCTTCTGTGGCTTTTCTTTTCATTCTCTTTTTGACGTCTTTTGAAAAATACAAGTTCCTAATTTTAATATAGCTGAACTATTTTAATGAGCCTAGCATAGCGTAAATACCAATTATGAACCAATCTCTCAAGAACATAGATGAAAAATGGTAAACAAAATAGTGACAAATAAAATCCTGTGGTATATACACAGCTACCTATCTATCTAAAGTCACCTGGAGGTGACAAAAGTGACGATGCAGTTTAAAGGGAAGTGCTGGGCCCATTCGATGCACCCACGGGGGAAATTTTTCCTGATCTTTAGCCTGCGCTCAACACTGAGTGGTACTAGAAGTCCTAACCAGGTTGATAAGGCAAGAAAAATAATAAAATGCACACAGATCATATGGGAAAATATAAAACTGACTTTTTTTGCAGACTCCATAATTATCTACGCTTAAAACATTCTAAGGGATCTACGAAAAGCTGATAGAACTGATAAAGGAGTTAAGAAGATCACAGGACACAAGTGTAACACATAAAAATCAAATAAGTTCTGTGGATACAAAATTGAATTTTTAAAAATGCCCTTTACAATAGCAGAAAACCACAAAATTAATTGGAGAATAAGGTAATTCTGCACATTTGTTACTTAATTATATTTGGCCCAGATGAAGATTACTGCCTCCTTTAATAGCCCACATCCTATTCCGCTGGTAACAGAGATGAGCAATCCTCTCTGATTTCACGTGTGTTTGAATTCAGGGCCAAAGAGAGGGTGCCAGAAGCTGGCACCACGGCAGCGTCTCCATCCTCGCTGAGCATCCGTACGAATCCCATGGAAAGATTTTCAGTGAGTCAGCCTTTGTTCCACCCCCTCAACCTTATTTTCTTTTTTACCAGAGTTCATACGCATTGTCAGTAGCGCCGTTTGTACTAAAAAAGATAGAAAGAAAAAAAAAATCTAACATACCTAGTATTTACATTATTAAGACCCGAGGGTGCCAGGAATTGTGTCTATAGTTTGAGTAAATGATCCCCAGAGGGCAGTTTTGCACACTTGGTGGCGCAGGATGCGCCATAAATTTCCAGACAGTACTATGAGTTGAGACTCAAGTTTTCTTAAGTAAGCTTGTGATTGGCAGAATGCAAATACGTAACTTGGTAACTTGCTCTTCTGTACCAGAAATAAAATATTATTTGAACATGCAAGTTTACGCTCCAAACTAAGCATTTTACTCAGTTTTTAATTTCTTTTAAGAAAACCAACCCCAACTATATTCAAGATGTTGTAGGAAACATGAAGATGAATAAAGCTTACTTTTTTGGCCCTGGGGGGCTCAAACTATACATAAATGCTAAATTAAAACACACCCTGACTATAGTGGCATGAATAAAGTGCAATAAAATCTTTGGAAGAGGTTAATTGTTGCTGATAAGATCAAGAAACGTTTTATTGATGAAATGTCAAATGCTCTGATTTTCTCTTTCTTGGAGTTGAACTGCAGATGCTCTACCAGAACCTCTTCCAGTTGGAAGCCTTCCGTCTGTCTTCTCGGACGAGACAAGTGCTCCGTGCCTGACACAGCACAGCGGCTGAGGAAGTGTCTGCCCCTCTCTCAGGCCGGGACCCCGAGGTCAGTTCTGGCTGTGCTGGGAGAGCTTCAGCCCACTGAAAACATGCATGACAGAGTCAAAACTCAGCTATCCTTGGAAGCAACTGAGTACCATTCTCTGTCCCTGGAACATCCGTTCTTCCTCTCCTCCCCCTCCCACCACCATACGCACCTGGGCACAGCAAGAACCCCCAACTTCCAGCTAGGAAAAAACTAACATTTACTGAAAGCCTATATGCACCAGGGCCAGTTATAAAGGTTTTATGCATGTTATCTCAGGATTTATTGTATGATAAAATTAAATTCTCTCATGCACACTCACACGAGAACGTGCTTTTCTTAGAGAGAAGCAGCGTGGCGTAGAACAGAGGTCAACATTTAGGCCCTGGATTCAGATCTTAGCTCTCCTGTGTACTATCTGTGTGTCTGTGAACAAGCTAACTTACTTTTTTTGGCCTCAATTTTCTCATTTGTAAAGTGAAGATGATAACAGTGTTGTGGACTGTGGCAAATTGTGTTTTCCAAGGGTGGCTGGAACGACCTCTCCCACCTCACATGTTCTTCTTATGCTCCCACTCTGAGAGCTGGAACCCGTGCCTCTCCCCCTTGACCCTGGGAGGAACTGTGTGACCGCCTGAGCCAATGAAGGGTGGCCGCGGTGGTGCTCTGTGACTCCCAAGTCTGGCTCAGCCTTCTGCTGGCTTTCTTCAGGATGCTCACTCTTAGAACCCAGGCGCCCTGAGGAAGCTAGACACGGGGTGATCCAGCACACAGCCTTAGATGAGGTTGCGGCCTACAGCCCCTATTCAGTGCCATGCTGGTGAGGAAGGAAGCCGTTGAGATGACGGTAGCCCGAGACTGTGTGCATCCAGCTGTCTGAGAGATCCCAAGTGAGAGCTGCCGGCTGAGCCAAGTCACTCTCCAAACCACGAGACATGATAATAATAGTATAATAAATATAATTTATATAATTTTATATAATTATAAAAAATATAATATAATAAAATGACTGTTGTTGTTCTAAGCCACCATATTTTGGGGTGATTGATTGTGAAGCAATAAATAATGGATAAAATCAGCTGGGGTTTTAGCTGGAACGGTTGGGTGTGGGCTCCTCCTGTAACGTGGGCTCCCTCACAGCATGGCGGCTGGACTTCAAGAGCCCGTATCCCAGGGGCACCAGCTGAAAGTCATGTCTCCTTTCATGACCTAGTCTTGGAAGGTGCCTTGTGTCACTTCCACGGGAGCCACAGACTCACTCCCATTGGAGGGAGAACACCGCAGACTCCACTTCTCATGGGGTAGGTGTAAATGTCACGTGACAGGAAGAGCATGTGGGAGAGAAATCTTGTTGTAGCCATCTCGAAAAATACAACCTCCATGTGGAACATACATAAATTAATCTGGAGTAATTTTTCAAATAATGCCTGGCACAATTGAATGAATGTTATTTATCATTGCGTTTGCTCCAAAAGTGTAATCTAGGACTAATGGTGTGAAAGAAAAAGCAATTTGAGTGTAGGTAAGTCAACCCACGACTAAAACAAGAATAAATGTGGGCTCTCCCAGACATCTAGGATACGGGCTCACCATCTCTGGCTCTCTCTCATGGCCTGGGGAACTTCTGTACGTTTGTATTTTCCCAAAATGCTGATGGAGTTCATCCTCATTTCCCACTGGTTTAAAATGCTGGCCTTTATCCACATACCGGAGTAAAATTCTGGGTTTCCCACATTCCAGACCGGAAAGCTCAGAACTTCAGTCAGGTGTGTGAATAATCCACCGGTCTTGTACCGTGCTGCTTTGTCACTATTTTGATTTTAGCTTCTTGGTCCGTTTTGACGTCTAGTTGAACACATCGTTCAATTGCTTTCTTCCTCTTCAAGACTGTCTTGGTTATTCTTAAGCATTTATTCCTCCATATGAATTTTAAAATCATTTTATCAAAGTCTGTGAAATTCATGTGGGGATTTTGGTTTGGATTTTATTTAATTTATAGACTAATTTGGCTTATTAAAATACTTACAATATTGAGAATTTCTATCCATAAATATGGTTTATTTTCCATTTATTAAGTTTTCTTTAGATCCTTCAGGAAAGTTTTATAGATTGTGTCATAACCTGTTACTCAATTATTATTTATAACTGAATAAAGTTTTTATTGCTTTTTGTAAATGGAATCTTTTAAACATATTTATCTAATCTGTTTTTTTGTGTGTGTAACAGTAGGCTATTAATTTTTGACTGCTAATTTTCTCTCTGGTTACCTGACTGAATTCTTGTGTTAGTTCACATGGTTCTAAGTAAAAGACTTTATCTGTTCCCTTTCAATCTATATACTTATATTCTTACTTTTATTCCAATCTGTATACAATTTATTTATTGCCATGGATATTTCCACCTACAGAGGATTGAACTGAGGTTTATTTTTTTCTATTCCCCTAAATTTTGTGCAAATAAACACTTGTTGCTTTTATAGTCAGAAAAAAAATCAGGAAGTATTTCAAGGAAGGACTCTTCAACAGCTTTTCACTTTTCTTAAGTATCTTCAACTTTTAAAAGTGTATGTTGGAGAAGACAATTACTTAACTTAAAAAGTTTAATTCACTGTTTCCTACTACTTTATTCAAATAATCATTATATTTTATTTCCTCTATCAATTAATTGTTTCAGAAAAACACTAACCCTTGGGGCTGGCCCCGTGGCCGAGTGGTTAAGTTTGCACGGTCTGTTGCAGGCGGCCCAGTGTTTCGTTGGTTCGAATCCTGGGTGTGGACATGGCACTGCTCATCAAACCACGCTGAGGCAGCGTCCCACATGCCACAGCTAGAAGGACCCACAGCGAAGAATATACAACTATGTACTGGGGGGCTTTGGGGAGAAAAAGGAAAAAATAAAATCTTAAAAAAAAAAACACTAACCCTTACTGTTTGCTCTCAGGGTCTATTTGAAGCTCCTTTGTAAAGTTTTGTGTTCACACATTTACTCTCATTTTTTTAATGTAAAAATGGAGCTTGTAACTCCATCTGGATCCTGACGATGGTCGTAATCTTCCCCTTCCTGAGATTTAACTAGTCAAGTCCACTTTTCCTGAAACTTGTCATCGGCACTGAGGGAGCGTTGCACTTGCGTGGAGTCTGGTCTCATTTATTTGTCTCTGTTGCCTAAGTGCTCCCTTGTGTGTTTCATTTCAACCGTTAAGTTCGGTGATTTGCTTTAGCAAATTGTTTACGGGGAGTTATCAATTTCTTTCCCCAGGTTTCCACATTTACTCTGGTTTATGTTCCTGTCATCGTGTATGAGCGTGTGTGTCTGTGTGCGATAGACGTGAATGTCTGTATACACACGGATTCAACGTGCATGCACACGTACGCTATTGTGTGTCAGCGTTTCTCGAATGGGCTTCCGTGACTTCTCGGAGAGCACCGGGAGTCACTCTCCTGTGACGTTGGCTCCGAATATGTTGTGATGCATGTTTTAAGTGGAGAGCCGATATTTCCCCTTTAATTAAAAAGAATATTCTCAAACTATTACAATAGCCAAAGCTATTTCAGAAGGCACGAGCTCTTGCTGAAAAGCGGTGCTCCCATCATTACTGATGACCGTCATCCTATAACACGGGGTCATTTGACAGTTGTTTCTATGAGAATGGGGTCCATGGATACAATTTGCTTATAGTGAGTATTGTATCCGTTGTATGATTTTGGCATTGATAAGAGAAAGGAAATAAAATGCGACTGGACTGTGACCCTGTCAGAACTCTCTGTCTTCCTCTTTTTGCGTCTTGGCTGTGTCAGCCTTTGTAAATCCATGCAATGGTGAGATGCTTGCTGTACCTGAAGTCCAGTCTCATGAGAGTAATGACGTCTTCCTGGAAACTGACTGACGCTGAGCGCTGCCCTGGACAGGGGTGGAGCTTCGACTCGTGGAGGTGAGGCCGGAAAAAGTGGCAGCTCCCCAGACATTAATCTTGAAAATCGACATCTGTGTGAAACCTCCAATAAACAGACTATCCAAAAGTAGCACAACTAAGAACTTCGCGGTTTGTTTTCCTGAATAACAATCATTTAACTTTGGTTTATTATTCCAGTTAAACTTATTTCCAATAATTGAGATCATTTCAAATTATTGCCTCTCTTCTCAAACATTATTTAGCTACTTTCATACTCCTAATGATCATCCTTGAGAGAACCTTTCTATTGTGTATTTTTGTGTGTGTGTGAGGAAGACTGGCCCTGAGCTAACATCTGCACCCCCTCCTCTATTTCGTATGCAGGATACCACCTCAGCTTGGCCTGATGAGCGGTGCTACGTCCACGCCCGGGATCTGAACCTGTGATCCCCCGGGCTGCCAAAGCCAAGCGCTGGAACTTAACCGCTCAACCACCAGGCTGGCCCCTCTGTAGTGTTTTTAAGAAAGGTTTTCTCTAAAGTGGGAAAAAAAAATTTTGATGAAAAAAATCTCCAGACTTGAACTGGCTTTTCTCTGTCTCTTTCGGCACAGAGGACCTGACGAGTTTGACTCGGTGGGCTGGGTTGGATGTCGTGATTATTGATGCAAACTGTCAACCGGGGCTGCTCCCGGCTGCACAGAAGGTTATCAGCATGATCTTCAGCGAGGCCCCATGCTGCTTTTGCATCGAGTGTTGTAGCCATTGGTTTTTATTCAAGAACTGAAATTAATATTTGCATGACTTCATTTTCAAATAACAGAAGAGCAATGACTTTTTCTGAAATCCTCTGGTCTGGACTCCAGTTGGCCGTGGGTACACGTGGACCACTCAGTGACCCACCCCCGGCATAGTGAGCCCTGAAGGGCCTAGGCGGCCTGCCCTCCCAGCTGCCCTCTGCTTCTCTCCCTGCTCCTTGTGCATGGTCTCAGTTCTGCGCCTCTAAGCAGACTCTCTCAGTGTCCGTATTGTACTCCAGCCTGCTCCTGGAGCGTGCTTCTGCTGGCACAGCCAGGGAAGAAGCTGAGTGAGGAGTTTGCTGGCACTGTGCCTGTTCCCAAAGCCGACCGAAGTGTGGTGCCAGCAGGATAAGACCTGGGGGCTGCATGGGTCCTGTGAGCCAGATTCGTCAGTGTTCTTCCTGTCTGTTGTGTACTGTTTATCTTTTTAAAATAAATCTTGCATTCTCAAAATCAAGGATATTCTCCTATATAAAAGTCTATACTTTTCCCATTTGGATCGTTGATCAAAGTGAAATTGTTATTTGTCTGCAGCACGAGGTAGGAATCCAATTTCTTTTTTCCCCACATGGATAGCCAGTCGCCCTGTATCGTTTATTCATTGTCCTCACTGATCCGCGGTAACACTTCTGTCCTCATCACATCCATCGAGAACTGACAGACTGTCTGCTCTGTCCTGCTGGGTCCCTGTCTGTCCGTGCTCCACACCACAGGGCTGTGGTTCCTACAGCTGCATCCCAGATCTCGATGCCTGAAGAGCGAGCACTTACTCTTCCTCTCTTTCAGGGTCATTGTAGTTATTGTACATTGCTTTCATATAAATTTTGGAATCATATTATCATGTTTACAAAAGAACATATCATGAGGTTTTGATTAAAATTGCCTAAAACTTTTAGGTCTATTTGGAAATAATTGAAATCTTCATTTTGTTTACTCTCCCAACCATTTAACGTGGGGGTGTCTGTCCATCTCTTTAGGCCTTCTTTATTGTCTTTTAATGAAGCTTTAAAGTTTTCTTCAGGAAGATTTTGTGAATCTATATTAAATATATTTGTAGTTATTTTATATTTTTGTGGATAATTGGCGTATTTTTAAAATTTCAATATCTAATTCTTCCATTGTTGCTGATATATAGATATATAATCATTTTCTACATTTATTTTTCATTCCAAAAGCTTGGTACACTATCTCATTAATTCTAATGATTGGTTGTTTAGATCGTGCGTGTGAGCAATGTTATTGAAGGCCAGACTTTAGCATTCTCAGTCCTCGGGCTTCTGGGCTCGACTGACTCACACCACCAGCTCTCCTGGGTGTCCAGCTGGCGGGCGGCGGGCGGTGGACTTCTTGGCCTCCATCACCACATGAGCCAAGTCCTGTAATAAATCTCCTCTTGTATTTGTCAGTGTGTATGTATCCAGTTAACTCTGTTTCTCTGGAGAGCCCTGACTCAAGAGAAGCAAACTCTTCCCCACGGCCTCCAGATCAGAGCCCACCCAGCCCGCGTCTCGCTCACAGTCCCAGGAGATGCTGAGCGGAGAACACAGGCGAGCCCCACAGACCTGTGGGTAACGGATGAGGGTGGTTTGGGCAGCTGAGTTGTGGTAACTTGTCACACTGCAGTGGTAAACTAATACACTCACTTATTTTCTTCTGATTTCTGGGTAAACCACATCTTGGTCAGATACTATGACTGTCATAAATTTTTTGACGTTTGTTGAGACGTGTTATACAGCCCAGTGTGTGGTCAGCTTCTGTAAATACAGGTGAGCTTTTGGGAAAAGTGTGCACTCTGCAGATGTGTGCAGTTGCACACACATCATTGGATAAAACTTATTATTTGTGTTTTTCAATTTTCTCTATTTTTAAAGTTTGACCGTTTGTTTCTACCGGCTTAATCTATCAACTACTTAAAAATGTGCAGTAAAATCTCCCATTATGCTGGTAAATTTTTCCATTATTGGAACAATCATTATTAACTGTGGTCCATGAATGGGCTTCAGAGTGTCTGTGTTGTATTTGTGTGTGTGCATACATCCTCCTGCAGGACAAGGCTTTATAGCCCTCATCAGACCCAGCTAGAGAAGAGACCCAGGCCCAGGACCAGAAAAGCAGCCCTTCTAAGACTGGAATAAACAAATACGAAAATTCAGTAAGGGGCTGGCCTGGTGGCGCAGCAGTTATGTTCACATGTTCCACTTTGGTGGCCCAGGGTTCGCCAGTTCGGATCCCGTGTGCAGACTTACACGCCACTTGTCAAGCCATGCTGTGGTAGGTGTCCCACATATAAAGTAGAGGAAGGTGGGCAGGGATGTTAGCTCAGGGCCAGTCTTCCTCAGCAAAAAGAGAAGGATTGGTGGCAGATGTTAGCTCAGGGATAACCTTCCTTAAAAAAAAATTTTTTTTAATTCAATAAATAAATGTGTCGGTAGTATTTTACTCAGTTTGGAAATCTGAAAGAACTAAAGTGTGCACAATATTAAGCACAACTAAAAAATGAGTATAAAAATGGCTAATATTATTATATGGAAAAAGAAAGTATTAACATTCTGAAATTATTTAACCTGGAAGTGAGATGTGCCTGGAACCAATCGTCCTCAACCTTTTGTGCACATAAGCACATCCCCTTAATATTCTGATTTAATCAGCCTGGGGTGAAGCCAAAGAGCCTGAATTTTTAAAAAGCACCTCAAATGTTTTTGAGACAGCCGGCTCGTGAACAACGATTTGTAAAACACTGCCTTCAAGCCTTTCAACGTGAATGCAGACTGTGGTGACAACTTCCCTCTCCCACAGCAGAAGGCGTTCACTTCACCCTCTTATCCGTCCAGTTTGAATCCATTTCTCTCTGAAGGGCGGCTCCTGGACCACGTGGCATTCCAGCAGGAGCACCTGTCCCGCAGAGATGGTCACGTTCACGTGCTAGGAGCGGGAGCTGTCTCAAGGGAGGATGTACCTTCATGAAAAGGGCTGAAGGTGAAGGGACTCAGCAGCCGTGGGGATGAATATAGTGTTGTTTGTATAGAAGAGGTCTTGACACATAAGTGTTTCTAAAACGTCACTGAGAAGGCAAGTTGAACATCAATACCCCACTTTCTAATAATTTCCGAGTCTGAGTAAATGGGAGCACATACCGTATTTTGCTGACTGTGCTAACTCTACACCAACCACAAATTATCTCCCTAAATCAAAATGTTAGTTGACAGGGGCTGGCCCCGTGGCCGAGTGGTTAAGTTCACGCACTCCGCTGCAGGCGGCCCAGTGTTTTGTTGGTTCGAATCCTGGGTGCGGACATGGCACTGCTCATCAAACCATGCTGAGGCAGCGTCCCACATGCCACAACTAGAAGGACCCACAACTAAGAATATACAACTATGTACCAGGGGGCTTTGGGGAGAAAAAGGAAAAAAATAAAAAAATCTTTAAAAAAAAAAAGTCAATTGACAAAGCCCTACATTTTCAAAACAAATATTAATTAGCTGCATTTCAAAATTAGTTTATTTTGTAAATGATGTCACTTTGTGTTCATCAAAGACTTTAAAATAAAGGACTGCTACTGGATTAGTTACTTGTATATTGATAAATATCTATATCCTGGGTAACTAAGGATTTGCAGTGCCTTAAATATCCACAAGCATCTCAGAGAATGTCGTTATTACAAACCGGGATGTTGCTCTGTGGACAGATTTTGGTTTTGAACTTAGAAGACGTGAGGTCAAGTCGTCGCTCCACTGGCTTGCTGACGTATATTCCTAGATTGATTACTAACGGTTTTTGAGCTTCAACATCTCCCTCCATGCAGCATGTACAATGATACCTGCCTCGCAAGATAATTGTAAAGATTCATGATTTACTTATTGCCGAGCACACACTAGACATTTCAATAATTATTTTTGTTGAGTATTTGTAATTCCATGACATAAATAATAATGACAATTTATGGTGTTTTATAATTTGATCAATTTTTATATGTAATAATTATTTAATTGTCATCCAGGTCTGTGTGGCAGATTTTTTTCCATTTTCCATATTAGGAAACTGATGTTAAGGCAGATTGATGACTCTCCCAGGACGAGCAGCAAGGAGGCAACAGGACCAGCAGGGATCCCAAACACTCTGACTCCATGTCCAAATTTCTTTTCATTAGAACAGACTAGTTTTCTTTGAAATAGATAAATACTTCCTAATACATTATTTTTAACCAAATACAGCTAATATTTAGAGTCTGTCAGATGTATAAATTGTACAGCACCAAAGCAATGTTGTAGATGAAATGCGATTTTTATTTAATAATTCGTTTGGTAAACAAGTAGATATTGTTTCTGTTCACTATATTTGCTAATGTAAAACATTATGGTTTATCGTCCAAAGTATGATTTTATAATCACAACCTTATATGCTTGATGTACTCATCATTTTTCATGTGCATGTGTGTATATTCATCTCTGAATAACAACGGAGTAGGATTTAAGCTGTCTGTCCTGGCCATGTGTGATTAATCTGGGTCTAATTTGTTTGGTACCACATGTACCGCCATCTTTACGTTGGTTTCATCTGCCTGCTTCTCAGCGACAGCTCAAAGCAAAAACACCTCTCAAAAATCAATATGCACTTAAATACCCTAAGAGCCTTTGTATTCTATACTCTTGAGATCTCCACGGTTAATTCGGACAGAAAGTTGTTAGTAGCGACCAAATGGTGCATGAATGTTATTGAGCAAATACGCCCATGTTAAAACTGTGACCAATTAAACACGCCGAAATAGCAAACTGAAAGTAAAAAATTGAGTCAATCAAAGGACGTGAGTCCACTCTCCACTTAGCTGACCGGCTGCTGTGGTGTCACATAAACACCGTCTCAGTTTATGCCTTTGTGCTGATGGGGTTGACATGAGTAAAACTTAATTTAAAAACTTAAGAAAGACTAGAAGTTTCTTTGACAGTTATTGGAAGTCTTTCCACTTCGCCTCTCTTTCCGGGCTGTTGCATCAGTGACTGGCTTTGACTGCCTGACAACTGGAAGAAACTTGAGAAGAAATTCTGCAGGCTGTTCTTTCTTCTCCTTCAGAGCCGATCTTTGCTGGACTGTTGGCAATATCGTTTGGCTTAAGACTATGGTGAGGCTTAAAATGAGAGCCGGTGATTCCCAGACCGCCTGACACTATCACTCTGATGTGGCTGTTGGGAAAAGTATGCAGGTTCTGTCGGAGGTGGAGTTGTACTTCCTGAACAGAAATATTTTCTGATTGTTTTAAATGGTAAGAAGCAGTAGAAGCTTCATGGGGAATTGAATTTTAATCAAAGAATCTGACTCAAACCTTCTGCTGTTGTGAAAGAGGGAGATTTTTCTCTGCCATTTCAAACATCTTTCCCAGTGTGGACTGGAGCCTGCTCTCCTGCTCAGATTCTTTCACAGTTTGATCTTTGAAAATGTAGACTTCAAATGCACCCCACACACCAGCCGAGCAATGTCTTAGATGCTGTGGCTTCTTTTTCTTTGCTGAAGAAATAAGATAACGTATGAAAGGTGGCAGTTACTGGCCGTTGTTGTCAGGAGATCCCCGGCTGAATGATGGGTCCGTGAGAGCAACGTGAAGATGAGTTTCTGGAAGACGCGTTCACGGAACAGCTCCGACTGGTGAGTTCTCAGGAGCCTGACTGCATGTCTGCTTAACACTGTCTGGCTCACCACGCTCAGGCCAGTCTTCAGCTTAATCCCAATCCAGCTCACATTGTGCGACTGCTTCACAGTGAAAAATAAAACGGCTTCATTACCTCTGAGTGTTGTATTGGTTCTAGACTTTTTAAACTGAAAGGGTTATGAAAATCTAATTTGTTCACATAGTGTTAAAGCAACAGACGTGGAGGTTGTGACTTGCTCAAGGTCTGAAGTCAGAATCTGCACAACTGCTCTTCGGTCCGAGAACCCAGGCCAACGTCAAGGGCTTTTCATCATCAGAGAGAGAGGAAGGGAAGCGAGCTCTCTCCCCAGGGAACACTGTCCCTTGCTGACTGTGGTCTCCGGTACCAGAGAAGGGCCTATCCCATTATTGACCCTCACTCACCCATATGCATTTGTTTTAAAAACGCAAAGTTTGTTGTGTTTGAGTGGGCAGGCTTACATCGTCACAGTATAATTCACTGGGAATTTAGAACAGATCAAACATTTACTGGAAAGGAAAGTCACCTTCTGCTCAAATGAATCCATTTATCCGTAGCACTAAATTTCATATCTGTCCAACTTTTCTCCTTAATTAGCTAAAACTAAAGCTAAACGAGATTTGAAAGCTTTAAAGTAATGTCAGCTAAACCGATAAGATAATGACTGACACAAGCAGCTGAATGGCGTGGTTAAGTGGCCATGATGTAAACCATTCACGTCAAGTTGCCTGGCACCATGCTTTTTGGAGTGGTCCAGATCCAAAGAAAGCAGACTTGAAAGGTTACCATACTGAAAAGAACGACCATGAGCGTGTTTAAGCAAAAATGACTTTTTACCCCGACACTGGAAAGCAAAAAGAGGTGGATGGAGGCAGGTAACTTCGAGAAAAGAATCTAGCGTTTGCCTGGGGACCTGTGTCTTGTACTTTGATGGAATTTGAAGGGTGGGTGCCCAGGAGACCCTGCCTAGTGGAGTGCCCATGAGTGAGCTTTCATCATCCCGTCTGGGGAGGGTGCCCAACCCTATGTGAATCCTATGGGCAGTGCTAAGGCCAGCATGGGTTAGCTTCACTCCAAGTGCAGCAGGAACAGCCAGAAGAAAACATCTGACACTGAAAACAGTTTCAAGAAACCAGAGAGAGAGAGAAAGGAGGGAGAGGGAGAGAGAGATCAATATCAATCTGTGGAAATGTCACCTTCAACAATTAAAGATGCAAACCAGATGACTTTGACTCCTGAAACACTATCTGTGCCCTTGGTTTGAAACTGGTTTATAAAAATGTGGAAGTAATGTATTCTTTGAAAAACAGAGGGGCACACATTTAGAAAACTTCTCTGTCCAGGAATTTTCCACGGTTATGTGTTCTGGGCTGAAGCAAGCTACAAAACTCCTGCCTGAGAGTTTGATAATGTAAAGCCTTTATCAAAACAAAGTTGGGGACCACCATCACCCAACGTCTCAGCTTTTTGATATTAGGACAGGTTAGAAGAAGTTCCTTCTAAAAATTGCTGCTTTATGTGTGCTGAATTGTCAGGCGTGCGGTCAATAACAAAGCAGAAAGAAGCGCCACTGCTTGCAAGAGACTTTCAATTCTCCCTTGATTTAAAGAAATGAGGTTGAGTAACCAAGTCCAGTTTGCCATGCGATTCAATGGCTGCCAGCTAACAGAAACCTGACGGCAAACTCAGCAGGACAGTGTTCTGGGTCAGCTTCGCTGTGCTCCACGTTTGGTCTTGCTGTTTCCTCCATGTGTACTCTGGGCTGGAGATAGAAAGTGGAATAATATGTAAAAAACCAAATCTATCTCGACTACTGGAAAAGCAAATAAATGCCCTCAAAATGTTTCTCCTACACTGGTTGATGGTTGATGGTTGATAGCATTGCCTTCATGTACAAACATCAGCAAAACTAAAATGACCTATCAGGAAATCTCAGAAATTGAAATCAAAGTTGAAATGTAGATCGTTGTTTTCTTAAATAGAAACATACATCCAAATTATGTGTATCATAGTTGTAGAAGGACTCACAGAAAGATATGTCAGATTCAGGTCAACATATTTATATGTTTTTTTTTTCCTGAGGAAGATTTGCCCTGAGCTAACATTGTGCCAGTCTTCCTCTGTTTTTTGTATGTGAGCCACCGCCACAGCTGCTGACGAGTTGTGAGTCGGTGCCCGGGAAGCGAACGCAACCACTGAAGTGGATCACACCAAACTTAACCACTAGGCCATGAGGGCCAACCCCGATTCCACACATATTTTTCAGTGTTGCCCCATGAACAACAGGAGACAGTATTTACAGCTTTTCTACTGGGGGTAGAGCCTCATGAGTTGGCTTCATTCAAGCATCACCCCCACCCTAAAATTCTTTTTTTATCTCTGACTTCATAAAAGACTTCATAAATGCATACATGTACAGTTTTAATTTGAATTCAAAGCAGATTCTTGGATGAAAAGTGTCATACATTTTTGTGTAATTGTATAAACAACATTCAGCTGAAGACAGAGCATAGAACTCGTTGTGAGTGGATCAGGCAGCCGTCTAGGTGTGGTTTGCTCTGCAGCTGCGGTGACCGCCGCACCTGCTTCCCTCAGGGGTCACGGGGCACATGGGGTTACCAGTCTATGAAGCACTTGCCCCAGATGGTCAGAGTCCACGGAAACCGCAGGTCTGTGCTGAAATGCGTGTGACATGACAGCACTCTGAAACTGTTGTGCTTGATCCCCTGGGGCTCAGTGGCCTGGAGGAAGTCACCCCGAGAACGACTCGTGAAGGGCAGGCTGACTCAGGAGCGGCACAGAGGAGGGAACCTGCTCGTCCTCCAGGGCGTCTCCACTTCTCCTGTAAATGGAGTGAAGCAGATCAAATCCGCCATCCCCACATCCGGGTCAGAGTGACAGCGTTCTGTCCGGCTGTGCGGTGGGTCACCTTTGCTGGTTCTGGACTCAAGTTGACACAAATATCTCTAGGAAGAGCTGGATCCCTTTGTGGGGGAGACCGGGGAGGACATACATTTCAGACTTAAAATATTAAGCCCCGAAATTTTTCAGGTGGGTGTGAGGAGGGAAAGGCGGCCACAGTCTCAACAGAATGTACTGCTCGCTGGTCAGCTGCTGAACCATCCGCCAAACGACTGCAGGTCAAATCGAATTTTGTTGCTATAACAACCAAACAGTTGGCCCATTGAGGGTCCATTCTGGTCAGTAATGCAATCTGTTGTTCAGAGAAGGACTGTTTGACTGTCCTCAAAACTAAACCCGCAGGAGACTGTCGACCTGGTGCCATCAGGCCTCAGAACGTCAAGAAAGGACACGCGGGGCCCTTGGTCTCTTTCCTGAGTGTGGACGGCGCAAAAGCCAAACAATTTATATTTTTGTTTTTCTATTTTTGGTCTCCTGTTATGGCATTTGACATTTTGGGGGCACTTCAAAAGTAGAATGAATACTTTTTGTTAGATTTAAGACAAGTAGAGAGAAGCCAATCTTGACGGGACCTCGTTCCAACCACACATCAGAGGGTTGCGTTTATTTACGAACATCAGAGCTACAAGAGGAGACAGAAAAAGGAAACACACACCTGGGAATTCTTAAACCTGCTGGTGATCAGAGAAAGACAGATTAAGTGATAACAGGGACCCCGTGAGCTTGGGCCTGAGGACCAGGCAGCGTGGACACTGCAGGAGAACACTATTGTCATACTGAATGCAATCGGACGATAAATTTTAAGAACCAGAAAACATTACTCTACCTCTGAAATGCTTTATCCTGAGGAAACGGTTCACAAGAAGGAAAAGGTTGTTTGCAAAAACGTTTATGGCAGCAGAGGAGGATCATGTTTGTGAAAATGTGGAGGATCTGAAGCCATAAAGCTCAAAGGAATGACAAATGAGATGTTAGTGCTCAGCAGACTATTCCTGAGTGGCCGTAAGAATCATAAATACGGGGAGAACAGAGGAAAGGTGTTAAGTGAAAACAGGGCGAACGGCAATCTCCACATTCTCTGTGGTCACGATGTGCAATGTGTGTTTACATATGGACGAGATGTGAGGGGAACAGGAGAAATAAGAAGCGTTGTGTCTGAGTGGAGAAAACCCGGGTCATAAACGTACACAGGAGAAGGTGTCTCTTGAAATCACGAGGGCGTTTTGTAATGTAGCTAAAAACTAAATGAACAAAAATGTTTTGTTGGAAACCACGAGCCTTTTGAATTTGAGAGTATTTGAGAACAGTGAGGAACACGGACCTGAACACGCTCTATGTGCTTCCGCTTGCTCAGCGCAGCCCCCCAGTCAGGTTTCTTTACTTTTTTATGAAAGCAACATGTGTTACTTATGAAAGATATACACAAAAAACAAAAAGGACAGTCAATAATTCACCCACACCGTCTCTCACTTTCTTCCAAACCTCCTTTTTTATCTTTTACAAAAATCAGATTCTACCACAAAAAGTATTTAGTGACTTTATACAAAATAGTCTGAATCTTTTAAGCAAACTTCTCACGTTAGACAGTTAGTTTCTCTCCCTTTTCCAAAGCCATGAGCGGCTCGCAGCAGCTCCCGTTTGCTGATTCAGGCCCGTGCTGGTTCCTGCGCAGCTGCTCGCAAGCACGAACGTGTCATACGCCATCCTGCACAGCAGTAGGGCCAGCTGGGGTCAGAAGGGCTCAAGCCGGAGCCTCCTGCTCCCAGGCCCTGACCCCTTGCCTTATAAACCCCTCTCTGGAGGTGAGACTGGCCAGCCAGGCAGTGTCATCCGGCCTAGACCTGGGCCTCGTGTGCCTCAGTCCCCCTGTTTCCAGGCTGTGGCCCTCTCTCCCACACTCAGCCACATGCCCGGGGGAGCTCAGGACTCACAACCTGAGGTCACCCCTTTGTGGGGGACTGGAATTGGCCACCCCAAGATATGTCTCTTTGGCATGAGGATTATTTTGGGCTGGTTACTTTTAAAAAGCTGCAGATTCGAGAGAAACTTGAAAAGTAGAATTTACTTACCCTTTGTTAAGAGACATTTACATCATAAAGGAAATCTCCATCTGTAAAGGTGTCTCCCTCTCTGCACCAGGAAGAAGGGGGATGACCTTATCTCTAGAAATTCTCATCAGTGTGGAAGGCAAGGACTTAAATCTGCATAATAACCTGACTCTTGCTTATTGTGCTTGTCTGGTAACCTCCTGTAACTGACTCCCCCCACCCCAACATCCTCCTTTGTCTTTAGCTGAGTATGCTATTTAAGGTGAGAGCTTCCTCCATTTTGGTGAGTTGCTCAGTCTTCCTGGGTCTCTCCCCTGTACACATGTTATAAAGCTTTGCTTAATTTTCTCCTGTTATTCTGTCTCATGTCAATTTAATTCGTTGTCCAGCCAGAAGGACCCAGAGTGGGCAGAGGAAATGTCTTCCTCCCCTACAACGTGGAGGGCCCCCAGATGTGGCAGAGTGACCTCCTGCTGGCCTTTTGCAGGATCACAAGAGAGTCTAACAATAACACCAGGATGCTGGTTCGTGTTCCTCCTGAAAGCCACTCTGATCCTCTAACTTATTATTACTATTTTTTACTGCTGCTCAGCCAATGTTACCATATTATATGAATTTTGGAGAATCCCATGATCACAGCATCTCACGTAAGAAATGAATATTTGTCCAAACAACAGCTGGACTCCCCTTGGCCTAACGTCATTAGGATTTCATTACATCCTAACGTGAAGAGTGTCTACATTATCCTTCCTCATCCTAACAGCCGCCTGGCATGCCCTGACTGTGCTCTCACGCAGGCTTCTCCCAGAGACCGCTCCTTCCGCTATGGTCCCCTGCCATCTGCAAGGAACCTCTCAACCCCTTTCCTCTGTCTCACCATGCAGGCCTGGGTTAGAATCCTAATCCTGACTCGTACTGCCCCTTACCAGCTCTATATTTCCTTGTCCATAACATGAACACGTCAACGTCTAACTCACGGGTTGTAAACACTAGTTGTTGAGCCGTTGCCTGGTGCTGAGAGGTGCTGAATTTACTTTCTCCTGAGCAGAAGCTGGCATCCAGCCCCCCAGCATCCTGCCCCCTCTACCCTGGGTTCCTCACCCTCCTTCCTCTCTGTCCTACTCACCACACACATTCCAGCCCTTAGCGGCTGCCGTCTGCTCTCCACGTTCCCTCTCCAGTGCTGTTAACTGCAGCCCTACGCTGTCAGTCACTCACGCTACGCCATCCATGCTCTCCGACCTCACCTGCGTGACCCTCACTGCAGTGTTTTATTTTTCTCCTACTAGGTTGAAGTTCCTATAGTAACTTCTCAAAATTTCCATATTTTAAAGATCCCAGTTGCGTGCTCACTTCCTTACTCTCAGCGGGTGAACAGCTTATTTTGTTACAGAGAAGATAAGGACGGAAAAGACCATTGGATGGATCTCAGACAGCGCAATATGCCCCTGGAGCATTCCTGTTAGGATGACCACTGCCCTCCAGAGCATCTGTCCTCACACACAAAGCAAGGTCACGATCGTGATTTTGGTTTAGTTTCGTTTCGCCTTTCTGAACCCTACACTTCAGCCATTCTGAACGACAACCCCAAACCCCTTCCGATGCCACCTTTGCGCCTAAACTGTCACCATTTATTTCTCAGAATGCCACTCCCCTGCGTTTTCCATGTGCCAGAGTCCTGCCCATCTCCCAGCATCCCAATTAAAATTCCGTACGCTCCACAAGCTTCCTGTGATTACTCCCGCTCGCTGTCCCATTTTGAAACACGTGGCTCTTTGTTACAGTTAGGATGCGTCCACCTTTCGTTGTGTCGTCCGTCCACATTTCCTCGCTGCTCTGAGAGTCTAAGCTCCTTACCAGAATGCAACCAGGAGTTCCCCGCATTTCTGGATTCCTAGGAAGCCACTGTCGGAGTAGTTCACAGATAAAGGAGAAGGCCGGCTTGGAGGACCCCGTCGGCCTCTCTCCCTCTCTCTGTCTTTGAAGTCTCTTTGAAGTGAAAGAAAGCTCTACCCAGAGAAAAGCTCCCCAGGGGGATGGGTCAGAGGAGGACCAGGTCCTGAGTGCTCCGGCGGGGTCTCTGGAGCTAAGAGACAAAGCAGAGGGAGGAGGGTGTCCTGGAAAGGTGCTCCAGTGGGCTCGCCGCCTCCTGCAGCTCAGCGGGGTCTGACCCGCACTCTCTCTGGGGCGGAGAAGCCACTTTAGTCAGGTTGTGCGGATCATAACTTTGTCAAGAAAAGCTCCCTCTGCCTGCAACGTGATCCGTAGTGAGCTCAGCTTGTGCGTCTCACAAATTGAGAGATACAAACGCTGGTCAACGTGTACTCGCGTCCTGCCCTTTTCCTTAAAGAGCTCGAGTGGAAGGACACGGAAGGAACAATGGCCAGAAAGGAGGAAAAGCGAGTGTTGGTTCAAAAAGTGTGTGTGTCCACATATGTCTGTGCACATTACATATAGTGAGTGTGTGCATCCACACATGTACATGCACATCTCATGCTGTGGGGGTTGTGTGCCCACACATGTGTGTGCATGTTACGTGGAGAGGTGGTGTGTTCTCAGTGTGTGTCCACACATGTGTGTGTACATTACATGGAGGGAGGGCTGTGTGTGTGTCCACACGTGTATGTGTGCACTACATGCAGTGAGGGCTGTGTGTGTGTCCACACGTGTATGTGTGCACTACATGCAGTGAGGGCTGTGTGTGTTTACACGTGTATGTGTGCACTACATGCAGTGAGGGCTGTGTGTGTGTCCACACGTGTATGTGTGCACTACATGCAGTGAGGGCTGTGTGTGTCCACACGTGTATGTGTGCACTACATGCAGTGAGGGCTGTGTGTGTGTCCACACGTGTATGTGTGCACTACATGCAGTGAGGGCTGTGTGTGTGTCCACACGTGTATGTGTGCACTAGATGCAGTGAGGGCTGTGTGTGTGTCCACACGTGTATGTGTGCACTACATGCAGTGAGGGCTGTGTGTGTGTCCACACGTGTATGTGTGCACTACATGCAGTGAGGGCTGTGTGTGTGTTTACACGTGTATGTGTGCACTACATGCAGTGAGGGCTGTGTGTGTTTACACGTGTATGTGTGCACTACATGCAGTGAGGGCTGTGTGTGTGTCCACACGTGTATGTGTGCACTACATGCAGTGAGGGCTGTGTGTGTTTACACGTGTATGTGTGCACTACATGCAGTGAGGGCTGTGTGTGTGTCTTTACACGTGTATGTGTGCACTACATGCAGTGAGGGCTGTGTGTGTCCACACGTGTATGTGTGCACTACATGCAGTGAGGGCTGTGTGTGTGTCCACACGTGTATGTGTGCACTACATGCAGTGAGGGCTGTGTGTGTGTTTACACGTGTATGTGTGCACTACATGCAGTGAGGGCTGTGTGTGTGTCCACACGTGTATGTGTGCACTACATGCAGTGAGGGCTGTGTGTGTTTACACGTGTATGTGTGCACTACATGCAGTGAGGGCTGTGTGTGTGTCCACACGTGTATGTGTGCACTACATGCAGTGAGGGCTGTGTGTGTGTTTACACGTGTATGTGTGCACTACATGCAGTGAGGGCTGTGTGTGTGTTTACACGTGTATGTGTGCACTACATGCAGTGAGGGCTGTGTGTGTGTTTACACGTGTATGTGTGCACTACATGCAGTGAGGGCTGTGTGTGTGTTTACACGTGTATGTGTGCACTACATGCAGTGAGGGCTGTGTGTGTGTCCACACGTGTATGTGTGCACTACATGCAGTGAGGGCTGTGTGTGTGTCCACACGTGTATGTGTGCACTACATGCAGTGAGGGCTGTGTGTGTGTCCACACGTGTATGTGTGCACTACATGCAGTGAGGGCTGTGTGTGTGTCCACACGTGTATGTGTGCACTACATGCAGTGAGGGCTGTGTGTGTGTTTACACGTGTATGTGTGCACTACATGCAGTGAGGGCTGTGTGTGTGTCCACACGTGTATGTGTGCACTACATGCAGTGAGGGCTGTGTGTGTTTACACGTGTATGTGTGCACTACATGCAGTGAGGGCTGTGTGTGTTTACACGTGTATGTGTGCACTACATGCAGTGAGGGCTGTGTGTGTTTACACGTGTATGTGTGCACTACATGCAGTGAGGGCTGTGTGTGTGTTTACACGTGTATGTGTGCACTACATGCAGTGAGGGCTGTGTGTGTGTTTACACGTGTATGTG
This sequence comes from Equus asinus, assembly GCF_041296235.1. Classification (NCBI taxonomy): domain Eukaryota; kingdom Metazoa; phylum Chordata; class Mammalia; order Perissodactyla; family Equidae; genus Equus; species Equus asinus. The sequence goes on along the minus strand of NC_091811.1, from coordinate 69,732,521 downwards.
TGCACTACATGCAGTGAGGGCTGTGTGTGTGTCCACACGTGTATGTGTGCACTACATGCAGTGAGGGCTGTGTGTGTTTACACGTGTATGTGTGCACTACATGCAGTGAGGGCTGTGTGTGTGTTTACACGTGTATGTGTGCACTACATGCAGTGAGGGCTGTGTGTGTCCACACGTGTATGTGTGCACTACATGCAGTGAGGGCTGTGTGTGTCCACACGTGTATGTGTGCACTACATGCAGTGAGGGCTGTGTGTGTGTTTACACGTGTATGTGTGCACTACATGCAGTGAGGGCTGTGTGTGTGTCCACACGTGTATGTGTGCACTACATGCAGTGAGGGCTGTGTGTGTCCACACGTGTATGTGTGCACTACATGCAGTGAGGGCTGTGTGTGTCCACACGTGTATGTGTGCACTACATGCAGTGAGGGCTGTGTGTGTTTACACGTGTATGTGTGCACTAGATGCAGTGAGGGCTGTGTGTGTTTACACGTGTATGTGTGCACTACATGCAGTGAGGGCTGTGTGTGTGTTTACACGTGTATGTGTGCACTACATGCAGTGAGGGCTGTGTGTGTGTTTACACGTGTATGTGTGCACTACATGCAGTGAGGGCTGTGTGTGTGTTTACACGTGTATGTGTGCACTACATGCAGTGAGGGCTGTGTGTGTGTCCACACGTGTATGTGTGCACTACATGCAGTGAGGCCTGTGTGTGTGTCCACACGTGTATGTGTGCACTACATGCAGTGAGGGCTGTGTGTGTGTCCACACGTGTATGTGTGCACTACATGCAGTGAGGGCTGTGTGTGTTTACACGTGTATGTGTGCACTACATGCAGTGAGGGCTGTGTGTGTGTCCACACGTGTATGTGTGCACTACATGCAGTGAGGGCTGTGTGTGTGTTTACACGTGTATGTGTGCACTACATGCAGTGAGGGCTGTGTGTGTGTCCACACGTGTATGTGTGCACTACATGCAGTGAGGGCTGTGTGTGTGTCCACACGTGTATGTGTGCACTACATGCAGTGAGGGCTGTGTGTGTGTTTACACGTGTATGTGTGCACTACATGCAGTGAGGGCTGTGTGTGTTTACACGTGTATGTGTGCACTACATGCAGTGAGGGCTGTGTGTGTGTCCACACGTGTATGTGTGCACTACATGCAGTGAGGGCTGTGTGTGTGTTTACACGTGTATGTGTGCACTACATGCAGTGAGGGCTGTGTGTGTGTTTACACGTGTATGTGTGCACTACATGCAGTGAGGGCTGTGTGTGTGTCCACACGTGTATGTGTGCACTACATGCAGTGAGGGCTGTGTGTGTTTACACGTGTATGTGTGCACTACATGCAGTGAGGGCTGTGTGTGTGTTTACACGTGTATGTGTGCACTACATGCAGTGAGGGCTGTGTGTGTGTGTCCACACGTGTATGTGTGCACTACATGCAGTGAGGGCTGTGTGTGTGTCCACACGTGTATGTGTGCACTACATGCAGTGAGGGCTGTGTGTGTTTACACGTGTATGTGTGCACTACATGCAGTGAGGGCTGTGTGTGTGTCCACACGTGTATGTGTGCACTACATGCAGTGAGGGCTGTGTGTGTCCACACGTGTATGTGTGCACTACATGCAGTGAGGGCTGTGTGTGTTTACACGTGTATGTGTGCACTAGATGCAGTGAGGGCTGTGTGTGTTTACACGTGTATGTGTGCACTACATGCAGTGAGGGCTGTGTGTGTCCACACGTGTATGTGTGCACTACATGCAGTGAGGGCTGTGTGTGTTTACACGTGTATGTGTGCACTACATGCAGTGAGGGCTGTGTGTGTCCACACGTGTATGTGTGCACTACATGCAGTGAGGGCTGTGTGTGTGTTTACACGTGTATGTGTGCACTAGATGCAGTGAGGGCTGTGTGTGTCCACACGTGTATGTGTGCACTACATGCAGTGAGGGCTGTGTGTGTTTACACGTGTATGTGTGCACTACATGCAGTGAGGGCTGTGTGTGTGTCCACACGTGTATGTGTGCACTACATGCAGTGAGGGCTGTGTGTGTGTTTACACGTGTATGTGTGCACTACATGCAGTGAGGGCTGTGTGTGTCCACACGTGTATGTGTGCACTACATGCAGTGAGGGCTGTGTGTGTGTCCACACGTGTATGTGTGCACTACATGCAGTGAGGGCTGTGTGTGTCCACACGTGTATGTGTGCACTACATGCAGTGAGGCCTGTGTGTGTTTACACGTGTATGTGTGCACTACATGCAGTGAGGGCTGTGTGTGTTTACACGTGTATGTGTGCACTACATGCAGTGAGGGCTGTGTGTGTGTCCACACGTGTATGTGTGCACTACATGCAGTGAGGGCTGTGTGTGTGTTTACACGTGTATGTGTGCACTACATGCAGTGAGGGCTGTGTGTGTGTTTACACGTGTATGTGTGCACTACATGCAGTGAGGGCTGTGTGTGTGTCCACACGTGTATGTGTGCACTACATGCAGTGAGGGCTGTGTGTGTGTCCACACGTGTATGTGTGCACTACATGCAGTGAGGGCTGTGTGTGTGTCCACACGTGTATGTGTGCACTACATGCAGTGAGGGCTGTGTGTGTGTCCACACGTGTATGTGTGCACTACATGCAGTGAGGGCTGTGTGTGTGTTTACACGTGTATGTGTGCACTACATGCAGTGAGGGCTGTGTGTGTGTTTACACGTGTATGTGTGCACTACATGCAGTGAGGGCTGTGTGTGTCCACACGTGTATGTGTGCACTACATGCAGTGAGGGCTGTGTGTGTTTACACGTGTATGTGTGCACTACATGCAGTGAGGGCTGTGTGTGTTTACACGTGTATGTGTGCACTACATGCAGTGAGGGCTGTGTGTGTTTACACGTGTATGTGTGCACTACATGCAGTGAGGGCTGTGTGTGTGTTTACACGTGTATGTGTGCACTACATGCAGTGAGGGCTGTGTGTGTGTTTACACGTGTATGTGTGCACTACATGCAGTGAGGGCTGTGTGTGTGTCCACACGTGTATGTGTGCACTACATGCAGTGAGGGCTGTGTGTGTTTACACGTGTATGTGTGCACTACATGCAGTGAGGGCTGTGTGTGTGTTTACACGTGTATGTGTGCACTACATGCAGTGAGGGCTGTGTGTGTCCACACGTGTATGTGTGCACTACATGCAGTGAGGGCTGTGTGTGTCCACACGTGTATGTGTGCACTACATGCAGTGAGGGCTGTGTGTGTGTTTACACGTGTATGTGTGCACTACATGCAGTGAGGGCTGTGTGTGTGTCCACACGTGTATGTGTGCACTACATGCAGTGAGGGCTGTGTGTGTCCACACGTGTATGTGTGCACTACATGCAGTGAGGGCTGTGTGTGTCCACACGTGTATGTGTGCACTACATGCAGTGAGGGCTGTGTGTGTTTACACGTGTATGTGTGCACTAGATGCAGTGAGGGCTGTGTGTGTTTACACGTGTATGTGTGCACTACATGCAGTGAGGGCTGTGTGTGTGTTTACACGTGTATGTGTGCACTACATGCAGTGAGGGCTGTGTGTGTGTTTACACGTGTATGTGTGCACTACATGCAGTGAGGGCTGTGTGTGTGTTTACACGTGTATGTGTGCACTACATGCAGTGAGGGCTGTGTGTGTGTCCACACGTGTATGTGTGCACTACATGCAGTGAGGCCTGTGTGTGTGTCCACACGTGTATGTGTGCACTACATGCAGTGAGGGCTGTGTGTGTGTCCACACGTGTATGTGTGCACTACATGCAGTGAGGGCTGTGTGTGTTTACACGTGTATGTGTGCACTACATGCAGTGAGGGCTGTGTGTGTGTCCACACGTGTATGTGTGCACTACATGCAGTGAGGGCTGTGTGTGTGTTTACACGTGTATGTGTGCACTACATGCAGTGAGGGCTGTGTGTGTGTCCACACGTGTATGTGTGCACTACATGCAGTGAGGGCTGTGTGTGTGTCCACACGTGTATGTGTGCACTACATGCAGTGAGGGCTGTGTGTGTGTTTACACGTGTATGTGTGCACTACATGCAGTGAGGGCTGTGTGTGTTTACACGTGTATGTGTGCACTACATGCAGTGAGGGCTGTGTGTGTGTCCACACGTGTATGTGTGCACTACATGCAGTGAGGGCTGTGTGTGTGTTTACACGTGTATGTGTGCACTACATGCAGTGAGGGCTGTGTGTGTGTTTACACGTGTATGTGTGCACTACATGCAGTGAGGGCTGTGTGTGTGTCCACACGTGTATGTGTGCACTACATGCAGTGAGGGCTGTGTGTGTTTACACGTGTATGTGTGCACTACATGCAGTGAGGGCTGTGTGTGTGTTTACACGTGTATGTGTGCACTACATGCAGTGAGGGCTGTGTGTGTGTGTCCACACGTGTATGTGTGCACTACATGCAGTGAGGGCTGTGTGTGTGTCCACACGTGTATGTGTGCACTACATGCAGTGAGGGCTGTGTGTGTTTACACGTGTATGTGTGCACTACATGCAGTGAGGGCTGTGTGTGTGTCCACACGTGTATGTGTGCACTACATGCAGTGAGGGCTGTGTGTGTCCACACGTGTATGTGTGCACTACATGCAGTGAGGGCTGTGTGTGTTTACACGTGTATGTGTGCACTAGATGCAGTGAGGGCTGTGTGTGTTTACACGTGTATGTGTGCACTACATGCAGTGAGGGCTGTGTGTGTCCACACGTGTATGTGTGCACTACATGCAGTGAGGGCTGTGTGTGTTTACACGTGTATGTGTGCACTACATGCAGTGAGGGCTGTGTGTGTCCACACGTGTATGTGTGCACTACATGCAGTGAGGGCTGTGTGTGTGTTTACACGTGTATGTGTGCACTAGATGCAGTGAGGGCTGTGTGTGTCCACACGTGTATGTGTGCACTACATGCAGTGAGGGCTGTGTGTGTTTACACGTGTATGTGTGCACTACATGCAGTGAGGGCTGTGTGTGTGTCCACACGTGTATGTGTGCACTACATGCAGTGAGGGCTGTGTGTGTGTTTACACGTGTATGTGTGCACTACATGCAGTGAGGGCTGTGTGTGTCCACACGTGTATGTGTGCACTACATGCAGTGAGGGCTGTGTGTGTGTCCACACGTGTATGTGTGCACTACATGCAGTGAGGGCTGTGTGTGTCCACACGTGTATGTGTGCACTACATGCAGTGAGGCCTGTGTGTGTTTACACGTGTATGTGTGCACTACATGCAGTGAGGGCTGTGTGTGTTTACACGTGTATGTGTGCACTACATGCAGTGAGGGCTGTGTGTGTGTCCACACGTGTATGTGTGCACTACATGCAGTGAGGGCTGTGTGTGTCCACACGTGTATGTGCGCACTACATGGAGGGAGGGCTGTGTGTGTCCACACGTGTATGTGTGCACTACATGCAGTGAGGGCTGTGTGTGTTTACACGTGTATGTGTGCACTAGATGCAGTGAGGGCTGTGTGTGTTTACACGTGTATGTGTGCACTACATGCAGTGAGGGCTGTGTGTGTTTACACGTGTATGTGCGCACTACATGGAGGGAGGGCTGTGTGTGTGTTTACACGTGTATGTGTGCACTACATGCAGTGAGGGCTGTGTGTGTCCACACGTGTATGTGTGCACTACATGCAGTGAGGGCTGTGTGTGTTTACACGTGTATGTGTGCACTACATGCAGTGAGGGCTGTGTGTGTTTACACGTGTATGTGTGCACTACATGCAGTGAGGGCTGTGTGTGTTTACACGTGTATGTGTGCACTACATGCAGTGAGGGCTGTGTGTGTCCACACGTGTATGTGTGCACTACATGCAGTGAGGGCTGTGTGTGTTTACACGTGTATGTGTGCACTACATGCAGTGAGGGCTGTGTGTGTCCACACGTGTATGTGTGCACTAGATGCAGTGAGGGCTGTGTGTGTGTGTTTACACGTGTATGTGTGCACTACATGCAGTGAGGGCTGTGTGTGTCCACACGTGTATGTGTGCACTACATGCAGTGAGGGCTGTGTGTGTGTCCACACGTGTATGTGTGCACTACATGCAGTGAGGGCTGTGTGTGTGTGTTTACACGTGTATGTGTGCACTACATGCAGTGAGGGCTGTGTGTGTGTTTACACGTGTATGTGTGCACTACATGCAGTGAGGGCTGTGTGTGTCCACACGTGTATGTGTGCACTACATGCAGTGAGGGCTGTGTGTGTCCACACGTGTATGTGTGCACTACATGGAGTGAGGGCTGTGTGTGTGTTTACACGTGTATGTGTGCACTACATGCAGTGAGGGCTGTGTGTGTTTACACGTGTATGTGTGCACTACATGCAGTGAGGGCTGTGTGTGTGTCCACACGTGTATGTGTGCACTACATGCAGTGAGGGCTGTGTGTGTTTACACGTGTATGTGTGCACTACATTCAGTGAGGGCTGTGTGTGTTTACACGTGTATGTGTGCACTACATGCAGTGAGGGCTGTGTGTGTGTCCACACGTGTATGTGTGCACTACATGCAGTGAGGGCTGTGTGTGTGTTTACACGTGTATGTGTGCACTACATGCAGTGAGGGCTGTGTGTGTGTCCACACGTGTATGTGTGCACTACATGCAGTGAGGGCTGTGTGTGTTTACACGTGTATGTGTGCACTACATGCAGTGAGGGCTGTGTGTGTTTACACGTGTATGTGTGCACTACATGCAGTGAGGGCTGTGTGTGTGTCCACACGTGTATGTGTGCACTACATGCAGCGAGGGCTGTGTGTGTCCACACGTGTATGTGTGCATTACATGCAGTGAGGGCTGTGTGTGTTTACACGTGTATGTGTGCACTACATGCAGTGAGGGCTGTGTGTGTGTCCACACGTGTATGTGTGCACTACATGCAGTGAGGGCTGTGTGTGTGTCCACACGTGTATGTGTGCACTACATGCAGTGAGGGCTGTGTGTGTTTACATGTGTATGTGTGCACTACATGCAGTGAGGGCTGTGTGTGTGTTTACACGTGTATGTGTGCACTACATGCAGTGAGGGCTGTGTGTGTGTTTACACGTGTATGTGTGCACTACATGCAGTGAGGGCTGTGTGTGTCCACACGTGTATGTGTGCACTACATGCAGTGAGGGCTGTGTGTGTCCACACGTGTATGTGTGCACTACATGCAGTGAGGGCTGTGTGTGTCCACACGTGTATGTGTGCACTACATGCAGTGAGGGCTGTGTGTGTTTACATGTGTATGTGTGCACTACATGCAGTGAGGGCTGTGTGTGTCCACACGTGTATGTGTGCACTACATGCAGTGAGGGCTGTGTGTGTTTACATGTGTATGTGTGCACTACATGCAGTGAGGGCTGTGTGTGTGTTTACACGTGTATGTGTGCACTACATGCAGTGAGGGCTGTGTGTGTCCACAAGTGTATGTGTGCACTACATGCAGTGAGGGCTGTGTGTGTTTACATGTGTATGTGTGCACTACATGCAGTGAGGGCTGTGTGTGTCCACACGTGTATGTGTGCACTACATGCAGTGAGGGCTGTGTGTGTTTACACGTGTATGTGTGCACTACATGCAGTGAGGGCTGTGTGTGTTTACACGTGTATGTGTGCACTACATGCAGTGAGGGCTGTGTGTGTGTCCACACGTGTATGTGTGCACTACATGCAGTGAGGGCTGTGTGTGTTTACATGTGTATGTGTGCACTACATGCAGTGAGGGCTGTGTGTGTCCACACGTGTATGTGTGCACTACATGCAGTGAGGGCTGTGTGTGTGTTTACACGTGTATGTGTGCACTACATGCAGTGAGGGCTGTGTGTGTGTTTACACGTGTATGTGTGCACTACATGCAGTGAGGGCTGTGTGTGTGTTTACACGTGTATGTGTGCACTACATGCAGTGAGGGCTGTGTGTGTGTTTACACGTGTATGTGTGCACTACATGCAGTGAGGGCTGTGTGTGTGTTTACACGTGTATGTGTGCACTACATGCAGTGAGGGCTGTGTGTGTCCACACGTGTATGTGTGCACTACATGCAGTGAGGGCTGTGTGTGTGTCCACACGTGTATGTGTGCACTACATGCAGTGAGGGCTGTGTGTGTCCACACGTGTATGTGTGCACTACATGCAGTGAGGGCTGTGTGTGTTTACACGTGTATGTGTGCACTACATGCAGTGAGGGCTGTGTGTGTGTTTACACGTGTATGTGTGCACTACATGCAGTGAGGGCTGTGTGTGTGTCCACACGTGTATGTGTGCACTACATGCAGTGAGGGCTGTGTGTGTTTACACGTGTATGTGTGCACTACATGCAGTGAGGGCTGTGTGTGTGTCCACACGTGTATGTGTGCACTACATGCAGTGAGGGCTGTGTGTGTGTTTACACGTGTATGTGTGCACTACATGCAGTGAGGGCTGTGTGTGTGTTTACACGTGTATGTGTGCACTACATGCAGTGAGGGCTGTGTGTGTCCACACGTGTATGTGTGCACTACATGCAGTGAGGGCTGTGTGTGTGTTTACACGTGTATGTGTGCACTACATGCAGTGAGGGCTGTGTGTGTGTCCACACGTGTATGTGTGCACTACATGCAGTGAGGGCTGTGTGTGTGTCCACACGTGTATGTGTGCACTACATGCAGTGAGGGCTGTGTGTGTCCACACGTGTATGTGTGCATTACATGCAGTGAGGGCTGTGTGTGTGTTTACACGTGTATGTGTGCACTACATGCAGTGAGGGCTGTGTGTGTCCACACGTGTATGTGTGCACTACATGCAGTGAGGGCTGTGTGTGTTTACACGTGTATGTGTGCACTACATGCAGTGAGGGCTGTGTGTGTCCACACGTGTATGTGTGCACTACATGCAGTGAGGGCTGTGTGTGTGTCCACACGTGTATGTGTGCACTACATGCAGTGAGGGCTGTGTGTGTCCACACGTGTATGTGTGCACTACATGCAGTGAGGGCTGTGTGTGTTTACACGTGTATGTGTGCACTACATGCAGTGAGGGCTGTGTGTGTGTTTACACGTGTATGTGTGCACTACATGCAGTGAGGGCTGTGTGTGTTTACACGTGTATGTGTGCACTACATGCAGTGAGGGCTGTGTGTGTGTCCACACGTGTATGTGTGCACTACATGCAGTGAGGGCTGTGTGTGTGTTTACACGTGTATGTGTGCACTACATGCAGTGAGGGCTGTGTGTGTGTTTACACGTGTATGTGTGCACTACATGCAGTGAGGGCTGTGTGTGTGTTTACACGTGTATGTGTGCACTACATGCAGTGAGGGCTGTGTGTGTGTCCACACGTGTATGTGTGCACTACATGCAGTGAGGGCTGTGTGTGTGTTTACACGTGTATGTGTGCACTACATGCAGTGAGGGCTGTGTGTGTTTACACGTGTATGTGTGCACTACATGCAGTGAGGGCTGTGTGTGTGTCCACACGTGTATGTGTGCACTACATGCAGTGAGGGCTGTGTGTGTCCACACGTGTATGTGTGCACTACATGCAGTGAGGGCTGTGTGTGTGTCTTTACACGTGTATGTGTGCACTACATGCAGTGAGGGCTGTGTGTGTCCACACGTGTATGTGTGCACTACATGCAGTGAGGGCTGTGTGTGTGTCCACACGTGTATGTGTGCACTACATGCAGTGAGGGCTGTGTGTGTGTCTTTACACGTGTATGTGTGCACTACATGCAGTGAGGGCTGTGTGTGTGTCCACACGTGTATGTGTGCACTACATGCAGTGAGGGCTGTGTGTGTCCACACGTGTATGTGTGCACTACATGCAGTGAGGGCTGTGTGTGTGTCCACACGTGTATGTGTGCACTACATGCAGTGAGGGCTGTGTGTGTGTTTACACGTGTATGTGTGCACTACAAGCAGTGAGGGCTGTGTGTGTCCACACGTGTATGTGTGCACTACATGCAGTGAGGGCTGCGTGTGTTTACACGTGTATGTGTGCACTACATGCAGTGAGGGCTGTGTGTGTCCACACGTGTATGTGTGCACTACATGCAGTGAGGGCTGTGTGTGTGTTTACACGTGTATGTGTGCACTACATGCAGTGAGGGCTGTGTGTGTGTCCACACGTGTATGTGTGCACTACATGCAGTGAGGCCAGTGTGTGTGTCCACACGTGTATGTGTGCACTACATGCAGTGAGGGCTGTGTGTGTGTCCACACGTGTATGTGTGCACTACATGCAGTGAGGGCTGTGTGTGTTTACACGTGTATGTGTGCACTACATGCAGTGAGGGCTGTGTGTGTGTCCACACGTGTATGTGTGCACTACATGCAGTGAGGGCTGTGTGTGTGTTTACACGTGTATGTGTGCACTACATGCAGTGAGGGCTGTGTGTGTTTACACGTGTATGTGTGCACTACATGCAGTGAGGGCTGTGTGTGTTTACACGTGTATGTGTGCACTACATGCAGTGAGGGCTGTGTGTGTGTGTCCACACGTGTATGTGTGCACTACATGCAGTGAGGGCTGTGTGTGTGTCCACACGTGTATGTGTGCACTACATGCAGTGAGGGCTGTGTGTGTCCACACGTGTATGTGTGCACTACATGCAGTGAGGGCTGTGTGTGTTTACACGTGTATGTGTGCACTAGATGCAGTGAGGGCTGTGTGTGTTTACACGTGTATGTGTGCACTACATGCAGTGAGGGCTGTGTGTGTCCACACGTGTATGTGTGCACTACATGCAGTGAGGGCTGCGTGTGTTTACACGTGTATGTGTGCACTAGATGCAGTGAGGGCTGTGTGTGTCCACACGTGTATGTGTGCACTACATGCAGTGAGGGCTGTGTGTGTCCACACGTGTATGTGTGCACTACATGCAGTGAGGGCTGTGTGTGTGTTTACACGTGTATGTGTGCACTACATGCAGTGAGGGCTGTGTGTGTCCACACGTGTATGTGTGCACTACATGCAGTGAGGGCTGTGTGTGTGTTTACACGTGTATGTGTGCACTACATGCAGTGAGGGCTGTGTGTGTCCACACGTGTATGTGTGCACTACATGCAGTGAGGGCTGTGTGTGTCCACACGTGTATGTGTGCACTACATGCAGTGAGGGCTGTGTGTGTTTACACGTGTATGTGTGCACTACATGCAGTGAGGGCTGTGTGTGTGTCCACACGTGTATGTGTGCACTACATGCAGTGAGGGCTGTGTGTGTCCACACGTGTATGTGTGCACTACATGCAGTGAGGGCTGTGTGTGTTTACACGTGTATGTGTGCACTACATGGAGGGAGGGCTGTGTGTGTGTTTACACGTGTATGTGTGCACTACATGCAGTGAGGGCTGTGTGTGTCCACACGTGTATGTGTGCACTACATGCAGTGAGGGCTGTGTGTGTTTACACGTGTATGTGTGCACTACATGCAGTGAGGGCTGTGTGTGTGTCCACACGTGTATGTGTGCACTACATGCAGTGAGGGCTGTGTGTGTGTGTTTACACGTGTATGTGTGCACTACATGCAGTGAGGGCTGTGTGTGTGTTTACACGTGTATGTGTGCACTACATGCAGTGAGGGCTGTGTGTGTCCACACGTGTATGTGTGCACTACATGCAGTGAGGGCTGTGTGTGTCCACACGTGTATGTGTGCACTACATGCAGTGAGGGCTGTGTGTGTCCACACGTGTATGTGTGCACTACATGCAGTGAGGGCTGTGTGTGTGTCTTTACACGTGTATGTGTGCACTACATGCAGTGAGGGCTGTGTGTGTCCACACGTGTATGTGTGCACTACATGCAGTGAGGGCTGTGTGTGTGTTTACACGTGTATGTGTGCACTACATGCAGTGAGGGCTGTGTGTGTGTCCACACGTGTATGTGTGCACTACATGCAGTGAGGGCTGTGTGTGTGTCCACACGTGTATGTGTGCACTACATGCAGTGAGGGCTGTGTGTGTGTTTACACGTGTATGTGTGCACTACATGCAGTGAGGGCTGTGTGTGTTTACACGTGTATGTGTGCACTACATGCAGTGAGGGCTGTGTGTGTGTCCACACGTGTATGTGTGCACTACATGCAGTGAGGGCTGTGTGTGTGTTTACACGTGTATGTGTGCACTACATGCAGTGAGGGCTGTGTGTGTTTACACGTGTATGTGTGCACTACATGCAGTGAGGGCTGTGTGTGTTTACACGTGTATGTGTGCACTACATGCAGTGAGGGCTGTGTGTGTGTCCACACGTGTATGTGTGCACTACATGCAGTGAGGGCTGTGTGTGTGTTTACACGTGTATGTGTGCACTACATGCAGTGAGGGCTGTGTGTGTGTTTACACGTGTATGTGTGCACTACATGCAGTGAGGGCTGTGTGTGTGTCCACACGTGTATGTGTGCACTACATGCAGTGAGGGCTGTGTGTGTTTACACGTGTATGTGTGCACTACATGCAGTGAGGGCTGTGTGTGTGTTTACACGTGTATGTGTGCACTACATGCAGTGAGGGCTGTGTGTGTGTGTCCACACGTGTATGTGTGCACTACATGCAGTGAGGGCTGTGTGTGTCCACACGTGTATGTGTGCACTACATGCAGTGAGGGCTGTGTGTGTCCACACGTGTATGTGTGCACTACATGCAGTGAGGGCTGTGTGTGTGTGTTTACACGTGTATGTGTGCACTACATGCAGTGAGGGCTGTGTGTGTGTCCACACGTGTATGTGTGCACTACATGCAGTGAGGGCTGTGTGTGTTTACACGTGTATGTGTGCACTACATTCAGTGAGGGCTGTGTGTGTTTACACGTGTATGTGTGCACTACATGCAGTGAGGGCTGTGTGTGTGTCCACACGTGTATGTGTGCACTACATGCAGTGAGGGCTGTGTGTGTGTTTACACGTGTATGTGTGCACTACATGCAGTGAGGGCTGTGTGTGTGTCCACACGTGTATGTGTGCACTACATGCAGTGAGGGCTGTGTGTGTTTACACGTGTATGTGTGCACTACATGCAGTGAGGGCTGTGTGTGTTTACACGTGTATGTGTGCACTACATGCAGTGAGGGCTGTGTGTGTGTCCACACGTGTATGTGTGCACTACATGCAGCGAGGGCTGTGTGTGTCCACACGTGTATGTGTGCATTACATGCAGTGAGGGCTGTGTGTGTTTACACGTGTATGTGTGCACTACATGCAGTGAGGGCTGTGTGTGTGTCCACACGTGTATGTGTGCACTACATGCAGTGAGGGCTGTGTGTGTGTCCACACGTGTATGTGTGCACTACATGCAGTGAGGGCTGTGTGTGTTTACATGTGTATGTGTGCACTACATGCAGTGAGGGCTGTGTGTGTGTTTACACGTGTATGTGTGCACTACATGCAGTGAGGGCTGTGTGTGTGTTTACACGTGTATGTGTGCACTACATGCAGTGAGGGCTGTGTGTGTGTTTACACGTGTATGTGTGCACTACATGCAGTGAGGGCTGTGTGTGTCCACACGTGTATGTGTGCACTACATGCAGTGAGGGCTGTGTGTGTCCACACGTGTATGTGTGCACTACATGCAGTGAGGGCTGTGTGTGTTTACATGTGTATGTGTGCACTACATGCAGTGAGGGCTGTGTGTGTCCACACGTGTATGTGTGCACTACATGCAGTGAGGGCTGTGTGTGTTTACATGTGTATGTGTGCACTACATGCAGTGAGGGCTGTGTGTGTGTTTACACGTGTATGTGTGCACTACATGCAGTGAGGGCTGTGTGTGTCCACAAGTGTATGTGTGCACTACATGCAGTGAGGGCTGTGTGTGTTTACATGTGTATGTGTGCACTACATGCAGTGAGGGCTGTGTGTGTCCACACGTGTATGTGTGCACTACATGCAGTGAGGGCTGTGTGTGTTTACACGTGTATGTGTGCACTACATGCAGTGAGGGCTGTGTGTGTGTCCACACGTGTATGTGTGCACTACATGCAGTGAGGGCTGTGTGTGTTTACATGTGTATGTGTGCACTACATGCAGTGAGGGCTGTGTGTGTCCACACGTGTATGTGTGCACTACATGCAGTGAGGGCTGTGTGTGTGTTTACACGTGTATGTGTGCACTACATGCAGTGAGGGCTGTGTGTGTGTTTACACGTGTATGTGTGCACTACATGCAGTGAGGGCTGTGTGTGTGTTTACACGTGTATGTGTGCACTACATGCAGTGAGGGCTGTGTGTGTGTTTACACGTGTATGTGTGCACTACATGCAGTGAGGGCTGTGTGTGTCCACACGTGTATGTGTGCACTACATGCAGTGAGGGCTGTGTGTGTGTCCACACGTGTATGTGTGCACTACATGCAGTGAGGGCTGTGTGTGTCCACACGTGTATGTGTGCACTACATGCAGTGAGGGCTGTGTGTGTTTACACGTGTATGTGTGCACTACATGCAGTGAGGGCTGTGTGTGTGTTTACACGTGTATGTGTGCACTACATGCAGTGAGGGCTGTGTGTGTGTCCACACGTGTATGTGTGCACTACATGCAGTGAGGGCTGTGTGTGTTTACACGTGTATGTGTGCACTACATGCAGTGAGGGCTGTGTGTGTGTCCACACGTGTATGTGTGCACTACATGCAGTGAGGGCTGTGTGTGTGTTTACACGTGTATGTGTGCACTACATGCAGTGAGGGCTGTGTGTGTGTTTACACGTGTATGTGTGCACTACATGCAGTGAGGGCTGTGTGTGTCCACACGTGTATGTGTGCACTACATGCAGTGAGGGCTGTGTGTGTGTTTACACGTGTATGTGTGCACTACATGCAGTGAGGGCTGTGTGTGTGTCCACACGTGTATGTGTGCACTACATGCAGTGAGGGCTGTGTGTGTGTTTACACGTGTATGTGTGCACTACATGCAGTGAGGGCTGTGTGTGTTTACACGTGTATGTGTGCACTACATGCAGTGAGGGCTGTGTGTGTGTCCACACGTGTATGTGTGCACTACATGCAGTGAGGGCTGTGTGTGTCCACACGTGTATGTGTGCACTACATGCAGTGAGGGCTGTGTGTGTGTCTTTACACGTGTATGTGTGCACTACATGCAGTGAGGGCTGTGTGTGTCCACACGTGTATGTGTGCACTACATGCAGTGAGGGCTGTGTGTGTGTCCACACGTGTATGTGTGCACTACATGCAGTGAGGGCTGTGTGTGTGTCTTTACACGTGTATGTGTGCACTACATGCAGTGAGGGCTGTGTGTGTGTCCACACGTGTATGTGTGCACTACATGCAGTGAGGCCTGTGTGTGTCCACACGTGTATGTGTGCACTACATGCAGTGAGGGCTGTGTGTGTCCACACGTGTATGTGTGCACTACATGCAGTGAGGGCTGCGTGTGTTTACACGTGTATGTGTGCACTACATGCAGTGAGGGCTGTGTGTGTCCACACGTGTATGTGTGCACTACATGCAGTGAGGGCTGTGTGTGTGTTTACACGTGTATGTGTGCACTACATGCAGTGAGGGCTGTGTGTGTGTCCACACGTGTATGTGTGCACTACATGCAGTGAGGCCTGTGTGTGTGTCCACACGTGTATGTGTGCACTACATGCAGTGAGGGCT
Organism: Equus asinus; assembly: GCF_041296235.1. Classification (NCBI taxonomy): domain Eukaryota; kingdom Metazoa; phylum Chordata; class Mammalia; order Perissodactyla; family Equidae; genus Equus; species Equus asinus. Next base: position 69,716,913 of record NC_091811.1, on the reverse strand, counting down.
GTGTGTGTGTCCACACGTGTATGTGTGCACTACATGCAGTGAGGGCTGTGTGTGTTTACACGTGTATGTGTGCACTACATGCAGTGAGGGCTGTGTGTGTGTCCACACGTGTATGTGTGCACTACATGCAGTGAGGGCTGTGTGTGTGTTTACACGTGTATGTGTGCACTACATGCAGTGAGGGCTGTGTGTGTTTACACGTGTATGTGTGCACTACATGCAGTGAGGGCTGTGTGTGTTTACACGTGTATGTGTGCACTACATGCAGTGAGGGCTGTGTGTGTGTGTCCACACGTGTATGTGTGCACTACATGCAGTGAGGGCTGTGTGTGTGTCCACACGTGTATGTGTGCACTACATGCAGTGAGGGCTGTGTGTGTCCACACGTGTATGTGTGCACTACATGCAGTGAGGGCTGTGTGTGTTTACACGTGTATGTGTGCACTAGATGCAGTGAGGGCTGTGTGTGTTTACACGTGTATGTGTGCACTACATGCAGTGAGGGCTGTGTGTGTCCACACGTGTATGTGTGCACTACATGCAGTGAGGGCTGCGTGTGTTTACACGTGTATGTGTGCACTAGATGCAGTGAGGGCTGTGTGTGTCCACACGTGTATGTGTGCACTACATGCAGTGAGGGCTGTGTGTGTCCACACGTGTATGTGTGCACTACATGCAGTGAGGGCTGTGTGTGTTTACACGTGTATGTGTGCACTACATGCAGTGAGGGCTGTGTGTGTCCACACGTGTATGTGTGCACTACATGCAGTGAGGGCTGTGTGTGTGTTTACACGTGTATGTGTGCACTACATGCAGTGAGGGCTGTGTGTGTCCACACGTGTATGTGTGCACTACATGCAGTGAGGGCTGTGTGTGTCCACACGTGTATGTGTGCACTACATGCAGTGAGGGCTGTGTGTGTTTACACGTGTATGTGTGCACTACATGCAGTGAGGGCTGTGTGTGTGTCCACACGTGTATGTGTGCACTACATGCAGTGAGGGCTGTGTGTGTCCACACGTGTATGTGTGCACTACATGCAGTGAGGGCTGTGTGTGTTTACACGTGTATGTGTGCACTACATGCAGTGAGGGCTGTGTGTGTTTACACGTGTATGTGTGCACTACATGCAGTGAGGGCTGTGTGTGTCCACACGTGTATGTGTGCACTACATGGAGGGAGGGCTGTGTGTGTGTTTACACGTGTATGTGTGCACTACATGCAGTGAGGGCTGTGTGTGTCCACACGTGTATGTGTGCACTACATGCAGTGAGGGCTGTGTGTGTTTACACGTGTATGTGTGCACTACATGCAGTGAGGGCTGTGTGTGTGTCCACACGTGTATGTGTGCACTACATGCAGTGAGGGCTGTGTGTGTGTGTTTACACGTGTATGTGTGCACTACATGCAGTGAGGGCTGTGTGTGTGTTTACACGTGTATGTGTGCACTACATGCAGTGAGGGCTGTGTGTGTCCACACGTGTATGTGTGCACTACATGCAGTGAGGGCTGTGTGTGTCCACACGTGTATGTGTGCACTACATGCAGTGAGGGCTGTGTGTGTCCACACGTGTATGTGTGCACTACATGCAGTGAGGGCTGTGTGTGTCCACACGTGTATGTGTGCACTACATGCAGTGAGGGCTGTGTGTGTCCACACGTGTATGTGTGCACTACATGCAGTGAGGGCTGTGTGTGTGTTTACACGTGTATGTGTGCACTACATGCAGTGAGGGCTGTGTGTGTGTCCACACGTGTATGTGTGCACTACATGCAGTGAGGGCTGTGTGTGTGTTTACACGTGTATGTGTGCACTACATGCAGTGAGGGCTGTGTGTGTGTTTACACGTGTATGTGTGCACTACATGCAGTGAGGGCTGTGTGTGTTTACACGTGTATGTGTGCACTACATGCAGTGAGGGCTGTGTGTGTTTACACGTGTATGTGTGCACTACATGCAGTGAGGGCTGTGTGTGTGTCCACACGTGTATGTGTGCACTACATGCAGTGAGGGCTGTGTGTGTTTACACGTGTATGTGTGCACTACATGCAGTGAGGGCTGTGTGTGTTTACACGTGTATGTGTGCACTACATGCAGTGAGGGCTGTGTGTGTGTCCACACGTGTATGTGTGCACTACATGCAGTGAGGGCTGTGTGTGTGTCCACACGTGTATGTGTGCACTACATGCAGTGAGGGCTGTGTGTGTTTACACGTGTATGTGTGCACTACATGCAGTGAGGGCTGTGTGTGTCCACACGTGTATGTGTGCACTACATGCAGTGAGGGCTGTGTGTGTTTACACGTGTATGTGTGCACTACATGCAGTGAGGGCTGTGTGCGTGTTTACGCGTGTATGTGTGCACTACATGCAGTGAGGGCTGTGTGTGTCCACACGTGTATGTGTGCACTACATGCAGTGAGGGCTGTGTGTGTCCACACGTGTATGTGTGCACTACATGCAGTGAGGGCTGTGTGTGTCCACACGTGTATGTGTGCACTACATGCAGTGAGGGCTGTGTGTGTGTCCACACGTGTATGTGTGCACTACATGCAGTGAGGGCTGTGTGTGTGTCCACACGTGTATGTGTGCACTACATGCAGTGAGGGCTGTGTGTGTCCACACGTGTATGTGTGCACTACATGCAGTGAGGGCTGTGTGTGTGTCCACACGTGTATGTGTGCACTACATGCAGTGAGGGCTGTGTGTGTGTCCACACGTGTATGTGTGCACTACATGCAGTGAGGGCTGTGTGTGTCCACACGTGTATGTGTGCACTACATGCAGTGAGGGCTGTGTGTGTGTCCACACGTGTATGTGTGCACTACATGCAGTGAGGGCTGTGTGTGTCCACACGTGTATGTGTGCACTACATGCAGTGAGGGCTGTGTGTGTCCACACGTGTATGTGTGCACTACATGCAGTGAGGGCTGTGTGTGTTTACACGTGTATGTGTGCACTACATGCAGTGAGGGCTGTGTGTGTGTCCACACGTGTATGTGTGCACTACATGCAGTGAGGGCTGTGTGTGTGTGTTTACACGTGTATGTGTGCACTACATGCAGTGAGGGCTGTGTGTGTGTTTACACGTGTATGTGTGCACTACATGCAGTGAGGGCTGTGTGTGTCCACACGTGTATGTGTGCACTACATGCAGTGAGGGCTGCGTGTGTTTACACGTGTATGTGTGCACTACATGCAGTGAGGCCTGTGTGTGTCCACACGTGTATGTGTGCACTACATGCAGTGAGGGCTGTGTGTGTCCACACGTGTATGTGTGCACTACATGCAGTGAGGGCTGTGTGTGTTTACACGTGTATGTGTGCACTACATGCAGTGAGGGCTGTGTGTGTCCACACGTGTATGTGTGCACTACATGCAGTGAGGGCTGTGTGTGTGTTTACACGTGTATGTGTGCACTACATGCAGTGAGGGCTGTGTGTGTGTTTACACGTGTATGTGTGCACTACATGCAGTGAGGGCTGTGTGTGTGTTTACACGTGTATGTGTGCACTACATGCAGTGAGGGCTGTGTGTGTTTACACGTGTATGTGTGCACTACATGCAGTGAGGGCTGTGTGTGTTTACACGTGTATGTGTGCACTACATGCAGTGAGGGCTGTGTGTGTGTCCACACGTGTATGTGTGCACTACATGCAGCGAGGGCTGTGTGTGTCCACACGTGTATGTGTGCATTACATGCAGTGAGGGCTGTGTGTGTTTACACGTGTATGTGTGCACTACATGCAGTGAGGGCTGTGTGTGTGTTTACACGTGTATGTGTGCACTACATGCAGTGAGGGCTGTGTGTGTTTACACGTGTATGTGTGCACTACATGCAGTGAGGGCTGTGTGTGTGTCCACACGTGTATGTGTGCACTACATGCAGTGAGGGCTGTGTGTGTTTACACGTGTATGTGTGCACTACATGCAGTGAGGGCTGTGTGTGTGTTTACACGTGTATGTGTGCACTACATGCAGTGAGGGCTGTGTGTGTGTTTACACGTGTATGTGTGCACTACATGCAGTGAGGGCTGTGTGTGTGTTTACACGTGTATGTGTGCACTACATGCAGTGAGGGCTGTGTGTGTGTTTACACGTGTATGTGTGCACTACATGCAGTGAGGGCTGTGTGTGTTTACACGTGTATGTGTGCACTACATGCAGTGAGGGCTGTGTGTGTGTCCACACGTGTATGTGTGCACTACATGCAGCGAGGGCTGTGTGTGTCCACACGTGTATGTGTGCATTACATGCAGTGAGGGCTGTGTGTGTTTACACGTGTATGTGTGCACTACATGCAGTGAGGGCTGTGTGTGTTTACACGTGTATGTGTGCACTACATGCAGTGAGGGCTGTGTGTGTGTCCACACGTGTATGTGTGCACTACATGCAGTGAGGGCTGTGTGTGTGTCCACACGTGTATGTGTGCACTACATGCAGTGAGGGCTGTGTGTGTCCACACGTGTATGTGTGCACTACATGCAGTGAGGGCTGTGTGTGTCCACACGTGTATGTGTGCACTACATGCAGTGAGGGCTGTGTGTGTGTCCACACGTGTATGTGTGCACTACATGCAGTGAGGGCTGTGTGTGTGTTTACACGTGTATGTGTGCACTACATGCAGTGAGGGCTGTGTGTGTGTCCACACGTGTATGTGTGCACTACATGCAGTGAGGGCTGTGTGTGTCCACACGTGTATGTGTGCACTACATGCAGTGAGGGCTGTGTGTGTCCACACGTGTATGTGTGCACTACATGCAGTGAAGGCTGTGTGTGGTGTGTGTGCATGTGTCTATACAAGTGTGTGTACATTACATAGAGTAGAGTGTGTGTCGCCCTCCACACCAGCAGCAGAGTCCAGGGAGCAGGCCCTCTTGCCTTTCACTCCAGCCCATCACGCACGTGTGGACAGGTACAACCTCCCAGCGTGGGGCTGGGCTGAGAACAAGGCCCGAGTTCCTAAGCAAAATGCTTTGAGATGCTGGATTTCTCCTCGCTCGTTTCTCCGCAGCAGCAGTAACCCTAAGCAGCTTTCAGAAACTTCTCTCCGTGCGAAATCGAGGGAGGCCTGGGTACTCTGTTCGCAGTACCCGACTTCAGTCAGAAGGCACTTCCTCCTTGCTCTCTCTGTGAAACAGTGACATCTGCTGCTGGAGGGCCGATCCTAGGGGACGTCCCAGGATGGAACAGCCGCGTCTGGACTTTCTCGCCTTCGGACCGACACTGGACCACAGTCACAACCCCCACCTCCTGTCCCGTGAGGGCCCACAACACTGTCACGTTCGAGCTTTACACAAACTGGATTCTCTTCGTTCTGGAATAGTCTATTTCTTCTACAACCTGTTAGAAAATCCTTCATCGTATTGAGCCCAAACTTGTGTCTTTTTAACTTGCAGCTTTCTCTTGGCTCTGTGCCTGGCGTCATGCTCCACGGTACGATTCTCTCTCCACGGGACAGCCCTCAAGATGGAAGATGTTGTGTCCCGTCAGAGGTTTTTTTTCCATCTAGACAGTCCCAATTCCTTCAGCCCTCCTGGACTTTGTTTCAAGCCCCTCTCTACACCTTTCCTATTCTCTATGTCTTCACACTGATTCACACACATCAGAAAAGTGTAAGTGCGTGTGCCATGGAGGTCTCGCTATGTAAACACTGACTTCCTCCTCTGCTCAGTGGCGGCCGCGATGCGGCAGGTGAGCAGGTGGAGACGGCAGAGATCCGGGCTCCATCCTGTCTCCTCCACGTGAGCTGTGGGCCTGTGCAAACCACGGCCACTCTGAACTTGTATTTTCTCAGCTGTAAAGTGAACGTGGGAACAATAACCACCTGGTAGCTTTGCTCTGAGACTGAAATGAAAGTCAGCAAGGTGCTACTCGACGAGCACCGAGCACGGTGTCCAGGGGCCTCAGTGAGCAGAGGCCTTCTCGCCACGAAGCCACTGCTGCCGGACCAGAGACACGAATAGGAGAGGAGTCAGGGAGGGAGGGAAGTGAAAGGCAGCAGAGGGAACGGAAGAAAGAGAGGAATGTGCAACATGTTTTCAATTAACTACAAAATGTAAAATTAAAGTCTGGGCCAATTTTATGCATATCCTGTGTACCGAGCTCATATCCAGTGTCTGGCATATAAAGGGAGGTCGGTAAGTGTTTTCTGGATGAATGCACTTCACATAGATCAAAATATACTGCATAGCAATGGAGGAAACCATCATAAAGTTGGTATTATGGTGACATTTCCTGTATGAAATGTGATACAGTATGAAAAGCCCAGCACAGCAGATGTTGAGCCAGGCCTAGGTTGCACGGTACATTTAATAACCTGAAAGAGGCTGTGTGTTCAGCAATTTTTTATTCATTTAAACTATTGGAGCCATATTGCATGCATCTATTAAACCCTTTTCTACATAAATATCATCAAGAAAAATTCATTTTTAGTGACTACTTATGTTTAAGCGTAGATGCTAAGAATACAAGTATAAAATATCGTTTCTTCCTAGAGGAGTTTACAATATAATTGAGAAAATAATTAAGGCGTATAAATGATCACCAACAGTACAAAGAATAAAAGACTCGAACAGCCACTGGTGTCCAGCCCATTCTGGCAGATGTCTCGCATCATACCTAAAACCACTGGAACCATTCTCCATCATATGTGATTCGAGCCCACCAATTTCGGAGGTGTATCCCCCACTCTAAGTCAGCGGAAGTGGCTAAAGAAGGAAAAGAAAATGGGGAAATCTGAGTGAACTCTGAGACAGTTCAGTGCAGCTGCTGGCCATGCAGGGCTCAGAGGGTTGAGGTCTTCAGTGACCTCCAGGAAAGCACGCCGGGTCCTAGCAGAGGCTCCGCGTCTTCTTGTTGACTGTGCTTTCAGTGGAACCCGTCTTTGTCTGGTCTCTTCATTTGCACAATGAAGAGAGGAATAGCTGTGCTGTCTAAGTAACAGTCATGAGGATAATAAGAAAGAATAGAAGAAAAAGGCCTTTGAAACTCTCACTATGCAAAGGCAAGTTGATTTATCGCTTACATTACCCCCTTGCGAGGAGAAGCACATGCTCCTGTCTGTCCACAGAGGTCAGACAGGAGCAGGCTTACGCTCACACCTCTGCCATGAGTCATCCTGACAGAATAACCCACAGTCCACTTTCTAAAAATGAGCCTTAAACAAAGACATGTTAGATGGATCTGTACACAGAAAATAAATGTCCAGTGTGGCGAATTGTTTGGTCAACCTCATTAGTTGATGTGGATTCTGATATAGTCATTTTGGCTGCAGTAATCAATATTGATCATGAAAGATGCTAAAACGAATAATTTGGGCAGATTTGTGGCAATTTAACTGTGCAGTATGTACATGGTGGCTTTTAAGTGATTAACACACTTATACATGCAGAAAAGCCTGCTACTGACCATAATGACTTCCCAGAAGTCCATGTTCAACAGGCCCTTATCTCCAGTAAAAGTGGACCGTTGTACAAGGGGAACGGTTTTCTAGCACCGCCCATCTGAGAGACTAAATAATCCACATGAAAACTCGGCCGGCTCATGACTCCCGCCTGCTGACAGCGAGCCCACCCCTTCTCCTGGTCCCCCTAGTGTTTTCCGGGCAGTTCCAGGAGTCCCTGACATGAAGGCCGCTCCTGGTCTCCACTCTGACACCTTCATGGTTTGCTCCCTGCAAACTCCCCATGGGAGGCCCTGCGTCACCACCGTGGCTGCACTGCCTCCTTGACAGCCCCTGGGGACAGTGACACCACAAGGGAGTGAGAATGGTCCAGCTTTACTGAGGAACCCACATCACTGCTGCTTGTGCCAGAGTCTCTCAGGAAGGGGATTATCCTCTGACTGCAACCATACACAGACACATACACCCTAGGACACCCTGGGGTAGACACCGTTCTCTTCCGACCTTGGCCATAATTTCTCACCCTTATCCAATGAAGAATATTACACTTCTACATTTTCCTTGAGCCAAAAGAAAAGCTTCTATATGCACCAGCTTATGCAAGTAGATGTCCAGCAAAGTCACTAGGTTAGCAAAGAACCAGACCTTAAATCCCAGTTTAAGATCATCAAGAAAATCCTGTTAGAGTATTGCTTGAAAAATACATAGAGTCTTATGAAGATTACTGAAAGTACACACCTGTAAAATGCATTTTATTTTCCAATTGTTTTTAATACAAAAATCTGACGTTCCTTACTATTCAAAGACATAGACTGTGTTAGAATCTTTTGCAAGGAGGACATGCCTGTCAAAATTTTGGATTTTCTACATAAAACATCATGTCAGCTGTGAAAAAAGACAGTTTTATTTCTTCCTTCCCAATTTGTGCACCTTCAGTTTCCTTTTCTTGTCTTATTGCATTAGCTAGGACTTCCAGTATGTTATAAAAAAGCAGAGGTGAGAAGAAACTTCCTTTCCTTGTTCCTGACATGAATGGGAAAGAAAGACTTCAAGATGTACTATAGAGCAGCAGTGATCAAGGCAGTGGGATTGGTGAGAGAAAAGACCACAGATCAGTGGTACAGAACAGGCAGCCCAGAAATTGACCCACGTAAATTCAGTCAACTGATCTTTGGTGAAGGAGCAAAGGCAATACAATGAAGCAAAGATAGTCTTTTCAACAAATGGTGTTGGAACTACTGAATATTCATACGGGAAAAAAAAAATCTAGATGTAGACTTTACACCCTTCACAAAATTAACTTGAAATGGATCATAGACCTAAACGTAAAATGCAAAACTATAAAACTCCTAGAAGATAACACAGAAGAAAACCCAGATGACCTTGGATATGGTGATGACATTTTAGATACAACACAAACGGCAAGTTCCATGAAGGGAATTGATAAAATAGACTTCATTAAAATTAAAAACTTTTCTCTGTGAAAGACATTGTCAAGAAAATGAAAAGACAAGTCACAGACTGGGAGAAAATATTTGCAAATACTGTATCTGATAAAAGACTGTTATCCAAAATATACAAAGAACTCTTAAAATTCAACAACAAGAACACAAACAGCCTGTTGGGAAAGGAAGCTGCCAACCACACAGTCTTTCTACCTCCACTTGGCTGCACTGAGCCTGAAGCACTTCCTTACCAGAAGACGAAGTGCGTACACAGCCCATGTGGGCTTGTCACAGGGTGCAAGACTGTCTTTCCTTGTTTCAACTCAGTGAGCTCTCTTTGTCTCCACTTAAAGAGTGTGTGGCATATGGCACCTGGCCGACTCCACTGCGTTATCTGTCCTCGAGGGGAGGCGGAGGGTTCTTCCCACTGTAGCTGGAGAGGAGGAAAAACCTGTGGGCGGTGGGGGCCAATGCCCTCTGCTGAAGCTGGTCTTTCTCTGTCTCTTCTCCACGTGAGTGAAGTGTGTTCCATCCAGTGCTTGACTGCGCTGTGTTTTCCTTGGTGACTCAATACCAAGATGCAACGGGCAGAAGCGCGTGGGCTATTACTGGTGTAGCAATGATCTTGCTCTCCTCCACGGAGTGGGAGCCCTCCCCTGGGACTGGTAAGAGGTGCAAAGTGCTCTGCTTGACACAATCTGATTAAGAAGTAGGCCAAAGACCCGAACAGACACCTCACCAAGGAAGATACATCAATGGCAAATAAGCACACGAAAAGATGCTCCATGTCATACGTCCTCAGGGAAATGCCGATTAAAGCGAGAATGAGATACCACTGCACACCCGTTAGAAAAGCCAAAATCTGGAACACTGACAACACCAAGTGCTGACAAGGACGTGGAGCAACAGGAACTCATTTATTACTGGAAGGGATGCAAAATGGTACAGCCACTTTGGAATGCAGTTTGTCAGTTTCTTACAAAACTAAACATACTCTTACCATATGGTCCAGAAATCATATTCCTTGGTATTCACCCAAATAAGATGAAAACTTATGTCCACACAAAAACCTGCACATGGATGTTTATAGCAACTTTATTCCTAATTGCCAAAACTTGGAAGCAACAAAAACATTCTTCAGTGGTGAATGGATAAAGAAACTGTGGTACATCCAGACAGCGGGATATTAATCAGCACTGAAAAGAAATTAGCTATCAAGCCGTGAACAGACATGGAGAAAAAAATGCATATCAGTAAGTGAAAGAGGCTGATCTGAAAAAGCTATATTCTATGTAATTCCAACTCTATGACACTCTGGAAAAGGCAAAAGCACGGAGACAGTAGGAAGATCGGTGGTTGCCAGGGGTTAGGTGGAGAGAGGGATGAACAGGTAGAGAACAGGGGAATTTTAGGGCACGGAACTACTCTGTGTGACCCTATAATGAGGAATGCATGTCATTAAAGATTTGTCCAAACCGACAGAATGCACAGCGCCCACACTGAACTCTAACATGAACTATGGTTTTTGGGTGACAGTGACGTGTCAATGTAGGTTCATCAGTTGTAACAAATGTACCATCTGGCAGGGGACGTTGATAACGGGGGAGGCTGTGCATGTGTGAGGGCAAAGGGTACGTGGAAATCCCTGTGCCTTCCACTCAATTTTGCTGTGAACCTAAAACTGCCCTAAAAAATAAACTCTATTAAAAAAAAGTCAATGGCCCAGCCAACCTTTTTCTTTCCCCATCTGTTTTTCAGTATCTTCTACATGGTAAACTCTATACACCAATCGCATTTAAAATAATGGAATTAAAAATTATCTTGTAGAGTTTATTTCAGTGTATCTTTGCTTGAAGGATGGGAGACAAAAAAGTAACATGAAGTAGAGAGTAACAGTCAAAACCCTAAAGATTCCATTTTAATCAAATGATCTGGATAATTTTTTCGGGCAAGTAAGCAGTAACACTGGGATTTTAGATAAATTTTAGACAAACTAGATCTTGAATTTGGGGGTCCCATTTCCCTAGTTATAGCAACAATTAGATTTGTTTACCCAAAAACGTCGGGTCGCTAAGGTAAGCTGAACTTTGTGTGACCAGCTGGGCGCTGGTTGAAAGAATCTCATTACATATCTGTGAGCTATTTTGGTTACGGTGGACAAGAACATTTTTCATATTTGCTAAGATTCTTTAAATTCTTTGGGGAATTCCAAGCCACATAGTATTTAATATCAAGTATTGTTCAAAGAAAAATGATCTAATGCTAAGGAGACTTAGCAAGGCTTTCACAAGTACATTAAAGTAGACAAACACTAAAACGAGAATAAGTGCATTATCAAAAGAGGAGAAATAATAAATCCTGAGAATTTTGGAAGGCAGAATACACAGGACTTCTAAGCCAGTCCTCAAAATGGAACATGTTAGATCGTTGTGGTTGTTACAAGAAAACTGTTAAGGGAGTATTCGGGGAAATTGAAAGTAGACACATTAGCAATTCCAAATGACACGGTTCTGGAGGTCAACCGCTCACAGAGGGAAAAAAACAGCAGGCAAGCGACAAAGTAACGTCTACCAGTATGATGCTGTAGAAGTCAGACAGGACCCAGAGGAAATGGGGACAGAGGTTTAAGAAAAGCATCAATGTGGTAAAATGGAAATATGCACCATTGGAATGACCGTCAAACAAAAACTGCTACCGCTCTCTGAGATAAAATGGAAAAGAAGCAATAAGGACCCACGGGTCTGTGTTACATTCAGCTGTGTAACTCGTAAATAAGGAATCTTGGTTTTACGCTTAATGCTGTCCACATATTAAAGCCCTTAACAACCATGTTGACGGCATTGCCGGTCTACTGATGTCCATGATGACGGGGTGCTGGAATTTGGTAACATCGTGTCCAGGAAGAAAATTGGAAAAGGACCTTTTTTCTTAAGGAAGAAAATGAATTTACAAATTTTTAACCACTGGAGCCCTCATGGGAAATAAGAAAGGTGTATGTTTAAAGAATTTCATTCCAGACAGTTACAAATGCCTTTCTTTAAAAAATGGCTTAGCTGTCATACAAATGGCAATAACGAAGCCTTCTTTACCGTTGTGCTGAATGGCTCAGGAAATGGCTCAGGCTGGGGAATTAGGCAGCTAAGGTCACTGGTGGCTTGTTATTATGCAAATTGTACAAGCAACCGAGCCTCTGTGACCCTCGGTCCCCTCATGGTAAAGTGGGGACGTAGACGTGTTTCCTTTATAGAGCGAGCTCCTAGCTCGTGTCTGCTTAGCACTGAATGTCCGGGGGAGATAAACTTGACAGAAAGCTTGGCGTTATGGTTTTAAAACAAACACTTTGGGGGCCAGCCCTCATGGCCTAGTGGTGAAAGTGTGGCCCTCTCCTGGCTTCTGCGGCCCAGGTTTGTTTCCTGGTCTGGGAACCACAGCACCTGTCTGCCAGTGGCCATGTTGTGGCGGGAGCTCACACAGAAGCACTAGGACTTACACTAGAATGTACAACACACACTGGGGCTTTGGGGAAAAAAATGAGGAAGATTGGCAACAGATCTTAGCTCAGGGTGAATCTTTCCCTGAAAACCGAACAAAAAATCTCTTTGGAGCCTTAAATACTGAAATGGGACTATTCTAATAACAGTGGGTAACAGCAAGGTTATGGATTCTGGCCAAGACACTATGAAGAGAGCTTGTACCCAACAGGAAGGTGAGACTCAACATAGAATAGTGGGCGGCAGTTATGAGAACAAGTCAGTCCACTTCATCATAACATTCCAGTGGATTTAAATTCTTCAATCAACCAGTTACAATTACATATTTATTTAATACATACTCTAAATAATATCTTCTGAAGTTACTCAATATCCCCCCAACAAATCCCCAAAATTTTGAAACATGAATACAGTCTCATAGGAGAATAAAACAGGTGCCAAAGAGGAAACATAAGCTTCTTTTAAAGGATACTTTTCTAAGACATTTCAAATGTTTCTGCTGTGAAAAGACAGATGCTTAGTCTTTTCATCTAGAGCATTGCATTACTGACAGGTGGGCATTTTTTCTACAATCCTTTCAATGCACTGTGAATAACCAACTGGTACAGAAATGAGTTTCACAGAAAGAAAAGGGCTCCAAATTGTAAGTAGGATGGTAGTACTGTGATCTTCACTTTCTGTTGACTATAAGAACAAAAATAAAACAGCAAACAAGTTGCTTCTTCTGCTGCAAACAATTGTATCTTCTGCTGCAGAGAGAATTCTTTGAAACTTCTGTCTGAATGTCACCTGTCCCGCAGCATCGCCATAGCATCACACAGCCAGTTCTCTGGGACAGAGAAGCAGAGGAATGGTAATAATCTGCTGTTCCATAACGTAAGACTCCCACTTTCTTACCAGCGGAGAGTGTATCTCAGGTGGAGATCACGATCCCAATAATACGTAGCCCACAGAATCCTATTTATGTGTAAGATCTGAGGAATAAATATCCCAACGACCCCTCACATCAGGGATCTTCTGCAAGAAAACCTAGTGAAAAAGACAGTATTGGTTATTCTTTTAGTGTTAAGCCAGTATCTCTAGTCATCTGTTTACAGGGAACATTGGTGGACCACGTCTTTTAGACAAGCAGTTATTCTGAACGGGAGAATTAGATAGCATCATACTATGGCTTAAGGGCTCGACTTGGCCTCTTCTTGTTGGATTAGATTTGATTTCAAATCAAAGAAAATGTTAGTTTAGGTTACTATCTTGGTCAGTTTCACATCCACTGGAAACAGACTTTGTTTGATTGAGTGATGATAGCATGTCTGTTTTCAGGGCAATTTTATGCATTCAAACCAAATCGTTAATCTTTGCCATAAAAATAGGAAAGGATCACGTATAAAACAACTTAGCCTCCCTTGAGATTCTAAAGCTGGGATTAACCCATAATCCACCAGTCCTCAGAGCTGCTCTGGAAAAGGTAAGACCTCCATGGGTAGATAACTGTGTTCAGTTTCTAGGCATAGACGATGGAGAAAGCTTTGACAGCACGTGAACTCACAGGTCTTAAAACGTCTAGATTCACTAACACGGAACAAAGTCAGGTAGCTGGTGTCCCCTGCTCAGTAGAGTTCCAGGATGAGGTCTAGTGCAGAGACAAAGGGAGCAGATGTGCAGCAGCGAAGGCGACAGCAATCCTACGAGTGACACTTTTCCCACCTACGCAGTCTACACACACGGAATAGCATTCGTTCATTTAGTCATTCAACCAACAAACGTCCACTGACTTCCTTCCAAATGCCTTGCTTTATGCTGCATTACGGAGATGCAAAGATATCCATCTTTGCACAACGCCTGCACTCAATTTATTATTAGGGCAAATAAAGACTCCGATGTACCTGATTTTAGTGTCTCATCCAAGTACTGAAAAAATAGTTGTACAAAAAGATCTTGGCGTAGATCATTTTGTGGGTGTCGACTCGTCCACCACGGGAAGGGTTTGAATCAGTAATCTTTCCCTTTCCTTTTCTTTCAGCTCTCAAAATTCCACGCTCTGTTCCAAGTCCACACACCTCTCTCTGTGAGGAGTGCCTTTCTCGTTTTCAATAATGCTTTGCAAATTATTTCCCAATATCCTCTCATAAAGTCTGATGTTTGTATTCTCATCATTTTAAATTTTAGTTTGCTCTTTTTATATAACCGTTTATTTTTATTTCAATATAAAGCTGATGCTAGTGTTACTATTGCTTTTAAAACTGATCTGTCAGTTTTAAAGTTAAAACTGAGGCAGATGCAGAAATCGCTCGTCTGTCACAATTCCAGTCTGGCTTCTGATGGGGCCGCATGGGGGCTCTTTCACTTCCTTTCAGTTCAGACAACTCCTGCTCTGGGTGCTGTAACAGGCCTTGGAGCACAGAGATGGACAGGAAGAGAATTATTTAGAAGGGATAGATACCTGTGTGGCCAGCACATATTCGTAAAAGATCATCTGCACTGGAGAGATTCCCGGCCTCAGGGTGAATCATTGCATTCAGGCACATACGTAGAGAGAGAAAAGGGGTAATACGTCCACACACTGTTGAGATCCTACTGTGTGGCAGATATCTGATCTCCTGTGGATCCTCAGACCAACCACCCACATGAGCGAACTGCGGAGAGGGCTGGAAGTTTCCATGCGGAGTTTCTCGGCTTCCTCCAGATTTATCCAGATCGATACCAGTTTTGCCTGTCGTCTTCCTGCTCTTTGCACTCGTGTGTCTAGTTCTCAGATTCCCACTTGGCGTTAGATCTTGGCTTCCACTGCTTGGCTCCAGATCCCTGGCTGCTTTTAGACAAAGTTTCCTGGCTTAAAATTTCCTGGCCACGTCCTCTCAGAGAGGATTCTGGCTTTTGACGTCGTGACGCAAGTATTGCGAGCCATGGCTGTGCGACGTTCCTGACACCCGCCGTGGCCCCAGAATCACACAGAGCACCCGACCCACCCCGCAGGAGAGGCAGACAGCAGACGTGTGTGAACCACTTTTTCATCCGAGGCTTCACGGCTGGGTCCTGTCGTCTTCCTACGACGTCCTCCTCCCCAACACACTTTGCTGCTCGTTGTCTCCCTAGACACCTCGTGTGCTCCCGCCCTTCTGAGCCTGTGTGTTGGAATGTTCTCGTCCAAGGGGTTCCCACGTGCCCTTCAAAGGCAGCCCAAGCAATGCTTCCTCTCAGAAGCCGTGCGCCCACGAGGTGACCCTCACCTGTGACCCCACACCGGTTGATTCACTGTCCAGCGATGGCTTCTCTTTCTCGTCTGTTTTCGAAATATCCTATGAGTTCTGTGGAGTCCTAGTCAGCATCTTGTTCATCCCTGAGTCCCTGGCGCCCAGTTGGGAGCATGGGCTGCAGCGCTCGCTTCCTCAGGGGAGGGCTGAGTATGTGAGCGCGTCCACGACAGGGGCACCTTGACTGCAAGTGCCACAGTCTGGGAACCGTTTGGGGTTAGTGTCAGGTTCAGAAACAATTTCATCTTTTCCATTCATAACTACGTCATTTCTCCTGCTGCTGCCTGCTTTTCTCCGCTTCTCATTAAGAATAAACACTGAATATTTGATTTTTTCCCTGTGCTGCTTGGGGATGTTTCCTTGTTATGAACACCTGCCTTGGCTCTTGTCCCCTCCGGTGGGATGCCAGCCTTCGCTCAGGCGCACGTTCCCATGTGTGGGGAGTGTTTCACAAAGCACCTCAAGCATCGCGGCGTGACTTCAAATTCCATTATTGTAACAGAACCTTCTTTCCAGCACTTCGCTTCATCGCATCTTCCATTGGAGTCCCTCAAATGCCGCATAATCCTTCCCGGCTGGAAATGTACAGCCTACTCCCGAAATCAGCCATCCTCACACATCAGCTGGGCCTTCTCAACTTTGTTCAGGTGGCAGAACGCCTGGGGAACGAGGCACGCTGAGCTGCTGAACTCTCATTAGAAGGAGAAGCAATTTTAGTTACGAAAAACGTGGCTGTGCTGTGTGTCCACAAAACAAAAATCTCAACACCGAATGTACATATTCTTGGAAAAGAAGCGAGCTGGTGAACCAGACCTAATTATTGCAGTCATTTATTTCTTATTTCTCTCTCTGTGTTGTGGAAAAAACTGAATAGAAAGATTCTACATTTAAAAAAAAATCCTATGTGAAGACTCGATTCTTATGGCAAGCCAGAATTTCTCTCTGGATAAAAGGTAGTTGTATATTTCAGTGTGTGTAATGTCTTGTGAAGCGCTTTTTCAAAGAATGTTCTTATAGAACATGCTAATTTCTCTACTAAATTGAATGACAGAAATATTTTTTCTAATATATAGGTAACATTAATGAATATCATTTAGTCCATTTTGTGTTTTTCTCTCACGATTTTCCTTCACTCCTTCATTCTTTCTATGTTACCTGTTATTAAGACGACAAAATGAACTTACAATAGTGAACGAGTAATAATGCAAACTCCACAATGATGATGATAATAATAGTGACCACCATTAGCCACCTGTTCTACTCACACCAGGCACTATGTTGAGTTTTATTTATACACGATATATAATGTAGTTCTCCCACTGACACTAGAGGACTCTATTTCCATTTTACAGATGGGGAAACTAAGGTCACAGAGGATAAATAACTTGCCTAATGCCTCCTAAGGTTTCTGCCTCTCCTCCATCGTTCTCTCACCCAGAATTTCAGGTTCTCTCCAGGAAGTGTTTTGAGGTGGATAAAGGAGGATATTCTAATTAAATCTCTTTATGATATTTGTGTGATGGAAAAGATTAACCCAGAACTTATTTTTTTTTTGGTGAGGAAGACTGGCTCTGAGCTAACATCTGTGCCCAGCTTCCTCTACCTTACCTGTGGGATGGTGCCACAGCATGGCTTGATGAGCAGTGTATAGGTCTGCACCTGGGATCTGAGCCCACAAACCCCGGGCCACTGAAGTGGAGCACTCAAACTTAACCACTATGCCACCGGCCTGGCCCTCAAGCCAGAACGTTTTAGGCTGTGTTCTATAAAGCTTTTGTTTTGCTTCTAGTTTTGGTCGGTGGGGGGGGGGGGGGGTCATCCTTTCCATTTGTGAGGTGGCAAGATGTGAATTGAACTTGAATACCTCTAACAATGGTCAGTTGCAACAAGGATTCTGTAGTATCAGCAAGGTTTTCTCACTTAATTCTCAGTTTGGCTGCCCTCTTTCAAGCTCTATATCCATCGCTAGGATGCTGACTTGAGTAGTTTTGTTCTATCACACGAGCCTGAGTAAAAAGCAGGTGAGGTCAGGAATATATGAATTGGGATTCAATTCATGGAATAATGTATTTTCCTCCTTACAAAGAAAAATAGAGTTCTCTGGATTTATAGCCACCGAGGAGTTATTGACACATGAAATTCTGAACATCGTTTAGAGGAATCATTGAGATTTGCTGGTCCCATGACATGATTTGCGATGTTTTCTAGGACCTCTGGGCCCGGAAATCAATGAGTGGCTGGTGCTTATCAACACATGCCATTCTTCATCTATGACAGAAAGAGTATGGGAGATAGATTCCTGTTAATTTTTAATAAGATTCACAAATAACATCCCTTTGGGGCACAGAAGAGAATATAGCGGTACAGAGAGTTTGCTCTGTGATACATTAAGGACCCACATCAAATATACATCAAAACACACAGTAAGTACTCACAGGTGTATCCGAACAGCCGGCACGGGAGCATTGGTTTGCTGCAGATGTGTCTCAGGAGGGCGCGCTGCCCCACGCAGCTCACCACCTGCGCTCCCCTTTAGCACGGAGCTGGCAGACGCCCCTGGTCCCTGCGCCCCAACGCCTGCTCTCCTCTCTGCCAGCGCGGCCGCAAAGGGCTCGCCTGCAAACAATGCTCCCACCCTTCCCCCTTCCGCAAGGCACTAGGGTTTCCTGTACCCTCAGTGGCTGGACAGCCTCTTGTCACTTTAAAAAAGCTACCTGTGAGAAATAGGGACTATGGGTGACAAAGGAGAACAGAGGAAGGTTGCTGAAATGCCTGTGTTGAGAAACAGTGTGAGACCCACCTGGGGCACTGGATATGGTTGGTCTCACGCCTGACGTTGTCTGAGACTGGACACCCTCGCACCGTCACGACAGGTGAAGTCCCCTCGTCCGCTCCGCTCCGCTCTCTTTAGCGTTGGTGTTTCTCAGACCTCAATGTCGTAACCCCTCGCTCTTTTCTCCTCACACACTGCTAATAAGTCTTCTGATGCGGTCTGGTGTCTTCATCTCCTAACTATACGCTTTCCCCTTCTGTTCTAGCCTGGACCCTTGTGACTCAGTCCTTAAAGCTGAACATGGCCCGCACCCCTGCACATGACAGGGCCCCAACATCATCACACCAAAACCAGGGCCCCTTGTCTCTGCACTCCCTGCTGGAATTCTCCTGGCAGGTGGTCCGATCTTCTCCAGGAACGTGGAAGCCGTTCTGGACTCACCTCCCTCCTAGAAACCGCTCATTCGGCCGTCACCCAGTCACGGCGACTGCAACTTCAGAACGCTTCCAGGATGGGCTCCCTTCGTCCCCTCTCTACTCACTTCTGCTGACCGCTGAGACCCTCCCCGTCTCCGGCCTCTGCTGTTTCAGTAGCTCCCTGTTTTCTTTTACTCCAGTCTTGCTCCAGCTCCTTCATGAATCCCCCGCACAGCCTAAGTGTCTCTCTACAACGTACTCCTGATCCTCTCCCCAGCCCTTAAGACGCCTGGACTCTCCGTGGGCTCCGGAGAAGCGGAAGTTCCCTGGAGCGACGAGAGAGTCCCTTCGCGTCCTGACAGTCTCCCTCCGTGTCTAGTTTCTCCCCATTCTCAACCTCGCATTCTGTCCTCCAGCAAGTACGCATCACCTCCCGTTAGCATGTTGTGCCTTCACTCACTTTGATGCATCCGAGTGACACCCACCCTTCCTTCCTTGGCCAGCACTCGCTTATCCTTCCAGGCGGTACTTTCTCCCGGGAGTCGTACACTGAGTGCTCCTCTGTGCTCACAATACACCCAGTGTGTGTCCACAGCACCCTCATTCCTTAGGACACGTACTGTGTGTCAGTCTTACCCACTGATACCAGCTCCTGCAGAGCTGCCCCGTCTCACTCTTGTGTGCCGTTCTTCGGGCCGAGCACCCAGGACAGTGCCTGACATGTGGCGGGTGCTTCCTAACGGGAACTGAGAGCTGTTTCAAACATGAGTGTGGACGCTCGGGACGTGCTTAACTGTTGAGGTTCCCCATAATTGTATCTTAGTATACTATTTAAACAGTGTCGGGGCAGCCCAGTGGCGTAAAGGTTGGGTTCGTGCACTTTGCCTCGGCAGCCTGGGGTTCACGTGTTCGGATCCCAGGTGCGGACCAAGACACCAGTCCTCAAGCCATGCTGTGGCGGCATCCTAAACAGAGGAACATGGGCACAGATGTTAGCTCAGGGCCAATCGTCCTCAAACAAAAAGAGGAAGATTGGCAATGGATGTTAGCTCAGGTCTAATTTTCCTCACAAGCAAAAAAAAATGTGTTGAACGAATTCATTTCTGATTCTCACAGGGTAAAGATACAAGAGGAGGGTAAGGTACAGTTGTTAATCTGAAAGAACTTCCCAGTGTAATCAGGGATGTGAGATATTTCATGATCATTATTTAATTACATATATCACATGTTTCATAAAACGTACAGACATATCTGTGAATTCATATGCATTAGTGTTACACATAATGTACTTTCAGAAGATACTTGCGATTACCAATCGTATAACAGGCATCAGATATGAAACTAATAACGCGTGGCCCTCACCCTCCAGGAGTTTACAGTCTGGTAAAGAGAGGAGCCATCGGGAGCTTACAATGCAGTGTGCACGTGCTTTGTGCGCCAGGCCCCGTGCCGGGCACCAGGTGTGTATGTGGGTAAGAGAGCAACTTTCCTTGAGGAGCTCACACGGGAGCCAGTGCGATGGAGGGCATGAGCTCAGGGACGGGAGAGATGGGGGGAAGCCGAGAAGTGGGTAAGGAGTTCATGCAGGACGTGAGACCGCGTCTGACACTAAGGGAGACACAAAACGGGCTATGACGACACATCGGACAAATCAGCTCTTGCTCAGAATAGATGGGCTATAACTGTAATTAGATTGCAGTATGTATTTTCCTTTCCTCTCCTTTATCTAGAAAAGAAAACAGAATCATTTCTTCTTATCCTCTAGGAATAACACCAGTTCTTTCCTTTCATTCACAGTCGAGTTTCGTAACTGAAATTTATCTATAAAAATTATGCACAATGTTAAAAGAGTAGTTGAAACAACATGAAAAGCTGTTCTCGGGAAGCACTGACCTGGCTCTGACAAATTTTAAGCTGCAATCTGTCCTGTTTACCTGAGTTTCAGGAAGAGAACATGTCACACTCCTTCTCTGACAACACCTCGGACAGAGTGAGGAGAGAAAGGGAAGGCGCAGCACAGCAGTGACGCAGCGTCGGCCTCCGCTCCTGTTCCTGCTTCTCAGCAGGACCTGACTGGGTGGTGGTTTCTGGAACTTGGTATAACTGTACAGCAGAAAATGTCAGAGTATCGTGGACTTTAGGTCATCTTGGTCTAATGAGTGAGAACAGCATTTCAATCTCTATGAAACTAACGAAGCATCGAGTATCTCCAGGCCAAGGATTTCAAAAATTGGACCAAAAAGCATTAATCCAAATACCAAAATGAAAAATGGTCCTTTTACGCATTTAGCAAGTTATTTAACCTAAACTCAAGAGGAAACTTTAAGCAGAAATCTTCCTCAAGTAATGTGTGACGTAACGATGAGCAAGCGCCTGTTTGAGAAGCGTTCCCAGAGGACCGGAGATCGCTGGTCTCAGGAGTCAGACCACCACTGGCTCCCAACGGCCAGAGAACCCTGAGAGCAATGCTAATGCCACTCTCGAGGCAGGGGGACTGCGTGGCTTTGAAAAGTCTTCCTCTTCTGAGAGTAGAACTACATTTTCGTTGATCCGTGTCTTCTTGCTCCTTTGATCTCCCCGTGACAAGAGGCACACACGTTCGCGAACCAGCTGACCAGGTGAACGGTGTGCGTGCGGTGGGGGGACAGGCAGGAGCACACCGTTCACCTTCTTCATCAGCTCTGGATTCTGAACGGCCTTCAGCCTCTTTCAGCCGACTGGTCATCACTGTGACTGCATCATACTAATGTTTAGAAGCCGTTTCAGGCCTATTAAATAAGGAGAAGGCAACGATTAACTGAGTTCACGTTCCTATGTCTGTTCAATGTATTCAGAGAGCTCTTGAGGGCAATTCACAAAGAAAACTACGCTCCTGATTGAGCCTCCTAGCACTGAGTGGACCACATCTGGTTTCACACTGGTGCTCATGTAACGAAGCCCTCGGCTGATGCGAGCCAGTGGCAAGCCAGGCAACCTCGCTGAGCTGCACCTTATGGTGCGTTTCTGTACAACAGCATATGGATTGAGGAAAAGAAATGCTCTCATTTTTTGTGATTATAGGGATTTTTTTAGTAAAAGTTATAATCACCAACATCATCATCATTATTTTTTCTACCAGGTGACAATGGCTATAATGGCAAGTTTATGTCATGCTATTGCTCAAAGTGTTTCAAAATGAAGAACAATACAACAAAGAAGGCAAAGATAGTCTTCTCATTCCAACAAAATGGTAGACTGAACTAACTTCTTCTTAAGCCTTCTGTTTGAAAATACTTGGAAATGATGAATAAATGATGCCAGTTAAATTTAAAGTGTAGCCAAACTCAAAATAAAAGAAAATCTCTTAATGACAAAAATCGACAAGGAAATGGGAGTCAGGGTACTAAGCACATGACGTGGAGACAGGAGAGGTTTGGCCAGTGGTGGACGTGGTGATACAGAGGAGGGGTTCAGGGAGTTTATCACATTTTGTAATGAGGTTTTAATTCTCAATACAGACAAATAATGAACCTTAAGTACGACAGAGAGTTGTAAAATGAGAGATCTCTACGTATACTTGGAGCCGTTAAAGGACTGACATGAACAGGAGTGTAAAAATTCTGAGTTATGCATTTGATTTGGGCCAGATGCTACTGGACCAATGCTCTCGCAGATAATAACTATAAACCCTGAACAAAAGATACAAAAAAGATGAACTTCAGGCACTGAAAAGTACGTGAAAATAGGCAGGCAGTGGAGGAGAGGCGACATTTTGAGGGAATGGCATAGAGTGAGCAACTCATCTTTGTGGCTGTTAGCAAGAGGGCAAGCATCCTGTAGGGCAGCTAGAACTCCACTAAGAAACTCCCAGTTCTTCTGCAATAAAGAATTAAAGACAGAGTTTGGGGCAACTTCTGCTGCTGGAAAATCAAGAAGGAACTCCCTAAAGAGAGAAAAAGGAAGAGGGCACCCCAAGTCATATGTGCAAATTCTGCCCCAAGTCTGGCTAACCTCCAAACCATGGGTGGGTGGGCACAGACTCCTCCAAGGAGAGTGGACCTCTCTAACTCTGTTATAAACCTGCAAAAGGCCCTTGCTGACCCTTGAGCTGCTCGTGCGTTGGACGGGCCCAAACAGCATAGCAAGGGCTTGGAGAACTGAGCTACTGTTTAGCCACCACCCATCGCAGACAACTCCTCAAGCAGCGAGTGCCTGGGACGGGCCTGCAGCAGCTTAGCAGAGACTTAAATGAGCCGACCCTGGACCCACTATGAGCACCAGAGGGCAAGGCCGGATGTGTGGTCTTCACTGAGCCGACCATGGGCCTTACATTGCCAGGAGGTTTTAATAGGACCCCCAGGCTTGGGAGCACGGCATTCAAAGAGTCCAGGGCAAAATCTGAAGTTACTCAATATACCAAGAACCAGGAAAATGGGACCACTTCTCAAGCAAAAAATCTAACTAACAGATGAAGCCATAAGATGAGTCAGGTGCTAGAACGATAACTCCAAGTCAACAGTGAGGGAGGGATGACGTCTCACTCCCCAGAGCAACTACCAAAGAAATGACACAAAGAGAACTAGCCGAAAGGCCAGTAGATGAATGTAAATGGAGCACTAAAAATACTCCAAAAATCCAAAAGAAGAAATGGAAGGAGGCACAGAGAAACATTGAAAAGAGGGGACAAACGGGAAATAAATGATAAAATGATAGTGATAAATCTAGTCATAGCAACAATTACACTAAATGTAAATGGTCTGAACAAGCTAATCAAAATAGAAATTGTTAGATTATATTAAAAAAAAAAAGGACCTGACTACATACTGTCTACAAGAAACCCACACTAAGAACAAGGGCATAGGGGCCGGCCCGGTGGCCTAGTGGTTAAGTTCAGTGAGCTCGCAGGTTTGAATCTGGGCACAGACCTACGCCACTCCTTAAGCCATGCTGTTTTAGGCAACCCACATATAAAGTAGAAGAAGACGGGTACTGAAGTTAGCTCAGGGTGAACCTTCCTCAAGCAAAAAGAAGAAGATAAGCAACAGATGTTAGCTCGGGGCCAACTTCCTCAACAAAGTAAATAAACAAATAAGTAAATAAAACAAAGGCGTAGATAGTTCAAGAGATAGACTACGAATATGCTAATCGAAAGAGAGTTGGAGTAGCTTTAATACCAGCAAAGTAGACTTCAGAACAAGGAATATTTCAAGGCTAAGAAGGATTAAGAAGAACAGTGCCTAATGATAAAAATGTCAATTCACCATGACATGACAATCCCGCATGCGCCTAACAAGAGACCCTTCCAATAGCTGAGCAGAAATTGATTGAACTGAGAAGGCAAAGACTGAACTCGACACTGGCTCCTCCATAATCAATACTACAAGTAAACAAACAAACAGGAAAAATCGGTGAGGATACAGACCAACCTGACCCAATGGGCTTTTCTAGAACGCTCCACTCAACACGGAAGACACAGGTCTGTTTCAAGTGCACATGGAATGTTCTCCAAGACAGGCTGTGTTCTTGGTATAAACAGTCTTTAACAAGTTTAAAATAATTGAAAATCATACAGTGCGTACTTTCAGACTGTAATGGAATTCACTCAGAAAATTATAACAGAAAAATATCTGAAAAATTCCCAAATATTTGGAAATTAAACAACACATTTCTAAATAACCTATGCATTAAAGAGAAAATTATGTAAAATGCTTGAAATTAATTTGAACTGAATGAAAATACAAATAAAATTTATGAGAAGCATCTGAAACAGTGATTATTTATAACATTAAACGATTATATTAAAAAAGTTCATGATCTATGTTTCTACCTTAAGAAACAAGAAAAAGGAGTGAATTAAATCCTAAGCAAGAGGAAGAAAGGTTAAAGACAAAAGCAGAAATCTTTGAAATTGAAAAGAAAAGGCATAAAGTAAAATCAATGAAACCAAAATCCTGTCCTGTGAAAAAGATCAATAAAATTGATAAACCTCTACCCAGACTAATTAATTAATATGACTAAATTAAAATTAAGAACTATTGATCAAAACACCATAAAAATGAAAAGAAAAATCATACCATGACAGAAGATTTTTGCCAAATAAGTAAAAAATCAAATGCTTAGTATATAAATTCTAGAGTATATGGAGAACTTCTAAAAATAAATTGCAAAAAGGAAAAGTAGGCAAGGATATAAAAGAGCAATTCACAGAATAGGAAACACTATTGGCCATTACACATTTCTAAACATGCTGTTATTAGTAGCCAAGAAAAGACAAATTTTAAAAATGATACCATTTCATATATATCGATTTTGCAAAATAGTGAATCCGATACTTATGTGTGGATGAAGCTATAGGAAAATTGGTACTCCCATACGTCGCTGTTGAGAATGCAAATTGGTACCAACACGGGAGCAATTTAGTGACTTGAGGTGAAGGTAAAGACGGTCGGAGCGTATGAGAGGGCAGTTTAACTTTATGTGTCTACTGTAGGGAAACTGGAAAATGTGCTTGGAAAACACGAGTAAGGATGTGTTAAAACAACGACAAAATTGTAACAGGGAGAAAAAAGTGGAAACAATTTAACTTTATGGGATATAATGCCAGTTAGTAAATTTTAAAATAAAAAGTTACTGCATATTGTTTATGGATACCTACAATAAAGTTGAAAGGTATGATTAGGAAATAAACTACAAAAGGGAGGAAGAGAATCGGATCCTGAGTGTAGCTGTATCATCGAGGTTTTTGTGTTTGTTTTTAAATAAAAAGAAACCAGAAGCAAAGAAAAAATAATTTTTAAAAAGAAAGGAAAAGTCTAAATTACTTATGACTCGCATGTACACAATTCATTTTGCAGCCCTTTTTACCCAATGGGCTTTTTGTGATGGTTTTTGTGATGATGTCAGTGTCAGTGAACTGAAATATCCAGGGATGATGGAGAAAGGGCTCGAAGACTCCTCTGCCCTGTGCACAGCCACGATGCTCAGGGATCTGAGGCAGTGCCCACGTTTAGCTTCTTCCTAATGTGCTTGGTTTGAGGTGTGCCTCAGTTTCCTGTTGTGAAAGTCCCGACACCTGTCTAACACTTTAGAATTTCTTCTTTTACTGGAGTAATGGCTTCACCAGCACTGGGACTGCCTTGTTAAAAATATTGTAATTTTCATTCTGCCGTACACGTTTTCAAACATTCTGGGGGTAAGCAAACATCATTTGAATGCCTTTTCTCCCTCTTCTAAAGCAGCTCACATTAATTGAGGAAGAGCTCTAAAAACCAAGTCAGCAATAGAAAACTACAGCACAATGCTGTGCAACAATCAAAAACAATGACATGAAAATACGTTCCCATAATACTGCGGGGTAGAGAAACAGTTTCCAAATCCACAGCATGGTCCCAGTGATGCACAAGTTACGTTAAAATTAGCAATAATGACAGGTCCATGCATGGGTGGATACATCCATCCCCTCCCTGGGTGGTGGAGGGGAAATCAGTTCACCAAACATCAGCCGTGTTTATCTCCAGGCAACATGAGCCACAGGCACACCCTGTCTTCCTCCTTTCCGTGTCGTCCACTGTGCAATGGATGCTTTTCCTTTTGTAATTTAGAAAGCTCAACTTCAGGCTGAAAACAATTGATTTAGATAGACAAAAACTTCAGAAATATTGTGCCTGTGCTTTCCGTCTTCCTAGAAATAGCAATGTGAAGTTGGACTGCCATCTTACTATGACTATGGCTGGCTCAAAAATAATTAAATTTACTTGATTTCCAAATTTGTAACTGAATTTGGTTTTGAAGGGAGTACATTTTCCAATCTTTGTCATCATCACTTTCGGCAAAGACCTAATGTAAAATATGGTTTGAATGTAAGTTCTGTAGTCCAAATATCAGCTAGATGGCCTACTTTCTTTGCTGAAGTAGACTGCGTCTAAGACTAGGGGTTCCAGAGGACTCCTTTGCAAGAAAGATGATGTGTGTTCTCTCTCCTTTTGTATTTTGGTGAGTGCTTATCCCATGGAATTGAACAAAAAAAGACATTTATTAACATGTAAAATGAGGTTACCTTCTGTTCCATCCCAGAATAACAAAAAATCAAAATTATTTGCTTAAGCTATACCAAGAAACAGACAATTCGTGAGATCTTTATTCTCCAGCCTTTGGACAAAACCCAATCCAAGAATTTGCCAAGCGAGAGGCAGAGGACACAGAAGTGCCACCTGGTGCGTCCCTCAGCCTTTCGCTGCTTAGATCCCTCACCTGCAATCCATTGGGTTGACTTTTCTGTTGGTGGTTTAGTGTAAGGGCAGTTCACAAAGTTTTTCTCTAAGTTTCTTAGGATGAACAAAGTATCTGAGTATGCACACACATTTCTAAATTAATAAAGTGTTTATTTTACACCAAAAGTCTGAAGCAAAGGGTGGAATTGTGAGTCTCTCTGTCTGTTGGGGGTGGGTGGTTACAATCTCTAAGTCTTGTTAATGCCTTTGCTGTTCACAGCTGTGTTATTGTAATTTGAAGTCAGTATAACCTGAATTAACAAAAAGCTCTGGTGGAGAGCGCTTCATCTGGTCTAATTTGGCCTTTTTCAACTGTGTTTCTCTACGCCTGCTAAATATGCTTAAAGGTACGCTGGAACTTTTTTCTGATGCAGTGCATTTTTCCAGATTGGCTTACGTACCTGTGGAACCACAGGAGCCAGTACTGTAGCTGTTCCTTCCTTCTGGAAAGTTCTTTAACCAGATATCTGCCTTGATAACTCCTCCACCAACGGCAGGTTTCTGCTCACGCTCACCTCACACAGTTCACCTTAAAGACCCTCTTTAACTCTGCACACTCCTTACACTCACCTTCCCTCCCCGCCCCCACGCCCCCAGCCCCTTTTTTGATCGGCTTTTCCACTTTCCCACAGTGATACTATATAACTCACTTCTTTCTTATATGGACTGTGGAACGCATGCCTCTCCATCCTAGAGCACAAGCTCCACGAGAGCAGGAAACCAAACGCAGGACCCGAACCCGTGAACCCAGGCCCGGAGCAGGGCGCACAAACATAACCACTATACCACGGGGCCGGCCTCAGACAAAGGAACATTTTAATCTAAAAGTATTTCTCAACCTTAAATCATAGACTGATAAATCATCTCCTCTGTTAGATATACAGCTGCAAGAATGAGGGAAAGAAGAAAGTATGAGACAGAGAGAAGCACAGAACCAGGATTTTCAGCTTCCAAGGGGAGCCGTCAGTGAGAGACGCAGGAAGGCGCATGTTTGGGAAATATTCTTTTACACCGTCTTATGGCTACGTGAGACAATAACGTAACAGAGGTGGAGTGGGAGTGAGTGATCTACTCAAGCCATAGCTACATTCTCAGGATATTCTTCGTGTCTGGGTCTGTTGAGAGAATGAGTTGTTTCAAAGTGGCCTTGTTCAAGGAAATCCAAATGACCAAGCATCATAGCAAATGTGTTTGACTGGTGCAAGCAGCTGGTCTGAGCCATAACAGAGGCTCTCACGTCCGTGCTGCTCAGGATGAAGGATGGAGTAAGTGCAGCCTGATTAGTGTCTTGGGATGGACAGAGAGCTAATGCAGGAGAGTCAGCGGCTTCTAAATCCATTACTGACATCCGGGATGAGTCTGCCCTGTGCAGAGCCCGAGTGGATGACGGCACAGCACGCTGTACCAAGGGCCAGCTCCGAGGAAAGTTTGTACTCCATTTTGAATAAAATTTTAATGAGAAACCAATAGCAGAAATAGATACCCGCAGCCTTCCTGTCTCTGATATTTTGTTTTTAACTAGGGCCCCATATTTCACACATGTATAGAAAAATATATATCTTATTTTGGGTATCTAATTTTTTTTCTTAGAATACACATTGCTGTCTTTATGTGTTTGTATATGTGTGTGTGTGTGCACCAAACACTTCAAATAGATAAATCTTAACAAAAGTAGAGCTGTGTAAAGTTGTAAAATCTAATCGTCATTAACCATTTTGAAGTCTGTTTCTTGAGTAAAAACCCACCACATTTTCCACTTAAGCCCTGAAGTAAGTTCCTCCGCGAGCCAGGAGGCAGTGTTTGCCGTTTTTCACAGCATGGGGCCAGGGCTGCCAGTCCTGGGCTCCAATGCCACCTCCCCGCCCCTTCCCCCCACACCCGCGCCCCCGCTGCTGGTGACCACCCACAGATCGTTAGCCTTGCGCTGAGTTTCCGTTTCTTCCTCCATCACAGAAGGAGAATACTCCCTCACTGGGCTCTTGCGAGAGTCCAGTGTGATCATAAAGACTTTGCTAATTTTAGTGCTTTTCCTCCCATTATTGCCCTTTGCTATTTCACTCTTTTCCTCACTGAATGTTCAGACAGGAGGGTAGGTTGTTCTGCTTTGAAAATATTTTTAAAAATTGATGATGAATCCACACAGCTGAACGTGATGTCTTTGCCCATGAATTTCCAATTCATTCATTTTCACTCTGAGCCATTGCACTCTGAATATAGCTTAATTCACGTCAACTCTTTACTTAATAAAAATAAATTACTACTCTTCCTTTTCCCCTCTTATACACAGATATCTCTCAGACAAAAGAACAGACTTTGGGGCTGAGAAAGTGCCTCTGTAGCAGACGGGGTGGGTGATCACATTACAGATCCAGTGAGACATTGGGTACTGACACCTATTGTTCTGTGCACACACACGAGTTCCTTGAGTCCATTTCACCATTTCGCGTCTCTTCCACAGGCTACACGATCCGACAGCCTCTTTCTCCATGTAGAGCAGTTTGAACCTGCTCCTTCAGCGAGACTCAGTTCATTACTGTTCTCCACAAAGCGTTCCTCGTTTGTTCCCAGTCCCACCTCTGCACCCACCCTCCATCAAAGCGACGGTTTCCTCAATCCCGCTCTCCTTTACCTCGAGCATCCTTCTGACGTGGCCCTTCTAAACATGGTCTTACTTGCTGTCTGTCTCTGTCCACTAGATGCTGGACCCCAGGGTCACTGCCATGAGCAGCGCCTCATCCTCTTGGAGGCAATCTCGTTTCTCACCACAGAGCTTTCCTGCCAGGTCGGCTCAGTCTCTCCCGCCCTGGCCCAGATCCAATTCTAGCAAGCCACATACGACCGGCACTGTACATATTTATATGTGAAGTAGGATATCATAGTGGTTTGGTATCAAATTATCTGATTGTACATCCTAACTCCACCAACTTACCTTTGACTGATTACTCACTCTTTGATTTTGGGCAAGTTACTCCTCTGTGCCTCAGCTGTCTCAACTCTAATGAGAGAAGATAGCGTCTCCTTGTAGGGACATGGTAAAGTGTAAAAGGGACATCCATATGCTTAGAACAGAACCTGGCACCTAAAGCACTTAATCAATGTTAGTTCTCATTATAAATAGATAATAATAACTTAAATAGGAAAATCTAACAGTCAGCAGATCCAATTTCTCTATTTAATGTGTCTTAACAAAAGATGGCCAACACAAATGGTGTTCATCCACTTACAGACAAGCTAATGTGGAGGCTCATAAAAGTTAAAATTGGTTGAGAACAGGCTCTGAAAGCTCTCTCCTGCATCAATTCTCCCTGAATCTCACCATATAAGAAACAGAGATTATGCATCTGCTGGGGAGGGCAAGTCCACACGATGCTAATTTTCTACTTAGCTTTCGAAATGTAAATGATTTCCTTTAGGACACAGTTCTGCAGGCCAGTACTAACTTGCATGACTCTCTCATATTACTTTCCATGCTTCTCTGAATTGGAACTAATTTTTTTAAAGCCTGGTTCAGTGTTTTAACCAAGCTTTTTCTCTAAAACACCGAATCGCCTTCACTGGTGTTAGATCACAGGGTCGAGGAAAGCACATCTGTGGACTCAGAGGGACTGTTCTTCAAAGAGTGAAGGGATTAACTTTTTCACTAATTGGCGAATTCATTTATTGTCCTTCAATTTCACATGTCATGCAGTTGAATCTATTGGAGGTATATTACATCAGTTCACCAAGGAATATGAATTTTTCTTGCTCGTTCATCTTTTTCAAGCATATTAATAATGAATGTCCAGTCACCAAAATTACAGCTCACTGGAGGTTATTTTTACCATGCTGAACTATTCTAGCAGTATATCTAGTCAAACTGGAAATTGGAAAATTTTGCTGTTAAGGGGATTTTTATGCACAGTTTAATAATTCAGCTACCTGCACCCGGGGCAAAATAAACCACTAGCCAACTGCTTGTTAGCAAAGTCACAGCCAACAATATTATTTGAAACTTTAAGTGTCCCTCCAAATAAACGTTGGATTTGTTGGAAAGCAGGATTCGGAGCATTCTGGCAGCGTAGCTCCATCACCATACGGGCATTTTCTTCTTGGAGACCTATGGAAGTTCGGTAATTCGGCTTTTTTAGGGAGGAAGAAAACTAGGGAAGCACGTCCATTGTCGGTGGGCTACAGTTAGTTCCCCCACTCCCAGCCCCACAGCAGCTCTAGCCCACATGTTAGATGAGAAGGGTACTCCTTTAAGCTTTAAACACAGCTAAATAAATCACCTCAAATACCTATTTAGTAAGAATTCCAAACAGCTGGGCTGTCAGAATTGCACTTTATTAATTAATTGTTTTTAATTAGTTCATTTTTTTGAGCACGTATTTTGTGTGAGGCACTGTTCTAGTCGGTCAGCATACGTCAGTGAGTAAAATTGTCAAAGATCTCTGCCATTGTGGAGGTTGAGTTCCATTGTGGGAAAGCGGGTGGGGAAACAGACAATAAAAGACAGATTTAATAAGCAATTCTTTCGGTATGTTGGAAAGCAATATATGCTACAGGAAGAGAGACTGAGGAAAAGCGACTCCAGAGTCGAGGAAGAGGCTGCAGCTTAGAGTGGCTTGGGGGAAACGGTAGTGCTACAGGAACGGTGCGCGACCCCGGGGCCGGACGTGGAGGAGCACGGAGAGCGAGGCTGTGTTTCTCTGTTTTCAGCACGGAAGTCCTGCCGAGGTACCAACACACGTCTCATTCTCCCCTTCTCTCACTGCTGGAGTCGAAGTAGATTATAAAGGAAATGATGCTCTCTGGGCTGTGGGCTCCCCTCACATCCTGCCTGACCCGAGCTCTCGGGGGCAGCGTATTTCCCATCAGGTGCCCCAAGTCACAGAGGATGGAGGAAGAAAGCATTGAAGGACACGTGCATTTCAATCAACCACCACTTATTAGTACCTTTCATTTGCCTGGAATGGCTTTATTCACTTAAGTGACACAAAGATGGGGAAGTTCTTATGGAGCCTTCAACTGTGTTGTAAGACAAACCCCAGATAAATGAATATCTGAAAGAAAACTAGGAGGTAATGCTAAGCAACTTCGTGTATACATCCGTGTGTGGAAGAGAAACACCGCTGCACCCTGGAGGCAGCCCAGGGCTTTCTGGAACGGGAGCCCACTTCGACTCTGCAGGCTTGAGTGTGGTGGCGACCCGACTGGAGGCGACCGCCAAGGTCGCCAGCAGCCCACGAAGACGCAGAGGCAGAAAGGCCGGCGCTCCGGGAGAGTGAAGGGAGAGAAGTCAGGTCGAGGGACTTCCTGACCGCGAGCAAGTGGCCACCAGACTGATGTGAAGACCTCGGCACTGCGAAGTCTTACCCCGGGGTGGGGGGCACCTTGTGAGACGGACCGCGCGCCTCCCACAGACGCGGAGCCGGACCCGGAGCCCAGGTAGAGACGTCAGTCCACCACCTGCACCTGAGACGGTGAAATGGAGGCTAGGGACAGTTATCTCCGAAGAACAGAAAGGTGCCTTCTTTGCTCGGTTGCGTGGACATATGCCACTAGTCTGAAAGTATGGCCTCTCTGCTTTCCGTCACTGTGTCACAGACTTGGGACTTGAGGCAGAGAAAGTGCAAACGCAGGGACCGAGCTGGAGAGCGGAAGGAAAGCTGGGAGGACCGGGCGCCCCAGGTCCCCGTGGACCGCTCCGCCCCAGGCCCGGGTGCGGGCAGGAAGACCCTCTGCGAGCCCGGTCTTGGCCCGAGAGGCGGGCGCGCGGGGCGGGCGGCACATCTCCTCCGGCGGCGCTTCCGCGCGGGAACCCGATCTGGGCGGAACGCGCGGTGTCCAGGCTGACGCCTCCTCCAGCTTCCCCCGCAGGTGCTGCTGACCCCACCGCGCGCAGCCGCCCTCCCCGCAGGTGCAGCAGATCCCCTCCGCGCACACTCGCTCCGCGCCCCCCGCAGGTGCGGCAGACCCTCACTGAGCGCAGCATACACCCCACCCCCCGGTGCGGCAGATCCCCACCGCGCACACCCGCCCCGCCCCCCCGCAGGTGCGGCAGACCCTCACTGAGCGCAGCATACCCCCCAACGCCCAGGTGCGGCAGACCCCCACCGCGCACACCCGCCACCCCTCCCGCAGGTGCGGCAGACCCTCACTGTGAGCAGCAAGCCCCCGCAGTTGCAACAGACCCCCACCGCGCGCGGCCGCCCCCCGGCGGCAGCCAAGACCCAGAGCCGGGATTCAGGGAGCCCCGCGGCGGAGCGCAGTGCGCATGCCCAGCGGCCGCCCTACCCGGCTGCGCCCGGCCCCGCGCCCGCCGCAGACGCCCGCCCAGCGCGGCTCGGCCGGCCCACCCTCCTCCCCTCCCGGTGGCGAGGCCGGAGCCTGTTCCTGAGGGCGCCACGCAGCGCCCGGCAGACCCGGCCCGGACCTGCGGAGGGACCCGGGGCCAGGGGACCCACGGCGAGGCTCTCCTTTCGCCGACCCGCTCTGCCCGCGGAGGGGTCTTCTCCTCCACCTGTAGGGGCGAACGCCATGCGGGGGGCGGGCGGCGCCCCCGCGCTCTGCCTGCTGCTGAGCCTCCACGCCGCAGGTAAGGGTGCGGGCGGGAGCCGCGCCTGCCGGGAGCCGCGGGACGCCAGGCAGGGCCGGCTCGCGGAAGCCTCGGGGAGGCGAAGCAGGACAGTCCTGGCGGGGAAGGGGCGAGGGGTCGTGCACCTGTTGGAGGGCGGCGGCCGGAAACTTACGCTCAAATCAGCTCTCGGTTTTCCCTTGCCCTGTACGAATAGTAGGGCCGTGTTCCATGTGCATACAGCCTGCCTCCCCTCCCTCCCCTCCGTCGAGACTCCCTGATCCCGTTTCTCGGCTGTGCACTTGGCCGCCAGCTTTCCGGGAGACGGGCGAGGCGCCCTGCGGGAGGCGCCCTCCGGCGCTGCAGCGGCTGCATCGGTGCGGCCTCCGTGTCTGGGAGAGCTCAGAGGGCGCCTGGCTGGGACCGGGGGGCCACATCTCCGCCCCGGAGATCAGGGTGCACGGCTCGCGTTAATGATGCCGCTCCCGGCTCCTGCTGGCCCGGTCTCTGGTCACGCGAATTTTCTAAACCAGTAAGAGGAAGGAAAGCTTTGAAACAGCACCGTCTCTCCCGTTTCAGCACCACGGCCAGCGTCCGACAGACCTACAGTGTGGAGGCTGACAAGCCGGTAGGACTGTCCCTGGGGCAGAGTTGATGAGGCCAAGCGTGACAGGGGACTGCTCCCAAATGGAAATGTTCCTGGTGTCAGGACCATACCAGGTTTTGGTAGAAGCCAACCTTAGGAAGTCCCCAGGGAATTTCACATGCATGTCGCTACAGACCCTGCCTTTTGGATACATGCAGCCTCTATGTAACGCAAGGACTCACTGAACTGAAAGCCTTTATCATTTTTACACACGCATGAACCAGAATAGAATATGGCAGAGGGATTTTAGGAACCCTACTGCGACAGCAGTTGTCTATGCAGTAGTCCTGTAGCAACCGGAGATGGGGTGTTTTCCCTGAGTTTGCTTGTCATCCAATTACACATATTCATCCATTGCTTCAACTGACATCTACTGAGTATGTGCTATGTTCCGGGGGTAATGAATAAAAATAATGGTTGCAGAATTACAATTCTTGTGGTATCTTTTAAAAAGAGTGGGTGAGGATCTGGCCTGGTGGCATAGTGGTTAAATTCACCCGCTCTGCTTGGGCGGCCTGGGTTTGGCAGTTCAGATCCCAGACACAGACTTTACACCGCTGGTCAAGCCACGCTGTGGCAGCATCCCACATAAAATAGAGGAAGATTGGCACAAATGTCAGCTCAGGGCCAATCTTCCTCACACACACACACAAAAAGAGTGGACGATTCTTTTTCTGTGTGTGCAGTAATGAAAATGAAGTATGGTACTTTCTTATTTCTAGCTATTGCTATTTTAATGTATTGTGAATCTCAAGTAATGTATAGGAACATTAAGGCTATAATTAAATACACACATTAATTGTTATAATTATGATATTATATTGTGGAATTTTCAATAGTTCTTTTGCACCTTTTGAAAACTAGAAAATAACTATGACTTGGTCATTAAATTATTTGCAAGCAGCTGTAGGGGATCCTTTTATTAGCACGTACAATTTTTCAATGTTGAAATATGACATGGAAATATACACATTGGGTTGAGTTTCATTTACATTATTGTTTAAAGATAGCACTGATACAAACACCCATTACCAAAAAAAGAGACTCAATTTGTATCAAACTTAGGAATGATTTAGCTGACCTATCAAAAATATCAGTCTACTTATTTTTTAAAACTAATATATAGACAATTCTCAAGACCACATTTAATATAGCTTGAGTAATTATAGCTTAAAATTTATAAATAAACTTAAAACTAAGCAGAAGGAAAACATTTCTAAATTTATTGTAGATGAACATTTGGGATGAAGAAAATAGAGGACTTTTGTTCATCAGAGGAAAACCCTAGGATTCTGTAGCCCTAGATTCTACCTGGAGCTCTGCCAAAGGGCGTATTACCAAAGCCACATCAGCTGGTCTCTACTTGGACTTCTTAATTTGCAAAAAAAAAAAAAGATTATTCAACGAATGTGAATTTAATAAGGCAATGCAATGAAGGGATATCTTTTTCAGATTTCAGTTGCAAGATACTAGGTAGTAATTAATTGCATTCATATTTAACATAGAGCTTTTGATAGGTGTTTTCCACAGCAGATTGCAAGTTTAATACGTGGTCGTCTTGCCAGTTTCATTTTGAATGCATTTTAATTTTAAACAGCAATTTGTGGGTCACAAGCTGTCATCAGATTAAAATTCATCACAGTTATCTAATAACGTTGTTAGAACTTTTCATTAGAGCTGAAACAAACACAAATTTCTTGATCTAAGCTCTTGCTGATTTGAGTTATAAGAAAGTGAGTGGGTGGGAGGACAAAGATCAAGAAGACGCTGATTTCTCTACTTGTTGAATGTCTGAGTTTGTTTCATTTACAGAAGGCTTTTCTCTCAGGACAGAAATGGTCTTCATAAAGAAGGGAAATTAATTCTATATATTCAGGTCTCTTTGACTAAAAGCTAATTGATCCATTTTGGTGATGCCCAGGGTACCAGCAACTGCTTTATGCTGGTGGAACTGAGGACGTGTTAGAACCCTTTAGGGTGGGGAGAAGTTGGCTCCAAGGATGCAAGTGCTCTTCTTAGCTATACTAGGAACTGTTGACTTTGATATAGTCATTCTCCTAATGATAAGGTAGCAAATTGTTTTCAACTTGAGTGCTGTCTCTAGTTATTTGGTCATGATTGCCTGAGTCACTAAGCGAAAAAAAAAAAAAAAAAGATTCTGACCAACCCTGAGTTCTGATTGATGCAGTAGGGAAAAGTACTGTGGTCTGTTTGTACTGCCTATGGGAACAAAATGGGGAAGCGGGGTACGGTGCTGTGTAATTAACATCTCTGGGTAAGGTATCGCTAACGAATTGCTGAGCCTGAAGCTTGTTAGAGAACTCAGCTCTGTCCACGGCAGCTGATTTTCATAGGTCTCCATAACAAGAAAAGTTATACTGATTGTCCATCCAACTGCTTGTGATACAGATGAGAAAACTAAGATTCAGTAAATGCTAGATAGGAAAGTATCTAATTTAAATAGTAAAGTGCCAGTTCACAGCATTGTCAGGATGAAAACCCCGGGTTCAAGACCTGCAAGTGCATACTATATAAAATCACACACTGGCTCTAAAAGGTGAGGCCACCATTGAGTTAGTGGTACAGATCCTTTTTACTTAACTGTCCTTGTTCTTTACTCTTTCTGTGAACCAGTGTAACACTATAAACTCCATTTGAAAAGACCACTTCAGGAATATCCAGGAAGGCAGCTAACAGCCACCCCAATAATACGGACGGTGAAAAACATCATGTGGGACATCCACAGATAGCTTGTTTTCTTCAGCGTTTCTTCTCTTTCTTTGCCGAAAGAACTATATTCTGTTCCAGGTGATGATCTTTATTGGGTAGTATTTTAGTTGCAAGAGTGAAGGTCTTGGGATATCTTAAAAATTCTCGTGTGAAAGTTTGATTTTTCCTAGTGAATGTTCTGCTTAAGAAAACAGAACCTGAGTTCAATGCATTACTCTCTCCTCATGCTCTGGAAATTTCTTTCAAATTTCCACCTTGTTCTTCCTCTCGGCCTCTCTGGATGGCACAAAGACCGCCTTCAGTGTGCCTCCTGAAGATGCCTCTTCCTTCTCAGAGAAGAGCACAGCCCACTTCTCTAGTCTCTGAGAAGGAAGGGACCTGCGATGGGGCCAAGAGGATGAGGGAGCCATTTGTAGAAGCACCACCCCCAACAGAAAGGGTGGACTGATGGGAGAATGACGGCTATTGTTTAAGATTTTAAGGCGTCTTTTATCGATGAAGAGTCTCTTAGAACTCCAGAATCTGTTTTTCCTGCTCAGAATCACTCAACACAGTCCTGGAGTGGCCCCGGTTCTACTGTGTTCTCTCCCCGTTACCTTTCTTGTATCATCTCACAGGCTTTCCTCGTGTTTGTTTCTCTCCAGCCCCATTGGTCTCCTTTCTGTTCCTAGAAGATGCCGGGCACTTGCCCACCTCATATGTTTCACTTTTTTCTTTGCCTGAAACACTTTCTTCAGGCAGCTCCATGGCTTAATCCCTCAATTTTAGATCTTTACTCAAATGTTACTTTCTCAGTGAGGCCCTCACTGACCATCCTATTTAAATTTCATCTTCCCCCGAATTCTCCAATACCCCATTCCTGCTCTGCTTTTTCTTCACCACCTACCATGCCAAATGTTTTACTTGTTTGTTTTGTTTATTGTGGTCCCCCTCTCCTCATTCAAATGTAAGCTTCTTCAGGCACCAATGTTTGTCTGTTTTGTTTCCTGCTGTATGTACTACAGACCCCGCCCAGCCTAGCAGGGGGTCAGTGCCTGCATAAAAGCTGCTAAAGATTAAATAAATCCATTGAATAAATTAGAACAATGCAATGACTTTTCTGGTCTCTTTTTGCCTTAAATTTCTTCTTGGCATCGATGCGAGACACGCCTAGTCAACTTAGTCACTTCCAGGATGGCCTGGACAGAACTCATTTATCCAAAACTTAAGTTGCTCCCCAGGAGCCTCGCATGCCCGGGGGACACACGGTCTCAAACAGCCTCTGCTGCCTCTGTGAACTGAAGAGCAATAAGTGATGTGCTTGCAAGACCAGAACCACCCACCAACTCAGTGGCAAAGCCCTTCACACTGACTGCCAGATGCTGCACAGCCAAACGCCTTGCTCGTTGGCTGCTTTTCACTTCTTAGTGAAATGCTTTGTACGTATAGGAATGGCTATAGTCATATGAAAAGAGTCATCCAGCTAATTTACCAGCAGGGTTTAAGGCACTAGCAGAAGCCCATGGTCGTCTTTGGCATTTGAGAAGCGTAGGTATGTGTGTGGTGGACTCACCCATTCCCAGAACCATGGGGACTGCATTTCCCATTGGAGAGCACACCCTGACGCACCTTGTAGAAATTCCGGGATGCGCTATCCACCGTCAGCCTTCTCTTCTTCATTTCTCGTCTACTTCTCTACCAACTCCAGTCTTCATCCTGTCATCCTACTGTTGAACGGAATTAAGGTGACTAGTTTTCTCCTCCTTACCAATCGATATTTACATCTATCATTTATCTATCTATCTATCTATAATCTATCTATCATTTATCTAATTTGATCTCTTCCTGAATTTTGAATATTCTCCTCCCTGATTTCCTTGGATAGCCACTGTTTCCTAGCTTCCCTGTTATCTGACAGCCATTCCTCAGTTTGTACTTTTAGGTTTTCCTCTGACTATTGTTTAATGGTTAGTGCTCACTAGAATTTATGTGTCCTTGGTCTGTTTTTTTTCTTTTCTCTCTATACAATCTCCCTGGATGATTATATTCAGACCTACATTTCAAAGATTCCTAAATCCATATTTCCATCCCAGATATTTCTCCTGAACTCTAGTCCTGTAATTACAATTACCTGGGAATCCCACAAGCCCCTTATATCCAACTGTTAATAGTCAGTGCTTCCCATCACAATTGCTCTTATTTCTATATTTCCTGTCATTGTGAATGACTCTCACAATGCCCCACAATCACCCAACTCTGAAACTAGTAACTCATCCTGTACTCTTCGTCTGCTGCTTTCCTCCAGAAGGTCGGCAAGTCTTCTCCTCTCTCCATGTCCGCATCACTGCCTTGGAATAGGTCTTCATTTCTCGTAAAGTATCTTACAATACCCTACGATCAAATGCATCCTTCATAATAATATCAGAGAGAAAACTCTAAAAAGCATATCTGATCATATTCTCTCTTTGTAAAATTCTTTAATACAGCTATTTCCTTTCCTCTTAGAATAAAACCCAAACTCATTAACATGGCAGAGTCTGTCACTGTCAGGTCTTTCCTAATTCCATCCTTATTTCCTGTCATCATGTCCTCCTTTGCAGACTATTATCATACTAAGACCAAATTTCTTTTGGTTTGCCATGCCTCTCATCCTTTTCACAGACTCTTCCATTTATCTTAAATACCCAGACTCAGCTTCTTTTTCTGGACAATTCTTTCTCCAACTTCAAATCTTGGTCAGGCATTGCCTGCTCTGAGAACCCTTCCTTTGACATCCACCTCATTCGAGTAGCTTTCTAGATTTTTCTTTTGGGCCCTGTATAACCCTCTATAAATGTTCTTAACCTGGATATTGAAACTTCTTGAAGAACGATAGAATTATAGCTTTTATTTCTGTATACCCGTTATGTAGAACTGTGCTTTTTAACTAATATACCATCAATAAATGTTTAACGAATGGATAAATATATTCAGGATATATTTGGAAAAATAAATTATGATAAATTAATTTACATTGAAAGAGAGATTATATTTCATTTTTATGACCTTAAAGAGTGAAATTGACTTTTGTTACTACTTCTTCAATCTAATTTACATTTATTGGTTACAAAGAAGTGGAAATAGGACAGGAAAGCTTTCATTTAAACATAGTCTAATAGGCAAGTTTGTGTCTCTTGGGCATGGTGCTAGTTGTGATGGACGAGTCTACATGATTTTCTGGTACTTCAAGATGGAATGGACGAATGTCTTTATTTCAAAGAGATCAAGAGTCAGATCAGGTACATAGCATGACAGTTGTGCACTAAGGAATAGACCCTAATCCTGTTATTATCTATCTTGTAATAGCAAACCTGAGCCACCTACATGTGGGAGTGAGGCAGTGGATTCCATAAATCAACCAAAAGCAACCCAGCCTCCCAGACAAAAGCCAAACCGTCACAGAAAACGCCTGTCTTTGGATGGTTGTGTACGTTTTCTTTCTCTCTTTTTGTGTGTAGACAGAGTCTTTATAGAACCACAAAGTTTTTGGATCCCACACCTTTTTCTTATGGGAGAAATGCTGATCCCTGAAGAATAGAGGCTGGTTCATGAATTATGAAAAGTCACTTTTACAAGATGGCGGGATCACACATCAGAAGCCCCCTTATTGCCGTTAGCATTAATGATAACATGAGCGTTATGTTTTATAGTGAGTTTATTGTTAAACCTTTTTTTTAAAGATATGCTCTTTTTTTTGGTGAGGAAGATTGGCCCTGAGCTAACATCTATTGCTAATCTTCCTCTTTTATTTTTCTCCCCAAATCCCCAGGACATAGCTGTGTATCCTAGTTGTGAGTCCTTCCAGTTCTTCTATGTGGGATGCTGCCCCAGCATGGCTTCATGAGTGGTGTGTAAGT
Source organism: Equus asinus (assembly GCF_041296235.1). Classification (NCBI taxonomy): domain Eukaryota; kingdom Metazoa; phylum Chordata; class Mammalia; order Perissodactyla; family Equidae; genus Equus; species Equus asinus. The sequence continues at coordinate 69,676,076 of NC_091811.1, read as the reverse complement.
CTGTGCTCAGCATCCGAACTGGAGAACCCCAGGCCACCGAAGTGGAGCACACGAACTTAACCACTTGGCCACGGGGCCAGCTCCTATTGTTAAACCTGTTAAAAGCTGTCCATAAAGTCAAATTCAAACGGTAGAGAAAGTCATTTTTCCCTTTAAAGGGGGATTTTGAAGGAGCCTACTTGGCCCGTAAGTGCGTTCTTCATCTTCAAAGCACTTACAAATGCTGACACACTCAGAGTAGCATTGATACTTCCCAACATGAAGGATTTTAATAGCTTTGAAACAGTATTAACAGTAAAATGTTATTTTAAGATCAACTTTTCTATTGCTTAGTCACTGAATAATGTAACTATAAACGTCTGTTATTGTGATGATATTTGCCACAGAATGACAATTACCAAATTTATATGTGAATATTAGCACTTTATATTTAAATGATGTTTTACTAATAATGGCTGTCTGGACTTTCTTCATAATCAAACCTCATTGGATTTCAACTTATGAAGATGCTGATATCCATTAAAACTGCAGCCACGTGGACCAACAACACGGCACGGGTGACTGTTCACGCGAAGCGGTCTGAATCGATACGTGTGGTTGCAGCTGAAGGAAATGCCAAGTTCAGTGAGGGCAGGAATTATTTTTTTCCTAGTTCAGACCTGAGGCAATATCCATTTCCTGACTTAAATGTGCACAATGGCTCAAGGCAGCCGTAAACTGCTAATTCTCTGGAAGAGAGCACTGAACGAGCAGAGGGCGCGCGGCTCACGTGACTCCCTGGTCTGTGTGGCTGCGGGTACAGAGCAACAGCACCTTCTTCCTCAGACGGAGAAGGCTTGAACTTAGCTCCAATTACAGATTTCATCACTCTGTGTGTGCCTCCTAAATCTGAGCATTGACTGAAGCTATGAATGTGTAATAACAGGGTCTTCTCTCAAGAAAAACTTTGGATTTTGTACAGAAGAGACGAATAGACCTCATCATAAGAAAGGAAGGAGAATACGAACGAACATTTCCTCAATCCCTACCATGTGCTGCACTCTGTCCCAGGTGCTTCTATGAGATGATCGTCTCACCCTTTAGGATAGAAAGTCTGCTTTGAAATGGCATGCTCGTACTTCAGAAACAGCAAAATACGCTCTAATTCATGTAGCATACTGAAACAAACTGACTTAGGTTCTAGAATCGACTACCTGGGTTTGAATCCGTTCTCTACCATTTACTATTTAAATTCTCTGTGCCTCCCCTTTCTTACCAGACAAATAGGGTTAATCCCGTGGTAACTAACTCGTAGGGTTGTTGAGGATTTAAAGAGCTAGTTCCTGAGGCCCCGCAGCCTGGGGATGGAACGTGGAATGTATTCAGTAGCTCAGAGCTGTCAGAGTTATATTAGCATGTGAAAACTTCCGTTGGCCCTATATTTCTGCTCCCATCCCTGAAAAGATAAAACATACACATTGACTGTTGGTCCATCAAAGAGAAACCATTTAAAGGCCTTCTTTTGTGAAAAGTGCCTGCCATGAAAGTCGATCGACAAGCCCCCGTTTTTATAAATACTAATAGGAGGGCCAGCCCCGTGGCGGAGTGGTTAAGTTCGTGCGCTCTGCTGCGGCGGCCCATGGCTTCGCCGGTTCAAGTCCTCGGTGCGGACATGGCACCACTCATCGGGCCATGCTGAGGAGGCGTCCCACATGCCACAACTAGAAGGACCCACAACTAAAGATACACAACTATGTACCGGGGGGCTTTGGGAGAGAAAGGAAAAATAAAATCTTAAAAAAAAATACTAATAGGACCTTTGCCTTACAAATTTAGAAATGCTCCGAATTAGTAAGTTTGTGTTGGAGGAAATAAAGGCTGTTTTCCAGAGTGAGGTATATAGGGAAGGAAACCCTGTAACCACCAAAGGGGCTGCAATAGTGGGCAGCCCCTCTCCTGGTGAAGTACCTCGGTCTTGGGTCTGGGTGAGAGGTGTGGTGTCGTCACTCTTGCCGGCTCACTCTGCACACTGTGCATTCACAACATCCAACAGCGACCAGGATACCCAGCTTATAACGCTGAGCTCCCTCCATGTTCACGGACACCTTGGAAACTCTGTCCACTGCGTGCTTTGCCCACTCCAGGCTGAGGGCCCTGTCCATGTACCATTGGTGTGTGTGGCAAGGTGGGGTGCGCTTCGTGAAATCGGTTTCCACACATGCCTCCTGGGAGTCAGGTGGCCTGCCTCCCCCAGCGTTAGGTTCTGCTGACGGGCCATGAATTCCTAGGGGGAGCAGGGCTGTGCCTCGGGTCCCCCATACTTCACCCACAGCATCAGCTCCCACCGCTGGCAGCCCCCTTCCCGCCCCAGCGCTTGACATCTTGAAGGGCAGGGGGCCCATCCTCTCCTCTCCGTCCCTAACGCAGGCGAGGACCAGGGCAGGGGCCCATCCTCTCCGTCCCTAACGCAGGCGAGGACCAGGGCAGGGGGCCATCCTCTCCGTCCCTAACGCAGGCGAGGACCAGGCAGGGGGTCCGTCAGTGGCCACCATGACCACCTCCCTCACCCTCCTCCTGTCCTAGTGCCCGGCACTTATGTCTCTGTAGGATCATTTCTGTGGCCATATTTTAATTTTTTGTATGTTCTAATGTTCATTTCGCTATGTTTTAATTTAATTCCTAATCTACTATGAGAATTATTCTTAAAACAGACACTTCTTTTTCTCTGTCTTGTAATTGAAGCCCAGATTTTGAGTCATCTGGAGAACTCTACTATAAAAATGATGGAGATAGTTTATAATTTCTGTAACTGTAAATAATAATACTTTAGCTGTTTGTGCAATAATGGCTGGGGTATAGAATTAGATTTTACAAGGTATTGCTTCGTTGCTCAGTAAGTGCATGTAGAACTCAATTCCTATGATGTCTGCAAAGCTTAGTATTTCTCAGCTTCCTGGCCATGTGATCACTTTTCTTCACTTCTCATTTTCCCAGAGGGCATATCTTGATGAAGGTCTTCTCTTAATGGCCGTGTAGAACTTAAGAGATAGCAACATTCTCTTCCGTCAGCCTCTCCTCCGAGCATCCTTCGACTCAGTTCTTCAGGAACTGGGGACGTCTGACTGCTCCTGTCTGAGCCGTAAATCTCTTCCCCCGGCAGAGTCTGAGGCCAGGGCTCTTGACCCTATTCCTTCATTATGACTTAGGTCCAGTCATGTTGTCCCAAAGGGTGCTGGCCTATTTGTCCTATGTTCCACTCTAATATGCACTTATCAGATGAAAAATAGCTCTATTAAAACTGGGTAAAACCAGGAAACATGAAATCCTTCCATTATAATTTTGCCAGCAGCACATGGCATACAGTGGATTTTTCCTGAAATCGCTGTCAGTTCTGTGACCCCCCCAGTAGAGTTTTCCACTGTGCGGCTCAGCCTGGGGCGGGTGAACAGACAGGAGGAAGTGAGGGGCGCCCAGAGGAGTTGCAGTGGGCGGGAAGTGGGAGCAGGAACCACAGTTTGAGAGGACTATTTGAGGAAATGCCAAGGAGTGTTTCTATCAAAGAACACGCAGGAAAAGTTTCCAGGATGCTTAATTAAAATCTTCCCTCGTCTCGTAGGATTCAGTCCCCTCCTACACAGAGAATAATCGAGCCAGCTCTACCGAAATAGACTGATTACTTTAGTGCTGGTTTTTAATTTTTATTGGAGATATACTGGACACATCACTGGCCGAACACAGGAAACATTAAATACTATTAGGGATGACACAGCCCTTCCTCATGGGATTACGTTTTCACATCATAGAGACCAACGTGTGGCCCAGAGTTTAGGAAAACCATTCCTGGAAGGAGGTGTTCTTTCAATGACAAGCTGATGCAAATCTTTTTGGGGAGGCCCAGGATGGTTTACAATTTTTATAAATTTAATCACTGTTGCCTTATAGAAACTCTTATTTTATTGTTATTTTTATACTTTTTATGACAAAATTGCTGTTATGAAGAAATTTTTGGCAAATTGGTTGATTGATGTCAGGATACAAAATAACACAAATGGGTACACATATAAATAAATATATACATACAATACATACGTTGTTAGAATGTGACTAAGGCACACACTGAATCTTATAAAGCTGACTACGTATGCGGACAAGCCATACTGGACGCTTTCAAAACACTGAAGCAATTTCCTAGTTTAGGGTTAGGAGGTGTGAGGTTATCCAGTTATCCTGCAGACCCGGGTGTCACATCGGGAAGGCTGTAGCCTTCACTGGTGTTCCTGTGGGTTCCCTTAACTGGAGGTTAGTACTGTGGTGACCTCGTGGGTCACCGTTACCAATAGGATCACAGCACAACTGGAAGGGCAGTTTTAATATTCGCCTCCTTATGTCCAAGGATATCACTTCTGGAACTCTCTGCTCTTGTAGGTTCCCAAGGGGTCTTTCATTGTAAACTTATCTCTAGAAAAAATCAGCACATTGCGGAATCTGCCCCACGGAATTGAGGCTCCTCTCTTGCTAAAGTGTGCTGTGAATCCAGCTGCAGGTGCACAAGGACCTCCTGCAGTTTCTGGTGAGGGACCCGAGGCTCAGAGCAGTTAGGCGACTTGCTCGAGTTCACACAGATGAGCGGAGAGGGTTGGGGTATTGAAACTAGAATCTGAGTCCCTTTTACCTCTTAATCCATTGCTTTTTTTGAAGAGTGTGTTTCTTTCCTTTCTCAATGCTATTAATAGTGTTTTCTATATAAACTTTCGCTGGTTCTCCTCTGTATTTTTAGCTTTTCTGACAGGCATTAACACGTCAAATGAGAGCCTGGTCATTTCTCACGTAGAAATTCCCAAGGGACTTCATGAAGTTATCCATTTATATCTTCTTTCTAGAGAAGAAAGTGTGGGCAAAGCTTAAGAACAATGATGGTCCTTTCACAAAATGATCAGAGAACAAAGTTGCCTTTTTTTGATTGTTCGCTTTTTCAGGTCTCTTTAGAGACCTTACTTCATCCTTTTGCTCCTTTCCTAACTTACTGACGCTGGTCTAAATGGGCACTTGCTCTGAGAAGGTGTATGCAAGGCCAGTCCACCCTGTGCATCCAGGAGTTACCAATGTCAAATCTGAGGTGATGAATCCTAATGTGCTCTAACTCAATACTGCAATTTCATACAGTTCTCTTTCCTTTGTTAAGAGATTATCAAACTCATATCCAAAGTGAAATTTCAGTTGTGGAATTTTGTGACCATGGAGAAGACTGGTTAATCTCATGTAAATGTTGCTTCTGTGCTGAAAGTACTTTTATTTTAAATGCACGTGAGAATCTCTGACAAGCTGTTTCCTAACATTCTGGGAGAGACACTGTCCCTTGGAGGGTGGAGGAAGTTGTCGCTCTCAGGGAAGACGAGGGCGCCCACAGCGCATCTCACACCAGCTTTCTCCCGTTCTTTACAAGAACTGTTTCGGTCCTTTGCCTTCTCCTGAGACCTCTGATCGTTCCTCCCTCATCCTTGCTCTCTTTTGAGATGACTTCACCCCCTTCTGCACGGAGAAAATAGAAACCACCGTAAGATAACTTGGTCAACTTCCACCACCAAGCCCCTTAACACTCCTGCCCCCCCCCCATATTATAGTGGAAGCGACACCTCCGTCCACTCCAGGCGCCTCCCCCGCCTGACTCTGGGTCGGCTCCTCTTTCTCTTGGGGGAGCTCAGTCTACTGATTGTACCACCACTTTCTCCTGTTTCTGAACCACTGCTTCTCAACCGGCTCCTCCCTTTAAGGATTAAATACGCTCAGATCTCTCCCATCTTGAAAAACCACATCCCCTCGCCCTGCCTTTCCTCCCTGATCACGCCCTGGTTCTCCAGCACACCCGACTTGTGGAGAGTTGTCTCTACTTTATCTCCCACTTACTCCTCAATAGACTAAATCCAGCTTTCTCCCACATACACATTGAAACTACTTTCTATAGTTTTTTTTTTTTTTATTAATGTTATGATAGATTACAACCTTGTGAGATTTCAGTTGTACATTTTTGTTAGTCATGTTGTGGGTACACCACTTCCCCCTCTGTGCCCTCCCCCCACCCCCCCTTTTCCCTGGTAACCACCAATCAGATCTCCTTATCAGTATACTAATTTCCACCTATGAGTGGAGTCATATAGAGTTCGCCTTTCTCTGACTGGCTTATTTCGCTTAACATTATACCCTCGAGGTCCATCCACGTTGTTGTGAATGGGCCAATTTTGTCTTTTTTTATGGCTGAGTAGTATTCCATTGTGTATATATACCTCATCTTCTTTATCCAATCATCAGTTTCTGGGCATGTAGGCTGGTTCCACGTCTGGGCTATTGTAAATAATGCTGCGATGAACATAGGGGTGCAACGGACTCTTGAGATTTCTGATATCAGGTTCTTAGGATAGATACCCAGTAATGGGATGGCTGGGTCATAGGGTATTTCTATTTTTAACTTTTTGAGAAATCTCCATACTGTTTTCCATAGTGGCTGCACCAGTTTGCATTCCCACCAACAGTGTATGAGGGTTCCTTTTTCTCCACAACCTCTCCAACATTTGTCACTCTTGGTTTTGGATGTTTTTGCCAATCTAACGGGTGTAAGGTGATATCTTAGTGTAGTTTTGATTTGCATTTCCCTGATGATTAGCGATGATGAACATCTTTTCATGTGTCTATTGGCCATATTCATATCTTCTTTTGAGAAATGTCTGTTCATGTCCTCTGCCCATTTTTTGATCGGGTTGTTTGTTTTTTCATTGTTAAGCAGTGTGAGTTCTTTGTATATTATGGAGATTAACCCTTTGTCGGATAAGTGGCTTGTAAATATTTTTTCCCAATTAGTGAGCTGTTTTTTTGTTTCAATCCTGTTTTCCCTTGCCTTGAAGAAGCTCTTTAGTCTGATGAAGTCCCATTTGTTTATTCTTTCTATTGTTTCCCTCAGCTGAGGAGTTACAGTGTCCGAAAAGATTCTTTTGAAACTGATGTCAAAGAGTGTACTGCCTATATTCTCTTCCAAAAGACTTATTGTCTCAGGCCTAATCTTTAGGTCTTTGATCCATTTTGAGTTTATTTTGGTGTGTGGTGAAAAAGACTGGTCAATTTTCAATCTTTTGCATGTGGCTGTCCAGTTTTCCCAGCACCGTTTGTTGAAGAGACTTTCTTTTCTCCATTGTAGGCCCTCTGCTCCTTTGTCGAAGATTAGCTGTCCATAGATGTGTGGTTTTATCTCTGGGCTTTCAATTCTGTTCCATTGATCTGTGGACCTGTTTTTGTACCAGTACCATGCTGTTTTGATCACTGTAGCTTTGTAGTATGTTTTGAAATCGGGGATTGTGATTCCGCCGGCTTTGTTTTTCTTGCTCAGGATTGCTTTAGCAATTTGCGGTCTTTTGTTGCCCCATATGAATTTTAGGATTGTTTGTTCAATTTCTGTGAAGAATGTTCTTGGGATTCTGATTGGGATAGCATTGAATCTGTATATTGCTTTAGGTAGTATGGACATTTTAACTATGTTTATTCTTCCAATCCATGTGCAAGGAATGTCTTTCCATCTCTTTATGTCATCGCCAATTTCTTTCAAGAAAGTCTTGTAGTTTTCATTGTATAGATCCTTCACTTCCTTGGTTAAGTTTATCCCAAGGTATTTTATTCTTTTCGTTGTGATTGTGAATGGGATTGAGTTCTTGAGTTCTTTTTCTGTTAGTTCATTGTTAGTGTATAGAAATGCTACTGATTTATGCACGTTAATTTTATACCCTGCTACTTTGCTGTAGTTGTTGATTATTTCTAATAGTTTTTCTGTGGATTCTTTGGGGTTTTCTATATATAAGATCATGTCGTCTGCAAACAACGAGAGTTTTACTTCTTCGTTACCTATTTGGATTCCTTTTATTTCTTTTTCCTGCCAAATTGCTCTGGCCAGCACCTCCAGTACTATGTTGAATAGGAGTGGTGAAAGTGGGCACCCTTGTCTTGTTCCTGTCCTCAGAGGGATGGCTTTCAGTTTTTGTCCATTGAGTATGATGTTGGCTGTGGGTCTATCATATATGGCCTTTATTATGTTGAGGTACTTTCCTTCTATACCCATTTTACTGAGGGTTTTTATCATAAATGGGTGTTGGATCTTGTCGAATGCTTTCTCTGCATCTATTGAGATGATCATGTGGTTTTTGTTTTTCATTTTGTTGATGTAGTGTATCACGTTGATTGACTTGCGGATGTTGAACCATCCCTGTGTCCCTGGTATAAATCCCACTTGATCATGGTGTATAATCTTTTTGATGTATTGCTGTAATCGGTTTGCCAAAATTTTGTTGAGGATTTTTGCATCTATGTTCATCAGTGATATCGGCCTGTAGTTCTCCTTCTTTGTGTTGTCCTTGTCAGGTTTGGGGATCAGAGTGATGCTGGCTTCATAGAATGTATTAGGGAGTTCTCCATCTTTCTCAATTTTCTGGAACAGTTTGAGGAGAATAGGTATTAAGTCTTCTTTGAATGTTTGGTAGAATTCTCCAGAGAAGCCGTCTGGTCCTGGACTCTTATTTTTGGGGAGGTTTTTGATTACTGTTTCTATTTCCTTACTTGTGATTGGCCTATTCAGATTCTCCATTTCTTCCTGATTCAGTTTGGGGAGATTGTAGGAGTCTAGGAATTTGTCCATTTCTTCCAGGTTGTTCAACTTGTTGGCATATAGTTTTTCATAGTATTCTCTTATGATCTCTTGTATTTCATTTGTATCTGTTGTGATTTCTCCTCTGTCATTCCTAATTTTATTAATTTGCGATTTCTCTCTTCTTTTCTTGGTGAGTCTGGCTAGGGGTTTGTCAATTTTGTTAATTCTTTCGAAGAACCAACTCTTTGTTTCATTAATCCTTTCTATTGTCTTTTTTGTTTCAATATCGTTTATTTCTGCTCTTATTTTTATTATTTCCCTCCTTCTACTGACTCTGGGCTTTGTTTGTTCTTCTTTTTCTAGTTCTGTTAGGTGTCGTTTGAGGTTTCTTATGTGAGCTTTTTCTTGTTTAGTGAGGTGAGCCTGTATTGCGATGAATTTCCCTCTTAGGACTGCTTTTGCTGCATCCCAAATGATTTGGTATGTCGTGTTCTCATTTTCATTAGTCTCCAGATAAAATTTGATTTCTTCTTTAATTTCTTCAATGATCCATTGTTTGTTGAGAAACGTGTTGTTTAGTCTCCACATTTTTGCACCTTTCTCTGCTTTTTTCTTGTAGTTGATTTCTAGTTTAATAGCATTATGATCAGAAAAGATGCTTGATATTATTTCAACTCTCTTGTATTTATTGATGTTTGCTTTGGTTCCCAAAATATGGTCAATCCTTGAGAATGTTCCATGTGCACTTGAGAAGAATGTGTAACCTGCTGTTTTTGGATGAAGTGTTCTATATATATCTATTAAGTCCATCTGGTCTAACTTTTCATTTAATTCTATTATTTCCTTGTTGATTTTCTGTCTGGATGTTCTGTCCATTGGTGTTAATGGTGTGTTGAGGTCCCCTACTATTATTGTATTGTTGTTGATGTCTTCTTTTAGTTCTATTAAGAGTTGCTTTACAAATTTTGGTGCTCCTGTGTTGGGTGCGTATATATTTATAAGTGTTATGTCTTCTTGGTGGAGAGTCCCTTTTATCATTATATACTGTCCCTCTTTATCTTTCTTTATCTGTTTTGCTTTGAAATCTACCTTGTCTGATATTAGTATAGCGACACCTGCTTTCTTTTGTTCATTATTAGCTTGGAGTATTGTTCTTCATCCCTTCACTCTGAGTCTGTGTTTGTCTTTGGGGCTGAGGTGTGTTTCCTGGAGGCAGCATATTGTTGGATCTTGTTCTTTGATCCATCCTGCCACTCTGTGTCTTTTGATTGGGGAGTTCAATCCATTTACATTTAGAGTGATTATTGAGATGTGGGGGCCTACCACTACCATTTTGTGTCTTGTTTTCCGGTTTTCTTCAGTTTCCTTTGTTTCTCGTCCCATGGTTTAATCTGTTCTGATGTAGAGCTGCTACTTTCTGTTGTTGTCCTTCTACTTATCTCCTCTGCTCTTGGTTTTGTAGCCCCTTTCCTTTTTTGGATTTTTCAGGAATGAGGGTTTTCCTGAGGATTTCCTGAAGAGGAGGTTTTGTGGCAATGAACTCCCTTAATTTTTGTTTATCTGGGAAAGTTTTTATTTCTCCATTGTATTTGAAGGATATTTTCGCTGGGTAGAGAATTCTCGGCTGTAGATTTTTGTCCTTCAGATTTTTGAATATATCATTCCACTCTCTTCTAGCCTGTAAAGTTTCTGCTGAGAAATCTGCTGATAGCCTGATGGGGGTTCCTTTGTAGGTTAGTTTCTTTTGCCTGGCTGTCCTTAGTATTTTCTCCTTGTCGTTAACTTTTGCTAGCTTCACTACTATATGCCGTGGAGTTGGTCTTCTTGCATTGATAAAGTTTGGAGATCTATTGGCTTCTGTCACCTGAAGATCCATCTCCCTCACCAGATTTGGGAAGTTCTCAGCCATTATTTCTTTGAATAGGCTTTCTGCCCCTTTCTCCTTCTCTTCTCCCTCTGGTATACCTATAATCCTTACGTTGCATCTCCTAATTGTGTCTGTTAATTCTCGGAGAGTTTCTTCATTTCTTTTTAGTCTTGCTTCTCTCTCCTCCTCTGCCTGCAGCAATTCTATATTGCCATCTTCCAAATTGCTAATTCTTTCCTCCATATTATCGGCCCTACTGTTCAGAGCATCTAGATTTTTCTTAATCTCCTCTATTGTGTTCTTCATTTCCAATATTTCTGTTTGGTTCTTCTTTATCGTATCAAACTCTTTTGTGACATAGCTCCTGAACTCGTTGAGTTGTCAGTCAGAATTCTCTCTTAACTCATTGAGAATCTTAATGATGGCTGTTTTGAAGTCATCATCATTTAGGTTATATATCTCATTTTCTTTGGGATTGTTTTCTGTGTATTTGTTACTTTCTTTCTGTTCTGGAGATTTAATGTATTTTTTCATATTGCTTGATGTTGTTGATTTGTGCCTCCGCATGGAGATAGAGTTTAGTTGCTCCTTTCACTTGTTTCATCTGCTGCGGTGGGGGAGCAGCTGTTTATACTGCACCAACCAGGAACCCTGTCCGCAGTTGCTAACTGGGCCTGGGCCCCTCCTCATAGCCACAGTGGCCCTTTGGATTCCCTCCTCTGCCATGGGGGCCGTCACAGGGGGGCTTCAGGCTGCTGGTGCCTACTGTTGCAGCCCACCTAGATGTGCTCTCTCCTTGGGGTCTGCAACGGTGTTATGGGCTTTTCCAGCGGCCAGGGGTGGGATCACTTATATTTGTCGCTCCATTGCTGTCGGCACCCACAAAATCTCACTTGTCCTCTATGGGTCGCAGGAGAGCTATTGGCATCTTCTACAGTCTGTGGTTAGTTCACCTAGCTATGCTGCTTTTGCCCTGGGGTCTTCCAGCCTTGTGGCTGGCGGCTGGGTGCCTTCTACTGGTGCTGTGCAGAGGCTTTCCCTAAGGCTGCTGTGAGCCTGTAGGGTTTCCCCCTAGGCTACGAAGCTGGGTCTCTGGAACTCCCCCCAGCCCCAGTCCTCTCCAAGATCTCCGGCTATCCCTAGTCCCACGGGGCGGGCAACGGCAGCTGGGGGTCGCCCCGCCCTCTGGGATTCTCTCCAGGCCTCTCCCGGAGCCGTGAATGCTGGGCGTGGCCCCTCTGCTAATGGCAGACAGAGAGTTTTGTCTGCTGCCCGGGCGGAACTCCAGCGCATCCCCTCCGGGTCGCAGAGCCGGCCTTTGAAAGTTCCCCCAGCCCCGGTCCTCTCCGAGATCTCCAGCAATCCCTACTCCCACAGGGCGGGCAACAGCAGCTGGGAGACCTCCGTACCCTCCGCGACTCTCTCTGGGACCCTCCGGGCGCCATGAACACCAGGCGGGGTCTCCCCGCCAATGGTGGGGAGAGACTCTCCCCGCAGGCTCAGGTGTGCAACTCCAAAGTTTCCCTCTGCGTTTAGGAGTAATTGCGGGGGGTTTAGGTAGGGTTCTGGTCACCTGTTTCCACCGTCGCTCCTCTGTTGTGTACTCGCTCCTGCCCTAGATGTGTGTAGATCCTCTGGGGGTGTCCGTTGGAAGAAAGCCGCTTGCGGGTACTAGGCTGCTTGTCGGGGTCGGAGAGTTTTCACCTATTTCCACATCCTCCCAGAGGAAAGTCCGTCCGCCTTCCGATGTATAGTCGCGTGGGTGTCTCAGACGTCCTGAGATGCTGTCTGGATATCCTTTGTCAAGCGATAAGTGTCCAAATAATTGTAGACTCGAAGAGGGGAGAGACAAAGAGGACTACTCACGGCGCCATCTTGGATCTTCCCTCTATAGGTTTTTCAATCATTTGTCAATGATATAGATTTACATTTAATGATGAAAAAAGATGCTTTGATACAGTTTTGAGTGAAAAAAGTAGCTTACGAAACAATAGAGCATAATCTATTGATTTTTTTGGTATATAGTTCTATGAACCTTAACATGTATAGATTCATGTAACCACCACCACAGTACAGAAAAATTCAATCCCCCAAAAAACTCCTTCCTACTGTCTCCCCCCACCCCCAACCCCTAAACCCTAATGATCATTGATCTGTCCTCCATCACTAGATTTTTTCTTTCCCAGAATGCATATAAATGGAATCGTGACTTTTTGCGACTGTCTTCCTTCATCAGCCTGATGCCTTTGAGATTCATCCAAGTTGTTGTGTGGATCAATAGTTCATTCCTTTTTATTGATAAGCAATATTCCATTATATAGATGTATCACAGCTTGTTTTTCCATTCACCTACTGAAGGACGTTTGAGTTGTTTCCATTTGGGGGCAGTTGTGAATAGAGCTGCTTGTAGATTTTTGCGTGAGCATAAGTTTTATTTCTCTAGGGTAAGTATGCAGAAGTGGGATTGCTGCGTCATATGCTAAGTACATGTTTATAAGAAATGGCCAAACTATTTTCTAGGGTGCCTTTGCCGTCTTGTCTTCTCACCAGCAAGTCATGAGACTTCTACTTGCTCCAGATCCTCTTCAGTATCTGAGTATTGTTAGGATTTTTCATTTTGGCCATTCTAAGAGGTGTGAGTGATATCATGTGAGAGTTTTAGTACGCATTTCCCTACTGGCTAATAGGATTGGACAAATTTTCCTGTGCCTTTTTGCCACTCATGTATCTTTGGTAATGTGTCTGTCAAGTCTTTAGCCCATTTTTAAGTTGATTTTTTTGTTTTCCTACTGTTGAGTTTTGTGAGCTTTTTCTACTTTCTCATGGCAAGTCTTTTGTTGGGTATGTGACTTGTGAATACTTCCTCCCACTCTGTAGCTTGCTGTTTCATCCTCTTAACAGTGTCTTTCCCAGAGCAAAACTTTGTTATTTTGATCCAGTCCAATTTATGAATTTTTTCTCTTATAGATTGTTATTTTGGTGTCGTGTCTAAGAACTCTTTACTTAACTCTAGGTAACAAAGATTTTTTCCTATATTTTCTTCTAAAAGTCTTATAATTGTGTATTATGCATTTAGATCTATGATCCTTTTTGAGTTCACTTTTATATAAGGCGTGAAGTTTAGGTAAAGGTTCATTTTGTTGCATGTGGATGTCCAATGTTCCAATATCATTTTGAAAAGATTATCCTTTCTTTATTGTGTTTGCCTTTTTGTCAAAAATCAAATGGTGACATTTTCTCTGGATCTCTTTTTGAATTGTCTATTTTGTTTCATTGATTTATGTATTTATTCCTTTGCTAATACTATGCTATGTTGATTACTGTAGCTTTATAGTAAATCTTAGAATTGGGCAGTATTATTCCCCCACCTTTATTCTTCATTTTCAAAATCGTTTTAGTTTTTCTATTTCTTTTGCCTTTCTATATAAATTTTAGAATCAGTCTCTCTCTCTATATGTATATATTTATATGCATATATATATATATATTTATAAAATTCTGCTTGGATTTTATTGTAATTGAGGAGAATTGACATTCGTTATGCAGAGTCTTCCTGTTTGTGAATGCAGTGTGTCTTTCTGTTTATTTAGTTCTTCTTTGATTTATTTTCTCAGCATTTTGTAGTTTCCAGTACACATATCCTATACATGTTTTGCTGGAATCATATCTGAGCATTTTACTTTTTTTAACTATTGTAAATATTTTTTTAATTTTCAGTTTTCATTTGTACATTGCTGGCTGATAGAAATGTCATTAATTTTTTTGGTTGACCTTGTATTCTACGACCTTGCTAAACTCACCTGTTAGTTCTGAGAAGGTTTTGGTGGATTCCTTGGGATTTTCTACACAAACAATCATGCCATCTGCAAATAGAACAATTTCATCTTTTCTTCCCCAATCTGTGTGCCTTTCACTTCTTTTCTTTGTCTATGGCGCTGACTAGGCCTTCAGCCCACTGCTGTGTGGAAGTGGTAAGTGTGTCATCCTTGCCTCATCCTCTGTCTTAGGAGGGGCTCACTGGTCTTTGACCATTAAGCATAATGTTAGCTGTGAGTTAGTTTTGTGTAGGTACCTTTTGTAAAGTTGAAGGAGTTCCTTTCTATTTCTAGTTTGCTTAATTTTTTTTTTACTATGAGTAGATGAATTTTGTCAAATACTTTTCTGCATTAATTGATATGATAATGTTGTTTTCCTTCTTTCTTTTTGGCACCTGAGCTAACAACTGTTGCCAATCTATTTTTTTTTCTTCTTCTTCTCCCCAAATCCCCCCAGTACACAGTTGCATATTTTTTAGTTGTGGGTCCTACGCTGTGGCATGTGGGACGCCGCCTCAGCATGGCCTAATGAGCAGTGCCAGGTCTGTGCCCAGGATCCCAATCGGCAAAACCCTGGGCCACCAAAGTGGAGTGTGCAAACTTAACCACTCGGCCATGGTGCCGGCCCCATGTTTTCCTTCTTTAAACTATCAATATGGTGGATTACAGCGATTATGTTTCGAATATTGAAGTGGCCTTATGTTCCCAAGATAAGCCCCACTTGGTTATGGTGTATTATTCTTTTTATATATTTCTGTATTAAATTTGCTGATATTTTGTTGGGGATTTTTGCATCTTCTTTCATGAGTAATATTGGTCTGTAGTTTTCTTTTTTAGTATCATCTTTCCCTGGTTTTGTTATCAGGGTAATTTTGGCCTCATAAAAGTATTTGGGAGTGTTCTCTTCTCTTCTATATTCTGGGAGAGATGCTGTGGAATTGAGGTTATTTTTTTCTTTAAATGTTTGGTAGAATTTGCCAGTGAAACCATTTGATACTGAAGATTTCTTTTTCAGAAAAAAATTTAAGTAGGAATTCGAACTCTTCCATAATTTGAAGACAATTGAGGTTATTTATTTCATCTTGGTGAGTTGCGTTAGTTGGTGGTTTTCGAGGAGCTGGTCACTTCATCTAAGTTGTTGAGTTTCCATGCAGAGGACTGCACGTGGTGGTCCCTTCATATCCTTCTCATATCTGCTGGGTCTGTAGTATGTTCTTCCTTCCATTCAACGTTGGTAATTTGTGTTTTCTCTGTTTATTTGTTAGTCTTGCTGGAGTTTTATCAATTTTTTGATGTTTTCTAAGAATCAACTTTGTTTCATTGATTTTCTCTGTGTCCGACTTTGAATGTAATTATTTCTGCTTTTAACTTTTTAATTTCTTTACTCTGCATACTTTACATTTATTTTGCTCTTCCTTTTTTCTAGTTTCTTAAAATGGAGCCTTAGCTTATTGATTTGAGACCTTTCTGCTTTTCTTATATAAGCATTTGTGCTATACATTTTCCTCTAAGCACTGCTTTAGTTGCATCTCACAAATTGTGATGTTATATTTTCATTTTAGTTCAGTTCAAATGTATGCTAATTTGTCTGTGGTTACTGTTTGACCCACCGATATTTAGAAGTCTGTTGTTTACTTTCCAAGTGTTTGGAAATATCATGGTTTTCTTTCTGTTATTGATGCCTAGTTTAATTATTATGGTCAGAGAATATACTTTGTATAGTTTCAGTTCTTTGAAAATGTGCTAAGTTTGTTTTATGACCCACGATATGGTCTATTTGGTGAATGTTCCGTGTGCACTAGAAAAGAGTGTGTGTTCTGGTGTCCTTGGTTGGAGCATCCTAGGAATATCTGTGAGACCCAGGTGGTTGATGGTGTGATTCTGTCTTTCATAATCTTGCCCTTGCTGATTTTCTGTTTGCTAGTTCTATCTGGTATTGAGAGAAGAGTGTTAAAATCTCCATCTATAATTGTAGATTTGCCTGTTTCTCCTTTCATTTTGGTCACTTTTTGCTTCATGTATTTTTATGCTTTTTTGGGGGGTGCACACACATTTAGGATTACTATGCATTCTTATGTACATTACATCATTATGTACATATGTAACTATGTAATGTCCCACTTTATCCTTGGTAATTTTCTTTGCTCTGAAGTCTACATTATCTGATAGTAATATAGTCACTCTAGCTCTCTTTTGATTGGTGTTTACATGATAGACATTTTTTCCATCTTTTCACTTAAAACTTATTGATTCATTATAGTTGAAGTGAGTTTCTTGCTCTTCCACAACTCCATCTGAGTTCAGGGTCACGTGGTGGGAGGACAGAGAGAGGAGAAGCTGGGATGGTTGGCTCCATGCTCCTAGAATTGCAGCTTCACCAATATGGAGGAAGAGTCCCCTCCTGCAGAGTTCAAATCCTGTGGACTGTGGTTAATGGCCAGGCCCACAGCTGCCATAGGATCGCCTGGCATGGAGCATGGAGAATGGAGAAAAGAAAAGGGACCCCCTATACTGGGTTTCTTCAATTACTCTATTTTTCATTTCTATGATTTCCACTTGGATTGAAATATGCCTATTCTCTTTTCCTTAAATTTCCTATTCTTATTTTTCCTTTTTAATCTCTTTTGATGTTTTAAGTCAACTTATTTTAAAGCCCCTTCTCTTTTTCTCTTTTATTTATTATTTCATAGATGAGAATGTTTCCACCTCTTCTGTTTTCTGACTGTCTCTCATGGCAGGAGTCTCTTGGTGTGCTTTGTAATTTTTTTAATCTATGAGTATGTCTCCAGTGGGACTTTTCTTCCATGGAAACATGAGGATGTTCCATTTATATCCTAGTTTCGAGAGACATCACGATGAGATAGTTTTTCAATTGCTTCTGTCTAAGACCCTATGCTACATACAGGTTCTAAAACATTTTCCTTTTGAGCTTCTGTGGACACGCTATTGGTTTCCTCCTGCTCTGCTGCTGCTCCATCTCTCTTATCTTTGCTGGCTCCTTTCATTCAGCTTCCCGACACTCAGTATTGGACATCTGCAGTGCCCTGTCCTCCACGCTCTTCCTTTTTTCTATCTACTGCCAATCACTTGGCTTTAAATTTTATCTGAATTGGATGACTCACAAATCTTTCTCCAACCGTGAACTACACGCTTAGTTATTCAATTTCTAATTCAACATCTCCACTTTGATATTTAATAGGCATCTCAATTGTAACATTTCCAAAATGTTTACTTGAGTATATTCATAATGTTGAAGTGAGAGAGGTGATAGAGAGGTGGCATGTGAAGACAGAGAAGACAAAACTAATTCAGACACTAGCTCAGTGGTCCTCGACTTCAGAGTCTGAATGTGAGAATTCCATTGTAAATCCAGATTCCTAGGCGATGTGTCTGGAAGAGATTCTGCGATGGTCGTTCTCAGCGGGATCTGGGGACCTGCCTCTTAAGATACCAGGTGATTCTGATTCAGAGATCTAAGCACAGCACTTTGAAAACGTTTTTCCTACCTCATGGCTCTGGGGGGCTCCTAATACTATGCTGCCACGTGGGTCTCATTACTCAAGGACAACTCAGGACTAAGTCCTTTCCCTTATACAACTGGATAAGTCTGGGAAATTTTAATTGTGTTTCAATTGCACATAAAATTAGATTTTTTTCACTTTTCCCTGTAGGCCAGTTTTAGCACAAGAGATCTTTTAGCTGGACTCACGTATTCTATTTAGATAAGGTGGCTCTGAAAAGGTTTGCCAAGATTGATATCATATACAAAGAAAGATTGACAGTAATTGTGTATTTTATCCGTTCTTCATTCATTTCTCCCCGTCTCTCAAATCTGCATTCTCAGATCTTCTAAGC
Source organism: Equus asinus (assembly GCF_041296235.1). Lineage (NCBI taxonomy): Eukaryota > Metazoa > Chordata > Mammalia > Perissodactyla > Equidae > Equus > Equus asinus. The sequence goes on along the minus strand of NC_091811.1, from coordinate 69,657,937 downwards.
TGCTTGTTTCTTTCTTATTGAAATTCATCTCCACCCCCCACTATTTTATCTTTTACTTCTCAAATCTTGCCAGGACCTGTGCCTCTCTTTTGCATGTTGGTCTGTATTAACATGCCGTTTCAATAGCACTGTCATGGCAGATAGAGTTTTCATGCTACTGAACATGAAAGATTCCTCTTTTTGGAAGGAAGAGTCCTTCAGGTGAGAAGCCCAAATGCATTCAAGCATTCAATATGCCTTTCCCAAAGCAAGGGACCATCTTTAGATGAGGAGTATTAAAAAACTCAACTAGGATAGAAATAGTATGCCTGTTCTATTTCTTGACCCCCAGCTGACCACTTCATTGCTGCTCTTCACAATATCAGACTCAGTTCTCTGAGGGGGAAGGGGCGTGCTCAACTTCCAGGAGCGCGGAAGCCCTTCTAGGACTCCAAGACATCACTGAGTAAATTACTTTTAGTAACATGCTAAATGAACACCTAATATACATCTAAAACACTTTAGAACCATTCTCCATTAATAAAATGCTGCAAAATAATAACTCTGAAGTACCCCATTCTGAATTTCATAATATTGAATATGTTCCTAATGCTGGTTTCATTTCCAATATAAGGAACTCTTATTTCAGTCAGAGAAACAAAATTTACAGTGATTTCAAGGAGATCACTCCCCAGTCTTCATCTTTGGCAAATTATGGTAGCTTGATTGCTTTAAAAAAGTTACCGTCCAGTCAGCATGCTCAGGACAGGAGACATGATGATCCATTTCTATTACTATTTCGGAATCCACAGGAAATGTGATTGTGATTTGAGTGATCTGATACCCTACAATGATTCCCAAACTCTCTGTTTCATCATGGGAGAAAGCACTTGAGCTGGTAAGAAAATAACCTGCCTTTATATCTGTAAGCGAAAGTTGTAAGCATACAGGTAAGACAGAATTGCTGAAGATGCTAGAAATATACGCCTGTCACAGAAGTCCTGAGAGAGGACAAAAGCTATAAACCCAGAAACTCCTCTAGTATAAATACTCAATCAGAGTTCTAGGTACCCCAGAATTCTTATAAAAAGTGGTAAGTAAATTTCTCAGGGCAGTATTTGTACAGCTTATGGATGCCATAGGCACCCAGGGAGAATCTGGATGCCCAGGTCACATGGCTCTGTGGGTGGCATTGCCACATCATGATCCATTCCCTCCACTTATCGTCTTATGCAGAAGATCTTAAGTTTGCATTTCTAATTGATGTTTGACCTAGTGATGTTCTCTTGACTCACATGTATTTGTTACCTATTTTCTCCTGTGGTCAGTGACAAATAGGAGAAACAGTTACTCGATTCAACGGGTATTTAGCTAGCAGAGGAAATAAAGGTGAAGGTGTTACTTTACCTGGCGGCCGTGTCGCTAAGTCAGAAGGAGAGATTCGATATTGCTGCACAACCGGAAGTTGCTGTCGTGATGCGTATGCTCAGACTTCTGCTCTTAGTGAGCTTAAAATATTCAAACTTTAAAAAAAATTATACAAAGTTAACTATAATACAAGCAGGATAAAGTAGTATGAAAGAAGAATTGCATGAAATGTGATTGATTAAAGGGAGAAAATCTCGAATAAGATCTAAATGGTTATCATTTGGGGAACAGACAGGAAATCTTGGAATAGAAGCCCGGCAGGTGTGAGAACTGAGCCTGAGAAACAGGAGAGAATTCCTGACTAAAAGAGGTGTTAGAATATCAGACAAACAGGACTTTTTCCAACTACACCCACTTCTGTCCACCCGAAGTCTCTGAGATGCCTGCAACCACCAAGCGAGCTGTACCTGTTGGGGATGATGGAGCAGGGGGAAACGATGGGCACACTGACCTCAGTCCTTCGCAGGTCTTCAAGCCTCCTAAGGGGGTAATTGTCCTGGTTGGATGTTTCCACTCATCCACTGAATAAGGTCTTTGATTTTCATTTCTGCTTCTTCTTCTTTCAGGGTGCTTTTCGGGAAATAATGCTCACTTTTTGGAAATTCATCAGAAGAGCAGAAAGCCAGCATTCATTTACCACCATGCACAAGACATTGAGAAGAGCCTGGATGAAGCTCCACAAAAGATATATAAACACAGCTACCGCTCCTCTTCCGAAGCTCAGATAAGCAAACGCCACCAAATTGTTAATTCGGCATATCCTCGACCTGCGTATGACCCATCGCTCAATCTGCTGGCCGTGGCTGGTCAAGATCTTGAGGTGGAAAACCGTCCACTCCCAGCAGCGAATGTGATCGTGGTGGTAAGTACCGCATTTCGCTGAAGCTGATGCTGATGTTTCCTCCGTGGCTGGTGCTCGGAAAAGACACTAATGGCGAACGGCTCTCCTTGGGTCTCAGTGATTATTTACCACAGCACTTCTCGCTCTCTGATATTTCTTTTCTGTTGCTTGCGTATTGTCTGTTGGCTTACTCTTGAATGCGAGCCTATGAAATAAGAAAGCTTGTCTGCATCGTCTGTGCTCAGCACAGTATATGGTGCCTAGTAGATGCTTTATAAATATTTGAATAAAAAAGTGCTTTAGGAAGGCCTCTCCATGACAGCAGACCATGCCCTGTGGTCTGAGCTTCCCGCCCTGTGATAATCTTTTCTGAGCAGATAGGCCTCAGTCTCAGCTTCTGCAGCTAAGTATACTTATCAAAGATCTTCTGGTTGCTTGACTCAAATTGTAAGAAATGAGGAGACCTCTGGAAGGGAGGGGCTGCTGCAGCGGGAGAGTAGTTTCTGTCACTAGAGCAAATAAGATGGTTTGGCGGTAATTGGTGGATAATATTGCTGATACTCCTGAGCAAGCATCACCCTTGATCAGTAAGACGAGGCAATGATCCTGTTGTGTGTGCTCTTGGGTTGTGTAACCCGGCCAGAGGTTCCCACTTTGTGGAGGTGTCAGAGTTGAAAGTCTTGCTGAGGCTGACACCCTGTTTACACTATGGTCCCTCTCAAGTTTAAAATCACAGTAGGAGGATCCACCTTAAAACTACAAATCAGTAGTTAAATGGCTGTTATTGCATTTCTGCCCCAAACTATAATCAAATATGTTGACTTTTAAGGCCGTGATAATTCAATGAAACCATGGTTGCATTTTGGCAATCTCTCTATGCACCAAATGTAATTAAATTTAACAAACTTTTTTTCCTTTCCTTTATTTTTTATCTGCTACGTATAGGACACTTAGTATTGAGAATCAAAGATCATTCATGGATGCTTTCAACTAGCGTCCATGGAGTGTTTGTTATGAACTAGTCTTCATTTGGGATATCTAGAAAAACAGATAAATGGAATGGAGTCTGGTTTTGCTTGAGAAATGTCTGGGGGGAAATGTCAGTAATTCAATGAAAACCATACATTGAGAACACAAGATGAGCTCTTATTGAGAGAAAATATGTGGGTCATTTGGTCTGCTGAAACCCGTGAACAAATTTTCTGCATTTACATGATTAACAGAGGTTTTGAGGGTGAAAGCCACATACTCTCTCTCTTCAGTGTGGATGAGTGATGTTGACGGTGTCGCTGTGTCTGGATACGCCTGTGTGAATGCCGGGGCACATGGGAACTTTTCCTCTAGCGACCATCATATACCCCCCGTCGTCCATTTTTAAAGTCGCTGCGAATTACAGTTCAAGAGGTTTGTTCTGTCTTGTAATGTCATGTCCTGTCTAGCTAATTTACCGTTATGGAGGATAAAAGGTATCCATGAGGAATTCTGACAGGGCATTTTAATGTTAGCTGGTTTGTGGTTTGGAGATTCCTGGAGAAGCTGTGCTTTTTCTTTTAGGAGATGATGACGTGGAGGCGACGGCCGGTTTGGTGCATTCGTCTTCCCTAACCTCCCTCGATCTGGTCTTACCTGGCCGTGGCTTTGGTAGCTGACGACAAGAATTGCTGGCGCCAGTGTTTCCCGTGATCCACTTCCTTATGCACAGGGTGTTTAGTAGGGGAACCAGGGAGGGGGTTCTTTTTCAGTAAGTCAGCAGCGTTCAGCTTACTCAAAAAGCAGGTCAACATCAATCAAGTATCAGCTGGTTTGAAGGTTCCTTCTATTCAGAAAATAGGTTTAGGAATGGAGTGTAGATGACGAAAGGGAGGTATTCTGGTGGCTGAATGACTTTGATGGGGTAACTGATGTGTGTTTGTGTGGCTGAGGTGTACCCGGGTATATATTGTGTGTATATATATATGTATACACACATAGACCGTATTACCTGAGGCTATTGCAGTGGTACCAAAGGATTATTTGGTGGCTTAATTTATACCCAAATGATCAGTGTCGGTGAATATCATTTTCCTGAATTAGGGGAATTATTGGGATTTTTTTTTTCAGCCGGAGTAGAAAACCACTCCCAACTTCTGAGATGTACATGTAACTTTTAAGACTTCCGAGCCTGGACGGAGCGATCACGTTTTTCCTCCTCCTATGCGTCTTTCTCTCTCTCCTGTTCCTGACGTTAAGGCAGTGAGTTTTGGAATGAGAAATGTGACAGTGACGTGAAACACGCGTGTCCCTCCTCCTTTCCTGAGTCCAGTTACCCCCACAAAGCATTTTAGAAAAGCATTTGTCCAGAAATGATGTTTTTCTCTGTTTCTTCTTTCTCTTATAATCAGGAAAATTTGTAGTTTATTTATTCCAAGGAGAGGACAGCACAATTAGAATGTTTATTCCAAAGAATGCTAATTATGTTCCAGAAGCTCAATTAAGAAGCTGTTATTAAGATTTCTGTACAAATGCAATATAGAGGGAATATGAATGTCCTCAAAAAACAAACAAACAGCAAATGGTTTAACCAAATGTGTGCTGGAAATTCCATAGATGTATGTCAGGCCACGAGGCCACAGCCTCGAGGATGAGGTAACCTAGGGGTCTGAATGAAAATCATAGAAAGGAATCAGCTACATGCTCTTCCAGCTCAGCAAGTTCAGCGGAGGTTGCTGAGAGAAGAGTGTTCGAGCCTGGGCAGAATCTGGGGAACTGGGGCTAGGAAGGATTTGGAGTATAAAGAGTGGAAAGATTGTGGCTTATTCCACAGGGTGGACTTGAGGAAGGAAAATAAAAGGAAGAAAAAGAAGGAGGAAGAGATAGGAGGAAGAGGAGGAAGAAGAGGACGAGAGGAAGGAAGGAGAAGGGAGGGCAGAGCAGGCGAGAGAAAGAAGGGAGGGAGGAGGAAGGAAGGAGGCTCAGTTTTGGGAAAGTATGGTAAATTTTCCCAACACAAAATTTAACTTTGTAAGTTAAATTCTATTTAAGTTAATGATAATGTTAATTTTCATCCTCTGAAAATATGCTCAGTGATCACTAGATGTCAATGTTGGAGCCAGAGGGTGAGAGGTGGAAGATCTGTGATGGCCATTTTGCAGATAATAATAAAAAATGAATTATAGTGTCAGAGTTCATTTTATTTTTAAGAAAGTCTAGAAAAAGAAATTCTGTAATCTACTTCAGAAATTTGGTTAAATTTTTGTTCTTTTCTTAACGTAAATGCTTCATGTTAAGCTGTAAGCTCTTCTTATATAATCACCTTTCTTTTTGTCCCAAACATTTGCATTCTGGGAAGCTTTGTGCTTATATTCCCCTGCTCTTGCCGTACTCCTGCAAAACAGTCTTGACGCAGACTCCATTCTGTCCTGACAGTCAGCCCGCCATCTGCTCTGTCTCCATTTCTACTCCTACAGCAGCAAGAAGGTGCTGGAACATGTTCTGGGAACACTAGAGGTCAAGCTTAGGCAACGTCCCTGTGGTCCAACTGGACCGCTCAGCCCATCTGCTTGTTTTGGATCATTAGACTCAACATTAGGATGACGGAAGTCTTAAGAGAACTGGTTTAATTGATTACCGTACTAATTGGGTTGAATATCCTCATGTACAGAGAATAATTTGATAATAATTATGACTCCAAAAGTAATGTGCTTTCATAGAATTTCAGAATAGTTTGAGATATAGAGAAAGAAACAGAGGAAATAAAACTAATCCTTAACTATTACATAACAATGTCATCTTGATATATGTAGATAGCCTTTAAGCGTACGGTGTAGACTTTTTTAAACAAAAATATGGAATCTGCATACATAATGTTTTGTAGGATTTTTTACTTAGTTTATGTTATGGATACCTTTTTGTGTCATTAATTATTTTTGTATAACATCATTTCTAAAAGCTGCTAAAAATTCCATTGGTTAATGGATTTTACAGTTTTATGTATTGAGTTATATTCCCAGCACATTCAATGATTTAAAACAGCTAATTCTGAGAAGGAGAAATAAATGTTGAATCTCTCAAATAGAGTATTCTTTTCATTGCAACTGTCTAATATTACTGAGAGAATTTAGGGGGTTTATGTTAAGAACTACTCTCTTTATCAACTCTAATGAAGATAATTGTAACATAGGAACTATTTTTTTTCACTTGGCCAACTTCTTTATGTTCCATAGACCTTAAACCTTAAGCAAGAGAAATATTTAAGGCAGCCAAAGAAGTTAGCAGGACAAAAAATGAGAATGTTCTGTTAAGAACATATAAAATGTTTCATTTCAGGACTTTTCATTAAGAAAGATGGAAAGTGCTGTGTCTGTTTATGCTGGAGCCTAAAAACTTTTTTCAATTCAAAATTTCAACAATAGTATAAAAAACAAATGAGGTCTGCATATGAACAAAGAGGGTATCTTTTCTTTGGAGCAAGAGTTTACTTGTAAGGTCTCTCTACAAATTCCCTTCTGCTTTTCCAGCTGTCAGAATCTCTCTTGCACACTCTGCAAGTGACTTTGTCCCTTTTTCTTTATCTATTTCTCTCTAATCGTAAATATGTGTAAGTCCTGCTTATTTGTGTGTGTGTGGGGAGGGCTGTTTGTTTTCATTATGTAATCCTTTACTTTAAAATTTGACCACCAACGGGTAATCTTGTTGGGCTCTCTGGGCATCTGGCCCTGCCCGTGCGTGATGGGATTAACCCCATTTAGCAAATGCCTTAGTTCTCTCAACCTGATCCCTATAACTCAGATGGGAGAAACAATTTGTTCCTTCCCCTTGTTTTAGGAAAACCTAGGAGCTAGAAGTCTCTGGAAGGTTCTCTCCCTGCGCACGGTTGTGACGCTGACTCATTGGCCACTTTACCTTTAGCAACTGAGCTCAGCACAGCTGTGACTTCATACCACGGGCGACCACATGGCCATCCAGGGACCAAAGGCTCTGCATCGCCTGCCCTTTCATCTTCTCCCTTCCCCACAGCACGTGCTTCCATGAGCCAGGACTGTTGTCCAAGTCCCACTTCTAACGCCAAGGTGTAAAGGGAAAATTCTTCTGTGTTTCTCCTTTACTCTACATTCTCGACTCTCAGTATGTCACTTATGATGGTTCTGTCACCAAATGTGAACAGGGGGAAGGTTCCCCACACTGTACAGTTCTGTGACACCAGCTGAGGGCCCTACAGTTTAATTCAATTCTGACACTCCCTGGAGACGGCCTCAGATCCCACAGGTGAAGGGCTCAGTCCCACAAGACTGCCCCCCCTCCAGACCCCTGTCTCGAGTCCAGGTTGTTGCATGTGCTTCTGACCCACTGGCTAAAAGTCAGAGGTTCCCACAACCCTCTTCTCAGGCTTGATAATTTTCTGGAGTGGCTCACAGAACTCAGGACAACATTTTACTTACTAGATCATCAGTTTATTATAGAAAGATGTAACTCGAGAACAGGCAGATGAAAAAGATGATAGGGCAAGGGATGTGGGATGGGGCAAGGAGCTTCTGGGCCTCTGTGGGAGCACCACCCTCCCAGCACCTCCACCTGTTCACCAACCCAGAAGCTCTCTGAACCTTATTCTTCTGGGTTTTTATAGAAACTTCAATATGATAGGCATGATTGATTAAACCGTTGGCCACTGGAGACTGATTCAACCTCCAGCCCCTGTCCCCTCCTCAGAGTTGGCAGGTGGGACTGAAAGTTCTGTCCCTGTAATCATTTGGTTGGTTCCCCTGACAGCCTGCCCCATCCTTAGGGGGTTTCCAAAAGTCACCTCGTTAGCATAAATTTAGGTGTAGTTAAAAGGGCTTATTATGAATAATGAAAGATACCTATTTCACCTTCATGGTTCTGAAGTTATTTTTGGAACTGGGAGCAAAACTAAACAGTATCACCAAAGATGCCGCTATGGCTCTTATACAGGAATCTACAGGGTTTTAGGAGCTCTGTGCTAGGAACTGTGGATGAAGACCAAACTAGTTTTTCTTACTGTAAATCACAGTATCATATCACCTTAGCCATTTATCATTCTCTTTTCATATAGAAAATTGGTCACAATCTGTATTTTAAACGTCTTCCAAATTTTGTTTTTGAAGTCGATCCAGCTGCTTTCATATCCCCAAGTGGCTTCTTTCCTCGCCTGCCCGCCATATTGGGACCACGTGAGTCCAGAAAAATGAGTCAAGATGACATCATCACCTTCCCTTATCTTTCAGCTTAGCCTACGTTTTCATATGATTTAGTCTTTTAATTGAAACAATAAGTTTGCAAGAGATAACTTTATAGAAAAAAGAAGAAAAGACCCACCTTTGAAGGGTAGGCCAGATGTTCACAGACAGTTTCTAAGATTGCAGCAGAGCTATGTGCCTGAGGACTGTCTGCTGTCCTCTCTGGAAATGACAGCCACGTGGTGTGAATCCCGAGGGGCCTGGGAGCCTCAGAGGACTGAGGACAGGCATCGAGACAGTCAGGGCTGGAAGCTGTGTTGTGCGGAGATTTCGTGGACCGCGTTTATCAGTGTCATCCAGTCAGTTATTGTGAATATCTGGGGTTCTGCATGTGTCTGTGTGTCTGTGGTTCAAAAAGTTGCCTCATTATGTCATGCTCCTGTTGCTGACCTCTGAAGCTGCATTGTTTAAGAATTTGATTATTTTTCCTGCCTGAAAACATGGCAACTAGAATTAGGTGTTTAACCAGACAAAGAACATGTTTTTTGTGCTTTAAAACATCAAGTTGCTTTCTCTGTCTTTTTTAGAACCTTCTGTTTTTTAAATGGGAAATATTGGGCAGCAAATAGCAAAATCTGTATCGAACAGGCCACTAGGCAAATTCTTTGTAGGTAGGCTTTTAAAAATCAGCAATCATTTTTAATGGGCAAATGAATAAAAAAAATTTCTTCATGTGTGACAAGCAATGGTGTCATCTATATTCTTAACTATAATTTTTAAAGTTATAAGATCAAATGAATAAAATCAAGTCTGTGTCAAGCTGGATTATGAAAAATAGCCAAGTTATAGGAGACAATACATTTTTGGTGAGTAACTAATATAAGTCAGTCATGGAGCCTGGAGAAGAATATGTAAGTAATATCTGTAAGAGACTAAGAATAAGCAATATCTGTAAGGCAACTGGATTCTCAAACATGGAAAAGGTTTGAATGGACACCTAATGCTCGCTCCTTCAAACACTCATTCATTCAGAATGTTATTGAGTGCCTCCTGCGTCCTAGGCAGTAAAGCAGACCCCCAGGTACAAGGATGTCAAGACAGACAGACCATTGCAGCCACACGGCTCACATGCTAACAGGAGAAAGACAATAAAGTGAGTGAACAACTGAACACGATAATTTCAGATGGTGGTAAGTTCAATGAAGAAAACAAATCGAAGGGGTGGGTCCCGTGGCTGAGTGGTTAAGTTCGCGCGTTCTGCTTTGGAGGCCCAGGGTTTTGTTGGTTTGGATCCTGGGCGTGGACATGGCACTGCTAGTCAGGCCATGCTGAGGCGGCCTCCCGCATGCCACAACTAGAAGGGCCTACAACTTGAATACACAGCTACGTACTGGGGGGCTTTGAGGAGAAGAAGCAGAAGAAGCAGAGCGGTGTGCCTGAGGACTGTCTGCTGTCCTCTCTGGAAATGACAGCAAGATGGTTGGCAACAGATGTTAGCTCAGGTGCCAATCTTTAAAACAAAACAAAACAAAACAAAACAAATCAAAACTCTGTGGCAGGGAGGAAGTGGTGGGGACGATGTTTATTGGATATTGAGGGATTCTGTGGGATTTTCAGGGACCCTTAGGGACTGAATCAAGGCGTGGCTCCTCATGGAAGCCGTGCGGTAGAAGGATTACTGTGGAGGCCGCAGCGCAGTGTTGGATCCCAAATCAGCTGCTTACTAATTGTGTTATTTTAGCGACTTCTCTGCATTTCAGCTCCCTCGTTTGTAAAAAAGTGATGCTAATAATACCCATCCTATGGAATTGTTGTGGGAACTGAATGAGATAAAGAATTCGAAGCACTTGGCATCGTGTCTGACGTAGTGAGATCCTGAAAAGAATGGGCTGCTATTATTAGGGTTTTCTGGAACAATGGAAAGTATGTCTTACTACTCGTAGAACCAGGAATACTTGCGTTTCTCCTGAGCCACTGGCTGGGCTGTAATTATACCTTTAGATGCTGTGGGTCACAGTTCCCCCTTTCTCTTGACTGCTGGAAAGCTGAGAGCCGAGCTCGTCATCTGCCTCTAGCGGACACAGAGGGCTTGACTGAGGCTGGTTTGTTTGTGAACTCGCCTCATTTTGGCTGGATGTTTTCTTTTATTCACTCATTTTCCTTTTAATTCCATTGCCTCATTTCCTTACTTTTTTTGAATTTTCTTTTGTGTTATATGCGTTTTGTAAGCTGCCATGAATCCTTTCTGTGGCACGTTCTGTCTAAACAAATAGTCACAACAACAAAGTAGCAGTCAGTGTGGACAAGCTGAGTCTGAAGGTTCCACAGCAGGAAATCCCCTGACAGAGAATTGGTTTACCCCTCGGATTTGAAAAAATAATAAAATATGGCTGCTGTGAAGGAATCGCAGTGTGTGTAATGACTGTTTGGCTCACTGCTCCGCAGGCCTGCCTCAGCCCATCGCCGTGCCAGGGACCAGACTTCATCCCACTGAGAGCAGCCGATGACAGGTGGTTCCAGGAGGCATCCAGGTTCATACGCCTGTTCTGCCACTCACTCCCTTCATGATTTTGAGCAGGTCAATGCACATTTCTGAGTCTTTGTCCTTCTTTTTAATGGTAATTGTCACAGCTGACCTGGCTGCCTCCTTTGGATCTTTCTAGGGTCCGTGAGTGTGTTCTCTAAAGCGTCACACGTCGTCGTGATGTTGGTTGTCGCTGTGGTAACACTGATGGTGATGACGATGATCGCAGGCCTGTCGGTTTTGTTGCTGGTCTGCTCTGATCTTGGGTAAAACCCCAGCTTGTAGAGGGCTTCCGGCCTTGCTGTGGAAGGCTGGGAGGCAGCCTCACACTGCAGATGAAGCCAGCAGCGTCCCCGGAGCCGTGCAGCACGCAGCCCACACCGCGCACCGGGCCTTGCCTGAAAGCTCGGCTTCTGTCCATTGCTAACAGCCAGTTCTCGTCAGCGCCCTCCTTTGCTGAGCGGCTGCTCGGTTCAGTGACCGGCCCTTCCCTTCCTCTGAGTTCCCTTTGAACTCAGATCTCGCCGCCAGCCCCACCTCTGTCTGCTGGTAGCTTTTCGTGTTGCCGTGGGCATCTTCTGTGAAACACTGGCCTGCTGCTCTGAGCTGCTGAGAGCCGCTGCCTTCCCGTCGGCCGGGGTGTGCCGACACCTGCGACTCCTTTTCTGCGCCTGAAATTTCCTGAGTAAAATAATATAGTGTATAATATATAAAATATATAATATTCAAATAATAATATATAGTAAATATATATATTTAACATATAATGAATATATAATAAATAAAGATAAATACACAATAAATCCAATATGCATCTGTATAAAGTCTAATTATGATTAGCAATACATAATTATATATTTATTTAGTAAATAAATATAATAATATATAATAAATATAATACTTATATATAATATGTGAAAAGTATAATAGTATATAAAATAATGTATTTCAGAAGTAAAATAATATATTTATTGCCTTTAGGATCTTAACATTAGCTGTATTGTCAGTAGCTTCTGTTATAATGAAGACTTTTATTTTTTAAAGGTATTATTAATCCAAATGCAGAATAACTTATTGATAACCTAATAATTTATTAATGTAATAAACATCTTTTATATACACCCTTGGAGAAAGAAGAGCATATATATGTGTGTATGTAATATATCCATAAATATGTATTGTTTGTTCATTTATGAATTTTATATATATGAATGAATAAGAATTTTCAAGAGGGATTATTTATCCTGTTTTATTAATATATTACTAAAGTATTATTTTCCACGGCTGTGGAGTGCACCTCCCCCAGTGGTGTAGAGAGGGCCTGGCCGACTCGAGGGCTCTCTAGCAGCGGTTGGTGGTTGTTCTCTTTGATTTTTGCTGACCAAGGGAGTAAAGATTATTACAGTCAGCCCTCCTTATCCTCGAGCTCTGCGTCTGTGGATTCAACCAACCGCAGACTAAAAGGCCTGTGGTGTTTGCCTCTGTCCTGACCACCTGCAGACTTTTTTTCTTGTCGTTATTTCCTAAACGATACAGTGTAACGACTAGTTACATAACGTTTACATGGTACTGGGGATTATGAGTCATCTAGAGACGGTTTAAAGTATGTGTGTAGGTTGTGTGCAAACACTACACCATTTCCTATAAGGAACTTGGGGGTCTGCAGAGTTTGGTGTCCACTGGGGTCCTGGAACCAACCCCCCGTGGATACGCAGGGGACTGGACGCACATTTGCATTTCCACGACTGTGAAAAAGGAGCATCTGTCCTGTGTGTCGGTTGTGTGGATTTCCTCTCATGCACGTTGCCTGTTCTCCTCTTGTATATCAGGTTGATTATCCTCTGATCATTTATAACCTCAAATCTCCAGCTTAGGAAAGGGTTATCACTCCATCACGACACACTGATGGACTCTTACACACCACACTCTGTGTTGTCTCGCTCTCCCTGGGTCCCGCCACGTCGCTGACGTGGTCCCTATGGTGTCCTAAATGCCGGGTCTGGGAACATTTATAGTCTCTCCCACCTCTCCCTGAACGTGCCGCTGATGTATTCTCATGGTAGAAGTGTAGCCTGGACAATGACCGCAGTAGAGTGTAGTGGAGACAGCCCCCAGAAGGAGAGAGAGCACGTGAAGGGTGTGGTCCTGTGCACCCAGCACCCTCCCAGGGAATCGAGTCTTGGTCACAGGATTCCAGCTGTTCGATTCCGTAGGTTCATGTGTAGTGAGAAAATCCTTCCTCTCTCTTAAGGACTTTTTCATCCATCGTTTAAATTTCTTTGCTTTGGTTTTCGAGTCAACAAAGCTGACTTCTGTTCAGGGCTGGGTCTCCCATCCAGCTTGATTTCAGGTGAACAGACTCCAGCAAAATGGGTTTTGAGAATCCTGCTTTCTGAACAGTTGTTTCTCACTGGCATCTTTATCAGCTCGCATGGTTCCCTCAGGGGTCCGCCAAGCCTGGGCACCGACGAGAGGCGGCGAGCCTCGGAGCTCAGTTCTGAACCCAGAAGGCTGGCAGCCTGGTCAGTCCACACACACACACAGTGACGCCTGGCGTCTTCCACCACCTCGATCTCCACGTTGACACGAGGACCAGTGGAGGAAGTGGTCTTACCGCCCCCACCCCGTCTCACTCACTCATGTGCAGATAAGCCCAGAAATGTGAGACAGAAGGCTCATCAGGGACCAAAGAATCTAGAATCAGGTCATCTGAATCTCAATGTTTCTCATGAAAAATTAGGTATTAACTGCCCCATTTCTGTCACAAGGATTTTAGTGAGGATCAAAGCAATCGGTGTGTATGAAAACACTTTGAAATATTTATGTTACGCACAAATGTCAGGTACCACAAAATTGTTTTACAGTTCTGTGTTGCATCTCTTCCAGTAGGAACGTCAGAATCTCTGGATGGGTGGTCGTAGCCGCCATCTATCGAGTTCCTATGCACAGACCCACTACCAGACCCAGCTCGTCTAGAGAGTTCATTGTCCACCTCTGCCTCGTCCTAGGAAGCAGGGGATAGTTGGCTTGGGAGCATCAGGGTGTCCCTGCCGTCCTTTCTGGAAGACGCTTAAGATGGGCCCTGTCTCATGGGCCGGGCTCTGGGGCCAGGCTTCAAACTGGGCAGACCCTCTCCAGCGTCTGTGCACGGACACGCCTGTCTTCACATGCATTGTTCCCTGCGGGGTCCACGATGCCTGCCTTCTTGTGCACGGACCACACCTGTCTACACGTGCACGGACCACACCTGTCTTCATGTGCACAGCCATGCTTGTCTTCACGTGTAGGGAACACGCCTGTCTTCATGTGCACAGACATGCCTGTCTTCATGAAGCCTGTTTTATGTGCCATGATATGATCGTCCATAGATATGAGAGAGACTGATTTTACAAACATGAAACAAAAGCTGCATCTGAACCTAAGTTCCATTTACATCCATATTTTAAATGATCTTAAAAAAAATAAAATGGACTTTTAAAAAAAATGAAAGGTCACTCCAATCGATTCTGTTTATGGTCTTTATGAAAAATATGGTTGAGTGCAGAGTTAAAAAATAAGATTACTAAATTTATTTCCATTGTTTTTTGTTTAGAAAGATGGCCTATCTTTTTAAAAACAGGCTCGAAAGAGCCACTCCGAAGGCCAGTCTGTCCCCTCTTGCGCCTTCTCTGCTGACCGTCCTTTCTCTCCTAATGGGAATGAGGCAGGGTGTGACCTGAGGTGACAGATCCCTGCTCAAGAATGTCACCTCCAGCAGCTTGTCACAGCCCAGGCCCGAACCGTCAGGGGATGCCCTACTCATAGCAGCTCGGAATTCCCGGGACACCCGGGACGGAGAGAGTCTGAGGTGCACGGCGCTCAGGTACTGAGAGATTCTCTCACAGGAGTTTTCAGGTGCTGCCAATGAAGGCTTCACTTGCGCAGCGTGGCCTATTGGTCAGGCGTGATCCCGCGTGTTGTGGTCGTGAGGCTCCAGGCCCCCAGCCTTGTCCTGAGGGAACGAGTGTGACTTCAGACACATAGTTTTGCCACAAAGAGAAAGAGCGATCTGGGCCAGAACAACCTGTAAGCACAGCGAGGTCCTGCCAGGGCTGCTGTGAGCGGTGGCAGTGCAGGGCACAGGTGTGGACGCCCCGGAGGAGGGTATGCGAGGGAGGGGAGCGACGTGGGGACAGCTCTGCGGACAGACAGCTCCTGGACCCTGCTTCTCCCTCCGGCTGAGTTTCTGCTGTTGAATTTTTCGGCAAAGTATCATTAGCCCCAGGGTCCCAGGTGAACTGAAGTCAGCCCATACCCAGTCTGCCGGCCCAAGGGGTGTGGAGGACGTCAGAGGGAAATGCATGCACACAGGGCCTGCAGCCCGTGTACGCGGCCCCACCACTGGCAGATGCTCTGCTTTTCCCTTCGGGTTCCCGCCCGGATCCTGAAACCACTTATTTGTGAGCTGGTTCTGGATCCCAGAGTCCACTGAACTCTACATCCCAAGTGTTGGTTATACTTTTAATCTTTTCCGAAATACGTTCGTGTCCTCTGCCTGTTCTTTTCAGGATCGGGTCTGTGCATTCATCCTGCTTCCATATCCTCTGCTCAGTTAACGCGGCAGCTCTGTGAACACCTCGGGGGAAATGACGCCGCGCGTGTCTGTGAGGCCAGAAGCCGCGAGCCCGAAGTGTGAGGTCGGAGGCCGTGATCACTGAGCCGTTCTGCAGCTGGTGTTTACCTCAGTGTGCGTGCCTGGACCCCGTGGCTGTCAGCATGGCTTAAGGGCAGCGGACGTTTCCAGAAGCCTCTCATTCTTCTGTCATTCTGGTGGCAGGAGGTTGCTACTAATGTCACACTTTCACAGTGTGGGAAGCATCTGTGGCCCGCTGTCTCTGAGGGAGCAGGGCCTGAGGGTCAGACTTAAAGATCGTCCTCGTCGTCCTTCCCGCTGAGCTGCCAATTTGCTTCATGGGAAACTTAATCTTGCGATAAAGGCAAATCTAGAAAAAAAGGGTGGCAATAAAGGAATAACAAAAACAGCGATTTCTGCCACTGGCTGGGCTCCCAAAACCACCAGTTGCTGCGGTAGAGGATTCTGTCACTCCAGGTGGCTTTCTTATCCCACTTTACAGTCATGACCCTGAGGCTCGGGAGGCCGTCACATGGAAAGTGTCTCGTGTGGTTTTAGTGGTGGTGGTCTTTCCACCGTGTGGCTTTGAAAGGCCTGGTCTGGACTGGAGATGGTTGACACCATCCTCCTGGGCTCCCAGCATGGGGAGAATTGTTCCCGGAGGGGAGGTCGAGGGCCTTCTATCCAGAAGACAGCAGGTGCCAGCAGGGCCAGGGAGCTCTGAAAGTCACGGCCTGTGTCTGGCAATGAAATCTCCTCTCTGGCTCTTCCTCCCTGTGGACCAGAGGAGGATGCTCAGCTCGGGGAAGCTCTGTTGCCGTGTTAGAGCCCTGTGGCCGCTGCAGCAAACTCCTGTCAACGTGCTGGCTTACCACAACGTGACTTTGTCATCTTGTAATTCGGAGGCCAGAAGTCCGAAACCAGCGTCACTGGGCTAAAGTCACACCTCCTTCTCTGTGTGACTCACCCTCCTGCCTCCTTCTCATAAGAACTCTTATGGTTACATTTGGCCCATCTGGGAAATCCAGGATAATTGCCCATCTCAAGAAGCTCAACTTAATCACATTTGCAAGGAAAATGTTTGCCACATAAAGTAACATTCACAGGTTCCAGGGGTTAAGACAGGGACATTTTTGGTGCCCGTTACCCAGCCTACCACAGCCGCTGACGCTGGTGATTTCTCCATCAGTAGTGACACCCACTCTGGGCAGCTCAGGACTGCCTGGGGCTCCTGGGTCACAGCATCCAGGGTTTCCTCATGCACCTCCTCGAGGCAGGTGTGAGTGGAGAGGACAATTTGTGCTCCTTGTGGGCAGACAGGGCTTGCAATTTGTTAGACCTCAAGCTGGACGCAGCTCCAGATGTATTTTGAAAAGCCCTCAGTGTGTTTTTTTCTTAAGTGGGGAATTTCCTACAAAAATTTGCATTTCAAGTGTTTGTTTAAAAATTGGGAGGTTTGGCATCACAGTGCCATGTGTCGTGGCTTCCCTCTTCAGACAGAATATGCTGTCCCACTGCCCCTCATTCCTGCCGCTGTCTGATGGTGAGTTACAGCTGACTTGTTTCGCTCACTTATCTCAACTGCTTGCACCCTGTCGTTTAAGTGTCTGAGTTTACAATCATGATTTTAAAGCTACAGCATTCATACGTGCATCAGAGAACATCTGTCCAGTAATCTGGGCAGGAACAGTGGCTCTCTCTATGTGCCAGCAACCTGTGTCTGCATCCCCGGGTATCCAAGCAGAGCAGAGCCTGAGCCTGGTCATCCGGCAGTCATCCTCACGTTGGCAGGCTGGTTGGGTCTTCCCTTCAGGTAATTCCTTCTTCAGCCTGACTCCCAGCCTTTGAGCCACCAACACCTGGGCCACACTTTCCTGGTTGTCATTTTAGTGTCCATCCATTTCACTGAAGGCAAAATTTCCTGCTGTCATTGGGAAAGCGGCCCCCCTTTCCTCTTCCCACTGCTGTCTCATGAGCATATCCATTCCTTAAAATTTAAAATCTATTCCAAACAAAGATATTCATCGTCTTTATGTGCACACTCTCAGAGAGTGGCTGGCATACAGTGGGAGATTAATAAACGTTTGCCAAATGAAAGAGTCGGTGATGATGATGACAACGATATCGATAATGGGAGCCGACATCTATGAGGACTGAGTTGTGGATGAATGTTCTGTCTTTGAATGAGGTAGGAATGGGGATCCTGAAGACACGGGTTCGATGTGAGTGCCCGCCCTCCCACACGCCCTGGGAAGGAACCCCACTAAGCATGTGACCCTCGGTTCCTGGACACAGCTGATGGAACCCAGAAAGATCCCCAACCAAGGCCACTCTGTCCTCAGCTGCCCAGGAGTCTGTGACACGGCCTGTTGTGAGGGGCTCTCCCAAGAAAGAGCCTCACCCTTCAGGGTTTTCTCTTTTGAGAACTCAAGCCAAGAGGAGCCGTCTGTCTGAAGTTGGCTGTGGATGCTTCAGCAAATGGGATTTCGCCCGGGCTCCCAGTCTGGCCACATGCAAGACGATTATGCAGAAATAATGCAGCCACGAGGGACAGAGAAGAATGTCAGTTCCTGATTTTCTGGCGCCCAGTTATGGTTTGCATGAGGATCGGCTATTTTTGGATGACTGTGAAGTTACCATTTGTACTGCAGAGGGGAAAACTTTTCCTCTCTTCCCTTCTAGGTTCTTTGGCTGCTCTAATAATTAAAGTGACATAAAACAGATTAACAGGAGAAAAACAAATTTAATTTCATATGTACGGGAGCCCATAAAAATATGAGACTCAGAGAGGTGACAAAAGCGTGCAGCTTTTATGCCTTTTACACAAAGAAACAATGCATTCATGAAGAATTGATGAGACAAGAGGTTTGGGCTTGAGGTAATAGATTAGTAAAAGAGTAACGAGGTTTGTTTATGCAGCTTCCCCAGCGGTCGTTTCCCTGCCTCTGGGGACAAGGCTGTCTCTCTTCCTCCTGGTACGAGGAGGGTGCCTCACCCCTGGGAGGCTTATTTCCTGCTTTAGGGGATGGAGGAGGGTCACAGTGTCCTTCTTGGACCTGCTGTTTCTCAAGTAACTTTGTTTAAAAATAATCTATAGCCAAATGACATATTTGGGGATGGCGTTTTCTGCTCCCTTTCAGTATCCTCACAGCTTTTCTTCTCTGCCTTTAGCTCCGAGAGGCTATTCCTCGTCATTAAAAGACTGGCCTGGACTGTTGCCCTAACCCGGACGCCAGCCCGAAGCAGAATCTAATGAAGGGGGCTGGAGACGTGGCAGGGCGGGTTACAGCAGTGCACGAGTCCTGATGGCTCTGGGCACCACCAACTCCCCGCGAGTCGTTCTGAACAGAATTGGGACTCAGCAGTTTTAAGTGTGGAATGTTTTCCAACGTGTGAATGTTTCTGAGTCCTTCAATTCTGAACAGAAACAGAAAATAATGAAAACACCTGGGGAACATTTCACCCTGTTATGAAGCAGGAAGAAATGACAGCTGTTGGTTTGTTAGAATCACTGCACTGGAAGGATGTCAGTTAAACAGAAAGAAACTGTTCACGTTTAATTGGGCATTTTAGGAATCACCTTTCTAAATTTGAAAAGGTTGCATTCTTAGTTTTAGATATGCTTCCTGGAATAGCTACCTTCAAAGTGGATATAATCTTATAAAATAGCCTCAGCATTAATTTTTCACAAGTCAAAAAGCATGCTAGGGGATTACAGCAGAATAATAGATGTGCTGTACATAAAGTAGGACACGCATAAATCATTCACGACTTCCTTGCTCATCGGCTTGTGGCTTTTTGAATCTTGATTGAAAACTGGTGTGGCCATACTGTTAAACAAGTAAATTGGTTATTCTGGGAGCAGACAGCTTTCATTAGGGAGTTAATTAATTTTGGGAGGCCGAGAGCCGGGCGCATTGACCATACGTACGCAGTCCTGTCTCGTCACGGGACTTCATCTCATCAAGTCCTGCTCTGGGCAGGGCACATGGTGCATCTTCTGTTTTCATTTGATCAGCTAGTTCCACACAGTGTGAGTTACTGTGACCATAATTGTACATAAAAGCAAAAAGTGGGGTTAGGCCCCAAGTAGGCAACTGGGCAACTGGTTGAGGGGAAGACAGGTTCCCCAGCAGCCATGACACCAGACCAGTCCTCAGCCGTCCTGCTTCCATCTTCTTTTCGTGCTTCTTACTCACCCATTGCTGTGGTAACCCGGAACACTTTTTGGATCCCAAATGAGATGCTATTACAAAGGTAAATTAATTGCTCTTTTCTTTCTTTTTGATAAATTAAGCAATGGATGGAATGGCGGACACACTTTTTTTGTTCTTAAATTATTTAATTTCTTTCATTTTTACCCTTTGAACTTTCTAACTATCTTAGTCCCCTCCTTTAATACAAATAATTAAGTCTACTAGTTACAGAACACTTAACAGCACTAGTTATGAGACCTACGAGTCTGTAGGAGAGGCACCATTATCTTCATTTCACAGATCAGGAAACTGAGGCTCACGCATGTCACCACGGGTCACTTCTCCAGGCTGCAAGCTCACCAGTGCTGACAGTGGCCTCCAAACTTGTGGGGACAGTGTTAAGGACACCCTGGAGCACCTCCTGAGCTCTTGTGACTTTTTGCACACTGCTCCACTTTTGTGTATGTGTGAGGAAGATTGGCCTTGAGCTAACATCTGTGCCCATCTTCTTCTATTTTGCACGTAGGATGCCGCCACAGTGTGACTTTATGACTGGTGCTAGGTCTGTGCCCAGCATCCAAACCTGCGAACCCCGGGCTGCCAAAGCAGAGCGCGTGAACCCAGCCACCACGCCGTGGTGCCAGCCCCACACTACTCCATTTTCACCTGGGACGGTGACCATCGCCCCACTTTCTCCACCACTAATTGTAAACTTCGTCATGCTGACTGTGGACTGGTGTGGGAAAGAAAGGTCTGGTCAGGAGGAATTTGCCTTGTGCCCCCACCCTCTGGCCAGATGTCATTCTGTTTAAAATTCCTCCTTGAAAGAGCATGACAGTCTGAGGATCACTCCATTCTGAACTTAAGTTTACAGCCTGGTTTTGAAATCCAAATCTGATTGCTCAAGAACTGTATTAGGAAAGCGGTGCCCAGTTAAGGCGGGGTTCTGTGTTTGGAAGAATCTTCATATAAAGAAGGAGATTGATGGCACTTTAAGAACACTGTGACTCCGTTAGGCAGATGACTGCTACTTGGGGTTGGGAGCATGGATGCATCTGCTCACCCAACCCCAGGACCAAACACAGGTGTCCGTGTGACCCAGACCACAGCCCTGACCGTGGTGAACCCAAACCATTCCACAGGGCTTTGGGAAATTTGCATGGATGCTGCTGGAATTCAATCTCAATAAGGATATTTGGAGCAGAAAAGCCCAGCCTTCAATGGTTTTATAGATTTCACGTGACCTCCACAAAAGCATCTCCTATTTCCTGTTTGACAGGCAGTTTCTCCAGCTCAACTTCATAGCCACCATATCAAAACATTTGGGAATTTGAAAATTAAATACGTTATCAATTGTAGGAGTGGGAAAGACCACATGTGATACTAATTTTACAGAAACCCACGGCAAGAGAATGGTTTAACCGTACCGTTAACGAATGCCCTCACAGACCATGGAGAGACCTCTCTGTCTTTCCTCCTGCTGGCATTTTCTCCCCATTGGGTCGCTCCTCTGTCTTCCCTGCTGAACCGAGGGGGGCTTGTTCCATGGAGCTTCCGATCACTGCTAGGTTGTGTGGGTCTTGCCCTACTCTAAATCCTATTGCGGAGTCCTTCATTTATTCAACCAATATTTATTGAGCGTTTTTCATGTGCCAAACCCTGCTTTCACCTCTGGAAGTCCAAAATCAAAAGCTCTCTTTGGTTCTATTGGAGGAAGACAATAGGTGCATACTATTTCAAGCACTGATAAGTTCTAGAGAAAAATAAAACAGAGCAAATAGAGTGATATGGAGACCTGGCTGACATGACCGGGCTGGGAGGAGGCTCAGTTTTCCACATGCCCAGCACACGCACAACACACGCTAAAGACTCAATAAATATTCATTGCATTAAATATTCCAAAAGTGTTTGTTGACCGGATGCTCAGTGTCTTATGTGCCTAACCTTCCCTGACTCATCTGCTTTGCATGTTCCTGATGAAAAAAGACTGGTTCTAACATTTATTTTTAAATTCCTGTAAACACTACATAGAGCTAAGCTTAGAAGAGAATAGGGCCAGCCCTGTGGCTGAGTGGTTAGGTTCGTGCGCTCCACTTCGGCGGCCCAGAGTTTCGACGATTCAGATCCTGGGCATGGACATAGCACCACTCATCAGGCCATGTTGAGGTGGTGTCCCACATGCCACAACTAGAAGGACCCACCACTAAAATATACAACTATGTACTGGGGGGATTTGGGGAGAAAAAGCAAAAAACCTAAAAAATAAGAGAACAATGAGTATTGCTGGTTGGTAAAACCAAATCTGGTCATGGGGTTCTCATAGGAAGTGTGAACATACATGATAATAGGGCAGCTACATTCACACAGTAAGTGTGGGTCATGCAGCACCAAAGACAGTGTATTTCACTTTCATGCAGAAGTTTCCAGGACATGTAACTAAATAGCCACATGAAAGTGGATTCCTAGGCATGTATGTAATTTCAGAAATGCAAATCTACCTTTTGATTTACCCTCAGATGACAGGACTCTGAACTTTCCAGGCTTCAGTTGCACTAACTTGGTGTGTATCAAATATTTTTATATAGGATCCCATGTAAGAAAACTTGTCTTCAAAGGCTCTATTCGTTTATGCTTGTCATTATGTTGAAAACTGAAAAATGCTTTCCATAGGAAATATGTATTATATATCCATTTCCTGTGTTTAACTCTATTAATTCTGGTCTGCATTTTCTCAAAGTGGTATTGCCTACACATAATGCTGCCTTGTGGAGTTTAAAAGAGACACATTCACAGAACGAAAACTTTCACTGTGTTCTTTTTCCAGAAGGTAGCCCAGTGTCCACTTGGTCTTTTTCCAGAAACTGTCCCAGTGTGGATTTTTTGAAAGAGAAGATCTATAAAAACTTCATTAAAGGGAAGAGTTTGAACACAAACCATGAAGTTAAAAACAAAAAACAAATCAATGGCTTGGATTGAGCAAGTAATAAACGGTTTTCAGGATGAGGAAGAAAGAGAGAGAGAATGATTATTACAATAGCAGGAATGAAAAAAGAAAGGAAATTATGAGTTGAGATCAACTAGAATGTTTTTTGAGCGTGTGCCTTGTGGTCCCTGTAATGGGGAGTTGAGAAGAACAGAAACACGGAGTTCCTCTGTCATCAGGAAGATGATAAATCTGTTGGGAGAACAGACTTGCATGCGGTCCCGGCTCACCCAGAGCTAGGGTCTGGGTGCCATGAGTTTTCAGCCTCACTCTCAGCTGATAAACTTGTTTCTTGTTGCTCAGAAAAAAATACAAGGCGTCACAAAGAACTCGCTCTGCTTCCTGTCCTGCTTCTCATGTCTATAAACGTGTCTGGATTTGTGTATCTCCTTTCCTTCTTTCCCTGAGTTCCAGAGAAAAGACCACCCTCCTAACCAAGGGACACCCTGTGGCCTGGAGCCCTCGTCCTTCCACTTTTCAGGAACCTGCTCCATCAGTTACCCCCTCCCCCTAGAATCTGCATCATCCCTCTTCACTGGTATTTTCTCTCAGCGCACAAACATATGCTCCTATCACAAAACAAAATAGATCAATGATAACGTTAACAGCAAAGCTTCTCCCTTGACCCTGTGTCCATTGATATCAATGTTGGGGACATATTAGAATCCCCTGGGATCTCTGAACAAAATGCTGACAGCTGGGGTCCGACTCAGGTCCAGGGAACCAAAATCTCTGTGTGGTGCTACCCGCCTGTAAAGCTGCTCTGCTGATTTTAAGGCACAGCCAGAGGAGAAAAGTGTCGGCCTACAGAATCCTGTATCTCATTCTCCTCTCCCCTTAGCATCCAATCTTCTGTAACTGTTTATTTCTATTAAATTTCAAAGAATTCACAAATATAACACCTATTGGAGAGTAAAGACATGTTTAGATGATGGAGTTGGCATCAGTTGGTAAAAGATTGGGTGTCCTGGCATGAACAGCTGGTGCTTAAGCCATTGGTGCCATTTATCGAGATAAGAAATACTGGAAGAAAATCAGGTTTGTAGAGAAAAAAATAAATAGGGAAGTTTTATATGTGTTGAGTTCAAAATGCCTAGAAAACATGCATCTGGAAATACAGGCCATTACGAGTATTCAGCTGGATGTACAGGGCTAACGCTCAGGGGAAAATCTGTGCAGAAAAGGTCAGTTTAGGGAGTCGTTAATATACAGTGATAACTGAGATTAGGAGCAGATCACATCCCCCCCGACAGTGAGAAGATGGAGGGAACTTAGGCCACAGGGATGTGAGCTCACGGTTTGTGAGTGTAGCTCGGGGCGACAGACAGAGGAGATAAGCCCAAACCATAATGAGATGTGGCACCGAGGCAGGAGGGATCCAGGAGACAGTGCGGTCACAGAAACCAAGGCAAAGGTGCCCCCAAGGGACAGGAGGTACCACGCACACTTTTTCATCCCCTGGAGGTCATTGCTTGAAGGTCATTGGTGACGTCAGGGAGAGTTGAAAAGCGGGATGTGGGCGAGCGAAGACCTGGCTGTGAGCGCCCGTCCGGGAGTCTGGCTTTGAGAGGAGAGAGATCGCAGCCACAGGGACGAGGGCGCCGGGAGGCCTGGCTGTGAGCGCCCGTCCAGGAGTGTGGCTTTGAGAGGAGAGAGATTGCAGCCACAGGGACGAGGGCGCCGGGAGGCCTGGTGGTGTCCATTTAAGTTTGAAGAGGCTCAGTGTGTTCTAGCACAGACTGGAAAGCGACTGAGAGAGGGAGAGAGGAGACTGAACTGAGGGGCTGGAGCAGCACCGCTGAGGAGCCGGGCTCTCAGAGCAAGAGAAGACGTCGTTCCAACAGAAACAGCCTGAGAGGCTAAGGCGATCGGGTAAAGGACCACAGGACGCAGCATGTACGGTCGTGGACTCCACGGGGCTGTCTCTGATTTGTTACCAGTGATGGGAAGAGAATAGCTTGGAAACAATAAACAAGGTTGGGAACAGGCATCGTGGAAAATTGGAGGGAGAATGGAGTGGGAAACTGGAGTCAAAGGACAGCGAGATTGTGGGACCATCCCTGGGAAACGAGAGGGAGATGAGGACGGACTGGCTAGCAGCCTCTGACTCAGTGCAGCTCTGAGAGCCTCAGCTGGGCTGACGGGGAGCCAGAGAGCAAGGCCCGTCCGGAGACAGAGCTGCAGGTGGGCAGGACGGGCAGGCCCCAGTGCCCTGGGCTCAGCCCTCGGCTGCAGCCGTGAGCGGACGGTGACCTCAGCATGGAGCTGTGCTGGAGCCTGACGGTGTGGCAGCTCCAGACCATGAGCAGCAGATTTTCTCCCGAAGGGAGGCAGGGGCACAGCCCTGGGTGAAGGCCCTGCTTCTGGCTCCTGCTGGTCCTCTTCTGTGCTCCCGCTGACTGTCATCCGCTGTCTGTTGTGGAGAAACAATACAGTTGAGGGGCCGGCCCCGTGGCCGGGTGGTTAAGTTCCCGCGCTCCGCTTCAGCGGCCCAGGGTCTCGCTGGTTCAGATCCTGGGTGTGGACATGGCACCGCTCATCAGGCCACGCTGAGGCGGCGTCCCACACAGCAGAACCAGAGGCTCTCACAACCAGAATCTACAACTATGTACTGGGGGGCTTTGGGGAGAAAAAGCACAAAGAAAAAAAGAAACAAACGAAAAAAAGATTGGCAAGAGTTGGTAGCTCAGGTGCCAATCTTTAAAAAAAAATGTAAAAAACAATACAGTTGAGTTACGTGCCGCTTCCTGGGTTTTGCGTAGATTCTTCTCCTGTCTCCCTGAGATAAATCTTGTCACCTCAGTCAGGCTTGTGTGTGTTCCTGAACTCCTAGCACATCGCAGGTGATTTTCCGATGGCTGATCTGTTCATCGTGTACGGATTTCAAAAATTCAGCCTTATTTTGGAAACACTTTATTGTTGCACCACTGCCGACGTCCACCTCCCAAGTTTGTTAACATTGGTATATTTTACGCTCCCTGGTTTATCCTATGCAAGCTAAAATAATTACTAAATCTTACGTACTGTAATTGATAGTCACATTTAAAGTCAAGCTTCCTGAAAGAGTGGTCCTCTGCACCCGCAGCTCATCTGCCGACCCGGAAGACGCCCCCATCTCTCACGTCCCGGCAGACCAGGCCTCCCTCAGCTGCCACCGTAGTTGCTGTTACTTCCTTCACCCTCGCCATAGTCCCCCCCCCATCATCCTGAAGTTGTCCATGTGTCTGTCCCCCACACATGATGCTGGTTGGATGCAGGGCTGTGTCTTCTGGTCGGCCCGTCCCAGGGCTGGGCGGTCAAGCGTCTGATGATATTCATGTTTGAATGAGCGCACGAAGGAGTTCCAAGGGTTGAGCCTTGAAAATCAAGACTTTTTTTTTAAAAGTTAGTACGTCCTCACCTAAGTTATTCTCAAATAGTCGCCTGAAGAGATACAGGAGGGGAAAATAGGGAGGAGTGGAAAGTGCTGCGGGCTGTGGAGGAAGGTTTTCCTCTATTTGCTAAAGTGCACAGATTTCATTCTGTCACAGGCAACTTCAGAAGTTTATCTCCAACCTCCTGTAACAGCCTCAATTGTATCAAGAATTCCCCGCATAATTAGGGCACGAGGGAGTCAAAACGTGGTTATGTGAAGGGTTTCACATGCTGCGTTGTGTTTATAGGGATTTTGGCCTGAAAGCCTTAAAAAACACCTGTATTCCTACAGTGCTGGACAGGCGCCGGACGGTTTGCACGCCCTGATTTTATCTGGTGTTCGGAGCATCTCAGTGAGGCGGTCAGGACAAAAGTGATCGTGTTTTTACAGAGAACACGGGCTCCGAGAGGCGGGGAGGCTCGCCTGAGGCTGGCAGTCCTGGAGCTGCAGCCGAAGACAGGACTTCTGGCTGCTGAGCTTGTGTCCTTTCTCTCCCTCCTCGCGGCCTCCTGGTGGTTTCCGTCTGCAGGGCACAGAGGGCTGCAGGCTGTCAGTCCGTCCCCAGCTCAGTCTGCGTTCCTACAGTGCTTCTCGTGGCCCCAAGCTCGCCCGCCCCTGTCAAGACCGTGGGTGCTGTGGGAGCTCCCTCCCTTCACAAGTGCTTTTCCTCCACAGCTTTCCCAGTCGCCCGGGTTGAAGCTCCAGACGCCAGCAAACCCGTTTGCTGACCCCACATAATTACCGTTGCTCTTGGGTTTGTGTCGCAACGTCAGTCCTGCGTTTGGTGGTTTTACGGTTCCATCTCCCTGGATGTAAAACAGCCATCACAACAATTTAAAAAAAGGGGGACCTTAAATTCTTTAATTCCACACAGAGGACTAGAATACTCATCGTGTCATTCACAGAAGGGTTTTCTAAGCCCGTGTTTCTCTATAGCAGGCTACATTCACGGTGCTTTAAAAAGCACTTAGAATTTGAGATTTTAGGCTGAGCATGCGCTCTTGAATTTGCCATAGGCCCCAAAATAAGTCATTTATTTTGCATTTCTGTCCCCAGAAGAAATCTGAGTTTGCAACCTTGCCTGTGTTAATTTACCTCACTGGGTAAAATTTACCTCACTTGGTAATGTTTACCAAGCACTGTTTTTGACGTCCTACAAGCATGAGCTCATTTAACCCTCACGACAACCCCCCAGGGGTAGCTAACTCCTAGTGGTGCCGTCTCATCATCCCCACTTTACAGACGAGAAAATGGAGGCAGCGAGAGTTAAGTAACTCCCCCGGTCATGGTCTCGAAGTGGCAGAGCTGGATGCAGAGCAGGCAGTGTGGACCTGTGCTCGGGTGCCGGAGACAATGCCAGCTTGTGTGTGATTCATAAAGGAGACAGAAAACACGTCACCAGTCAGTAGGCCTCAGGGGAGGTCAGGACGTAGCTCTCACTGACAAGAGAGCTAGGGGGCCCTCGGGTAGTTGAACCGAGAATGGCGCGTTTGCACACCCAACGCCGAGCGCCTCTTTGCACGTCGAAAACTCTGAGGCCTGATGAGGATGTCACCTCAGTCAACAAGACGAGAGGAGCACATGGCACATGGTGGCCCACTGAGCCTTCTGGACAAGGCGCGCCTCCCTGGGCCTCCCTGCTTTTGTGGGACGTGGAGTGCTAGATGGTATCGGCCGGAGCAGCTGGCTTTGCTCTGCGTTTCCTCCTCCGCCAGCCCTTGAGCTTGCCCCATGTCACAGGGGTGAATGCGAGTCCCACGAAACCCTTGGCAGTCGAGCTGGGAACTGTGTGTGGTCCCGGGAAGGGAAGGGAGGGTGAGCAATCCTTACCCAATACATGGCTTCGAAATAACTGTGTCATTTCTGGCCTGTGTGCAATTTTAGGATGGAGAAGAGGAGAAATGATTCAGGTGTTTCTAAGTTTTAAGAGTTAATAGAACACTACTCTAGGTCTAATAATAATAATGATATTTTGGCTACCGGGCTCTCAGAGATTTGTTGTTGAATCAGTCTGATTGAGTTTATCCCACTTTCTGAAATACAGAAAGTGAGGGGTAGAAACACTCCCAGACTTATGTGTCTATGCTCCTCTCTTTCCCACTTGTTGACTGTAGTAAGCTTCTTCATAAACACAGTGCCCAGTATCTTTCATTTTTGTTAGAGCATTGCTGGCTGCCTGGTCCTGTTGCAAGCCTGGGACCCTAGAGCTGCCGGGGCCAAGTTAGAAGCAGTGAAACCAGACACAGTGGGGAGGGCCAACTGGTCCTGGGGTGCACACGGCAGGACCTCAGAGCCCCGTGCAAGAGGCAAACAGCTGTTTGGGGTTAAGGCAAGGTCACACGTCAGAGAGCAAGGCTGAGAGAAGGTGGGTGGGAGGCCCGAATCTGTGGGCAAATCTAGGAAAGGGGATGTGGTCAGGCAAGGGCCAGGATGGGTTGCTTAATACTTAGAAGTCTGGATTCCTATTCTCCTTCTTATTCATTGTGTGACCTTGTGCACGTTTTTAACCAGAACGTGCCATGGCTGGGTACTGGATTCCGTGATGGGATTCCTTAGGTGTGAATCCTGTTTCTCCACCACGACGATGTGACCTGAGGAGAGCATTTAATCCTTGGGTGTTTCGGCTCTGAGGCTGGGACCACCGCAGGACCTTCTGCATGAGGTGGATGTGAGGAATGAGTGAGTTAATATATGAACATCCCTTAGCACAATAACTGCAGAGAGTAGGCACAAATAATTGTCACTATCGTTATTAATAATCTTTCTTGTGTTCCTGTTCCTCCTCCATAAAATGAAAGTCATAACAGCCCCCTCAGAGGGCTGCTGTAAGGAACTAATGGGATGAAGTGCGGAGGCGTCTGGCTCCTGAGCGGTAGTCGTAATTATCTTCAGGCCCGTGGAGTAGACGCTTACGAAGGTTATATCCGCTGAGGACAGAACCTCTTTTGAAAGCCCCTGGGTCCTACTCATAAATCGTGAATAGAATGGTGTGCTCCAAGCCGAGCGTCTGACCACAGCTCCTTTCCTGCCTGTCTCATTATGTGGAGCATAATATCAGAAAATTGAAGAAGATGAGGTGGAAAGAAATTTAAAGTCCTGCATTCAATCTGTGCTCTGTACGAACAAGGGCACAGAAGCCCAGAAAGATAAGATATCCCACAGTGTCACACAGCCAGTCTGTTACAGAGCTGGTTTGTGAGTTCAGTTAGCTGGGCTCCCAGCTCCTGTCCACTCCACCCCGCCACACAGTGCAGCCCCCCCGAGTCCTCGCCGTCCACCTGGGCCTCCTCTGGGCTGACTTATGTCGTGAAGGGCGTAGCCTGACTTCAGGACAGAGGCAGCCTCTTCCGGGTAGCTGCCAATTTGTGCTTGATGAGTGCTGAGTCCTCCTGATACTGTATAAAAAGTATGAAAAGAAATAATCGAGTGTTAACAGGGAAACATTATGCCAGCGATGCGGAAACCAGGTTCTGGCCACGCAGCTAAGCCACTTTTACCATAACTTTGACGCAAGTTTTCTCTTACATATTTCTTCTTTCCGTAACCGATAACGTCTTACTCATTCTCATATCCTTCACATATCACATACAGCACACTGAGTTCACACTGGTTAATTTAACTTAATATTTGCTGAAAGAGTGATTTGAATAACGGATGTGTCTCAAGTCTGGCAGCTCATCTTGACGCCTGATTCAACTCCTTGCGTTTTCTGGTTCTCGTTGTCGCTAAGTAGCTTTGGATACTGAGCTGAGAAACTTTTAGAGTGTCCACACGCCCTCACCCTCTCCCCTTCACACCCACCGCACCCGCATGTCAGCCTTCCGTCCAGAGCTTTGTGCCTTTCTTCAGAGGACTTGGTACCACAATGAACTTTCAAGCCTAAACACGGGTAGCATTCCCAGAACAACGATACTAAGAACTGATGACTAGGCACAAAATATTTGAAAAATAATGAAGAGAAAGTGAAAAATAGAACTGAAAAAAATGAAAATGCTAATGTACTCAAACATTTAATTCTCCCAAATGGCTTCTTCTTTCTTCTCTATTCTTCACAGAATAATAAAAGGGTATTTCATGAAATCTAAGACATGCTTCTTTTTTTAACATTTCAACATCTCTGACACCAGGATGCATCTCCAGATTGATGGCATCTTGCACTTATAATAGGCGGGTTTTCTAGTGGAGCCGTACAGAAAATAGCAGGCCATTTTATAAGGACGGTGCCTTCAACATGGTGAAATGCAGCAATGACGACGTTAGCGAGTATTGTGTGCTGGTGTCGTCTGAGTACTTTATACACAGTCACTTCTCTGATCTTCACAAATGCCCTTGGCTGCTTCTTTTATTCCTGCTCATTTCAGGCTAGAGAAACAAGGCGGATTTGCGGGAAGCAGGCTGCCCAGGGCTCCACATCCCGTGTGTGACAGCGTAGGGGTGTGAACCTGGAAGGAATCAGGGCTGGGACTCTCTTCCTAGTAGTTTTTCTGCCTTTTCCATGTTGACTTGGATGCTCTTCTTGTTTCATCTCTGGGTTCGTCTTTTAGAATGCTTTCCCATCTTCCATAACATCACTACACTCTCCATTTCCATTCTCACTGTTACTCGTGTTGTGTGTCTGGGTATTTTACCAGAGGGTCACTAGGTTCAGGATAAACACACTAGTTAAAGGCACCATCTCCGGAACCCGGAACTACCTGGTTCAATAAGGCTTTTCCACTCACCAGCCCCCTCCCTTGGGCACGTTACCTAACTTCAGTTTCCTCGTTAAAAAAAATAAGTATTTAATGTTTTTAACAAGCCCACCCTACAAGGTGGTTATGCGAAATAACTTATGTGCACAGTATTCGGAACGAGGCCCGAGTGTGATGGACGCCAGCAGATGTGGGCTGCTCTTCGTGAACTCACATTTCATGGGATTGAGGTAAAAGGGAAGGGAACAAAGAAAAAATGTTAGGAAGAAACAGTCAGAAAAGCTGGCAACTTGTTTACTTACTCACGTTTTCAACCAAATACACATTGAGGATGTATTTTCTCCAAAGCAACCTTGGGACAGCATCTTCCTGCGTACGGCGAATGGTCAGCAGGAGGAAGACACCTTGCAAAGTGCCCTTGCATCCTGGACAGGGTCTGGCAGTGAGTGGAGGGAGGAAGGGAGGGAGAGGTACAGCAATTCTTATTCCCAGGTGGACTGGGGGCCCAGGCAGAGCTCTGAGCACTCAGAAGGGTGGAAGGACCCCCAGCCAGGTGGGTTGGAAGACCCTCCTTCACGTGTTTGAGGGCCAACTCTCCATCCTGGACACAGAGATGAAACACCAGCCCTGCTCCAGGAATGAGCTCAGTTGGGACTTGGTGGTGGAGGCTGGTCTGTGGCATCACTGATGTGTCAGGTGGTCATTTAGTCGACAGAGTTGATTCATCTCATTAATGCGGCGAGCGGGCCCTGAATTGCTGCTGTGGTGCTCTTTCTGGAAATGGACACAAAATGACTCTTTCCCCGTAGAGAAATGTATTACTGTATTTAAATATTTGAATTAATTTCAAATTTATGAGAACAAAAAACTCGAATGAGTATTTTGGTAAAGACTTAAATAAAACAATTGCATTTATAGTTTAGGCGATTGGATATTTTCTGTTTGTCATTTCCCTGCTGGATGATTGCGCTTAAAAGAACAGACCTTAATGGCAGCTGAGAAGGTCACGTGCTCGTGTCACCAGGACAGCAAATTCATCCTCAGAGAGCCTGGTTTCAATTGATTTAAAAAAATGACTAAAAAGGCATTTATTGAATACATATTAGAGGACCAGATGGAACAATTATCTTCCCAAGTCACCTGACCATGAATAATTATTCTTTTGTCAACTGTATATTTATGTAGATAGATAGATTGACTAATTTTTTTCATAAAAAAGTCAAAAAAGCATGTAAAATTTGAACAGGTAAACAAAACCCCTTTCGTTTTCCTTATTTCTTCCACCAGATGTCCCTCTTCTCAAACCGGGTGATGTGTTACTGCATGAGTGTCTGTGTTAATGAAAGAAATGGGTAGTTGAGTAAAATCCACAGACAATCCCAAACTGTTATTTTGGCAACTGCAAAATGGCAAACCTCAGCAGCGAGGCCTAAACACCCCTCCAGTCTTGGGCTCTCTCACCCAGCGTTGCTGAGTGGCCGTGGCCAGTTCTCAAGAACCTGCTTCCGCGGGAAAGCTGCTCACATCCTTGGCGGCCAGTCCATCCCGTCGGCTCCACCTGTGGGGAAATTCCTTCCTCCTTGGATCAGAAACTTCCCTCTTGTACCTATCACCCCCCGACTGGAGTTCTGCCTTTGGAAATTATATAAGTCACACCTAATACGTCTCTTCCAAATAATTCAATGGCTGTTAATTTCCCTGTATTCTCTCAAACGTATTCTGTGGACTCTCTTCTCTGGGCTAAATATATTGTGGCCCCAAAGCTCGCTCATGAGTCAGTTCTTTGGAGTAAGAGGCATCTTTTCCTATAAACACAAAATTGTAGATGATGATTAGGGTTGTGAGCTAGATCACATTTTAATTAACGTCTCAAGATGACATAGTCAGAAATTATGTATATTACATAAATATTGGTGAAATACCTCCTTAGTTTTCAATGAAGTTTATTAAATTTATTAACTGTATTTGGTTGAGTGGACCCTACACAGTAATTCCCTAGAAAGCTATTCCAAGATTCAAATCCTAATTCTGAGCATCTATCACATATTCTGCCCCAGCGTTTTGTGTGGCTGTGAGTAATCTGAATTGCAAATGATTATTTTTCATTATTCAAAATCTAAGAGTAACCAAATAGCATTCAAAGTACATTTCCATTCTTAAATTATTACATAATTCTCTAATCTGATCATTACAATTTAATATCCATTAATCCGCTTGAACACAGACGAGCATATAAATATCCAGAGGGAACAGGACTGAGAGAACGAAATTTGGCCACAGAACCAGGTAATTACTGCAAATGGAGATTTCTCAGCCCAGAACAGCTGTCTACACAACACATCATTACGTCCTATTTTTAGCGTTGTGTTTAGGGCTGTGTAGAGTCAGCGTCAGAACTCCATGCTGATTTTAAAGCCGTTCCTACCGATACAAGTGATACGAGTGGGTGGGCTTTCCTTGTAACACGTTGTAATGACCCTTATGACACATTCACTTCTGGGTAGCAACACATTATGATCACACCCACGTGAAATAGTTTCCTCTTCAGAATCTCAGCGAAAAGATGAAAGCGTACACCAAAATCAGCTGACGGCAAATTATTTTCACTGCAAATCATTATGTTTATGCAAATCAAGTACCACAAATTATATGTTACAACTATTTCTAAATTGTTTTTTAAAAAAAATAGAACAAATGCTTCTTAAGATGAAAATCCAGCTAAGTTTCCAGTTCTGCTGAGTCCTTCTGGAGTCTCTAGCCGTCCATCTGCTACTTGAAGCCACAAGAGTTTGAAAATCAAAATCCTCTGTCCCCACGCATTAGGGTTGTGGGAGGATTAACCCTAAAGCCCATTATCGACAAATCCTATCAATTGGCGGTTCATCTTTTGATGAGGCAGGAATAAGGGAGGGCCTCTAAACTTGGTTAAAAAGTGGAAAATGGAGGGGAAGGGTGAGACGTGCCTGGTCGTTCCAGAATTCAGCCTCACCAAACAAACCGAGGGAGGCAGACATCACACCACCACAGCCTGGGACCTCACATCACAGGACGTGAATTCATTGGTCACCTGAAATATCAGTGCCAGTCAGACTGACCATATTATAATCCATGTCAACCTTTAGTGAGGACATGTTGGACCAAATATTTGTGCTTTGAACATAACTTTAATGCATTGATAACACATAATAATGAGCTACCCTTTATTGAGCAGCTGCTCCCAGCCAGGCAGATGCTGAGCACATGACTTGTGCTGCATTTAATCTTCACAGCAGTCCAGTGACACAGACACCATTGTTATACCAATCCTACAGCTGCACACACTGATGGAGCAGGGCCTCTTGCCAAAGTTTTTGCCCTTAACTCCAAAGTTCTCACGTCAGGTGTTTGTTTTCCACATCCTTCAAAGCGGGAAAGTTCATCTTCCACTCACGAGCTTTTTTTGTGGAAGATTAGCCCTGAGCTAACTACTGCCAGTCCTCCTCTTTTTTGCTGAGGAAGCCTGGCCCTGAGCTAACATCTGTGCCCATCTTCCTCTACTTTTCATACGTGGGACACCTACCACAGCATGGCTTGCCAAGCGGTGCCATGTCCGCACCCGGGATCCGAACCAGCGAACCCCGGGCTGCTGAGAAGCAGAACGTGTGAACTTAACTGCTGCACCACTGGGCTAGCCCCCACTCATGAGCTTTTATAACAGGCAAGGCACTTGGTGTGACATGCCTGGACACATCACTAAAGATCCTCGTGCCAAGAGCCCGTAGTCAAAGTGGAGGGTGGGAGAGGACATGAAAAAGTGCAGAAATGCTGTGCTGGGACAGCAGAGGGAATTTTGGTGAGACTACGGAGGGACAGATGCCCATGTGTGCTTTCTTCTTTGCAGCCAAAACAACCATTTCTTAAGATAAACAAGTGAGTCTTAAGTGCCTGCCTGTGCCAGGTGCCTGTGCTCGGGGCTTCATACTGCACTTCCTCCAGCCGCGTCTGGTGAGTTACTGGTCCAGCCCCAAATGCTCACAAGCCACATCTCTATGGTCTTTCTAAGAACTCCAATGGGTTTCCCTGGCAGGTCATCTCATAATCTAGTCTTTGAATGGACCTAACAGCTTTTTTATGGTCTCTAATTGTTGAAATATTTTCTTTGCTCATTTCTTTCCGTTTCACTTTCCAAAACAATATGCCTCAAGCTGATTTGTCTTCTATTTTTTCAGTTAGATTCTGCAAATATTTGGAGATTGCTAACCTATGTCCTTTAGTTGTTTCTTAGTTGGGCTACATGTACTGTATTTCATTACTCATGCAAATCTACTTTCCATTCTTAGACTCTATTTATTTCACTTGTTATTTTTAAGTATTGAAGCTGCGTTTCTTCTCTGTACCAAAGCCCTAGGATCCACGTCAACGCTCTAAGACAACTGGGTCCTAAACGCAGACTCGGGCACTGTGTGGAGGACGGCCTCGTGAGCTTACCCCAGCTCACGGAGGAGCTGGGGCACCAGACAGGCCATCGGGGGCGGTGCCTCCACAGAGCAAGATGCAGGAGTGGGGTGACCTGCTCGCCCCTCCTTCTAGGCTCTCCATTTTCTCCCAGCTTCCTCAGCTACTTTCACGTGGCCGTTGATAGAACTACTGAGCACAAAGCACAGCACTGGATTTCCGGAACTTCTTGGGCATTTTAGCCAAGAAAGACCTAGATTCATGCTGTGGTTGAGGGTCTTCTTAAAGGAAACAATAGGCTTTTTGGGTTGTTGAAGAAGTGTGTGTGGTGTGTGTGTGATGCAGATGATTAATTCAGGGAGAACACGGGAACAGTGCTGGAAGGATCTAAACAAGCATTCTGAGTGTCGAGCTGAAGCCCACGGGTGAACCCTTCTGATGCGGCCTTTCCAGTCCCCTCTCTTAGACGACGTCAGCATCTATTAAGATTCTGACAATGCAACCCTACTATGGCTCAGCATTGTCTCTTCCCTTTTTGGGGGGAAAGATTTATTTTTCAAGCCAAGATAAGTGCTTCCAAATATTTTCTCTAGTTTTCACTTGTTGACTTGGTGTTTGGGGGGATATAAGCTTCTTCCTGCCTCGCCTCTCATACCTTTCAGCTCTCACCGACTGCAGAGCCTTCCTGGAAGAAGGAAGTGAGCATCCAGCAGCCTCTGTGATCTGCTTTCACGACGACGCCTAGTGCAGTGCTCAGCATTTGCTGTTTATGTAAACTGCACTGATCTTTATTTTCTGTAAATTTGTCTACTGGCTACTATTTCCACAGCATCCAGTTGAAATCTATTAGGATTTTTAAGTGATTCATTTTAAAATCAAATTAAAACTATTGTACAAATCAAGTCCAAATATAGTATAAACTTTCTTATGTAAGGTAGTCAAAACTGATAATTGGTAGACCACCCAATTCAATTCAATGGCAGTAGGAAATAAGAAAAATGATACACTTTTTAGTCTTGTTTTATTTCATTTAGCTTTAAATATATAACCTTAGACCATCTTTTGCATATGAATGATTAGAGTGACACATTATTTTTTCTTGTAAAAATTACACTCAAACTTTATCATATCTAATTTCTGCTTTTGATTTCTTTAAAATGGAGTGAGAACCTAAAAGAAACAATATGAATACAGAATCCGTCTAGAATTTTATAATTTTTGTTTTTCTAGTACAATTGTCTAACCTGAACCTAATTCTGTAGGAATTCTTTTTAGCAACATATGTGTCCCAACTCTTTCAGAGCTTTCAACTTAGTTTTCATAGAAATAACAATGAGGGGCTGGCTCCCTGGCCGAGTGGTTAAGTTCGCATGCTCTGCTTCGGTGGCCCAGGGTTTCACAGGTTTGGATCCTGGGCACAGACATGGCATCGCTCATCAGGCCATGCTGAGACAGCGTCCCACATGCCACAACTAAAAGCACCCACAACTAAAATATGCAACTATGTACTGGGGGGCTTTGAGGAGAGGAAGAAGGAAAAAAAAAAAAAGATTGGCAACAGATGTTAGCTCAGGTGCCAATCTTTAAAAAAAAAAAGAAAGATCTGGTTTTTGTGCTCATGTTAGTCATCTTACATAAGAGTTCTTACTTCAATAACAATAATAAATATAGTTAGCATAAACAGGTTTGGAAACATACTCAGCTGACTTTTAGTAAACAGACGAGTTGGTGTGGAATCACACAGACCTACTAGAAGTTAATCCACTGGTCACCAGCTGTCAGCAAGCCTTGAGAGTCACTCTGTCCGTTCCACAGAGCAATCAGGGAGCTCACTGCAGACCGCGTGACCCTGGGGATGGGTTAGAGACCTCCTGTGGTCACATCATGTTCATGTTGCCAGTTCAAACTTTCACGTTCACCTCCACAGAGACCCAGCACACAGTAATCGCTCAATAGACATCAGCCATTCACACGTTTCACGAGAAAGTTAAATATTTTTAAATGTTTTAAGTCCATACAGACTTTCGTAGACCGTCTAGCCTGCAGTCTCCATTTCTGAGTTAAGAGGAACATAATCAACGAGCAGAAAGCCCACCAGGTGGTGGTGAAGCTGCAGGACAGTGAAGGTCCAGGGTGTCCCTTCTATTCATTGATTCAACAGTCGACACACAGCTCCCACGTGCCAGCCGCTGCTCTCAGGGTAACAAAGTCAGTTCTGAAAAGAGACTATTGCCACTTTTTAGTACAAGTATTTCTTTGATTTTTCATTTTGTGGGGGATTTCTTTCAGCTGCTGGAGTAAAATACTTTTTCCAAACTTGACCAGAACAAGTTTCTTAAAATATTTAAGTAGCGTATATATACACAAAATTTTCTAGGATTATCTCTAGTTCTTTAAATATCCTAAGGGAGCAATGGTATTATAAAACAGAAAAACTGGGCAATTTCAAGCAAAATTGTTTTAAATGTCACGCTGTAATAGGTTCTTCAGAAGAAATCCACACCACGTCTCTGGAATCTGTGAATGTCACCTTATTTGGAAAAGGGGTCTTTTCAGATGAGAGTACGTTAAGGATCTTGACTTGAGGAGATAGCTCTGGATGTCCTCATGGGCCCTAAATCCAATGGTGTGTCCGTACAAGAGAAAGACAGGGAGAGATTTGAGACGGATGGAAGAGAAGACGCAGAGAACAAGGCGGCAACGTGGCCACAGAGGCAAAGACGCAGCCGCAAGTCAAGGAATGCCAACAGCCACCAGCAGCCGGAGAAGCAAAGACCAGGTACTCGCCTGGAGCTTTTGGACGGGGAGCAGCCTGTCAACACCTGGAGTCTGACTTCTGGTCTCCAAAGTGTGTGAGAATAAGCTTCTACTGTTTCAAGCCACCAGTTTGGTGGTAACTTGTTACAACAGCCCCAGGAAACTGATGGACGTGCCCTAAATCAATCTAGGAGGCGTCTGCCAGCTGATGCCTGTGCCACGGGCAAGACCCGAGACTAAATAGGTACCTAGGTCCTCGTCAGGCAAGATTCCAAAAGAAGAGTATTGAGCAGTTCAGTGATCAGATTGATCTGACGGTACTCATTATGATCTGTTGTTCTGCTTATAGAAAATCATGGGGAAAAGGTAAAGTATATTCATATAAAAGCAAAATTCATGAGTCATAATGAAAAGTGATAACAGTTGGTTCCAAATACAATATATTTTCATTTCCGTAGAAATTGCTTTATTGGGCTTTTGAAGAGGAAATATGGCTCTAAACTCCTTCAGGGAAAATATTAGCATTGCTATTTGGTTTAAAAAAACTTCTCGTAAAATTAAATTTGAAGATCTGAGACCTGATATTATCTAAAGGAAGTTGGCAATGCTAACAGGCACCACAGGATGTTCACAGAAAGGCTTATCCACAAAGTAAGTTGTTTGCAGGTCCTGTGTGCCCATATGTGTACTCCCATTAATAAAATGAGAATCGGAGTTTGAATTTATAGTGAAAACTAATGCCACAAGGGGGTAAATGAACAAACAAAGGCTATGCTGGCTGATGTCAGAAATCTCTACTAAATTAGGGGAAAGTTGTCTTTACTTTTAACCAGCTTAAATTTGAAACATATTGAATATCTTAAAATATGCTATTGCACAGAATTGGAATTAATGTACACTTTCGGTCCTTAGGTTATTTCCAGTAGGTTTTCCCATGACAAAAGTCTTCCTGCTGTCCTGACCTGAAGCCTCGTATTATGCAATCGTGTGATAGTTTCAGCTGTTTCCTAGGGACGCTGGAACTCAAGTCAGGAGCCCAGCTGTGAGGCTTAAGTTCTGGAGATCCTCGTCATTTGGGGATCACCCAAGTCGGGGCTGAGAGAACTAGCCAAGGAGGGAGGGATACCCAGTTTGTGACGCAAACGGAGGTAAACAAGAAATGTGGGAGACCACGCAGTACCCCACCGGAGGCGGGATTACCACCCCGCATCCATGTGTGTGAAATGAGATCTTCTCATGGAGCGCGTGGAGGCGCTGTGTCCCCGCTGCTGCTGACGCACAAGGCGGCCTGGGGAGGCTGCCCACAGCGGGTTTGTGTTGTGCTGTTTGGTTGGTGCAGTGGAGTCTGATCCCAGCTGCGACGGACCTGGAGTGAAATTTCCACACAACAGCTCTTCTGGGGCAGAGAAGAGGCCCAGTGCAGGAATTCCTCTAGGACCAAGCAAAGAAAGCTTCGTTGCTGAGCGTGCAAAAAACTTGGTTGCAAGGCTCTCTTGTCTCTGAGGTAAGCTGCATTTAAGAAAAAAAAGCTATAAAAACTTAAGACAGAGCGGAAGATAGTCTGACCGCTGATCACAGTGTGAGAGTCTGTGGTGACGTCACAGCATCTCTGGTGAACCCGACCCTGTCCTGTCCTGATGATTTTGGTGGGGGAGACCATTCTGAGCTCCCTTAACCTCCATCTCCTGCTGTGCAGCGAGAAGTGTCAATATGCTCCAGTGGAGACACAGGACAGCTCCTGCCCCTCCCCGTGGGCCCCAGGCCTCCCGAGAGGCGGAGGAATTTGCAGGAAGTGCTTCCTGTGGTTTCCAAAGACGACCCATGTTCACCTCTCCCGTGTGCTTTCATCCCAGTTGTTCAGAGTCACCTAAATCTGTCTTGTGTTGGAAAGAGAAGAGTTGAAGAAGTCCAGCTACAATCAGACTCAAAAATTAGCCTACTTAATTCAGAAGTGGTTGTGGTGGGCAGAATAATGGTCCCCCGTAGATGTCCATGTCCTAACACCTGGGACCTGTGAATGTGTCCCTTACGTGGCACAGGGGAAATACGGTTGCAGATGGAATCAAGGTTGCTAATCAGCTGACCCCGAGGTGCGGAGATTGTCCTGGATTTCTGGCCCAGTGTCATCACAGGGGTCCTTAAAAGTGAAGAGGGAAACGAGAGAGGACGTTAGAGTGACGCGATGGAGAGGGACTGAGCGTGTCACTGCCGGCTCTGAAGATGAAGGAAGGAGCCACAAGACAAGGAAGAAGGAGCCTAGACATAGAACCTCCCCAGCTCCTCCAGAAGGACGTGGTCCTGTAGACACTCTGATTTCAACCCAGTGAGACCCCTGTCGGACTTCCGACCTACAGAACTGTAAGATGAATGTGTATCATTTAGGGCACTAAGTGTGAGGTGATCCGTTACGGCAACAGTAGTAAATTAATACAGTGGCATTCAGGAACAAACACAAAATCAGGATGCAGTGACGCGTGATTACTTAATTCCTGCTTCAGAATCCAGAGCCGTGGTCACACTTGTGGGGCAGCAGCCCGGCCATGAGGAGGCATTCATGTGGCGCCCCAGCCATGAGGAGGGCGTTCACGTGGCGGCCCAGCATAGGCACCTTGGTGTTGAGCTGGCGGTGGTTTGTACCAGCTTCCAAGAAGGGAATTTTAAGCACAGATAAGAGTGCCTATGAGAGAGAAGCCGCACTCTGCATCTGGCTCACGAGTGGGCCGTCGGACAATCACTGAGAGGGTGAGCCCGGAACCGAATCGTCCCAGGCTGTGTGTGTGTCCCAGGCTGCTCATCTACAGTAGTTTATTGCACCTGCTACCTATGTCTATGGGGATTCTTCTACTGTTAAAAGAAAGGGGTTTGCAGACCATACGGACGATGTCTCATGGCTTGTTTTGTCCTCCTAACTGGATTCCCCAAACCAATGTGGGTACAATTACCCTGGGTTACTTTTTTATCAAGTTTTATTTACTTTTTTTATTGAGGTAACACTGGTTTATAACATTATATAAATTTCAGGTGTACATCATTATATTTCAATTTCTGTGTAGACTACACCGTGTTCACCACCCGAGGACTAATTACCATCTGTCACCGTACACACTGGGTCATAACAGTCATTCTAAAATAGCATGGCTAACTTCCCAGAGGAAGTGTATGTTGCAGTTGCGTATTTCCAGGACTTTTTCCCCGTAATCTTAAGTGATTTAAGTCATCTGACTCTTGGTAACCATGTTCAAATTATCAACGACGTAGTGGACGCCTTTGAGACACGTATGTCCAGGTGTACACACACCTGTGCACACGCAGAATAAAGAGGAATAAGAAAGACTCATTGAGCTGGGTTATTAGTTCAGCGGCTTAACCCTTTCCTACGAAAATCTGACCTGGTAGGCAGACCTGGTGGGCAGGATAGTTCTGACCCAGGAGTTCATCAGGGACCCAGTTGTGTCTTTGTCGTTGTTCAACCCTACTTTAGTGGATGACTCTTGTCCACGTGGCTCAGCGTCACAACTCCCAGGTTCTAGGCTGTAGGTGGGGAGAGAAGGGGGCAGACAGCCTCTGTTGTAGGGTGTGAAGAAAGCTGCGCATGTTACCTCTCCTGACATCTCAGGAGACAGACTTGCGTTAACACGGCCATCCCAAGCCACAAGCTCCAGGGCTGGGGGTGCAATCTGCAGACGGGTGGCTCAGCTAAAATTTAGAGGATTCTGTTAGGAAAAAACGGAGAGACCAGATACTGGGGGAATAATTAGCAATATCTGTGTAGAGGCTAGAACAAGCCCTACCAGTCAAAGCAGACTGATCCCAGGGCTCCGTGTGCGTCCTCGCTTCACTCCCGCTGCAGTTGCCTGATTTGGGTCCGTCTCTGGCTGCCGTTCGCTACCTTCTGGATCCAGGTTTGCCCACTGTGGCTTCACCTGCCTTTGCTGCCGGTTCACGGTTTTCGTTTTCACTGTGTTCCTGACATGTCACTCTGGTTTCTGGTTGTCTGTCCTTGCTCTGTCCCACAGTTAAGTGGTCACCTTCCTAACCAACCAAAAACCTGGAATCCCAAGTACCTCTGGTTCTTCTCTTCCACCCCAACCGATGACTGTGACACCAGTCTTCCTCGCGCTGACTGCGTCTGAGAGCTTTGTCCTTCAACAAAAAGCATTAAGGAGGAATGACATAAGCAGGCTTCAGGTTTTAGAGTTATTGACCAGTAGACTACATAAAGCTTGTGCTGAATAGTTAGTGGCCTACTTAAGCAAAAGGGATTGCTTTGAGACCAAATCTACACTAGGCAGTCAATACACAGCCTCGTTCACGAAGACACGTCAGTCCCGATACGGGGTCAGCAGAGAAGTGATGAGCCTCCAAGGACGCCACCCTCAGGGGATTACTTATTCTGGATATTGCTAAGAAGATATCTTATCTTCTTACAGAAGATAGAGAGAGAGATACTATCTTTGTTGGCACTTTGAAATTTTTGTTTGTTTTGTAAAGGAATGCTGAGAAAATGAGGTCCAGACTCCAGGATCAAAGAAGACACATTTCCAGGTCAATAGCTCTCTCTGTAATAATCGGGAAAAGAAAGAGGCACATTGAACTTGTGGTGGGAAATCGTAATATTCCACCAAACTGAGGGATATTTATCTCCCGTCAGAGTGACTGATGAGTGCTCACAAAGGCAGCCAGTGGCCTCAGCAGCAAAAACACAAGCAGTGGAAGCACGCTTAGCGACGGTACAGCCCAGCGTCTCATTTTACCGAGCGAGTGCCGCACCCAAGGAAGGGGGGTTTCTGCTGGGAGAGGGAGCTGGTCCAGGGACGGTGTTCATGCAGGGCGCAGTGTCCTGGATTTCTACGCTCACAGCCACATCCCCTTTTATCTCTTCTACCTTTTCTGTTTGTTTTTGTTTTTGTTTACACACAATGTTGCTTCATTTTGGAAAATGTTCAAGGAAATAAATCAGTGGCATGGTCTGGTCTCTTGGTGGATGAGCTCTACTGACCCCACACACCAGGTGAGCATTGGCCAAGTCAGGGGAGCAGAAACATGCGCACGTACACAAAAGCAGAAAGAGAACGAAACCCCTTCTCTGCCTTGCAGGAGTTCACATTCAG
This sequence comes from Equus asinus, assembly GCF_041296235.1. Classification (NCBI taxonomy): domain Eukaryota; kingdom Metazoa; phylum Chordata; class Mammalia; order Perissodactyla; family Equidae; genus Equus; species Equus asinus. The sequence continues at coordinate 69,614,793 of NC_091811.1, read as the reverse complement.
AAGCCTGTTAATAGGGCAAAACTCAGTTGAACACCGGAATGTGTTTTCAAGGTCATGAAAGAAATGAATTCCAAGTCCGTTTTATAAACCTAAAACAATATAGCATCACTGCCTTTTCTTCTAGCATTTATCAAAGTTGCATATGAGTTTTTAGAAGGTGATTGGGCCTAATTCTTGAGAATTTACTTTCTCTGAATTAGAGGGGCCTGAGAACAGTAGGATTTCCTGATTGGGTGAAGAGCAGCGGGAAGCTGATGTTCAGCCCGTCGGGGTCACCACAGCAGACATGCTGGCCTTCAGGGGCCCCCTGGGCCACAGCTCTCGGCTCCTGCTCTCTGTCTCCAGACCCACAGTGGACAGAACTCTGCTCTCGGGCTTATTACCCGGCATCTCTTCCCGGGAGCCGTCAGCAGGACTCACGGCTGCATCACCCCAGGGTCTGTCGCCAGCTGCCCCAAGGGGGTGTCCTGCTCAGGACAGGCTTGTGTTTGACCTAAGTCAATGCCCTTTTCAATAAGTCATCCCTGCACTAATTGTGGACGGGTTCCTTGACTGTAAATTTAACTTTGAACGTTGACCATCTCCAATTAGAGAGGCCAGAAGAATATTTCCCAGGCCGGAAGGAAAAAGATGAGGATGTCCTGCATCTAGAAAGGCAAATACCACCTCCTGGAATAACTACGTGATTTTCCTCCTTAAAACGTTCTTTTTGAGAGAACTGCTCTTAAGGATTATCTGGGAGTAACGTCCTTCTATTAGTCAACAATTATATACATATATCAGTCAAGCAGTTTCTCCACTAGGTGCCAACGCCAACTAGTGTGAGAAAATGAACACATTTTGCATTTTGCCCTAACCTTGTGATTTTATCAACCTGAAAAGATTGATCAAGGGAGATCCTCATGTATCGAAACTTTCTGTTAGGAGTCCGAGCCATTTGGGATGTGCAGTGCGGCAGCTCAGGACCTGGTCATTCCACCCGGCTGTGCTCTCAGATGTAGAAGCTCGTCACCATAAATGTGGAGCAAAAGCCCACAGCCCTGTAGAAAGTTAAAAATAAAACAAATTTTAAAAGATTGATAAGTAAAATGTAAGTATATTTGTTTTTAGAAATGAGTATCAAAGCTGGTTACCATATTCTAAAGGCTGCTGGGGTGCTATCAGTAACAGCCAGGTGTCTCTGGTGCCCAGTGATATTCTTCGGTTCCCCAAGCCCCATGAGGCTGCTATCTGTGGCAAAAGGCGAGGTTTCTGTCCCCCATGATTTGCCTGTGCAGATTCAAAAGTCAGTAACTGCCTGAGTCTCTGGGAAGCCTGCTCGTGGAGTCAGAGCCACAGTCATTGTCCACCTTTGCCAAGTGTGATAAAATGCCGGGCTGGTGCTTTTTGGAGAAGAATTGCAGGGGAGGGAACTCACAGCCCTGGGAAAGCTTCTTTACTGTTTCAAACGTGCCGCTGCAGCCCTTTTCAGAGCCATTGTCACAACTGGTTCCATCACGGTCTCCCATCGGATTGCCATCTGCACGGTGCGCCTGACGCCTGTCAGCACAGGTATGGGAACCATGGCAGCGTGTGGCACCCAGAGCACTGCTCTCTCCCACGATGGAGGCGGACTGTGGGATCCACGTTTCTGAGGGTACACGTGATGGGATCGTCTCACTGATCCCACAGTCGTCGCCCTCTATGCCCCACCTGACAGGCTGCTCTCCAGCCCCGGTTCCCGGGCTGTCTCTTGTCTCACCATCCACTCCCACGGCCTTTACTCTGACGTCTCCCGAGAAACTGTCTCCAGCCCTGGGGCTGCCACACAATCACGTCACACAGAACTTGTCGAAGGCTGAGCGCGTCCTCCACCTGCCCCACCCACCGGGCTACCCTGCCTGCTCTGCCCCTGCACGTCCAGCCTCAGTGAGCGACGGAGTCATTCCCTACTCACTCTTCCAACCCGGACATCCAGGCGACATCCTGCACACCTCCTTCTCCCTCACTCCCGCTTTGAGCCCCTCACCACGTCCTGCTTCCTGTCCTCCTGTGAGCGCCTGGGTCCGTCTGTCCCCTGCACCCTTGCCAACATGCTCCTCGGGACTGCTGTGGCATCCTCTGGTCCTGTCTCAACCCAGTTTTCTCTTTGACCCACCCTCCTGACCGCTCAAATATAAATATGAGTGTCATTCTGTCACGTCGCTGCTAATGTCCTCAGATGGAATCTCGTCACTACAGGATAAACCCAAGTGGCTTTGCAGCCCCTCTCCCCACTGTTCCCCACTGTGCACTCCACTCAGAGCGTTAAATGGCTTGAATTTCTCCAGACCCACCGCATGCTCTCAGGTTCTCTGTGCCTGGAAGGTCCTTTCTCCATAATATTTTAAAGTTTGATATAACACTTAAGAAGTTTTCACATTAAAAAATCTGAATGTTGAACTCCTCTTGAAGAATCAGATCCTGCGTCATCAAGCAGCCGGCTCTGCAGAGCGAGCCCAACTGTGTCCCATCGCTGTCGAGCCTGCTTGCTCTGCTCACTCACATCCTTGTCTGGTCACTCAACCTGCAGAGGTGCGACCCTTATAGAAGCATCGATCAATGAACCACAGAGCGTCCAGCGTCTGGGACACAGACACCGTGACCAAAATGAACAGCGTGCGTTAGGGAGCAGCAAGTTCCACCCTGTTGTTCTCTCCCACATGTTGGGGGGAACAAATCTGGTAAATAAGGTGATATCTGTGTAGGTCGTGGAGGAGACACTCAAGCTGGGAAAGAAAGGTTTCGTTTCAGAATGTGAGCATTATAACTAAACATGCTGGTGAGCAGGAAGAGGCAGCGTCGGGCTCTAACACAATTGGGGCCACTGGAAAATCCTTCGGTGTACGTGGGACAACCTGGTGGAAGGCTTCCTGACCTTAAGAAAGAGATCTGGGAGGAGCACTGGGGACAGTCAGAGACTGTGAGTACTACTTGAGGTGGGAAACGGTTTCCCTTGGCTGCGCACAGGTGAGCCAAAGGCAGGCCTGGGACGACGGCTGGCCCTCCGTCCTCCAGGAGCAGTGCTGCGAATACCAGCCAAACTGAAGATGGTGACACTAGTGCGGGCTGCTCTGCTTTGTAGCATTTGCAACAACAGAGTGTCCGCAGCCATTTGGACCCTGGCTTCCTCGGTCCCCCCATCTCCAGGCCAGTTTGGTTCATAGTGAGGTGGCACCCTTTGGTGAAATGCTTTCAACCCCACTCCCACCCCCAAATTCACTAGTTAAAATGAACAATTAATTAATATCGTCAGCATTTATTGTTCACGCCATGAGGGGACATGAGAGGGCCGCACTTGAGTCAAGTCTGAACCAGAAGAAGCTCATGGCGAACGGCCTCAGGGAGAAGAACATTCTGGACAGGAAAAGAGCGAGTCAAAGCCCTGAGGCAGGAGTGAGCTGGGCGTTCACGGGACAGGAGGCAGCCAACGTGGTGGGAGGCCGTGATGAAAGGGGAGAGGGGTGGCGTCAGGTCCTGCAGAGTCTCGAGGGGCAGGGCAGGGTCTCAGAGGTTGGACCTGAGGAAAGTCACGGGAGGGTTTTTGCAGAGGATTGGCGTGATCTGCAGCAGAGAGCTAATGAACTCAAGATGTTTTGCCATCAGCCACCCCCCCCTCCCCCAGCGTTCTTGCAATCAGTTTATGTTGATGTATCTTCAAAGCAGAAAGCGGGCACGTGAATTGCCAGGGTTAAGTCCATAGGACAGAGTATTTCACGTTGCACTGTCTGGGGAGGCCTAGGCCGAGTGTTCACCCTGCCTCCACTGTGCCTGGTCACGCGTCTTGTCACGGGGAGTAGACAGACTGGGTTCTCGCTCTGTATGACCTGCGGGAGGTGTTTCTTCAGTGTCATAAACAGGGCTCATTAGCACAAGTGGCTCTCAGTGTCACACCACCCCTGTCCCTGGGGTGTGGATCGCAGCCCTTCCCACCCTCTCCTCGCCTTCCCCATTAGCACCGTGCCATTTGCACCCCACGCCTTCTCTCCCACACCCCATTAGCGCTATCCGCCCGGACTACTTGGAGGAAAAGTGTTGCAAATTTCAGCTTTCTTCCCGGCAGTAGCCTAGGAGTTCAACGGGCAGACATCTCCCTCCTCCCTCTTCTCCCCCTTCCCCCTTCTGTCCCCTCTTCCTCCTTGGCTCCTCCTTCCCCAGGACGGGTTCACCCAGGACTTCAGAAGGTCCAGATTAAAAATGTTTAAAATCCACCGTGGTAGAGAAGCATATTTTCTGAGGAAGATTGATCATCAATATACTTAAATCAGGGGATAGGTACTTATAAGAGCTTAACGATATTTCGTAAAGATAGACTTGCAATGTTTTCTATGCTGAAAATAGCCGAGATTAATAAAATGCCACCTGAACGTGTCAGCCATTTGTCTCACGTGGTCGCTTCAGATCCGTCGTCTCTGCCCCGTTTGAGGAGGACATCTGTGTACCTGGCACAGACCAGATGCCATGAGCCAGCAAAGATACTCTCCCTGCCCTCCGGTGACACAGTGCAAGAGAGACTGTGACAAGGCCACCACAGAGGCCTGGGTGTCATGGTAGGACTGGGGACAAAGGGGACTCACTTCCACGGGGCCCTGGGAAGGCTGGGGAGGGGGGATTTGAGAAGAGACAACGTAAGACCATCGCTGACTGCCCTGAGGCAGCCGCACACCTCCTTTCTCATTAGCACTGAACCCGGGGCGTCCACCCACATTTGGGTGGTGGGTGGCTGGTTCTGGCTCTGCAGGATTACCAGTGAGCGTCTGGAATTGGGGGATGTGAGTGGGCACTCAGCCGGGCATCCAGGCTGGGACTCTGTCTCCATCACTTACTCTCCAGGTGAATTTAGACAAGTCACTTAACCTCTCTGTGTGGCTTCCTTGACTGGAACGTGGAGCAATCACATTGCCTGCCTGTAGGGCCATGGTGAGGAGTCCACGTACATGTATGAGTTCTCGGAACAGTCACACAAGCGACGCTGGGGCGGTTCCTTCTCGGGCCTGTCAGAGCGGATGTCAGAGGCGTCGCCAGTCCTCAGGGAGGGTGCTTTCCATCCTGACTCTCACGGGCGGCCCCTCATCTCCACAGCCCAGATTTGCAGCCGAGCCCCTGCTCTCCAGCACCAGGAGGACCGGGAGGGAAGCAGAGGACCTGGCAGCTGACGCCACGGCCACACTGCTGGCTGTGGCTTCTCCCCTGCCAGGCGACGGCCGAGACCCAGCTGCCTGGGGAGCCAGCACTGTGTGCGCAGCACGCTCAGTCTCTTGTGGGAGAACGCTTGCACGTGGATGTTGTGCTCTCCTGAGATGCTCAATACCGTTTTTCTTCATACCCTTCATGGTGGCTTTTAGCGTCATAGTTTCTCAGTGAAGAGGATAAATTTATTGTGTGATCACCCCTTACATTTTTAAACATTTGAGTTGCTCAAAATTATGTATTCCTTCAACTGAAAAACTATTTGTCGAGTGACTAAGGCAGGTACCGTGTGAGACATAAGAGCGACTAGAACACGGTGCCCGCCCTGGGAGCCTCCTGATCAGACAGAGGCGGGATGGTGAGCGCTGGGTTGGCATGAAGCAGGCATGCGATAAGGACCCCAAAGAGGGCACCTGACCAGGGGCTGCTTCCAGGGCGTGTGCTGTCCAGCCCTGGACGCTCCATCTGTGCTCCTGGAGGTGGGGGTCTGCCGCTCACAGGCTGGGGGGAGCCCCGTCCATGCCCAAACCTGGAGCCTCTCGCTCTGCGTGGCCCCACCAACATGGCCCCCGCCTGAAGGAGGCCCCAGGCTGAATGCACAGCCCGATCCTGGTGGACAGCAGGAGCAGCCCCTGGCTGGGGCGCTCCCCTCGGCCCTCCCTCTGGTGCTGGCCTCCTGGTCTCACCTCTCCGGCCAGGACCTGGCCCCTGGACAGGGGGGAGCACCTGGAGGACAGTCTGTGTTCTTGCTGCCTCACCGTGGAGACCATGGGGAGTGAAACAAGGCCTCAAGCTGAGCACAGGGAGGTAGGAGGGAAAGGGGGTGAGTGTAAGTCATAAAAGATGATACTAACAAATAAATGGAGGACACTTTGGGGACACCGAGGAGGGAGCTGGTGACCCTGCCACTGGGTCAGAACGGGTCCAGGGCGGGAGCTGCCGCCATGTTCTCTACTTTCTGTGAGAAAGGATGGTGAGCGAGGCCGGAGGCTTGTGTGAGAACTGATAGAGGTGTTCAGGTTTCCGTCACTGCTTTGCCGTCTGTGGGCCAGTCCTAGAATGTGCTTCAGCGGCTCACTGTCCATCATTTCTGTCATTGTCACAACTGCCTGGTGTCACCTGCAGTCACAGCAACGTCTCTGCTGCTCCTCTCTCCTTCCAGCCCAGCAAAGGTCGTCTCAGACCTCGGGGTCGTCCTACAGCCCCAGCCAGGTCATTTCAGAGAGAAAACAGTCAATTGCATGTGTGCATGTGTGTGGGGGGTGTGTCCTTTGCTGGAGGGAAAGGCAAAGGCAGAGAAAATTAGGGAAAGAAGGTGAGCCCACAGTGCTGTCTTTACTTGATTTTTTAAACTGGCCTCCAGGGGCAGAGGTTACACCCGAAGGTAAAGACATGCCCTCCCAGAGTTGGTCTAAAGAAGGGTCAAGCCCCACAGCCGTGGTGTTATTGGCATCGTGCTCTAATCAGCCAATGAATTAAACGAGAGGACGTTGCAATCAATTGTGGTCACATGAAGTCAGTGGCTTTCTCCGTGGTGGCAATTGTCTGAAGGCCAACAGAGCACTTGAAAGTGCTTTCTATCAGAGACTCTTTATTGGCGATGCTGCCCTGGTATTGACGGAGGCAGTCACTGAACGTCCCTCCTGTGCGTTCACTCAGGTCGGCTCTGGAAGGCAGGGTGGGGGAAGGAGCTGTCCCCATGACTGTGAACGGGGAGAGAGGAGGCCCCGCCGCCCGCGGTGTAACTGCAGGCAGGATCCCGGCAGCCGTGCTGTGTCCTCGGCTGCCTCCCCGCCACGTGTCTGGTACCAGAGACACGAAATTGTGAATAAGCACATAACTGGCTCAGCCTCTGCAGTGCACAGCACGTGCTTTTCATGAGCATTAAATTCATTGTTTTTAATTTGAGAGAAAATTGAACCAGGTTCTGGCATTAATTTCCACTTGTCTTCCTCCTGGCAGCACAAATTGTTTCCATGATGCAGAAGAGCATAATTCTCTTCTTTGTGTGTTTTGCAAACTCCATCCTTTTTCTAGGAAACGTTTGCTGTCTACCACTCACTCGTTGGACTCCAGCTGGTGACTTGAGTCTGTCCAGGTTCTATGTCACGTCTGTGTTCCCTGTCCTCCGGGTCAGGGTCAAGGGTTGCCCTTCGATGGACCCTTTTCTTTGTATTTCCTGCAATGTTGTATACAGTGATGCCCAATAAACGCTTGTGACATAAGTGGAGCTTCCTGGGATGTTAAAGTGGGGGGCAGTGGACAGAAAATTGCCAGGAGGAGACATGAGAGGCAGAGGATTCCTGCTAATCCGGCACAGCAGGATCCTTGCTGAAGGCAGGCCAGCGACTTAGACTCCAGAGGTGGGGTGAGAAGATGGACCAGGTGTGGAGGGTGATCAGGCATTGAGGATGGGGATTGTCTCAGTCTGACTTAGCAGGAGTCTTGCTAAAAGTGGCCTCTGCAGACTGAGGAAGGGCCCACAGCTGGGGCCGGGTGGTAGTGAGAGCTCAGAGGAGCCCGTCTTAAGTTTGGTCAAGGAGAGACTGTCAGGAGTCACCCCTGTGGTTTCTCGTCCTGCTGGGTGCCGCTGTTGCCAAAACAACGGAGCGGAGTGGCGTCCCCTGGTTATTTCTGAGCAGGTCGTCCGTCACGTTTCAGCCGCAGACGTCGAGCATCGTGCTGATGAAGCAGGAACGGCTCACCCTCCCCGAGTCCTGCACGCAGCGGGTGTGTGCCATAGACGCTGTTTCATTTTTCTCGTGTTGTTTCAAGCTATTTTGAATATTCTTCACTCCAAACATAAATATAGCTTTCTATTCTTTTTTTTATGCTTTTTGGTGAGGAAGGTTCTCCCTGAGTTAACATCTGTTGCCGATCTTCCTCTTTTATTTTCTCCTCCCTGAAGCCTCAGTGCATGGTTGTGGGTCATCCTGGTTCCTCCGTGTGGGACGTCACCCCAGCACGGCGTGATGAGCCGAGTGTAGGTCAGCCCAGGATCTGAACTGGCGAAACCCCGGGCCGCTGAAGTGGAGCGCACACTTCACCACTCAGCCACAGGGCCGGCCTCTATTCTTTTTTAATTTTCAGTTTGAGTTGTCATAAAATGGTGCTCTTTGCTCACATTCCTCAAAACTAGATTGTCGTAGTTGGGCGACATCATAGGTGTCGTTTAGACTGAGTACAGAGAATGTCTTTAAATAGTTCCGCAGTGTAGAAAGTGTACACGTTTATATTGTTGGACTATCTGATTCTGATGCCGCTGAACAAAAAGTCTGACGGGAAACCACACATGAGAGGCGATGTGGCCTCCGCCCCCCGCCCTCTGAGGCGCTGTGCTCCCTCCCAGGCTCCGCCCAGCGCCTCCGCCCCCCGCCCTCTGAGGCGCTGTGCTCCCTCCCAGGCTCCGCCCAGCGCCTCCGCCACACGCCCTCCACTGACCTTCACCTTACCGTTCAGACTGCCTGCTGTTCCCGGCTCTCCTCTGGGGATCCCCACGGGGCTGAAGGTCCCCCAGCGAGTAACAGCTTCACGGTCCCCCACGTCCAAGATGCTTCATTCTGTGGTAGCCCTCCCAGGCGACGTGAAATTGTTGAGCAGTTGCAGTTTTCCAGCGACCCCTGAAATTACAGCTCGTTGGCGACACCTGCTCTGGGGGACGCGGACCACAAACACTTTTTGCAAAGTATTGGCCAATCCCTAGGTTTTTCTATTTGTTCTTCGTCCTATTTTGTTCTTCCTTTCCTGTAGAAGACCGAGGTCTCCGAAAGTCAGGTCGACACTTCTCCACTGTGGGTCCCACGCAGTGGTACCCGCTCAATATGTGTTTGTAGAATTAAATCACACGACAAGCTCACAGAAGGCCCGTGTCACCTCTCATTCAAACGTGGAGGAAAGACAGATCAGCTCAAACTGTTCTTTGGTTTGCCATGACTTACTCTGGAGTACAGGTCAGTGAGGGATCAGTGACTGGTTTTTATTAATATCACTATTATTTTCTTTTATTTTTTCTGAAAATATCTTTAACATAAACATCTTAAAATTTGTTTGATGTCTGTTCCTGTTGAGTTGACCGGACGTGGATTCTTGGGAAAGTGTCCACAAGGTGGACTGAAACAGGCCCTCAAGGCAACCTGAGACGATGACCCGACGGTGACTGCCGGCACTCTGAGATGGAAGCAGAGAAACTCCGAGATCTCAAGTCATGTCGGCCTCTCTTCCAGACTATCAATTTCAGTCTTCTGCTGTAACTGTTTATTTACAAGAACTTCAGACTTTCTGAAAAGCACACGGATTTGCTCTCACGCACCTTCACCCGGTTTCCCGTTGTTAAGAGTTTACACTGACTTTGTTGTTCTCCTCCCGTCTCCTTCTCCCTCTTTCTAGATAGATGATGGGTAGGTAGATGGATAGATCAATAGACAGATATAGAGATACATATTTGTGTGTTTGTGTGTGTGGCCTGTCTCACGAATTCATATCTAGTGGGGGGAAAAAGGAAATAAAGACATTAATAAAAAAGATAACTTTCCAGAGCTGTAAACAGTTGAGAGGAAATATACTGAGTGGCACATTGAGTTGTAGCATCTCTGTGTGTGTATGTTTGTGTATCAAATGTGTGCTTGTTGACAAACACGTCTCTCGACACGTACGCACCTCCTGCCTTGGAGGACGTCGTGCTGCGTGAACAACAGCCTGTGTTCTTTGGGTCCACCGCTTGGAACTGGCGTTTCCTTCACTGTCAGTCTAATGAGCATCACTGTTACCAGACAACAGCCTAGGGCGGCATCTGACGGCCCTTTCCTGAGCAGCTCGCCCATCGTGGTTTAGGTTGTAGATGTCAACTTGAAAATGTACGAAATTTTTTGAACCATTTGAGAATATGTACAGACATGTTGACTATGTACTTGCAAATAGCTCAGTACAAGAACATTGTCTTTCTTAATCATAGAGCAATTGTTAAAATCAGGAAAATAACACTGATACAATAGTATTACCTAATATAAAAACCTTATTCATTTATTCATTGCCAAATTGTTCTATGTTTTTTATAGAAAACAAAAAGGAAAATCTTCAGACTAGCCATTTTTTTATTGTTTTCTTTGGAAAACTAGGACAGAAAGTCTACAAATATTTTATGTTTATTTCACTTTTCATATACTTTAAGCTTTTCAAATAAATTTAAACTATTTTAAGAGTAAATACATATGCTAAGTTTTGATACTTTGTAGCCCGTGAACACATTAATATGTACTGCCTGCTGGGCTCATTTTCCTGTGGACCTTAAGGCTTTTCCTGCCACCTCTGTTGAATAGAAGCCCTGCCAGCACTCATTCGTTTGTTCCTCCATCCACTAGGCAGACCAGTAGTACTGAGGATCCAGCACTGCCCTGGATGAAATAAGCTGGTGATACACTGTGGTTATTCACAGCTCCTCATCTGTGAGTATTGCAAAACCCATGGAAACAAATCCAGCAGCCAAGGCTGGTAAAATGCTACAATTATCCATAATCTTTCATTTCAAATCAAATCATCTTCATCAGTTTCATAAAAATCAAACATTATGACTTGGAAGTTGGAAAATAGTGTTTATTAAAAAATATTTTTTAAATGTTACTCATCTTTTCATTTTGGTGTTTCACATAAGAGTTCGAGAAGGGGAACTGCTTCTAATAATGTTTAAAAATAACTTCTCCAGACCTGTGGTTTCCAAATGTTTTTGGTCATACGCCCATAAGTTTAAAAAGTATTGTATTCCTAATGTGCGTATGCTGGCTTATTTATAGAAAAGTATACATTGGGTACCAGTACCTTATGTACGTTATAAAACTTACCCCCTCCAGAAATTGTAAAGAACTACGTGAAATAAATATGAATAAACCTTCTGACGAGTTCTTCCCGGCTGCACTGGCTCACTCGTACCCCCTCGCGGTCCTCGTACTGTGCTCTTCAGAACTTTGAGGCTGAGCTATTTTCTTCCTCATTGCTTGTCCCCGCTGTTGTTTCATGGTGGTGCCACTGCGATAGTGCGTACCCTGTTCAAAGGCCATTGTCCTGTGGACGGCTCCTTCACTTTCGTGTTTGTGCATCACCCACGTAGAGGTCATTGATCTTGGGTTGTGCCCATTTGTTTCACGTTTGTTTGTAAATATTTGTGCACACCGCATGACTGTCACGTCTCTACCTGTCAAACTTTGATAAGAAGCTGCAGGCAGGGTTGTGCCAGAGATAAGGGATGACGATTGAAAGAGGGGACTGAACGGGGAAGTATTCCACAGCAAACCGCGCCCGCCCTCCTGGAGGATGGTTTCACACGCTACGAAGACATGAGTGCCCAGGAAAGGAGCACTTCCTCCTCATCAGCTGTGGCCTCGTGTCCAGTGTGATGTGTGATAAGGAAGGAGGAAGGAACAGCTATGGTCTACGTGTGTGCCTGTCACAACTGTGGAGCAGTTTCAGCCGTAACACCCGGCAGGTAGCTCGATGCTCAGCGTGTGATGGCAGGGCTGGAGTCCTTCGTCTCTCTGTGTCCTCATGTGCCTTTGCAGAAACAGGAGCATGATGTCTGTTGAATTAATGTCAATGGGTTAATGAATGAATGAGATTTTATACCATTTTCCCAGATTCAGTGCAGATAATTTTGGTCAGGAGTAACAGCCTGAGTTGCTTAGCATGTACGAATCCTAGAAGTTCTCTGTTCCCTTTGAAGGCTGTTCTCATGACGCTAACCCACCACCGTGTTCCAGACGCTGTGCCTCCCTCACACCCGTCGTGCTCACCGTAAACTCAGTGTGGCCATCTGACCTCTGACATTTCAGCCACTGTGCGCTTTAGCTGCTGTGTCGTAGTTTTGCTGACGTTTCTTCTGCATTGGGTTCACTGAACTTGCACATGTGGTTATGATTTTTATTAAATTTGGAAATTTTTCATCCATTATTTCTTTAAATGTTTTTCTGAGTGCCTCCTCACCTAGGGACTCCAATTACATGTGTGTTAGGCCACTTGAAGTCGTCCCACAGATAACTGAGTCTCTGTTCATTTCTTCTCTGTGTATCTCATTTGGGATCATTTCCATTGCTGTCTCTAAAGTTTCTCATCTATTCTTCCGCTGGATTTAATCTGTGGTCAATCCCGTCCCCTGTAGCTTTTATCTCTAAAAGTGAGACTTGGGTCTTTTTATATCATCAATAGTTCTCCTTAGGGTGCTCATGCTTTCCCCACCTTATTGATCATATGGGGTAGAGTTGTAGGAACTCTTTCAACGCCATTACCTACTAATTCCATCATCTGCATCATTTCTGGATCTGTTTCTATTTCTTTTTATTTTTCTCTGCAGTATAGGTTGTATTTTCCTGCTTCTTTGAACAGCTGGCAAAATTTTTCATTGGTTTCCAGACACTGGGAATTTTGACTTACTGAGTGCAGAATGTTTTCTAATTCCCTAAATATGTTGAGCTTTGTTAAGTTTCTTGGTTAGATATCCAAGTGGTAAAGTTACTTAGAAACAGTTTCATTCTTTCAAGACTTGCTTTCTAATCTTTGTTGAATCTTTCAAGAATTTGTTTGGTGAGACCAGAGCGATGTTTCGTCCAAGGCAGGGGTCCTCACACTGTCGTCTGCAGGCCAAGTCCAGCCCACTGTCTGCTCTTGTATGTCCTGAGGGTGCCACTCAATCACGGTGAGCCACAAAGACGCAGCTGGGACCTCCTTCTCCATCCCCAGAGCCTGCTGGTGGCTGTGCCTCACTGCTGTTCAGGCCGGGCATGGGTTGCCGCCTCCAAGTTGGAGACCTCGCTGTCGGCACCCACCAAGCATCAAGCACAGAATCCGAGTCTGGGGGTCAGCACATTAGAAAGTCAACTCCCTCCAGCAAGCTGCCGTCTAAGACGGAGAACCCAGCACACAGGCTCCGGTGTCACCGGGCAGAGTGGTGCTGACCGAGGTGGCTACCCGTCTTTGTCAGTTTGGGCTGCTGTAACAAAACACCATCCACTGAGTGGCTCAAACAAGCAAACGTTTATTTCTCCCAGTTCTGGAGGCCGGAAAGTCCAAGATCAGGGTGTGTCAGTTCAGTCCCTGTTCCGGGAGAGAACCCTCGTGCAGACGGCTGCCTTCTCGCTGTATCCCCACACGGCAGAGACAGAGAGCAGATGCTCTGGTCTCAGGGGCAAGGGCCCTAATGGCACCATGGGGGCACCACCCTCACAACCTCACCTAAACCTGATTACTTTCGAAAGGCCCACCTCCTAACAGCATCACACTGGGGGCTAGACCTCCAATATGTGAATGTCGGGGACACAAACACTCAGTCCGTAGCTCTACCCTTCCCCTCCCACACACTAGCCAGACCTCTCCCCCAGGCCCGTGCTTTCATCTCAAGGATGTCTCCAGCAGATGGCAGTTAGGCGTAAAGCAGGCCCACCACGTGGCAGGGCCCATCTCAGTCAAACGCCGAGGGGGGAGAGGAGTTGTCTCTCTTGTTACAAAAGTACCTATGAAATGTGTTTGATTTTGCCTCTTGGCCCATAAAGCCTAAAGTATTTACTGTATGAACTTTGATAGGAAAAGTCTGTGGACCTTGGTCTGGGGCTGACTGTGCCCCACTCCTGAAGCGACACCGTTCTGACGCTCCCTCCAGTGCCCTGTGAGTTGTAAGGTTTTGACGCTCTGGCTGGAGGGCCAGGAACTCTTCCCAGCCCTGTGTGAGCTCGGAGGCTCCTTCTCCCATTCCTTTCTGGTGGCTTTTCCTCTTCCTTAGGAAGTTCCCTCCATCCACGAGCTAACCAGATTCAGCTGAGGGTTCCAGGGGGCCCAACGCTGATCTCCAGGACAATCTCTCTGTGCAGCTCTCTCTCCACGTAGGTCTCTGCTCTCTGTTCTCTACCCTGTGAATTCCAGCCTCCTTGGGCTTCCTGAATTCTGAACTCAGAGACACCTCTGGGCTCCATTCAGGTCCCCCCCCTCCTCCAGGCAGCAAACTTGGGTGGTTGTAGGTTCCCCCCACGTGGTTCCTCCCCTTGGGGTTACCATCCTGCGCTGCCTGTCGTCCAGCGTCTGAAAACTACTGTTTCATGTATGTTGTTTGGTTTTATATTTGTTTCAGGAAAATCAGTCCCTATTCCTCCATGATGCCTTAAAGCGTAATTCCTGACTTCTCAAACTTGAAGAAACATAATATCCATGGGACCTAAAAATTTGATGAATTAAGTTCGAAAGAGATGGGAAATGGATTTTGATAGGGAAATTTCTAACAAGCTTAAGTTCCGTTTTGGCAAGAAAGTAAAATGTCTGCCTTAAGACGAGGAGAGTTCTCAGAAGGTTTCCCTGAGGACATGTGGGTCAGCAGTGGAATGACCTTGTCTTCCAGAAGGCTTTGTCAGGAGGGCGTAGCCTTCCTTTAATTCTAAGATTGTTTTTATACATTGACTATCAATATTTTGGAAGGAAAATAGGTCAGAGATAGGGCATTAGCCAGCGCCGTGAACGGGGTGATGAATTTATGTGCTTGGGCAGAAGGACGGAAAGCTCAGTTTCTGAATGCGTATAATGAGAAGTTAAGGCTTCACATATTACAGCAGAAGAGAAGCTGCCGTAAACAATGGCTCTCCATCCTGATTTTGAGACAATCCGAAGGGCAGCAAATTGTGTCCGAGTGTGCTGAATTCTCCCCAGATTCTAAAGCTAAAATGAATTTGAGACCCAAACATTGATTTTTCAGAAAGAAGAATGTCTAAATAACCAAACAATTAAACTAGGGCTTGATTTTATGGATCCAGAAGGCATCGGGTGCCGTTTTTCTATTGCTGACTCTGTTCAGTGAAGTATTTCATCTGCCCGTGATTTATGAAAATGAAACACATCTGCAGTAATAATGTAAAAACTATTTAGCTCTCGTTTTATCCCTGAGAAGAACACTTTCCTGAAAAATGTGCTTTTCTTGCTAAGATAACATCCTTTTGACAGATAAACACACCAAACTGCCGAGTGCATTGTGACAGATTGCCAAGGGAGAAGAGGCTGATCTTCTTGTCATTAATAGTTCATTGTTATTTCTCAGATGGGGGATGTGGGCCCAGGGGCTGGTCTCCAGCCTTTGTGTAAGTGCCGGGATATTGTTAGAGCCATCTCACGGCAGAGCATACAGCTGTGCCCTGGAGGACGTAATGGAGTGGGCCTGTGGACGTCTCTTCTCCCTTCTCTAAAGCACTTCAGAGAGGCGCTCGCTTCCGCGAATGGTCCACCTGGGAGAGTTGATCAGTGCTGACGTTTCGTGAAGCTCTCGTGCTCTGGAACGATTGGCATCGATGCCTATCTAAAGCTCTATTCTGGGGGTGAGGCGGGTGCCGTGGTAGCGTTCACGCGTTACTGAAATGCTTCTTTGACCTCCTCCACTGCTAGGGTCTCTTGTTTAGAGCAGCATCTTACAGGACTGGGAGTGAAGGCTTCTGACGCCTCTGGGATTTTGTGGTTTCCTAATTGAGGAGAAGAAAGCTGACAAAAATGTCAACTGGGGAGGAGAATAAAGCAGGATTTTAAACTGTCCTTCAAACACAGCAGAGAGACAGAGAGCTCGCTTTGAGAATCCCTACCAGCAGGCAATGTGTCTTCCATGGGTTTTTGACTAAAGTGAGCTGAAAAGCTAAAATGAAGCCATGGCTTAAAAACGGAAAAATCTTGGTGTAAATATTAGTCGATGCTGAATGAAACCATTGAAATTTTGCTTTATTTGCATCAGGCACGGTCTCTACAGGGCCTCGTGACGGATAACGCCCCAGCAGCAGAGCTGGGCCTCCTCCGATGTGCACAGCTGTTTGACCTTGGCGAGTCCTTGAGCTCTCAGCTTTTGTCTGTAGTTTCCTCATTGGCAGAGAGGACATGGTAATGGAACCTGCTGCGTGGGGTGTGGGAACCAGAGCACGGAAAGGGCTCAATAGATGCTGGTATTGTTGTTAATAATCATAAATATCCAGCACAATCTGCATTTGCTTCAGTTGCCTGGTTAATATTCAGTGAAAGTAGCTTGGAGACCAGAACTGCCTGGGTTGACAGGTTAAGATTTCTGCTGTGTTTTGCGCGGAGGCCGACCCCGCCTAACGATGGGTTCAATTGGGAGACTTATTCAACAGCCAGAGCACATGCTTTGGAGCGTTTTGTAGACAGGTTTTTTCCTTCCTAAAATCACAGAAGTATATTAGAAAATGAATATTTTAACTTATTTAATCAACCAGACTATGAATATCATCTCTGTATTCATTTCGCCTTTATAGCTACTTGAAGAATCTCACATTTGGGGACATATTTACTGAACTTCTGACGTAAAATCCAAACAAAACACAGATGAGGATATCACTTGTTGTAGGCACCTGTCAGTTCGTAAGTACATCCCGTGAAATTATTACTTCAAACAGAGCCTGTCCTTGTGGACTTTGCGTCGGTTCAGAACCTGCAGTTGTGTCCTTCAAATGCGAACATCTAACATGGATGCTGAAGATGCCCTTTCTGTCTCTATCAATGTGAGATTTTCTTACAGGGAACCTTCATCTCCCGGTCCTCACTGTCACTGACAAGTCACAGGGACACCCGAGGGCACCCTGACTTTTGTTAATGCTTCACTGCACGTATGCTCACACGCATTACCCTTTAGAAGAATAATCTGTTAGATCCTAGTTAATGCTGGCAAGATATGCTGTGGTGGAATTTCCATAGCACATTGCAACTCGGTTTGATTTTCTTACCTACAAGGTCTTAAAGCTCGTCGGCTCAGAGAGCTTTTGTCTTCTTGTGAAAGATAGACACACAATTATCCTGTTTTGTTAAGGATAAGGAAGTATGCATGGCTCTGAGACTTCCATTATTTAAAGTGCTAGGGACCACGGCATTCTTATTCTAGTTGAGAAACTACTTAAGTTCCAAACACATTTATCAGACAAATGTTTTCACGGTAGGCGTTTTCAGGCAACATTAGTTTTTGGTTTAAATTTCATGTTTATTATATGTGACAGCAGCATCGCTGCATTAATTTAATAGTCAAGGAAATGGTCCTTGAAAGTGTAGACTCGAGTAGCCGTCAGGAAGTCAGATGGTTATCCTTCTTGAAGAGATCAAGGCATACTGACCTTCTACAACTGACTTTTGTGTGTACAAGGCAAGAAAATCAGGAAAAAGGCCGCAGTGAAAGTAATGATATCCACGTTCTTAAAGAGCAAATGTCTTTTCACATCACCACTCAAAGTTAGAAAGTAGCCCAGGCAGTTCCGTCTCTTGACATCTGATAACTGACCTTTACAAAATAAATTCTAGGGACTGTATGTGTTTTGTGTCCTTCCAATCCACCACCACAATTGCTTATTCATCTTAGAGGAAGTTTTTATTGGGACAAAACTCTGAAAATAACCTCAGGGTGGATCTCGAGGGTTTAACAAACACAGTGTAGGCTTACCTGGATGTGTTTACAGGGGAAGAGTCCAAACAAGGAGAGAGAGGTGGTGAAACACGATAACACCACTAAGGAGTCCACCCTGTTTACACGGCAGGTTCCTTATCTGTCCTCCTGTGGTGTCTGACGAAACCAGTCACTGAGAAGGCTGCCCTTCCAAAGTTCATCTAACGAAGGTGGAAATCGGCTCACTAACCTTCTGAGTTCAGCTTTGCCCAGATTAGATAATAGATCAACAATGAAAATGCTAAAACCAAAAAAAGGGTTTCACAGAATATCTTTTTAAAAAGTACACCATTAGGTAATGCTTCTTCAGCTGCGTCTACTTTCTCCCTCTCCCTGTCAGTTGAATTGATCACATTGATAGGTGAAACCACGTTCAATCAATTCAGCATTTATTGAGGGCTGGGCAATAAATACAAAGATGAAGCTATTTGAGACTTTCTGTCAAGGAATTTATATATTGAACCAGAAATTTATAATCCAGTGGTAAAGGCGGGCAAGCAGATGTATCCATTAGGAATGCCTTCAGCAGCAAGAAACAGAAAATTCAGTTAACAGAGGCTCCTGTGATTAAGAATTGTAATTTCTCACGTGTGAGGAGTCTGCAGGCGAGCAGTCCTGGTCAGGTGCAGTAGCTCAGCAATGTCCCTTCCCTTCGCTTTGCCGTCCTTGCATGTGCCTTCTGGCCGAGTGCTTTCCACCTCGTGGTTGCAAGGTAGCTGCCACATCTCTGAGCATCGCGTCAATGTTCACAGCAGAAAGGAGGAGGAGGCAGAGAGCTCTCCTCTGGTGCCTGTCTCCTTTATAAGGAAGCATAAGCTTACCCAGTAAGCGCCCTGTGTACGTGTCAGGACTGCGCCGTGTGACCACAGTGGCCTATAAGGAAGCTGCAGAAATGAGTGCTTAGATTTTCCATCCCTCTGTGGGACACGGCAAGGGAGAGGGAGGGCCTTGAGAGTTGCTGCTGAGTCCATCTCCCAGTAACATCCCCACGTAGACCAACTACGTGAGGCAGGAAGAAATCGGCTCAGGAGAGGAGAGGAGCGATTTCTGCTGTGGGACCAGGCTAGTGCAGATGCAGCACCCAGGACGAGTGAGAGTCAATCGAGGAACTGGGACCACGAGCAATTCAGAGCAGGACAAGCAGAGGAGAGGCACGGCGTGGGGGTGAGAAGCAGTGGTGCGCTGTCTGGATCTGGGGGTCTCAGTGCGCTGGGGCTCGTGGGCTGAGAATTCAGAGCGTTTGGAGACTCACTCACACCGGACTTTCACTGCTCTGCTAAATAGTGTAACTTTCACTGTTTCCCAGAATCCACAGAATCCCAATCAGACTTTGCAGCCCAGCCATCAAGGCTCTGGATTTGACCTGAGCTGCTCTGCCCGTTCGTCCTACGGCTCCACCCCGTGTACGTGCCAACGCCTTGGCTCAGCCTGCTTTACCTACGTGCCCCGAAACAGCACCCTCTTTCTACGTCCATGCAGCGCCTCCCGCGGTGGATCCTACTGAGATACTCCCCCCATTTCTTTCCAAACTGGAGTTTTACCCATGGAGGCTCATCCCATCGAGGGATGGAGGGGGCCCCTCTCTGACCCCTTAGTGCATCCAGTCGCTCTCTTTTAACTATCGTACTAGCATTTTAACTATTCTGGTCGTGTGTTGGGAAGGGTGAGCCGGGACGATGCAGACTCCTGGCCCAGATTCAAGGGCTGGCAGGAACGATGACTCAGACTCCGTTCAAGTGGCTTTCATGCCAGATGACTCCTAATCGACCAGGCCCTCAGGCAGTGCCGGGCACACCCAGGATTGGGAGGCCGGTGAGTGGACGCAGCTCCCGTTTCTCCCCAGGCCCTCGTGAAGTCGTGTCTGTAGCTGGTTGGTCCACTCAGGCCGGTGGGGGTAAGAAATCCCCCAGATCTGAGGAGGCCAGAGCCAGGGGTCCAGTACCTGTGTGACGCTGGCCGGAGGAGAGCCCACATCAGCACGTCGGGCTCTCTGTCGCCGTGGGGAGGGTCGTCCGCTTTGGCACAATTACAGTCCACGTTTTGTTCCTGGCCAGGACCCACACACACTGTCTCACCACGTGTTCTTTCTAACATTGGAGCTATTTATGTGTATCTTTTGGACACTGTAACACGGTGGTTAAGAGCATAGACTCTGGAACCAACCTGCCAGGATTTGAATCTCGACTCCCAACTCACGAGCTCGAGGTCTTGAGCGTCACCTGGGGATGCTTCCTCGTCCACGCAGTGGGAACAACCATGGCGTCCACCCATCTGGCTGTTGTGAGGATGATGTGACATCATCCCAGAGCCTCAGATCAGTCCATGTCCTTGTCAAACGTGGACAATTTTTTGAGGGGGAAGACTATCTCGTTCATGATTTTCCCTCTCATTTCTAAAACATGCTATGTGCACAATAAATATTTGAAAAATGAGTGAATGAATGACTAAATTAAGTGACTTCAGTGTTTTGTGGCTAAGAAATAAAGAATGGCCAACGGACAGCACAGGGTGACAGTAGAAGCTCAGAGTGAATGGGCTTGTCTCCAACGGAAAAGCGTTCGTCTGTTCCAGCTCCGCTGATGGAAACGCACATTTACAACCTCCCTGGAGGGCAATTTGGCAAAATTATCAAAAGTCCTTCAAAAATCATAGATTTTTGACCCAGTAATTCTATTTCTGTAAATTCTAAGAAGGCAATGCAAGAAGTGCACACAGAAAGTTGCAGGGTAGAATGGAGATGGCAGAGCTGTCCGTCGATAAGGGTCAATGCTGTGGGTTCTTCTAAATCCACAGGATGCTAAGACAGACCTATATTTCAACTGAGAAAAGCTATCATAGGTTAAGTGAGAACAAGAGGAAGACATCGTAGAGAGAATAAGCCTATTTCTTTACGAAGTAACTGTAATAAAAGGATGTGTAATATCTTATTAGTGTGAGAAATAAGCCTGGGGAGAGAGAATAAAATCTTAGTTGCTATCTTTTAGTTAAAGTATGAGTGATCTTAACATTTTTCTTTATACTGTTTTGTGAAATTTTCACGGCTATGAAAGCAACCATCTTGAAACTTCAGTTCTCACAGACATCCATGCAGTGCCCGTGTTCCCAGCGTGTCCAGACGTCCATCCACGGTCTGCCTCTGGACGGGACAGCGGGTGGTGTGGGGGAAGCTCGGAACCGAGAAGACTGATTCTAACCCCATTTCTGTTGCTGACTTCCCGTGTGGCCTTGGGCAAGCTGTCTCCCAGTGCAAAGAGCCATGTGGACACTCACACAGTTTGCTGTGAAGGGCCCCAAGTTTATTCATCTGTAAGTAGCTAGTATCGAATGCTTCGAGTGTGAAACAAAGAGCCCTAAGCAGCCCAGCTGCAAAGAGCATAACGAGGATGGAAAGCCCAAATCTGGAGTTAAAACACATGCACAGACACGCACGCACACATTTCAGCAGCAGTGGAAGGGGTGACACCTCTCTGAAACGATTGTCGATTCTATAATGTTTCCTTGTCAAATACATAGAAATGACCTGACTGCATAGAGAAAGAAGGAACTGCTGTCTTCTGATGGGTGACGGGGGACGATAGAAATCTCTGTTGACCACACGCTATCGCCTTCTTCTCTTTCTTCCTCACGATCCTGTTCTGCTTCCCCGGGGCTGTTATTGTCTTCTGGTGTGACCCCAGAATCTCCACATTAGAGTCCAGAGGAACCGCACAAAAAGTTCCCGTCCGGTGGTCTGTGTGTCCTCTTGGAGATCATGGAAATCTTCTGTACGTCTTCTCACCACAGGCGTCAAGTCTCACACGTGTGTGGCCACCTGCTGGCCTCTCTCTGCTTGAGGTCACATACCTCTTCTTCCTGGTGTTTCCATTTAGCTTTCGTGTCCACCTTGGATGTTTGAACGTGGTGTTGACCTGGCAGCCTCCAAGGATGCTTCTTTTGCCTCTGCCCCACAGTTCTTACCTCTGTGATCTGAAGTTGCTGACTCCCCAGGCCCAGAGCAGGCCTGGACTCCATGGCCAGAGGGACGTGCTGAAGCGAGACTTCACGGGTGCCGCAGGGTTGTGGGGACGATCCAGCACTTAGTGTGACCATCCTCTGTGCACACAGGCAGGTGGCAGGTGCCCTGGTGATGGAGCTTCAGCAGGACCCCAAATCGAAAATTACTTCTGTGAGATCTGATGTTCTCTTTAAAGTTTGGTTTTGAAGAGAAAGTGAGCATTTCAGCCTTGTTAAGTTAGGCTTTGGCTCTCTGTTAGGATGTAACATAAACCAAATCTACATGATCGTTCACCCACACACTCGCTTGTTCTTGTGAGTGGAAGTAGGTCATTCTGACGTGTGTAGACCAAGTTCCATTCGTATTGTCACTTCAGGCCTAAATCTGTTTTTAAATAAGATGTTTCCAAGGCACCATATTGGGAAAAATTTTATTCAATGCTGAGAGCAGTTACTTATTTATGTTCTCACAGAATCGTATATTGAAAAGCTGTTTCTCAAAATAGAGACACTAATTATAAATGTGATGAGCAGAGAGAACGTGTTCTTGGCATGAAAATCTGGAAACCTGGGTACGGGCCCCCGTCTCCCCTCAGCCGTGTGACCTCAGGTGGAGCACCTTCCTCTGGGTTTGGAAAATGCATCTGTCAATCGAGGGAGATAAGACAGCATAATCTCTGAGACCCCGTTACTTTGACACGCCTGGTTTCTCAACTATCATCTAACAGGTGTTTGCGAAAAGAATAACAGCACGTTCGGAACTGATTACTACACATCCACTCTCCTGTCATTGCAGTTAATACGTGAAGCCATTTGAACTGTTGTATCACTTACCTAGTTTCCATAACTATATATTGATCAAAATCTCACAAAGTGTGACTTCTTCTACACAGCTGTTCTCAATATAATTTTCTCATAATTGCCTAATGGAGTAAATGAAACAGTATTTTATGAATCACAAAAGGACATCTGTGAAAATATTACTCTTTATAAAGTTGAGTTAATTTAAATTATGTTTGCAAAGACAGCTGTTTTAAGCTGGTGTTGCTGATATTTTGTGAATAATTCTTTTACTTTTATTGTTCATTTTTTTTCAATGAGAACTCCGTGTAACCTAATATTTTTTCCTTGCTGTCACACAAGGGAGCTAAAGCAGAGGGTGACAACTGTTTCAGTTGCACAAGCATTCTGTTCAGCCATGTGGCAAAAGACAAACCTCTTATAGGTTTCCGATAAATATTCTCTCAATTTGGTAACCCGAATCGACTCTGCTACACCCCACGCCATCTGTTTTCACCCTGTGTCTATCGATGAAAGCCACAACTTTCTACAAATACAAGAAGGATGTCATTATATACATATCTACCATTATATATGTCATTATGTATGTCATTATATCATTATATGTCATTAGATAGATAGATAGATAGATAGATAGTGTGTGTGTGTGAGCAAGATTGGCCCTAAGCTAACATCTGTTGCCAATCTTCCTCTTTTTCTTGAGGAAGATTGTCGCTGAGCTAATGTCTGTCCAGCCTCCTCCACAGCGTGCATGATGAGTGGAGTAGGTCTGCCCCCGGGATCCAAACCTGAGAACCCAGGCTGCTGAAGCAGAGCATGTGAACTTAACCACTACACCACTGGGCCGGCCCCAGCAATCACAATATATTTGAGCAAACTGTTACAGGTCGTCAGTATTCTTAGACGGGTGTGTTAGTCTGAGCTCTCCAGAGACGCAGAACCTCGGCTGTGTCTACACCCTACGTGTTGTGTTTAGATAAGAAAGACTTTTATGAGGCGTTGGCTCACGTGGTCATGAAGGCTAAGCCGTTCCACGATCTGTAGTCGGAAAGCTAGAGACCCGGAGGAGCCAGTGGTGGGAGTTCCCGTCTGAGTCCAAATCCTAAAGCAGGAGACCAGTGTCCCCGCTTAAAGACAGAGCAGCAGAGACAGCAAGCTCTGTCTTCCTCAGCCTTTCTGTTCTGCTCAGACTTTCGACAGATTGGACAGGGCCCCACGTTGGGGATGGCGATCTGCTCAGTCAACCAGTTCCAGTGCTCATCTCATCCGGAAACACCACAGGCACACCCACTCACGTTCAAGCAAGCGTCTGGGCCCCTGGGCCAAAGTGATGGATGCGTAAAATCAGCGTCACAGCTGACGCCTCCAGAGTGTGGAGTCCGACTCCAGCCGTTGAAGCTGAGAGAGCTGGACTCCAGAGAAGGAGACTGCCCAGCTCATGCAGTGAGTGGGAGATCCGCGGTCATAACCTAAATCCTCACATTTTATGATAAATATTACATTATGTTATATTTTCATTCAACTCTCATTCTACTTTGCCACAGTGGTTCTTTTTTAAAAACTGCCTTTAAAACTAATTTAAATGTGATCTTCTCCATGTTCATGAGTCCCATTTGTGTGTGTGTGTGGAGAGGGAGAGAATGTTCATGACTTAACAGACGTGTGACCTTGGGAACATCATTAATACTCTCGAGCCTCAGTTTCCTCATTAGTAAATGAGGCTCATGGTTGAGCTTGTTGCAAAGATTGGTGAGGTGAAGTGTTACGGATCGGCGCTTACGGTGACTGGAACACAGCGAGTGCTGCCTGAGTGTTAGCCCCCATATTCAGTTTCTCCTTATTCCCCACCATGGCCCACCGTCTCTGCCCTAATCTCTGGCCAGGTGTCAGATGGCTCCCATCTCTCTTTGGTGCTGCATCTCCTTCTCTGAGTGCTCAGGGATTTCAGAGCCAAGCTCTTCAACCACACACAATGCAGAAGGAGGACAGCGTGTAGGAAACGTGACAGGCCAGGGCAAGGGTGCGTGGCTTAGACGAATTGGAGAAGTGGGCAGGGTCCAGATCAAACACCCAGATATTTCATTACTATTCTTTGTTAGGTTTGGGATTTTTGTTTTAGTAAAACAGCCAAACCAACGCGTGTGCCCACATGCACTGCAGTCTTAAGCTGTGCAGTCAGCAGCACGTTCCACAGTGGGTGTCATGTTTCCAGCGCTGGCTGTCCCTCCAGGTGGGCAGGTGGCCTGACCATGGGGAGACAGAGCTCTCTAGGCTGTCCTCGACTTTATTCACCTCGTCCCGACCGTCAGCTTCTCCTGCATCACCTGTGATGATGTTGCTTGCCACGAGGCACTATTGAAAGGGCTGGCAGAGCCCCCTGCCGTGCTGTGGCTCCCTCAGATTCCACCCCATGACCTGTCCCTCTGTGTGACAAAGTGCTCCCGACATGGATTATTTTGGGTGCTGTAAAAATAAAAGTGCTTAGACTGGGCTTATTTTGTGAAATCCCATCTCTTCTTTGAAATGATTTATACGTCAAACAATTGAGGTGTTCTTTGTTTCTCATCAACAAGGATATTTTCTGGTGTTTATTTCTCAGAAAGAGTAGACTTTTTGTTACTTACCAAAACTTTGACATACATATGAAACATATACATACCCACCTGAACGTATATGTCCATATGGTGTGAGAAAAATCAGTGCTATAGTATCTCTAACAACCAAGAAATAGAAATGTCACCCTTGGGCATCATTTAAGAAGTACATACAAGCTTCTCTCGTGGCCCCCGCCTTCCTTGAGACATCGTCTTACTAAAATTCAAGGTATGAAGATAAACCTTTGTGTTACAGGAAGTGAACACGTGGGC
Source organism: Equus asinus (assembly GCF_041296235.1). Taxonomy (NCBI): domain Eukaryota; kingdom Metazoa; phylum Chordata; class Mammalia; order Perissodactyla; family Equidae; genus Equus; species Equus asinus. Next base: position 69,589,482 of record NC_091811.1, on the reverse strand, counting down.
TGAGACTTCAATCAGAATCTTCAACTTGTGATACGGAATTAAGAACAACATCCCCAATGAATCATAAAATAATACATGGTGTGGTGGTATGTCTACCGTTGAGTGGGTTTTATTCAACATGGGTACATACAACATACATGTGATGTGTGTGTGTACCCATTTGACACGTGTGGACACAGACTCACCGTTCATGGCTGAGTGGTGCATTCCGTCTGGAGGTGCACTGCAGTGTCCTCTGAAGTAAAGACTAGTGTGTACAGGTGTCGTCGGGACACAAGTGGACCTTGGGCTTCTCTTCCCCGATGGAAACATCAGTGCCCTTGGAAGGTGCCCGTGAAGCCCCGTACCTCCTCTACCGGGGCCCTCAGACAGTTCTTTGTTACTTTCTGTTTGCTTCCACTGGTCTGTTCAACAAAGATTTATTGAGCACCTATGTGTGTACTCTCTCTCTCTATATATATAAATATTTACATTATATTTATATATGCTTATGTTCATTTACTTAAAGTGAATACGTAAATGTAGTCCTTCGAGATTGTAATAAGACCTATGAGAGAAACACACAAAGTACTGAGTCAGAAATCGTAGAGAGGGTAAGGGTGGGGTGCTTCTTAGATAAGATGGGCAGTGGTCTCCATGAGGATGGACGCTTTAGCCAAGACCTGAAGAACGAGAGTAAAGCAACATTTCAAGATTTGGAAGAACAACGTTACAAGCAGAAGGAATAGCCAGCAAAAAGCTTGCAAAGCAGAAAGGATGCCAGTGTGGCTGGAGCATTGGTAAGACAGGAAGATGAGGCAGGGAAGTAAGCTGGAGACACACACACGCAGGGCTGTGTGGGCCACAGTGAGAAGCTGGGCCTGCATTATAACAGCAGTGGGGAAGAAGCTTCAAGAGTTTTTGTGTGGAATAGATGTGATCCAATTTACCTTTTTAGAAGATCTCTCTTGATGCTACGTGAAGAATGGATTGGGAGGGGGCAGGACGGAAGCAGGGATGCTGTAATGGACCGCAGATGCGGATGATGGCAGCTGAGCTTTGTGCTGAGAGTGGAGACGGATCCAAATGGGAAGACTCTGTGTATTTGGAGACAAAACCTACAGCTTAGATGAGAGAAGAAACAATTCATCGGTGCTTCTCAGGTTGTTATCTGGGCATTTGGGTGGTTAATAGTTCCATTCGCTAAAATGGGAAAGTTAGAAGAATAACAGGTTTAAGAATAGTCGGAATCTCAGTTTTGGATGTATTAAATTTGAATTTCTTTTAGACATCCAGTGGAGATATCAAGTACCAGTTAGATGCTTGAGTCTGTGGACCTGAGGGGAAACATCTGGGCTGGAGATAGACATTGTGAAACATCAGCATATAGGGAGTGGAAAGCCTGTGACTGGATAATATTTACTAAAGGGTGAGAATGGATAGAACACAGAATATGTCCAGCAAGGAGCCCTACGTCCCATGAGCACTTAGACCTTGGGGGGGAGAAGAGTCAGCGAAGGAAGTGAGAAGGGACACCACTGAAGCCGGAGGAAAGCCGTGAGAGCATGGTGGCACAGAAGCTAAGGGAAGACAGTTTCAAGAAGGGAGAGTAGTCAACTGTGCCAAGTAGCTGCTGAGAACCGGATGAGGAAAGAAGTGTCTCTTGGACCCAGCACCGCGGCGGTCATTGGTGATCTTGACAAGATCGGTTTTCTCCCGTTGCTGGGGTCCATGTCAGATGAGAGTGGTTGAAGAGTGACATAGAGAGAGGGAAGAGGCAGAGACTATAGATGATTGCTTTGAAAATATTTCATGTGGCACAGAAAACAACTCAAAATGGATTAAAGACTTGAATGTAAGACCTGAAACCATGAAACTTCTAGAAGAAAACGTAGGCAGTACGCTCTTTGACATCGGTCTTAGTGTATTTTCAAGTACCATGTCTGACAGAGCAAGGGAAACAAAAGAAAAAATAAACAAATGGGACTATATCAAACTAAAAAGCTTCTGCACAGCAAAGGAAACCATCAACAAAACAAAAAGACAATCTAACAATTGGGAGAAGATATTTGCAAACCATATATCTGATAAGGGGTTAATAAGCAAAATATATAAAGAACTCATACATCTTGACAAAAAAACCTAACAACCCAATTAAAAAATGGGCAAAAGATCTGAACAGAGTTTTCTTCAAGGAAGATATATTGATGACCAACAGGCACGTGAAAAGATGCTCAACATCATTAGCTATCAGGGAAATGCAAATCAAAACTACAATGAGGTATCACCCCACTCTAGTTAGAATGGCTTTAACAAGACAGGAAACAGCAAATGTTCAGAGGATGTGGAGAGAAGGGAACCCTCGTACACTGCTGGTGGGAGTGCAAACTGGTGCAGCCACTATGGAAAGCAGTATGGAGTATCCGCAGAAAATTAAGAATAGGTCTACCATATGATCCAGCTATCCCACTGCTGGATATTTATCCAAAGAACATGAAAACACAAATGCATAAAGATACGTGCACCCCTATGTTCACTGCAGCATTATACACAATAGCCAAGACCTGGAAGCAACCTAGGTGCCCATCAAGGGTCGAATGGATACAGAAGATGTGCCACATATACACAATGGAATACTACTCAGCCATAAGAAACTATGAAATCCGGCCATTTGTGAAAACATGGATGGACCTTGAGGGTATTATGCTGAGTGAAATAAGTCAGAGCGAGAAAGTCAAATATTGTATGATCTCACTCATAAGTAGAAGATAAAAATAACGACAAACAAGCACACAGCAACAGAGATTGGATTAGTGGTTACCAGAGGGGAACGGGGAGGGAGAGGGCGAAAGGGGTGATTAGGCTCACATGTGAGTTGATGGACTATAATTAGTTTCTGGGTGGTGAACATGATGTAATCTACACAGAATTTGAAATATATTACGATGTACATCTGAAAACTATATAATTTTTTGTTTTGTTTTTTATTTTTACTTTTTTGAAGACGATTAGCTCTGAGCTAACATCTGCCGCCAATCCTCCTCATTTTGCTGAGGAAGACTTGCCCTGAGCTAGCATCCGTGCCCATCTTCCTCTACTTTATACGTGGGACACCTACCACAGCATGGCTTGCCAAGTGGTGCCATGTCCGCGCCCAGGATCTGAATCGGCAAACCCTGGGCCGCTGAAGCAGAATGTGTGCACCTAACCGCTGCGCCACCAGGCTGGCCCCATGAAAGCTGTATAATGTTATAATCCAATGTTACTGCAATAAAAAACAAAAATTAAAAAAATATATTTCATGTGATGGGGAACAAAGAAATGGACAATAGGTAGAGAGAGATGTGGACCCTATGAAGGTTTAATTCTCAAGATGGCTTATACCTATTTATATGGTTGTAGGGATAACCCAGGAGTAAGGAAGGAACTGAGGATGCAGAAGACGGAGGAGGAGGAAAATTCTTAAGAATACAGCAGCGGGCGGGGGAATGAGTGGAGGGCTTTGCCTTCGATAAGAGCAGGAAAGGACTGTGGGGGCAGAGATGGTGCTTAAATTGTATGCTCAATGTACGCAGTGCTCGGCACACATTAGATGCTCAATAAATGCTTGCTGAGCGACTCAGGTGGACATCCACTCAAGCCCAGGAACAGAGTGAGCAGCAGGTGCGCAGACAATGAAGAGTAAGCAAGAGCACAGAGAGAAATGGCTTGTTCAAAACCCGTGATCAGTCATTGCCTATTTGATCACGTGTTCCCTATGATCCCGATCAGATAGTTTAGGAAATTTCTTTAAAAAATCAAACTGGATATTTTATGTGAAAACACAGACCACATGGTGTTTTGTTGATTTAGTTTTTGGTTTGTTTAGTGTCTCTCGTGATCCACTAACTGTGTACTCTCAGAGGGAAGAGCTGTGTTTTCTACTTGGTAACACATTTCAGACCCATGGCAGGAGCCTGATAAATCTGTGATATGCAGGCAATTTCCCTTAGTTTCATGAATATCTTCAGCGCTGATAAAAGTACTGATTATATTAAACCCAAACACACATTTACGAATCGCATATCTATTTTGCCTTAAAGACACAAACTTGTGCTTGGTGGGATCCAAATATTTGTTTACACGGCTGAGCAAACTGTAATGTAAAAAAAGTCTGTGTCCTCTGGTCCAGTTCACAGAAACTCACTTTTATTGCACCCATGTCAGGGCCTCCAGATGAAATGGAGAACAGATTATCTGTTATTAAAAATCAACTAAATATATTTTGAACATATTAGGACTCAAAATGTTTTTGGAAATTTGCTATTTAGCAATTGCCTTCCTCAAAGGACGTGAGGGCCAGCAATCCTCAAAAATTGAACACTATAAAGAAAGCTCATCAAACAAGCTACATTTATAACCTGAAATATTTAAGATCTTGTTTTCTTTTTATATCAAGAATGAGTCTATTGATGTTAATAAATTATGAAACTTTGTCATTGCATTTGGAGTAAAGGGAATAATAAATTTTGAGGTTCTCATACATTTCTCTAGCTTCATGCAATACAAACAGAAATGATATATACACCCTAATGGAGTGCATGAATAATGAGTCAGGCAGCTGTATTTTCATCTTATGGTAATACAAGAGTGAAAAATAATATACTCGGAAGAATTCTGATGAGTTAATAACAAATGTGAATTTATCTCACATATTCAGTGAATGAGAATTTATGTTATTTTATTCCAGAGTTACTGTGAAATTTTTATTCATAGCTTGTTAGGAAATCATCAAAGATTTCATCTGTCATTAGTCTGTTCTGAAGCTCTTCCAGCATCCTGATTATTTACTTGAACTTTCTTGAGACTTTGAGCGATACTGTATAACAGCCATCTTATTTAGAAAGAATTTCAGCCTAGGAAATAGAAAATTTAATTTAATTCAAATCAGAGGGAGTAGCAAAGAGTCCCTGAGGAGGGGTCATTTAAGCTGACACCTGAATGATGAGAAGAGTGAGGCAGTCGAAAGGGACAGAGGGGGGCATGTTGGGGCGTGTGGCACCCCCGGCGTCCAAGGACCCCGTGTCCCTCGCCACCCCAGCGTGGGGCTAAGACCTGCATTCCCATGAGACCCCGGGCAGCCTCCCCGAGCCCGCCTCCCACGCAAACACCACCCGTCCCCAAATGGCCAGCCGTCTCTGATTCTTCCTCCCTCATACTCGCTGGGATCCCAGGAAGACGTCGACTTCCTCCTGAACGCAGTTCTTTCAGTTCTGCGTGACACACAGGAGACTCCTGCCTTGCTCCCTCGGGTCCCCTGCCCTGGGGTCCCCTGTGCCTCAAGGTCACAGCTGTTGGCGGTGGGGACATTTGCCAGCGTGCGCATGGCTTCCAAGACGGCGGCTGATGCCATGGGTCCCTCCAGAGGATGCTGTTGGCTGGTGGCTGCCGAGTCTCCTTGTTGGGGACCCTGCTTAGCTGGCCGACCCCCCGTGGGCTGACGCTCTGCTCTGGACGGCTCCATTCTTGTGTGCCCCTAGATTATGTGTGTGTCTGAAATGGGGTTTTCTTTTGTTTTATTGTTTCAGGCTTGATTTCCCTGGAGTTCTGGCACAAGCCTGGACCCCCATTCCTCGTTCCTCCTCTTCCAGTTCAGTGAAGTCCATTGTCCTTAAATCCTTCTCTCGAGACCCAGCCCTCATTTCCCCGGCATAGGCTTCTTCCCAAGGAGCTCAGTGGGTAGAACAGACTCATGGCTGTTTCTAGCTCACAGGTTTTTCTAGTGATGCCAGATTTTCCTGAGTCCCTAGGTGAACACCATTATTTCAAGCCATGGTCATCCTCATATTAATTCTATATTTTTGGCACCTAAGTTTCTCAACCAACATCTTTTACGAAAGGTTTTTCAATATGTGATTACATGTGGATTTTTAAAATTCCATATATGATTCCAGAATCTTCATTTGGTGCCTACGAGGGGACCTAGAGACAACACGTCTGGCTGGATCAGCTACCCCCCTCTCCCTCATCTCTTCTAACGTTGTTGAAAGTTCAGTAGTAAGGAAATATGATTACCTTGTAACAGACTGGAGGAGTTAGGGTGTGTATAGAATTCAGAGTAAATTGTAACCTTAATAAGAGATATGACGGGAAAGTTCACCAAGAAACAAGGCGTCATTCCCCACACCACCTGAGTCTGAGAGCAGGGTCCTGGGTGGGTCAAGGCTATAATGTAGAAGAAAGAGGAGATGAGAATGGAACCTGGGCCCCAATGTGGAGACATCAGAGAGGAAAGGGGACTGAGAAGGAGTGGCCAGTGAGTAAGAAGCAAAACGCGGCCAGCGAGGAGTCATGGCAGCCTGGCGGGGGGAGGCGGCCAGCGCGGAAGAGGGAGACCTCCAGTCAAGGCTGCTGGAGGGTGAAGCAGAGTGCAGAGGAGGGTGACCTCTGGGGGCAGCAGCGTGACCTCTGGGGGCAGGACCCTGACCTCTGGAGGCAGCAGCGTGACCTCTGGAGGCAGCAGCGTGACCTCTGGAGGCAGCAGCGTGACCTCTGGAGGCAGCAGCATGACCTCTGGAGGTAGCAGCATGACCTCTGGAGGCAGCGGACTGCTGTGCGTGCAGGAGCCGTGCAGGGAGAATGCAGGCGGAATGGAGGAATTGGAGACAAGGAACACGGACAACTCTTGCGAGACCTTTGTTTGGAAGGAGAGCAGCAAAAAGGGGCGACAGCTAGATGGGAGGTCTTTCGGTCTGTTGGCTTTTGTTTTAATGTGGGAAAGCGTACAGCGCGTTTGAAGGTAGGTTAGGAAGAGGACGGGGAGGATGAGCTGCGTCGTCAATGCGGGAAAGGGAGGAACCTCCCCCACGGTCACCGCCGTCCGTGCCTTAATGTGCTCATCCTTCGTGCTCTGACGTTCTTCTAAGTGGCTTCTCATTTTTTACGATAATGCTGCAAAGAAAATCTTTGTGTCTGTTTTTTATGCATTGAAATCATTTCCTTGAGATAAACCTGAGGTGGATTAAAGATCATGAACGTGTTTAAGACTCTCGACGGCGCCCTGATCTTTAAAAGGCAGTGTGCCGTGCCACCGGAGATGTGAATGGTTGTTTACTGCGCTCCCGCTGGAGCTGTGCGTGCATCTCAGCGCCGTGGTCCATGGCCCGCCGCGGTGGCTCCACCGCCTGTGCTCACGGACTGTCGGCCCCTTGGAGACGGAGGTCATGCCTTAGTTATCTTCGTTCCCTCCTTTATTCAGACTAAGCATTTCACTAATAATAATAATTACAGCAGTCGTTTATCTGAAACCCCTGTGTGTTAAATCATAATGGTGCGTATAGGTGGTGGGAGGACAGTCACCGTTTGTGGCCATTTGAACAGCAGGTCATTACTTGGGCTCCACTGCAGTCACTTTAACTTCCCCGTCAATGAAAGATCAGTAGTGACCCCTGCTCTCTAACGGGTGACAATCTGTGAAGACCCTAGCACAGACGAGGAGAGTTTGGGAGGAAATAGTGGGGCTTTAGGGAGAACTTTATCGTGAAAATATCCTGTGAACATATCATTTTTAAAAGACAGAAAGAAAACCCCTTCACTCAGCACAGCTGGTCTGTAGCCCGTAAGTTCTCCTCTTACTGTTTTGCTAATTACCAAGAAGAAAAGCCTGTGAACCTCCACTCCAGGGACTGGGGGCAGGGCCCCCGGGGCGCGGCTGCTGCAGGAGGCCCGGGTCAGCGGTGTCTGGAAATAGCAGCAGGCTGCTCCCTTGGGGGGGCGGCCGAGCGAGGCTTCCTTGCAGCCAGGGCGCAGGAAGCTTTCCATTAGGCCAGCTTGCTCAGCGAGGAGCACGCGGGAAGGGAGCAGATGGGGGTCAGACTCAGCCCAGCGTCTGGTTGGTGTCCAGACAGGTAGGCGCCTCTCTGGGGACGGTGCGGTGCGAGGGCAGGAAGGCGAATCCTGAGATTCATGTGTGCGTCTGTGGTGTTCGAGTGAATCAGGAGGCTCCTGGTGAGGTCGAGAGGAGTGTCTTTTGGCTCTGAGTTTGAAGTTAAAAGAAACGCTATGCAGTTACTCAACATCTCTAAACAGTGATGACCCTCCCACTATCATAAGAAGTTTCTCGTAAAATGTAGATCCATCCTAAAGAGAATGAATTCAAATACGTCTGCTTGGGCAGAACTGAAACATTTCACAGAAGATGCCAGGTGGAGCAGGTGTTTTCCTGGTTTATGTGGCGTGGATGCTACACTGACCCTGGGGAGAAGGTGACTGCTCACATCTGTGATAACGAGGAAAAGAAGCTACCACGAGCGAAGTCACCAAATCCAGACGTTTGCGTCATAACGGCGTCTTGGGGACCCCGCCTTTGCAGACAGGTTTCACTAAAAGACTAACCAGCACCTTGCATCGTAGTCGGCCGCGGAGACCAACGCATGAGAGGTGACACCTGGAGACATCCTAGCCTGATTCCCAACCAGGACGCAGCTTTGTTGTTTCTACCAGCAGATCAGGAAGCCTGTGAGTGAGGCTTGGCTGTCCTCACAAGAATTACAGGCCAATTAAAACCATGTATGAATTCATGGGTTAATCTACACAGAAAGTGCTGTCCTCAGGGGCGAAGTTTACAAGATATTCAATTCACTTACGTGTATTTCAAAACATTTGTGTTTAGTTCCCTCTGTGTTCCAGGCAATGATGAAGTTCAGGGCATACGAAGATTAAGAATAGAATTTAGTTTGAGTGTTTAAAAATGATATAGTGGTTCTGGTGTTGGTGCAAAGTTAAGGATAATTCTGATTTTGTCTGTGGTCCGTGATGATGACTAACAATGTCAAAAACAGTGCGTCTGGTGACTCCATCCATCTGAATAATAGAATAGGATTAACCGCCTGTCTGATTCAATATTGCAGAAAACAGTCATCAAGATGGCCCCAATAGTATATCATTTGATTCAAGAAGTCAGTCTTTATTTGCCATGAAATATAGCACTGCCAGATTTCTTTCTTTTCTTTCAGTGTTTCTCTAGTGGGAAACATGAGTAGATAATTATGCCAAATCATGGCTTGGCAATAATTTTAAAGTGGGATTTAGGGTTTAGTAGCAAGATTTCAGACCAAAGAAAAACAAAATTTTTTAGTGATTTTCCTCTTAATATCTAGTATATAGGTGATTTTTAATAGGAGGAGGACCAACCTGTTTAAATCTGTCGTTTAATAGAATTTAAAGCCTGAAGGAAGATGTGGCTTCTTAATTTTTACACCAAAATATCTTCCCCTGGAGCTTCCACGGTCTTAAATTTATTTTTTAAATTGCTAGCATGAGTTGCTCAGTTGATAATTGATGCTGGGTTGTGTTCTATGAAATTAGCCTTGTCTATATTTGGCTGTAACAAGGAGGAATAAGCTATATATAGTCTCCTTTGTTCTTCTGATCAATCCATGCACGTCTATCTAACAATTTAACAATTAGATCAGCAATACAGCAGTGCTAATAAAGACCACGGCCCCAGTCATGCTACGAGGGAAGAAAAGGTATTCCAGGCAGGACTGAGAAGTAATAACAGGATGAAACTGGCACCATCATGCTGTGCATTAAAGTTACAGACAGCGTCACTCAGAGTCTTTTCTAGAAATGAGATGGTTCTTGGGCAACTAATCACAAAAATAACACGTTGTGGAAAATCATACACATTATCATTTTGCTGTCTCCTTCTGTAGATGAACAAACCACAAGAACATTGGCTAAACCTTATTCCACGTTGTCTTTATTCATTCTTAGTTATGCAGAAAATTGTTAATTCCCACTGTGACAGAAAAATCAAGATTACCAAGAATAAAAGTTGAAAGGACATTAAATCATAGAGCTTTTATTTGCATCTCAAAAACACATGCCAATAAAGCTGGTTTCCTTTTACCCTGTTTCCTGGAGAATTGGGCAATTCACCAGAAGAGTGAAGAACAGAATCCTGTTCCAGTCACTGAGGTCAGACAGAAACTGCTTCAGGGAGGGAGCAGAAATAAATGTGAATTTGTGACGTCCTTCCGTGGACGTCAGCCTCCAAGCCACCTGTGAGCAGACCAGCGGCCCAGAGCCTTGGGGTACCCTGCCGCTCACGCTCAACCTCCTGCTTGTGAGACGATGACAGGCCCAGAGGATGGACTCCTGTGGACTGACCCTGAGCACAAAGAAAAGGGAGCCCTCGCCGTACTGTCCCCACATCTGGAACAGGCCCCAGTGGTCTGCAAGGCTGTTAATTTCTTCACTTTTTAAGTGGTATTTATAGTTTTTTTTTTTTATATAAATTTGCTTCTAGGCAGTTTTAGCTGCTTTAACTGTATGCTACAATTTTTTTTTTTTAGATTTTTTATTTATTTTTCCTTTTTCTCCTGAAAGCCCCCCTGTACATAGTTGTATATTCTTTGCTGTGGGTCCTTCTAGTTGTGGCATGTGGGACGCTGCCTCAGCGTGGTTTGATGAGCAGTGCCATGTCTGCGCCCAGGATTCGAACCAACGAAACACTGGGCCGCCTGCAGCAGAGCGCGCGAACTTAACCACTCAGCCACGGGGCCAGCCCCGGTATTTATAGTTTTGATGGGTTGGGACAGTATCGGTTTCTGACTAGAAAGCCAAGTGCTTGGGGGCTGAAGGACGACTATTCTGCCCTCAACGTCTGTTTCCGAGCACCCCTAAAAGGCACCTAGGAGTCAGTGTGGTCTCAGTTCTCACCGAATTGAGACAGTCTCCTCTGTCTTTTCAGGAAATCGGAGTGAGTGGAGCTGTCACGGCTGTGAGGGTTAGTCCGTCACCAGGACGGGGCTGGGTGGAGAAACCTGAGTTTGTCTGGCCGCGTTTTCAGGCACCCTCCGCCCAAGTGTTGGACTTTTGTCTGTACAGGGTTTCTGCCTGGCCCGATTCCAGCCGTTTTTGACTTGAGCTTTTGGCTGCTGTGTTCTGCCTCCAGCTTGAGAAATGCTGCAGGAAGGGGAGGGGGCGTAATTTAGGGGAGACTGAAGAGAACCAGGAATAAGAAGAGAGGGAAATAACACTCAAGACAAGATGGAAAACATAGTCAGGGGATGGATGTGGAAAGCTCTGTTGACTTGAACATGTTATAACGAGACCTGAACACTCTGTTAGAAGCAAGTAGCTCGCTATTATATTTGTTTACTGTACCCAGGAAATATCTATTTTTGGTTAAGTCGTGATTTTTCTCCTGTCTCTAAAGAACTTTGTGTTAAACCTCTGTTTTCTTCTATTTTGTCCAGAAATGTTTGTGACTTTTATAAAAACATTTTTGCGAGCATGAATGGACACAAAATCACCAAGAATAGGAATGATCGCATCGTGCAGGCAGGTGGAGCGCTGGTCCACCACCCGTGGGGCCCGATCTCCTCTGGGTGTTTGTATTTGGAAGACTCAAGACCTTCACCATCTCACGATTTTTAAAAGTAGCTAATTATAAGGATGAGGTTTACTCCAAATTACGCAGAATTTAAAGTTTTTGGAACAATGTATAAATGTTCTTTGCTTAATTGCTGAGTTTTATGAGTCTTTAAAGGCAAAAGAGAAGGATTTTTTTTATAAGAATGTTGTTAGGGGGTGTGAGAGGAAACACTAATTGAGAGGTGATGTTAAAATAGAGAAGGGAGATTAATTAAGTGAAGGAAAAACTAGGTTATAAAAAGCTTTTCAAATGAGTAGGATAAGGGCATCTCATCTCGTCACTAAACTGACTCTTTCAATATTAGTATTTAATTTGTTGTAGTAAAGAAAAAAGAAGAAAAGATGATGCATGTGAATTTAGTTCAGTGTCTGCAGAGTCTTCTACCCTCTTTGGGATTTGGGGTGACTGTCCGCACAGCCGTGGTGTGAAAGTTCAGGTAGGGAGTGAATGGAAGCAGAGACTCTGGAATCAAAGAACCCTCCCTAAAATGTGCCGTTTTAGACCTAAACCTCGAATGTGTATTCTCTCCGAAGATTATACCATTTTAACAAAACCAGGTTTCCTTGACCGTTGCTCCGTCCTCCACTGTAGATTCCCGAGTGGCTTTGGCTAAAGCTCCTTGACAGGTGCGACAGTCAGTAAACGTGAGCCCCGCAAACCCGGTCGGGCCGCCTCTGCGTCTGCTGATGTTGTCACCGTTCCGGGGACAGAGCACGGACGTCCAGCCAGCCCCCGGAGTTGCCGCTGCACTTCTCCTCTGACTGAACATCCAGAGAAGCGGGTCGTTCTTTAGCTGCTGTTAGCTGTGACGCACGGCAGATCCCCGTCTTTAAGCAAAGTTTGAGGAGCGCTGTCCGTCTGTCACTGTGGGCTGTCTTCTGTCTGATGGCTCATGCGGCCCTTAGACGCCCCGTGAGAGGGTGCAGTTTTCATCCCCATCTGACAGATGAGGAACCTGAGGCTCAGGAGAGTTAATGAGTGGACCGAGGCCCCCAGCCTGGGACCCTCAGCCTGTCTGTCCCTCGAGCGTCCTCCTGACCGTTGCATTAGGGGGCAAAGCTGTCTCCTCTGGCATTTGCTGTCCCACCTGCGCTTCCAGACACACAATCGCGGGGCAGAGCAGTGGTGGCGCAGGCGGCTCAGGGTGGGAGCCCCGTGCACCAGCTCCTCCCTCCACACAAGAGGTCACACGCCTTCTCTCACTCACCGCCATGTTCCTCGAGCTCCTTGTGAATTGCTGTAATTGATGAGCTGCTCTGCCGACTGAGCCGCCCGGAACCGGAGCAGAGCCGGGCTGCGAGAGACTCGTGAAGTCGGCCTTGACTTGTCCTCGGTGTGTCAGGTGTCCCTCTGACCAGAGCTCCCGTGCTGTGGCTCCACGTGCTGGAAAGGCTGGCTCCGCTCAGTGAGGGCGTCTCAGGAAGGAAGGCTGAACCGTCTGCTGCCGCGGCTGTGCTGTCCTACGTCAGGGGCAGACCCTGGGTTTGTGACCCCTTCCAGCCCGCTGTGGAGCTCAGCTCTCCCACTTGCTAGCTACACGGTGTTGGTTGTGACAATTCACGTGCTCCTTCATTCCGCAGGGCTTGTTAAGCCTCTGCCACATGCCGTGTGCTGTGCTGGGCCCGGGACAGACCAGAGACCAGCCTGACAAGGTCCCCACCAGTGGGGCCCACATTTTAGTGAAAGGAAATACACAATAAACAAGTAAAGAAGCTACAATCTGTCAGATCTGATAAATGCTATGAGAAAATAAAGCAGGAGGATGGCGGGGCCTGCCCAGTGGAGCAGCAAAGTGCGCACATTCCATTTCCACGGCCCACGGTTCACTGGTTTGGATCCCGGGTGCAGATCTATGCACCGCTTGTCAAGCCATGCTATGGCAGGCGTCCCACATATAAAGTAGAGGAAGATGGGCATGGATGTGAGCTCAGGGCTAATCTTCCTCACCAAAAAAAAAAAAAAAAAAAAAGGCAGAAAGCCGGCATAGGGAGCGGCCAGGCCCGGAAGGCCTCTCTGAGTCTCTGAGGAGGCAGCATGTAAAGTGAGCTGGAAGACCAGAAGGAGCTCCATCCAGTGATGCTGAACAGCCCTCCGCAGGTGAGTGCCAAGGTCCTAAGGGGAAAATGGGCTCTACTTGTCTTAGGGACTGGAAAAAGGACCAAGTGCCTTGAGAGAGGGATACGAGATGAGGTTCAGAAGTAACAGGAGCCAGAGAAAGTAGGACCTCTTAGGCCCATGTCACTGAATTTTACTCTAAATAGGATAGAAAGCCATTGGGTGATTTTAAGAAAAAAAGAGAAGCTGAACTCTTTGAAAACAAATAGATTTTAAAATGGATTCAAAAGACCCAAGAAACTATAAATATTGTGTCGCTCCTTGTGTGGAACGGTTAAGAGAGGGCATCCCAAAGAATAAGCTGGCAGAACTCAGAAGATAAATGAAGATAATAATAAAACTCAAATTGCAGAAATGAAAACCACATTAGAAACAAAAGAAATAGAACAGATTCTGCTGAAAACATATGAGGACAGTGAGCAGGCCTGAGGAAATTTCGACTGAATAAGGATATGCAAGTGGTAAGAGAAAAGAAGTATGTACGACAAAGCCGTTAGAGAGAAAGACAAAGAATGTAAGGTTGCCTAAGTGGTGTCCTTGAAGATGAGCCAAAAAATATTTAGAAGAAAAATCATTCAAATGTGTATTTGGAGAAAATATTTAAAGAGGTAAAGAGTCTGGAATGTGTAGACTTCAAGGGCATACATACCCCAAGCAGGAACTATGAACGCAGGAACGCCTGGTGACGTCTTGTAATCTTAAACTAAAGACTCCTATGAGATTGCAAGCAGAAAAAGCAAGATATCTACAGGACAGGCTAGCCTCAGGCCAGGGTATTTTTCACAGCAATATGCAACCCCAGAAGCCCTTGGAATAATAGCAGCAGAGTTCAAAGGCAAAAAATTAAAATAAGGATTGAATCATGAATTTAATATCCAACGAAGTTGTCATTTATTGTTAAAGGCACCATAAATATCTTCTCACTCACCTAACGCCTCAGGAAATACGGCACTGATGACCCCTGCCTGAAAGAAGCTGTTTGATCATGAAATCCAGCTAAATAAGAGACACACCAAGACAAAGAATTCACGCGTGGTGACATCCATTTAAAAAAATACCGCTCACGGGCGCTGAATCCGTTTGAATATATGACTGACACCATGGACTTTCAAACCCTTTAAACATAGCGCTGTGGCCGGAATTCAAGTGCTACATTTTGACCAGTCCCGTTGGACTGATTTATTTCGAAGGCTCACGGGCTTCAGCCGCCTTAGTGGACAGTCTGGTGACCAAAGGAAGTCTTACGAGGAACAGTGTCTCCTTTGTAGGGCGTGGAACAGGAAGGAACGGAGGCCCCAGATAGAGCAGTCGACTCAGGAGCGTCTTAACAAGCCAGAGGAGTGTGAAATCTTCAAATTTTTCGTTATGTTTAATTTTTTCTGTATGTTCACATATTTGTAATATCAATAAAAATACTCACTTGTTCTCGGGTGTAACTCTCTTTGGGTTGTTTACTGCTGTGAAGTGGCTGAGCGTTTGCATTTAGAAAGAGCGTTTTAATCTCTGTTGTCATTGCCGTGGAAATTGACATCCTGTCCCTGTTGTTCCGAGTTCACATCATGGGATGGGGAGAAGCTGTGCGTTCTAGCATCTACCCAGAAGGAAGGAGGGAGCATGGGCCCTAACCGCTTCCTGCGAAATTCTCATTTCGCCTTGAATCCTTTCTTTTTCTCAAATTGCACTCATATATGATGTCGGGCACGTATTAGGCCCTTAAACGTTTGTTTGTAGTACTGTGTTTTAGCATCACTGTTTTCTGGGGAGACGTCAGAAGTACATGCGTGCGCCGTGGAGTCAGTCCCGCTTTTCACGGGCAGGCAGAGCGACCCGGCCAAGTCTTCAGATGTTTTGATGCCGTGAATCAGATGACTGCATCTTTGAACTAATTTCTTCAACTCACGTCTTCACTTCAGGCAGGTGGTCTAAACCCGTTTCAAATGTACAGCTTTCACCTTCTTGGAAAGCTGCCTTTCTGCGCGATTTTTAGTCTTGAGCTCCCATTTCAGTCTGAGGGACTTAGACGCTAATGCTGTTTCCACAGTAACAAGCCTCACGGTAATCACAGCCCTGGGAATTGAGTTCTCAAGTGTGTGTACAACCCCCTTGACTCTGGGTTCCCAGCATAGACCGCTGGCTCCAAATCCTGCCCACGGGGAGCAGGGACGGGCCTGCCTGCTCACCTCTTGACAAGCACTGCTGATGAGCCACAAGTCCACGGCCCACAGGCTGCGGGAACTGAGGAGACGTCCTTGGCCTTGCAAAGAAGGGGGTAAGCAGTGTCCAGTACAACGCCCGGCTCTTGTGGCAGCGTCCACAGCCTTGCAGAGCCGGAGGTAAGCTGTTGGAGAAGAGGACGCCTCTGCTTCTCAGAGCCACCAGGTGGACTGAGTTTTTCTGATCTCCTGGATTTTCTGGGTAGATTCATACAACAAGCTTAAAAGTACAATGTTTTTCTCATTCCAAATCCTACTCGTCCTTCAGGGTTGAGCTTAAGTCTTACTTTTCTGCATTAAATTATGTTGTTAGACATTGGAAACATTTTTAGACTATAGGAAAGTAAGGGGAATAATATAGCAAACAGTTGTGTACCATTAGACGATTTTACTTAATAAGAAAGTATTACTGATGGTGTGAATGTAGCTTTTCTACCCACCTCCAACGTAATTCTCCTGTTCCCTCCACAGAAGCAAGCTGTACCTTATTGTTGGGCAGTTGGGTAGAGTTTTTCAATGGTTCTGCCCATTTCTGGATCTTAGTTCTTTGCAAGGAGTCCATTGACCGAGCTCTACGGCCGCCGCCCCCTGCCCCCTAGGGCGTTAGAAGATGCTAAGGTGCCAAAGGCGGCGGGGCTTCACTGGGCCGTTGGACTGGGAGCCCTTACTCCTCGTCTGACCTCCCCAGCCCCATCTGATTGCTGTAGCACTGAGCATCCAGTCCAGCTTCCGACCACTCGTTCTATACCAGCTTTACGTATAGAGTGTGTCTCATCTCCTGACAAACAGGACATTCTTGAAGCAGCCTCCGTCTCCTTTTCCAGCCACCCAGAAGAAGGTCCTCTAAGAGCTATTGTGCTGTAGTAGTCTACACTTGGAAGCCAATCTCTTTGTCAGAGACGTGTGTCAGAGAAGTGTGCCTCCCCTTACAGAATAGCTGATACCACAGCCATCCCGCAGTTATTGATAACCTACCGTGGTCAACTTAGTGAACCAAGCATGATAAAATATAAGATATGCATAAAGATTTGCTTTCCCCCTCCTTGCAAAGTATCTATCTCAAATGATTATGATGCATTTTTGAAAATACATAGTGAATTAGTTCATGGTTTAAGTGTAGTAACAGCATGCATGGGTTAAATTAAGGCTGTATTATTAATTTCGTAACTTGATTTGTGTTTTGGGAATTTTTAAATGTTTGGTTGTCTTTTCCCAAAAGAACCTGAAAATAAAGAGTGTTTGCCCAAACAACTGAATGAGAATTGTTTACCTTATGCCGAATTATCAGTATCACTGGCTTCTTTACCAGCATTTGAAAATTCGTTGTTGTACCTCATTCTTGCGCCCACACTGGCAGTGGGTCAGCGCGTGGAGAAATGCGGGGTCTGGTGTTATTGACCTTACACAGCAGCCTCCTCTCTGTGACTGCGTGAACACAACTTCAAGGTGGCCTTCAGTGTGCATTACTGAAATGTACTTGGCCACATATTTCATTTTGTCATCTGGACTTAAACCAAGCCAAAATAAACCAACACACATTTCAGTGAAGTTCTTTATAAATTGATCAGTTATTCGCATTATTCATTATAACTAGACAAATTGCGTTATTATACAATACGCCATCTTTCTTTTCTTTTCTTTTCTTTTTTGAGGATGATTAGCCCTGAGCTAACATCTGCTGCCAATCCTCCTCTTTTTGCTGAGGAAGACTGGCCCTGAGCTAATATCCACGCCCTTCTTCCCCCACTTTACACATGGGACACCTGCCACAGCATGGCTTGATAAATGGTGTGTAGGTCCGCACCCAGCGTCCGAACGGGCGAACCCCGGGCCACCGAAGTGGAACATGTGAACTTAACCACTGCGCCACCAGGCAGGCCCCAATACAGCATCTTTTTAACTAACACCATTTAAAATTTCACATAAAATATCTCTGTAACTTTATCTCAATTAAAAATGCAATAAGGCCCCGTGAGTGTGAATTTACCAAAGTCACAGAGATTGCTGTGGTCCGTCATCAGTCAGGAACCAAATGTCCTAAAAGCGAAGAATTGCCATAGTTTGGATTTCTTTTTCTCTTTATTTTTCAGACACTGCAAATGGACGTGAACAGGATGAACGTGACCTTGCTTCAGATATTCCGCCAGGGAGTGGCCGCGGCTCTGGGCGTCTCCCCCCAGCAAGTCCACATCAATCGCCTCATTGTAAGATGCCCACCACGCGCGTTCCCAGAACAAGCTTTGGCCTTCAGTGGTGGGTTCAGGAGTGAAGGGCGCCCTGCTCTGGTTCTGTGGCTCCCGAGCCACTGCTGGCGTCACGCCTGCTTTTGTAGAGGCAGAGTTATTGGAACAAGCCACACCATTGTTTACGTAGCGTCCACGGCTGCTGTCCGGCCACGAGGCCATTGCCAAGTGGCTGCAGCACCTTGTTTGGCTAAACCAAAAGCTAAAACATTTGCTCTCTGACCCTTAACAGAAAAAGTTGGCCAACCCTCTTATAGTTCGAAGCTGGCCACCGGGGAGGTGGGAATAGAGGAGCCCGAATGCCCATCTCACCAACCTGACACAACTCCCCAGATACTCTCCCTGATGCTGGAACCCCCTGTGTCGGTTGTGCTGTCCCCCAGACAGCGTTAAACCCCTTCCAGTACACCAGCAGGATGAAGGGTCCTGAATGCTCCAGGCGGAGGGTTTTGAATAAAGAAGAACCAGGGCTTGAGGACAGCAGCCCAAACGGAGTGAAGACTAGACAGTCCTGGTGTTAGGGGTCGGGGTGAGGTGAGCCCAGAGGGCCCCCGAGACCCTCTCTCAGTGACCACACCCTTTCCTCCCCGCCCCTCGGTGTCTGGGAACCTTGATGTCATCCCCGTGTGTTCCCCCTGCACTCGGAGGCGGGTCGGGTGAAGGCACCCAGGCAGATTCGAATAACATGGTTTTCTCTCTGTGAAAAGTGAGTCACCTGAGATGCCTGTGAAACGAGACTGTGGCATCAGCTCACGGTCATAAATTGTCCTTAACGTCCCGTGCCCTGGGCACTCAGGCAGGGCCTGTGGGTCCTCACTCCTCACGTCCTGCGCTCCTGCTTGAGCTCCGCAGCCATCGCCTCAGCGTCTGCAGGTCCAGCTGTGGGGAGAATTCACTTCTCCTTTTGGTTTACAGTGTTTCTTTCTTTTCTGTGTGGAAGGTGAGTTGTTTCAGTCCCCATCATAACTTTTATTCTGTGAGTCAACTATTTCTGGGACTAAATGAGCTTAAAAAAACAAAGCTGTTAGCTCAGTCGCACGAAGGAGAAAATAGAGCATTCCCCGAGGTCCTGAAAGAGTGAAACAGACTTTCCATCAGGCACACGCTGCTCCAGGCAGAGGACAGGGGAGAGCGGTGTCTGGATCGAGGTCTTTTACACATGCTTGGAGTCCTCAACAAACCTTCGTGCGTGTAGGTTTAGTGACATGACGGCTGTTTGCAGAGAAGAAAGAGGGGTTTCCACACCCGGCAGAAGTTGGGGGCATTTCCGCACGTCTGGGTCCAGGAAAGGGTGTAATAATCAGGAGAGTTAGGATGCCTGAGGCGGCACAGCACGTGCTTGGAGACAGACAGACAGACAGGCAGACCGCACCCCACCCCCAGCTTGGCCGTGGGCTGGCTGTGCAGCCTTAGGAAACTGTTTACGTTTTTTCGTTTGCAAAGTGGAGATGCATCTGAGGCCCGAGCCCCGGAGGCGTGCGGGGCATTGAGTCGGCTGACGGGTTTAGGGTGTGTAGGAGCGTGTGGGGCAGGACACGGGGCTCCGTTCCCGCGTTGCTGTTATTGGTGGTAAGCGTGTTTCATGTCAGCATTGTGCCGTACTTAGTCCTCGTCCGTTGTTCCCTGAAACCCGGAACCGTTTTGTCTGGATTGCTAGGCGTGTGTTGGTATCCCACTTTATACCTGGCTGACCTTCTGGGTGAATTGCATTAAAAGAAGATTTTCCAGCAGGAGAGAACTCCATGTACCAAAAGAAAAGCTAACAATGCCCTTCTCTAAGTGCGTCGTGCGAGTTGCAAGGAGACTGTCAATGGCATGTCCTCTTCGTGTGGGGTTTGTTGTGTGTGTACATGGCGTGTTAGCCACTTACGGTAGAAATCCCCCTTCTCCGTCTCAGCTGGCGAGGTCACACTGCTAGGAAGCTGTCGTGATTTTCCTGCGCGACACGTGCGTTTCCACCCGAGGGTAGAGTTGAAAGTGTGACATCTGAGGGAGCATCTGAACAATATATTTTGAAAATTACAGTATGAAATGGAAAATAAACCAGCATCAAATGAAATATAAAATTGAAATCTCGAGGTGTAGACTAGTTGAAAGACGGCCGGTGGAAGATTTTGGCTTTGGGCTGTGATGTCAAGTGTCCCAGAGAACGGGTAATAACTGATCTGCCAGATGCCTTTTAGGATTCTGACTTTCTTCAACGTTTCTAGAGGAAAAGTGAAGATATTTCCCAACGTTGTTTAAAATGTCTATAACACATACAACTAATCCTCTTTTTCTAGGAAAAGAAGAACACCGTTGAACTGTTTGTGTCTCCCATGAACCGGAAGGCAGGAATTTCCGATGCTTTGCCGTCTGAGGAAGTGCTGCGCTCACTTAATATCAACGTTTTGCATCAAAGTTTATCTCAGTTTGGGATCACAGAAGTCTCGCCTGAGGTATGTGGTTGCCTGGAATATTTTGTTAAAAAATGTGTCAGCATGTTAACAGCGTGACGTGGGGACCCAGTCCCACGAGGCCTGGAGATGAAAGCTGTTTATTATGTTATTTGAGAATAAAAATCTCCCGCAGGGTCAGAATTCTCTGATCCTCACACCGCATGTGTTTATTCTTAAGGAAATTCATTTTCACGAAGGTTCTCTTTTTGACCCGTCCTCTCTGAATCTTTATGGCCTTGTGCTCTACCCGACTTCTCCACTGAGTTGTCTAGAAGAAAGGCCGTTTGATATGTTGTCAGATGAATACCTGACGCTGCAGTGTCGGAACCGCCTGGATCTTCCTTCCTCCACAGCTGTCCCTCCACTTCCCTGTCAGATGGTCTCAGGGAGTCACCTTTTTCCACAACCTTGGAATTAATTGGAAATGTGATTTTTCTTTTGCTGAGGAGCCCAGTTTAAGAACTATGGATATTTTCTTCATAGTGTTTTCTAAATTTGGCACTTTTAAAATGTCCACACCCCTTCCACCATCCTCACTCCTGAGTGAACTCAGTCCTTTTTACTTCTCCTCCTGCGTCCCACTCTACCGAACTCGCTAGAGTGATCGTCATCCTAAACGTGTGTGATTAGAACCACAGAATCAGAGAATCAGACCTCGAGGGAACATCCGTGAGCATTTACAGATACAGAAAGGAAGGCCCGTAGAAGCTGAGCGGCTTCGTCCAGGTGACATCGCAGGTGACATGTAAAGCAGCATCTAGAGCCTGCAGGCTCACTTCCTGCCTGTTCCCCTTTGAGTAGGGCACACAGCCTCTCGTTTCAGTGGATCTCTGGCTGTGGTGTAAACAGCTTTGGTGCAGGACTGAGGCTGGTCCCTCGTCCAGCACGTGAGATGTGACCTCGGCAGGTCATTCAATCTCGGAGATTAAGTCTGTCTTTGTATAGTTTCAGCCTCTCCGAGCCTCAGTTTCTTCATATCCAAAGTGGGTACAATCCTTATCTTATAGACTTGAAACGTCAATTAAATTTTGAAAATACACGTGTGGGGCCGGCCCGGTGGCACAGCGGTTAAGTTCACCTGCTCTGCTTTGGTGGCCCAGGTTTGCTGATTCAGCTCCCGCATGGGTGCTCCCTTGATGAGCCATGATGCGGTAGGCGTCCCATGTATAAAGTAGAGGAAGGTGGGCACGGATGTCAGCTCAGCAAAAAGAGGAGGATTGGCGGTGGATGTTAGCTCAGGGCTAATCTTCCTCCAAATAATTAATTAATTAATTTAAAAAAAAAAACCTATGTGGAAATCCTCCGTAGAGTGAGCACCGAACAAACATTGTTGGAGGGCAGGATGGATCAGCAGAAACGCGTTTCATCATTGAACCGTGACTGTGACAGCAGCCTCCAGCCAGTCTCCTGCACTTGGTTCCTCTCCCTCCCTGCCCTCTGCCCCCACACGTGAGCGTGCACTCACGCACACACACGCACGTGCAATCGTTCTACAAGCAAACCTGGGTGCGCCCTCCCAATGTCGTGCTGCTTCTTGGGCTTCCTAAATGGGGCAGAAGCAAGCCTGGATTTCTTAATCTGGTGCGCGGTCCGTTGTGCGCTGGGCTTTATAATTGTTGAGCGACACTCTCTGTGTTCTAATAGGGCAAATAAGATACAAGCAGATAAGGACAATGTGGGGCTGTGATAACGTTACCAGTAGCACTACGGGAGCTGTGAGGATGAGGGGCCACCTCCCGCTTCAGGGCGGCCAGTGACGGGGTCATCCTGAGCCTCAGCTCCCTGACGCCTGCCCAGCCCGACCTACACGTGACTCTGAAGGGTCTCTTTTATCCATCAAACCAAACCCCATTGCCATGGTCCAGGCCCTTCACAGACTGACTTGCACACGTCTTGCCCACAGCAATTCTTCTTTAAAATTTAAAAAGACCATTGGATTAATTTATTCTGCTTCCCACAAGCTTTCAGGGAGCAATGTAAGCATTCCTCTGTGTGGCTTTATTCTGAGTTTAAATGCCATTGTGAAGGCTTTAGGAATATGGCGGCTCAGTGAGCCATCCAGATTTGAGCACCACAAGAAGCTCACCATCCAAAAAACCTAGTTGAAAAAACTAGGTAAAATGAAGTATTCGGGGTCCTCTGACACATCCAGGCCGGCAGGGGTGAGGCCCTCAGCCTGACTGCCTGTCACAGAGCCACCAACCCACAGTGGACCCAGGTCTGGACGCACTTGAATAGTCAGAGTGTAGCTGATGGTCAAAATGTGACTTTTAAAATGAAATCGTGGGAATCTAGAATCTAGGAAAACTTACATTACAGGAAACTGGGAAGTATTTTAGTTGAATATGAGGAGCGTTTCCTCAGCAACAGATATGTCCTTGGAGCCTCTGTCCAGGAAGCTCTGGGATGGCCAGCAGGACCCTCTGGCCTGAGCTCCAAGAGCAGACGCGGAGAGCAGCTGGCAGGGCGCCGCTCGCGGGGCTCAGACACGCGCGGCCCACGGGCCCTTATTTGCTGAGAGTCGTTCCTGCCGGTGAGGGTGTTCTGTGCGTCTCCCACTTCTTTATTCATCTTTGTGGCTAATATGTGATAACAGCTTATGTCCCAACCCATTCTCTCACATTTTTATCACCTAATTATAGCTCTGCTATGGGAACATATTTATTAACAAGAAAAAGGAATATTGGTGTTTTGGGGTTTCGCCCTTTGCATGAATTACAGAACATCGAGGATGACGTCTCAGAGCATCCGTTTCTGGACTTACTTTAATTACTTTCAGGGAAAGATGTGTTTTTGTTGTTGCTGTTTCTTTATTTGCTTGATTTCTTTTTAATCGCAATGACTCTTGGGAAGCTAAGAAAAATGCCAAAGAGAGAATTGCTTTCATTTATTCATCTGTTTTCATTTCAAATCTAAGTTTCTTGGGAGAAAAAGACATTATTTCTTTTATGTATTTTTATGTGGTACCTAGAACATTGTAGGCACTCAAATGATGTTTTATTATAAGATGCTCATAAAGATAAAACTAGATGTCCTCAGGCCTAATAAGTCAAATCTCAGGGAAAAAAAATTAAGTTTATTATTTCAGTTTCTATTTTTAAATGTTTTTACAAAGTTAATTAAGTATGTATTGAAACAGGTTCTGCACTGATATTGAAAAAATGATTTAGGATTTTGTAGTTGTTGTTCAATTGCAAATTACTCCAGTTTCACAGGTCTTAGATTTCAAAGGAGGAAGTTACTTTCTTTAAAGAACAGGCCAATATATTGACTGATACTTTCATGGAATAGCCACAAAGAGAAAACAGCCAGGCCAAATAAATACAAACCGTAATCCATGAGTTCGATGACTGTTCCTTCAAACCAGGATCATTAGCCAGCAGTCCAAAGAATCATGGTCCTGGCCGTGCACGGCCAAGAGGGAATGCAGTCAATATCAGTGTGTCAGATCATCCAGACCAAACTGTGCACCGTGTGCATAACACATCGGAAGTTTGGCATTTATCTAACAAAACCATCCTGTTGTGGACACACCCCGCTCATCTGCCTACGTCAGTCAGCTACCCAGATAATTTATGACGTTTCCATATCACCCCGTCCTGTGGGCTCCAGCTTTCCTGGAGCCATGTGTCTCCTGAGCCTCTGCACTGTCTCTCCCAGCCCTCGGGATCATTCCTACCATTTGGGATAACAATTGGTTTAAAAAAACCGAGAAAGTCATAGTGCATCAAATTATTAAACAGGATATAGAAAAGCCATTGTTATTGATACAAGAAACTGCCCAAATTTTAAATAATAAAACAAAACGAAACCTAGCAGTTTCTTTCACAAAAAAGTTACAGGACAAAGTGATGTAGCTATGAATAAGGCGTCAAGGTGACAGGGTGGCATGGGCGTGACTCGGATTACAGGACCCTGGGCACCCAGATAAAATATTAAAGATATGTTGACCTTAGGCAAAGGTTAGACTGGAGAGTCCTGTGAATTAAAATCTTTTGACTTGTGGGATCTTAACTACAGACTTTCCCATTTATTACCTGGCCCTTATCAAGTTGCTTAGATCTCTGAACAAATTTAGTGGTGCTCAGCAGGAGTAGCATGACTCAGAAGGAAATCTGTTTACCAGGAAGGTGCGGTGACTAAGTTCTAGGAGTTCAAAACAAGTGTCTTTCTAATGGGGGTTGGGGGTGGGGGTGGGAGGTTAATTCTTCCATCGCCACTGCTTTGGTTAAAAGAGAAAATAAAACAGAAAACAGATTTGTCTTAAAAGAAAGGAGCATGATGACGTCCCAGGGGTGTAGAGCTGTAGCAGGAAGAAAGAATTGAACCAAATCGGGTTAGGAACACAAAATCTCTTCCCGCCCGCCTAAACACCCCTTTTTATCCAAATTTTACACGAACTGGAGCTCAGATCCTCATCCTTAAATCTGACACGTTTATGCTGCCTACTTGAAGGCTTAACTAGTTTTCTTTTACAGCAAGCAAGAGGTGTTATTTAGTTGCCTGCAAAAATTCATTTCCATATTTATGCCTGATTTCTACAAGAGTTTTCTTTTCTATGAGTTTCCAGCTCTGTTTATAGAGACATTGGAAGAAAATATGATCTGGCTGAGGTCAAAGAGTAAAAGGCAGGTTGTCACTTGAACCCAAGATTTCCTTTCCAGCAGGACACGTGGTTTCTAATCATTTCGTCAAGCAAGTACT
The DNA here is from genome assembly GCF_041296235.1 of Equus asinus. Lineage (NCBI taxonomy): Eukaryota > Metazoa > Chordata > Mammalia > Perissodactyla > Equidae > Equus > Equus asinus. Next base: position 69,564,368 of record NC_091811.1, on the reverse strand, counting down.
TTCAGATTCTCCATCAAGTTACCACTTCCATATTTTTAAAACATACAGAAATCATTTCTGGCATCTATGAGTTTGTCCATGTCTTAGAAAGTAGGCAAGATGTTATAGTGAGCACATCAGTGTTTTCCAGGCGAAAGAAATGGAAACTCAACTGCTCCAAGCAAGAGGCATCTCCTCCAGCGGTCTTGCAATCACAGTTGAACTCAGAGGCCCTTTCTGTCCCATCTCTCTCAACTCCCCACCAAGACTCGCTTGAGTTCCAGGATCAAAGTTTTCATAAAATATTTTTCAAGGCAAATATTTCTTTTTGTCCACTTTACAAATGTTGAATGTGTTTTATTTTTTTTTTAAGAGTCTTGAAAACTGGTTAGCAATGACTTCAAAGTTCAGACACCTACACGGACAGGTTTTTTTCAAGGCTTTTTTCTTTTTTTTTTGAGACAACTACTGTTTATTTCTCTTGATTCCGTGGGTTAACTAGGATGAGGTGGGTGGTTCTTGTGTCCCTCGTGGTGGAGGCTGAAGTCACTCCAGCGCTCACGTTAAGCTGGAACTAACTCACCCGCCTGGAGTGCCCGTGGCCTCTCGATCTCTGTGTGGCCTTTCACCGTTCCGTATCTTGTTGCTCAAGGGTTTCTTAATCCTTGGAGACCACATCCAGGGACAAGCAAGGGCTCTCACCGGGAAGAGGCCGACTCCAGCCACAGGGAATTCTAGATGTGTAGAAGCGTTTCTTAGCCTATATGCCTTTCCTAACTGTAGACCCTTTGGTTTCAAGCTAAAGTTTCTTTAACTATAAATCTATAAATTTCACTGAATTATAAAACTTAACTACATTCTAAGAAGTGATTTAGTGGATGTGCTTTTTTTAAAGAATAGGTGAAAAGAAAACAAATGGGTGAAATAAAACCAAGACACCCATTCACATGTTATTCCTGCTTCTTCTCCAGCTTCCACCCCAAAGAAGCAAGCAAAAAGTAAATAAATATAGGTAAAACTATTTATTTTACCTTTTATTACCAGTAATCTTGGATTTTTTGGTGTTCCCTGCTGCTTTAAATAAAATATAATATCCTAACAATGTAGGTGAGGTGGTACTTTAATCAGATTTTGACAAAGTAGACTGCATTTAAAAAAAATGATTTGATAAAAGAAAAAGCAGGAAATGACCCCGACATTGTTGCTCTGCTCATGAATGCCCCATGAGATTCTCTTTGCACCTGTTTCACTTTTGCTGGAAAGTTCAGAGCTGAATCTTTCTCGTAAAGCAGGGTGTTGTGCGGTGGGAGGGGCGGAACACGGGTGAGGAGCGCTCCAGAGCAGGTTCCTCAGCACGGAAAGAGCACTCTCTCACCTGTGTTGGGGGAATTTCCAAGAGGCGGTGAGGGGCGAGCTTGCTTCTGACAGGAGATCAGTGTCTCGTGTGGGGACGGCACTGCCTCGTCGGGATCGGCTGAGAGCAGCTCGCAGTGGGGGCTGTAGGTGTGTTCTACTCCACTGAATGGAGAAAGCTAGAAGTATGCTTAGAGTCTGATAAGAACGCCAGCATCCTCGAGCTCTCCTTTAACATCGGACTTTCTGTTTTGCTTTTAAAGAAAAATGTTTTACAAGGGCAGCATGAAGCGGACAAAATCTGGAGCAGAGAAGGATTTTATGCTGTTGTCATTTTTCTCAGCATCTTTGTTATTATAGTAACGTGTTTGATGGTAAGTGTGCTTCTTTCTATATTTTCCTCTGCCGAGCCCACTGCTTAATGTTATTTGATGCATTGCCATTCGAATGAACGCCGAAAAGACTGGGGACTCTGATCCTGTTGGATGGGGAATGTTTCATCTCTGACAGCAGAGACACAGCTGGAGGAAAACCTGCAGAGCTGTGGACTCTGGGCTGCAGGACGAGCTGTGAGGGGCCGAGGCTTTTAGTGACTTATCAGCCCTGAGGAGGAAAGTCACTGAAGGCCTCGAAGTCACGCAAGTCCCACGGCACACCTTGGGCTTACTCTGTGTCTTCTTTTATATCTTTGGGAACTCGGGAAAAAATTTGAAAAGCAATAGGTCTTAGGGGAAGCTTACTACTTAGAAGGGTTTGATTTCCTTATTTTTAAAGAGCTTGAAAGCATTCTATGAAATTCCAGGCATGAAAAGGAGATGATTACAGACTCGAAGGCTGAACAATCCCCTACCAGCTGATTTTTAGGTGAATGAATAATATAAAAGCATCCACTCTCTGCAAAGCTCTGAAAATTACAAATTAGAAATGTGTAGCCTTTCAACGTATATTTCTAATTTTAAAAAATAAAACCCAAAACAAACATAAAACCCACTAAAGTAGGCAATGCTACCTGGTGTCGAATGAGCTACCTTTCAAACAAAATGATAGAATTTTCCTGTTCTCTTGAAAATTCTGTGATGTGACCTAAAATATTTGAACTTTACAAATGGGTTTTAATATTTTTTCTTGTTTACGATGTTCTTTTTAATTTTGCACATTTTTAGAAACTTTCCTTCCTTAGTTTTTACATAGCCCCCCAAAATACATCGTGTTACTTCCTTCCACTGTCAGCAATGGTGTCTGTCTGGATTTGGCTCCTTTGTGCTCCCCCTGCTGGGAAGGGCTTCTGTTAGAGAGAGCAGGGCTCAGTTTGGAAAGACAGGCTGGGTAGGTGTAAATTTGAAGGATGTGAGACAATGAAGGCCGTTAGGAGGGTGAGGATGGCACATTTCCCCGAGTCTGGGCATCGGTGGTGGCCAGCTCCCATCATCGTGAATTCAGAGGTGCCTCCTATGGCCCAAGCATTGAGAAAGAAGATTTCTAAAAATTGTGACACAATAAACAAAAGGATCACTTGAGAACTGAGTAAGAAAATGGATTGTTATATACTGAATGGTGGAGATTCAGAAAAAATGATTTCAGCGAGAGAAAGTTGGAGGTTCTATGGAAACTGTGGCAGAGACGTCTGGGCTGTCTCAGTGCTTTGGGACGTGGCCCTTGTTCTGGTTAATGGCACTTCAGACTACGTGGTTCTTCTTTTCCTTAATTCAGGGAATCTCGATGCCGTTCTCTGTCTCATCCGTCACAGTGAGGGTGTTTTTCTCTTCACAGGTGAAAACAGAGGCAAGGAAGGAGAATGTAGAGGCAGAGAGCGATGAGAACGGAGGTTGTGCAGGGGTAGATGGTAAGATTCAGAAGAGCGAGGGTGAGGACGGAGGAACGTGGGACGCCGCCCCCGCGCGGCTGTGAGCAGAGGGCAGAGGGAGGCAGGGCCGAGCCAGCCTTCCCGTGGGGATGCGCTCCAGATAAACCCTGCAGGACACACTGTCCCACGCAGGGCCGTGGGGGCCACACCCTCAGCCACTCGGGGGTGGGACAGCTCCTCCTTTCCCAGTATTTGCAAAGCAGCAAGGTGAAAGTCAGAAACCGAGATGAGTTTTCTCCAAAGTTACTAGAACAAGCTGAGAAGGGAATGTTTCCAAAGCTTAGGTGAGTTCCGTCTCCTGGGCTGGTGGGTCGCCTCATCCATTCATTCAGTCCACGGGTTGCTGCTGAGGGTCATGGTGGGTCTGTCGTTGTGCTGAGGGCGAAGGAGAGACCGAGAGGATAAGCTCCTGCTCTCAGGAGTCTGCCTTCTAGAGGGGACACAGGCAATAAATATGTTAATGTTTTACAATCAAATCGTGAATATGCTGTATGGTTCCAAGAGTATGCCATTCAGGAAAAGGCAAAACTACCAAGACACTGAAGAGGTCAGTGTTGCCAGAGGCTGGGGGCTGGGGGGATGAGTAGGCGGAGCCCGGCAGATTTTGGGGGCAGAATGACACTGTATCGTCTGGGGAGGAGCGGGAGGAGGCATGCACCACTATATTCTCTGCTCAGTTTTTCTATGAACCTAAAACTGCTCTTAAAAAATAGAGTCTATTGGGGCTGGCCCCGTGGCCGAGTGGTTAAGTTCGCGCGCTCCGCTGCAGGCGGCCCAGTGTTTCGTTGGTTCGAGTCCTGGGCGCGGACATGGCACTGCTCATCGAACCACGCTGGGGCGGCGTCCCACATGCCACAACTAGAAGAACCCACAACGAAGAATATACAACTATGTACCGGGGGGCTTCAGGGAGAAAAAGGAAAAAATAAAATCTTTAAAAAAAAAAAAAAAAAAAAAATAGAGTCTATTAATTTTTTTAAAAGTTCAAATAAGTGCCACGAAGAGATAACATACTGATGAGTGGGTGGAGCAGAGCAATCTGAGACCCATGAAGACATGGGGAAGGGCCCCCAGGCAGAGGACGGGGCAGCGGAACAGCTGGGGAGGGAATGAGCTGAGCCTTTGTGGGTTCAGGAAGCGGTGGGAGCCGAGTGGGGCAGAGCTGTGCTGTGACCTGGGGTGTGCGAGATAGTGGAGAGTGTGTGGGGCAGAGCACGAGGCGAGTGTGAGAGCAGAGGACTCTGCTGGAGGCTGCTCTGTAAGCCGATGAGAAAGATGCGGTGGCCCCGAGTCGGTGGGGAGAGAAGGGAAGAGTTCCATAGGCGGAACTCACGGGCCTTGCTGAGCACTGATTCTCAGGGAGAAGGAGAGAAAGAGATCAAGGCTGACTCCTAGGTTATGTGGGTTAGGGATGGGGCCCCCAACTCCTGGACGTGGGGAGGAGGGAGAGGCAACACTTCTGATTTGTATTCCAATAGTTCTTGAATAAATAAAAGACAGAAGTAGAAGGACATATTTCAAAGCTTATCTTAAATTTTAATATGAAAGAGTCACTTAAAAAAGTAACAGAGGAACCAGCAGTACGTAGAAAGGAGTTAATATTGATAGAAAAATAAATGCTACCTAATAGACAAGACTCAGGTGAATTTAAGTTTATCTGGTGCAACTTAGCCCTGACAGGTCAGCAGTTCACAGTCGGGGCGAGTCAAACGTGACTCTCTAAAATGGGCTCCTACTGTAAACACCCCAATGTTTTTGATAATGATCTTGATTTAAAGCAGGTTTCTTACTTGAGTCTCTCAGGAATAGTGACACTACCACGTCTGTGATTCTCAAACATGTATATTCTGATTCTGTTTCCCATAATTTTGTTGATTCCATGGTAAAGGAAAGATATAACTCAGAATTTTCCCTATGGTATTAATTATATTTATGAAAGATCAAATAACTGTTATTTGCATCCAGCCTCCCTACATACCATAGAAATGAAAAGCGTGTGGCTTTATTATGCATTTATATTGGTAAATTGCTGTAATGGTGGACTAAGTGTGCTATATAACAATAACATAAGGCTTGGCAAAATTTTTGAAATGTGGCATATTGTTTACTTTCCATAAAATAAAAAAAATTATGTTGCCAAGCATAAAATTAGACATGCATGACATTTTCAAAAGTGAGACTTATTTAGCACCTCTCAAATGTGAATGTAGAGTGGGTAGAGTGACAAATAGATAAATACAATTTTCCAAGAAAAAAATGTGTGGGCAATTTCTAATCCATTCAGTCTGTTTTAGGTGGAGGAAATTTATTACTAAGAAGAATTATTCTTAAACTTGAATAAATAATAGAAAGAAGAGCATTTATCATCTCAATCAGATCTTCAAATGTGCTTAGAGGTTTATTAACAAGCGCAAAGGTATTTATGAAATGTCAGTGGAGATGTCTACAAGCCAGCTTGCTTCTGGAAAACGATTTTAGAAAACACATGAAAACAGCTGTTTGGGTCAGTAAAGCTCTGGCGTGTTGGACTCGCAGGAGAGCCATCCATGTGTCAGGCAGTTTCTCTAGTGATGGTCTTGGTGGCTGAGGCAGGAGATCCTGGATCAGACCACCTGCCGCAGCCCGAGCAGTACATGCGTGTTGAGGTGGACGGACACAGCACGCTGTTCTGGTTTGTTACGTGTAATCCCTAGGGTTTGAGGGAACCAGGACTAGATCCTAAGCTGGCATGATCTGGTTGCAGAACCATGTTCCAAAGTAGGCATGTGTCTCAAACTAATTTTCAATTTTTTTCTGTTTTGGTAAAAACCATTCAGCTAAGGATACAACCCTCTAAATAATAATCAAATAATAATATTAACAATAATAGTTTCTTCCAGTTATGCACACTTACTGGTTCTAAATTTACTGCCTGATACTAAACACAATATATTTTTTAAACCACATTATTGACATACAAAAACTGTGCACATTTAATGTATACCACTTGATGACTCTGGAGATAAGATACACCTGGGGAACCGTCACCACAATCTATGCCATAAACTTATCTGTCACCTCCAGAAGTTTCCTCTCGCCCCCTTTATTATTAGTATTTTGTGTTGTGATAAGAACATAGCATAAGATCTACTCTCTTAGCAAATTTTTAAGTAAACAGTACAGTATCACTAACTATAGGCTCTAGGCATGAACACTTCATGTGTTTCAGCTTCCTAATTTTAGGATGAGGAAACCAACATTCAGAGAAGATAAGTGATTTGACCAGGAACACGCAGTGGGAGGGTATGTTGTGGGGGCTGGTGTCTGAGAGGAGCGGATGAAATTCAAACCCAAGTCTGTCTGGATTGAAGTCCGGGCTGTTTGCCGTGATTCCGCGTGAAGAGGAGTTAAACTCCGGCTCCTTTAGGTCCTATCGCTCTATCTCATGCACGTCTATTCCTGGCCACAAAGGAGTCCAGTAACAGATGAGAATGCACGTATAACCCAGAGACACCACCCAGGCAGAGCTGATAAAGGGGCGCCATGCCACACCTGCTGTGCAGCCACCTCTGTTTTGCACGCAGTTTCCTGTGCTGGTCACAATTTACACACGCCTGTCTCTTCCGGAAGCCTGCGAGTTCCCAGAAGCCGGGTGGTGTGCTGTTTCTGGAATGCAGTAGCAATTGATTCACGTTTACTCAACTGAAAGGAATGAATGGATGAACTCTTTCAGACTACCTGTGAAGGAGTGTATGGACTGTCAGTTGGTGACATCTTTTTAAAATCTGAACGTATTTTAATCCAAACATATGGTTTTTGGTGTTACCTACTTACGAGATTTTTTTTAATGAAAACTATAAGCTGCAAGGGAGCTTATGGGATTTTTCCAGCGTCCTCGCACTTCCCTATTCCTCTGGTTCCCTTCTCCCTGCCATTCTTCTTTCCTCTTGCTGTAGTTTGACTTTTACAGCTCTCTCATTCAGTGCTGCTCTCTCTTTTCCTTTTCAAACCATCAGGTGACTTCATTGCACCCCAAGAGTCAAGCTCTTAAATGGAAAGTCAGGAATATTGACTAGCCGTTGCTGTGGTAAGCTTTCAGGGTGAGCTTTGAAACAATGTGCATTCCCGTGGAGAAATGTGCATATGCTCGATTTCAGATCTCGATCAGTGCAGAGAAAAGTCTCTGACGCCCTTTTCCAGAGACTTTGGGAAGAGGGTGTGGGTATAGAGGGAAGAGTGGAGGGGGGTGATCACAGGTGTGAGTCAGAACCTGGATCCTAGACTTTATTTCTAGCTTTCCACAGAGCATGCAACCACTCTGGGATTAAATGTGAAACGAGGAGATTATAGAGGATTTTTAAGATCCCTCATACCAGTTTCTCAATAGCAGCACTGTTGACATTTGGGGCTGGATAGTTCTACTGGGAGGAGAAGGCCCGTCTTGTGCATTATGGGGTGTTTAGCAGCATCCCGAGGGAGAGAACTCCTGCCTACCGATTGTGTCCACGGCAGCCGCCCTCTTGCCCATCAGTGACCCCTTCAGTTCTTTCCACGTCTTGTCAGATGGCCCAATCTCTCTCCTGAGTGTTTGGAACAGTGTCTTACACGTGTGATCCGTTCTACATGTTCTGCTTTTCCCTGATTAAAGCTTAGAATCAGCTTGCACACACACTGCAGAGGCGGATCAAGAAGCTGACCTGTAACCAGGGCTGCCGTCAACAGGGGGCTGGAGAATGTGAGGCAAAGGTTCCTCGTCAGGAACGTCAGCTCGGGGATGGCAAAGAAGGACTTTGGACCAGAGCTGGTTTTACACAAATAAAACCATAAAGGTGTCCTGTCGAGAACTGTCGAGAAGGCAGCACCTTCTTGGCTTTCTCATTTTCATTTTGAAATATGCTTCTCCAGCACCCGGAGGCGACCAGACAGGCAAGGGTTCCGAGATATGTATTATATTTAGGTGTGAGGAACCTAGAATATACAGTACCTACATGATCTTCTGTTAAATGTATGTCTGTAAAAGTACAGATGTATTTTTCTCTTTTCTCACTCAGGAAAATCACTCGCTTGCAATTAAAAAATAAAAAGCTATCTCACCTTAAATTCTCTCACCTCATCCTTTGGTAATTATGTATTCAGCTCAACATACACGTGTCATCTGACTGGTATTGTTCCCGTGTGGGTTTTGACGAGAAGCAGTAAGTTAAAAACCTCCCCATCCTCAGGCCCTGTGACAGGGCGAGGGTGTTCACCCTCAGTGCGGGGGAAAGCAATTAAAATAAGGGTCAGACGACTTCTCAGTGTCAGGCAGCTTCTTCTTCTTGTGCTGTAATATTTGTCACCAATTAGAATAATTAGAACACACTGTGTTCAATAATTTAAGATGGAGCTTTACCCTGCCAGAGTCAACAAATACCACTGGCATAAAGGTTTCTGGGTTATAACCAGAAAAGACAAGGACTCTCTTTAATTTCCCGGCGGTTCAAGGGGCAGCAGGTGTCTCTGGTCGTACCTCATACTCACACAGCCCTTTTCCTCACAGAGAGCTTTCAGTCCGCGAGGATGGGCTCTCAGATCCAGGGGTGCTGAAACCCATCGGTGGGATTTGCCTCTGCTGCAGGTGCCATTCCAGAGTCCGTCTCTAGGACGGTGACAGGGGAGAGTGGACACAACCTCAGGGCCGGGAGGTGAACAGACCCGCAGGTCAGAACCGGGTCAGCCTCGGCGCTGCCATGGCGAGTTGCTGACTCTGGGCGCCCTGCGGTCGTTAGCTGGACCGCAATTTCTTTAATGTGTATTTAGGTCAGAAGACCTCTAGGGACCATTCCAACTCCGGTCCCTGCCATATCCCTCATCAAAAACTCACCAAGCAGACATTCACCCCTCCTTTTACCCTGCTGCCCTCCCAGACTTCTTTCTTGTTGGGCTGAGACGGCAGCTGGGATGTTGGACCTGAGACATCACTAAATTTAGTTTTCACTCTGTGTTTAAGTAACCCCAAACTTCCCTTTTATATCACAGTTTCTAGTTCTTCAGTTCTTAATTTTCAGTCATCTTTTTACTCAAAAATTTGAGTAAGCTTTTTGCAGGAAGTGCCCTTATGAACTTGAGAAATTCTTTCTGTTGGCTTCATACACACGATCATCAATTTGTCTAGTTGTGGGATTCATGCATCCTCTGTAATAGGCGTTTTTTCCCCCGAGCCATGAAAATCGCTCCATTTTCTTCTCACATTTACTCTTCTTTCAATTGACGTACATTTTTCTTAAACCAGGAACTTTCCCCTTTCCACACCCCTGAATTCCTAGGAACAGGGTGGTCCGTTCTGTTCATAGCAGCTACTCCCTGCCTCTCAGGACGCCCGAGTGGGCACTCAACAAGAAGTAGTTGTGACTGGCTCACTTCTCTTTGTTTATCCTGGTTTATCATTTACAGTGACTTCTCTGACTTCCATATCCTATCTTTTCTCCTGTTTTCATCTTCACTTCTTTATTTTTTGCCCTACACTCCAGGAGTCTCCCAACTTCACCATCTGTACAACAATTATGTATCCTGCATTGTCAGTTCTGTTCTTTATTGCTTGCAAAGACGTACACACTGCCACTGAGTTTTCAGTTCTTTGAATTCTTTTCTTTATAATCTCAGCCTGATACCTTTTCATCTTAGATTGTTGCATTTTTATTTCATCCTGATTCTTTGTTATAATCTTATTTTATTAAACAGACTTTTTTTTTTTTTTGGAGGAACATTAGCCCTGAGCTAACTACTGCCAGTCCTCCTCTTTTTCCTGAGGAAGACTGGCCCTGAGCTAACATCCATGCCCATCTTCCTCTACGTTATATGTGGGACGCCTACCGCAGCATGGCGTGCCGAGCGGTGCCATGTCCGCACCCAGGATCCAAACCGGCAAACCTTGGGCCGCCAAGAAACAGAACGTGCGAACTTAACCGCTGCACCACCGGGCCAGCCCCTAAACAGACTTTTTTTTAACCAACATATTTTCAGAATACTGGACAAATATTTTCTAAATTTTTCCTGAAATAGATTATCGCAGGTACTTATTTCCTTCACAATTTCAGGTGAATTCTTTTCTAATTTTCTTTTCTCTTTAGTCATCCTTTAATAAGAAAAAAATTTATTTAGACTTTCTATCTTTCCAGTAGATTTCAAATATAGAGCTTACTAGAATTGAAGGGAATTTAAAAAAAAAAAGGAAAGGAAGGATTAGCCTCATGACTGGTTACAGTAAATGTGATTGAAAAGATCCAAGATCACTCTCATTCAGCTACCAGACTCCAGAAGTCAGACGGGGGAGCCCCCTGGCTGAGTCTCTGTGAGACGTAGACGCCACCACTGCTGTAACTGCAGATAACGGGCCAAGTGAGCTCTGCACTCGAAGTAACTTATCCGGTCCCTTCCTGGAGACGGACTTGAAGAAACACGAGGGCATCCAGTTTCTGCAGGAATCGGAGGAGAAGAGTCAGCATCAAGAGAAGAGAAAACATATCCAATCCTCACATTGTGCGCCTTAAACTTATATAGTGCTGTGTGTCAGTTATATCTCAATAAAACTGGGAAAAATAAAATGAACTTTAAAAAATAATAAATAAATGTTTAAGAGAGCAAAGGAAAAAAAGGAGGCCATAAGAAGGGAAGCCTGAGGACAGGAAAGACGAGCTTTGCTCCCCTCACAGTCTGGTCCATTGGAGTGTTCCAGCAAAGTCTCCAGTTCTTTTAAAAGTTAGGTGAAGGTCCTACCATTTCTAAATTGAATTAGCCATTCCAGAAAGAACTCTGAGAAGGAAGGAAAGTGATACTTTTGATTTTCTCTACATGCATTAAAACTTAAAAAGGGAAAGGCTAAGAAAGAAAATTCTCATTGTCCAAATGATTCTTCGATAGATTCCCTAGATGTAAGGTTTTCAAGTATTTACCAGACGCTCAAGTTAATGTATGACTGTGCAGATGTCTGCCAACATAGGAAATCATGGTTATAGCATAACTATCCTTTAATTAATATTTTGCAAGACTTTCTTACATGTTGTCTTCGATGGCGGTCTCTGTTTCTATAAATGTTGTAGGCCCACATTTTGTGGCTATTCCTTCTATAAGCTTCCATTTCAGTCATTTTGAGTAAAAGCTTACATGTGATCAAACAGACACCTGGCACCTTTATAAAATTAACTAAATTGCTTTTGAATATATATTTGAGGAATAGATTCCTGTACAAATAGATTTAACACATTTGTGCACTGTAACTAGAAATGCCAAGTGTATCCTTTTGAGAAAAATCTCAATACAACAAAACTGAGAAGCCATCCAGATGGATTTGCTTGCTGGTGTTACCATCAAACCTTTATTTTGCTTTGTCTTCTAGATTGGGGTGAAGGAGATGATGCTTTGTTGTTGAGTGGGAAAAAATGTGACGGGAGCCTTTATATCTCCTTCTATAGATTCTTTACAGAATAAAAGAAAAATGTCAGCTTTCCTTGAGACAAGATAAAGAGAAAAATCAAGAGATCCACCTGTCACCCATCACGTTACAACCAGCGCAGTCCGAGGCAAAGGCGGTCGGCAGCATGGTCCAGCATGAGCAGCCCCCGAAGGTACTGAATGTGGTCGTGGACCCTCAAGGCCGATACGCTCCTGAGATCAAAGCTGCCACCTCGGTCTGCCCTTCTCCTTTCAAAATGAAGCCCATAGGACTGCAGGAGAGGTAAGCGCGTTTCTGTACCCGCTATGTGTTGCTTTTTTGTTTCTGGAGGATTCACCAGCTGAAAAGGACAGACCTAGAGAGGATTGGCAGATTGCGTAGAAGTGTTCATCACCTAATGGACACCAGGAGGAGGAGGTCTTTCTTGACCCCAAAAGAGTCTAGCTGTGTTACCAAAAGTCTTTTAGTTATATCTGATTCTGTTAAGCTGGTGTAGACCCAAATCCAGGTCTTCTTGAGCTACCGGACAGCTTCTACCGTCATTTATTGAGTGGTTTTTGAGGGTCACTGACCTAACAGCACTATCTTGTTTACTTGTCATCAAAACTCCAGTAGACAGAAGGCCTGGGAATGAACTTAGGCTGTTTGTCACCCAAGACCATATTGTTTGGAGTAAGGTAGAAACAGTCTATGCCACAAAATAATCTTTTTAATAAAGTTTTCCCTCTGCTTCCTTTGAGAGAAACAAACAGTAAATAACTGAAGACCCACGAGGTTATTTTTGTTGCCTCACACGCCTTTGTGATGTGCTTACACTGATTCATTCCCATTTAAAGCAAATCCAACATATGAAAAGAAGGGCATGCAAAATACATACAGGAGAATAAAGCTTTATTATAGCTTATATTAAAAGCTTATATTTATTATAGCTTATATTATAGCTTTGCTATTATAAAGCTTATATTAAGTAAAGCTTTCCCATGGTATGTCTTAAAATAAGCTTCATGTTTATATTTACAATATGATTGATATTATATCCAACATGACATGCCAGGGTAGTGGGGGAACTGAGAGGTTCTCAAGGTTCATTCTCCTCTTATTTTCCTATATCTCCATTTTCTTTTGCTGTCCTTTTTGTTGCCTTAGGTTTTTAGATCACGTATGTAAATTTTGATTATATTTCCCTTCACACGCACACACACAACATCCTTTCAGAAAATACAATTTGGGGCTTTAAGAACTGCAGAGACCAAGTTGGTCCTTCAAATTTGTTTGAAAGTATTGTCAAAGAACAATGAATGATGTGAAAAGAAAGGGATCTGTTGTAGAGATCTCCAAAGTCTTGTGAAGGGAGAACACTGACCCCAAAACAGAAGGAAAATGAGAGCAGTAGAGTCATTCTTTCTAACTCCTCCCCCCAAAGACTTGGCTTCCTGACGGATCTGAGTGGGTCTCTGGGTACCATTCTCTTCCTCGGACACCACTAACTTGCCGTCTGGGCTGCAGTCTGGAAAGGCAGACAGGCTGGAAGTCTCCTCTGAGGCTAACGAGGCATCACGAGGCCTGGATTCCAGACCCAGCTCTGCCATTTCTGGATTGAGTGGGTCCATGAGTCATTCACCTATCTGGGCCTCGCTTTCTTCTGTAACACGAACGGGTTAAACCCTTGAAGCAGGCATTGGAGCGTCGGTGGAGTGGCATGGGCACGGGGGCGGAAAAGATCTGCTCGGATGAAGGCAGTAAGGGGTCATTTTCTATAGACAGTTTAAAGATGATAATAAAACTGACTAAAAGTCAGACTAATTTTTGTTGTCATCATGCAGCACAATTCTAAGCAAGGTCAGCGGCTCAGTCCTCCAGGGTGGACGTATTCCCAGCATCCTGCCCCTTGAAGGCCACTGCTGGGCACGTGGGAATTTCAAGGAGCATAAGGTTAAAGATCCGTTTATTCATTTCAGCGAAGCGAGTGTTTGAGAAGGGAGCGTGCAGGGATGGTGTCTCGCTCATCTTCGTGGTCCACATGGAGGCACTGGCAGAGCGAGGGTGTAATCAGTGTTAAATGGGTTCCCTGGACCCTGGTCTGCTGACTTCCCTGCATCCCCATCTATCTCCTCCCACCGCCTTCCCACCTCAGAGCAGAAGGAAGCTATTCTCTCCACAAGGGCTCCGGGTCATTCCCTCCCCACCCTGATAACCCTCCATCAGTTTTCCTTCTCTGTTTTCAGCTGTACCCTCTTTGCTGATGCAGTCTACTCAGCACAGAAACAGGTTCTGTTTTGTATCCTTGACTCAATTCCTCCTCTGGTTCTTGTCTCTCTTTCCTTTCCCAGGTGTGTCTTAAATGAGCAGAGCATATTTGTTACCTCGTTGGTCTTCTTCAAGCTTGCATCCTCCCCATTTCTCTCACGTGTGCTTGCCAAGTTTATCAGTGGTCTAACCGCCAACTCCAAAGCACGTGTCCTGTTTCTTTTCATATCCAGCACTAGTGCCTACTTCCTGTGCAAAACTCTCTCTTCCTTTGGCCTCCAAGACATTACTTTTCCAGTTCTTGGGGGCTACCTTTGGGTCCCACACAGACGCCTTCAGAGTTTCATCAGAGAGTAGACTCAGCTGGAGGCACTTCTGTAAGAATCATCTGTGTAAAAGGTAGTAAGAGAAGACGCACCTGTGGTTGGATTGCCCAGGGAGGAGAGAGGAGGAGTGGGAGTGAGGAAGGAAAGGATACAGAGAGGGAAATTCAAGCACCACCTCCTCTCGGAAGCCATCCCAAGCTCCCTGGGCCCCGTCCCCTTCCTCCTCTAGCCCGCCCCACCACCCCAGTCTCAGCTGCCTCTCTCTGCTCCCTCTCCGCCAGTCCCACAGCCTGTGTGCAGACAGCATTCGTAGACTTCTCAGGTGTAGGTAAAATGTCCACTTACTATCTCACCCCATAGACTCTAAGCTTCTCGAGGGCACACATATGATTCAATCGCCTCTTACGTACAGAACATAACTCCTGCAAGGCAAGGGCTCCTGAAATGGATGCTTGAGTGAGTGAACGTTACAGTGAGTGGTTCCCAGGTCAGCTCCCAGTGGTCGTAGGGACACACTGCTCATTCCACCATCCTTTCCTCTTCTGTTCTTACCCCATTTTTCTACCATAATTCTCTGCCAAGATGGCATAGGGGCGAGTTTTGAGAGTGATAAATAAGGATATATGGTGTTCCACGCAGTCACGAAACTTTTCTGAGAGTTTTAAGCCTTAAAACTTAATTTAGGTTCATGTATCCTAATGGCACATTTAAAATAGCCTTCTGTTTTACAGCCCTCCATCCCGATCCTGGAGTAAAATGACAATTCCCTGTTTATTGCATGGAAGTCTGGTTTCATTAAAGTCACCATGAGACCATAAAAGGCTGTAGTACAAGTCACTTGTCCCAAAAATCTTTTGGGTCGTGTCATATGGAGCTCTCAGCCCTGATGGGGAGACTCTATTACTCTGACATTATTAATGATAAAATATAATTTAAAATTTAAAATAAATAAAATAAAATATGGAAATAAATGCATATGCTTAACTGAGTACAAAGGCTACACCCTGTAAATTATGAGGGTAAGTCTTGAGTTCCCTCTTCTTTTCTCATCTCCAACCAGCCACCAGATCTAGTGACCCAGCTGCTCTGACCTCCTCATCATTGATTCTCTCTTTTTGTAGCCATCGCCCTGGACCCAGCTTGCATTATTTCATATTTGATTTTCTGCATTTTATGACTGTAAAGATGATGTCAGGACTAGTATGTGTTACGTATCTCACATAAATTATTTTGTCATCCTAGCTGCCTGATCTAATTCCCTGCCCAGACTGATCTTGCTGGAACAGCACTTGCACTCTGAACTTTGCTGTGTGAAAATGCCCCGTGGTTCCCCTTGGCTCCACCTTGCTAGGCCTTCGTGTCCTCTGTGCCTGGCCCTGACCGTTCCTTCCAGTCTGTTCTCCCGCGTGCTGTGTCCCTGCCCCCATTTGCGTCTTTGTTCACCGGGTCCATCTTTGTCCTCCTCTCCGCCTCTAGTCTCCAAAGCCCAGCACAAAACTTACCTCCAACCGTTGGCCGCGACACCTATCCATGTCCACAGTGACTTCTGACCCCTCTGAATGCTCTCACAGACGCTCCTCCTGCAGTGACGTTAAAGAATAATTCCGAGAGGGACTGAAACTGGCTTTTGAGTGGTCTGTCCTGTCCCTCAACCAGCTTGTAAGAATCTCAAGGACACGCACAGGCTCAAGATGCTCTTGGGTCTCCCCTGCTTCCGGTACGTGGTAAACACTCAAAAATATGACGGAGTTAACTGATTAATTAATGTTCCTTTACATCTGGGGACCTAATATCTTTCTGAAGAATCTTCCATAAGAACAAGGAGCCTAATGAGAAACTACAAGCTGAGTCTCTGGTTAATATGACTTCTGACATTTACTAAGTGGCTCAACAGGGTAGCTAACTAGTCGTTTGTGGTGTAGTTTTCCCAATCTGCAAAATAGGTATGAGAATCCCTGTTGCGCCTTTTTTCAAAGGATGCCATAAACCCCACAGTCGACGTAAACCGCACTGTGCCCTGGAGAGGCAGAGGAATCCAGGTGCTTTGTTCTGTTTGTTCTGTTCTCTGATTTCATTCCTCAAGCTTAGACTAAGTCAGTTATATCTTCAAACTCAGGAAAGTGAAAGCTTTTCTTTTACTGAATTGATAAGGCTGAACCTGCCATTTGACATCATAAATATTTTTTAAACTGTCAATTGACTTATAGTTTTTCTCATCCTACTTATACATTTATAAATTTGGCCATTTAATGTTACTTAACAAATATTAGTATCAAATTAAATCCATTCTCGTGTAACAAATGAATTCATTTCCCATGGTGAGTCCGTGAACTGGGAGGTGCGTTCACACCTGCCCACACCCGCCACGGGCACAGTGTGTTCACCGGCAAGAGGAGAATGGCATGTGCCCTGCGTGGCTCTGAGACAGTCAAGCCGGGTGTCATGTGACCAGCACGGCGTGAGGCTGTAGTGAGCTCCTGTTCCCCCTCCTTCGAATCCCCCACTGTCCTTCTCAAGGACACTGCACACAGGCCCAGTGAACAGAGGCCACAGTCAGACCCTGGAATGAGGGTTTTCTTCAGTCATAAGGCAGAGAACTTGCAAACGTGAGTGTCTGCAGGTTCCCCTTCAGCCTCTGTATGACTAACGGCCAACTGCACACAGGCAAATGGGAGGATTCACATGATTTCCTCATTTTCCTCATTTGATTCTCTGTTGGAAGTAAAAAGTGAGCAAGGACTGTTGGAGGGCTGTCTGGAAAGGAAGGGTGGACTCGTGATAACTCGTCACTCTGTTCCTGACTTACGTTCTCCTCGGTGAGCAGTTAGTGGCCCCTAGGAATCCACCGTGAAGGGGGCTTTCTGTCTGTCACAGCCGATGTCTCCACAGGCCCCAGGCGTTGCTGGTTCCCAGTGAGCAAACATCCTCTAACTGTTCTTAAACTGCACCACAATATGACTTATTTTGGCACCCATAAACTCTGTGCAAATAACACCCAGGCGTGTGAGTGTAAAGGTTTTCTTGGGGGTCACAGCCTGGCTGAGCGTGGGGGTCCTCTCAGAGCTGGAAACACGTCTGCAATGGTGGAAGCAAAGGGACATGGGCCATGCCCAGTGTCAGAGCCGGTTCAGTACAGCATCCTCCTAGCACGGTGAGATGTCCTGGCATCTGTCCCCGGCTCCCTCTAGCGGAGAAACACGTCCATGCTCAAAAGTTTTAACTAAGAAAACACTTGTTGGGAGACCGGAGCAAAGGAAAGAATATAGAACGGCTGTGACTCATCTCAGGGTGCCAAGTATATGAAGTGACTCTGGGAATCAAGATGTGTGTGCGTGAACCGGAGCCGGCAATGGCAATGGATGCAGCTCCCTCATTTCCTGTCACGTGAAACTGAGGCCCAGAGTCTCTTCTCTCGGGTCTGAGGTGAGCGTCCCCGGAGGCAGAGGCTGACATGAGGAGTCACTTATGGAGAGGGTGCTCCCGCACGTTGTCACTCCT
Organism: Equus asinus; assembly: GCF_041296235.1. NCBI lineage: Eukaryota > Metazoa > Chordata > Mammalia > Perissodactyla > Equidae > Equus > Equus asinus. Next base: position 69,546,691 of record NC_091811.1, on the reverse strand, counting down.
CAGCAAATTTCCTGCTCGGCTTTCAGATTCCGAATCAAGTGAAATGCAGTTTGGTGAGGCGCGTTCAGAGCTCTCCAGGTGGACAGCCACTTCACTGCCGGGCGAGAAGCCCACCGTCAGTCTCAGGCTGCTCTGTCACGTGGTTGTCCCCATTCTGGAGGCCCAGCAATAATCCAGCGTAAAGGACCCAGAGGGTGGCAGACATGAGGACAGAGAAGAGGCCGAAGGGAGAGGGAGGTTTAAGGCGGTAGTCCAGGAGCCTCGTCAGAACTGTCCTCCTGGGAGACGGGGGAGGTCACTGTTGTCCATGCTGCTGGATAGTGACTGAGCCCACTCCTCTGAGTGGGCGGTGGACAGCGGGGCCAGAGGAGGGGCAGGGAAGGTGTGGGTGTGTGCCCCTCCGCCAAGCTGCTGTCCTCTGTGGGGAGAGAGAAACCTAACACACTGACCACGACCACCATACGCCCGCCACCGCAGATGCGCCATCCCATACGCTGGTCACAACACGCTTGGCAGGTGTTACTTCAATGCCCTTCCTGCAGGTGAGCTCACAGAGGCTTAGGGAGCTCGAATAACATGCTTGATGCCACAAAGAAATAAAGATGGAGTTGCAGATTCAAATCTGGAGAGTCAGGCTGCAAAATCCATGCAGAACCACTCTCTTCCACCTCCTCCTGGAGGACACACGTGACAGAGGCACAGAGGCCAAGCTTCTCTTATTTCTTATGACCAAGTCTTTATAAAATGCTGTTATGGGGATGTCCAGCGGGGGGCAGGCATTGGACACATGCCCAGTGAACATCAAGCTGTTTTCCTCTTTATTTGTAGGAGGAACGTGACTGTATTTTTATGTAGGGGGGCTGGGGTTCCGAAGGAAGTGAAAGAACTTTAAAAGGTTCTTTATTCTTTTTTAAAAAATAAAAAACCTACTGGGATTAAGAAAATGGAGGCAAAAGTTTTGAAATCTGCCTAAAAATGAACATCAAGTTATGAGGCCAAAGGTAATTGTGGTAAATGAAGTGACGTGGATACAACCCAGGGAGAGCAGGACAGAAGGCAAGATAGATTCTCCTGGAGTTAAACGCAGCAGAGCTCTGCCTAAAAAGGCAGGAGGTGGCCATCGCTTGTTGGCAATGCAGCCTGTTCTCTCCAGGCAGGCTGAGGTGGTCCAGCCTTCGTGGCTGATGGGCCCCAGGAGTGTGGACCTGGAGGCAGCTCCAGCAGCAATCGTGGTGATGGCTCCTTTCCTCTCCCACCTCCTCCTTCCCAGTCAGGGCTCCTAGCGGAACAACAGGAGGAGGTCCTGCTGGGCCCTCTGACTGCTGCATCTTCCCCAGACCACCCGTCACACAGGCTGCCTCAGCCGGAGACCCAAGCAGAAGGGGCTTCTCAGCACAGGTCCCCATCCATCCTTCAACATCCATTAACTGGCAATCTGATCCTGGACCGGCCTCCAGCTCTGCCAGGTGGTCTCCATTTCCACCCACACTACCCCCCCACCCAGTTCCCTCTGGGAGCTCTTGTGGCCTTCTGCACAGTGTGACCTATGTTCAGAGAGAATGATGCACTCTTCCTGGCTGCACACAGTCAGCATTTCTAGAGCGTTCTTGTTGTCCTGACCCTGAAGAAAAGGTGCTGCCAGTGTAATTTTTTGAGGTTTCTCTACCCGTGATCAAACTAGAGTTGCCCTGTGGAGAGGACTAAGTGTGGTGCTTTTTAAAATGAGCTTTGTCTCTACTGGAGACGGTGTTGCGGGTCCTAACGTAAAGGCTGACAGAATTCGATGAAACGGCGTGGTTGTGGAAGCCTCTTCATGGGGGGCGGGGGGAAGAGGTGGGGCGCCCTTTGCTCCGGTTTGGAGGGGGACCGGCTCGGTCCCTTGACCTGGTCGCGAGGCCGTGCGCAGGAGCCCCGTGCGCTCCAGGGGCCGCGCCCGCACTGTCTTCCCACGAGGCGGGGCGCACTCCGCTCCCAGCACATCTTCCCGGCTGCTGACACGGGGCCCCGCGGCAAGGGTGAGAGATCACGGGTGGTCCACGGCGGGTGGCTCCGGCACGGTCACGCTGCTGTTCAACTGCAGGGCTTGTTTTCTCCTTGCGAGTGTGTCACGGGCGCTGGAGCGCCGCCACCATGCGTCAGGACGCGCGGTCACGGGGCGATGTGGCCAGGGGTCTGCCCAGGAGGCCAGCTCCGTCCTTGTACAAAGTACCCGTCGTGATTGGATGTCCTCGGGCAGGCGGAGCGTACTCTCTCCTGGCAGACGCTTTAGGAAAGGTCTGGTGTGGTGACGAAAGGGCAGCGACCCCGGAGTTAACAAGCAGGTGTAGACACCCTCAGCGACGATGCGCTTTCCACCGCGCTGGGCAGGCGGTGATTTTCATTCCCCACTTAATCCACGAGTAAATGTCAAGGACAGTGTGTCGAGTGAAATTATTATTGCCAATATGTCTTATAATATATAGATCCTTTACTTAGGAGCCGATTCTTTCTAAATCAGAGGTTTGCGTGGGGCCTCAGTGGGTCTTCCCTTTCGGAGCCCGTTCGTCCTCCTCACTTCATACCTCCGCCCTGTTCTCTCCTGACTCTGATTTCCCCGAAGGGTGGTACCATGCCTGGCACAGACCACCTGTGCCGTAAATAGTTGTTAGAAAAAGGAATAAGTTCTCAAACTTAGGTTAATTTTATGGAAAGAACTACTTAGAAGACAAAACTGATGACCCCCATCACCTCCCACGCACCCTACAGACAGAAGTCTCCTGCGCTGGCGGGCACCCGGCCTCAGCAACCACACGAGGGAGAGCGCGAGCTGCTCTCCTTCACGTCCTCAGTGACGTCACGCTCGCCACGTGGCCTCGGGGAGATCGTGGAGACCCTCCTTCTCCCTCTGGATACGGCCTCCTGAATGACTGGTTTAGTCTCCTGTTTTATTCGCTGTTGCCTTTGACTCTTGAGTTGGTATTTTGTTAGTAAATCCCTCTTCAGAAGAACACTCTTCTCCTGACAGAATGCTTAGTCTGCCTAAGGATTCTGAGAAACTGTTTGAATTTTAAACCCCTCTTAATCAATAATGTGAGTAAAAATGATTAAGTGCTAAAGGACCCTTGAGAGTAAATACATTAAAAGTACAGCCAAGACCTAGTGTCTCCTGAGGGGACACCCTCAGCGTGGGTCCTTAGCTAGTCAGTCTCCGATGGACACTGGACGCTGCTCCAAACTCTGTCGCTTTTTCCCCTCGGCTCTTTCTCATTGCCCAGGGCAGCCTGTCTGTGTGTGCACCGCTCTCCTCAAATTCCCTCCCCTCATCCCATGCGTGGAAAGCACCCTGACCGGCAAGAATGAACGACCTCTGACCCACCTCCCCTCCCCGGTCCCACGAGGGCTCCCACACATACGCACACACGTGGACACTGCGAGAACTCCTTCACCTGTTTCCTGACTTCTGGTCCCACACAGAGGAGAGTTCTTTAAGTGTCGGTGAATAACACAAAGTTAGCCTTCCCCGCCTAGTTCAGCTCTGCAATGTCCACTTCATTCTAGAAGCATCTCTTTAGGTCAGGGAGAACCTCTTCCTTCACAGTTCATTCCAGCCAATTCATGTGACCAATGAGCTGTTTAGCTCTGTGGCCTGTCTGCTCCTGTTCAATGTATAAATCTTGTAACGTTAAAGCGACTCTGTCCTGAACCTGTTTTCACAGCACAAATAGACATCAAGACACTTGGCAAGAAGAACCGTGCGTGTTTGTAAAATAGTGGTTTAGAAGTCGAGACGGGGTCTCGCGGAGAACGAGACCGCAGGTCCCCCAGGGGAGGCGAGACCTCTTCATCTCCAACGTGCTGCCACATCCTCATCCTAGTCTTCACTTTCCTATTGCACATTTTGAACTTCAACCTTCTTTTACATAATCATCAGAGTTTTGCAGAGGAAAGATTCTTCCATCCAATTTATTGATCCAAGTAATCTTTATGATCTTGGTAATAACGGTAACAATGGCTTAATATGCCATCACTCTTTTGCAGAAGACAATTTATTTCACCTTTTAAAGTAACCTTTAAAGTGTATTATCTCAACTTTAAAAGGGTTTTATTGCCCACTCCATTCTCATCAGTCTTGGAGTGTTAAATACATTGGGAGCAGAAATTAATAGAAAAAGCAAGTTAATGGAAATAACTCCTATTCTAGCCAAAAATTGTATAAGGGAGGGGCCTAGGTACTTAGGTTCAGAATAGAGTGAACGCACTTCCTGTTGACGAGTGAGATTCAGAGGCTGTACGTGATAAAGCCTTGTGCATCTGTTAGGGACTGGGGAGCTAGCCCTGGGGGTCAAGCCTCACAGCCCAGGTTCGTTTCCCGTCAGGGAACCACACCACCCATTTTTTGGTTGTCATGCTGTAGTGGCTGCGTGTGGCTGTGATGCTGAAAGCTATGCCACTGGGATCTCAAGTACCAGCAGGATCACCCACGGTGGACAGGTGTCAGCGGAGCTTCCAGACTAAGACAGACTAGGAAGAAGGACCTGCCACCCACTTCCGAAAAAACTGGGCACGAAAACCCTGTGAGTAGCAGCGGAGCCCCGTCTGATACAGCGCTGGAAGGGGAGAGGATGGCGCAGACGGACCGGGCAGGGTTCCCTCTGCTGTGCACGGGGTCGCCAGGAGTCAGGATCCACCACAAAGGTGCAGGGGCAGAGCTTCTGTCCTTTGCTATCTGGGCAGGTCGAGTCTGAGAGCCTGGCTGGTGTGTGGAAGCCCGTGCCCGGAGCTGTTAGTAGAGGCATCAGCTCCCCCAAGTGTGAGATCCCCCAGCTCAGAGGGACACGCGCAGTGGAAGTTATTATGAAGTGGGGACGCAAAGCTTTCTGCTTTCTGATTCACATCTGTCCTGCCACGTGTGACCCTCAGGGGGCGCACTAAAACCACAATTCGCCCTAAAAGTGAGTCCATGCCCATCTGCGCGGCAGCAGCCCCAGGCGGCGCTCTCCATCCTCCGCGGGGCACAGGGGCTGTGAAGCCCCTAATGCGGGGTCCACGATAGTCTCCGGGGACCCCGCGGTGGGAGGGCCCCGTGCAAACGCAGACGCATCAGAATGTGAGGTCCTCAAACGCTAGAGGAAGTAAAGTCACGAAAGCATGGCTTTCGCAGGATTATTTGACCCCGCGCGTCTTTTCCAAGTCGTCGTTCTTCCTCAGAGTTCTAGGCCGTGGTCCAGCAGTGACTGGTGGGCCCCTGAGGACCAGGCGCGGGCCTGATGCTGTGTCCTTACACCATCGAGGGCCTGGCGCGCCGGGGACCCGGGAAGGCCTGGTCGGGCGGTTCCCACTTGCCGCTCCTATGCGTCGGGTGGTCCAGAAGGGGGGCGGTGTCTTCGAACTGGGGCTTCTTGGAAAGTCAGAAATACAGCATTTTGGATCAACGGTTCCCAAACCTAATTTCGTATCATGCTCACCTAGAGTAACTTCAACACTTCTAGACATTCTTCTAGATAGAAAATATTCTGGAGCTGAACCACAAAATTTAGCCTGGAAAGCTCCGGGGCAGAGTTGAGGAGATAGATAGATATGGATGTATACACTTATAGATACGTATCAATATATACACATGCGTGTATACTAAAATATACACATTTAAATGCATATATTTAAATACCTATGTCTACTCAAATAGTCTTAAATCACTCTATTTCTATATGTAAATTACTCGTGTTTGGGAGCTGTTATCTTGGGGTCCTGGTCCGAACCCCAGGGACTTTCTGGACTCTGCCGCTGGTGGCCGAGCCTCCGAGGCGAAGCAGCGGCCCGATCCCTCAGCAGAAGAAGCGAAGCTCTGGACCGAGGCCACTCGCGGGCCGCAGACCGGACACGCTCCCCGTGCCCTGGACTCCTGTTGCACTCCGGCCTCACCGCACCCGGCTGGTCCCTGTGGCCGGACCTCGAGCTGGACCGCGAGGATCCCCAGACGCAGACGCTGGAAGGCGCCCTCCTTGGCGTCTGCAGGGGGTGAACGAACTTCTTTACACAGGACGAGACTCCTCGGGAGCCCTCAGCCAGTGCTGGGCTAGTCAGCCGCTGAGCTGGGGCGGCATCCGTGCTGGCTGTGGATTATTCCACGTTCTGGGTTAGCTCGGGGGCTCCCCACTGCGCCCCACGGGGCTCTGGGGAGAGGTGCGCTGCCGGGCTGGGCGTCCTGCGACTCGCTGTGAGCCCAGCTCTGCAGACTCTGTTCTGCCCGTTAGTCTCCTCGAAAGGCTTTCTTTTATTTTTCAATCAGGAGCCCCCAGTTTTTGTCTTTTTGTTTTCTTAAAGAAGACTTTTTTTTGGTGAGAAGATTGGCCCTGAGCTAACCTTTGTTGCCAATCTTCCTCTTTTATTTTGTTCCCCCTGCAAAGCCCCAGTGCATGGTTGTGTATCCTAGTTGCAGGTGATTCTAGTTGCTCTATGTGGGACGCCACCACAGCATGGCTTGATGAGCAGAGTGAGGGTCTGTGCCCGGATCTGAACCTGTGAACCCCTGACCACCAAAGCAGGAGCATGTGAACTTAACCACTGCACCATCAGACCGCCCCACGGAGCCCCCGGTGTTGAAGAGTTTGAAGACCAGCAGTGTAACTGGTTCCTCAAGTACACTGCTTAGGATAAATCTCCTCACGGATGTTCCAGAACCATCCTCTCAGCCTCGGGAGGTTCGCGAGGATGGTGTCCGTGGCCTGTGTGGAAGCGTTTCTTATGAGACTGTGCTGGTGAGGTGATGGAGCTGGACTGAATTCTGCCCGCATCCTAGCCTTCCCTTCAGTGTATGTGAGACATCTTTGGGATTTCCTAGGGCTGTTGATAGTGAATATAAATCCAAAATTAATTCCTAGAAAAGCTGTTATTTATTCTCAGACACATTTTTCGTCGGCCACGTGGAAACCAGATCTCAGTAAAAAGTGTCTGATAACATCTCTTAAAAATTCTTTGATAAAGTTTTATAATTCTTTACAAATTAACTCTGATATATATGATTTATGCTTCAAAGTTAATTATTCTGGGATTTTTTAATCCTCCTAACCCATTCTAAATGTTGTGTTTTACTTTATCTTTATGATTAAAGTTTCCAGTCACCTTTTCCTGATATTCCCAAAGACAGCAGTAGTCGTTCGACAAAACCCTCTGTCCAGGGGGACTTCGAATCAACAGGTGTCTGAGTGCTCTCATCTTCTGAGAGAGGAAAAGCAGGACTGGGAACCAGACTCAGTTTCCTCCAGCTGGGATCCTACCGTGCAAGCATGGGGCCCCTCAAAGTCGATAACACAATCCCAAGGTTTCTCCTCCCATGACACTGCCGTCTGCCAGCCTCAGCTGACCCACACGCAGCAGTTAACGTGCGGCTTACCTTAGTGCTCGGCAGGAAGTTTCACACCTGTATTCGTTCCTTCCCCTCCCCACCCTCTTCCCTGGCACGTCACAATCTTGAAGAGCAGAAGGGGAGAAATGGGACTACGTAGGAAGGAAGCTTGTTTTAGATGCAGACTCTCCCATCAGATAATCGTGGTGACAGAGGGCGTTCACGGAGCACTTGCTGTGCCCTGCGCTCTGCTCCAGACGGTTTCCACGCAGGTCGAGATACTCAGAACAGTCCTGCTGTTATGGTCCCTTTTTACAGAAGAGGAAACCAAGGCCCCACGAGGTTATGGCCCTTGCTCAAGGTCACCTAGCTGGCCGTGGAGCTGTGAACCGACCGTAGGTGGTCTGGCTCCAGACCCCGAGCTGTCAACCTCTGCACATGCATTTCTAGGGCCTTAAATTTCTATCCAAATCCGAAGCCTGATTTTTGACTAAAACTGTCTTGCTTACAGTAGACACACAATAGATATTTGTTGCATTGATTGGATTTTTGCAGGCTGAAAAATGAAAGCAGCAGCAGCGTTCCTGACTGGGCTGGCTCGGGTCTCCTGGCAGCCTCCCACAAAGTTATGTTGAAACATGACTGTTCTCCTGATCCATCTGTGATGGGAGTCACGCAAGAAGCAACACTGTTGGACCACGATTTTCCGATTTAGGCTCAGACAGGCTCTGAAAGGCCCCCCTTGGCAGAGAAGGACAACAGCCCACTGAGGTTTCCTTCAGCCGGAGTTCCGCCAGAGTCCCCAGGGTGAATGCACCCATCCCAGAATTTGACAGACAGTCTAGAAATAAGGTCGCCATTTGTCATCTGTCTCATGGAGTCAGATATTTAACCCTTTGACATGTAAAGTTTCAGAACAGTAAAGGGAACAAAAAAAGGATTAAGGGTTGCTTTGTCATTATTCTAAAAAAATCACCTTATTTTGAATGCTTTTCTCTCTTTTCCCCCACCTTCTCTGTTCCACTAAAGCCATTTGTACCTCAAGCACAATTGTCAGTGTTTATAAACTCTCCCAAGTTGGCACTGGTATGTTAGTTTTTCAGTACTCGGCCCCCAAATCAATAACTGGGGAATCTGAGTTTTTTCTACCTTCTAGATTCTTTGGTGACAGAAGCATAAGAACATAATACATTGAAAGAAAAGCTTTAGACTTCCTGACTAAAATGTAGCGGATTTTCCTAGATCTGGTGGATAATTTTATCCATTGTGCTTTATTTATTCTCAGTGGAACTTTGGGGATTGTTTTCAGGATACAGTCAGAGTAATTGTTCAAAACTGAGCTAGGGGCCAACCCAAGGGCATTCTCCTGGGAACAGTTTGGCTAAAATATACAAAAGATCTCTCTTCTTATCAAAAATATTTTTTCTTAAACATAAAGATAAATGAGGAAGGGTTTGACATGAGGTAAAAATAACAACAAAATAAGTCAGTGAATAAATGCTCTGTGTGGTCTTAGTGCATGCTTAGATGGGAAACAAATTGTGCGTCCTGCCCTGTCTCTTCATGCTAATTATATAATAGGACGATATATGGGATGCTCTGTACCCTGTGGAAGGCGCCCCTGCACCCGTCCTTTCTCAGGAAGGAGATATTGACCTTGAGGCAGGACGAAATATTGGCGAATACGAGACTCAATGTTTCTCCAGCCCTTATTAATTTTTTTCAATTTTTAATGAACTATACAAAGAATACATTCTTATTGCATAAATTTTGAAAGCATATTTATTTATTTATTTAAAAAAATTTTTTTAAAGAGTTTGCAAATACTTTTGGTGAGGAAGACTGGCCCTGAGCTAACATCTGTTGTCAGTCTTCCTCTCTTTTTTTTTCTCCCAAAGCCCCAGCACATAGTTGTATGTGCTAGTTGTTAGTCCTTCTGGTTCTTCTATGTGAGATGCCGCCACAGCACGATGAGCGGCATGTATGTCCACTCCAGGGATCCGACCCCTCAAACCCTGGCCACCGAGGCGGAGGGCGAACTTAACCACTTGGCCACGGGCAGGCCCTTGAAAGTGTATTTAAGCCAAAACAAAGCATGGAAATTATTTCACAGTCAGTCGCACTCTGTGTACACTCTCTGGACTTACAAACACTCACACTCCCCAGAGTAAGCGCAGGGCAGCGGGGCAGGGGGGCGGCGGGGCAGCGGGGCAGGAGGGACCCTCAAGGCCATCTGACCCTAGCAGGGGCTACAGCCCGGGGTCCGCAGCAGCAGTGCCCAGAGCTTGTGCCCTGGAGCGTGGCTGGGAGAGTAGAGGCGGTCGCAGCAGCGGCTCTGAGGCCCGTCAGCCGCGGGGGCAGCAGGAGTGTCAATGACGCCAGTTGTTTGGTGCCAGGACCGTTCCAGGCGTTTTACACACGTTACCTCGATTACCCTTCACCATGGTCTGATGAAGCCTGGGTGCCGGCTGTTCCCCCATCTCACACGTGAGAAAACCGATGCACCTCCAGGCGGAGTGACTTGCCTGAGATCACACCTTTCTCAGGGGAAGAACCCGAATTCGGACCCGGGCAGACTGGCTCCGTGATCCCCTCTTACACACGACATGGGTAGTAATGGCAGAAGGAGCATGAATGGCAAAGTACAGTGTGAGCGGAGCTTACACTTTATATACGCTTACGTGAGGAACGAATGAATTTTGAGAGTGATTCTGAAACTGGAAGGAAAGAACAAGAGGATATGAAGTAACTTTCAAAAGAAAACACCTTTTACAAGTAAAATGGTCATTTTTTACAATTTTCAACTTAACTGTCATTCACAGATAGTATATTTTGCAAACTTTTTTCTCCCCTATTTCCTTAGTGCTCAACAATTTGCCCCCATCCCTTTGTATGCTGGTCTAGCTTTGGGGCTCTTGGCTGTGAATTCTTAAGAAATAAAGAGCAAATTAATTATGCTGCTCAGTTGTCATAATCCTCAGATTATAGGTGCGCCTCCATATATTTAGATGCTAAGTAGGAATGAATAAATCAATAAGAAATCAAGTTCAGAGTCCACACTGACAGCAAGTGGGGTTGAGCTGGACTGAGCACAAACCCCTCCTGTAGGGAAGCCGCCTCCTGCTGACGGCAACAGCAGCCGGGGTACGAAAATCTCAGAAGCAACAGCAAGGCAAATGTGGAGCTCTGGTTCTGTTTTATCTTCTTTAATTCCGTATTTTGAAAGTTGGGGCTGTATTGAATCTGCATGTACACTTGGGACCATCCTTACAGGAAAGTCCCCTCCTCCCCACAAAGCCATAAATCAAGACAGTGCAAAAACTGACACAAAAGTCACTGCAACGTGTTAGCAAAATTTTATCTTTTGAATGATGAGAAGTGTTGAGTTGGGCAAAATATGTGACCCCTGACTTAAGTGTGAATCTTTGCATCCTTTTTAATGACTTCAGACGGCCAGCAATAGTAAAATTGGATGAGGTAAAATAAACTTTAATTATAAAATAACTTTTAAAAATGCCCTCAAAAGTTATCTTGGGACCACTCTGCTCAGGGTTTCCAGCTGAAGCTCTGTGATCCGACTTGATTTAATTTCCAAGCCTCTTATCTGTGGTTTATTCTTGTTCCTGCCGTTGCTGCTGGTTTTAACTTGTACACAGGAAGCCGGTGCCCATCAATCCTGTTCCCAAGGTGACAGGAAACTTGGGCTGGCCAGATGCTGATTGTGCTTGCAGCTCATGCTCCACCCATCACATTTTCTTCCCTTTTGGCTGAACTTAAGACAAATTAATCAGTGGCTGACATCTGGCAGACAGTTTTGGTGTCTTCTCAGAGGTTTGTTGACCCACACAGTTAAAAGGTAAAAACTCGATGCGTGAAACTTACAGACACTAGATAGAAACACTGCCGAGAATCCCTCAGAAGGGCTTACAGGGAAGGCCCATCTTCTGGATTTTTAACTGTGAATTTTCTTGAGTGATGGAACATCTGGTGAATAAATAGTTCACCTTTTTTACGATGGAGAGCAGCTTACCTCACCCTATTGTAAGGTCCAGATATTGAGTGTGTCACGGGGGCGAGGAAGGGCTCAGAGAATGCTAAGCTTTTTAACAGGTCTCTGCTGTTTATGCTTCATCTTTAGCCACCTGCACGTTTTCTTCGCAGGGAATCCTATTCCACATAAACACGTCCCTGATCCCTGAACTCTCTGAGGACACATGTGGTACCCAGAGCACGACAGGCACCATAACTCATAATTAAAGGCTCAGTGTAGAATCGAGCCAGGTAGGCTGCCCACCCCTCAAAGCCAGGTTTCTGTGGCCTCCTCTTTCAAACTCACAGTCTACGAATCTATAGAAAGAAAAATGACAAACTGTCTACTGGCCTTGTGAACTGTTTTCAGAAATCATTAGTTTTAAACATGGTTGGCAGTAAAATGTATGTCTGATTTTATCAGGTCTGGTGATAGTACAGATCATGAGAAATGTACAAGAAATGTTTTTTTCTGCATGGGAAGATGAAGGAAGGTAACAATCAGGAAGGTGAGATTAAGATAAACCTAAAAAGGGCAGGTATGTTGGACCGGATAGGCTTTTCCTGTTCCTAAAATGTCCTGTGTTCTTGCACAGGAAAAGCATTCTTATTCACCCAAGGCATTTGCAAGTCCTCGGCACAAGACCCAAAAGCACGCTGGGCTGTGGTGGTAAGAAGGCAGGAAAGCAGTGGGTGGGAGAGGAAGCGTCCACGGTGGGTCCATGACCAGGACAGGTTTCCAAAGAGCACAGGAGTGTTTAGCCATTTATTCACCGATGGCTCCATTCTGAGAACAAACTCTGCTGGTTTGTTCTTTCTGAATATTTTCCACACCAGAATTTACCTACATCTAAAGTTGGGGTTGACTCAGCCACAGAGTTGCCAAGAATTGGTGAGCGTGCTCCTGGAGAGCTCGATGCCCTTGCCGACACTGTCAACTCCAGCGCCACCCAAAGGCCCAGGGCACCAGCGGGGCAATTTGGATCTGCTCGTTTTACTTTTTCTTCTAAGTGTTCTCCATAGAGAGGCCAGATCTGTGAAACAAAGATTAAATGCTACAACAGTTTGCGATGTTTTGCATCCTAAGCATTTTGCAGAGCTATAATCCTGGTTTCACCAAGAGCCAAATAGCAGAAAAGCGCAAGACGGGAAGTGAGTATTTTTAAGCAGTTGGGGAGAATCAGCATGTGCCAACGCCCCAAAGGAAACTCTGTTGGAGACCCCAAATAGAATCCTAACATGCATCTGAAAGGTGTTTAATGACCTCCTCCTTGCCCCTCATATTGTTCCCCATTTGATTTGATGACAATCTGTCTGGACAGGAGCAGCCTGCTGGGTGCCCGCCCTTCTTTCCACCTGTGGTGCCATCGCAGTGAAAGAAGTATGCCCAGGGCGGGGGGCGGGGGCTGCTAATTGTCATCCACAATAGCAGGGGGTGCCCCCCATGAGATGCTGTCCAGGATAGGTGAGTGTCTGCCCCTGGACAGCAGCGTTGCCATATGCAGCGTGGACTGATGACTGTAACAAAGTGTCCCCACGGCTCTTCAGCATCATTTCTAACCCACTAACCTGAGAGCTCCAGGATGTTTGGCAGTTGGGTAAGTAAGAGCTTTTGTAGGGCCCCCGAGCACTAGAGATAACAATGGGTAAATGTCTGTGATGCATTTCTTCCGGGGACATATGGCCAGTGTGCTTTTCTGGATGGTCTCGTTTATATAACACACATTTTAAATAACTAAACCTCTCTTGGCATGCTCAGAATAGAAACCGTTTCTGTTATGGAGTGCCCCTCTGTATATGCAGACTTGTCCAGTGAGGAACCATCATCAGCTTTAATCTGAACCCAGACAGAAGAAGCTGCTGAGGACAGAGACAAGGGGGAGGGCGAAGAAAGCTCACTTATTGGGCATCTTTAAATAGAAGATAAGATCTCAAGGTCTATATTAATACCAATGAAAAAAATGTCCCAGAATCACTGTTCTTCTCCATGTTGAAGGAGGGCCTGGAAAAGCCTCGACGTGTCTCTGCGGGTCCCTCACAATTGCCGAGCAGCTGCTCTGTGCCAGATACATGCAAGACGCACTACAGCTTTGTCGTATCATTTCCTCCTCATAAGACCTCGGGGAGATCGAGTTTATCATCTCAACTTTGTGATGAGGAACTTGAGACGGGCATCTAAGTGAGCATCGCGAAGCCCGTGGGCTGTGCAGACGGGCCCGGGTCTGCGTGCCACCAAACTCCTGCTTTTTCCCATTTCCTGCCTGCCCTGATGCCCGAGGCACCCCGTCATCCTTCTGTTTTCGCCTCTTCTATATTCATAATCTGACTGTTTTCAATTTGCCGGTGGAGCTATAGAAGCCTTATAAATAAAGTCACTGTCCTGCGGACCCGCGTGAACGCACCGCCTGGAGGAGCGCGGCCGGCTGCCTTCCGCCGCCAGGTGGCGCCGGCGAGCCGCAACAGGTGCGAGAAGACAGGTGCGCGCAGGTGGGCCCAGCTCTGTCCAGATGGTGGGCCTGCGCCTCAGACGTCCTGCTTGAGATATTGGTTGCCATTTCAAGATTTAAAGGCAAACCAAATGAGCACGGAGAGGGCGGGGAGGCGCGGGGGCCCCTGCGGAAGGCGCAGGGCCGCGTGCGCACGGCAGCAGGTGCGCGGGGCCCGAGGACATCCTCCCTCCGCGGTCAGGGCCTCTCCTGCTTCCTCGTCAGCGCTCACACACACTGCCGTGTGGAAGCAGGAGGATCCGGGCGCTTGAGCCTCTGCAATTTTCACTCGAAAACGAGAAAGCACTTGTCGTCTTGCTCCACTCCTGACACAGCCGCCCGGCGAGTCAGGGGTTCGGTTAGGTCCCTTCGGATTCGTTGAGACGGGCAGGTGGGACGAAGCGCCCCGCCCCAGGGCCTGCGGGTGGGGGGCCGGGCGCCTTGGCAGGACGTTAGAAAGCAGGTTCTGGGAGGGAAGGCGAGCTCGGCCTCCTGTCAGCTGTTTTCCTCCACAGGATGCTGGGTGTTGGCTGTCCTGACCAGATACTGATTACTTACGGCTCAGCCCGAGAGCTCTGTGGAAAGCGGTTTCCGCAGTGTGCTTTGACTTGCTGAGGCCTGAGAACTTCTGGAATCTGCGAGGTGTGGGCCTGAGCTCCAGGAACCGCGCGGTGGGGGCGGTTAGGGACTCCGCCCATTTGAACAGATTGTCTTAAGTGCCTCGTTTTCCGAATGCCCTCATCTGACGTGGAGAATTGTTGGTGGGAAATGCGTGTTGATAATCGAGACAAATGAAAGTAAAAAACGTCCAAAGGACTTGTCTTCAAATTGTTTTCTACAACATTTCAAACGTATGCAAGCTGCTGGCAACGTGTAATACAAATCTACAAATTTACATATTCTCGTATCCCCAGTGTAATTGCATTTCTTAGGTTTTATGAGTATTTCACTTCGTTCATAATATGGACAAACTCAAAATATTTAAACTATTGAAGACTTTTTTAGAGCGAATAAATTTTCTTCACATGAAATACAAAGAATTTATGTAGCATTCAAATTTTCTGTTCTACCAAATATTCAACCTAGAATGGTAAGACAAAAAGGGGGTGTGTTTGTACCTAAACCAGTGGACCACGAAGTATTTTTAAAATCTTTCTTGGAAGGACAACTCCCAGTACTAAGGCCTGCCTACTTTGTTGTTTCAAATGTCCGGCAGTCAAGAAGCAGTTCCAAACACCACAAATAATATAGTATTCAATCAAAGTAACAGATTTTCTAAAACTCATTCTATCCTGAATCAGACAGTTAATTTGAGAAGTCTTTCAAATACTGTGGCTGTGTGGGGTTGTTAAGAAGAAGATTTTATTTTTCCTGTCTGAGCATGGATCCCTGTTTGTCCTAGAAATCAATGGGCATCGTTACAGGAACATCACTGGCCGGTTGTCAGGTTCATGTTATAATCGTTCGGTACATAGTAAAAGCAAATACTGGGGTTTGTTTCTTTTGGAGTCAATGAAAAACATTGTGATAAACAGAAGAAACAAATCATTTCTAGTCAGTCTGGAAAATCTCTGCATACCTAATTCTTATTTCACTTCCCGCATCTACAAATCTCTGCCATGTGGAGGGGGAATGTGCGAGGTGTAGACGGAACTGAATCAGGCCGGTGTGCTTCCCTGGGTAGGGATGCCAGGCATTCTGTGTATACGGGGCACATCCTGTATTTAACGGTTTTGTCCTGTGTCCTGTACTGACTTTGTCAGGATGCCCTAAATGTCCTGTATTCAGCTTTTTAAGTTAAATTACAAAACTTTGGCAGTTAGAGTTATTTTTCAAATCTAACTGGGTGGCCTGTGCTTGTATTTGCTAAATCCGGTGACCCTCCACCTTGTTGTCGCTTGTTAATCTTTTGTAGTTGGACTCATTTGCATATTTCTGAAGTCCCCTCTAACCATCAGATATGACCATTTTCAGAATCAAGTGACACTGGACTAGCTTAGGACCACTTCATGGGCTCAGACGGCAGAGTTAACTGGTACTGAAGTCATTTTAGTCTTCCATTCTCGCTCTACCTGAAAGGTGATAAATGGATACATTTTCCTTGTTCATTGTTACATCATTCACAGAAACATGTCTTGGAGATTAATAAAAACGTCATTATTGAACATCTCAGAGATTAAAGTTTATCTAGATGAATATTAGGATTTCTGTGTTGAGGTCTCTGATGAAAAGAAATAATGAATTAACTTATAAAACAACACCTGAAGGAGAATGGGTTGTTAGAGAAACGGAATATTCCTGTAGCTGTTGTTCGAAAGCCTGTTTTTGCATATTCCACTGCCTTCTGCCTTGGAGAAGTGCCTGAATATAGTAAGTTTAGGACATTTTAATTTTGTACAGTTATCGACGTCATTTGGATGGCAAATTCTTGTTGTGGAAACAATGATTACCGTTGCTCATCTAGAGGGCAGAGCAGAGTGGCTTCCGTGACAGACAAAAAGTGCTATTTTAAACCGTCTTCCACGAGTAGTGACTATTGCTGATGTGGTAGACGTCCACTGCAGCGTCTCAAGCGCCGGCGTCTCGTCCATCCAAAGCAGGAGCAGGAAGCCGCTGTCTGGGTAACTGGGGTGGGGTGCGCACCCACGGGATGTGCAGAATGGCCTACTGGGCCTAGAAAGAAAAGATTAGAAAAACCATTTGTTTTTATTTTTATCTTGCCCTTTCTTAATACAAATCTTGTAAATGCTTTATATTTCCATAATATATAAGTACAGCAGTACATGTATGTAATTTATAAAGAAACTTCAGCTGAGATGTGCTCATTTTTTCCTTATAAAAATAAACAACAGAAAAAAATTGAAAATGACTAATAATTCTATCTGAAAATGGAAGATATATTTAGAATGCAGATATAGGGGAATCATCCAAGTGTTTTCTAGCATGTCATAACTCTAAAATTCTAAAAACTCTATCCTGTTACAAAGGCTTAGAAACTGACAGAAGGGAAAATACAAGAGAAAGAGGCTGCTTTTTTTTAAGTATGCTTTTTTCTTTTTTGTCTTTCTTTTTCTTCTTCTTCTTCTTCTTCTTCTTTTTTTTTTTTTTGGTGAGGAAGATTGGCCCTGAGCTAACATCTGTTGCCAGTCTTCCTCTTTTTTTTTTTTCTCCCCAAAGCCCCAGTGCATAGTTGTGTATCGTAGGGGTAGGTCATTCTAGTTTTTCTATGTGGGATGCCACTCCTGCATGGCTTGATGAGCAGTGTGTAGGTCTGCACCCATGATCCGAACCAACAAACCCTGGGCTGCCGAAGTGGAGCACGCGAACTTAGCCACTCAGCCATGGGGCCAGCCCCGAAGAGGCTGCTTTTTGTAATGTCTTAAATAAAAAGAAAATTTCCTTTCACCATACTTGATAATAGGAGAAACATTAATTATACCTTTTATAATTGTTCCTACAGATAGCTTTGCACAAAAAACAAAGATACAGTTCAAGAATGTCCATTGTAACATTGTTTGTAACAGCAAAAAGAATTGGAAGTAAATGTCTATCAGTAGATATTTATCAATACATGTGCATTATTGTATATTTATGGCTTAGGAGATCCTATTGTTACTTCAATAAGACAAGCTTTCCAACAGTTAATGTAAAGTGGAAAAGAAGTTGAAAACTATATGGAATTGTATGGTCTAATTTATGTTGAAGACTACGAACGTTTATCTTTGTAAATGCATAGGCAGTTTCTGGAAGGTGTGGTGAGCTCGCAGGCGAGGAACAGAAAGTCCGGGACGGGAGGAACCAGGGGAAGAAGGTGTTTTTCACGTGCCTCTTTCTGTGTTATTTGAAAACTTGTCCTAAGTATGTATTAATTTTATAATTAAGTTAAATTAATATTTTAAAAATCAAAACAAATAATTCAGATAAGTATTGCTTTCCCTGAATTAATAGATATTTATATCATAGAAGTGTCTCTCCAACGTAAAGTGCAGAGGGGCTGGAGCAGGAGCACATCATGACATCACGGGTGGTGACGTGGGCAGACACAGTCACCAAGACCAGGGAGCCGCCTGTGTTGTCTGCTTTAGAACAACCGAGCGGGGACAAACCACACTTCAGTCTACGCCGTGAGACACAGCCCTGAGGTGGCATGCCTCAGGTGCCCCTCGATATCTCGCTGCGTCACTCTCACATGTAGAGGGTTACATTATGAATAGCCATGCTTCTACATCCAGCGTAATTAATAATACATCATAAATCAATAGAGACTCCCCTTGCTTTTAACTCATCTAATTCTCCTCCCTTTCCATCAAAGACAGCGCTGTCCTAAATTTGGTGTTTGTCATTCCCACAAAGATTTTTATCGTTTTCCTTGATGTGCACGTATCAACAAACAGAATATAGTATGACTTTGCTAATCCTTCTGTCTTACCAGGTCAAAGACCTAAATGTAAGAGCTAAAACTAAAAAACTCGTGGAAGAGGACATAGATGTGAGTCTTCATGACCTTGAATTAAGCAATGATTTCTCGGTTATGATACCAAAAACACAGCAACCAAAGGAAAAATAGACAACCAGGACTTGATCAAAAGAAGAACGTTTGTGCTTCTTAGGAGGCAGTATTATTAGGGTTCTCCAGAGAAAGGGAACAAACAGGGTGTGTGTGTACACGCACGCACACACACACAAAGAGTTTCATTATAAAGAGTCGGCTCACGTGATTACGGAAGCTGGCAGGTCCCAAGATCTTCAGGCAAGCGGGAGACCCAGGAGGGCTGCCGGCGTGGGCCAGTCTGAAGGCTGGCGGGCTCAAGACCCAGGAAAAGTCAATGTTTTAGTTCAAGTCCAAAGGCAGGAAAAAATTGATGTCCTAGTTCCAAGACTGTCAGGCAGGAGGAATTCTCTCGGTTTGGTGGGGGAGGGTCAGCCTTTTTGTTCTTTTTTTTTGGTAAAGATTGGCACCTGAGCTAACAACTGTTGCCAATCTTTTTTTTTTTTTCTGCTTTTTTACTCCCCAGATCCCCCCAGTACATAGTTGTATTTTCTAGTTGTAGGTCCTTCTAGTTGTGGCATGTAGGACGCCATCCCAGCGTGGCCTGATGAGTGGCGCCATGTCCGCGCCCAGGATTCAAACCGGCGAAACCCTGGGCCACTGAAGCGGAGCACGGGAACCTAACCACTCGGCCACAGGGCTGGCCCCAGCCTTTTTGTTCTATTTGGGCCCTCAATAGATTGGATGAGGTCTACTCACGTGATGGGGAGAAATCTACTTTACTCAGTCTACCTACTTAAATGTTAATCCCACCCCAAAACACCCAGAATAATCTTTAATTAGATATCTGGGCACCCCATGGTCTAGTCAAATTGGCACATAGAATTAACTATCATGGGTACTATCAAGAAAGTGAAAAGACAACCCACAAAATGGAAGGAAAGATTTGCAAATCACATATCTGATAAGGGTCTAGTATCCACAATGTATAAATAACTTTTCAACTCAAAAATTAAAAGACAAATAATCCAATTTAAAAATTGGCAAAGTATTTGAATAGATGTTTCTCTGTAAAAGATATACAAATAGTACATGAGGGCTTGTTCGACATCATTAGTCATTAAGGAAATGCAATCGAAACCAAATGAAACACCACTTCACACCCACTAGAATGGCTTTAATCAGAACTACGGACAATAACAAGTATTGGCAAGGATGTGGAGAAATTGCAACCCCCAAATATTGCTGGTGAGAATGTAAAATGGTGCAGCCACTTTGGGAAAACATTTGGCAGTTTCTCAGAAAGTGAAACCTAGAGTTACCATATGACCAAGCTATTCCATTCCTAGGTGTATACTCAAGAGAAATGAAAACATGTTCACACAAACACTTGTATGTGAATGTTCATAGCGGAATTATTCATAACAGCCAAAGTGGAAACAATTCAAATGTCCATCCACTGAGAAGCGGATAAATAAATGTGGTGTATCCATACAGTAGAATATACTGAGCCATAAAAGGGAAGGAAGTAGTAACAGACACTACAACATGCATGAACCTTGAAAACAGTATGGTGAGTAAAAGAAGGTAGTCTCAAAAGGCCACATGAAGTATGGTTCCATTTATGCGAAATGTCCAGAACAGGCAAATCATCGGCACAGAAAGTAGACCGTTGGTTTCCAGGGACTCAGGGGGAGGGAGGGTGGGAGTAACTACCAGTGGGTATGGAGTTTCTCTGTGGGGTGAGGAAAATGTTATAAATTTGATTGTTGTGATGCATATACACCTCTGTGACTATGCTAAAAACCATTGAATTGCACACTTAAAAAGGGTGAATTTTATGGTATGTAAATTGTATCTCAATAAAAAAGGAGGGAAGTATACGTAACTTTAATTTTATATCAAAATGTTGGCTATTTCTAGAAAATTGATTGGACATTGCTTCTGGCATTTTTTCATTTTATTTGATTTGGTTGAAACACGCTAATTTAGGACATCTTTATTTATGGAAAAGCAAAGAGACATATTTCCTACAGCAAGTATAAGAGTGTCCTTTACACGACAAATTTCAGTTCACTCTTAAAAATGTGTATGGCATTTTGCATTCCACAAATATTTATTTTTACCAGTCCATCTGCTCCTTGGGCATAATATAGATAATAAAACCCAGTATCCAGAGTAAGAATTCTTTACTTTGTCTGCTATGCATGTTATGTGTACTTGGGTGAATGGCTATTCAATTTTCAGGGTTATCCTGCAATTATTCCATCTGACAGTGGATAAGAGAAGACCCAGAAATAAAAATGGATGATTATGAATGACATCAAACCACAAATCCCAGTTACTTGAGGGAAAAGCTTATTTTAACTATTGGCAACTATGTTCAATAACTTATATTTAACCATGTGTCCTTGTCCTGGGCGTCACTGATAACATGATTGTCTATTTGCATTGGCAAGAAGATGAACACGGGGATCAGATCAAGTGCCCTCTCTTCATTTATCGCTAACACAGCTCTTCCAGGTAGTGGAGGCCTTCCTTCCACCTGAGAAGAGATGGTACTTTAGATATAATCACTGGCCACAGAGCAACCCGGCAAAGTCATTGACTCTTCTGTGGCCAAAAGGAAGCAGCTCCCTTTTCTGATGTTGCAAGGTGAAAGGCCCATGACTCTCGCGGGTGCCGTCATCCTGGTTTATTCCTACAGCGTTCTCACAGGCCGAAGGCCCCGGCTGCACTCCTGGGTGGTGCACTTTTAAATGAACACTGAACAAAAGCAGGAATGTATAAATAAATTACTGTTCTTGGATAAACATTTGGGGGAAACTCTGGAGAGAGTTGGTTTTCATGAGCTTGACTGAGTTCATTTTAGGTAAAAACAGGCCTCGATGTGCTCTGGTTAGTGACTTAAGAAATCTGCTTCTTCCCTCAAAGGAATGAGAAAGAGTCTTCTAGCAGCTTTCAGATAGATATTAAATTTAATTACTTTTAAAATACTAATTCTTACCATGAATGTGAAAACTTGCTTTGTGAAAATTTAATTTTATGTGTTCCTCTCCAATGATTAAAAATCCTAGCGAGTGTGAGGTGGTATCTCCCTGTGGTTTTGATTTCAGACGCCTGATGATGTTGAGCATCTTTTCTTTTCCATTTCCGAATTCTCGGTTCTCTTCCATTGATCTGTATGTCTAGCCTTGAGCTAATGCCACGTGTTTTGGTTAGTGTAGCTTCGTGGTGAGTTTTGAAATCAGGAAGTGTGAGTCCTCCAACCTGGTTCTTTTTCAAGATGATTTTGGCTATTCTTGGTTCTGTGCATTTCCCTATGAATTTTAGGATCAATTTGTCAATTTCTGCAAAAAAGCCAGCTGGGACTTTGGCGGAAGCTGCACTGACTTTGCAGGTCAGTTTGGGGAGTGTTGCCATCTTAACATATTAACTCTTCCAATCCATGAGCGTGGTGTGTTCCTCCATCTGTTTGGGCCGCTTTTAATTTCTTTCATTGATGCTTTGTGGTTCTCAGGATACAACTCTTGCCCTTTTTGCAAAAGGTATTCCTAAGTATTTTGTTCTTTTTGATGATGTTGTAAATGGAGTTGTTTTCTTAGCTTCATTTTCATTATCCATTGCTAACATATAGAAATATAATTGATTTCTTACATTGATTTTGTATCATTCAACCTTGCAGAACTTGAGTATTACTTTTAATATATTTTTTTGTGGATTCCTTGGAGTTTTCTACATACAAGATCATGTCATCTGCAAATAAAGGTAGTTTTATTTCTTCCTTTCCAATCTGGATTTCTTTCTTTTATTGTCTTGTCTAATTGCCCCGGGAGAACCTCCACTGCGATACCGCCTAGAAGTGGTAAGGGCAGACGTCTTTATCTTGTGCCTGATCTTAGATGGAAAGCTTTGAGTCTGTCACATGAAGTATGAGGTGAGCTGTGGGTTTTTATAAACATGCCCTTTAGCAGGTTAAGAAAGTTCCTTCTTTCCAGTTTGTTCAGTGCTTTTATAGTGAAAGAACGTTGGATTTTGTCAAATGCTTTTTTATGAATCTATTGAAATAATTATGTGGTTTTTGTTCTTTATTCTTTTATTGGCATATTGCATTGTGTCATTTTTGCATATCTAATTAACCTTGCATTCCTGTGATAAACCCCACTTGGTCATGGTATATAATCCTTTTTGTATGTTGCTGAATTTGGTTTGTTAACGTTTCACTGAAGATTTTTGCACCTCCATTCATGCTGGTAGAGATTTGTATTGATGTTGATCTGTAGCTTGCTTAGGCTGTCTTTGGTTTTGGTTTGGGGTAATACTGGCCTCATATAACGAGCGGGGGAGTGTTTCCAACTCTTCTGTTTTTTGGAAGTGTTTGTGTCTTAAAAATTTGGTAGAATCTGCCAGTAAAGTCACCTGGTCCTGGGCTTTTCTTTGTGTGGAGTCTTTTTCGTTATTAATTCATTCTCTTTATTTATTATAGGTCTATTAGATGGTTCTATTAATTATCTACTTTATATTGAGTCAGTTTCAGTAGCGTATGTCCTTCATCTCCGTCATCTAATTTGTTGGTGTCCAGCTGTTCACAGTATTCCCTTAGAATCCTTTTCTTTCTTTCGAGTGAGCAGTGATATTCCTTCTTCTAATGAAGGTTTTAATTAAGTCTTGTCTTTTTTTCTTGGTCAGTCTAGCTAAAGGGTTGTCAATTTTGTTGATCTTCCAAAGAACCAACCTTTGTTTCCATTGATTTTCTCTTCTCTGTTTGATTTGTTTCTACTCTAATCTTCACTACTTCCTTCCTTCTGCTTGTTCTGGGTTTAGTTTGCTCTTTTTCTGTTTTCTAAGGGTCAGTTACTGATTTGAGATCTCTCTTCTTTTTTAATGTAAGAACTTACAGCTATGAATTACCCCTCTAAACACTGCTTTCACGGCATGCTATAGGTTTTTGAATGTTATGTTTTCATTTTCCTTCATCTCACAGTATTTTCTAACCTTCCTTGAGATTTCTTCTTTGACCCATTGGTTACTTGGGAGTGTGTAGTTAATTTCCACATATTTGTGAATTTCCCAAATTTCTTTCTGTTATTAATTTCTAATTTCATGCCATTTGATCAGAGAATATACTTTGTACAATTTCAATTCTTTTAAATTTATTTAGACTAAATTTCTTAGACTATTTATCATGGCCTACCCTGGAGAACATTCCGTGTGCACTTGAGAAGAATTGTGTTCTGCTGCTGTTGGTGGAGAGGACTGTGGAGGGCTTGTTGGGTCTGGTTGGCTTACAGTGTGTTTAATACTTCTATTTTCTTACAGATCTTCCCTCCAGTTTGCTGTTCTTTATTGACAGCGGGTTATCATGGTCTCCTGGTCTTACTGTGGAATGCCTCTCTCTCCTTTCAGCTCCGATGCTCTGTTGTTAGGTGCATAGATGATTATAATTCTGACGTCTTCCTGATGGATGGACCCTTTTGTCGTTATAAAATGTGCTCTTTGTCTGTAGTAACATTTTGGGGGAGTGGATACAGGAATAGAATAAGTTAAAACACCACAAAGTTAGCCATTTTACTGAGATTCAGTTGTTTTTCTTGAAAAAAAATCTCTCAGACTGTTACAAGCCTTTGTTAATTTTCAGAATTCTGAAAAAGTTGATTTGACCATTTTTGCTAGTATTCTCACTGCTTGTATAGGATTGGGTTTTTCGATGTCCTTACTCTGCCATTCTAGAAGTCATCTCCTGCTCATTTTTAAAAAAATATCCCTAGAGGTGGAAGATATTTGTCCTTTGAGGGTGGATTTGAATTTTGGAAACAGTCCAAAATTTCTTGGAGTGATGTATGTTGAAGTAGTTGATCACTCTGAGTATAATTAGTTTGGGTGAAAAATTGAAAAATGATCTGGACTATGAAATGATGAACTTGAATTTCTTCTGTGAGTCATAAATAGACTATAGGCAGAAGAAGAATTCCAAAAGAACATTTTGAACAGTGACAACTTCGTGAACCATGTCAGATCTGAACATGTGTTGGATGATAAATCCATAGAGGAATAACCCCTATTTCTAGACATCTTTTGGAATTAGCTTCAATTCCATCTGGCTATTATTCTAAATAATCCCATTCTTATTATAATATAACTAAAATCTTTAGTTGGAGAAAACAACTCTGATCCTTGTCAGAGATTAGGTCATTTGGTTCTGAACCTTTCATTTATTTGTGTCTAAATCTAGCTTTCAACTGGCTACACAAACTTCCAACTCAGACTGGCTACTTTCTTGTAGCATGGTTAAGATTCTAACTGCAGAATATCTTCAATATGTCCACAGCTGCATAAAGTTGCAAATTTAGAGAACAAAGGCTTGGTCAACTATATTTCTAAAGTTCTTGTTCTCATCCCAATCATAACAACGCAGTTCCACGTGTGCAAGGACTTCCACAGTGGCCATTTACGCTACATAAATATGCACACATGCCTGATAACCTGTGCAGAGGCAAGAGGAAGAAGTTTACCAACTGTCTGACTTTTTAAAGAGGAAAAATTGTACAGGCTGCTCCTTCTGCATAAGAGTCCTCCAATATTCAAAGTTTCTCTTTTCAGTGATTAGTTCCTGAGGTGTATGATTAGCGTTCACTCCAGCTGCAGCCGGAGGTGAAAATATCTGCTTACTGCCCTACTGTGGGCAGTACAGATGTGCCCGTATCAGTTATGTTGTGTTATAGCTATATTTCATACCATACTATTGATTATAAAATTGTGCCTTTGTTCCTATTTAAACCTGAAAACATAATCTTAAACTAAAAAGCAGTTAGATTTCCTAAAGGGCTGCAGAATTCAGTTTTAAAAACTTGGCCTGCATGAACAGATGTTGTAAAAAAAACTGAAGAAGCTGAGAAGTTCTATATTTTTTGAATATTCACATTTTAGTTGAGCTCTATGGCTCATTGTAATCATGTGTGTCATTTCTGGTCTTGAAAGTAAATGAATACATTTAACTTAGTTGTAATGTTCAGCACTAAAAGAATTCTTTGGTAATTGATTGCTCAAAGAGACAGAGTTATTAATTGTACTGTGTTACTTAGAAAATAGTGTGTGTGTACGTGTGAATATATATTAGCTAAAGTTCAAAGAAAGATGTCTCATTTCAGAAAGAATGGTTTATTCATTGAGACTTATTAATGTTTCTTCAGCATCATCTTTTTCTTAACTAATTATATGAACTTGGAAAAACTGAACTTGGAAACTAAAATTAGGGCTACCAACACTTTGCTCTTTTGTTAAAAGGGAAGCAGCCTCCTTGCCACAAGTGACAGTCAAAACAATACCAAATGCAAAAAAGAGAGTAGCAATTAGTCATACTTGGTTACAAGACAAAGCATTACCTTTTTTTCTTTTTTATGAACAAAATCAGCACATCTCCTTAGGATATTAATGCTCAGACTTCATTGATATTTAAATGAGACTCAAAGTAAATATCGACTGTAACATTTGCTGTACCTGAGTCAGCTTGGCTTCTGCAGTCCAAATTTTCACGCTCCTGTGTAACACGATCCGCACTTCCCCTCTTTTCCAAGGGAAAAGCCACCAGAACACAGTGGCTACACGTAGTGTGACCCTCACCATCGGCTGTGGCCATTCACACTTGCAGACCAGAGTGCTCTTTCCCACGTGTTCAGGATGGATACAGAGGGAGGACTAAAGTCAACGTCTTGCCTTCAAGGAGTTCATACTTTAGCGTCGGTCCCGCATAGTGAACACAGTGTTTATTGGAGAATGTTGGAAAAATTGCTAAGAGGTTTCAAAGGAAAGAGACCCTAGCGTTGAGGACTGGGTCTGAAAGAGCTGCGGTAAGCTCATTTCAGGCGTAGAAAACAGGGCTGCAGGTGGTAGGCCTGCCCGGAGCACAGACCTGGACAAGGACATGACAGGAGAGGAGGCGTTTTGTGTGGGTTTTATTGTCATATTTTCAGTGGTTGAACATCATTCCGGTGAAATCTGGAAGAAAACATGTAGGACTCTGAGATTTTAGAGTTAGGGAAACTTGCTAGGGAGCTGGTAGAAAGGTCTGAGCAAGAGAGGAAGGGGGTCTGAGCCAAATCAACGTCTGGGAGTCCAAGAGCCGGTCTTCAGCACGTCCACGCTCCACGTGTCCAGTGACTTCTCCAAACTCAGGGATTTTGAGTTAGCTTTTAAAACTTCTTGACCTAAAAGTAATCATGGAAATGCATAAATATTTAGATATAAGGATATTCATTTGCAATCTTGTCTATAATGGTGAAAAATTGAAAAAAACTCAACGTCCAAAAATAAGGTGTTGGTTAAATGAACTATGACACAGCCATCTAAAGGAATAATGTAAAGTGTTTAAAATTAGTGTTTAAATAAATTTGAAGACATTAAAAGACATTTGTGGTATATTTAGTTAAATAAAAAAGCAAGCCATGAGAGAATATGTAGACTAAAAATCTGCATTTCGTTACACGCATTTATACATATAGAGACTTGAAGGACATACCAGTAAAATGTCATTGTCAGTTACTCTAAGTGTTGATATTGTAGGATATTTTTCTTCCTTTTCATTATCTATATTTTTAGTTTTTCTACAGTGAATATGCATTATTTTTTAATCTGAAAAAAGTTACTAATTTTAAAGACATGAGGTAAGAATTTTAAGGGCTTGAGGTATGAAAAATGATCCCAACTTAGATGAGTTTGCATGTGTAACACTGCTGCTGACTCTTCATCACTAACCTCCTTTCCCAACCTTGCCTTCTTCACATGTTTATCAGCGTGTGTGCCATAAGCTCCCACACAGCCGTGCGCACATGGGTAAGCATGACCCGTGATCGTTATTAACTATTATAACCGTTCACATATTGTACTAGGCTGGAAAGGTTCACACATTTCTGCTTCTTTAGCTTTGATAATGTCAATCAACGCTGAGTTTGATTGTTGTCCCCATTTGCAGCTCAGGGAGTCTGAGGCACAAGAGTTTAAGGGAAGGGCAGAGCGTTCATTGAAACTCAGATCCCAAGGCCGACGCTCAAAGAACAATGTAACAAGTTCAATTTATTTTCCTATGATTGTTTTGATTTTTATTCTTTAAAATAATAGAATAAAGGTGTAGTGAATTTTGCTTTGTCCTGTGCAAATATGAAAGGTCAGCTATCGCTGTATGAATTCAGAAGCGTCTGTGAGCTCCCTCCAAAGGCGAGCAGCGTTCCATCCGGGGAAGGAGGTGCTGGCAGGTAGGGAACTCATTCTTCTCTCACCAAAAATGTTCTCTATGTTGTAAGATTTTCTTTTCACTTCGGGGTGAAATTCATTGATCATTTCCCTGGGCCCAGGCCTGCTATCTTTTATACTTAGTACATTTCTTCTCCACAGGGTTTCCTTTGGGAAATTTTATTATGGATGGTCACAATAGCTATTTATTTATTTCTGCTTCTAGAAATTAGTAACACTGCATTTACGTCACAATTTCACTTTCCAAGAGCTTTGAATTTAAGTTAGCATTCCTTATCTTCTTTTTAAAAAAATTTCCCCTCTCACCTGTCAAGCAATCCAGGGAGGGAGTTAGCACCATATGTAATTTATTTGAAGGTAAAGGGATGGAGAGAAACAGCAAACCACTCATTAAATACAATTGCCTTTGGAACCTAAAGCCATAGAGTCTGGAGTTTCAAAGAACCGTGAGGACCCTCAGTCCACACAGAGGAAAGGAATTTATTCTCTCCACTTCACCACTGGTTTTTCCTTTGCTATTCAAATGAGTAAGAACCTCTTTTTGTCTTTTTCTTTCTTTTTAATTAGACGTCTCCTAGAAACCTAAATATGTGGACAAATAGAACGAGCAAAAGTAATTAAGAAAATTCAAGTTGGGATGGGGCTTAAGCTCACCTTTACCATCAAACCAAGATTGTCAGATTTGTGATCATTAGGAGATTACAACCCACAAGGAGGAAAGGTTGCCCGAAGGTCTCAGACCCACGGCGTTTCAGCTCTGGAGAGGACGTCAGCATCAGACTGACTTCTCCCACGTAGCATTAGATGTGTGAACTGATAAAGACAGCTCTGAATGAATTATGAATATGTTTTACAGAACAAAAAAATTAAGATTGGAAAAGCTCTCAGAGATCTGTTTGCTTTCCTTCTGTATTAAATTCTTCGTATAATCTTTAGACGCATATTTTTCCGTTCTTGTTTCAAGTACTTCAAGATAAGCAGCTGCCACCGACCGTTTCCCATTGAAACTTAATTTCGTAATCCAATAGTTTCAGGAGCACATCTTCCGGGACTACAGGCACAGAGGTCGTTTGCCTCATTTTGTTCTGACTCCCATTCCCATCCTTTGTTGGCTGCTAACTGAGGCGCTGGGCCTGAGGCCCCCTCATCTCAGCGGCTGGGGTCCTGGGAAGGGGCAGCCGTATCTGAGAATTAGATGGAGCCCATGGACACAATGCTGGGCGCTGTCGCCCTCCAGCCCAAACCCAGCTTCTGAAATCCAGCATGTAGCCCCAACTACCAGGAAAATAAATGCCTAGTTTGAGCCATTCCAACCTTCAGTTGTAGTGTTCTTATATTTTTAGCTGTATTTTCTTCCCACTAGTTGGTCACTTGGAGCAGTGATGCAGAACTGAACGAGTTTAGCAGAGAGTCGGGGAAATTCTCTTGCTGAAGTGGATATGTGGCCCTGGCCCATGATTTTTATCCGTGTTTTCCGTCTTACTTAATTGTAATTAGCATGCTGTTCATTGCATTCCTTTTACCTTTCCTTAAGAATTTGCTTTTTCCTTCAATTGTTTGCACTGGTATCTTTTGAATTTCCTCCCTCTTATTTGTTTTCTGGCATAAATAATAATCCGTGCTGCAGTGGGAGCTTGATAAAGGATTTTATTATGCTCCCTTTTGTCCACCAGCAATCACGAGGCATAAAAAACCCGAGTGGTTTGTCCAGAGTTACACAACAAGGCAGAGTTGTTAAAGGATTTGTGCTCTTAGTTTCCCACATTCTGCTTTTATTAAAGGTCCAGGTCTCCTTCTATTATTTGTGTTGATTTTTTTTCTCTAAATCTTTTAGATTTTTTTCCTGTATCTTAATTTGAATTTTGTCTTAACTTCTTATGTTTGTTTTGTTTTTGAAACATCTTTCTGATTCTATCCTCACTTCCTATCGTTTGGCTTGTGGATACCATGGAATAAATGCACATCTCTTAGTTCGGTACAGTGGTGTTTTCTCCTCTAGATCATTAGTCAGAGATACTAGTTAAAAACCTAATATTCCCATGTTTATAAAACACATCCTTTCACTACCTTATTTAGTAAATTGTGTTGGAAACAATTGATAACCTATTTGGAGGGGAAAAAACCTAGATGAGTCTCACCTTTACCATACCCCAAAACAAATTCAAATAGATTAAAATATTAACTGTTAAAAAAAATCTAAACTTCTAGATGAATCTCTGTGTATTAAAGCAATGCAAGAAACCACAAAATAAAAGATTAATATGTTTGACTGAATGTAAATATGACTTTTTAAAAATCCTTAGTATTTTAAGGCAACTGTAAACTGTATCTATGCAGCAGATATGTCTGAGAAGTAATTATCTTATATTTCATAGTAATCAAAATAAATACGCTAATGCCATAATGTAAATATTAGTAAAGAGCATCAATAGACAACTCTCAAAGAGAAGGACAAACAAATGAGCAATAGTCATGTGAAAGCTGTTCACATTGTCTCTAACCAAAGCATAAAGGTTAGACCGTGAGTCACTGCCGTTACCCCTGCCGTTACCCCTGCCATTACACCTGCCATTACCCCTGCCATTACACCTGCCATTACACCTGCCGTTACACCTGCCGTTACCCCTGCCGTTACACCTGCCGTTACACCTGCCGTTACCCCTGCCGTTACACCTGCCGTTACCCCTGCCGTTACCCCTGCCATTACCCCTGCCGTTACACCTGCCGTTACACCTGCCGTTACCCCTGCCGTTACACCTGCCGTTACCCCTGCCGTTACCCCTGCCGTTACACCTGCCGTTACCCCTGCCGTTACCCCTGCCATTACCCCTGCCATTACACCTGCCATTACCCCTGCCGTTACACCTGCCGTTACACCTGCCGTTACCCCTGCCGTTACCCCTGCCGTTACACCTGCCGTTACCCCTGCCGTTACACCTGCCGTTACCCCTGCCGTTACACCTGCCGTTACCCCTGCCGTTACCCCTGCCATTACCCCTGCCATTACACCTGCCGTTACACCTGCCGTTACACCTGCCGTTACCCCTGCCGTTACCCCTGCCATTACACCTGCCGTTACACCTGCCGTTACCCCTGCCGTTACCCCTGCCATTACCCCTGCCATTACACCTGCCATTACCCCTGCCGTTACACCTGCCATTACACCTGCCGTTACCCTTGCCATTACACCTGCCGTTACCCCTGCCGTTACCCCTGCCATTACACCTGCCGTTACCCCTGCCGTTACCCCTGCCATTACACCTGCCATTACACCTGCCGTTACCCCTGCCATTACACCTGCCATTACACCTGCCGTTATCCCTGCCGTTACCCCTGCCGTTGCCCCTGCAAAATAGCAAAATTAGAAGTCAATTTAAATTCTAGTGAAGTTCATGTGACTCTGAGTGATTTTAATACCTTTTTTAAAACTTCTAAATTTTACAAATTTTCTACAATGAACTTTTATAATGAGAAAATTAACACTGCAAAATATACATGGATGTGTATTTAATCTCTTCTCTCCAGGCACGAGACACGACTAAGAAGGGCACAAATTCTTACACTGATTCTACTGATTCTATTTCCTAATTCCACTCTATTCCAAGTAACCTAAACATTGTTCACTTCTTAAAAAGAAGAATTAACAAAAGCGGAGATTTTTCCAAGTTAATGCCACCCTAAGGTAGTATTTCACAGCCAGAATAGGGGATACCTGCCACTGTAAGGGCTGTTTTGTGGAAAAGTCAATGGCTTGTGAAAATTTAACTCCACGATGGAACTTTGAGACATTGCCTGAGGTGTGGAGGTGAAGTGTCCTGGAATTGTTTAGGGTTCAGGGGAAATGGCTTTGCCGTAATAAAGGGAAATTTCCAGATAAATAGGTTATCAAGAAGGATGTATTTTTCTTTAGCAACAAATATGTAGATTTGATCCATTGATTTTAAAACGTTAACATTAATCTCAGTGTAGACAATTTTTGAATTTTGGTGAAGATCTCTTAAAATAGATCCCTTAGAAAAGCAGAAGGCGAAACTTTGTACGACTTTATTCATTACGACCCAAATTAATAACAGCCAGTCAATGCTTTTTGTGAGCAGTTTACTGACACTATTTGATCAATCATTGTGACAACCCTCTAAAGTGGGTGCACTTTATTATCCATTTCACAGAAGAGGAGGGAACTGAGATGCAAGGAGGCTCATTAGCCTGACTAAAGGTCCACCCCAAGGCCGTGGGAGAGGCAGGCCAGAGTGACCCCGAAGGTTGAATTCACGCCCTGAATGCAGTGCTCCCTCCACTTGACACTTCGGTAATCTCTTCCCCCAACAAGTGACCCCGACTCCACGTGGGGCACTGGGGAGTCTGACAAAACCCATCTAGCACACCCTTGCTTTTGGGTGGCAAAGTGGAGGGAGCTTGGGTTTCTATCGTAACTTGATTGAGTCCTTGCTCCCCCACTGTGTTTCTAAATTAGTTATTTCTTCACCGTACGATGAGGGAAGTAGAACCTCAGGTGGCCGCCGTGGGGACTGAGATGCCAGGTGTGAAAGTGCTTAGAACGGAGCTTGGCAGATGTTTAATAAATGTGAGTTTCCTTCCTCCTTCCCTTGCCGACGAAAGTCCTTCTTCCTTACGAAGTCAGTTTCGGTGAAAATGCTTCTGTGGTTCCCAGATCATCAGAGGAGCCTCGGAGGACGACTGGCTCCTTGGATTAAATGGGCCTTGGTGGGGACTTGCAGAGGCCTTGCTCTCGGGCCTGGGTGGGGTGTGCTGTGGGCACCCAGAGCAGAAGCCAGTTCCCTCTGATGTTCTGAATTCTCCCATTTCTGGATGTGGACAGGCTCTCCATAGTCTGATAGTTCCTGTGACTCTTGCTTCTTTCATCTCTCCCACAGAACCCACCCCCAATTCCAGAATGCGTTTTTGTACAACTGAACTCCAGCTCAAACTGCTTACAGGCCATTTCTCAAAGTTGCTGCATCATTTCCTGCTCCCACTTTTCCTCCTGCCAGGCTCCCTCTCTGAAACAGCCCTGCACCGAAAGTTTATCTGTCACACTTTTACCCTCGAGGCCTCTTGGCCCGTGCATCCGCTCTGAGCGCTCTGGATGGAAGAGGTTGGCCTGCTGCTGAGCCGCTGTGGCCCTAGGTGTCACTCAGCAGGCAGAGCGCGGAGACTTCCGTCTCTCGGGCCTGAACATGGACTGAATGGAGCAATGAACTGATGAGCAGTCCCCTAAGCAGCCTCTCCTGGCTCCTTACTAAAATATCTATGAAACCAGCAAAAGCCAAATTCTTCCAAATACACCAAAAACTAAGACCAATAGACAACCTATTATCAGAACCAAGAAGGAATTTCTGCCCATTTAAAGGCCAAAAAAACCAGATTGAGAAACTCGAAAAACTGCTTTCCCACTAAAAATAGATTAAAACTCTTGTCCTGAAAGTAGAACCGTTCTCTGCTCCCCCACAACTGTTTACCTCATACTCAACACACAGCCCTGCTGATCACCACCAACAGCCACCAGAAAAAGGGACGGGGGACAAACATCCCTTCATCAGATCGGTGATGGTTTACGGGGTATCAGAATGCCATCCCCTAATCCCTAAAGCAGTGATCCAAAGAGTCAAAAATAATCATACAGACTAGAAAAGGTTTTTCGAGAACATGCTAAAAAAAATAGTATGTCAATATTAATATTTTTTAAAAGTCAGATGTGAATCCAGACGTAAAATTAAGGGGAAAGTATTTAATATTGATAAAATTTACAGAAAAGGTAAAATTACGAATTTCTTCAAATAATACAATGTCCACAATGTATAAAGGAGGGCCAGCCCTGTGGCCTAGTGGTTAGGCTCAGCGCTCTGCCTTGGTGGCCCGGGTTTGGTGCCTAGGTGCTGACCTACAACACTTGTCTGTCAGTGGCCCTGCTGTGGTGGTGGCTCACATACAAAAAGAGGAACATTGGCAACAGACGTCAGCTCAGATGAATCCTCAGCAAAAATAAATAAATAGTAAAATATATAAAGTAAACTGTTACAAATATAAGGAAAAATAACATACAGTTATTATGGAAGACTCACATATCTCATGCTTTGACAAATCCAGTAGGAAAAAAGTAAGGAAACAGAAGATTAGAATAATATCTTTGATAATATAAAATAATATAATAAATAAGGTGATATATATTTGTGTGTGTATATATGTTTCAATAGCTACATAGTAAGTAACCAAACTAGTTCCCAGCAAAAGCAGCTATGAAATATTTAGAAAAATTCATAATAGTATTTGTCTCAAAGAAAGAGTGAAGAAATTCCAAAGATTAGAAGTCCAGCTGTTCTCTGACTTCCATGTGCTATAACTAGAAATTAATAAGGAAAATAAATGGGCAAACAAGTTAGGGCTTGAATTAAAACTACAACTACAAACCATTTAGAAATTAACAAAAATGATATAGCATTACATATCAAACTATGGAATGGCCCAAAGCTGCAGCCAGAGGGAGATTCATAGGAGGAAAGAACTGAGAAGTTCTTGTTCAATGGGTTTTTTTGTTGTATGTTCCAATAGTTTTCCATTGTTTAAAATTAAGCTCTAGCCACTTGAATGCTTCCTGGTGAGTCCTCCACAATAAGCACGTAAGACACCATCCAAATGAAGTCCTATGCAGGGCCTGTCTCTGATCTTGCTGTCTTACTTACGTTCGTTTTGACCGGTATTTCCCTGCTCTCCATTTCCTCGGGACACCAACCACCTGGTGCCGTATTTGATCACCTGACACATACCTCAGGCCCCTTCAGATGTGACAGTTCTTGAAAACACAGTCTCCGACTTTGATCCTCAGACTTGCACATGCCACTTTATAGTTACTCCTTGGTTCCACACAGTTAATGTTACTGTAAGAGACACTCACACCTCCATCCAGGACACAAGGGGTCTTTATAAGTCAGAGGAGCCCTGCTCCCCTCCCAAGAAGAGGAGGGAACTTACAGAGGAAAGATAAATTGTAATTTAGTGTAAGAGTCTGTGATCTTTATGATCCCTTATAAGTTTATTACAGAATTAAATAAACACAAACATACATATGCAAATACACACATATATGCATACATACATAAATGGTGGATACAAAAGCTATTTCTTAGGGACTCATCTAGAAGTTATAAAAAATATATTTTAAGCTTTTGAATTCTATTTCAATGGGAATAATTTGAACTAAAATAAAGACATTGTTTTTTCCTTTGAGCTTCCTGGGTCCAAAAAATCATGAGTACAGTATATTGATGTCAAAAATACTAGGCGGCTCTGTGACTTATTCACTAGACTCTCAGACATAACATAAATAAAGGTGATTTGTGTTACATCCGATTGCTCAATTCAAATGCGATGTTGACTTTTCCTAAAATTTTCACTTAATATCATTAACCATCCTATTATTTCTGTACCAAGTATACCCATTAATAAATAATAGTGCATTTTCTCAGTTCAGAGCTATTTCTAATGACAACACTGTCAGTTTCCTGTAAAGAAACTATAGATAGTTGCTATGGTCAATTATGGTGCCATAAGAGAAAAGGAGAATTGGTCCTTCTTTCTGTAAAAGTTCTCACTGAACTATGTGTATGTACAAAGACACATTTGTACAGTCAAAATAATTCATGGTGTTTAAACCTAACAACATTTTTCTCTACTGTAGACGAGGCTCCAATGTGTCTCTTACTTTGGACATGAGCAGCTTGGGGAGCGTGGAACCCTTTGTGGCTGTACCGACCCCACGGGAGAAGGTAGCTATGGAGTACCTGCAGTCGGCCAGCCGAATTCTCACCAGGTCACAGCTGAGAGACATCGTGGCAAGTTCCCATTTACTCCAAAGTGAATTCATGGTGAGCCTGCTGTGTATTATTCACTCTTCCATAGGTATTTTGATATACTGGGCACTAGAGGCAGGCACTAAAATGGCGCTGCCCTCCGCTCCAGCAGCTCACGGTGAACAGTTGGTTACAGTTCAAAAGGTTAAGGGCAGGGTCTTAGGTCTGCCCTGCGTCTCATCCGCCATGGACAGGCATTCAGACTAGAATGTGAGAGCTAAGAGGAGGCAGAGTGTGAAGGAGCTGGCCAGGCAAAGAAGGGTCAAGGAGGAGCTGGGCAGAGAGGGGGGCATTCAAGGAAGAGGGACCGGCCTTGCTGTCACTGTTTCGGGAATTAAATTGCTCAGTTTGACTAAAGCGTTGAAATTAAGGTGGGAAGTGATAAAAGGTGAGCCTCAGAGACGTAAAAATAACCCAAGTTGTAATACATATTTAAGAATTTGGACTTTGTCTTGTGTTTAAGGAGATCACCATCTGCCGTTGAGTCGGCGTTAGAAAGAGGTGTTTGGGAGACTGGAGATAATCCTGTGGAACTGTGATGGTGACGTAAACTAAGAGAGCAGCCGCGAACACAGGGAGAATCTATAGGAATCTACAAGAAATGGACTTATCGGATGAGGCAGCCAAGAAAAAGGAGTCTAGGATGATACCCCGATTTTTTGACTTGAGCAACAGGGTGCTTAGAGTACCCTTTAATGAAATAAGGAGCACAAGGGAAGAGCAAGTGTGGGCTAAAAATGACGGAGAGTTTCAGCTAAAAATGATGGTGCCCCATCAGTGTTGCTGGTGAAGCTTAATGTTTGAGAACACCATTTCCGCCCAGAGAGCACGGAGATAGATAAGACCTTCTTAGGTCCAATTGCTGCCCAAGGGAATGTCCATTTTGTAAACACTCTGTATCTTAAATCAGCTGTACATCTTAAGCCATGTCTGTTGAGTATAATAATTGACCACAGTAGGGTCATTTCAGTTTATTTGCGAGCACCTAACTGTGAAAGATCCAGCAGGGGGTTAGATCTGCCAAACTCATCAACTGTTATTATGTGTCCAGAGTAAAATACAGACAAGAAGTTGCTTAAATTAGACTTTGTAGCACGTCGTCTTCTATATATGAAGACAACGACACCTGGAGGGATGAAGGACCCAGTCAGTGAGCACACAGGTAGCCAAAGTTCCTCAGTATTCTTCTCCAGAATCGCAGGTAGGTCTTTATAAGATGAGCACTTCACGTAGCTACTTCCCTGAAAGGAGGGATGAGGCCGACGAGGACCACCAGGGAGAGAGAGAACCGGAAGAAGACAAGTGTCAGAAAACGGGAAGGAGTGGGGAGCAGCAGAGACGCTGCCAACCTGTGGCTTTGCCAAGACAGACCGACCTGTCTGAAATTATCAAACGTGAACATGGGTTTCTATGGAACATTCAGCAACTTTGCTTATTTTGGTAACTTGGAACCGAGAACTTATAACATTTAGCTGGAGTATCATAAATATCTAAAATAGTGCAGGCTTGGGAAAGGATATTTAAAAAAGTAAGCTACTCCTCCTGTAGACCAAATTTCAAATTCATGATACAGTCAGGCTTTTCTCACTTTTCAGATTGACTGAAAACTAGAACAATTCAAATTAATTTGTAGATAATTTCTTTCATTTCAATGAACATTAGGCTGTTGAGTAATATTTTCTGTTGAAGAAAGTTTAAGTAACAAAGATATTACTTCATGTGCTCTAGGGATAAAAGTCATTTTATTTCACATTACCCTTATCTGAGCAATCCTTTGCAGAGTTTAAGTGAGAGAACATAGTATCTGTTATGATCAAATCCTTCAATATTTGTCTGGGCCCTCTGAAGGCTGGCTTGTTGCGTCGTTGCCCCCGTCGGCGGCAGACGCTCACCTTGTAGTCTAACGCGTTTCCACAGAGCCGCTTCTGCCCCAGTTGTTCCCTGTCGGAGCATTTGAGGCGTGTGACATATGCTCTGACTGCATGAGAATATTTATGTTCCTGTTAAGTGGAAGAGAGCCGTGTCTGGATGCCCTTCACTAGAAATATTGTATTTACAACCACAAATGGAACAGGACAATTCTAAACCATTTCTTAATACAAAAAACATCATATCATCATCACTGAATCAACAAAAATGCCCTTTATATTTACCATTTGGGGAGGAAGGTTTTAATAATCCGAAAGAGTCACAATTAATGTTAAGAGAGAATTCATCATAGTGAAATTCTTGGTACTGAACCTACATAAAGATTTGAAGGAGTTTGAATACATTGTTAAAAAATCAATTTTTTAGCTACCTGTTTATGTATTCCTAGCAATTATGTCAGAACATGATTCTTAAAGTCTAACCAAAGTTTCATATGTCTCTTTAATGACTACATATAAAGTAATCCTTTCTAGCACACAGAGCTGTTTCTTAGTCCAGCTTGTCAGGGTGCAGCTGGTGTGTTTATAAAAGGAAAGGTGTTGGTCAGTCAGAGGTGCTGCTCTGTTGTTTTATAAGTGACTTTGAAGTCCAACCCAGCTCTCGATCATAGGGCCCCCTGTGAAGATTTTCCTTGTGGCGGCATTAGATACACTAATTTGATATCATTTATTTTTGCAGGAAATACCAATGAACTTTGTGGATCCCAAAGAAATTGACATTCCACGCCATGGAACTAAAAATCGCTATAAGACCATTTTGCCAAGTAAGTTTCTTGAATTAAACAGTTTGTGTTGTAAAGCACAGGCCTCCCCAATTCACCCCCACCTCACCCTTTCCCATCCTCACAATTTCCGAAAGCACACCAAAATGGTGTTGCAAACACATATCAAGACTGATAATCACTAAAGGGGTCAGAGGTTAATGGCTTTATCTGTATCACTCTTACTATAACGGTCAGCTCGCAATTCCAGTAGACACGTGTTCTAAAACTTTGTTGTGCCACACATTACGGTCGATTGACTTTCGTCAAGGGTATCAAACAATTCAATGAAGAAAAGACAGTCTTTTCAAAACAATTGGATATCCACATGCAAAAAAATGAGGTTGGACCCTGACTCACACTATATACAAAAATTAGTTCAAAATGGATCAGAGATCTAAATGTAAGAGCTAAAACTATGGAGCTCTTAGTATAAAACAGATGTAAATCTTCATAACCTCGAATTAGTCAATGGTTTCTTGGATATTGACACCAAAAGGACAGCAACAAGAGAAAAAAAATAGATAAATTGAACTTGATCAAAAAGTTTTGTGTTTCAAAGGACACTATTAAGAAAATAAGAAGATGATTCACAAAATGGGAGAAAATATTTGTAAATTATGCATTTAATAAGGGATTTATATCTAGAATATATAAGTAACTCTTACAACTCAATTATAAAAAGACAAATAACCCAATTTAAAAATGGGCAAAGGATTTGAATAGACATTTCTCCGTGGGAGATACACACTGAGTTGACTTGGTGGCAGTTAACAGGAGCAACTCGTGACTGTGGACACGTTGATGCAGGTGACCTTCGTGGAAAAAAGAAGATATACAAATGGCCAGTGAGCACAAGAGAAGATGCTCAACGTCATTAGCCACCAGGGAAATCACAACCACAATGAGACACTACTTCACATCCACATGATTAGAATAAAAAACATAACCAAC
This sequence comes from Equus asinus, assembly GCF_041296235.1. NCBI lineage: Eukaryota > Metazoa > Chordata > Mammalia > Perissodactyla > Equidae > Equus > Equus asinus. The sequence goes on along the minus strand of NC_091811.1, from coordinate 69,507,609 downwards.
GGAAAGTGTTGGCGAGAATGTAGAGAAATTGGAACCTTCTTACGTTGCCGGTGGATGTAAAGTGGTGTGGCTACCTGGGAAACAGTCCAGCAGGTCCTCAAAATGCAAAACTGAGGGTTACTACAGGACCCGGACGTTCCGCTCCTAGGTGTGTACCCGAGAGAAACGAAAACATGTGTTCCCACAAAAGAGTATACGAAAGTTTGTAACAACACTATTCATAATACCCTAAAAGTGGAAACAACGAGAATATCCATCAACTGATGAATGGATGGGTACAATGTGGTATATCCACAGAGCAGAATATTATTCAGCAATAAAAGGAGTGAGGTGCCGATGCATGTTACAGCCTGCGTGAACCTTGAAAACATCATCCTGAGTGAAAGAAGCCAGCCAAAAACCCTCGTACTGTGTAATTCCGTTTATGTGAAGTGTTCCGATGGGCAACTCCATAGAGACGGAAACTGCGCTAGTGGTCGGCTAGTGTCGGAGGCTTGGGAAGTGACTGCTAGAGGTATGGATTTTATTTTTTGGATAAAGAAAATGTTATAAAATTGATTGTGCTGATGGTTGCACAACTCTGTGAATAAAAAAAGGAAACAAACCCCAAAGATGGCTCACTTTAAATGGTATGTGAATCATGTCTCGATGAAGCTGCTACCAGAAAACTTCATTGTGCGTGACAATGACCTGGAGTCCTGATTAGAATCCCAGGGTGCTGGGCGCACCCCAGGGCTCTGTTTAAGTGGCTCTGCTTTGGGGCCTGAGAAACTGTGCCTCCAGCCAACACCGAGTGATTCTAACACAGACAACACCAGGGCAACACTCTGAGAAACACGGCTGTACACTGTCTTACAACTGAATTTAGCCTAATGAAATTTATTGACGTCAAGCAACGAGCTGATGCCAGAAGCCAGAAAGAAGGAAGGAACGGTCTGTAAGATGAAGGCGGTCACAGACTGGAGGTAGAGACACTTAGATGAGTAATTATGCTCAACGTAGGAAGAGCCAGAATAGAGACCCGGCCAAGCGGTGCAGGAGTATAGAGAGGATTAATTAATTCTGCTGGAGCGGCAAAAACACTTCAGAGAGGAAGTAACAGTGTCAATCACTAAACAAACAGTTACAGTTGGGGTTTTGGCAAAATCCATAAATATTTCAAGGCAACAACTCTGGAAAGATGGAGCCACAAAGCCTTTTAAAAAGTACCCACATTGAAAGAGCAGAGTCTTCATATTTCAGTCCATTAATTCACTAGTCAAACAAATTCTCCACACTTATGGTAATGAGGAGGATTGCCATCAATGGTGTTTTTGGGCTTCCCTCTCTGGTGGAGTTGGAAACATTGTTAAAGTCATTCCCCTGTAGCATATTTTCAACTGGTCTGAGTCTTTAAGTCTGTTTACCTAAGGTCACTATTGAGAGTTATCCAACTACCCCTGGCTGGAGGGCGTGAGGGCGCCGTGTTAGGACTGGTGTTTCTCTCTGTCTCTCTGTCTCTTTCTCAAGATTCTTCATCTAAAATTTACTGAACATAATTAGGGCACATACATCCACTGCAATTATTATATTTAACCATCTGATCTCAGAAGGATTTGGGAATTATTAGGATTATTCAAAAGCTCAGTCTTCTCTGTTTCCTGCCCAGATGCTATCAGACAACCGCTCCGTAGTCCTGTGTCAGCTTTTCCATTCCCAGAACTGGGTGGATCGCTTGAACCCGGGCACCTGTGCTGATAGCTGACGTTGCAAATGATGGATTTTCTGTTGAAAATGTCTGTAGCCTGAATGCCCCACCCAGCCCCTGTTGCACGGAATGTAATTTAGTTAATGTGGCTTGGAAAAACCACACCGTGGGCTGAAAATCGTCAGAAAAGACAAACGAATATGCAAAGCTGTTCTTTATGATTTATTTTAGGCTATAATATGGGATAAGTTTGAAACACTACAGGAAATAATAATCAGTAAATGATTAAGATTTAAAATATCAGGATTGTTTCATTGTTTTAACCCACAATAAACTCTCTCTCAAGTTTAAAACTTGCCAGTTTGTACATGTTAATGAGGTTACATAATTTGGAGAGTGTTTTGCAGCAGAAATATGGAGGGCCGAGAACCAAATAAATTATAGCAGTTTCTCTAAGGACAGTGTCAGCCTGTTCAGGACACTCCAAGTAGTAGATCAAGGTGTTAAGGTCCGATTTAATCAAGTGATTTTGCAATATAAATAAATATTAGTGATGAAAACATGTTTACGTCCTAAATCACAAAAGCAATGGGAAAAACTGATCATATATCAATATGAAATTATTTATACAAAAATGAAGAATAATAATAAGTTTTACGTTTATTTCTTCCATTGCAGTCAATTTATTTATACAAATATAAAACAATGTAGATAAAATTAAAGAATCCTATTTACTCTGGCCATCATTTCACATTTAAAAAGTTAAAATCTGGTGATGTTTCCTATTTAAATTATGTTTCCTGTTTTATTATATTAAGTACCTGTAACAGAGTAGATATGCACATAAGTGAGCCACTCTCTAAGGCAACAAGTTGTGTGGCTAAAGGAAAATATTGGAGTTAAATGATTTCCCACCTGGCAGAAACATTTACAATTTATGGCAGGCTGCTTAATCTTCCTATGTGATCCTTTCTTCATCCCTAAAAATAGTGCTAATAATATTACCCTCTAGGGCTGTTGAGAGAATTAAATGATAATATGTCAAAAACGCCTAGAAAAGTTCCCCAGTCTGTACTAGCCACATTTCAGTAGGCACACATGGCTAATGGCTACAATTCTGGACAGCACGGATGGAGAACATCTCCACTATCACAGAAAGTTTCACTGGGCAGTGCTGCTCTACACCGTCTGCATTGTCAGTTCATACTGAAATAAGCTCAGTGGACAATGCGTTTATATCTAATACCTTCTCTGAAAGTCACAAAGTCCTTTAGCATAAGAAAGACCCTAAGAAGTCTTGCAGTGGAAGAAATGTGGTTCAACTTTGGTTAATTCGGTGTTTACCATATTTGTTTGATGACTGAACTCTTTTTTTTTCCTTTTGAGGAAGGTTAGCCCTGAGCTAACATCTGCTGCCAATCCTCCTCTTTTTGCTGAGGAAGAGTGGCTCTGAGCTAACATCTGTGCCCATCTTCGTCTATGTTATATATGGGACGCCTGCCACAGCATGGCTTGATAAGCAGTGTGTAGGTCCACACCCCGGATCTGAATCAGTGAACCCCGGGCCACGAAAGCAGAGCGTACGAACTTAACCACTACACCACCAGGCCAGCCCCTGAACTCCTTTTTTAAAGACAATCTATTGTCTAAGTTCAGTGACCTAATTCTATATGTTATAGTAGAGATGATTTACAGATAACGGTTTGGGAAAACTGCTGTGGCGGTCAGGACCATGGATGGCGTTTAGGGAGGGAAGTGATGTGACCAGATTTTGTTTTACAAAGACAACCTGAGCAGCCCTGAGAAGGAAGGATTGGAGAAGAAGCAGCTTGAAGACAGTGAGACGGATGGGATGCTCAGTCCTGGTCTGAGAAGACGGCCGTGGGAAGAGGGAGCCTCAGAGCCCAGAGCATGTTAGGAGGTTGAGCAGACAGAATGTGAGTGATAGATGTGGAGGGTCAGGTCCAGAAAGACAACTAGTCTTCACACATGGGCTCTGGCTGCGGCAGCAAAGCCACGAAACAGAAAACACCCGACAAAGAATGCCAGAAGCTCTCAGGGAGCCCTGGGCACGAGGAGTTTCACAAACTGAGGTTTATCCAGAAGGAAACAACAAACAGAAAACCATGGTGTATAACCGAGGGAGAGGTCTGGTCTAAGATGAGGGTCTGGGGGACCTCGAGGTTATAGGGGATGGTTACAGTCAGGGGAATGAATTGATCATCCAGAAAGGCAGGTTCAAGTGAGTGTAGACAAGGCCCAAGCTGAATCCTAGAGTTAACCTCGTGAGATGAGAGAAGCAGGACGTTGAGAGAAGAGCAGGGGAGCAGGGGAACCGGGGTGCTGTGGCTCAGCTCCCCAGGAGGAGAGGGCTCCACAGGAGAGACGTGCTGGGTGGTCGTTGAGTCGTTCATGCCATCGAGAGAACGAGAAAGAAAACACCACCAGGCGCCCACCCGGTCTAGTAGCAAAGGGTCAGTGCTGGCCTGAGCAAGGGCGACCTCTGCGCAGGACTGGGGCGAGGATGGATCGGCGTGGACACGAGGAGGACTGGGTGGTGGACGAGGGGTAGAAGCGGGTGGTGATAAGCTCTCGGGATTCACCTGTCTGGAGAAGAAGAGCCAGAGAGCAGCTGCCGGAGGGGAGTCCTCAGAACCAGCTCCCTGGAAAGCGGAAGGATGATTTAAATCAACGCAGTGGACGTTTGCTGAGTGTCTGCTGTGTGTAGGAGCACTCTAGACACCGGGTCTCAGAGAGAGAATGAAACATCCCCAGCCTCGCCCTCAAGAGGCTCAGAGAATACCCAGTTAGAGAGATCATAGAGGGATGACGGGATCTCAATTCACTTATGTAAATGTTGGCAAAAATAGCTTCCATATTTTCTCACAAAGAGCCTTTCAACCTCTTGATGGAAAGTAACTTTAGCATTTAGACAATGTTACCAGCACTATAACCATCTATCTGATATCAGATATTCGCGCTGTCAGTGAACGTCGTAACTTCAGACGGCTTCTTCTGAATGGAGGAACGGTTCGTCCAGACCGAGCATCTGTTGTTGGGCAGGACAGGAGAGAGTCTGGAGGAGAGAGACCTGGTGAAATTGCAAATCCAAAGAACGAGAAAAGGAGCGTAAATGAGAAATGGGCTCAAGAGTCAAAACCTCACGAACAACAGCGAGAAGTGTAGACCCATCCCCTGGGGCTTATGGGCGAGATTGCATGAGGAACAAGGGTCAGGTGGCCCCAGTGCCCTCAGTAAACACGATGGGTCGCGAGACAGACACACAGACACCCCGTGGCAAACATCGATATTTGCCAAATGGTGGAGACGTAAGTTCACAGGGCCGTGTGTCCTGGTGCCTGTGCCCTAAGGAGCTTTAGAAAGAGTACAACTAGGGGCCGCCCCCTGGCTGAGTGGTTAAGTTTGCGTGCTCCGCTTAGGTGGCCTGGGGTTTGCCAGTTTGGATCCTGGGTGCAGACCTACACACAGCTCATCAAGCCATGCTGTGGCGGCATCCCACATAGAAGAAGTAGAATGACCGACAGCTAGGATCCACAACTATGTACTGGGACTTTGGGGAGAAAAAAAAAAAGAGGAAGATTGGCAACAGATGTTAGCTCAGGGCCAATCTTCCTCACCAGAAAAAAAAAAGAAAGAGTACAACTGTTTAATACATTCTTTTTTGTTCTCTTTATAGATCCCCTCAGCAGAGTGTGTTTAAGACCAAAAAATGTAACTGATTCTTTGAGCACCTACATTAATGCTAATTATATTCGGGTAAGTAGTTACATGTCCATTTCTTTCTGATAAGCATGTCGACTTACTGTTTAGAATTGTCAGCTTTAGTTTTTTTCCTCAGAGCAGATTAATTTTGATTTAACTTGATTACTAGCAAGTTTTTCATTTACTTAGTCGTACAACACTGGCAGTGGGTCCTCTGTGGTGATCTTCCCTTCCTGGGCGTCGGCGGCTCCAGGCGCCACACGGGGGCTCCGGGAGGACTGAGCACTGGGACCCTCAGTACCGTATGAGATGCTGACATTCCAGGAGAACAGCCGCATGAGCTCTGGTGCTGGAATCAATGAAGCCGAGGGATCTGGGCCGCTTTGGGAGGAGCAGAGCTGTTTGTTCTAAAGACCTTTCACCTTTCAGCTCAAGACGTGAACCTCAAAGCCAATATTTTTGTCTCTTTACTCAAACTAGGGCTACAGAGGCGAGGAGAAAGCGTTCATCGCCACGCAGGGCCCCATGATCAACACCGTGAACGACTTCTGGCAGATGGTTTGGCAGGAGGACAGTCCCGTGATCGTTATGATCACAAAACTCAAAGAAAAAAATGAGGTATGACCTTTACCCACGTCCCGAACACCCCGTATTTTCTATGTTGTCTAAGGAAATTGCCACGTACCTAACAACAGATTTAAAGGCTGGGTCACTTTATGCTTCTGAAAACTGGCCATTGGTGTTGCTCTATGAGCAGCGACTTTCTTTCAGATAAATCAATATATTGCATGCACGTGTCCCATTTGCACCCACATGTCTTTGTAAGGAAACGAGAGGCCATGAGTTAGCACTTGGATTTATAGGTGGGAAATAAAAATTTATTCATTTATATCTCATTTAGTTTTTGAGTGCCTCCTATGTGACAGGACAGCTTTAGTTGTTGCCAGTATGTTAGGAAACAGAACACAAGGAGATTCCTGCCCTTGGTCGATTTTAACTCTCTAGTGGGAGGAGACAGACACAAGACAACAAAATTCATAAAAACATGGCCTGTTAGAAGGGATAAATGCCATAGGGGAAGAGCGGGGAGGATCAGGGATGGGAGAGGGAGGGAGCCAGAGCATCCCGTGGGGCAGGCAGTCTCAGAGACAGTGAGATTTGAAGGAAGATACAAACACGAACCAACGTTCTCAATATCTTCATAACAAGGAATCCAAGAAAGAGACAAAATTTGACTCCGTTTCCACACTAGTGGTCTCCTCTAAGGATCCAGCTGACAGAACACGCATTCTGTATTTTGCATCATAAAATGAAATCGTGCAATTCCCAAGGATGCTGTCCTGTGTGCTGCTTGCATGTTAGAGCATCTTATTGGGATAATTTACAGTCTGACTTTAGTCACATTGGTGTTCGTTTTCTTGTCAAAATTACTACCTGACCTTCGTCATGATGACAGAAATTTCAGAAAGCCTAGCTGTCCTTGTACCCCTTTGGGGAGTTATAACCCTTGACTGCAGTTTGATCCTACTGCTTCTCAAGCAAATCCGGGCTCACAAATGGCAACTTTCAGTTTTTTAAAGTTTGTTGTTTTCTTCCATTTTTTGCTACAATAGATGAAGGATTTTTTTCTGAAATTTATCCTGGAAAAAACAATATGTTTTTGGCCAGTAGATGAAGTTATATACTTAATTAAGTATATGGCTTACTAAGTAAATGCATTTCTATGAATCTTATATGAAAGCCTGAAGTGGCATAGTAAAAATAACCCCTAATATTCTCAGCTGTTTCGCCCACTCCCAGTCAACATATGAAGCCACTGATAATTCCTGCACCATAGTTTAATATCTGTGACACTGTTCCTTCATGGTGGGAAAAGATTCTTCGGGTTTAAAAGGTATACTCTCTGTGTATATATACCCTAGACCTTGTGTAATACAGCAGCCTGGGTAACCCGAAAAACCTCCCATTACAAACCAGTCATCCTGAGTAAAATATGAAATAGTATGCTTAGCAGAGCTTGAAGAAGACAAAGTAAAGGAAATCCCAGCGGTCAAAAACTGAACAAAAAGCATAAAACCAGAGAATGACGGGTTTTTGTGTTTTAATGAGAACTCGAGAACCGGAGACAGAGCTTGGGGCTCACAGGAGCCAGGAGCTGGGGCTGAGACCCTCCCTGACATCAGGGGTAGGACGACTCCTGCAGAGAAAGGTGGACCTGAAAATGAGCTGCCTCCCAGCAGGACTGCGGCCGGAAGTTATCTGTCTGCCTCTGGGTTCCCACAGGATGAACCAAAAGGTTCTCCTGAGTATTTAGGATTCAAAAGCCAGGAAATGCCAAGTGGAGTGATCAGTATAAAAAGTAATCCGGGTTGGAGACGCCCTGTGGCACTTTACAGAAACAAAGGCAGACACTTGCCGGATGGATGTGCACACTCTCCGCATATACTTCCCAGGATTTCAACAGAGAAAGCCCAGCCAAACATAAGCTTGCAAGCCAAAATTACGAGACATGCAAGTAAATAAACAGCATAAGGAAAAATCAGAAGCAACAAACAGTAGAAACAGATCCGCAAGAAATTAAAATAATAGAAACTATAAATGTAGGCTGTATTTTTCATAATGAAGCACACAAAATATAAAATAAAAAACTTGACAAAGGAACAGGTTCCTATCAGAAAAGACTAGGAAGACAAAAATAAACTAAAGGGTCCTAGTAATAAATGTTATATAGACATCAAAATGAACCAAAAAAACCCACCTCACTTAGACAAGTTTAATGGCAGGCTGGACACAGCTGGATAAACAAATACCTGATTAAAAAATAGAACTAAGGAAATTAGCTAGAACCTCAAAAGGACCAAAAATATGAAAGAGAGTTTGACACATAGAGGACACTATTTAAATGTCCAATATATGTCTAGTGGATGTTTTAGAAGAAGAAAAAGGAGAATGTAAAAAAAGAAGTATTATTTGAGGAAATAATGGCTAGGATTTTCCAAAACTGATGAAAGACATGAGTTCTCAGATCTGAAAAGCACAATAAATCCTAGGCTGGACAAGTAACAGTAAATCCACAAGTAGACACATCTGTGGATGTGAAAAACGCTACAGAAACAATTTTAACAACCAGAGTGACTAAGAAATGGCTTCTCAATAGCGACAACAAGGGCCAAAAATCAGCAGAAACAGACCTACAAAGGGATGAAAGAAAGTAATTGACGAGCCAGAGCTCAGGCAGGATTTAGCGACATTTCCTGGATCTGAGCAGAATGCGTTCCTTCTGCCCACTTTGGTTTCAGTTATAATTTTCTGAATAGGTTGTCAGGATGTATGTGTTTTCTCAAAACACATTCATTCTATTGTTACTAATTCTATTTCTTCTTCAATTAAAAATAAAATCATGTACAATCAACATAGAAAAAGCACTGTAATTTATCTAGTTATATAAACATTTTGAAACAAATAAATATTATCCACAGAAAACATTACTCACTTGTCAGTGTTGCATATTTATTAAGGACTAACCCTGGGAAAGCACACGTGGAACCATATCTCACAAGGTTACAGAGTGGGTTGTAGGAACCACCTAAGCTAAACTATAAATTTTGTTGATTTGAGCATGTCAATCCTCGAATCTTGCGATATGCTTGTTCTCTTTTATAGAAAAAGTCAAAAATATACCTTTACTGCTTTAGCTTCTTGAATCAGGATTTCACCAGGACGGAAGAAGCTGAGGTGTTGGTTAGTCGGAAAGCATCGTCTAGAGGTTGAGGGACGTGCGACATATTTTGAAGTGCAATGAGGATGATACGAGCAACTGGCGAATGTGCCAAGGCCCCAAGAGACAGAAATTCTTCTCCTCTGTCCCTAAGACCAAGGCTGCCATTCTAACAGAACTGCCGTAAGAGATAAACACGTGTTTCCAAGTGAGGCTGAGCTGGCCCACTGGCAGTGCTCAGAGCTCCATTCTGAGTCTGCAGAGGAGCAGAGGCCATCTCGCTCTTTCCTTTCCAGGCATCGTCCTTGGAGCTGACCTCTTGGGACGGTTCTCAGAATTCACGTTCTCCATAGGAGAGCCAAGTGGATCTGTTGAGAGCTAGAATTTCTTTTTGAAATAATACCCACATTAAAGGGTGATCAAAGTTTTTATTTTTCTTTTTGGCCGCATAATTCAGAAATTGGAGAGGTTTTTGGTTTTTTAAACTATTTTTAGCCTCTTTTCTTTTTAAATGTCTGGAATATATCTTCTGGAAATATCAAAGTCAAATATATTATGTTACACATTTATCAACGTGTAATTTGCTATATGCTTTTCCTTTGGCCAGTCATAATCCCCAATATTGCAATAAAGACCTTGACATTTTTTATTGTTGATTACTCATAAATTAAAATAAAAATTTCTTTCTGACCAGACTCTCCCAAGATGTAAATATAATACTGGAGAGGAAACTTTGACATTTTACAGATCAAAATGATATGGAGAAGTCTGGCTCAAAAGAAATACACAGTAGACTTCACACTGCCCGGAAAATGCTGTTTACCAAGAATGTGCCAACTTTCAATTGTGTTAAGCGTCATTGTTTGGAATAGACAAAAATCATTTCCTCAAAAAAAAAACGAAGGTGGAGTTATCTTTAGAAATTCCCAGGCTTTGTATTTTTATGAACCTTTCTAATAAATAAATAAATGAATAACTACCAGCTCTTAGTAATCCCGATATTCTCATACTCACTTTTTATAGAATAAGAATAAACAACAAAAAATTTTTTAAATAGAGCTGAGAAGTTAGTTATCTTATATTGGAAGACAGGAGAAGAGATTTTATTGCTGGTAAGTTTGAGTTCCTTAATTTAGAGGAATCTCGAGAAGAAAGGAGTTGCTCTTGAAAGAAAGAGAACATGGAAAACACAGTGTTCAAACTTTTTTACATGAACTATTTCGTCACTGGGGAAGACACAGTGGCCAAAACCTGCAAAGGTGGAGTTAGATGCGTCCAAAAATGACAAGAAGCGACTGTGCATGTCTAAAGTCCTCAGGCCGCCCCGGGGTCGCACACCGCGCCTTGTCCCTTTCCAGGAAAGAAAGGAAGCAGCTATAAATGACAATCATGCTCTGTGTGCTGTGCAAGACGCTTTCTACCCACGCCCGTTTATTGAATGTATGTGCTAAGCATAGTTCATCCGTAAATTCAGCTAATTTCACTCTTACTCCACAAAGCAGGTTTTACTGTCCCTACGTTACAGACAAGAAACCCGAAACTCAGAGAGGTTAAACCATTTGCCTAAAACCTCAAAATTAATGAGTAGTGGAGTTCAAATTTTCATCCAGGTTTGTTTTGCTTATTCGTTGCCCCAACTTAATAATGGGCCAGATAAGGACGCAAGACAGCAGAAGGCAAGTGACCTGCTGTTGGCCTCAGGGAGCAGCCAGACGCCGAATTTATTTTTCACAAAGTGAGGCGGTCGCTTGGTGATTTGGCCTAACAAAATACTTCTCTCGAGTGTGTAACACGGCTGTCTTCTTTCTCGGTTTTTTCATGCTTCTTTCCTCCGAGCTAAGCTCTGCGACTTCCATACTCATAAACTCCATTTTGCCCATTGACCTGTTCAGCATTTTGCAAACAGTTTAACCTGAAAAATCCAAATAAAGACATCATATTTTGAATTTTCCCTTCTTCCTTTCTCTATCTGAAAAAATTGTAGACAAGATTGATTTTAATTACATTTATTTGGCCAAATAGCTCATGTGGTGCCTTCCAGCTTCTCAGCAGGGCCCCATAGAGTGAGTAGGTACACAAGGGAACATAATCCAGGCCATGTGACAGCTGGAACTCAGACACGAGCCACACGGCACGATGAGTGCAAGAGTTTGATGTGGCTTGAGCATAGGCAGCGCCATGGGAGAGAAGGGAGATGAGGCTGGAGGGTTAAACTGTGTGGGAGAATGTAGGACTATGCTAAAAAAAACCCCTCTGGGCTTCATTGTACAGGCAGTAGGGAGCCGTAAAGGTGTTCTTGAACTAGAGTGACATCATGTAGTCTGTCTACCAGGAGTAGGCTTGGTGGCAGGGGACAGGGTTGGGATTTGAGAAAGGCAAGGAGTAGCGGTGTGAGGTGGACAAGGGACTCATGCCTGGTACCAAGAATGGGAGAAGAGCAAACCAAGTCCCATAGCCAGAGCATCCGTCCAGACCAGCTCAGGGAGGGCGACATTGGAGGCCAGCCTGGCGTGTGGACAGCGGAGACCCCTGACTTCCTGGAGGACCAGAATGGGACACTATAACGTCCAGAGGGGCAGTGGGCCCAGCACCGCCCAGCAGCCTAGTCCCATTTCCTCCACGACCTGGGCTTTGACGGCGATGCTGCCGGAGCGAGTGAGGGCAGCCAGAACTGCAGAGGCTGACAGCCCCCAAGCAAAACACGCAGCCTGCTTTCAAACACGCTTCTATTCCCAATGTCGCTGGCACCTGAATTGTGAATCTGCTGGGCTGTGCTCAACCACTGAGCCTCTCCTACCTGTGGTTAGAAGTTGACAAGGTTAATCAGAAAGTTGACACAGTTACTCAAATAAGTCAGAGTAGGGAATCACACACACACACAAAAACAAGGTTTCATTTTATCCTAAAACATGTACATTTGTTCATATTAAAATTTGTTCATGGGGGTCTGCACAGTGGTGCAGCGGTTAAGTTCGCACACTCCGCTTCGACAGCCCCAGGGTTCATGAGTTCAGATCCCGGGGCAGACCTGCACACCGCTCATCAAGCCGTGCTGTAGCAGGCGTCCCACATATAAAGTAGAGGAAGATGGGCACGAATGTTAGCTCAGGGCCAGTCTTCCTCAGAAAAACAAAAAACGTGTTCATTATTTTATTACAGGACTGTCTTTTTTCTTCTGAGGATTGGTCTGAAGCTGGAGCTCCAGATCACAGAGCTCATGTAAATCCTGCACTTTATGTATCATTAAAATTTCCCATTTCAGTTTCTTTGAGACGAGAGAGAATACGGAAAGTTTGTGACAACATGAGCACAGGGTCCGTCTAGGTCGTCAGACTCTGCTCTAACTTCTACATCGGCCTCACTGAACCTGATTTGACCACAGTTTTCTTTCCCAATGCACTTTTTTCCCACTGGACAACTTATTCAACTTATGCAATTATCTCAGAACAACTTTTTTTCTTCTCACCCTAATGGTCTATTGATTCATGTAACGCTTAATTAAATTATCAGACTTTAACAACTTGTACAACTGCCATGAAGAGGTTTGAGTATAAATACTGGTTAGTGAGCACACGACCCAGCAGAGACAACACGACTCCTGGGATCAGTGCGCGGGGCCCGAGGGCGCTCAGCGTCCAGGAGCACTAGCATCTTCACAGAGGGAAGGGAGCGTGTTGGGTAAGAGACAGTGCAGAAATCAACGACGGAAAGTTGAATTAATAAAGTGATATTTGCTCAGAGGGTCCTAGCCCCCAAGGGAATTTTCCCAGAGATCCTACCAAAAGCCCTGGGCTTCAGTTTCTTCTGCTGTAAAATGATTGATAATTATTATTATTATTATTATACTTACCGCCTGCTCTACGTGACTCAGATGACCGTGAAAGGGATTAACGAAATGTTGGTGAAGACGCGTTGATACTAAATTGCTGCACCAATGTTAGTAATATTCAGCTGGAACACCAGGAGTGACAGTGACAGCAATAATAATAGCTGCGGGCGGTCTGCCCCATTCTGTCCTCTTCAGATGCTAATGGAGCCCAGACAGAGCTGACCCTCTTCTCTATGTGTTTAGAGCCACTTCTCATGTGACGACACACGCCTTTAGCTTGAAAAGCAAGATCTCTTTGATTTTAAATGCATAGAATTTTAAAAGAAAGTAACTTAAAAATAGATTTTTTTTCCAGGCCACTAAACTACTAGCTTCTTTACACACAAACAGCCCTAATGTGGTGGAGGCCAGAGGGAAGGTCATAAAAATAGGAGTTGGCTTTGCTGTGCACTGCCTTCGACGTCTGCTGTGGAGCACAGATTGTGCAGAACTGGTTGATGCCCAGAATCTTCACAGTCAGGGTCGGCTAACGGTTTGTTTGCACAAGACACATGTGACCCTCTGAAATGCTCTTTCTCCTCCAAATTATGAACTCTTAGAGCATATAGATAATTTTACTGAAAGGTTAGCAGAAGAAGAGTGACAATTTGGGGCTATGTTCAGCTAGATAGCATGCTCTTTTGAATCACCTACAATTAGTGTGGTTCCACAGCATTATCTGCAGGAGAGCGTTGTCCTTCCTTGCATTCTCTGCCTCTTTCATGTCATTGTTAGCACCGCAGTGAAGAAACCTAAAAAGCAGTTCTCAAAAATACTTGAAGGTGAACTTGTGCTCCCAGGAATGATTCCATTTGCTGCTCTCCCCCTTCGTGTTCAAAAGCACCACACTTATCTGGTCTCTTTTTCTACGCTCTCCTAAAAGGGAGAGAAACGTATTCAGCGTGTAAAAATAAGCTATTGTATCTCAGAAAGGAGATGGCATGCTAATTAAGGGTTGTTTGAATGAACGAGTCACACGGCATTGTCTACTGGGAACTGGCTGCCAATTGCATTTTTGGTAAAGAGTCAAGAAAAACATTCAAAAGGTCCCCGGCAAGCTCGGGAGAGAAGTGAGCAGCACTTCCCTTTATCAAGTAGGTGCACAGGCTGTTGAGGCTTGGGAGAGTCAGGGTGCAGGCTGCGAGCTCCTGCCTCCTGGCTTTTCCTACCAGTTTCGAGAGCCACCTTCCCAAATAGGGGCCTGCAGCTCAGGTCTGACCGTGGTCAGCGGGGTGCACACGCCGGACCGCTGGACCACTGAACGATGCTTTCTCTGCTCACTGCCTGACTCGAGGTGCCTTGCCACTCTTCTTGGATTCATCTGGGAGGCATGGGTTTTCAGATACACAGTAGCTCGGGTCTTGCAGCGAAATAATTGATGCTCTGTTGAAAGAAACGAGGCAAATTGGTTAGTATGATTATCTCTAACAAACCGGGAAATTTTAAACCTTTGACAGCTCACGAATGAGGAGGGAAATAAATTGCTCTGTTTTTCAAAGGTTTCTTTTCTTAATGTTTGCGTTATGTGAGCCAGACTCAGCCTGTAGCCTGATTGCCTGACAGTCTGGGGTGTGGGGAGTTGTGTAAATGGAGGTGAAAGGATATGCTTTGCTGGGAAAAGGACCACAACTGGAGGATGTGAGTGTGTTTTTGTTGTAATGGGTGGAAGCAATAGTGAGTCCAGCAGGCGAGTGCCGTTTCTGGCGTGTAGACAGCTGTTCACTGGCGTGGTGGAGGCCCGAGGTGTGTTTCTGACGCCCTGCATGTCCTTCCTTCAGTGCTGTGGGTCTGTGGTTCTCGTGCTGCTGTCTTGAATCCGTAAGTGCTTATTTTTTAAGGGGGGTCATCTGCCTTTGACTTAGATGTGAAGACACAAGTGTCCTGATTCCTAAAATGTCCTGGATGAAGGCAACAAGGGAAGGAATTTCTCTATATATGTGCCTGTGTGCTTGGAAGAAAATAGCAAGTTTTATTTAAGCATATTTTATATTTTAATATTTCTAAAATTACATGCTTTCCTGGGCAGTCAAAATAAAGCATCAAATTTCACACTTTACATTCTTAATCATTAAAATATGTGGTGTAAAAAAAGTTCTTTTGCAATTGTTTAAAAGGCAAAATAGTGGATAATATGGGTTTATGTGTGTACTTGAATCTCATTTTGTAGTTTTCCTTTAGTAATGTAGGTTGGATATAATAATAACATTTAATGCATAATTAAGTAATGATCTAATCACTTTAGATCAAAAATGCATTCCATCACCCAGTAGATGTAAAATATAACGACAACAATAATAATAACACATTTGAGTGAGTGCTGACTTTGTCCTAAGAGCTTTCCGCGTATTAAATCTGGAGGAAACTGAGGCCAGAGAGATTAAGCATGTTGTTTATGGACTCACAGCTAATAAATGGTGGAACCAAAATTTGGACCCAGGCTCTCTGACTGCAAAGCTTGCACCTTAACTATCGTATTATATTGCCTGACTTGCAATATAACTATTTTTGCCCATTAAACCCTTCAAAGAGGATCCATTATAAAAGTATTTTTTAGATAATTTTGTTATACATTTATTTCAATGGACCCCGTAGGTGAACAGACCACTGGTCCTGGGAAATATAATCCCGCAGGTGTATTGACGGTCACTGCGTCAGCCTCGCACACAAGGGAAATTCTGCAGTGGCACCTGGCACATCACAGATGCTCTTCTTAGGCGCTTCCATTTGACGAGGCAGGACAAAGTGGCTTGCCCCTGTCACTATGGGAGAACTTCCCTTTGTTTCTAGTCATCACAGGATAAACTCTACTATTTGAATCTTAATTTCTTAATTCTTAATTTTTTAATTAATTTTTTAAGTAGTTCTTAATTTCTCTGTGAAGTTTGGGAAATTTTGCTTTAATCCTATTTTTATGAGCTTAGTAGCAATGGTGTTTGACATGCATAGGCAACACTGATAGCTTATTAAAAAATGTGATTGAGATATAAGTTACAGCCCATAAAAACCACCTGTTTAGAATGGACAGTGTTTCAATGGTGTACGTACAACTACAACATTGTAAACTTGACAGTTGATTTTTTAAAATTAATTAAATAAAAACTTCTGAGATGCTTGGGTGAAAAGTACCCCAAGACCAACGCAAACCATCAGTATTCACCTTGTCCTTCTTAACCCCCTCCAGAAGTGTGTGCTCTACTGGCCGGAAAAGAGGGGCATCTATGGGAAAGTCGAGGTTCTGGTCATCAGCGTAAACGAATGTGACAACTACACCGTTCGGAACCTTGTCTTAAAGGTGAGAGCATGTCGCTATAGCTGGCTGCGAAGGGGCTGATGTCGAGGAGGACGTTTCCACCTTGCAATATTTATCTCAGTCAGTGCTACAGAGTCAACGTAAACAAGTTAGAGATTGCTGAGATCAAAGGGCAACTGTAACCACTCCCTCGTGGGTTTCTTTGCTGTCAGCTACAGTCAGTGTGTGGGATAATTAAATTAATGTAAGTAGGCATTAAGGAAATTCACTAAGAAGGAGGTTATGGTCTAGTTTGCATAAATAAAACAGCTCTGATTTAACCTTCCAAACGCCTTTAACTAAAGGCTCATGCTGGAGACTTTACCGTGATGATTTTTTCCTTTTAATGTCACTTCAGTCTCAGCAGCTTTAAGTGAAGCCTGGAAACTGAAGGAGAGAGTCTGCCCCGTGGGTGGCCGTGGGAGGGAAGACGAGCCCGAGGTGTGGATGAGAGCCTCCCAAACTCGAGTTACAGTCATTTATAGGGACTTCCCCAGACTGGATGCTGTCACAGAAAACTTGTCTTATTTAAGTCTCGGGCAGCAGACGCGGAGGATCGTTGCCATGGGATTGTGTTTGCTCCCAGAGAGCAGTCGTCCCACAGGCTCCAGGCCAGTCGAGGGCCTCGCTGCTGGGGCGGGATCGCCACCAAGAAAGGGCAGGAACAGGGCAGCACTGAGGGTTTCAGCAGGAAGTTCGGGGAAGGACGCACTGACCAAAACCTGATTGTCAACTCCTGTTCTCCGGAGCCTGGTCCAGGCCGGGCCCCCAGCCGGGTACGGGGTTGAGTTGATGTGCATGGACCCCTCCCGAAGCAGTTTCAACCTAGGGACCGCTTGAAGCTCCTTGACTATGGGACTTCTCACTGCTGTTAAAACTGGAATTGGGGGGCTGGCCCTGGTGGCGTGGTGATTAAATTTGCTGCGCTCCACTTCAGTGGCCCGGGTTCGGTCCCCAGGCACTGACCTACACCTCTTGGCAGCCATGCTGTGGTGGTGACCTGCATACAAAAAATAGAAGAAGATTGTCACAGATGCTAGCTCAGGGTGAATCTTCCTCAGGAAAAAAACTGGAATTGAGGATGAGTGTAGGAGCATTAGCATAATGGAATATAAAATTGTGTTCTTATATTGGTTAAAATGTTTATAAAGAGCAGGAAACATACTATATCCCAAGTCTTTCATGACTACATTTTCATCCACAATTTTGTTTATAACTTACAAATGTAACTTAGCATATGTTACATACACACTTTCTATGTTAAATATACATTCTCATTTAATAGAGGCAAGACTGTCAAACTTTTACATCAGGATATTTATAGTAAAGTTTTCTCCAGGCAAAAACTTTACTAGATTTTTTTCCACCTAGAAATAAGCTGCCATCAGGATGGGAGTGATAGAAAGCATTCAGTGTGGTGGTTTGGATGGCTTTTAGTTTCACAAGTAAATGAGGCATTTGCTGGCTGCTGTTGTTTTCAGCAAGGAAGTCACACCCAGCACGTGAAGCATTACTGGTACACTTCGTGGCCCGATCACAAGACGCCAGACAGTGCCCAGCCCCTTCTGCAGCTCATGCTGGATGTGGAAGACGACAGAGTTGCTTCCGCAGGCCGAGGGCCTGTGGTTGTCCACTGCAGGTAAGGCACGGGCTGTCCTTTCTGCCGGAGCAGCTGTCTATCCTTTGTAAAGGCATGGAGCTGCTGGAAGCTGGGTTTTGCTTCCTGCTTGTGACTTTGTTGGTAAATTAAATATTTATGGAAGTTAATTAATTTCCCAATATTTGTGTCTTGATCAAGATGACACAGAAATAAAGTGACATTATTAGGGCATTTTCGGCAAACAGTTACCTTGAGAACAGGAAACCTTACTCAGTCCCCTGCCTGGAAACTTATATTGATTCATTTAGTCTCATCCGTCTCATATACACTAGGAAAGACAGATTCTTTAAAAATTATCAATGACTTTTTTGTTGTCTGAAGATGGCACCTGAACTATACTTGAATTGTATCTTGATAATATTTATTATGCCAAGTTTGGTGACAACCAGTCAACTATTTTAAAAGTTACTTCGTGAAAAACAGATGGAACCAAATTTACGAAATGGGAAATGGGCAAGTGGCAGTTCAACAAAAGGAAAACCGAGTGCTGTTAGCAGAACATGGAGTACTGGGGGCGAGGCTGACAAAGAAACAGATGTCCATGGTGGTACCCTTTCCTACTGTCTAGCTTGAAGCTCTCCTCTTATAATGGCTATCTCATCCCTCTTGTCTTCCTTTTAGAATGCCCAAACTAGAGCAAATATTTTTGAAGTTATTTACATAACCAGTCATTTATTCTCCATACTATCTCAAAGTAATTTGTCTTGGTTTGTTTAACCTCATAAGTTTTATAAGACGGCTTATGATGATATCTTTAATAAATAAAATACATTATTTTAGATTATAATTTTGGCCTCCTTCATTTTTGAACCTTTGTGGTTTAATTGAGAATAAAGTTTACTGTATGTCTATTTATTCAAAGGCATCATTATCTGGTTTCTGGCATTAGGCCTCATTCTAAACTTAGCCTGGGGGCAAGGAAAAACGGCCTAATTGGCCATGCTTTAGGGCTGGACCTGTCCCCACCCCAAATCATAAAACACTCAGGATATCGAAAATGAAGTAGCCGCTTCCCCTATAAATCCTGCTCCCCTTCTGATTGCGGTTTCTAAGAACGAGACCATCTTTTTTCCAGGCGCTCGACGGCGAATGTCGACAGTTATCTTTGGCCTTCCCCTCAGCTCCAGCCGCCGTATCTAATCAGTCACCAGATTGGCTTTGCCTTCAAAGCATCTCCCGTAATCGTCCTTCCTGCCAACCACCCAAGTTCGGGCCCTCGTGACCTCAGCGTGTATTTTAGAAGTAGTCGGCTAATTGCACAAACACGCCCTACTTCCCCCCGCCCCGCCCCCACCCCTCTGTGGCCCGCCCTGTACACGTCCCTAAAACCCTCTCTCATCACAGGAGCCCCTGCTCAGAGCTTCTCGGTGGCCTCCCATTGCCTAGAGGAAAAGTTCTTGACCTGGGGTCTATAGATGAACTCAGGGGTCGGTGAACCCCTTTGAATTACTTGAACAAACCTGAGTACATAAAGTTATGTGAATTTTTCTGGGAAGCGAAAGTTCATAGTTCTCATCAAATTCTCAGAAGAAAAAAAAAAAAAAGAGTCCCGCTGTTGTAGAGAATGCAGCTCAGACCTCTCAGCTTTCCATGCAAGATCCTCTACAGACCCCAGCCTACCTTCCCAGTCCCGTTTCCCACTGTTTCTGTAGAAGAACTTTCCTTTCAAGCCAAGCTCGTCTTCTCGGTGTCGCACGTCACGCGGCCTGTTCAGCAGCTCTTTGTCTTCTCATCGTGGAATATTCTCGCTTAGTCATGAGAAGCGAAATGCCTGCCATTCGCAGGGTGCAGCTCAAACCCTCTCTCTTCAATGAAACAAGCCTTTATAGACACTTCATTCCACCTCTGAATTCCTCTGCACTCACATTCAGTAGGAAATAAGCACCAAATATGAGAAACAGGTGCTATTTGAGTGCCAAGAGGGGAACGATTAACTTAAACAATGAGGACCAAAGAAAGCCTCTAAAAGTTGGAATAACGCTGAACAGGATCTTAAAAAGTGACCTTTGTTTGTGGTTTTAAAAGGGAAGGCATTTCTGACTGAAGAAATATTGCCAACACGCAAAGGAAAACTGGAAAATAAAAGGCATTTTTGGCAATGATTCATGTAAATTAAAAATTGGCAGAAAGGTATGGGGAGTATGGTAAGAAGTTAGTCACAGCCACAGGCGGCAGGTAGGGACCACGGTGGCAGGGGCTTAGACACGGTGCCGCAGCTGGTGGCAGCCTCTACAGCCTGCGAGTGGAGAGCAATACGGTCAGCCCGCTGTTTCAGAAAGATGAACCTGGCAGCTGTGTGCATCGCGAATTCGTCCAGGGAGAGACTTGAGGCTAGGGAACCATCATAAGGTGTTTGCTAGTCATGAAGTAAGGAGCTGTCGAAAACGTGAGCACAGTCTGTGGAGGGCGAGCCTGGATCCCAAAAGCTGAGTGGAGGTGGAAAATGGAAGAATTGGTGACAGATTGAATGTGGGAGGTGAGGGGGGGAGATGTGAAGACAGCTCCAAGATTTCTAGGCTGGAAAACTTGTGGCTGACTGGTAACGCCATTGAGGGAAAAGGTAGTTAATTCTGTTTTAGATACATTGAGCTTAGACACATTGAACTGAAGCAGGTGCAAAATAGTAACATCCAGAGTTCCAGCTAAGGGATGGAATGCCAACCCAGAGCTTAGGAGAAATTTAGGGCACTTGGATGTAGATTTGGGAGAAATTTACATGAAGACCATTAGTGGTTGGAATTGCTGAGAGACAGAGAAAGAGAGAGAGAGAGAAAGTCTTGTTAGGTGGATGACAGCCGTCTAAGACAGACAGTGTTTCCATACAGCACCACCTGCATGTAAGTGACTTGGAAATCCGTGCCTCCAGCCACACTGTCTCCTGAATGGAACCGAATCTTCAGTTATTCTCGGGGATCTTCAGCATTAGTGTAGCTGAGACCGAGGTCGCCTCTCCCTCCCTCCAGCCAGCCCTGTTCCAGAACTCTCCCCGGCGTCGCTGGCACTACCAGTCGCCCCACCCTCCCAGCGAAGACTGCTTTGACTTTTTGCTTTTCTCGCTGTTCAACGCCCATCCTCCAGATTCACATCTGTGACGTGCCTAAGTCTTTCCCCCGTGTCTAGTGCCCACACCTCACCTAAATTCAGCCCGAGGTGTCCTTTGCAGAATTGTCACAGTGCCTTCCTCGCGTTTCCCCCACCCATCGCGCTCCACTCCACGCCTCCTACTGCCCGTGATAGCAGACGGTGTGGGGTGAGCATGGAGCGCGGGGCCGGAGGTGTGATCCTCAGCTCCTGGCAACTGCTGTTGATTCCAGCTGTCGCTTCAGATTCTAAGTGCCCTTTAAAAGAAGATATTTTGTCCCTGCTGTTTTTCCTCCTCTTTTCATTCCTCATCTTTCCTTTTCAGCGCCGGCATAGGAAGGACGGGCTGTTTCATTGCCACATCCATTGGCTGTCGACAGCTGAAAGAGGAAGGCGCTGTGGACGCACTCAACATCGTCTGCCAGCTTCGCATAGACAGGTGAGTGTCCGCGCAGCCGCGCTAGACTGCCTCTCAGGGCAGCCCGGTCCCGCACAGCTAATCTGGTCGCCTGCCGTTCCAAACATCACAGTCTCCGAGGTCCTAATCTCTGTAGAGATTTGTGTAAATGCTTAAGAATAGACACTACGTTAAAAAGCCAGCCAAGACAGAAATTATTGCAGCACGGACCGTCGAGAGTCCAAAACCAAACGCTCCTGCTCGCTCCCCCGTCGTCTCCAACCTGGGCTGTTTATGGTGGACGTGCGTCCTTCGAGGTCCTCACCCCTGCTCCTTTGCGTGTGCTCTGCATCTCCACTGGCTTTGACCGAACCGTCCACTTTAGGATCTTGATCCTTTAAAATGAGGGGCATGTATCATACAACCAAGAGTCATCTTTTTGTTTTTTTCAGTCTAGTTTTTTTAACTGTGAAAAAATGCACATAAAATTTACCATTTTAACCACTTTAAGAGTACAGCTCAGTCCTGTTAAGTACATTCACACTGTTGTGCAACCATCTCCAGAACTCTTTTCATCCTGCAAACTCTATCCCCATTAGACAACAACGTCCTGTCCCTTGCTCCTCACGGCCCCTGGCACCCACCACTCGCTTTCTGTGTCTGTGAGTCTGACTACTCTGGGTAGCTCATATAAGTGGAATCACACAGTATTTGTCTATTTGTTATTGACTTATTTCACTTAGCATAATATCCTCAGAATTCATCCATGTTATAGCGTGCATCAGAATTTCCTTCCTTTTTAAGGCTGAGTAATGTTCTGTGTATGTATATACCCCATTTTGTTTATGTGTTCAGCCAACGATGGACACTTGTGTTGCTCCCACCTTTTGGCTATTGTGAACAATGCTGCTGTGAACATGGGTGTACAAATAGTTGTTTGAGATTCTTTTGAGTATGTACTCAGAAATGAGACTGTTGGGTCAATAGTAATTCTATTTTTGTTTTTGAGGAACTACCATCCTGTTTTCCACAGTAGCTGCACCATTTACGGACCCACCAACAGTGCACAAGCATTCCAACTTCGACACATCCTCGCCAGCACTTATTATATTCTGTTTGTTGGATTTTTAATAGTAGCCATCCTAATGAGAGGGAGGTAGAAGAGCCATTTTTATAGAGAGATGGTTTGATCACCTTTGTGATGATCTCTGTTTATGTGTTGAAAACAGAGCAAGAAACTTCTCTTCTCCCCCGCTGCACAAGGGAGCCTAGCTGGGTGCGTGAACAATGAGTCAGTGACGGGGAACAGGAACAGGTGCTCCTGGAGAACAGGCAGAGATAAAGATGCCGCACTGGGCCGTAGGCAGCCGGGCCTCTGCCCCACAGTTCAGCGCGCTGCAGCAGAAGAAGAGCTGCCCTGAAATGTTCTCTTCTTTATTCATGCAGAGAATATTTATTAATTACCTCCTGTGCCCAGGGCATGGTTCCAGAGGCTGCAGGTACAGCATTACCAGGGTGAGTGAGGCTCTGCTCTCCTAGGGTTACAAGCTGACATGGAGAGACAGACAGAAAATAAAAAAGCTGAGAAACAAACAGGGTGATTTCAGACAGAGATCAATGCTGTGACGTAATAACACAAGAGGCCTCGGGCCTGAGCCCCTTGGACTCCAGTCCTAAGACCTGGAGTTTCTTGAAAGGAGAGAGCACTTTTAAGATTCACTCGACAAGTATTTATTGAGCACCTGCCATGTGCTGGGGTCTGAGATTTCAATAAAAGAGACAAGAGAATTGTTCTGGAAATTCAGTAAGATCGTACATATAAGGCTTTTAGAGTGGAGCCTGGCGCGTGGTGAGCCTTCAACACACGTTCATGGGCAGTTATCCTCTTGGTTACTGTAAGAATTAAACCTTCAAATCCCCTTTCAGGGCGGTGTTTTCCCTCCCCGTCCCTGTCAGTCCTCGTCTCCTTTTAAATATTAGCTCCCAGGTCTCTGTGAGCTTATCTTCTCTCTTTTCTCTTAATTCCGACTGGCTTCATTGAGGCTGTTGACCGTGGTGGTAAAGATTCGGGAAACAGATTGCGTGGGTTTGCATCCTGGCCCCCACCATCTCCTGCTAGTGTGGCCTTGGTTTTCCCGTCAGGAAAATGGAAGTAATGATAGAATCTACATTGTACTGTTGGAAGGATTAAGAGAGAACTTGTAAAGCCCCAGGCACAAGATAGCCATGCAGTGACATTCCCCATAGCTCCCGTCCATGCACGTGGCCTCTGTAGACCGGACACATTCCGCACAGCTCCCATCCGTGCACGTGGCCTCTGTCAACTGGAACTGTCATACATCCCACACAGGCTGCAGTACTGTGTCTTGAGGTTGCACGTGTGCAGGACTTAGCCGTGTTCCTTACCGTGTCTCTACTTTCCCCACCTCCCCCTCCATCCCCAACTTGTACCTGCTTCTGAAACCATTTTCTTGTTGTGCCTGAGAAGGGCAGCTCCGCTGATCTCCCCCCTCTCGTACGATCGCTCCCTTGGTCTCCTGAAGGCCCCTGCTTGCCTCCAGTACCGTCCATCCAGCGGGAATCGGGGCCTGTGGCTTCACTTCAGACCCTGGACACCCTTCCCCAGAAGAGGGCCCTGCGTCAGGGGAAAGGACACAGTCAGCCTGGAGCTGCTCCCACAGTGGCTTCTCTCTCCGGCTTTGTGCTTCTGTAAATGAGGCTCCTACACAAACCCCAAGTGCCCCAGGACCGCAGTTCACATCCCCTCCCCTGCTGGCCAGTCTGAACTCCACGAAACCCAGATGCCTGCATGGCTCTAGACTGACCGCGAGCCGACGGCCTCCGCACCTGCTCGACCGTCCTTGGAGCAACGCCCTGAGGAAGGGGCTTCCTGGTCGTTTTGTTCTCATTGGTCTTTAACTTGGGCCCTTCGCCCTCCGTCCTCCCACCACCCGCTGCTTCTGTAGCCTGACCTCCACCTGTGTTTCCACTTCCAGGTCACAGTCACTGTCAAGTCCACCGGATTGTCCTTGGGCTGTGGCTGGAGGTGCAAATGCGTTTTTAAACCGTATCACAATGCCTGCTCCGTCAGCGCCTTCCTTCCTAGCGCGAGTGGTCAGAGACTCCAGCCTTGGCCTGGCCTTCCCTCCCCATGAGCCTCGTCTTTTTACTGCTGATAGGACCCTGCAAACATCCAGCTCCTCTGTTGGCTCCTCCAACGCCTGCGGACTCCCCAGCCCCCGGATCTGAGTTGCTGCCAATACGTGTCCCGAAATCCTTCTCACTGGTTTATTAATCAGGATCCTTCTAAGTAAACTCTTTCTGAGCAGCTGCTTCTGTTGCTTGTGAAACGGATCCTCTCCTTAGAACTTTCCTTGAAAGGTCTTTCGTTTGCCTTCCTTCCGTCACGGGATCAACATAGATTTTCCTTTCCTTGTTGTGTGTTCCTCTAGTTATTATGAAAAGCAAAACAGAAACCTTCCCCCTTTCCTTGACCCCATTCAACTTCTCTCCCCACCCCTCTTGCCTCTTGCTTCAGTTCCTCAGCTTTTTCTGGTCATGCTTCGTTTTAAAATTCCAGTGCAGGTGACGGCCACCGTCGACTGCGTCCTTGACTCAGGCCGGTGAAGGGAAACCTGACTGTCTACCTTTCAGCTCTGGCAGCTGTCGGTCCTCATGAGTCCTTCGGGCCATGTCCAGCTCTGGTCTCAGGGCCGTCCTTGCCTTCGGTTCTGGGTCTGTCCTCAGACATTCCAGAAAGCACTCTTGACCCCAGAAGTGTCTTTGGTCACGGTCTCTCCACCATGGTCTTCAAAGCACAGGCCTCATGTAACCCTCAAAATGAACCCAAGAGTTGGAAAAGAGGTATTCCTTGCCATCTTTTTTTTTTTTAATAAGCAAACAAAGAATTCAACATATCAAGTAACTTGCCCAAAGTCATCCTCTTTGGAATCCAGGATTTCTGATTTCTAACTCAAAAGGCTCGACTGTTAGAGACGAAGGTAAACCGGCTTTGGGGATACGATTGTTACAAAACTGCCAGCAAAAACATGTCCCCTGGATGATGCCTTGACAATTAAAAAGAAATGCAAGGACACCGCAACTTTGAGAACAGTGTGAGGTGTGGATGAGAGTGGCTCATGGATAGACAGAGTGGTGCGTCAGCAGTCGCCGTAATGGTATAATTTGAGGGACGCGGGAAAGTTGCCTCCTCCCAAAGTGTCTGTCTCTGGAGGGAGCTGGACGTCTGTGCAGAGCAAAGCTCTGAGGCTCTGCTGCTCGAGGGCCGGTCCTCGGTGGACGGAATCGTTCCCTGGTCAAGTTCGTCCAGCCTGGAGGTGGGAAGACTGTCTTCTCAGCCGCTGACGCTCTGACCTGAGCAGGCGACCCAGCCTCTCCAGCGTGTGGCTAGAGCGAGGGGAACTCCCCACGTCGTCATGTCTTCAGAACGTGGGTTTGATGAAGGGGACTGAAGGGAGGGGTCCAGGGCTGGGCGCTCCTGAGGCCCCGCAGCCCGGGAGACTGGGAGACGGCACTGGGCACTGGGAAAGTGGGGGGCCTGGAGAGGGAGTGGCAGAGCATTAGCAAGGGACACCTCCATCAAGATCAGCTGCATAATTCGGGGGCACAGCGCGAAATGAAAACGTGGGGCCCTGTTTTCAAAAACCGTTAAATATTTCAAGATAGTGACCGCAGAGCATTAAGCCAAGCACACAGAGTGGCCCTGCTGGATGGTGCATACATTTGTTCGTTTATTCAACAAACACTCACTAAGCACCTGCTACTGAACGTGCGTCAGGCGCCTGGGTGTAGAAGGGTGGGTTCCTCTGCAGGAGTTTCCAGACGGCATCTCTCAGCTGCGAGGGGCAGCTAGTGCCAGACTCTTAGACCGTATTCAGGCAAAAAATAGGTTCTTAACTAAGTCTGAGCAAAAACGACATACTATATTCCTTCGAACCCCTCTCCACTAGGCTATTCACAGTAAGTGTTGAAACATTAAAGGATCTGAAAAGCCCCTGAGTCTAGAACCCGTCCAGCGTCCTTTAAGGGCTCCACGTTCATTCGATGACACGAAACGTTCCTCCAAGACCGTCCAAACGCGAGGGAGAGAAGATGGAAAATAGTAAGGATGAACTGTCCTTTCAAGGAGTTTGTGGTGGAGAGAAGACTGCAGACGGTGTGGGATTTCGAGCCTGGGTGGGGACCACGAGAAAGGGGGAAGGAACGGAGGAGGCTGACTCAGGGGAAACGCCTCGCTGCGTCTACGGAGGGCAGAGCCAGCGCAACGCCTCGAGGGCACGAGCGCACGAGGCTCCTGTCCTTCATGCTCTTCAACCACGGCTCTGCCCACGCCGGATCCACTGCACGCCGCACATCTTTCTTATAGTCTACACCCCCCCCCCCACACACAGACACACTCGTATCTGTCTCCTCCGGAAAGGCCTGGGCACGGCGAACAGCAAATAAAAAGAAAGGCAGTGGTTTGGATGCTTGAAATGGGCTTGTTCCATGACTGTTAAGTCAAGAGTTTGAGCGCTGAGCAGGATCAAAAACCTGATCCCACCCCCCAAAAAATTAGAACACCTGACCATTGTTACTCAGTATGACCAAACAGGCAATTTGTACTCACATCACAAATCTGCATGTTAGCGATAAAGTCAAACTGTCTTCTTTAGGGACGCGCGTGTTATGCTGAATGGATGTTTCCAGTGTAACAACAATGACAAAGCCATTTGATGGATTCTTCATTCTCTGGCAAGACATTATTTTTATTGGCTTTAGGGCAACTTCTATTAATAGATGCTACGGTTCCCACTGTGGATTCATGAGTCTGTGAGCCTCCTCTTAATAATACTTTTGAGCAAATTTTGAACTAAAATAGGATTTTTTTCCGAATAGGAGTTCAAATTCAGCACCAGGCATGCACAGGTGTTTTATTTAAAAGTGTGTCAATGGCATCATGGCGTTTGTTTTTAATTAAACGATGAAGTGGGTGGCAGGTGGTTGGAGCCGAGCGCTGGCTGGTGGGACAGGTAAGCAGGCAGCCATGAGAGAACGAGGTGCCAGAGACCCTGGGCTGGGTGTCAGGCTGCTGGTGCGAATCCTGGCTCTGCCCCTAATTTCCTGTGTGACCACTTGTCGCTCTGTCTACACACGTAAAAGGAGAGGCGGAGTGTACCAGTGGTCCCCAGCCTCTTCTGATGTGGGGACCCCTTTTTTAAGAGTAAAATGTTTCATAGACCTCAACCTAATAGTTGTATTTCAAATCCCGTAATGCTTATAATTTTCATTCTGTGACTCCAACAGCACTTCCGTACATTTGAAAATTAGTGGTACCTGTGTACGTGTGTTTGTTTGCTCTACTGACAATGCTGGGAGAGCAGGTGGATTTGAGGACCCCTCCAGTCAGATGCCTTTTCCATTCTGGATTCAGGGACTGGCAAGTGATCCATGGCTCTAAACCCCTTTCACTCTTGCAGTCTTTGAGTCTTTGAACCTTTGTTTCCGTAGAGAACAATGGAATGGCAATTATAGACGGTCATAACATTTGCGGAACGCCTACTAGGGGAAGGATAGTAAAAAAATATGGCCGTAAGAATACGGTGCGAATCTCTCATCCTTCAGGGGAATCCGAGACCTGACGGAGGGAACGATGCATCCAAGGTCACATAACACATTTTGGCTGTTTTTTTTTTTTAACATGCTGAACTGGACTTCCAATTTTGCTCTAATTAGATTGGCTAAATTCTGGATTTGTCTGGTTCCCAAAAGACTATTGTTTTCTAGGGTGGGAGCCCTAAATGGGTTAAGCACAGATTAAGAGACAGGAAGTCCACGTTCCAATCCCGCCTTTGACATTGACCCTGAACTAGTTGCTATATAAACCAGGGAAAATTGTTATCTCTGATGGTTTCGGTTCAGATTATTTATTATTAATATCTGAACACGAGAAGAGCAGTGAACTTTCTAGGGGTCAGCGTGGCTGTGAAAAGGGATATTTTGCTCAATCACATTTTCCTGTTAATGGAAAGTTACCATGCATACAGAGGTCAACAATTTTCAAAAACTATGATGAAAAGCAGGAACCATAACATTAGTGCTAAACTGGACACAGTGTGATCATGCTTTATTACTTAGAGAGCCCTTCCATACCTTGTTTAAGTATTCTAATCTTAAACATCACTAAATCGTTGTGACTAGACCACCTAATTAAAAATTCTAGTTTCTATTGAAGCTAAACCCGTCCGCTTTCACTGTGTGTAGCCTCTGCTACAAGAGATTCACTGAGGATTCTGGACACCAAGATTTCACAGTGAGATGGTGACAGAGGTCATTCACACATCGAGTGGGAGAGAAGCACCTGTCCCTTTAAAAAGTGATAATAATAATCCGTGGTAACAAGGTGGCCCAGGAAACTCAGAGAACGCTCCCATGCACATCGACGTACAGGAGGGCAACTGAGGAGCAAGACGTGACCGTCAGAGACGTCTAGGCAGAGACTCGAACTCGTTCCATCGCAGGCTGACCTCGGGCAGCTCTCTCCGCCTCATCTTTCTTTTGCTCCACGTTAGCACCTCTGGACACTGCAATAATGTGAGAACAGAACTGGAGAAATGAAACACATAAAATAAGATGCAGCCCCAAGGCCTTTTTCTTTTCTTTTCTTTTTCTTTTTTTTCTTCCCCAGAAACAGGAAACAATCTGTCGGATCCTCCTCTCAGAGAGTCGGTGGTGAAATCCGCGGTTGCCCTGGGCGTCCTTGCCGTGGAGGCCTGAAGCTGGAACGACATGCAGACAGGATAGAAGCTTCCAGTGTACGTCACATCATTGTTTAGACGCCGTGATTAATCACTTCGGTTGGACGGTTTTTTCTTTTTTTAACTGTGACAACTCAAGAGGAGGAATACATATGCCATCAGTGTCCTAAGATGATATGTGTCCCCAAAATATTCTTTGTTTCCAAAGCTTGGTTAAAATAACTCCAAAGCTAAAATGTCCCCAGTTGGCAGAATTTTTATCAGCCCTAGCCTTACGTTTAGCCGCATCCCCTGCATTCCTGACGAGTGGCCGAGATCCCTTTAATTAATGAATTTCAAAGATCCCATTTGAAGCTCAGGAATTGGGCATTTTGGTTTACTTATTTTAAAGACACTCAAAGAGCAAGCCCTGGAGGTTGGTCTGGATTTACCCACGTCACAGTTCCTGAGACCACAAGCAGAGGTCCTCTTGTACAACAGACGATGCCGACTGAAGCTCCTGGGTGGTTGCCAGGTCAGCCTTTTCCTTCTTCTCAGCTTGGAGATAACTGAGTGCTAACCTGAGTGTCCAGAAGAGAATTGGTAATTTTCAGGAAAAAATGGAACTCAAGATAAACTAGAGCATTAGATTATCATTGAGTTTTCATTTGACCTGTGCTGGCTTTTATGCCTCACAGATACTCTGCAGAGAAAGTTTTTGTGTTCAGAATACCTGGTCAGAATCAGCCACAACGTTTATGTCATGTTTTCCCTCTGTGAGGTGACGTCGGATAAAGCCATGGGGAAAAGCTTGGTCGGGGGCACCCCAGCAGCAACAGCACAGCTGACCCTGCTGGACTCAAGGCCCTGCTCGGGGCTGCACCCTCGGGGCACGTTAACGTCCACACCTTTTGTTCTAAATTTACTGAACCAAACTTTACCGAAAAGATTCCAGATTCCAACATAATAAAAAGCCAAGGCGCTAGGCCCATTGTTAGCCCATTGTGAGTCACGGCTGCAGAATTCCTCGTCCCCTGATGAGACCGGATGCCAGCTGGGCGGTGCGGCAGGAAAGCCTGTTGCTCTGTACGTGTGAGTTAATAGTCACAAAAGGTCACAGTTTTAACATGTTAAAACCCAGATCTCTCTCCTGGGCCTCTGGAGGAGATTTTTCGACACACTCGCCCAGTAGCAAAGGGAAAAACTACCTTTTTTCCTTCTGACCTGAGTTCACCCCCAGCTGACATAGCTACGTGCCTCCCGGCATGGAGACGAGCCGACACTGATTTTTGTGTTGGGCGGGGCCGGTGTGATGTGAGACATCTGACATTTCTGGAAGGGCCGTTTATCTGAATTTTCTCTGGCCTGGCTAAATGTACTATCCACAGTCTGTGGCCACAAAGAAATCAGAGCCACACAGCCAACACCACTTTTGTAATCAAAGAAAGGACTTTCTTCCACAACCTGGAACAGGGCCTCGTTAGGGTGAACAAATAACTTGTCATCCAAACCAAGGCACTTGTGAGAGTGAAGGGTTGCCCTATTAAGAATGACGCCAGGACAAGAGGCATGAACCGGGACCACCCCACAAACCAGATGCACGGTCACCCTCGGCACGGCATTAACTCAGCATCCAAAGAGCGGGAACGGAATGTGGAGCGCTCATTGATTGCCACTAATAACAGCCACTGTGCTGAACGTTTCACGCATTATCTCCTTTCAACCTCGGGAAACTCGAAACCAGACTCCGTCCTCGCTGTTTGCCAGGCCAGTGGGTTTCAAATTTCTTTGTAAACAATGGGAAACAAAACAATGAGGAGA
This sequence comes from Equus asinus, assembly GCF_041296235.1. Classification (NCBI taxonomy): domain Eukaryota; kingdom Metazoa; phylum Chordata; class Mammalia; order Perissodactyla; family Equidae; genus Equus; species Equus asinus. Next base: position 69,476,629 of record NC_091811.1, on the reverse strand, counting down.
CAAAACCTCCCACAGAACACCAAGATGGAAAACCAATACAAAATGATAATTAAAAAAACCAGAAAGCAAGACCACCCTGGTCAAAACTGGGACCAGGAGCTTTTCCCAAAGGCCACCCTCCTTGTCCAGGCAGCCTCAGCCCCACAGGCACCACAGAGAACCCAGGCTCCTGGGGAGTTGGGAAGAGCTTGACTCATTTAATCTTCACTATTTGATGAGGTTTATCTTTTTTTTTTTTTTTTGGCTGAGGAAGATTGGCCCTGAGCTAACATCAGTGCCTGCCCTCCTCTATTCTGTATGTGGAACGCCTCCACAGCATGGCTTGATGAGTGGCATGTAGGTCCATGCCCGGGATCTGAACCTGCGAACCCCAGGCTGCTGAAGTAGAGCTTGCAAACTTAACCACTACGCCACTGGACTGGCCCCATCATTAACGTCATTTTACAATTGAGGGAACCCCAGCTGGGAAGGAGTAAAGGATTTGTCCAAAGTCGTAGAGCTAGCAAGTTCAAAAGCAGGAGTTCAAGCTTGGATCTGTCAGCTCCGAGCCCACTCCTTTCCATGGCATCACCCGCCTCCACCACTGCGGACTTCCAGGCTGCTAATATCTGGAGACATACCTGGATCTTTCCATCGACGCTGACTCAACCTGGCGACATTGTGTCCTCTGCCAGCACTGCTCTCAGTTCTCCAGAACCTCAGAGGCCCCATCCTAGAGCTTTCTGAACAGTGCTGTTGACCAGAGAGACCAAAGAGTAAGAGTAACAATGAAATAGCTAACAACATGGTACCCACACGTGCTCGGCTGTGTGCTGAGCGTTTTCAGTGGACTGTCCCATGTCTTTCTCACGACAGTGCTATGAGGCAGACGCTGTTATTTTATTAGCTCAGCATTTTGCCGATGAGAAAACCAAGCAGTGCAGAGATTAGGGAAGAGGTGGAGAAGGTAGCCATTGCGTGGTGGAGACAACAGCGAAGGGTGTCTTTTTACCTCTTGACACATTGGTCCCTGCTGATAATGAACCTGACCCCTTGGCGTTCCAGACCTTTCCAAGCCCATGGACCATCTCACAGAAGCTGGGCTCCCTGCCCTGTCCCTAGATGAGCCTTCTCTTTGATAGACTAACTCCTGCTCAGCAGTCGCTGAGTGTGTGTTATCCATACTGGAAAAGATGAGGATTCTCCAGGGAGAGATGATGCTCCTCCTACGTGATGGACGAGTGATGGTGGTGATGTCGGGCTGCCCGAGGGGTGATGGTCCGGCTGTGTGGGCTCCACAGGCCTTCTCCACGGAATCATCATCTTGACATCTATGGAAATCTTTTAAAATGTTAACCTTGGTTGAGTTTAAACTCTGACCTGTTGGAGGTCAAGGATGATTTTGGCGCCTGCTCTCTAACAGGGAGCAGGGTGATGCCCTTTAAAGTCATAAACGAGCATCCCTGCTTCCACCTTGCAAACCCAGCCGGGTTAGCAGATCTATGTCAGAGACCACATCCTAACTTCAGCAAGTCCATGGTGCCCTGTCTGATCTGAAAGGTACCTGGGGACCGAGTCGGAGCTCTCCTGGAGCACAGGGCTCTCCTGAGGGTGCCATAATTAGTGTGGCATTGCTCATTGATTCCATAATGTATTTTGTATATAGGACTATATTTGCTTCTTGGGTATTTTTTACTGTGGCCAGCCTGTAAAAAGACTGTATTTGTCCCATACCAGAGTAAAATCTGCAGGGTAACGCTGGGTTTTAAGTTCTTACAAAGGTCAACAGAGTATTCTATATCAATATATGCAACTGGAGATTATTAACTATTTTCAAAGATGATGGTGATGGTTCCTGAATTTCATGGTGATGGGTTCCGGCCTCCAGTGAATGCATTGTGGGGTGCCTTGTTACCACCTCTAGCCTGGAGTTTATCTGTTTCCCCAGGAATGGAAATAGCCTGGCCTGGGTAACCTGTTGACAGGTATTCACTCAGGACTAGTGGGTGCTTTTCACTGTTGCAAATTCAAGGAGACTGTGACCTCACGCTTGCCCTAAAGGCCCTACAACCTGGTTGGAAACGATTCTGGAACAAGATTAGACCGTATGTAACATGACATCAAACTACTTATAACAAAGACCCTCCCTTGGCCCTGTCTTTCTCTACCCCTTTATAAGTGGCAGATAAACAGAGAGAACGTATGCTTGCTAAAAATCTGGAACACCCAAAGTTGGAAGTGAGGCATGGAAGGCTAATATGCTAAACAACAGGAATAGTGATTTCAGTAAATAAGAACTTTGTGCTGAAATCAACAAGTTGAAATTAATAGGAATAAATAGAAAGTCCTGCATTTAGTTTCAAAAATTCATTGGCATAAGTACAGGATGGGAGAGAGTTGTAATTTTCACATTCAAAAAAATCCTATGGACTTTTTCATTAACCTAAACCTTCACTCAATATCCTAAAAGGCTTGCTGAGCAGCAGGCACTGCGTAGTCACTGTGGGATCTTACCACTGACGTAGCTACAAATGCAGCCTTGTTGGCACGCAACGTGCAGCTCACGGGAGAAACATTCCCAACGAGCAGATCTCCTCGGGAGTAGACACAACACTCTGAGAAGGTCATAGGTGATCAAATGACCTAGAAAAGAGGGAGACTAGACTGGTGAGTGACAGGGGAACCAGGCTGCCCAGAAATGTGGAGTGGCCACAGGATGTTTAGTCTAGAGAAGAAAAGATCATGGGACTTTGATGGTTGTTTTCCAGGATTTACAGAGCTATTGTGTGACTACAAGAGGAGCCGTAAGACTTTTTTGGGTCATTTCAGTTTGACCAGTGGGGTGACAGTTGGAGAGGGGCAGGTTCATTTTGATGCCTTAGAGGTGTTTCTGCCGACCCCGGGGAAGGCTGCCTCTTAGGCACCTCACCCACGAGCGTTCCGGCAGAGGCTAGATGACCATTGTCCTTTGGCTGCTCCCTTCTAGAAAGACCACGTCGTGCTGGTGATTGGAGTGGAAGATCTCTGAGGACCCTTCTGATGACAATTCTCTATTTTTATTTTCCAAAATTAAATGGAAAGTAACATGACTTTCCATATACCTTTCTTGAGCCTTCAGACCTGCAAGAATTTTGCTAGCCTACAGCCAATGAGTCTCTTTCCCCCTCTTCCCCACCTTTACCGGCTCAAACAACCTTGACTTAGTTAATAGAATGTCATGGTAAAGACACTCCACACATTAAAATTCACTGCTCAGCCGTTTGGGGTAAAATGGTTCTTAAAACCCAGACTGTATCTCCATTTGCTCACCAGTTGGACCTACAAATACCAGAGCTCACCAGAAGAGACAAGAGGGAGAAAATCTTGCCTCAAAGTGAGGGAAAGGGTGAGAGGAAGGTCACGGAGCAGAGCCCACGGATGGAGCACAGACAAGGCTCCACACGCCGTCTGCAGCCCAAGGGGATCGGACGGTCCCTTGAGTTGCATGAATGCCAGAGGAAGGGAGGTGCCTCCCAGCTCCTTGGAGCTGCCCTAATATTTACGGCTGCTGTATCTCCCAAGTTCACGGTCAAGGCCAGCATCTTCTGGACACCTGCTGTATTTTAGGTGTGTCCAGATGTCATCGTCCAGCTAAGAAGAGGAAGAGTTGCCACACCCTCAGCTGGCCGTTTCTGTTGTCATCTTGTGACCAAGGAACACGTTGGCCAGACAGTCGCCTTCAGAGCAACAAAATGTACAGTTCTGGGGGAAAAAAAAACAGTGAAAAATTTCTGCCAATTAGTTGCTGTCACCAAAAACTTCATATTTACCACTTTATTTCTTGCCAAACACATCATTTTGGCATCCCATTGACTGCTTGGTTTAGTTTAAGAGGATGAAGTCTTACTGCTTTAATATCTTGCAAGCTTATGTTTATAGAGATTGACAAATATAGATACAAGCCCAGTTTTAGTTATTACCGCTAACCAGAAATTGTGTCACAATGAGGCAATACGTCTTGTTTTTAAGTCGAAGTGCTTACATGGTCTAAAAATAATTATTTTGAATAGTAACAACAGCCACTAGGAAGGCTGGCTAAAACAATTTCAAAATTAGTTGTATGATTGCAGAGTTATGGAGATTTTATAGGACTTCCAACAATTACTGACAGTGATGCTGTTATTCAATGAGCAGGAAAAATAAATAACATTTGGACTAGTATCTAGAGGCTTTGCCCAGTAAAAGAACCATTACTGTAAAGAGCAAAATGTGACACAGCCATTTTATCTCTGGAAGGGTAACGAAGAGCATCACGTTTCTCACGACCGCAGCTGCCTTGTACTAACCCAGTAACAAAAGGTGTGCTGAGTAACTGTGATGATAATGACGAGAACAAGGGGAAAACCAGAGCCGATTCCCTTTTTCCAGCTCATTTGAGGGCCCACCCGCTATTGTGTGGCCAAGGGCAAGTCTGTTTCCCTGCAGCGCAGTCACACAGACCGCTCCCGGGTGGTGAGCTTTTTCCTTGTAGAAAGAGTGACATTTCACAGTTGAGGGTTTTTTTGGTAAACCTACTTCCATCGATTTTAATCCAGTTGCACAAGCCACTTTAACATAAGATGCATGATAAGGCACCTGAGAAGTCGTACGAACCCTCCAGACACGTGAATTCGTTTGACCTCACGACAACCCTGTGAAGTAGGTTCTGTCGTTACCCGACTTGAACAGTGGAGGACACCAAGGGGTTTGCCCATGATCACACAGCTCACAAACGGCCGGGGAGGGGTTTAAACTCACAAAGCCTGGCTGGCCCCAAAGTCCAGGTACTTCACCATCGGCTGTGCGGCCCCCCAGGAAGGCATGCAGGTGAACCTGAGCAAATGCTAGTGTGCACCAGCACCGTGTTAAGCCCTTGCATCCGGCAGTGCATCCACCCACCAGCCGGGTCATTTGGAAGGAGGTAAGAATCCCCAGGCCCGCTGCTGTGTGTCTCGGCACGACAGCCTAGCCTGGCTGTGGTCGCTGTGCCGCTTTGCTTGCAGGATGTCAGCAGTAAGACGTTCTTGTGTGGTCTCTTCCTGCAGGGGTGGCATGGTCCAAACCAGCGAGCAGTACGAGTTCGTGCACCACGCTCTGTGTCTGTACGAGAGCCGACTTGCGGCAGAAACCGTCCAGTGATTCTCTGCAGACTCACCAGACCCCCGATCTCCAGGGGGAGTAGTCAGCATGCACTCGAGGCTTCTAGAAGGAGCTTCCTGGAATGGAAGGAAGGAGAAGCCCCGAAGCCACGCTGCGGTGTGGACTGTGGAAGACGGCCGCCTGTTAGCGACGGCAGCCTCGTGCACGTGAACACGTCTGTAAGCATCCCGGCACTGCGATGAAGGCCCCCAGCTGAGGGGGTAGGACAGGCTTCTCACGCTGCCAGGGAGGACTTGTTTTGTGTCTTGACACCTGCCACACGGAATGTGAGTATGAAATGCTCAGTGACACGTGTCATCCAGTGACGCCTGGAAGAGCTGCTGGAGAGAGGATTCCTGTGTGTCTAGACGCTTTCGTGTTTGCAGGTCTGCCCGCGATGCGCGTCAGCTGGTGAAATGCCTGGCTCAAGTGCTGTCACCGTTCTCAGTTACCAGAATCTTGCCGCTAAAGTTGCAAGCGATTGATGGCAGATTTTTAACAAATAAGTCCTTGTTTTTGAAAACAAAAATCAAAAGCTGTAACTATTTTATATGGAAATGTGTCTTGATAACATGCCCTATTGCAAGTGTATTGATCAGTACCTCCTATCAATCAATCAAGAGCACAATGATTGTCACTGGGTGTCTATGTACTTACTCTCTATTCTTGGGCATCAAGGCGGCTTCTGCCCCAGAATCTGTCCACTGTGTTCCTACATTGTGAGTTATTTCACTTTAAAAGGGAAAAACAAATTTGTAGCAACTACGATGTATCAAGAATTTTAAATACTTGTCTCTTTTACTAAGAAGGAATTTTTGAATATGCTGTCTACTGGGAATCTCTCTCCCAACCAAAGGCACGTGCCTTTGGGAATGATGGAACCTGTCCCATTTTGAAAGGTTCTGCAAAAGGATGCTGCCATGCATATCCTTAAATTTCTGAAAGGTTTAAATCCTCAAGAGACAAAATAAAGTTTAAAAAACTACACTCAGCAACACTAGACGTTCTGCTCAAATATGAGTTTTTATTGCAGCTGTGTTGACTTTGTTTCATACTGCCAATAAACTCTTAATACTAAATATTGAGTAAAGCATCTACTTTTTCTCCTATTTGGAGAGAGGCCGTTATCTTTTGGGGGAAGCCTGAAGTAGATAAGGTGAAGGGTTTAATTTTAGTCTCTGCCTCTCCCCAGTGGAGATGACTATCTGAAAACATAATATTGTCACTCCGAGATAATGACCTAGAAGCGCCATCATCCTGTGGTTTCCCCGCAGACTCCTGGCGTATCGTCACACCAACGTGCACGTCTGTGTCACTTGCCATAGACCCTCATGAGTTACACGGTCTGTGTGTATTCAGCAGAATCATGTCACCTGAAGGGAGGTAACTCTGTAGAAACCCTCAGTTCTCGAAGATCACGATTCCTTTCTTCCCTCTTGAGGTTCAGAAGCAGTCATGTGCCAAAGGAATGGTAGGACAAAAGTTGTGAGCTTTGTCCTGCTCCTGGAGGCTGGGATTTTTCCTTCATAAAACAAGAGAGGGAATCAGGATCCCTTCTTTCTAAGGAAACAGACAAAAGGACAGTGGTGTAAACCTCCCCCCACAATTGAATAGGAGGAAGCGCTCGTCACCAACTCCCCACCATGAAGGGTTTCCTTCCTCCCCTTTACTTCTCTTATCTGGGAAAATTTTTTTTTCCCCCAAGCGAAGCAGGAACAGTTGTTAAGTGGAAAATGGAGGCTGGATTTTGTGTGGCGATTCTCACCTGCCTGCTCTTCAGGGTCTCAGGTGAGTGGGGGCCTCAGTGCCCTGTCTTTCTCCCGTCCCCAGTGGAGGAGCCCTGCCCTTGGGAAAGAGTCTGGAAGAAGGCGGAGACGGAGCCAGGTCTCCATGGCAGTTTAGTCAAAGACGACGAGCAGGGGGAGCGCCAGGAGCCAGCTCTGCCCGCACTCGGGCCCCCAGATGCCCGGCAGCTCCTGAAATGGCATCTTGACAGCAGAGCGGAGGGCCAAGGGGACATTTTTATTATTATGTGCTGTTATCTGAGCAGTCTGTGACATGCTCCAGGCTGTTCCCCAACCACGTTATAGTTTTGTTTTCTTTTGTCTTAAAGAAAGAAAATACAAGAAATAAAATTACAGGGGTGAAGAACTGGGGTGTGTTTTATTTGGGAGTCATTATTTGGAGGGAAAGTCTGAATATTTTCATGGGAGAGCTGGGCAAATTAAGTAAAACTCAGAAAATAGTTTCAGAACCTGAAATCTCACTTTTTAACGCTGATGTTTAGCAACTGGATGTTTAATATTCTTACCTCGAGAAATGCTGGTTTTTTAATCTATTAATATTTGAGAGAAAACTGTAGATATTGTCACAAAATAGAGAAATATTTCTCTCCAGGACTATAAGAAATTTAGTTTGTGATAATCAATATTCTGATTGGTTGCTATTAGCTAGCTAGGAGGGAGGGCTTAGAAGGGTGGGAAAATGAGTTTTATTTTTGGATAAATATATCCAGTTTTTAAATTTTTATTCAAACTATTCCATTTGTATACAAATACTTGTTGCAATAGTAACTTGAGCGAGGAAAGGGGTGCTTTTTCTAGTGGGGGACAGAGGTAAGATGGGAAAAATAAAGTCAAAACTGGGTTTTTCATAACTTCAGCCTATTTAACTAATGAGGCTAAAATATCACACCATATTTTTTGGATGGTTTCATTTCTTTTTCAACCTTCATTATTTCAATGGGGATGTGTTTTCCCCCCTAAACCATGTGAAAGTAAGAAAAAGGGAACTTTTATGTGTGACCTTTGGGCATTTTTACATTGTCAGCCATGGGATGTTAAATCATCTGTGCTGGGTCTGAAATATTCACTTGAAATGACAGCAATGGCAAAAAATGAGTAAACCTCGTATTTTCCTTGGCTGATTTGTGGGTGGGCTGTTTTGTTTTCTGGGGACCTTGCAACTCACCACATGGTGCTTCACGAGCTTTCCCTCTTCCAGAGAGCTTTCAGATTGCCCACGTCCAGAAACAGCAGTGCCTTTTCGAAAATAAGATAGTTGCTGTGGGCTTCTGCAATGGGACCAGCCAGAACCAGCAGTGGATGTGGACCGAGGATGGGAAGCTCCTTCATGTTAGATCTGCAAGGTGCCTGGGCATCTCCAACTCCACAGGTGGCCCTTCCCAACCAGCTGTCTTTGCCCACTGCTCCCAAGCACCCCGATGGACCTGCCATGAGAAGGAAGGCTTCCTCCAGGTGGAAAACACCTCTCTCTTTCTCAAGAAAGAAGGCTTCAAGGTAGTGGTCAGGAGGGGCAGGAAATACCTCCATAGCTGGATGAAAATAGATGTCAACAAAGAGGGAAAACCAGTCAATGAAAGCCTCTGCTTAAAAAAAGGTGAGCTATTCCTTTCAGAGTCAGTTCTGAAAGTTCTGCTAAATGTCTTGTTTTTCACATTCAAAGGAAGTCCACATGCCCCAACAGATTCCTATGGAAGCTTCATAAGCTAATGGAAATGGAGTGTGTGCCACCCATCGACTTGGAAAACTCCATTATTCTCATTATAATAAGCCCAACTTTTCTCTTTCTGGATCTCACTCTTCCTTCCCTTCTCTTCTTGCTTCTTTTGTTAATTCAACAAATATTTCTTGAGTTTCTCTTTTGTGCCGGACACAAGGCGCTTTGGTTAAGTACTATCAGATGTAGAAACACGGCCTGAGGCGCAAACATGGCGCATGTGTGGAAGGACTAAAGCCAATGACGAGGAGGTTAATAATTTTGCTGATGTAGACATTTCCATTCTCTGATTATGAGGAGCGATGAGAACATCAAAATCGTGCTTGAGAAGACTAGAAAGATAATAAACAGTGCTTTTGCAAATCTCTATGCTAGTGTTTACAGGTAGATACCTTTTGGAGGTGACATACTTTTGAAATGGTAAGAACCAATGTGCAGCCACAGAGTTTTCTGATTTGTTGACCAGGATGGATGTGACCCAGATGATAGACACGTGTAGACCTCGTACACAAGTGCGCAGATTCTTGGTGTGCCACACAGTTCAGAACTGCACTTGGAATTTTTATTTGTAGATACAGCTTAGTTTTCTATTTTACTTAGTCATTTTATTGCTTATTGACTCTTCTATTAGAGGTTTGCTTAAGGAAGTCGTGAAAGATAAAACTAATAGAACATTATATATCAGATACAAACAGACCTTATAAATCCCTGGAGAAATTATCTAGAAGTGAAGCCCTTCATTAAGGAGACTGCGGTCTGTCCAGATTAAGTGACTTGTGCCAGATAATGTAGTGGCAGAGGTGTGGTTAGAACCCAGCTTCTCAGCCCTTTGTCCAGGGCACGTTCCACTACACTGTGTTTCCCGAGTGCTGGTCCAGAGCCTTCTGCCCAGCTGGCCACGGACAAACACGTAGCACAGGGAGGGAATCGTTCCCATCATTGCTGCCCGACTACCACCTCCAAGATCCTGTTTCAAGAAATCTGGATTCGGGCATAAAACTTGATGTTTCTTAAAAAGATCCCCAGTTAATTTTGATCCATGATCCCAACTGGGGATCAGCATCCACTGTACCTTTATATGTTTCTCATCAGGTGTCGATTTTTGAGGCTTATTTGAGTCCACCACGCTGATCTTTGGACAGTTTTCCGTCACTCACTCATTTCATAAGTTAAGCATTTAATTCTATGCAAATGAATGCAACGGGTTCTTCTACAACAGAAATTGAGCATTATAGTCCCTGTTCTTATAAAAGACTATGAGAATAAGATAAAACAAAAGTCAATTAGAAAATTCAACTTTATCAGAGAACATTCAGCACATGGTGCCAATTTGTACAATCCCCTTCCTGCTCTAGCAAGGCCCGTCCTACACACACAGAAACGCTGTTCACACTCCCATTGCACCACAATACACAAGAAGCGAGGTTCCCCCCAACTCCCAGTCAAACCTTAGAAGAATATTCTTTCATTGGAACTTTAAAGAAGTAGATACGGATTCAGTGGAGAGTTATTCAAGATAGAAGACAATTCATGGAAAAAGTGCCTCCTTTGACCTTCCTACATAACGTGTCCGATAACGGACTTCATTCACTCCAAAGGTAAAGTGGATGGAATAGGACACTTTACAGTTGACCACTGAAGGTGCCGTACCCAAACATGCCCCATGACGCGTGCTGGAAAAAATGGACTTCTAGGAAAACCAGAGTTAAAATTTGCAAAATTGTAGTACAAAAAAAATCTTACATTTAATATGCTTTGAATATGCACAGGTATAACATACTTTTGCATATGCACAGGTATAACATACCTTTGAATATGCACAAGTATAACATACTTTTGCGTTAACACAGTCATAAGCTGAGACACATTTTTCTGCTCCCTCTCAAACTCACCATTGATTAAAGATACAAATGACGTGAGTTGACCCACAGCGTGAAAGCTCACTGACTTGCTAGAGAATCCATTGTGAAAAATTGCACTCAGATGAATGATCCCAAATGCTGCTTTTTAAAGAGTTGATAACTAAATACTATAATCTAAAGCAGCACAAATATGCATGGTGTTCATGCATAGGATGTGAATTTTTTGATGAAATTCTTCAGTAAAAGATAGTGTACCTGTGAAGATCAAAAGAGGGACTACATGTTTCACACTTGTTTCCCAGGGAACACCCGTGATGTCATTCGAGGATCTAAGCAGTGTTTCTGTAATACCTACTCTGTGTCAGAGCTGTGCTACAAGGACCATCCGTGATTCTCAGACCAAGCTTTGCACGGAATCCCAATGGAAGCTTTGAAACTAAACTAACGCCCAGGCTCCACCCTCCAGGCCACTTAAGTCATGCACTGAATTTTCTAAATGCTCCCAAGGTGATTCTAATGTGCAACCAAGGCTGAGAATCCCTAACAGAGTCTTGCTGCTTAGGGTAATGGGGAAGCCAGATATGTAAATAGTTAATTATAATAGAGTGTAAATAGAAAAAAGCATCCCTTCCTCCAATAGTCTTGCCGGTATGTCACGTTAAACAACTCTGTTTAAAAACATTTTTAAGGAAAATTTTTCAGTTGCACATTTCTTTACACAGTCCTTTGCCCACTGGATGTTGTTATAGTTTGGCTGTGTTCCATTCCCACTCGCTGCCTTTTTTCCCCTTCCTCTCCTTTGCTCAGAGTCCCTCTACAGCAGGGTGAATTGAGGAGGCTTCCGAAGTGGATAAAAATTCAATTAAAAAATTAGTGTGAAGTTTTTTCAGAGGAGGAACTGCACTAGAGTCAGAGCTCCTCAAATAATCATAGATACTGCGTGGTTCTCATTAGAAGACCGCAAAATTGGCCTGTCTTTTTTTATTTTCATATGGTTCTTATTTCTTTAAAACAACCATTTAATAGGATAAATAGAATAATAGAATAGAATTCAATGGGACCTAATTAAATAGAACATATAGACTGTAGAACCAGGATCACCTGTACATAACAGATTCCCAAATTAAAGATGAGATTGAGATTTTTACCACTTTCACTGAATTTCAAGTTTACTTTTAAAGATAATACTGCATTCATTTTGGGCAAAAGGAGAGTGCACTGGTAGACAGATTCTTTTTAAAAAATCAAACTTTTAAAATCTATTTTTAAAAATTAGAGCCCTATAGCTATAATTTTGAGTCATAAGAGTGCCAGTAAAAGCATTTTTTGCCAAAATGCAACATATCTGGATAAAAACTGAAAACTTTCATTCTCCCCCTATATTCTTTTGTCAGTCAGGTGCCATATATCCAGATATTTGCAAACATCCAAATGTCATCCTTTAGCAATATGTCAATAAAACAGGTAACTGACAGAATTTCTCAATTTTCCTCCGTATATTTTGATGTTATAGCTACAGTAGTAAAGCCACATCCTCAGAGCCACTGAATTAAGAGTAGAATTTTTATAAATCTCTTGTATATAATTTCTCAATCTCATTCTATAAATTAACACCAGGCAGCCATCAATAATGCAATAAGGAAGAAACAAATTTTGTCCTATTCAATAGTATTGCAATTTTATATAATCACATATTTGACTTTTTTTGAAAGGATTATTATTATTTTGGAGTAAAAATGCTTTCTGAGGTCCAAATCCCTAATTTGGAAACGCTTGAAACATAACACTCACGAGCAGAGGGCTTCCTGCATAGTATAAACCTTGCGAGCTAAAGGGAAATTATATTGGCCTACACTTTTGGGGGTACTTGCCCATTTCCAGGAAAGTTCACTCAAAATTCAATTGAAAAAGTCATTTCCCCATGAGCAAAACTTTCGACAATACAGGAGATGCAGAGGGAAAAGAGTTAGAAAAACTAAATTACTGGAGCTCAAGCTTATTCAGAACAGAGATCAGACCTTTGAAGTCTTGACTTTCTTTAAAGGTAATCTTGGTCCCTGTGCTTAACAAATGCTGATTAAATCAGAAAATGTCTCAGCTTCTAGAAGGTGTTGAATATCAGAACCGTGGAGGACAATACAGGAAAGCTGAGGACGACTTTGAGCAATGACACTATTGAAACCACGGCCGCTGCTTTTCTCTTCCACATCTTTTCCCACTGAAAATAGTATTGGCTCCACAAGCAGACAGCAAAGATGACAGTGGCCCAATTATTGAAGTTTTTGGACCTACATGCTATGGAACACATTTCCTTCCTTGGCCCCCTTTTCTATATGGGAAACAGAGGTATTTACTCAAAGGACATTACTGATTTGCAAGCATATCTAATCTTTGAGATGGGGAAACTAATCTTTATGAGGGGGAATTAAAATATTCTAAACTGGAAACGGGCTTCAACATCAGCACAAGTCTGTTGGCAGACAGGCCACATCCGTGTAGGTCTAGGGCTTTCAGAGGAAGGGTGCAAAATTCCATCCATCACTTGGATACCTTTTCTGGGGGGTACCAAGTCTCCCTACAGCTGGATGATGGTCTAAAGCTGTTACTTTCCACTCAGATGTTCCCTGTTGTATGTAGCGTAACACTGTGTATGTCAGCCAGCCAACTGGGGTTTAGGCAGCATCTGCTACAGACTCATTCATTCAGATCTGGTGTGTACCTGAGGACAGGCACATTTTTGCACACAAATTTTCAAGTGTCTCTGATGTGGCTGAGCCAGTGAAATCACTAAAAGAGATTTTGCTGCTGAAGTAAATCAAATTGCTGGCAGGCTGGATACAACCGCTGGTTAAAGCAATTGCTTAATTGTAACAACCTGAGCGAGGGAATAGAATGCACAAGGTTGAAATAGATAAACAATCGTATACCATGTAGTCTGGGAAGAAAGGAGTTCAGTGGAAGCTCTTTCCTTAGTGATTTTTAGGAATGCTTGTCAATACAGAGACTTGACGGGAAAAAGCAGAACAAAAGTGTCTTTTGTATACATAGACCCTGCTTTTACCAAATTGGCTGTCTCAGCCATTTTATGGTTTGTTTTCTCCTTGCATCATTATAACAACATGGGCTCTGCAATAGATGGTTTATTTACATGCTCACTGAAAGTCATATGATCACTGATTATTGATGTATGATTTATATGATTGCTGACAAGTATCTGGCGCAGCATCCAGAGCCCCAAATTATTTTCAGCTGTGACACATCAGTGAACTCATCAGGGCACGTCCCGGCCACATTCGACTCTCACAGGCCTGGGCCCTGATATCTTCATAGGCCCCTTCCTCTATTTAAAAAACAAAAGTGAAATAATTTAATGGATTTGCATGGGCCTTAAAATTCTCATTTTTTCCTGATGTGTGGAAAAATTTAAAACATTTTCTTTAACCCTGGAAGTTTTTTTTTTAATTTTCAAAGAAATTAAATCACTTTGTGGGCTCTAAAATATCACGGGCCCTGGGTGCTGTGCCTATTGTTCCTAATGAACAAGCTAGCCCTGGACACACCAAGCTGCTCATGCTCTTCCCACTTCCACTTTCCCTGAGCCTTTCAAGGATCCCCTGGCTCAGCATCTCTCGCCCACAGCCTGGCAGCCATGAGCTTACAAGCTCATCCATCCAGCATGGCTTCCTTCCCCCCACCTCATCCTTCTCCCGGTGTGTGCGCGCGCATGTGTGCATATGTGTGCACACGCGTGTGTGTGTGTGTGTGTGAATTCCTAAAAGAAAACATGGGCATTGGGAGGAACCAGGCGCATCTTCCTAGGGCAACTCATAGTTCAGTAGCTGAGTAAGAACTGGCCATTGAAAAGTATTTCTTTGATTCATTTTTTATTTTAATTTTTTTACTATGCTATGCTTTGATGTTTTATTACACCATGTCTTGGCATCAACTTCCATTTATTAATTTTAGTCAATTTCTAATCTTGGATCTTTTTTAAATTCTGTGAAAAAACCTTTTTGAAGTCTAATTACGATTTCTGATTTGCTTGTTCTATCTCCCCTAATTTGCAAATTCTCCACCTTTGGTGTCTCTTTTCACAGACCTTTCACCTCTTTGTTCACTTTCTCAAATTTTAGATACGCATTTTTTAATGTACGCTTTATTTTATTTACATTTTCTGAAATGTTAATAATTCTCTTTACCATTTCTAATAATTATTTACACTATAATAATTCCCATCCCTTCCACTTCAATTCTAGCCCAATCTTGTTTAATATATTTAGTGTATTCACATATATAAATGTAAATCATCCTTTTCCTAAAGAATCTTTTGTTTCATTTATCTCTTTTCCAGATTATTTTTCCACTTTTAAAAGGCACATTAATTTAGCATCTTCCTGCAGAATAGAAAGTACTAATATAGTTAAAATTTTCTATCTCCACAATGAGTTCTATTCAAGTTATTGTGTTTTCAACACACTTGAAAGTTTTTTGTATAATTTAAAGGAGGGAAATTAACAAATTGTGTATTGTCTTTATTATCATTATACAAGAATTCCATTTCTATTATTGATTATATTTGAGCCAGTCATAGACTAAGTAATAAACTTAAAATACATGTTTTTCTTAAAAAATGTATTCAGAATATGATCTTGATGTGGTGCAGTCATTGCAAATCATCTTAGGTGAACTGTTTGCAATTTAAGTGCTAAAACTTTTTATATTGGACCCAGGATGGTCCACCTTATCTTGAATTGTGTTCTAAGAGGAATTGAGTATAACGTGGAAACAATGTGTTAGCAGTGGTACAATAAAGCCTTTTAAAAATAGCTTCAACATATTGTTCCATTGTGTAAGAACTTTTCCTTGCATTTGTCAAAACACATCTTGCTCTTTCACGAACTGTAAAATGTATATAACTTTTACAGAACATCAGAAGAATTTATAGATACCAAAATGTCCAAAGAGATACTCTTTTAGTATAATTTCAAAGCACCCATTTCAACAGAGAGTTCCGGAGATGAAAAGATGAACTTATTTCGACCACCTCATATATTTCTGTAGTAGGTTTTCTTTCTTCTCATCTGCTTTACAACCCCTCAGGACCCACATAAAGGACGACTGGAGTTCAGCTTCGGCTCGTATTGTGTGCATAAAACCACAGAGTTACAGATACAGTAGAATCGCCTGGAAAGTTGGAAATGCGGGTGCTGGGTCCCTCTCAGATCTACGGGATCACAGTTTTTAAGGGGAGGGCTGAGGCTTCAACATTCTAACAAGCTCCAAAGGTGATTCTGAAGCCAAAGTCTGCAAACCACTGCTTTAAAATTCACGAACTTTGGAAATGGAATGTTCAGACTAAAGCTTCTTCTTGCTTCTTAAATAGCGCGTTGAAAACACAGACACAGAATGAAGGGGTACCAGCCTCGGATATTCTGTAGGTTCTTTCTTTGGGAAAAAGGTGGTCGCCTAAAACGGATAATGGATGTATTTGGTTTGTGGTGTTTTAAAAATACATTTAGAAGGTCAATTAAAGACAACCACAGAAGACTGAAATTTTTTCCATAAGACATTCCAGCTTCGTGCCATGGCAATAAGCTATGTTATTTGTAGAAGAATGCTCAAGAGTGTTTTGATCATTTATCTAATTTGGGGAGAGTCCTGTTTCATCCATTGAATTAATTATGTAAATTGAGTAATAAAAAAAGTCCTTAGGATGAGAACTTACCAACTTGCCCTCAGTGAAGAAGAGTGAGCACAGGACAGCACGCTATGCTAAGACATGTAATTACACACTGGGTGTGGAAGCTTCTCCTTGTCCTAACCCCATCATCAAATCTTTTTTTTTTTTTTTTTTGAGGCTCTGAGAGCTAGAATTGTCACAGGTGGTAATCATCTCAGAGGATTCACATTGGCTAAAGCTCAAAATGACCAAAATACTAATCTCCACATACAGAAATGTTTACATTCCAACAGCAGGCAAATGTCTGCTTAAAGGAACATTTCGAGCCCCTAATTCAATTAAGACTGTGAGTTAAGACCACTTCTTGGAGTTTGTTGTAAAGGAATATCCCTAATAGTACAGTTGGGTTTGTCACACAGAAAACACCCCAGGCATAAAGAAACCTCCTGGTCTGTGTTCCGAGTGGCTAACCCAAGCACAACCACAGAAGAAGCAAAAGAAAGAGAAACCAGGGGGCTGCTCAAAACCTAGCAAAGGCCAGAGCCAGCACACTGCCAGGTAGGGTGGCCAGCATCCTGTCACATGACAACTCCAGTTACATTCGAATTTCAGATAAATGACAAATAGTTTTTTAGTGTATTTCTAACCTACAATATACTTGTATTTTGGGGATATACTAAATATGCTGAGTTATTGGTTGTTTATTTGAAATTCTAAGTTAACTGGGCATCATGTATTTTCATTTGCTAAATCTGGCAACCCCACGTGCAAGGTACTTAGCACAACCATCCACATCTCAAGGAAAGGATGCTTAATAGTCATGATCATTTATTAACTTTTAAGAGAACTGCTGATATTTATATCTTCCTAAATTTTAAAAATACTTTTTCCATTTTGGTCCTCTTTTTTGTGCTTTATCCCCCTCTTCTTTATATACATTATCATATGAAATATGTTCATGAGTTGAAATTGGAAGGGAAATGATGAGATTCAAAACAGAGTTCAGTCAGTTGGACCAGGACAGGAAAAACACAGTGGGGACTCCACCTTGCACATGGTAGCTGGTTAATAGATAGTCATTTCAATGAACTGGTAAAGGAGTAGTGAAAATAAAATCTTTCCTCTGCTGGTCTTGACACTCTTCAAAGTGATAGTTACCTGATTGGGCAAGATTTTATATCCCAGAGAACTGTGATGCATTATGGAGCTGATGGAAGCATCTACACATCCCACCCCAGCCCATAATTGACCATCCTTTCCAACGCTCCATATTATATACCCATTCTCTATGTCTCTTTACACCAAGTGTGGTCCAGAGACCATCAGCCTCAGCATCACCTGAGAGCTGGTTAGCAGTGCTGACCTGACTCTGACAATCTACTGAATCAGAATTTGCACATTAGCAAGATCCCCAAGACATGGAGAGCACAATTTAAAATAATGGCTGGGTGAACCTAATCCACAAATCAATTTTTTTTTTTTTAAGTATGGCCAATTCAGCCTTGCAAAGCAAAGCTATAATTAATCCTACCAGCTCATAAGTTTTAAATCAACTTTAAATCAGTGTTCTTCCAGAAGATAAGGAGCTTAGAAAATACAACCATACATGATTTGGACTCATGCAATTAAGATTAGAAACAGTTTGCTCTGCGGTCAAAGAAATGTCATTTCCTTCCAACGAATTGTCAGTCTTCACGGTGAAGATTAAGTCAGTCACTAACAGTGATTCTCACCCTGGAGTCTTGCTTAATGACCTGTTTGAGAAGCAGAGGGAAGCTCCCCACAGAGGAAAAGCACATGCACATATGCTGAGCATTTTGCACGAAGTTGTTAGACATTCACGGACCCCCTGAGGCCAATTCAGCGACTCCCCAGATGTTCACAGAGTAAATTTAATTCCACCCTCTACCCAGAGCTAGGTTTTCTCTGATAGCACGGTTTCCACAACCCTCCCTCCGCCCTATAAAACTGGCCGGTGGATAAAGGATGGGTGAATTGGACAGGGCAAATCAGCAATTTCCACCCCAGGTATCGTTGATTTTTGTCTATAACTGAAGCTTATCCACATGCCTGTTATTAAAAGCCATCTTTTTATAAGTACAATTGCTTTTATGTGAAGAATCCATAAAACATGAGGGTAACTTTGGCAACTGTCGTTTCTTTCCCTCAGCTGGCCTGGGAGCAGAAGTTCCAGCGCGGACCACTAGGAACACCGCTCCGCTCCAAACCCCCACCACGTTCAACGCGGTTCCGCGCGGCCGGGGGCCCCCGGGTGGGAACACCACCGAGGCCTTCAGCAGGAGCACCGCGGGAACCTACGGCCAGAACAGCAGCCAGGGGCAGCCCCCGCCTCCGCAGGGCACCGGCGTCACAGAGGCGTCCTGGGCTCCCCGCGCCCGGCGGCCCGTCCCCAGCACCACGGAAGAGGTAAGAGAGGGCTGGGCAGGCCTGTGAGGGGCTCCAGAGGCCCGTCGTTCACAAAGACCCGCTTTGCTGGAAATGCCGCCGCCGAGGAGCCACTGGGGCCCTGCGTCCTGGCTGCTGGCTGTACAGGAACGCATGCTGTGCAATGAGAAGGTCTGTGAGGCGGAAATTAAAGTTTCCGCATCTTTGCAAGGTGAAGATGATTAGGCCGCCGTGTCGTCGCTGCGCTCCTGTAGGCCGGCCACGTTTCTGATCCCAAATCGGGGTTCCTGGTCCCACACACAACCTGACCCAGAACCAGAAATCGAAATCAGTGCCCTGCAGGTCCTCCCGCGTGGGTCACAATCATCGTGCTCCTAAGGGTAGAAAAAGAGTCACAAAGTCGTGAATCCGGTTAAACACGAGCCCAGCCACACGCCAGCCCCAGGTCGCCCCCCTCAGAGGACGGACCACTCGCGGGCGGAGGGGCGGCGGCCCCGGAATCCCCGCGCAGTGTTCCCGCTTCAGGAGTTCATCTCTTTACTTTTGCTTTCCACTCAGGGTTTTAGGCCACCGTTTTAGGGAATAACAGTGTAATGAAAGCAAATTTAAAAAGCTAAGGTTTCATTTTGGCAGTGTTGAGCTGTTTCCTAACAAGCAACCCGAATAATTTAAAGAAAGGAAAAGCCCCACCCTACGCACCCGACTGGGCGCCCGTTTCAGCGCCCGGGGCTCCTCCGCGCTGTGCAGTTTCTGCCGCGCGTGTTTCCCGGCTGGTGAGCACCGACGTCGTCATCCATCACAAAACGAATCCAGCCAGGCTCCGAGCGGCCCGTGGGATGTACTTCTATCTCCACTATTCCTTTCCTGTGAATCTTCCTTGCGCGTTGTTCTTCCTTCTTGGAGGGACGTTAGGAAGGCGGCCTGACTTCCCCGGACGCTCCTTCTGTCGCTTAAATCTCGACCCTGACTCTCAACCCATCAACAAAGACACCCGTTTCAGGAAATAACCCAAACTCGAGGTTCAATTTAAATGTTAGTTTCTCCTCTCCCATCTCCCCTCTGAGTTTGGGCTTGAAACCAAGAAAGGAGCGGGTCCGCATCCTCTCACTCCCCACCCAGCTTTGCACCCGCCTCTCCCGACTTCATGTGGCTCCAGGTGTGTCGGGCTTGGAGGGTGAGGAAGGGACACGGGGGCCGGGAGCAGGGGGCGGTTACTCAAGGATGGGCACCAGGCTCTGCACCTCCCGCAGCCCCCACTCCTGAGCCCTCCCGGCCCCCGAGCCTGTGGACCCACCGCTCACTTTAGAAATCCATGGCTTCTTGGTGGAGCACCTGATGTATATATACGTTTCATGTTTAATTGTATACGTGGATAATAAGCGTGGGAAGCGGAGCGTGCCCGAGCCACGCTCTTCCAAAGGCAGGTTCTAAAACTGCAGTTTTCGGTGCCTCCCTGCCCTGGTCACACGCCCCTGCTAGACATTATTTGGTTCATCAGGAGCGTTTACTTTGTAACAGCCAGTTATAAATGCTGTATTACTCTGGGGAGAAAGGTGAGTCACGTGGGGGGTACAAATGCCCGTCCCCTGAAACTGCTTCACAAGGGCCTCTGTCTTGACGCCTAGAAGAGTCTAAGAGAGGAACGAAGTCGCTCCAGGTAATTGCGTGGGGTCGTGCAGAAGGAAAGTCTGTGTGTGGGTCGTCATTATCAGGCGGCACCTGGTCTGGGAGGATCTGGGACTGACTTAGTATGTTGGCTGTCACCTGGGGTGGGCTGTTATTGGATGAGGACAGGAGACATCTGAATGTGGGCTTGTGGGACTGTATTTATTCAGCTTTGTGTCCCCAGCACCTGGACATAATGCTTACTACTTACTACAGTTTTATAGAAAGGAAGGGGCAGGCGCAGGGGTGGGGGCAGTGAGAGGGCAGAGAGAATGGGCGGACGTGTGGGGGACTGTTGACTGAGTGGGTGGAACTGTGGACTAGTGGGTAGCAGATGACCCAGATGGCCCGTCCACCGCCAACGTCCATCCACCGCCAACGTCCATCCACCGCCAATGTCCATCCACCGCCAATGTCCATCCACCACCAATGTCCATCCACCGCCAAGGTGAGACGGTCACGTTGAGTAGCCATGCTTTTCTATTGCGTAAGTGTTTTGAAGTCTGTGTATACCTACTATTTAATAGGTTCCAGTTTTCTAATATATATAGTTTTATTCAGGGTCCAATTATCCAGTTGCTTTTTCTCTCTTCGAATTCCCCCCATTTTCGCCTCTCAATCACCGTTCAACTCCCACCTCAGCACACACACACAAGTGTAAGAGAGCGAAGTGAAGGAGGCAATGATTACTGTTCAATTTAGTGACTTTGGAGAATTTCAGGCACTCGGCAGATATCTCCTGAGGACCTGACTCATGTCAGAACAGAGTGGTTGAGAACTCGGGCTTTGCGTCGAACGCCTCTTGCTGGGCAGTGTCTGGGTGAGTCACGTAAGCTCTCAATGCAGCCATCTCCTCACCCAGAGTGGGCACTCCGCCTGGAGGGCTTCAAGGCCTGGGGGAGAGGACACAGGCATTCCTGGTCCTTAGGAAGCGTTCGAGGAGTAGTAGCTGCTGTTGCCGTTTTTCATTGGGACATAGGGGTGAACGACAGATGCTACACAGCGTCTGCAAAGAGGAGCATCTAGGGCTGAAAACGAAGCCAGGGCTGTGTGCAGGAGCTGTGCTGAGCGCTTCACGCACTCCAGGAGTGGTGCTTCTGACCATATTCCGTCACTGAGTGGCAAACAATGACAGTCTGCCACTTCTCGTGATTTTCTGGGCAGTGGGTGGTCCCCCCGCTGGAGTCACTCTTGGAGCTGCATTCAGCCTGGGGGTCAGCCGAGCGGGAAGATTCACAGCAGCCTCAGGTGCGTGGCCAGCGGGTCGGCGCTAGCTGCAGGTTCGGAGTCTCAGTT
The DNA here is from genome assembly GCF_041296235.1 of Equus asinus. Taxonomy (NCBI): domain Eukaryota; kingdom Metazoa; phylum Chordata; class Mammalia; order Perissodactyla; family Equidae; genus Equus; species Equus asinus. The sequence continues at coordinate 69,455,065 of NC_091811.1, read as the reverse complement.
CCCCTCCAATGGCTCCGCCCCGGTGGGCTGCACCAGCCTCTTGACACTGTGGCTCAGGGAAGCTTTGCGGGAGGCAGAGGCGGGAGCTACAGGTCTCTGTGGGCCTGGGCTCTGGAATTGCAGGATGTCATTTCGGCCACATTCCGTGGGCCGACGCAGTCACAAGCCAGGCCAGCTTTGAGAGACGGAGACACAGCCTCCACCTCCTGACGGGAAGAGCTGCGAAGCCACAGTGCAGAAGGGCATACCGTTGGGTGGGAGGAATCAGCAGTCATTAAACAATCTATCATAGTATTTATCGTTATATTATTCCTTTGCAGATGCCTAGTTTACGCTTAAAGAGGTTAAGGACTTGCCTAAGGTCAAATGATCAGAGTGGCAGAACAAGAAGGGCACACACGCACACACACTGCACACACGCATATGTGGTCACCTCGTTCTCTCACACAGAGGTCCTGTTAATGAAGGTCGAAGCCAGGGAGGACATGATTGGAGCCTAGCGACCGCTTGTTAGCGCTACCTCAAAGTTGTCCCAGGCTGGTTCTTTCTGTGGAAGAATTTTCCCTCCTTTCTCCTTCTCCCTCTTTGCTCACGTCCTTACCTGCTAGTGTGAGGGATCTGACTTGGGAAGGTTGTGAACTTGGGCCAGTCCTTCGCTTCCCAACTCTCTCTCTCACCCTGGACATGAATTAAGTGAATTTGTATGTCTCTCTTGCCAGGAGTAGCGCCTGGAAAACAGTGTTTAATGAATGTTGCTAATATTTAATTGATTAACATCACTGCTGCCGTTACAATTTCACATAGCCTCTCGCGTGGCTGTGTGTCTGCACAAGGACAAAGGTGCTGGGACAAGAGCTTGTCTGTAGAAGGAGTCAGGATGTATGCAGACCAGAGGCAGGTGTCAGAACTGCGCCCTGCACGTAGCAGCAGTTCCCTGCGGGCGAGGGAGGCAGCAGTGGGGGCAGGAGGGGGAGTTGAGTGCAGAGAAGCAGCCCCAAGGGGGGGTGGCCCTTGGAGTCCGTTTCAACCTCAAGACCTGACGAGCCTGCGCCCGTTCTTTGAGCGGTGGGCTCGGAAGCTCGATCTGGACCCAGCCCAGCCTGTGATGGCGGCGGCGGTGGTTTGACACGGTGGGTCGGAGGAAGCTGGTCTGAATGCCGGTGGGTCAGCTGCTAGCTGCTCAAGCGGTCGTCCTTGCGCCTCTCTGAGACAAGTGTAATCTCGGTACTCTATCTGCCTCATGAGACCGTTCTGAGGGTTAGAGGCTGATTAAGCGAAGTGCTTGGTACTCTGGCTGCGCGGGGAAGCGTTCGCCAGTGTGGCCGTTACTGCCCACCCCTCCTTGCTTCTGCATCTCTCCCACTCTGCCTCCCTCGTGCAGCTGGGGAGAGCCAGCTGAGCTAACGCTCTGTGTGAAGATGCTTTGAAAGGGACGAGATGCTGAGCCTGCACTAGAAACGCTCCTGGCTGGCTCTGATTCTGCTGAAAGCCCTCAGTCTTGTTTGGGACACACGCCCTCCTCCCCTCCCCACCGCCTGCCGGCCTCGGGGAGCAACTGCGTTTCCTCGGCTCAGGAATGGCCTTCGTGGTGCTGGTCTGGGTTTGATGGTTCTGTGTTTCCTTCTGTTTGGCTTTCAAAGAGGTCACAGCCCAGGGAGTCTCCACATAAGTGAGACGGCAAATGCACCCCCACCCCTAGTCTGGGGTAAACTCCCGTATCATGTTGCTTAGGTCACACAGGGGTCTCCCACGGCCACCACTGTTCTGTGGCCAGAACTCAAGATAGGACAGTATCCCCTCCACTGAGGCAAACCCCTGAGGGGAGAAGAGCACGGATGGAGGAACCCAAGAAATGAACCATCCCCGACTCATTCCTTGTGGACAAGGACCCCAGACTATCGAGTGCCAATGGGATGAAATGGACAGCTTCTGAGGCTGCTGGTGGGGCAGAAAGGCTGCACTGGGGAGCAGCAGATGTGAGAGGGGTGGGTCCCCAAAGACCCTCATTCAGAATTACCATCATTTGAGCCTAATTCTGACAAACGGCTGCAGTTTTCCGCTAAATCCAGCTGATTTAGCACGTGCCGATAGCATAACGTGGCTTATGATTCGCTCGACCTCCTCCGGCTTTAGAATCTCAAGGGTTTTTCTTTTCTTTCATTTTCTCTTAGTTATAGGTGATTCACATTACTCTCCATTTTGTGCACAAAAAGGCTGTGTTCATATTTTGTCACAATCTATCGTGTGCACATAAAATGCAACCATGAAACAGAACGTGTGCCTTGAAATGCTCTTTCCATGCCAGCATTTCTCTGGCACGCTGGCTTCCCCGGGCGGCCGAGGTCTCCCCCAGGCGAGGCTGATGCAGTGGGAGAGAGAAGGGTGGAGCGAGGGCAGAAGGGATCAGAGGAGGAGCCAGGACGTGCTCACGGAGACGGCAAGGCTGTGGCTCCCCGCCCTGGCCTTAGTACATCTGAATTACCTGGGAGCTTTTCAAAAGTACTGATTCTGCAACTCCGCCTCAGACCCACAGTCAGGATTTACTGAGGGGGGACCTCAGCACCAGAGTGGAAGCCCACCCACTGATGCTAATGTGCGGGTAGGGTTGTGATCCATTGGAGAATAATCACCTGTTAGAGAGAAGACTGAGCAGGAGAGAAGAGGACAGGTCCTGCTGGAGACACGGACCTGCAAGTGACCCCCAGACGCAAATGGAAGATGCTGCAGACGGAACTGAGCCGAATCTCCCCAAAGCCGAGGTCAGAAGATAATTTTAAAAGGCGGAGGAATTGTTCCAGATTGAGAACAATTGAGAGACTTGACAACTAAATGTAATGCAGGATCCTGGGTGGGATCCTTAATAGAGGAAAAAAACAAAAACAAAAAAGTGCTAAAAAGGACATTATTGAGACAATTGACAAAGTTGAAGTGTGGATTGTGGGTTAAAGCATTATGTCAATTTTTATTTTCCTGGATTTGATTACTTTACTGAGATTACACACAGTTCAGGATACATGGAGCCTACTCTGAAATGGTTCAGGTAAAAATATCACATTCAGAGGGAAAGAGAGAACGATATAGCAAATTTGGCAGAATGTCCAAAAAAACCCACATGTGTCTGGGTAAGGTATGTGGAAGTACTCTGTATGATTACTGCAACTTATCTCTAAGTTCGAAATTATTTCAAAACAAAAAAGTTTAAAAATAGAAAGAGTGGTTTGCTTAAGGGCTTTTAGACGGTCCAGTGGACACCGCTGAGTCAGGGAGCCCAGCGGCTCAGACCTGGTTCCTCGAGGACCAGGAGGAGAGAGGGCCGGAGAGAAGAGCACAGACACCGGGAGAGAAACGGTGGTGAATTTGCAAAAAAGAGCAATAAAGACAAGCGACAGCGCTGGGGGATGAGCCAGCTGCTAAGTATGGAGATGGGATCGAGAACCCTGGAAAAGGCGCTGAGCTCTTCAGATCTGGGCGGGTAACCCCGGCTGCACAGTGGGGGCACCCGCATGCTACCCGCCCGCGGACTGACAGCCTCAAGGGCCAGTCGTCGTCGTGAAGCTTGGCGAAATTGACCGCAGGGCAGACGCTGGAATTGCAGGAGTGTCTTTGAAGTGAAAGTGCTTCCCACTCTTCCCACACTTTGGGGAGCTGGCAAGAACACAACGTTGCTAAACCCAGAAGATCCTCCGCTGGACTGGGGACCCCTCTATTTGGGGGTGCACAAGAGACACCTGTTTCTTCACCCAGGCTCTCCTGATGGATCTCCCACAGATCTGGGCCGAGGAGCACACCCCGCGTGTGTGGCTTTACTGGCACCTGCCTTCGTCTGTGTGTCTGTGGACGTCTGTGTGTCTGTGGACGTCTGTGTTTGCTGCTCTTTCTGGAGGCTGAGCTCCAGCCCAGGACAGCAGAGTGGCGGCGAGGAGCCATGGAGTGTGCTGTGTGAGAGTTTTGCCCCTGGTGGCCTGAATCAGGTGACCTCCCCACGATTCGAGAAGGATTCCATCTTCCCTGGAGTCAGTTTGTTCACTGGAGCAGGAGCTGCTCGGTGCTGGTTTGTCGTGAGGCTGATGTGCGGGTGCCCGTGGCTTCTGTGATGCCAGGGTTCCAGGTCTGCACTGGAGCCGCTCGAGAGCGCAGCTGTGTGTCAGACTCACACGTTCTGTGCTTCCAGGCCCCTGTGTAGCTGGAGCGCCAACGTTTACTGTCAGTGTGAGGTGGACGTGGAGGCTGAGCAGCCTGGGACATGGGCACATGATGAAGAGACGTTACTCCTCCCTTCAAGAGGGTTCTGATCTAGCAATGGCTTTATCGTCACATTCTTGAAAAACGTGATAAGATCCTTTGATCTTCCATTTGGTCCCTCAGAGACGCCCTGAGTCTGCTCCCCCGCAGGGCAGTGTGGGAGGGGGAGCTGCACCGAAGAGGCAGCGTGGGGGCCCAGCAGGCCTCCAACTTTTGATTTTTCAAAGAAAAGTAAAAATCTGGAGTTTTTTACATATAAAGTTTTTTTTCTCAACGTTACCTACTTACCCCAGTTTTTTAAAACAATGCTAAGATCACGCTATAAAAGCCAGAAAAGGCATGTGTCCTGGCCAAATAGTGAGCCCCCCGCCACCTCCAGAGAATTCATGGGAAACAACGTTCCAGCAGCTGATGCACAGAGGAAAGAAGACAGAGTCTGCACCCTCCCATCATCGCTTCCTGAGGGAGAGGAAACGGGGCATCGTTTCTTTTTGTTTTTATTTTCCTCTTCCTTTAAGCCGATGTGAGCTATGTTTTGTTTACCTACCACCTTAGGGTTTGGATATTCGTGAAAATCATGACCCGGCTCCTGGAACCACATGTGCACCAGCCAGCCCACAGACAGCCCCTCAGGAGGCGGTGACGCCTTGACCGGGCTCATATGTGAGCACTCGTTTCTGAGGGTGGGGCGGGACGAGAAGCAGCAGCAGCACTGGCGGTTGAAAAAGTGACCAGCCCACAGCCTCCTCCGGTTTTAAGTTGTCTGTCTGTGTGTGGTCACACAGCTACGACAAAAGCTACGCAAAGCCCATTTCCCTCAGATTAAAAGAAGAAAACTGGGGGAGGGGAGGAGGGTGAGAAATCAGTGTAGAAAAAAGTGGCAGGAAACCCTGGAGATGTGTCTGAGAGATGGAGAGCCTGCTGTTGGAGGCAAATCCGGGGCCCCCACCTTCCCTCCCAGGGTCCAGAAAGTTGGCGCCACCAACAGTCATTCGGTGTCTTCCTGTTCATCTACCAAAGAGGTTCTGTTGGGCACGAGATTGAAGCAACGATAACTTATTGTCGTTTGGATGTTCCCAGAAGGACGTTCTCATCCACAGACTTCGTCATTCTCTAGCACCACCGGGTGCTCAGCATCCAGTTATTGTCGTTCTTATACAATTATCAGCTCGTGATCACAGGGTCTCACCTTGCTGAGCCCTTCAGCCCAGGGCTGCACTGTACGTAGCACACACACCTTCGTGCAGTCCTTGCAACCGACCCTCAAGTGCCTTCCTCATTTCCATTTTCCTGGAGACCTATGACCTAGGAAGGTTACAAGCTAGGGTGCCAGAAAGAGTCCTTGAAATATAAGTATCCCAAAATGGTATCTCTAAACACAAAACAGGATGGTCGTGGTCCTTTTTTAAAAAACTGCTTATCAAAATTATCTCACCTCGAATTTTAATGGGCTTCTTTCTAAATGCATGCCACCTGCTACAGGTTAAAATTGTGTTCACTTTTGCCGTAATTTGCTATTGAGCCAGTTCAAATGAAAACTCAGCAAAGGATTTGCCATCTTGAAATTGTTTTTAATTGACACATTCCCTGATGGCTAGGCTTTCTTCTTTTTAAAAATATCTGGAGAAACACACACAAGAGTCGCATAACAGAAGTGCTTCCTCGGAGGAAAAGAATCGGCCTGTCATCTAAGACTTAATAAGTTGGAAGCCTGTTGATCCTTTCTCCTTGAGCATCCGTACTTTATTGGGAAGTTAAAAATATCAAAACATGCATATTATATATTATGATAATATTATAATGTATAACATGCATATTATATACTTTAAATATATTATTGTATTTTATACATATGTCACCAATCTACTTATTTGACACATTCTAAAATTAAGACCTTCTAAATCATTTACACAGCTTCTTGTAACCGGAGAGCTCAGTGAAGTTTAAACTCATGAACTCTCTTTAATATAAAATGACCCCTGGTTCAGGGTTTAGGGTGGGAGTCTGACAATCTAAGACTTTTTTGGAGTTTGAATAGCTCTTTCTCACCAGCTGGAGCAGGAAGGCTTGCTCACACACACTTGCACACACGCATTACTGGGCCCCAACGCAGCCATCCTGACCCCTCAGGTTGAGGAAGGGCCCCTGGACTGATGTTCCCAGCAAGTCCTCCGATGATGTGACATTGCCTGTGGGAACCACTGTTCTCGAGGACCCCCCTCCCGCCCTCCCCTTTCTCCTGGTCCCCCCTCCATCTTCCCTTCATCCTCATCTTTTCCCACTGATTTCTCTTTCTCTTAAAAATCAGTCCTTTTACTCGTGCCCCCTTCCCTCTTCCTGTTTCCCTCCCACCCTCCCGGATGGTAGCTGAGGCATCCAGCAGGAGCTTGTTTAGAAGGACTTGTTTAGAGTATTTTTTCTCATAACAGTATTTACTGAGCCGCTACAAAGATGCATCATACATTCATTCATCCATCCACTCAACAAATATTTGTTGAAACTCTCCTTTCATGCCAGGGTCTGAACAAGACAGACAAAGACTGCCCTCAGAGAACCCCCACATGCCCAGGGAAGGCAGACAATACAATGTATCAATAATTAGATTTTTACCAAATCTCGTCAATGCTCAGAATTAAACAAATGGGTTGCTGAGACAAAAAATAATAAAAGGACACTCTTTCCTTGTGCGGTCAGAAAGGACCTGGCCCCATATGGGCGTGTTTAAGCTAAGACCTAAAAGTTGAGAGGAGGATAGCCAAGCAGAGCCCCTGGGGAGGAGTGGTCCAAGAGGATGAAATGGTAGGCACAAAGGTCCTGGGGCAGGAAAACATCAGTTCTGAGGAGGTGTCTCCAAAACCTAAACCAGAGCCTGGTGCACAGTATGTGGTCAGTGAGTATTTGTAGAATGAATGAGTAAGTGATCATCACCCAGGCCACTGGAGCATAGGAGGCAAGCAGGAGGGAGGTGAGGGGTGGGCAGAGGCCAGGTCATGAGGACATTTTAGGTCACGGGTGATGAGTGCGGGATTAACCAATCAACCTTATCAGTCCACTGCCCTCCCCTCGTGCAGCAGCTGTCCCCACGCCCAGCTCAAAGCCTGGTCTAAGGGAGCAGTTTTCACAGTGTGGCCCCTGGACCCCCTTGACCAGCTGTATCACTCAACATGTATGTTCATCATGTGACAAGAACCGAGTCTTCATCCATGAATTCATAATTAGTGAATATGTAAATTAGAACAATTATTAATTAATTGCCAGGACAATTTTTTTAAAAGGCAGCTGTTTATTCACTCATGTCTAATCAGAAGCAGCCCCACCCTTCCCGTGCGGTCTGGGAAAGGTTTCCTCATGGCACAGAGAAGACATTGTCCCCTGACAAGTCACAGAGAGGCTGGTCCCAAATTCCTGGAATGCGGTAACTTCTAAAGCAGACACAGTGTCATTATGCAGGATAATGGGTTCAAACGAGTGGAGGAATTCCAAACAAAGCTGAGAACAAAGAAAAAATGAATCCATTTATTTATGCTTTGGACACTAGTTTCAAATAAACTTCTCATTGATAAGTTGATAAGAAAAGATGGTATCTGGCAGCTCTTCCGAGTCCCACTGCCTCAAATCCCTTAAAATTCTAATTTCTCACAGCAATACAAGTGCCTTTAAGTGGAAAATGTAATCAGTAAAAGCCTGAGTTTAAACTTCCCCTCATTGTTTCGTGAAAGTTAATTCTGACGGGTTACTTAGGACCCGCAGTTATTGGGGGGGGGGGGGGGTCTGTTGTGAGCCTCAAGCTTCTCCAAAAAAGAGCTGGCAATTACAGACTTGGAAACGAAGCGTCTGTGGCCCCTGGTCCTGTCCTTCATGTATCCCAGAATGCTTCACGTGCATGGATGTGGAAATAGATGGAAGACAGCCCATGATTCTAACTGCATGCGTCTCTCCCTGACAGATCACAAATAACATCATTGTATTTACAAAAGTCACTCCTTCTTTTCCTAATTCCTGTTCCCAAGGGCACTCTTGGCAGACCATTGTGAATGACAGAATCTGGAAGAGTCTGAACTGTGTGGTTAGAGGATATTTTGTTAGTGCCCAGACAGTATATTGGAAATGAAGTGTAATTTTAAAATTAACTTACAGGGCAGAGTAGGTTGGTGGCACGAAGTGTTGAGGGGAAAAAAAGATGTTTAGGAAACTTGGAGGAGAGAGGATTTATTGAAGGTTTTTGCCAAGCACTGAAGAGTATTTAGTATATTTGGGTGAGAAGATTCCAAATCTAAGGGGCAATTTATGAGAAAATTTTATAAACCTTAATGGAAAAGACGAGGAGAAGGACAGGCAGCAGAAGTTAAGAAAGTGCGACCTATGTGCCTTTGAACGAGAGCAAAAAGCAGGCTTTGTGGGCACCCTATCACCAGGCAAAGTGACACCGCACCTCGCATTAAAGCTTCAGCGGTGCCTTAGCACGTGTGATCTTGCTCACGCCTCATGGCAGCCCTGGGAAGCAGTCAGAGCAGGCGTTACTCCGGTTTTGCAGACAAGGAAACCACATTGTTTTCTGAAGGTAGCAAGAAAAGAAAAAGTGGTGTTGAAAAGGACTCAAGCTGACAAAAGACCCCTGTGCAGGCTGACAGCCCCCGCAGGCTCCAGGCACCTGACAGTGAGGAGGGGCCGTCCCTGGGAGCATGCCAGGCTGTGAAAAGCCATTGAACTTGGGGCCAAAATACGGAGGGCAAAGCCTCTTTTGTGAGACAAGTGACCTGGGCAGAGAAGGAGGAAGGATTCCGTTTTCCCAGAAATACTCGCATGTTTTAGGTTCCACCTTCTTTGAGTGTTTACTAACTTGAAAAGGAGATTTGAGATCTCTTGTCTGGCAGCAGATTAAAAGCCTATAGAATCTTTGAAGGAGTGGAAACTCCATTTTTTCATTGAGATTTTTAAAAAACATATTTTCTAAAAGAATTGAAACAACTTTCACTTTTTTCCTTGAAGGAAACATGGCCAATATAGTAGCCAATAATATAGCTTTATGTATGATCTGTCTATTTGAAAAAGAAGGGACTATGTCATGCTTTAACTGGTTTAGCTCCAGAGTATTCTGTCGGGAAAATTGAAATGTGGACTCTCATCTCTCCTGGCAGTTGTCAAGGATGGCAGCCAAAGTAGACCAGTCAGACATGGTGAAGGTTGTTGATCCTTTGCTGTCAGCACCTGTGTACGGCGGAACATTTTTGCTCTTCGGTTATTGGGAACTCTCTTAAAATCCGTTTTCAGATACACGATCATTCAGGTACTGAAGCAGCCACTAAAAAGTGTAAAGTCAGTGCTGAAAACTGAGTGAATTGCAATTTCATGTAATTCGTGGGGGAGCTGAGCCGTCAGTAGTATTTTCCACAAACGAGAGTTTCTGTCGCTTGAAGTATGGAGGGAGGGGCTTTACCTACTGGATGGTGGGAGATGGACGGGCTTCGCCTGCGGGCTGAACAGCTGGTTGCGACGGCATTCGTTCCTGGTCCTAAGATTTAGGGAGGACACAGACGTCTACACAAGAGCAAGGGGAAAGTGAACGGCAGGAAACGGTCAAGTTGACAGTGACAGATGCTTCTGGGGTCTTTTGTCTTGCCGGTGTCGGGGATGCGCGCTGGGACGCGCGAGCGCTTCGAGGTGAGAAGGGCAAAGCGCTCCGCGAAGAGGCTCCAGGAAGGAGCGCGCGGCCGGGAAGTCGGCCGGGGTCAAGTTTAATGCCGGGAAGAGACCCGGAGAAAGCAGATGCGGGGTAGGAAGGAAGCTGGGGGAGGGGGCGCTGGGGGAGGGGTGCGAGCGAGGGTGGGAGGGGGCGCGCCGGGCCGCGGGGCCGCAGCGAGAGTCGGGGAGGGGGCGCGGGCGCGGGCGCGGGGCGGCCTGGGACCCCGGCGGCTCGGGGGCGGCTCCTCGGGCCCCCCCGCCCGGCGCATTGTTCCTCGGCCCCGAGACGAGGAAATTGCCTTTTGATTGCGGAAGTCGGCGGCCGGGCCGGGCGGGCCGCGCTCGGAATGGCCGCGTGGGGAGGGCGCGCGGCCCGCCCCGCCGCCTCCCGCGTCCGCAGCCCGCCCGGGGCGGCGGCAGCATCAGCACCGGCGGCGGCGGCATCGGCCGCGGCGGCCCCTGCGCGTCGCCCGCCCCGCGCGGAGCGCTGAGCGCGCAACAAGTGCCGCGCCCGGGAGCGGCCGGAGCGCGATGCTGGGCCCCGGGGCCGGGCTGGCCGTGTGCGCCGCGCTCAGCCTGCTGCAGGTGAGGCCCCCTCCGCCCTCGGGCCTCCGGGCTGTTTCGGAGAGGCAGGGGGCAGCCGTCATTCCTCTCCACTGGGAAGAGAGATCTTGCTGGGAGCCCCCGGCCAGACCGACGGCTCGTCCTTCTGCCACGGGCTAGAAGCCACCGCTGTCTCCAGCTGCTCCAGAGCGAGGCCCGCTGGGGAGAAGTCGCCGCCCAGCTCCCTGCGGGCCGAGGGCGAAGGGATGGGCTGAGGCTGGCGGCGAGGGCCAGGGAGGCGGCGTGGGGAGCTGGCCGGGACCTGCCCCTGGGCCGTCTACACTGCGCGCTTCAGCTGTTGTCTCTGGTTCCTTTGCAGACTGGACTGGGGGAGCCAGAGAGATGCAACTTCACCCCGACGGCGTCCAGGGTCTCCAGCCGGTCGGCGTCTCTCCAGTGGAGAACTTTGGGGTCACCGTGTAACTTTAGCCTCATCTATAACAGTGACACATCGAACGTCACGTTTTGCCACCCCGTGCGGCTAGACACCACCACCTATGGATGTAACCCCAAGGATTTACAAGCAGGAACCATCTATCACTTCAAGATTGTGTCTCTGGATGGGGAAGAGAGGACTCTGGACTTACAAACAGGTAAAGGGTGATAGGTGCAGGTGGACCTTCCCCCGGGGCTGACCCCTGCCTTTCCAAGCTGGTGTTTCATTTGAGTTCCAGGCATGTTTTAAAAAGGCAAAAATACCTGTGAAGATAAATACTGACAAGGAATTCTAGTCTCCTCGGACCCGGTCCGGAGCAGCTGGGCTGGCCTTAGAGAGACTTTCCTTAGTGGGAAAGGCAGGGGGCTAGGCTGGAAGGAGAGCAGTGAGGAGAGACCCGGCTGTGGAGGGAATTGTGGAAGTCATGTGGTCTCAGCCTCCATCGCATTAAGTTGTCAACTCCTGGAACAATTTTGAGTAAATGTTTTTAGAATAAATACTGGAAGTGGAGTGATTAAGGGTATGCCTTTCCCTAATTCAGTTTTATTTTTGGAACCAGGACATAAAACCTTCAGGAACAGAATAGAGCCATTCATGGGGGAAAATTAGAAAAGTCCCTTGAAACGAGGGTGCAAAATCATTTTGTAAAACAGCGTAACCTCGGAGAACATCCTTTGGTGACGCTGCACCTCAAAGCAATGATGTCTCTTGCACTTTTGGTAAACCTCCTATGCATCTCTGGTGAGAGTTTGTCTTTCCTGCCTCAGTTTTCTTACCTGTAACACGAGTGTTAGACCTGGTTGTTCCACTGCAAGTTCTTGCCAAGTGCCAACCACTTCTGCACGGGCTCCTTAACCCCTACAGCCACCCTCAGACGTGCTCTGAATTCTCAGACGACTTTGAGGTTTTGTAACTTCTGCAGTCTTCCTTTTAAAATTATCTTTATCTGTTGCAATAGAGAAACCTTACTTTCATCCAGAAAGCCAAATTTAACCAAGAAATTCTGGAAGTTAAATGTAGAAATGTGTTGTCCTGACTGTTCTTTCCATTTCAGCCTGAACACAGATGACTCCTTTAGCCTCAGTTCTCCCACGAAGCGTGAGCGCTTTCGCCTCCCAGGGTGTTACAGTACGGTCAGGACAGGTGCTGGGTTCAGGGAATACGTCAATCGAACAGTAATTCTCTTATTTTTTCAAAGAAAAAACTAAGAATGCCCAGTTACGTCACTTGACTTACTTCAGATGAAACTTTTAGATAATTTCTGAGATTTGCAGGAACTTAAATTGAAAAGAGACACTGCTTGTTATGAATTTGGTTATGTTTTTTATGTAGAATCAAAGAGAGACTGAAACCAGCCACATACTTAGAACAATTTATAGAAGTTTAAGCGGCTGGTTTTTATTCATAAAGTTGCTGGCTTCTTGGTCTGTGAGGATAGCTTTGCAAACACTCAGGCTGCTGATGCTGTGAAGTTTGTGGCGTAGAACTTCCAGATGAGTTCATTCCATTTGGTCAGGTGTCTGAGTTGAATGGGGCAGAAGGATTTGTAGACATAGGTGAGCCTTCAGAAGCTGTGGGAGAAAAGGGGAAGCCATTCGGAAGCCGCAGGTCATTAACCCAGAGGTTTTACTCTTTGGAGAAAATGTTGATGGAATAGGACTCGCTGTGGATGTTACTAGTTAGAATCTGCTTTGAGTTTATGCATGTAGGTGTTTCAAGTCCAAAGGCATTTGTGAAATGTAAGAAACATTTGCATTTTATTGACTATGTTGAGTTAAAAAAGACTTCATCAGCTAACACAATGTATTAGCATTCAGGTTCTCATCATTTTTCTTAAGGAGGTATTTTTTACAGTACTTTTCACCACAAATTTTATTAGCTCCATGATAAATGTGAAGAATGACATTTGCAGGTGATGTTTGTATGATAATTTTTTCACACTTGAAGAGTTATGATGATATAACCTTTCTTAGGATTCTCTACATTTTTCAAATAATTTTATTTAAATAAACATTTTAAAAATTAGGATATTTTATGTTTCAGGGGATTTTTTTTTGGTTCGTTATTTATTTTTGGTCATTAGGGCTTTCTATATTTTAAGGACATAGGCAAATTTTTCATTTAGTAAAGAGAAAGTATTAATCTTCCTCTATATTAATTGCTAAGCTCAGAGATGAGCTTCAGAAATCATAGTTTACTGTTATTAAGGACTAACTAGTAGAATAACATTAAGTCTGAGAAGTAACTTCAAGCAAAAAAGTCATTCAAGATGTGTGTATTTCCTTATTCCATTTTGCCTGTCTTGTTGGTCTGGAATGAAATAGAGTGACAGCAAGATGTGATTGGGCTGGAGTTGCTTAGATTATCTCTGTATCATTCCAGGTGTGATTTGTCTGATTGTTTTTTCTGATAAATTGTCTAAAATGGTTTTTTTGGTGTCGTGTAGACATAACCTTAAAGATAAAAAATTTTAACTAAATGGGAACTATTTCAGCAACAGTGTTCACTCCAGATTTAAAATCAGAATTGAAAAACATGTGTGGTTTCAAATTCGGTTCAGCAAACGTCTCTCGAGCATGGATACTGCAGGGAATTACCATCGAATAATGACTGGTGAGCTCGTAGAGAGGACGAACAGAGAGTGGCCCTGTCCTGGAAGTCCCATGCAGAGGGGAGAGGCCATGACAAGGTGGGGACAGAGCTTTAGCACGTCTTTGGTGGAGGAAGACCTTGCCCTGCCTCGTGCATCCCAAGCCTTCATGGTCAGAGAGAAGACGCAGCAGTACTCAGGTTTATAAGGGTCGATGCAACAGCGATGTAGCAAATTGAAAGCAGAATTATTTAGTCATGAACTCATCAGAAATCAGACAGTGGGGATAGCAGACATTGAAGAATTCGAGAATCTTATATGACTGTGTCCTCAGAGTCTAGAGCAGAGGCTGCACACCTGGTGTCTAGGTGTCTAGTAATGGATCTATGTTTTGTTTGGCTCACACAGTATTTATGAAAAATTCAGATTATTTCACCAACATTAAAAATGGAAAATTCACATAAATATCAGATGTGTGAATTCTCTTAAAATATTAGAAGACTTGATAAAACTGAGTCTGCCTAGAACTCTCTAGAACTGAATTGTGGCTTCTCTCCTTTTAGATACCAATTCTCTGGAGTCCCCCTGGGCCACTCATTTATTTCCTTACCGGATGCATCTGAAGGACATTTGAGTTTGTTTAAAGGAAACTTTAGAGTTTTCATTTAAAACTTTTGGGAGGCTTTTATCTTCCCACCAATAAGAAGTAGTTTCTCAGTAACTAAAATGGCATCTAGCACATGATACATGGTCGATAAATATTGATTAAATGGCTGGACAGATGGATAGATGAATGGACGGATGAATGGGTGGATCTGTGGATGAAAAGATAGGTAGATAGATTATGGATAGATATGAATGAATTAAAGGAATATTTTAGTGAGAGAATGTACAGATACTGAAAACATGGTGTGTTCTCTTTGGCTTAGGGTAAGTTATGGAGCCCAGGAAAGTAGGCTGGTGGTAGAGAACTTTACCTACAGGAAGAATATCTTAGTGGCGTGTATGCTCTTGTCAGTAAGTTTTAGTTACTTGTTGTTCAACCTAGAACAAAAATTTGGAAAAATATTTTAACTCTTTTAATATGGGTAATTCCTTTGTCCTTAATAAAGAACATTTTAAGAGCTTTAGTTACCAAGTCATCATATCAACTATTATTTCCACTTCAAAATGTTGCTTATTGTATTAGTTTCCTCGTGCTTCTATAACAAGATACCACAGACCGGGGGCTTAAACAACAGAATTCCTTTTCTCACAGTTCTGGAGGCTGCAGTCCCAGACCAGGTGTGAGCGGGATCCTCCTGAGGCCCCTCTGACTGGCTGGCAGACACCGCCTTCGCGGTGTGTCCTCACGTGTTCGCCCCTCTGTGTGTGTGTGTGTCTGTGTCCTAATGTCCTCCTCTTATAAGGACAGCAGCATAATGGACTAGGGCCCACCCTAACCACCCCACTTTAACTTAATCACCTCTTTAAAGACCTTATCTCCAAATACAGTCACTTTCTGAAGTCCTGCAGGTTGGGATTTCAGCATAGGAATTTTAGAGGAACACAATTCAGCCTATAACACTTACACAGCTTTAAACATAGGCTATTATTTCTCATAACATGTGCAGGCTACTTACATCAAAGTCTCTTGTAGAGCTTCTTGTAAAAGCATATTCTCGGCTTCTGGCCCACATGTAATGAACTGAGAAGGAATGGAGCCAAGGGTATCCAATTTTAAACAAACGTCAAAGTGAATCAGTGCACATTGAAGTTCGAGAGCTATTGACGTAGTTTTTCTCTTATTTCTCTTATTTCTATCCTATGTCTATCTACCATGGTTTAATTTTACCCTCGCCGCAGTCCGGTGGTGGCAGTATTGTGTGCAGGTTGAGCGGTGGTTCCGAGCGAGCTCTGGGAGTAGCCAGCTCCGTCACTTGACCAGCCAGGCTGCCTTGGGCGCATTACTAACCTCTCCAGGCCTGTTTCCTCATCTCTAAAATGGGGATGATAATAAAAATAATAATAATAATGCCTGGTTCATAGGGTCATGCTGAGGTTTTAATTGGTTCGTGCGTAAATTCTAGAACAGTTTGTCCCAGACTAAGTGTGAGGTGAGTTTACTATTGTTACTTTCAGGTTGGAGATGAGACCGATATTCATAAGCAGTAACTAGTCACAAGTCCACACAGCTAGTACGTGGCAGACCCAGAACCTGAGCCCTGGCTTGCTGGCTCCAGCTGCAGGTCTCTCCACTACTCTGCAGAAAGGACATCATTTTTAAGTTGGTACTAGCTCTTTCAAATTACCATACGACGTTTTGTTAGTACTTTTCAAGTCACCTTTTAAAGAGGAAAACGTATATTTAAAAATACTTTAAATCTATAGATACTTAGCCTACACACAAGTGGGGTAATGATTGAATGTGTTTTAGTGTGAAGAAATTATAAGCAGTTACTGACTTTCGATTGAGTTGCACTTTTGGTGATGGACTTTGGTGTTTAGCTGTCTGCCGCTTGTGGTCTATTTGTTTTAGCTGAGGTCAGCTGAGCAGCGTTTATGGAATGAACCAACCTCGTTCTCTGAACTTGATCTTCTTTTGGGTGCTTAGGAACCTTCCTCCCTTAGTCTGACTTCTGTTGGTGGGCATGGTGTTCCACAGGCTAGCAAGCAAGAAAGAAAATCTAACTTGTCCAGAAAGAATGAGAGAAGAACAAAAAAAATTGTTTCACCTTCCATTCCCAGCCGCTAATTCGCTGGAATCCCTGTGGGGGACAAAGGAAAATATTGACACCTTTCCTTGTAGGAGAAATCCAGCCCATACTGTATGTGTGAATGTTTATAAATGCAGATTAATAAATGCCCCTAGACATAAAATATGCAACTAAGGCTAACATGGTAGGTATACATATAGATTTCCAGAGATTTTTGTTTTTCATTTTGTTTTTCTTCCTTTTATATGGAAAAATTCAAACACATGAAAAAGTAAACAGAATAGCATAATGAACTACTGTGTGCTCCTCTCCTGCCTTCCACAGTTCCTAGTTGATGGCCAGTCTTGTTTCATTTCCATCCCCCACACCCCACTTATATCATTTTGATGCAATCCAAGTCATTTAATTTCATTTATAATTATTTCAGTATGCATTTCTGAAAGATAACTATTTTTTATCGTAACCACAATATCATTATCATACGTAACATTAACAGTAATTCCCTAATTTCTGGATGTCCAGGTTTGGAAGCAGACATCAAGGGAGAGCTCAGGAATTTCTACCTGAGAGGGCATCAGGTTGGAAGAGGAGGCCAAGGGACTTCTCTTAATGCTGCATTCATGTAGCACTTTAGATAAAATTGGGAAAGCCTCAATTGTGAGTATCAGGGAGCTGCAGTGGGGCTGCTGAGGGACGGCACGGGGATGCAGGCATCAGTGTCTCCACAGTCATCAGTGCACCTGCAGTGGGGCTGCTGAGGGAGGGCATGGGGATGCAAGCATCAGAGTCTCCACAGTCATCAGGGTACTTACAGTGGGGCTGCTGAGGGAGGGCACGGGGATGCAGGCATCAGAGTCTCCATAGTCATCAGTGCACCTCCAGTGGGGCTGTGAGGGAGAGCATGGGGATGCAGGCATCAGTGTCTCCATAGTCATCAGTGCACCTGCAGTGGAGCTGCTGAGGGACGGCACGGGGATGCAAGCATCAGAGTCTCCATAGTCGTCAGTGCACCTGCAGTGGGGCTGCTGAGCGACGACATGGGGATGCAGGCATCAGAGTCTCCACAGTCATCAGTGCACCTTGCAGTGGGGCTGCTGAAGGACAGCATGGGGATGCAGGCATCAGAGTCTCCACAGTCATCAGTGCACCTGCAGTGGGGATGCTGAGGGAGGGCACGGTGATGCAGGCATCAGAGTCTCCATAGTCGTCAGTGCACCTGCAGTGGGGCTGCTGAGGGAGGGCATGGGGATGCAGGCATCAGTGTCTCCATAGTCATCAGTGCACCTGCAGTGGGGCTGCTGAGCGACGACATGGGGATGCAGGCATCAGAGTCTCCACAGTCATCAGTGCACCTTGCAGTGGGGCTGCTGAGCGACGACATGGGGATGCAGGCATCAGAGTCTCCACAGTCATCAGTGCACCTGCAATGGGGATGCTGAGGGAGGGCATGGGGATGCAAGCATCAGAGTCTCCATAGTCATCAGTGCACCTGCAGTGGGGCTGCTGAGGGACAGCAGAGTGATGCGGGCATCAGTTTCCATCATTGTCAGGGTACCCTTGATGCTGACATGCTTCTCTAACACTCAGCAGATGAGCATTCCAGAGCTTTGCCTTAAACCGTGCTGGCACTCTGTGATGCCCCGCTTCTCTCTGATTTCTGAGTTCTGCTTGACCTTCCAAACTTGCTCAGTTCATTCCCTTCATGAAGCCCATCTCTGAGACCTCAGCCCTGGAAGGTCACCCTCCCTGTGCATGATCAGCCTTGATTCTGGCCTTGGTCTCTGAACAGGAAGCACAGCAGCAACGCTCCCGTCAACGGAGTGTCCGCCACGTGCCAGGGCGGCAGGTACCGCTTGACTTCTGCTCCCTCTGACACTTACAGCTCAGTAAAGCAGGTATTGTGAGTCCCATTTTACAGATCAGGAGACTGAGCACCAGCCAGGTCGAGCACCTCGCCTGCAGCCGCCCTGTGAATGACGGTGTCGGGATTTGAACCCAGGTCCAGTCTGATATCACGGTCAGCCTCCCTGACAATTCGTCTTTTTGTTCACCTTCTCACATGTGTCTTAACTACCTGAGTAGACTGTAGCCTCTCAGAGGGCCGGCCATCTGCTATTTGCATACCTGGTGCCAGATATGATGACCTGCAAAATAACAGGGCATCCTGCGCTATCAATGATGATGATGCAAATGATGGTGCAGAATGCTTTGATTTCCCTTTCAAGGTTGCTAAGGGGTTTGAAAGATTTTTGCTGCCTGAACCTTATGTCTGGTGTATAAAGGTGATAAATTTAGTGCATATTAATCTGATGTATTAGCCTAATACAGTGTATCATCTTTAAAGTAAGTCAGAAAGCTGATTGTAGTCAAACGGCAACAGTCACAAAGCAGAAGAAAGTGACCTCTCTATAAATGTATTTAGTTAACTGGAGATTGTGAGCAGGGCTTTTTCCATTTTGTTCTTCTGCCCACTTTCAAAGACCTCTCCCAAGGGATGGTTTGTGGCTTTTGCCCCACCCGACCCTGATTTCCATGAGAAAAGCCCCGGTTATTTTCTCTTGAGGTTGGTGTTCACTCCATGGCCAGCAGAGCACCACACAAATGCAGCTCCCAGGCCCCCGGCCATCGTGCTGTAATCTGGAATCACGTCCTCTGTACGTGCTGAGAAGAGGTCTCTTGGCCTGCAGTTGGTGGTGAAAGAGGGGGCTGGGCAGGCCGCTGTCACCCAGTTTGAGGAGACCTTGCGTCCTGCAGAGACTTGGACTTCATCTTGTGGAAATGTCTTCATCTTCAAGGGGATGAGGATGGCAGATGGGGGAGAGAGACAAAGAGGTAATTTAGCAATAGTGCAGGGAGGACAGAGAAGAAGGAAGACACCCAGAAAACTCTTGGAGCAACCCAGCGACAGGGAGCCTAGGTAAAGGCGGTAAGACTGGGGGAAGGGAACAGACAAGAAAAAAATTAGTCAAGAAAAGTCAGTGGAACTTTCCTGGCCATAGGATCCCATTTAGCTGTCATTAGTGTTGTTGCTCGTTTGGTCTACAATATCCAACCCGTCAAGTGAACATTCTGTAAATTTGCCTCTTACTTTCCTTAGATGTCTGGTTTGATTCTTTTGTTGTTAGACTGAATCCACTACTCATGACATCATTTCCCACCCTGGGACAGCTAAGGTGTGACGGAGTGAACGCATGGCTTGCAGCCAGGTGCGAGAAGCCCAGCTCTACTCTTGCTACCTGTGTGACATAAGTCTCTGCGCCTCCTTCCAACTGAGAAAGCACATTGACAGCTGCCTCACACAGGTAGACTGAGGTGCTGTCAGGACTTCGGGGGAAGCTGTTGGCACCAGTCCCTGGATTGGCTACACTCTTGAGATTAGGTTGAATTTATTTCCAAAGTAAATACTATTGTTTCAAATTCTAAACACTCTGGAAATTCATATATCAATAAGTAATAATGTTTTAATGGCCATATAAAAAAATGTAAAGCAAATATTACATGCGTTTTATATATATGAGTTTCTCCCTCTTCCTAAATTACATTTTTTTAAAAAAGGGAAAAAAGGAAGAGTTTGTTTTGGTTCAGGAATTTAGCTAAACTTCTTTCCCTCTGAGAATGGAAAACTTGGGTGGACATCAAGCCTACTTATGAAATTCTGGGGCTTCCTGACACTGGTAGATTCATTGAAATATAGCAGATGAACCGTGAAAACTTTCCATATTCCAGGTCTGTCTGGAACTAAGACGTACAAACAAAGATGTCTTAAATTTATGGCTAATGATAAATTTTGATATATTGATTGAGATTCAACAATTGATTTATGGTTTTCGACAGTTCTCATGGTTTATAATACTTCACTGTTACTGCATGTATGAGAGTGATGGGTAGAAAAACCAGAAGGACCGTAAATGCACACAGATGTGCATAGAAACCTCTGGCCGTCAGCGTCAACTACAAAGGTCAAGTAGGGTCTTCTAACTACCTATGATCTGTCCTATGATCAGAAGATTAGACACATGACTAGACTTTCAAATAGCATTAAACATCTCTT
Organism: Equus asinus; assembly: GCF_041296235.1. NCBI lineage: Eukaryota > Metazoa > Chordata > Mammalia > Perissodactyla > Equidae > Equus > Equus asinus. The sequence goes on along the minus strand of NC_091811.1, from coordinate 69,434,765 downwards.
TCTTTCATATATATGTGTGACATTAGCACCCCTGACGGAAGTCTCTGATTTGTTTCTAATAAAATATTGGAAACCTTTTTTCATATGGCCCAGTTTTCCTGGGGTTCAGTTGGAAAAGCCGCCTGAGACTGTTGAGTTCTGCAGCCTGTGGGGTGGCGGGGCCCCCTGCCAGCGAGGGCTTTATCGGTGCAGAGGGGTTGGGCTGTTTGTCTCTGGCGCGGGTCTCGCAGCCCAGGCACTTCCCAGGCTCATTGTCCTTTGTTCTGGCGGATGTACAAAGGATTGACTGTTTTGTTTTCTGGCTCCGAGAGATTAGATAAAGTCTGCCTTTCTGAACTGCACCCTCCAGGCACGCAACCTTAAAATTCATTTTCTAGAGGTCATATTTTGCAGATTATATACATGTAGATTATCTTGACCCCAGCATCATTTTCTCCAGGCTTGATCTGACCCGATTGTAGACATAGTTGACAGTACTGATCCCTCGTGAACTGTCCCCAGGAAACAGCTGTCCCCCTCACCCTTGTCCTTGAGATGCCTCTTCAGCAAAAACGCGTCATCTGGGTCTGACGGCTTGTTCTTGAGTTCTGTTGCCTGTTGGAATCTCACAGTACTGAAGCGCCTTCTCCTCACTGGCAACAAGAAAACTTTCTGTGAGGGGCAAGTGATTCTTTCCTTTGATTACGACGCCCTTAATTATAGACCATTAAGTAAGATAGAAAATTTAAATAATATTGCCAAGAAAAAAAAACTGTTTTTCCTCAAGAACCTAAAAATAAGAATCATCTTGGGAATTTTTTATTTTATCTTAAGGCTTAGAAAGTTAGTTCATGGGAATAAACTGATAAGATTTTACCAAGGTTTTCTTTTATGAAGAAGGCAATTAAGGCTAGTATTGGTTTAGTTTCAAAAAGTTTTATTCCACTTTTGCCTCCATTTTGTCGGTGACTCAGAGGAATTGTCTTTATGATCAAAGTGACAGAAATAAGTTTATGTTACTGTGCCCATTGTGTGCCAGGTACGTCTCCTCCGTATCTGATGCTCCTCGAAACACGGAGAATGTGATGTTCTTGTTATGCTCCCCAGGCAGACGAGACGCAGCCTTGGGTGGCTGAGTGATCTGCCCAGTTCTGTGACTGAAACGGGGTGGAGCCAAGATTTGTATTTAGTCCTCCCTGACGCCAAAGCCCATGCTCTCTGCCACCACATCTCCTGCTCCTGGGACAAGATCTTCTCCTGAGTCAGGAATAATAATAGTAATAATAGCTAACATGGAATGCTTACTATGTGCCAGACGCGCTCTCAGTGCTTTAGATCAAGCGTTCAGTTTAATCTTCCTAACAATTCTACTGCAAAGGTAGGATTATCATCAGCAGTGCACCAATGAGACCGCTGAGGCAGAGGCGAAGGGACCACCCGGAGTGCCCGGCCCCACAGCAGGAGAACGGGTCCGAGCCCAGGCCGTGAGCCGGCAGAGCCTGCACTCCCCAGGCGACCCTGTGCCATGCCGGGGCGTAGTCCACACGGCCGCGTCCCCCAAACCCACCTGTGCTTTGGGATCTCGAAGTCACGGCTGCCTCGGTTTACTTGTCAGCTGATACTTGTATTACTATTGATTACTGATATTATAAAATGTTATGTGGCTTATTTAATTTTTGCAGCATGATGTACTCATGTAAATCATAGTATTAAACACAGACAAAGACATTGGACTGATCACAGGCTGCGTTTAGGCTAAGTGTGGTGTCTGTGGGTAACCCGTAGTCTGTGAGCAGTCCGGCCATCTATGGCTTTTGAATGTAGAATAAGGTTTCCTTGTTCCTATTTGTATTTATGTTGATCACAAGTGAGCACCTTCTTAAAACATATGCTGTTTGGAGAAGATTCCAGAGTTCCTGGAGTTATTTCATGAGTAAAATTTGATTTACCAGGAGGTACATAAGAACTGAGCTCCCGACAGCCGTGCCTCTAAAGCGTCAAATCAGACTCTCGAGGTTTAGTCTCCAGGGTCATCATTCTGCTTCCTAGACCAAGAACCGTGGAGGGTTCGCGTGCAGTGTCTCTCAATGGCTCTGCTCTCAGCACTTGGGGTGGGGAGCGCCTCGTTTCTCAGAGGGTCCCACTGCACCACAAGACGGCTGCTCACTAAATGCCCTTGACTCAGTCCCCAACCTGGAGACATGCTGTTCATCCCACTCCAGGTTCCACAGTGAAGATTCAACACGTGGGAAGTGGGACTCCTCAGACTGACCCGGGGCTTTGAGTGTTGAAGCTAAGTGAACAGCTGGGTGTGTGCCTAGCCCATCGCACCTGCTCTGGGGCTCCTGTCCCAGAACTCAAGCGGAGAAAGTCTAGGGCCATAGGGAACCAGCTGCTGGGAGAATTTGCTGTGTTGAGCAAACCCAGCTGAGGCTTCTGATCACATCTGTAGCTTCTGTGGTTTTCTGATACGTGAAAACACCCAAAAGTTATGTACACTTGACCCCCGAAATCCACAACCTAAAAAAGAACAAATTCAGTACAAATTTCAAAATCAGTTCTTAATATCTGTATTTGTTATTGAGATTTTCAGCGTTTATCAATGTTTGAAAAGTTTGCTAGAACTGCAAGCCAAAGAAAGTGTAACCTTACTTGGAATTCCAAGCTCAGAGCTTGGAATAAAACAAAAAAAGTCTTATTAGAAAAAGGAGTTTGTATGACTAGTAGCTAAGTGGGTTTCTTTTTTAAATAAAACGGTAAGTTTGGAAGTGAAGTAAACTGCCAGTCTGTTTCCTGGGCAGCGGATTCTTCAGATTTTTAAGGAAAGTGAATCTGGATTATAGTAGGGGAAGCAGGTATTTGCAAAAGTCTTCAAACCACATTCTCTTTCTTTGTATCTACCTTGCAGATCCTTTACCTCCTGCCAGGTTTGAAGTCAGTAGAGAGAAGACAAATTCAACCAGCTTACATGTTTCGTGGACTCCTTCTTCTGGAAAAGTCACCCAATATGAAATGCAGTTATTGGATGATAACCAAAAGATACAGGCGACCCAAAGCCAAGAAAGTACTTCATGGAATGAATACACGTTTTCTAACCTCACTGCTGGGAGCAGATACAATATTACCATCACAGCTGTCTCTGGACAGAAACGTTCCTTGACAATTTATACCAGTGGATCAACAGGTAAGACCTGTTCACAGGTGGTGGGGTACGTAATATTCTGTGCTCCTTTTGAAACTATATTAAATTCAAGAATCAGGAGTAAGAATGCCCCTAGACCAAAAAAATATAGGTAGGTAGATGATAGACAGATAGACGATAGGTAGATAGATAAATAGATAATAGATAGATAGGTAGATAATAGGTGGATGATAGATGATAGATAAATAAATAGATAATAGATAGACAGATAGATAGATGATAGATAGATGATAGGTAATAGATAGATGACAGATGATTGATCGATAGATAAATGATAGATGACAGATAGATAGATAAGTAGACAGGTAAATGCTGTGCCATCCAGTGGGAAGACTGGACTGAAAATAAGGAGGTGTGGCTTGCTGCTGGCTTGCTGGATGATTTGGAACAAATCATGGAACTTCCCTGGGAGTAGAATTTTCTCCAAAATGAAGGAGATGTTTCCTAACAGCCCTTCGAACTCAAATCTTAGGCAACAGCATTTCCTGCCTCCTTTTCTGGATTTGTGCCATAAATCTTATTTCTTAAATGTTTTCCTCCTCTGTAGATTCTTCTCCCACCATCAAGTCGTGATGTTTCCTACATATCCGTGTGTTTGGAACAAGTCTTTGGGTGCACCCACACATCCTGAGACGGTGACACGTTGCACCTCCTTCCCAAAAGTCTGTCCTTCCTGCCACTCGCTCTCCCCTCATTTTCTCCCTGCTTTATTCTCTTTCCATCTTCCATCTTCTATAGTTCTTTCCTTTTTCTTTTCCCTTTACCGCCGTGCCACGTCATACTTCATCAGCAAAAACTCCCTTAACACCTATCAGGTGGGGAGACGGGCAGGTAATCAATGAGGCAACTTTAGGCTGTGGACTCTGGAAAGAGCATTCATGCAGGTTCCAGCGGAGCCTCAAGATTTCATTAGTTGTTGCACAAGTTAGATGTACAGAGAAGCAGAAATGAACGTGTGATTTTAAATTAAATGTGTCTGTGTCATCCAAAGGAAATTATGAGTGACGCTTTGGAAATGTATTTTGTCCCACTAGTGCCATCTCCAGTGAAAGATATTGATATTTCAGCAAAAACTAATTCTCTCCTGATTTCGTGGTCCCACGGCTCTGGGAACGTGGAAGGATACCGGCTGATGCTAATGGCCGACACGGTCCTGGTTCACAGCAGTGCCGTGGACAAACACAATACTTCCTACACTTTCCGAGGACTGACGCCAGGCCACCTCTACAACCTCACCATTGTGACTGAGGCCGCAGGGCTGCAGAGCCACACGTGGACGCCAGCCAGGACCCGTAAGTGCCCCCAGCCAGCTGAGCAAGAATGAAGCTCAAGTCAACAAGGCTTACTAAGTTATTGGAATAATGGTGCTATAGGACAAATTGAAACTCACAGGCTATAGAAGGCCTTTATATGTGTCCACTCTTCTAGTTAGAGAAGTAAAGATTCCCTTTCATTCCAAAGTTCAGGCCAGCCCTTGGCAACACTGAAGGAGCAGTTAACCCCTGATACAGTCCCAGCTTCTCCCTAGTGTGCCACTCTCCTCCCCAAGGATTCCTACTTCCTTCCCTTCAACAGGCATCCGCTGCCTTGTGACATCACCCAGAATGAACCAGGATTACTTTTCTTGGGGCTGTTCAAACACCACTCCCGTGAGACAGCCATTTCTAACACCCTGTGTCCACACAATGTGTCCTGAGACCCACTGAGCTGTTCTCACAGCTTACCGTGGCTGCGTGAACTGACCCACCCCAAGTTTTAATGAATAATTCATGTACACGTTCATTCATTCAGTATGTACTGAGTGTAAACCAAATGCCAGGCATTGTGGATCTGACAGTGTCCCAGACAGACAAAGTGTGTGCCCTCATGCTGCCTACATTCTAGTGGATTCTCGTGCTTCGGGTGGGTCCAATGTGTTAATAAATCCCTTCCCTTGCTAAGCTACCTCATTTTAAGAGAAACTCTAAAATCTGTAGTGCCTTAGAAATCACTCTAGTGGAAAGAGTTCTGTAACTATAGGAGGTTGGTGGAAGAGATATCTGGGGACCCCTGACATTTACGTAACTTTCATATCACGCCTCAAAGACGTATAGACATTCCCAACAAAAATGTACCATATGTCTTAAGAACTGTTTATGTATAACAAGAGCAAGTTACAGTTCTAACGCCGATGCAAAATCAGTGTGCTATGCCCATTGTTATAATGAAACATTGTTAATTTATGTTGTGCCATTAGAGAGGCCCAAAATTACAGCGTAGACGGGAGGTAGAAAGAATGCTCGCCAAAGTAGCTCTCTTTTGTCGTCGTGTTCCTTTGATGAAATAATGACACAGCTCTTAAGCTTTAACTTTATCATGATTTACTATGAAAAATAAGATAGTTTTAGCATACAGAATTTTGTTATGGCCAATCAGTTGACCAATGTACTTATTATGTGCTTGCTGTTATTAAATACATAACGATGTGGAGAAATTAGGCAGATGAGAGACTTCTTTGAGCATTCCACTTAAAGAATTTCAGAACTGGAAGATGCCATTTGGGGTCTTTGGACCAAGCCTTCAATATGGACTCCCAAGCTCAGGGGGATGGACAGAGCTGCCCAGGGCTGCCCAGCCGACTACTGGCCAGGTCTGCTGGAACCCGGCTCCTGCCTGTCCTCTTTGTGCTCTTTCCACTTTGGTTTTGCAGCACGTTTTTCTCACGCGAAGCTGTTATTTTCTCCTGAGCAGGGAGCGTGCTCGTAGGGGTTCGAATGTAGGTCGGAGTTTGGCCACAAGACTGGCAAGACATCCTGAGTCAAAGTCTCATTTCCTTTCTTCCTACTTAGTCCCCATGGCAGTCTCAAATCTGAGGTTGACAAACGATGGCACTTCGACCTCTCTAAAAGTCAAGTGGCAAAGACCTTCTGGACATGTGGATTCCTACAACATTACCCTGTCTCACCAAGGCACCATCAAAGAATCCAGAATGTTGGCACCTCAGGTTATTGAAACCCAATTTAAAGACTTAATCCCCGGACGGCTGTATCAAGTTACCGTCAGCTGTGTCTCTGGCCACTTGTCTGCTCAGAAGACGGCCGTGGGCAGGACAGGTGAGTCCAGGGCTCAGAAGATGGCCGTGGGCAGGACAGGTGAGTCTAGTGTGCTCAGAAGATGGCCGTGGGCAGGACAGGTGAGTCCAGGGCTCAGAAGACGGCCGTGGGCAGGACAGGTGAGTCCAGGGCTCAGAAGACGGCCGTGGGCAGGACAGGTGAGTCTAGTGTGCTCAGAAGACGGCCGTGGGCAGGACAGGTGAGTCCAGGGCTCGGAAGATGGCCGTGGGCAGGACAGGTGAGTCCAGGGCTCAGAAGACGGCCGTGGGCAGGACAGGTGAGTCCAGGGCTCAGAAGACGGCCGTGGGCAGGACAGGTGAGTCCAGGGCTCAGAAGACAGCCATGGGCAGGACAGGTGAGTCTAGTGTGCTCAGAAGACGGCCGTGGGCAGGACAGGTGAGTCCAGGGCTCAGAAGACAGCCATGGGCAGGACAGGTGAGTCTAGTGTGCTCAGAAGACAGTCATGGGCAGGACAGGTGAGTCCAGGGCTCAGGAGTACTCCTTGGCTGCCCAGATAACTCTGATCCATCTTAGCATAGGAAAAAGTAAGTTGGTAGGAAGACTCCTTTCCCAACCTGGGAAGCAGGCTCTACACGACTGTGGGTGTCTGTGGCCAGGGCCCCAGATACAGAGTGAAGCAGGATCATTTTCTTCATCTGAGTTATTTAAACACACGTGTTTGGATTGATTCCTGAATGATCCCATAACTGGCTCTGCCCTGTGCTCTTTCATGTCCCACCCACATGTAGCATGAATGCATTAGCATGGATACTGATGAATAAAACATTTCCCATCAACAGTTATGTGAGGGCCAGTGAGCGCTCAACCAAGCGTCCCGTAAGTTATTTTATTAGTTTATGTCACCAGACATTTCTCCCGTGGCTTCTATGTGTAAATTACTGGACTATGAGTGTTGGGAGCTGTTAAAATGGCAGAGTTCAGGGCTGGCCCGGGGGCACAGCGGTTAAGTGTGCACGTCCCGCTTTGGTGGCCCGGCGTTCACCAATTTGGATCCCAGGTGCAGACATGGCACCACTTGCCAAAAGCCATGCTGTGGCAGGCGTCCCACATATAAAGTAGAGGAAGATGGGCATGGATGTTAGCTCAGGGCCAGTCTTCCTCAGCAAAAAGAGGAGGATTGGCAGCAGATGTTAGCTCAGGGCTAATCTTCTTCAAAAAAAGGGCAGAGTTCAGCAGACTATGCCCTTGGGCCAAATGTCGGCTGTGACCTGTTTTTGTATAGACCCACGCAAAGAGTGGTTTTGCATTTTTAAAGGATTTTAAAAAAAAGAAAATGAAAGAAAAATATGAGACAGAGGCCATAGGTTGCCCACAAAGTGTGAAATACTTGCTTTTAAGGTAGTTACATTTTAGTCACAAATGTAGAATACACACACACAAAATACAAATAGTACATTTTAATGACGGCTATTGTGTGTTGGTACTTCCATGTGTCAGGCACTCACTAAACACTTTACACCATGATTTCTTTTAGTTCTCACAATAAAACCATGAGAAAGGCCCTGTTATTGTCACCATTTTACAGATAATTCAGAGACGTCAAATAACTTGTCCTCGGTCATCCAGCCAGTAAATGGTGGGGCTGGAGGTTAAACCAGGCAGTCTAATTCCAAGTCCACTGTCTGTGCTGTTAGAGATCCCCAATAAGAGCCATATGGTGAGAAAGAACAGAGCAAAATTCTCTTTCAGAAGATCAGTGAAGACTTCCTGGAGGAAATGGCCTTTGAGTGGGACCTAAAAACTGTGAAACTCTTGGCAGGTGAAGAGGGGAAAGAAGGAAGGGCATTGGAGCAGGAGGAATAACATAGCACAGGTTCTGAGGCAGAAGAGCCAGGGGACGTACAGGCTGAAGAATGTGCAGCTGAGGCCAGCACTGAAGAGTAGGGGAGGAGGAGAGTGGCTGTGGCAGAAGTAAGAGCTAAGGCTGGAAGGATGTGGGTCTGATTTTGCAGAGCCACGAGTGCCACGCCAGACTTGATGCTTATTCTGTAGTTAAGGGAGAGACCTTGAATGTTTTGGAGCAAAGGAATAGTAAGATGAGACTATCTTGCAAGAAGATGGATCTCTTCAGTTAGAAAAGAGAGGGAGGAATGTTTCATGACCACGACATCCAGAGTGTCTTCCGAAGGTTGCCACACCCATCAACGTCACCATCTTGAGAAGCAACATCAGTATTGTCTCTAGAGCTGGTGTGCAATCGGTAAAGCAGTGTTCATATCACTAGGTTATTAACAGTGTTCCAGAAGATCGCATATTACAAAAATGATCTTAGGATACATTTCTTGAGTGTCAGATGTCTCCAAAATAAGGAAAGAGCGCTCCTTTGCAATTCTGAAACATCAGGAGGGGGTAGAAATGTTTTGAATTGCAGCCGTCAGGTCTCTTATCTACTGTTGCCCATGAAGAGCGACTGAGGATCTTACTCCTGGCTTTTAGTATCTCCCTTTGACCTCCTTTCACTGTTAGTTCCAGAGAAAGTTGGGAACCTGGAGGTGAACAGCAATGGTTCTCTGAGGTCCCTCGTGGTGAGCTGGTCGCCCCCCGCTGGAGACTGGGAGCGGTACCGGATCCTGCTCTCCAACGGCTCCCAGGCACTGCTCAACGCCACCGTGGGAAAGCAGGAAACGCACTACGCCATAGATGATGCGGGGCTCGTGCCGGGAAGGCAGTACGAGGTGGAGGTCACTGTGGAGAGTGGAAATCTGAAGAATTCTAAGCGTTGCCATGGCAGGACAGGTAAGCAAACAGCAAGGGGTAATGACTGATGGAACCTGAATTTGCAATTAGTGCCTCTCCCAAGGAACCCAGGTGACCATCAGTGTCGCTCCCCAGTGTTCCCTGAATCTGAGGGATTATAGACTCGCAGACTGAAAGAGGTTGGTAACGTTTGATTTTGTTAAATTAGGACATTAAAAATCACTTCCACTAGTAACTCCATTATTTTATAAGCGAAAGACATTTTTAAGCATCAAAAGAATGGGGAGGAAATCTGAGAATCCTTCCCTGGAGAGTAGGTAGTGATGACTTTGGCTGGCGCTCAGTGTTAGAGAACCTCTGCCTCGACCTCACGCAACCATGGGGGCGCTTCAGCACCCAGCCAGGTCACTGAAGTGGAGAGAGCCAGCTCCAGGTGTCAGGGCGGAGGGGACGGGCACCCTGAGAGCTGGGTTTGGGATTCTTGCTGTCACCACTATACTGTAATTCCTTGGGCAAGTCACAACCTCTTCGAGTCTGTTTCCTCAGCTTTCAAATAAGAGAGTTGCCCTGCTAAGCTCAACGTTTCCATGAAAATCCCTGGGACGTGGAATGGTCCGTACTTGGAGTAAGATTCAGACATCTTCTCTCTTAGTCTTGTCTGATGATAAGGAAATAACTACATTAACTCAACGTTCTTCTTAAAAGAATGTCAGCGAAAAGGACTGGGACACCTCCTCAGCCTCCCAACTGTGTCTTCCAGTAATCTCTTCGTTTTCCAAATATTCACATCCATTGGATGATAAGCAAGCACTTTTAGAATTTCGCAGAACAAGTGTCTGTGTCCTCTCAGGTGTTTGCTCGCTCCCCTCAGACGACCTGGGCGCACAGTCGAGGGCAGGAGGGCTCTCGGCACGTGCACGAACTCTCAGGAGAAGCCTCCTCGACCTGTACCTCTGGGGCAGGAGCACGTGCAAGCAGGCTTTGGTGAAAACACGCTGATGCATTTCCGTGTACTGTGTTGAAGACGGAAGGTGCAGATTTAGGGAGTCAATTAGAACGGAATTATAGAAAATTTCTTTGGTGCGAAAACCGCAATATAATTTTACACAATTCATCCATGCTTTGGCTTCCCTGTTGTTTGTGGGCCCAACGCTGTGCTCTTAACAATGTCTCCTAGAAATTGTAATAATAACACCTTTTAAGGAAATGGAAGCAATTTCAATTCTTTGCATGCTGGGAGTTCTTACTCAGCTACCATCATTACTCCCCGTCTCACGGCACGTGGGTGTCCCCCGCTCAGAGATGAAGGGGAGAATCATCGTCTTCCCAAGCCCTCAGTCCACGGACGTGGAATACGCGGACGTGGACCTTCCCTGAGGTTTTTGTGGGCAGCAAGATTAAACTAAATATTTTTGTATCACAGAATTCATATGAAGAGATAAACACTCATAAAGTACCGTGGTGAAAATTAAATGACCCAGTAAAGCATTTTCCAGTACTGTTCTTTTGAATCCTTATTTCCGTTATGTTACACGAACAAAGTTTTTTGCGATTAGCTTTTTTTTCCTTATTGCTCACAAGTATTCAGAGAAGAAATGCTGAGCTCCCGCGGATGGCCGCAAACAGCTCTCTAAAAACACTCGCGTGTATCTGAGTTTGTCACTGACCCGCGCCTCCACTGCTGTCTCCTCAGCCCCCCTGGCTGTCCTCCAGCTTCGTGTCAAACACGCCAACGAGACTTCGCTGAGCGTCATGTGGCAGACCCCCGCCGCGGAATGGGAGAAATACGTCATCTCACTAGCCGACAGAAACCTCTTACTCGTCCACAAGTCACTCCCCAAAGATGCCAAAGAATTCACTTTTACTGACCTGGTGCCTGGGCGAAAATACGTAGCTACAGTCACCACTATTAGTGGAGACTTAAAAAATTCATCTTCAACAAAGGGAAGAACAGGTAATAGGTTTTTAAATAAATTTTAGGCTTTAAAAGTATCCTGTCTGCTGAATTGTTCAACATTCAACTGACAAATGTTCGTTAAGTGCCTGTGATGTCCTGGGCGTTGTTTTATGGATCCTTTCTATTGTTTGTTTTCTATTTGACTAATTTCAGCTCTTGTCTTTCCTAGTACCGTTTTTTCACTTTGTTTGGGTTTATTCTGCTAAAAATTGAAACAGAACAGAGAACAGCCTTTCCAAGGAGTTTTGCTGCAAAGGAGAGCAGAGTAATAGGGCAGCATCTGAAAGAGGATGTGTGTTGGAAAAGAGGATTGTTATTTGTGTGTGTGTGAGGAAGATTGTCCCTGAGCTAATATCTGTGGCCATCTTCCTCTGTGTTGTATGTGGGACGCCTACCACAGCATGGCCTGATGAGCAATGTGTAGGTCCATACTCAGGATCCGAACCCATGAAACCCGGGCTGCCCAGTGGAGTGCAAGAACCTAACTGCTACGCCACTGGGCTGGCCCCACGGAGGATTATTTTTTAAGGATAGAAGAAATACTGACCTGTTTTGTGTTGGTGGAAATATTCTGGAAGAGGGAGGAGTGGTGGTGATGTAAAGAGAGAGGGAAGAGCTGCTTCAGTGATTCTGTGAGTAGGCAGAGGCCTTGGGACCTAGAAAAAAGGGAAGGAGTTGTCCTTAGAAGGGCGTGTCGGTGGTTTACCTCCAGGGCGGGCTAGAAGCAGAGAGGACACAGGTGCAGATGCCAGTAGACAGATGGGTGCAGTGTGGCCAGTTATCTGTCAATAGCTCATTTTCTCAGGGAAATAGAAAGCAAGGTCATCATCAGAGACTCCCCTTTCCAATTTATATATTATTGTTGCCCTGTATTTTATTTCTCTCTCCTTTTTTTTTTTTTGAGGAAGATTAGCCCTGAGCTAACATCTGCTGCCAGTCCTCCTCTTTTTGCTGAGGAAGACTGGCCCTGAGCCAACATCGTGCCCATCTTCCTCCACTTTATATGTGGGACGCCTACCACAGCATGGTTTGCAAAGTGGTGCCATGTCCTGACCCGGGATCGGAACCAATGAACCCTGGGCCGCCGAAGCAGAACATGCACACTTAACTGCTGTGCCATTGGGCCAGCCCCCTGTCTCCTTTTTTAATCCCACAAAAAATATAATTATTGTTTTATGCAGCCAATGTATCTTTTGGATTGATCCACCAATTTACCACTTTTCTTCTCACCTTTCCTTCCTGTATCTCAGAGGTTCCATCTGGGATGACTTTCCTTCATCCTGGAGAACATTCTTCACATTTGTTTACTGAGAGTTTTTATTTGTTTATTTAAACTTTTTTGAGAGGAAGATTGGCTCTGAGCTAACATCTATTGCCGTATTCCTCTAAGCGGATGCCACCACAGTGTGACTTCATGAGTGGTGCTAGGTCCACATCCAGGATCTGAATCTGTAAACCTGGGCTGCTGAAGCGAAGCCCATGAATTTAACCGCTATGCCACCAGGCTGGCCTCTACTGAGAGTTTTTAGGGAAAAACTCTCTACACATTTGTTTTTCTGGGTATGTCTTTATTTAGCTCTCAGTCTTGAAAGATATTTTCCCTGGGTTACAATTCTATGTTGAAAGTTATTTTCTCTCAGCACATTGATGATTTTTTTTTTTTTTTTGGTGAGGAAGCTTAGCCCTGAGCTAACATCTATTGCCAATCTGCTTCTTTTTTCTTTTCCCTTTCTCCCCAAAGCCCCAGTGCATAGCTGTATGTTCTAGTTGTAAATCCTTCTACTTCCTCTCTGTGGGACGCCACCTGAGCGCGGCCTGACGAGCGGTGCTAGGTCCGAGCCTGTCTGTCACTTGCTTTAGGTCTCTGAGAATTCCTTGCATTCTTGACAACTCATTCATGCATTTACGTTTTCATGTTTTATCCAACACCTGTAGTTGTGTTGACTGGGGGGCCTTTATGGCATGTAGCCTGCCATACTGCCAGGAATGGCAATCCAAGGCATCGCTTAGACTAAGGTCGTTTTCATCATCGCAGCACTCAGACCGCAGGGTCATATGGTAAGAATATGCTTAACTTTGCAGAAACTCCCAAACTGTTCTCCAAAGCGGTTGCAGATTTACTTTTGCGTCAGCAACATGTGAAATTTCCAGTTCCTCTTATCCCCAGCAGCTCTTGGTATTGTCAGTTTTTTTCTTAATTTTGGCCATTCTAATGAGTGTGTAGTGGTGTCTCATGTGGTTTTAATTTGCCTTTCCCCAGTGACTAATGGTGTTGAGCATCTTGTCATATGCTTATTTACGATCCATTTATCTTCTCTGGGGAAGAAGATATTTTCAAATATTTTGCCCTTTATTTCGGGGGGAGGTGAAGAAGGTTGGCCCTGAGCTGACATCTGCTGCTAGTCTTCCTCCTTTTGCTTGAGGAGGATTGTGCTCACGTCTGTGCCCATCTTCCTCTGTTTTGTATGTGGACTGCTGCCACAGCATGGCGTGATGAGCAGTGCAGGTCCCCGCCCAGGATCTGAACTTGTGAACCCCAGGCCACCGAAGCAGAACGTGCAAACTTAACCACTATGCCACTGGGCCGGCCGCTTGCCCATTTTTTAGCAGAATTGTTTGTTTCTTATCATTGAATTTTGAGAATTCTTTATTCTAAATACGTCTTTTGTCAGAAATGTGTGTTGAAATGTTTTCTCCAAGTCTGTGGCTTGTCTTGTCATTAATTTATTAGTGTATCTTGAAGAAAATGTTTTTAATTTTGATATCAATTTGTCATTTTTTTCTGTCATGCATCATGCTTTTGGTGTCCTATCTAAGCAATCTTTGCCTAACACAAGGTCACAAAGATTTTCTCCTAGAAATGTTGTAGTGTTAGGTTTTAAATTTAGGTGCAGCATCCATTTTGAGCTCATTTTTATATATGTGTGAGATAGGAGTCAAGATTTACTTCTTTACTTATGGACATTTAATACTTTCAGCCCTATTTGTTGAAAACACTATCCTTTCTCCACCGAATTGCCCGTGCGTCCCTGTAAAACATGAGTTGCCTGGATCTGTGCCGGCCTGTTTCTAGACTCTGAGCTCTGTTCCTCCCATCTGTGGTCTGTCTTCGCCAGGATCACACTGTCTTCATCACTGTAGCTTTCTAGTAAGTCCTGAAATTAGATGATGTTCGTCCTCCAAGTTTTTCTTCTTTTTTGAAATTGTTTTGGCGTATGAATTCCTTTGCTTTCCATATGAAATTTAGAATTAGAATTGAATCTTCTGACCCAAGCATAGTAATATCTTTAACAAATATGTTTGTATCTTAATCTGAAAGTCAGTGAATTCCGAGAAGGGTTGTGCCAAGGTCCCAGTCGCTTTGATCATCCTGATTCAGGGAAGAGGCACAGAGAAGGTGCGTGCTGATCAAGTGCCAGCTTCAAGAGCTGTGGAAACGATTCGTTCACAGGTGGTCAGAAGTCACAGTGGCTGCTGACCAGCAAGAGGGCGCAGGCTCACGGGCCAGACCGGGCCGGCTTCAGGCCCCAGGTGGACTGGTTGTTGGCACCGGGACACAGGCTAGCTTACTCACTCCTTATGATCTTCAGTTTCCTCCTCAGGAAAGGGAATAGGAAAATGAACCTTATAGAGTTTTCAATGAGTATCAAATAACGTAATCTCTATAAAGCATAGAGCCCATAATTGGCACACAGTAGGCACTCAGTAGTTCTTATTAATTATTGTTATATAATATAACATATTATTGCAACATTTTCATGTATAATAATAATAGCCCTCTCCAGAACATGCCAGCAAAGAATTAGCCCGTGTTCTAGACTGCAGCCTATCATCGGGTTGAAGGGATTTCCCAGTTCCACCCATAAGGACCATGGCTCAGGCGGGTCCTGTGGCTTTGAGTTCTCACAGGGTGTGGATGGATAAAGTCACCTTAAGTAAGCAGTCTTCAAAAGTAGCAGCCTTTCATCATGTAAAATTTAAAATCAAAACTACTTAATAGGCGTGCATCATCTCATCCTTGGATTTAAAATAATTTTGATTTCCCATATAAGCAGCTTTGTCAGAAGGGCAGAGTCTCTGTAGGGGAGTAGTTCTTCCTGATGCACAGGAAATAGACCCGAGAGTCTATAGTAAAAAAAAAAATACGTATATATATATATAGCATTTTCAATCGTGTCTCCTTTTTTTTTTTTTTTTTTGCTGAGGAAGATTTGCCCTGAGCTAACACCTGTTGCCAATCTTCCTTTTTTTTTGTGTGAGACACTGCCACAGCATGACCACTGACTGATGAGTGGTGTGGTTCTATGCCTGGGAACCACACCTAGGCTGCCAAAGCAGAGCGTGCTCAACTTAACTACTGGGCCACCGGGGCTGGCCCAAGACTGTCTCCATTTTTTACTCATTTCTGTTATGCTTCCTCAGGGTGAATAAGTGTCATCCGTCTTTTCTTCTCTCTGCCCCCTGTGTTTCAGTGCCTGCCCAAGTGACCAGTTTGCATGTGGCCAACCAAGGGACCACCAGCAGCCTCTTTACTAACTGGACCCGGGCACCGGGGGACATAGAGTTCTACCAGGTCCTGCTGATCCACGAAAATGTGGTCATCAAAAACGAGAGCGTCTCCGGGGAGACGAGCAGATACAGCTTCCACTCCCTCAAGTCCGGCGGCCTCTACTCCGTGGTGGTGACGACAGTGAGCGGAGGCATCTCGTCCCGGCAGGTGGTGGAGGAGGGCAGGACAGGTAGGGGGCTGCCTGGACCTGCAGCCTGAGCACGCGGAGCCCCCGAGCGTATCCTGGGGTTTGGGAACACCCTCCACACAGACCTGCGTTCCTTCCTTCCTGAGGGCCGCGTTTCCCTGCCATCCAGGTTGCACGCGCTGCTCTGCTCTCCCAGGAGTGCCAGTCAGAGGGCGGGCGAGCGCCAGGGAGACCTCTGTGGGATGTGATGGCAGCTGACGCATAGGCTTGTCCCTCATTCAGCTGATTTCCTCTGAAGTGTCTGTGTCGGTTGAGGAAAACAGCTAATGAGATTTAAAAAATAGTATCTCCCCCTCTCTTTCATATTCTTGGTTTCAAGACATAGAAAGGAGACGCTCTCCGACTTCTGTGGTCAAAGTTGTGTCGGTAAAATTCCTAGATCGCATGTATTTTCATAAGCAGCACTAGACGAGTGCGGGATGCTATACGCCACGTAAATGATGTTCCTGGACCCTGAGGGGCCCGCAGTCACACAGGCCAGGGTGCTGAGTAGACAGATACCTGCCGTCTGTTCACATGTGTCCGACGGAGGTGCCGCCCCAAGAAGGGATGTAATTTCCTACACGACCCAAAGAAAGATAGAAACACAGGGTAGAATCCACCTTCTAGTTTCCTAGAAAGAAACTAAGTAAATCCAACAGAAACTTTGGTAACCGTTGTGACCTTAGTCAGCTCGGTGGCTTTGCTTGCTTAGTTCTATGTGATTCTCACAAGTAGGATTTCCGGCTCCTCCTGGGTCTCTGGTGCTCAGACTCTGTGTCGGCTGCAGGGATTACAAATAGATCCTTTTCCAAAATCATGAATCTCGTCTACTTACTGAGCCCGCAGGACGTTAACTTCATTAACGCTCTCAGAAGAGCACCCAGGTCACTGTGAGGACGTGTCGCAATCTCGGTGGAAGCCCGCTGACGCATGCCCTTTCTGTCGTGCTGTGGCGGCTGACACTGTCGCGCGTGTCATTCTCCTGATCCTTCTTTCCTTCCCTCTTAGTGGTTCGTGGCACCTCCCACGGGTGTAGCGTTATTGGGGTGGAGGACTGGAAAGCTTAGTTTGAGAATCACGAAGCTTAGATTCTGGTCCTGTCTCCGCCATTAACTTATTTCTCTGTCTCGGTCTCTGCTCCATCTGCGGGAATCACCCCAACACTGGGTGTGAGAGTGGGGAAGGAGAAATATCAAGGAGGTGGGGGGAGTTGAGAGGGACCTCGCAGGCGCTCCCCAGCCAGGTGCAGTTGGATCAGGCAGGTTACGCTGGCTGACTGCTGCTCGCCCCGCTGTGCAGTGCGGGGGTCCAGACCGGACAGCTCTGTTGGTTGGTTTTTCTCCAAGCGGTGATGCGGGGTCCGGGCTCCTGCTGGCTGTGGTTCTTCCCTCCTCTCAGTCTGCGGAGGTCTCCCCATCTCTCCAGAGAACGGAGGTTTGGGGAGGGGAGTTTACCAGCCCGGAGGTAAACACTCGACACTCTAGTGTTGGGAACACAGTCGTACGGCCACACGTAACCACAGGAGAGGCTGAGAAACAGTGGAGCTGTGTGTCCAAGGAGAAGGAAATGGTTTGGTGAGCAACGAGCCAGACTCTGCCACTCAGGCTGGTTCCCATTTCAGACACCATAGGGCTGTCCAGCTTCTTGGGATAGAATGAAATAGCTTGGTGTCTGATATCACTTGAAATAAGTGGACTTGCAATTATTTTTGTACCTAATTTTAATGTAACAGAGGTATCAGTGTTTGACTCAGATTATATAAGAGGCATACAAAAAGAGACAAGAAATTCTTTGAAGAATGATCATAAAGTTTTGAGGAAAGGGCAGAATATGAATTAATACAAGCATGAGTTATTTTATTCAAACACATTAAGAGTTCACTGGCATTATCATGAGAAGGGAGAAAAATGGGGTACGACCAGAGAAACACAGTAACTAAGATTTTGAAAGACACCAGATTAGTAAATTTTGTAGTTGATTGTAAAAAGTTCAATGGCTAAAGCTTGATAATCATTACCATCTACCCAGGTTGCTGAAATATTGGTCAATACTGAAATAATTTTGAGAAGTTTTCTCATTCTCTTATATTTCCAGAATTGAAACATGTAAGTAAACTCCCAGCCCATATAAGGTGACAAAATAGTTAAAATTAAAGATATCATATATGCACAACAAATCTAATTCTAACCTGAGAAAATGCTCATTCTGAAGGAAAACAAACAAATTTTATATCTATTTTTTCTTAAACATGAATTTATATTGTTGGTATAACTTTTGATAATTGTATCTTTTCTAATAAAATGTTAGTAGTTGCAAATATTTCTAGCAGTTTTGAAAAACAAGCCTAGTTCTTTTGAGATTAGATGGAGGGAAGAAGGAAGAAGAAAAGCATCGATACATAAATATTATGGCTAAAAGTTCAACTTTACATCTAGGAAATGTCCATAGATATGGAACAACATTCGCAGGATTGTTCAATGAGGTGCTGTTTGTAATCTTTGGTGATGGATGAGTGCTTGTACGTGAGAAGAAGACTCTGGGGCCTAAGTTACAGAGTCAGAGTATAATATGTTAGAAAGATCCCCAGGGTCGTCGAGCCAAATCTCATTCATTGTATGTGATGTGCTGATACTGACAATTATATGAAAATATTTAGCTGAAGTTAATCAACTAATGATGGAAACAGTGGTGCCGTTCAGCTGTCCTGTAGGATTTTACTCTGATGTCACTGCTGGAAGCACTATTTACTGCCCACTTATGTCTGTTACATGGTGCAGCTGTTACTCAAATCCACAATGATGAATTTGCAGACTATCCTTCCAGCCAAGGAGCTCCTTGAAGGCGTCCTCATCTTTTCTGCTTTGTACACTCGGCAAATAGCAGGTTCTCAGCAAATGTTTGTGGCACCCCAGGTGAAATAAGCAAATGATCATGGCCGACGTCACAAAGCCCATTATCACGGCAGCTCTTGCTGCCCACAGTGGGTCGTTTCCAGACTCGTTGCTTCCAGGATAGGCGTTTAGGGTCATTTCTTGCCACTAGAGGGCAGGAAATGCTTTGCAAAGAGAAAACACAACCCCTCTGGTCGTGGTAGTTGTCAGACTCCCCAGGTACGAATAACTTCACCCCCAGACGGTGGCATCGTCCCAGAGCCCGAGGCCTTTAGAAAAGCCGTCGCGCTCTTCGCCTGTCCCCTGAGCCGTCTTTGCCTTATGGATGAGTTTGGCTCCAGCCGATTCCTTTGGAAAGTGTAGCGTTCATTCCCTTTCCCTCAGAGGGAACCTCCCGACACAGTCACATAAAACGCCCCCACCTATAACACTTTTCAAACAGCAGTGCCATAAAAATGCAGCCGCGGCGGCCTTGTGTCTGTGAGGCACCCACGAGGCCTCCTGCATTTTTATCTTGGTGGCTGCTGATGTGAGAGCGCTCGGCTTCGGAGCTAAGGGGGGCCCCCGCGCTCCCTCCACCTCCCGGCCATCCTGAGTCCTCACTATCTTTGCTGACGCGGTGGACGACCAAACTTGCGATGGAGCTTTTCCTCTTAACTTCCCCCTTTTTAAACCGCAGTCCCTTCCACGGTGAGCGGAGTGACGGTGAACAACTCGGGCCGTAACGACTACCTTGGCGTGTCCTGGCTGCCGGCCGCCGGAGACGTGGACAACTACGTGGTGAGGCTCTCCCATGGTGGCAGCGTGGTCCAGTCGCTCGTCATTGCCAAGTCCGTCAGCGAATGCTCCTTCAGCTCCCTCACGCCCGGCCGCCTCTACAACGTGACAGTGACCACGAGGAGCGGCCAGTACGAGAGTCACTCCTTCAGCCAAGAGCGGACAGGTGAGGCCACGGGAGGGACAGCTCCGTACCGACGGCTGCCACGTGGCACGGGCTCCGTAGATCTGCAGCGACTCTGTGACCACGGGGTTAGCGCCGCGGAGATCACAGCACTGTTGCAGAGTCTTCATATCTTACCCAGAAACTCCTTATGGGAGCAGTCACCTTTAGAGTGAGATAAACACCCTGTTCGTTTCTGGAATTCAGTGTATTCAAACATGTAACAATGTTTCCATCTTGGGAATACTTTGTGTTGCTAGACCCGGGTTTTACATGTATCACTAACTTAATCCTTCAAACTCTCCACTGAGGAGGTGGTTATTGTTCCCATGTTACAGAGCAGGACACCGAGGTCCAGGGAGGTGAAGTAACTTGTTAAACAGCCAGTGCATCTCAGATCCTGGGTTTAAACCCCATTCTAGGTGACTCCAGAGCCTACAAATTCTGTGTCCTGATCCTTCTGCAACCTCTGTGGGTCAAGACCACCGTTCACCCTTCGCCATACAAGGGGAAGGGTGAACAGTTGTAGTTCTGGGACCGGGGAGCCAAATCTTAGCAAAGGCGATGAATGCCAGGTCTTCCACGTGCTGGAAAGAACTGAATTCAGCCAGCTACCGTTTTCCCCAGTGCTGACGCTTGCTGGGGTTTACGTCTGAGAGCTCTGCTTCAGGTTGACGTTAATATTTAGTCAAACCTTTCCTGCTGAGTTATGGGTTATTTGCATTTTAAAATGTCAGTTTTTCCATGAGGATCTGGGACAATTGACGTCGTCCTATCACCCAGCACAGTGTCTGGCTAGGAGGCACCCAATAAATGTTTGATGGGTGAGAGAATCATCAGAAATCGCCTCGGTCGGGGTTTTCACCTGGTGCTCCACGCCAGACTTTAGGAATTTAGTGATGCCCGAAATTGTCCTTGAAGTTGCTGAGGATGGAGAAGGTGTGTGCATCTCCTTGAGGAGAGAGCACGTGGCTTTCGTCAGATCCTCACAGTTTCTGTGACCTCAGAAAGGTTAAGAACCCCTGATTTACGTCGTTACCACATGCTGGTGTTGAAAGTGTCCGTAGAACGGTCTAAACCCGCAGACGTCCCGGAGAGAAACTGTGGCTGCCCTCGGGCCACACGGCTGACCGGCTGACCTGTCTCTGCTACATGATGCAGTCCCTGAAAGCTCTAGTCAGGGATGGACAGAGGTGTCGCCACCCCGAATGATCTAGGGCCTGATTATCCTGATAGTCACGATAATGACTTAGATCTGAACAGCAGATTTCCATTCACAGAGCAGCCTTACGTCAGAGTCTCAGGTGATCAACTTGGAGGCTAAAAATTGCCAGAAGCTAAAGGATATGTCACCCAACCACTAATCCCGGCTTCCCCTCGGCATCAGTTCATGAATGTCTCCTGTCCACGTGGCCTTCATACTGCACGGCCTTTTGCTAAGATAGTTTTTAAGTGCAAGAAAAGGGGTCCTCTAGTTAGAGCGGCCTGTGGCTCTTCACCAGCATGAACTGGATTTGGTGCCGGGTGATGGAGGCAAACCATCGCCCGACGGCTCTGTTCACTGGAGAGTCGAGTCCGGGGCGTTGTCTTGTTCATTTGGGCTGACGGTCTCACTGCCTTTCTCCTTTCCTGAGGTTCTTGTTCTCTTTTGGGGTGAAAATACCAGTACTTCTGATTGTGTCTCATCATCTCACCATGCAGGGAGGCAGGTCTCACAAATTACCTCCAGGTGCACCTGCAGAGCCCCTGACGGGCGAGCGTGGTGTTCAGCCTGGATTTCTTCCTGTAACCCTGGCTTTGCCTCCAGTAAATTGCCTGGATCATGGACTTTCTTAGCCCGTGCGACAGCTTCAGAATTTCTTCCCCTTAATTCTGATGTGACTACTTCCGGCAGCACTGCACGTGGCTCAGGTAGACGCCCTGAGAGAGCGTGTCTGTGCTCGCTCCACATCTGCGGAGACATATGTTCCAATGCGGAAACTAACCTGCACACGTGAGCCAGCACAGGGTAACGGTGCAGCTGGAGATGTGAGAAGCATGGTGGAAAATGCAGCTGAGATGCCAAAATACTGTCTTTTCTGGGCCATTTCACACTTTGGGGGAAAGTAGAAGAGAAGACTTGGACACAGGCTCTGTCCAATTGATTGATCGATTCCTCAGTTGATTGAGAGAAAAACCGTGGGTACACAGAATTGTGTGTTTGTATCATAACTGGAGGGAACTTCAGGTGCACAAAATTGGATTAATCATATTCTTGGTTCAGGAAACCATGCATCAATTGCCACTTTTGTTTATTTTTTAGGCTTTTAATTTAACTTAGGCATTTAATTAATAATTTTTAGTAATTTAATATATACACAAGAAAACTACCCAAAATGAAAGCTAGGAGTTGGCAATAATCTATCAAATCACATGGTTCCCACGTCACTAATCCATCCCAAGGTAACCATCATCTTGACTCCTGTTTTCAACTCTCTCTTGCTTCATCTTGCAGGGGTTTTTAAAATTTTCTTTTGAAGAAGATTAGCCCTGAGCTAACATCCGCCAGCAATCCTCCTCTTTTTGCTGAGGAACTGGCCTTGAGCTAACATCCGTGCCCATCTTCCTCTGCTTTATATGTGGCACGCCTGCCACAGCATGGCTTGACAAGCGGTGTGTATGTCTGCATCCCGGATCTGAGCCAGCAAACCCCTGGGTGCCGACATGCAGCGTGCGAACTTAACCACTGCACTTCCAGACCAGCTGTCTTGCAGTTTTATTGTTTCTGTAGTCCTAAAATTATGGATTTTTGCATTTTTAGTTGTTTTAACATTATAAAAAAAGGTTATTTTATGTAGTGTGTAATCTTTAGGACTTAGTTTTTCACTTAATATTCATTCATATTTTGTGGGTTTTCTTTTTAAAGATTTTCTTTTTTCTTTTTTCTTCCCAAAGCCCCCCAGTACATAGTTGTGTATTCTTAGTTGTAGGTCCTTCTAGTTGTGGCATGTGGGATGCTGCCTCAGCATGTCCTGATGAGCGGTACCATGTCCGCGCCCAGGATTCGAACTAGCAAAACACTGGGCCGCCGCAGTGGAGCACGAACGTAACCACTCGGCCACTGGGCCAGCCCCCATATTTTGCGTTTTGATGTTAAAGGCAAGAAGTCTATATTTTTGTTTTTTGAGTTAAGAAGAAATTACCTATGACTGCTGTGTAATATTTCACTGTGTATATGTACCAGTTCATTCACACAATCTCCTCTGAGTGGGCATCCCCTCTCACACTTGGTTTTATCAGGTTTTTAAATTTTGCCAATCAAATGAATATAAAATGGAGTTTTGCTGGAGTCTTGACTTGCATTTCCTTCATCACCAATGACGTTGGACCCCTCTTGATGTGGTTGTTCCATGTTTGCTCTCTTCCATTTTCTTTGGATTGTTTATACTTTCCTTGGTAACTTTGTATCACATCTTGAGTCCCCAAGGTTTGTTGGAATTATTAACATTGTTGCCATCATTCGTATTAATCATGTTATCATGTTTAATGTTCCATCCTGTTCATGACATTTTGTGTAGGCAAACAAAGGATTAGAATTAACTCATGAGGTTCTGTTAAAAGATCCATTTAATCACTCAAAGTCGTGTAACAATCTTTCTCCTCCAGAAATTTGTGGTCTAAAGATCTAAGATTTTGCTTTTAAATGCACACAGTAAAAATCTGCTCACTTTCCTTTATCGTTCTGGATGTCATCTGTGCGCAGGTGCTCACTCAGAACCACTAAGTCTTTGGCTGTTCTCTGTTCTCCTTCTCAGTGCCTGACAAGGTCCAGGGAGTCAGCGTTAGCAACTCGGCCAGGAGCGACTACATAAAGGTGTCCTGGGTGCACGCCGCTGGGGACTTTGATCACTATGAAGTCACCATTAAGAACAAAAACAACTTCATTCAAACCAAGAGCATCCCCAAGTCTGAAAATGAGTGTGTATTTGTTAAACTAGTCCCTGGACGGCTGTACAGTGTCACCGTTAGTACAAGAAGTGGACAGTATGAGGCCAGTGAGCAGGGCACTGGGAGAACAAGTAAGTGGAAAGATGCAAAACCTGGCGGTTGGTTGGGACTCTGACGTCACCAAAGTAAATCATTTATCCGAGCCTTGAATCTTCTGATCAGCACATTGCATTCCCGGCGAGCCTCACTTGGAGCCAGCTTCGTGGCCTGCAGGACAGAATGTTGGCTGATGATAAAGAAAGCCTAGTTGGGGAGCACGAAGCCCAATGTCCCATTTTTCTTCCCTGTTCCCCTGCGTTGTGGCATTTACGGTTCTAGACTTGTCGTATCTTATGATTGAGGTCATAACTCATTTTATAATTATATTCTACCAACACGTAGCGTAAAAGATTTATGGCGGGGGAAAAAATCACAAGTTTAATGGTTGCTTCCATTCTTCTTGTTTAATTATGCATGAAGCAGTTCAAGAGGTTTATTTGGGAAGGGAGATGTCGGCTGGGTCCTTGAATGTGTCTCATAAATTACCGTGTGGGTACACTGCTCAGTCTCTCTCCTCAGAGTCTTCTCGTGTCCCTCCGTAGTCCCAGAGCCGGTGAAGGACCTCACCCTGCGGAACCGGAGCACTGAGGACCTCCAGGTGACTTGGTCACGAGCTGACGGGGACGTCGACCAGTATGAGATCCAGCTGCTCTTCAACGACATGAAAGTGTTTCCTCCTTTTCACCTCGTAAATACCGCAACTGCGTATCGGTTCACCACCCTGACCCCAGGCCGCCAGTATAAAATTCTTGTCTTGACCATCAGTGGAGACGTTCAGCGCTCAGCCTTTATCGAGGCCCGCACGGGTAATTTGAAGCACGGCTCTTAGACCTGCCTGGGTGCAGCGGTGCAGTCAGCGAGCTGGGGCCAGGCGTTCGGACTCCTTGGGGATTTGGGGGGTAGAAGGGGTGGCAGGAAGGGAGAAGGTCATCTTGATAGTGACAACCATGTTTTCCAATGCATTATTCCATGCATTAACAAAAGCGAAGTATGATGGAGGGGAAGAAAACAGAAGCTTTCTGAGAAATGGCATTGAGTTGATGTGACCGGCTGGTGCCTGTAAGGCACGAGATTAAGTACAAATAACTCTGCTGGCTGGTGTTCCTTCTCTGGGACTGTCTTAGGAGTGTTGCTAAAATAGTTAACATTTACTGACAGTTGACCATGAACCAGGCCCGCAGCACAGTGCTTTACGTGTACACTTTGTGCAATCATACGTGTGCATGTGCATGGGCGTATGTCATGTATGTGGGATATATGTCCACATGCGTGTGCACTTTGTGCAATCATGTGTGGGCGTATGTCATGTATGTGGGATATATGTTCACATGCGTGTGCACTTTGTGCAATCATATGTGTGCGTGTGTACAGGTGTATGTCATGTATGTGGGATATATGTCCACATGCGTGCGCACTTTGTGCAATCATACGTGTGCATGTGTATAGGTGTATGTCATGTATGTGGGATACATGTTCACATGCGTGTGCACTTTGTGCAATCATACGTGTGCATGTGTGTGGGCGTATGTCATGTATGTGGGATATATGTTCGCATGCGTGTGCACTTTGTGCAATCATACGTGTGCATGTGTATAGGTGTATGTCATGTATGTGGGATACATGTTCACATGCGTGCGCACTTTGTGCAATCATATGTGTGCATGTGTATAGGTGTATGTCATGTATGTGGGATATATGTTCGCATGCGTGTGCACTTTGTGCAATCATACGTGTGCATGTGTATAGGTGTATGTCATGTATGTGGGATATATGTTCGCATGCGTGTGCACTTTGTGCAATCATACGTGTGCATGTGTATAGGTGTATGTCATGTATGTGGGATATATGTTCGCATGCGTGTGCACTTTGTGCAATCATACGTGTGTGCATGTGTGTGGGTGTATGTCATGTATGTGGGATATATGTTCGCATGCGTGTGCACTTTGTGCAATCATACGTGTGCATGTGTATAGGTGTATGTCATGTATGTGGGATACATGTTCACATGCGTGCGCACTTTGTGCAATCATATGTGTGCATGTGTATAGATGTATGTGGGATATATGTCCGCATGCGTGTGCACTTTGTGCAATCATATGTGTGCATGTGTATAGGCGTATGTCATGTATGTGGGATATATGTTCACATGCGTGTGCACTTTGTGCAATCATACGTGTGCATGTGTATAGGTGTATGTCATGTATGTGGGATATATGTTCGCATGCGTGTGCACTTTGTGCAATCATACGTGTGCATGTGTATAGGTGTATGTCATGTATGTGGGATATATGTTCGCATGCGTGTGCACTTTGTGCAATCATACGTGTGTGCATGTGTATAGGTGTATGTCATGTATGTGGGATATATGTCCGCATGCGTGTGCACTTTGTGCAATCATACGTGTGCATGTGTATAGGTGCATGTCATGTATGTGGGATATATGTTCGCATGCGTGTGCACTTTGTGCAATCATACGTGTGCATGTGTATAGGTGCATGTCATGTATGTGGGATATATGTTCGCATGCGTGTGCACTTTGTGCAATCATATGTGTGCATGTGTATAGGTGTATGTGGGATACATGTTCACATGCGTGTGCACTTTGTGCAATCATGCGTGTGCATGTGTATAGGTGTATGTCATGTATGTGGGATATATGTTCACATGCGTGTGCACTTTGTGCAATCATACGTGTGCATGTGTATAGGTGTATGTCATGTATGTGGGATATATGTTCACATGCGTGTGCACTTTGTGCAATCATACGTGTGCATGTGTATAGGTGTATGTCATGTATGTGGGATATATGTTCACATGCGTGTGCACTTTGTGCAATCATACGTGTGCATGTGTACAGGTGCATGTCATGTATGTGGGATATATGTCCACATGCGTGTGCACTTTGTGCAATCATATGTCTGCATGTGTGTGGGCATATGTCATGTATGTGGGATATATGGTCACATGCGTGTGCACTTTGTGCAATCGTGCATGTGTATAGGTGTATGTCATGTATGTGGGATATATGTCCACATGCGTGCGCACTTTGTGCAATCATACGTGTGCATGTGTATAGGCGTATGTCATGTATGTGGGATATATGTTCACATGCGTGCGCACTTTGTGCAATCATACGTGTGCATGTGTATAGGTGTATGTCATGTATGTGGGATACATGTTCACATGCGTGTGCACTTTGTGCAATCGTGCATGTGTATAGGTGTATGTCATGTATGTGGGATATATGTCCACATACGTGTACCTCCTCACAGCTCTCTGGGCTGGTTCCTATTATCATCGTGACCATTTTTCTGATGAGGAAACTGAAACTACAGAGGTTCAGTAATCCACCTATAGCCCCACAGCCAGCAAATGAGAAAACCCCCAGGCACGGACCGCAGCAACCCAGTGAGCCCCTTGCTGTATCCTTTGTTTCCACCCCGGCCTTGGTGTCTCTCTAGACTTCCCCCCCACCAACCAGTCCAGGCAGAAAAGTCAGAGAAAACTGGTAAATTGATACCACTTTTTTGTATGTATTCTTTCAATAGATGTCAAAACACAGGGAGCACAAAAAAAGCTTTGGTGGAAATTTCCACATTCATTCTCTAATTGATGGTTTTTAAATTTGTTTTCTTTTTTAGTTCCTAGTGCTGTCAAAAATATCCACGTTTCTCCCAACGGGGCCACAGACAGCCTGACAGTGAACTGGACTCCTGGCGGGGGCGACGTCGACTCCTACACTGTGTCGGCATTCCGGCAGGATCGGAAGGTTGAGTCCCAGACGGTCCCCAAGCACGTCTCTGAGCACACGTTCGACAGGCTGGAGGCAGGGCAGCAGTACCACGTCGTGGTGGCCTCGGTCAGCGGGTCCCTGAGGAACCAGGTGGACGTGCTCGGGCGGACAGGTGAGCATCCGCCTGGAGAAGGGCCACATGGTTCCACACGTGGGCTTAGCTCTCCACGGAGTGAAAATACCCAGGTTCAAAACCACCTAACTTTGTGCCGTTCAACGTGGTTTCAAGAGCCTTTCTCATATTTTCTCTTTTTATTTTTCTTTCTTAATAGAGATTTTCAAAACAAATGAAAGGTAATCAGACACTAAATCATTTGAATAGATTTTTATACTTGCTAAAGGATATAAACATCTTAATTTTAACAAGGAGACTTCTTTAACTGTGCATTTTTCAAAATTTCACCCCTTTCTCAAAATTATTTTTTTAAGAAAATTATGAACCTGTGCCATATACTTTACCTGTGATAGCTAAATAACAAGCAACAAATGAATTAATAATGAATCTGTTTATTTATATGAATGTCACTATTAATAAATTACTTTTAACAAACATGAGCTATAAGCACCTGCTACTACCTGCTAGGCATTTAGAATTGTCTCTAGTCACACTACAGGGGAGAGGTCATTCTCTCCATCTTGCAGACCAGGAAAGAAAGGCTTCTGTGGTTGAGTTGGAGGAGCTCTCAGTGGGTTCTTGGCCCGCAGTGATGGAACCTGCCTGTCTTCTGTCCCGCAGTCCCGGCGTCTGTCCAGGGAGTGACCGCAGACAACGCATATAGCAGCCACTCCTTGATAGTGAGTTGGCAGAAAGCTGTCGGCGTGGCAGAAAGATACGACATCCTGCTTCTCACGGAACATGGCACCCTTCTGAGCAACACGTCCGAGCCAGCCGCCGCGAAGCAGCACAGATTCGAAGACCTAACGCCAGGGAAGAAATACAAGATACGGATCCTGACGGTCAGCGGGGGCCTCTTCAGCCAGGGGACCCAGACTGAAGGCCGCACAGGTAACTCGCACAGCTATGGGGGTGCGAGTCCCTGCGGGTCTGCTCTCCGCAGAACAGAGGGCGAAGCGGCCCAGGGTTGGAGGCGCGGTTCCTGGCACAGTAGGGGCTCACGTGCCTCTTTCGCGTCAGCTCCCTCAGCCCACCACACTCTCCTCCAGAGTTTCCATCCACACCGGCTGTGCTGTCTTCCTCTGGCTGCTGTAGTAAATTACCACTAACTTTGCATCTTGAAACAACACGGGTTTGTTATCTTACACTTCCGGAGGTCAGAATCTGAAACAGGTCCCCCGGGGCTAAAGTGAGGTGTGGGGAGACAGCAGGCTGCGTTTCTTCAGGGGAGAATCTCTTTCTTGCCCTTTTCAGCCTCTGCAGGCCACTCACACTCCTTGGCTTATGGCCCCCTTCCCTCAGTGGTGTCACTCCTGCCTCTGTGTCCGTCATAGTGTCGCCTTCTCTGCTCTTCTGCATCCGTCTTCCATCTTTCAAAGACTCTTGTGATCACACTGGACACCACCCGGATAATCCAGGAAGACCTCCCATCCCCAGAGCCCTAACTTAATCACATCTACAAAGTCCCTTTTGCCACATAAGGTGCCGTCCACAGGACCCAGGGAGTGGGACATGGACGTCTTTGGGGGCCACTATTCAGACAGCTCTGGTCTGGTTGATTACTTCTTTATCAAGTGCCTGGTCTGAAAGGGGATGGGACATAAGGATGGATTGGGCTTCTCGTCCTGGGATTGCTCACTGACTCACGGGGCAGACAGACGCATGGACAGTAGGGGGCAGTCACTGTGACAAGGGCTGTGTGTAAGAGCAGTGTCCACAGAATGGGGGCATGGAGGGAGCAGAAGGGGGAAGTCTTCAGAGAAGTGACGTCAGTGCTGTCACCAGGGAGGAAGCAGTGTTCCCTGTGGAGAGCAGGTGGAAGGACGCCTGAGCAGGCAGACCGTTCTGTGTGCAGACAGGGCCGTGTGCGAAGGAGCACAGAGAGGGTGTGGGTGCTGGAGTGTGCACGGCATCATGGAGGGAGGCTGGGAAGTCGGATTGGGGCCAGACGAGAGGGAGCCTGGTGCCTTCCTCAGGAGTGTATTTCTCATCTTGGAAGCAGTGAGGGGCCAAGAAAAGTTTTTCGGCCAGACAGTGAATGTTTTCTAGTAAAAACACCTTTAAAAAGATAAGTCAAATGGGAACAGGGAAATGATGGGTAGAGAAGAGAGCAGAGGGGGAGACCTGTTTGTCCATTCATTCATATCGAGCATCTACCGTCTAAAGGCTGGACGCAGAGTGAGCCAAACAAACCCTGGCGGGGAGGAAGCTTGTGTTCCAGTAGGAGAGCAAGACCATAAAGGAAATAAACACATAAAAGAGGGAGCAGGTTAGATGGCAACAAACACCAAAGAGAAAAGATGGCGGGGCAGCGGGGCAGCAGCAGGTCCTCAGAGGTTCTGTTGAGAAGTGACACCTGAGTTGACGTCTGAGCAGTGAAAAGGAGCGAGGTGCAGGTATTTGGGAAGACTGTGCCCAGGTGGAGCTCGCGGACCCTGCGGCAGGGGTGTGCCGGCCTGCGGGAGGAGGAGCGCAGAGGCCGTCTTGCTGAGGCAGTGAGAACAGGACAGAGGGATGAGGTCGCAGAGGGGACTGAGCCGCAGGACAGGAAGGGTGGGGCGGGTGGACCAGCGCAGGCCTGAGGAGGAGCAGTAGATGCCATCAGGACCCGTCTCCAGCTCAGACGAGGTGACACTTGGTGGCCGAGGGGAGCACAGAAGGAAGAACAGAAGATTCCAGAGTTTCTCCCTGGGGAGTCGGTAGAGACGACGATGCCAGCCCTTGAGACGAGGGAAGCAGGAGGGGGCGTGCCAAGGGAGGTGCTGAGATGGGGTTCTGTGCCGAGCCCCAGACGTCCTCATGACCTGCAGAGGGAGGTTAACAGCAGTTGAAAATATGGGCCTGAGCTCTGAAAAGTGGCCTAGGGATGACGATTTGGACAAAAATTCTAGTTAAATCCGTGCCTTAGTCTGTTCAGGCTGCTATAGCAAAAATACCATAAACTGGGGTGCTGACACACAAATGTTTATTTCTCACAGTCCTGGAGGCTGGACGCGCAAGACCAAGGAGCCAGGAGATTCTGCATCTTCTGGTTCATGGAGGGCACCTTCTGCTGTGCCCTCACGGGGGGAAGATGCCTCTCTGGGGCCTCCTTTTAGAGCATTAACCCCGTTCTCGAGACCTCCGCCCTCACGACCAATATCTCTGCCTCCTGATGCCGTCGTTGGGCGTTAGGTCTCAACACACAGGTGGGGGACACGGACATTCAGAGCATAGAATGTGCAGCATGAACGAGACTGTGGATGGCTCAGTAATGCCACAGAATATGAAGGGGACAGAGGACGGAGCCGTGGGAAACACCAACTTTAAGGGGCTGGCATGAGGAGAGGGAGAAAGCGAGGAAAAGGGGTTTGGGTTGGAGGGAGGAGAACCCACAGGCAGCTGTTCCACTGCCTCCTACGACCCCGCGGAATCGGGCAGCGCCTGGGCCGGCAGTGTGGGAGAGGCCGTTCTGGTGGCACGTGGCCACCGAGCCAACAGGAAGCACTGAAGGGGTTGCAAAATCCTAATGGAAACCCTTCTTTTTTTTATTATTGTTATTTTTTTTTGAGGAAGATTAGCCCTGAGCTAACATCTGCCACCAATCCTCCTCTTTTTGCTGAGGAAGACTGGCCCTGAGCTAACATCTGTGCCCATCTTCCTCTGCTTTATATGTGGGATGCCTACAACAGCATGGCTTTGCCAAGCAGCACCATGTCCACACCCGGGATCCGAACGTTCGTGTGAACTTAACCACTGCGCCACTGGGCCGGCCCTGGAAACCTTTCTTTCTTTTTTTTTTTTTTAAATTTTATTTTTTCCTTTTTCCTCCCCAAAGCCCCCCAGTACATAGTTGTATATTCTTCATTGTGGGTCCTTCTAGTTGTGGCATGTGGGACGCCACCCCAGCGTGGTTCGATGAGCAGTGCCATGTCCGAGCCCAGGATTCTAACCAACGAAACCCTGGGCCTCCTGCAGCGGAGCTCACGAACACAACCACTGGGCCACAGGGCCAGCCCCTGGAAACCTTTCTTTCTAACGCTTTGGGTTTTCCTCTGCTTTCCCGTATCCCTGACTCTAACTTCCTCTTGCTGTCTGCTTTTCCCCTTCCTTCCCACTGCCATTCCTCCGATGGCCATTTCTTAGCTCTCGGATGGCACTCAGAGGCAGTTTTTTGAGCTCTGATCTGGCCCTTTCTTTTAGAACATTTAGTCACACAGGTGAACATTTGTTCTGTACCCAAAAGATGTCTGTGGAGATAATTTCCCATTACTGGGTTTTCTTTTTGTTCTCTTATGGTTTTGTCTTGTGAAACTAACAGTTTCAGCATCAGTAATTCACAAAATTCAGATTTCTTTGCTTTGGGGTCTCCGTGACATCAGTACGTTTTAACGGCAGTGCCCACTGTGTTTTGAGTGGCCGCTTGAGTGTGTCCATCCCGCGTCAGTCCTGGGCTGTGTCAGGGATGTGCCAAAACAGTCTCTCTCTTGCTTCTCAATGTTTCCTCCAGTCCCGGCAGCCGTCACCAACCTGAGGATCACGGAGAACTCGACCAGACACCTGTCCTTCCACTGGACCGCCTCGGCCGGGGAGCTCGGCGGGTACAACATCTTTCTGTACAACCCGGATCGGACTCTTCAGGACAGGGCTCAGGTCGACCCGCACATCCAGACCTTCTCCTTCCAGAACTTGCTGCCAGGTCGAATGTACAAGATGGTCATCGTCACTCACAGTGGGGAGCTGTCGAATGAGTCTTTCATATTGGGGAGAACAGGTGAGGCCTGGACCCGAGCGGGAAATTGCCGCAGTGTTCACCCGCTTTTCCTTCATGCGCCCTTCATTCCCCATCCTACCCGGGGTCCCGCTGTCTGTGAGCTCTGACCCTCAGGCTTTCTGGCCCTGAATCAGACCTTGCGTACTTCTCAGAATGGTTCTGCGCTGGCATCTGCTCTGTGCCCTCCGCTTGTTGACCTCAGAGGGTTGGGTGTAAGATGGACCTGGCCCTCTGCTTGCCGGCCGGCCGCTGCAGGACGGGCAGCGCGCTGGGCTCAACATCTCATTTTCCTATGCGGTTTTTTTTTTTTTTTCATGTGAGTAGTTTTGAGAGCTCCTCTGTGCCGGGAACCAGGCTGCCTGCTGGACCGTGACAGTGACCATGGCAGACAAGGCCCCTGACCTCAGCACAGAGGGGAGGAGCTGGGACCCAGATTCTCCAGGGGATGCTTTGGGAACGCCTTAAATTCTGTGAAGGAAACAAACAGTGTGTGGGGACCGAGAGTGACTTGGCAGAGCAAGAGACTCCTTTAGACAGAGAAGGGCTTTCGGTGGAGGCCTGAAGGTGAGGGGGCCACTGAGGAGCACATTCCAGGCCCCCAACAGGAGTTCTCAGTTTGAAGGGAATGAAACAGAGCAGCCTAGAAGCCTCAACTGTGAACAGACTCAGTTTCCCGTCCCCGGGGCAGTCTGCCCTCTGCACATCTTTCCTTAGCTGCCCAGTAATGTGTAAAGTTCCCCAGCCAGGGACAACAGTCTTCACTCTCCAAAGAGTACTGGAGCTCAGTACCCAGGGGCCAGGTGCCAGTGTGGCCCATGTGCAGACTGGTAGAAGTGACTGCTGACCCTCCTTCCCTGGCGAGGGCCCACCAGTGTAGACTTCGGTGAGAGAGCGCAGGAGAGAACTGAGATCTCGAAAGAGGGAGAGGAAGTGCGGATGCTCAGAGAGGGACGTGATGGGGGGTGGCCGCCAGTAGGATGGGCCAGACGGAGGGGCTGGAGCCGCTAAGAGAATTTCAGGGCCTTTTCTGAGTTAAGTTATGGACCATTCGGCCAGCTTTGGTTGATCGTTTCTGAAGATCTAGTTTTGTGCGTTTATGGGTGCATGTGTGGGGAGCATATAGAATGACCGGCCATTGCATTCAGTTTTATTTTGATTTGTACCCCATCTCTAGACCACACCCCCTGAACTTAGGTGACCTGAGATGCAGGCGAGAGCTGACTCTGCACAGGGACCAGTCACCCACAGGCCCCCTATAGCTTGTGTGTTCACCTGGGGCCAAAATGCCTTCGTTTCTAAGTGTCTTGTTTCCAGTAATGGTTTCCCCTCTGCTTTAGTCCCGGCCTCTGTGAGTAACCTCAGGGGATCCAATCGGAACATGACGGACAGCCTCTGGTTCAGCTGGAGCCCAGCCTCGGGGGACCTCGACTTTTACGAGCTGATTCTCTACAACCCCAACGGCACGAAGAAGGAAAACAGAAGGGACAGGGACCTGACAGAGTGGCGTTTTCACGGCCTCATCCCTGGAAGGAAGTACTCGCTGTGTGTGGTCACTCACAGCGGGGACCTCAGCAACAAGGTGACAGGGGAGAGCAGAACAGGTAGGAAGCCAGGGGCCCACCGACAAGTGTTGATGGGAAGCAGCTTCCGAAGGCAGGTCCTAACTACAGTGTTGATGAGAAATAAAATTGGTGGTGGTGTGCCACGTGCTGGCCCTGGACTTGGGAGGGCGCTGTGTATAGTGGGTAAAGCAGACAGACTTTGGTCAGAAAGATCTGGGTCCTTATCCTACCTCTGCCACTCACCTTCTGAAGCTGGGCAGATCGTTGAGCATCTGTAAGCCTCGTGTGTAGATGGGGTAATCATACACGTCACTGTTGTGTGGCTGTGAGCCCTCGCATCCCAAAGTCTGATGGGATCAATCCTTTGCACACTTGTAACCTATTTAGACATACTCATGCTCCACAGCAGCCTGGTGAGGAAACTCTGGTTGTGAAAATGAAAGAAAATGTACATAAAACACTTGAGGGCAGTGCCTTACACACTGTTAACAGTGTAAACGGAAGCTCCTATGACTATATTATCACAGTGTCTCCTCTTAGAAAGCACATTCAAGTGTGTGTGGTGGCGTCAGCTGCCTCATGTGCATCTGCTGTGGCGTATGAGTGACCACGTGACCCCTCACTGTCTCCTGCACGCAGCCCCGAGTCCTCCCAGTCTTATGTCGTTTGCTGACGTTGCAAACACGTCCTTGGCCATCACCTGGAAGGGGCCGCCAGAGTGGACGGACTACGATGACTTTGAGCTGCAGTGGCTCCCCAGAGACGCCATCACGGTCTTCAACCCCTACAGCAACAGGAAGTCGGAGGGACGCCTCGTGTACGGTCTTCGTCCAGGGCGAGCCTATCAGTTCAGCGTCAGGACTGTGAGCGGGGATTCCTGGAAAGCCTACAGCAGACCAATTTCGGGATCCGTGAGGACAAGTAGGACGTGTTTTCTTCTCTTGGTTGTCAAATGGGGTGAGGAGGAAGTATGTGTCGCAACATCTTGCTCCCGTGGCACTCGATTTATATCCACATTTTTGTGTGGATTGGTTAGGATTGAATTCAGGCAGGAATCTATACAGATTTGTTCATTCATTCAACACTAAAAACCATGGGCGATAAAGAAATGATGTCTGCCCTGGTGGAGCTTACAGCCGAGTGGGAGGTGCTGTGGTTGAAAAGGCAGTTACGTTGTGGGTGTGTGAAGGAAGCCTTCGGCACTCTAGAAACGTGTGTTAGGGCATCTGACCCAAAACAAGGGAGCTTCCTGGAAGAAACACATGAATTGAAACCTAAGGAAAGAGCAAGATTCCCCAGGTGGAGATGGGGAAGGAAGTCGAGAATATTCCAGGGAGAGAGAATAGAATGTTCCAAGACTGGGCAGGAGAGACAGAGAGGAGTTCAGGTGGCCAGAGCCTAAAAGGGGCGGATTAGGAGGATCAGGTCGCGAACTGTCTGTGAGCCGTGGTCACGACTTTGAACTTTCTCCTCCATCAACTGGAGCCACTGAAGGATGCTCGGCCGAGATGTCACAGTCAGATGTGCACTGTAGAGAGTCACTCTGGGGGAGACTAGAAGGGGCAACTAGAAGCAGAGGGTCCATTGGGACACATTGCTGTGAATCCTAGAGATGAAAATCCTTCAGCAAGGAAACAGGCATCAGTTTCTTCCCAGAGGCATCTGGGGATAGAGACGACACACTTCAAAGGAACAGAGGTTTTCACACAGGAACCTCAATCTAAATATCCATTTTCCAATAATACCCAGGAAATGTGGCTTCTAGGATCAGACCAGATAGCTATTGGTTGTTGATAAAATCTGTAGCTGAGGGGCTGGCCCGGTGGCGCAGCGGTTAAGTTCTGACATCCGCTTCGGCGGTCTGGTGTTCACTGGTTCGGATCCTGGGTGTGGACATGGCACCACTTGGCAAGCCATGCTGGTAGGCATCCCACATATAAAGTAGAGGAAGATGGGCACAGATGTTAGCTCAGGGCCAGTCTTCCTCAGCAAAAAGAAGAGGATTGGTGGCAGATGTTAGCTCAGGGCTGATCTTCCTCAAAAAAAAAAAATAGATGTAGCTGAAAATTAGAAATTTAAGCAAACGGTTATTTTGCTTGTTGCACAAACATTAATGTTGTGACAGCTGTAACGTGTCCTCTGTGTCTTATCCAAAGAGCAGTTTGGGATCAGATGGTTGTGTGTCCCGAGGAACACGTGTCCAGCGAGCTCAGGGTGGGCTTTCCGTGGCTGACTGTGGCTGCGTAGTCTCAGGGCTCAGTGTGAGAGCTGGGAGGCGGCCGGGCTGGTCAGGGCGCATCTGGAGTACTGTGCTCAGTCCTGGATGCTAGGGCTGGAGAGCGGCGGGTACCGCCTGGGCACGGCAGGAGGAGAGCCGCCAGCGTGCGGAGGGCCCGGATGCCGCGTTTTGAGAGGAACGGCTGATGGAACTTTGAGGGTTGTATTAGCCAGGATTGGGTTTGGCTGTGGGTCACAGGAAACCCAAAATATCAGAGGATTGAACAGAGTAGAAGTTTGTATTTTCATGTAAAATCGGCCCAGCGCTCCATTCTCACAGCTGCGCTCCCGCTGTGGTGAACAGCTCGCAGGTCTCCTCATCTGCCTCCTGGTTCCTCCCAGCCCCACCCTTGGGGCCTGGGGTCGTGGGTCGTGGTTTTCTCTGCCTGAAATGCCCCCTTCCCAGGATCTTGGCGAGGTGCCCTCTCTGCAGAAAGCCTTTGCTGAGTCCTGCCCACCGCTCACGCCAGCAGCGGAACGTGGTCTGTCAGTCCACACAGCATCTTCTTGCTCCGCGTCTGCTGGCGCGTTCTTCTTTCCACCTTATGTCGTGGCTATTTGGGACTCGTCTCCCCTCCTAGAGGCTACAGCTAATGTGTTCTTCACCTCTCTGCTCTTCACAGTGCCTAGCAGAGCACCTTGCACATAGTAGGTACTCTTTTCTTAGTGAATGGGGATGTGACCTGAGCCTCAGAAGACAGCTGGGACTCAGAGGTGAAAATGAGAGAGAAGGAAGCGAGGGAGGAGGTTGAGGCAAATTTCCGTGATGTTCTTTGTGCAAATTATCAGACTTATGGCTTAGGCAGGATGTTTTCTTTTTTTTCTTTTTTGCTGGGGAAGATTCACCCTGAGCTAACATCTGTTGCCAGTCTTCTTTTTGTATGTGACTGACAGACAGTGGTGTAGGTCTGCACCCGGGAACCGAATCCAGGCCGCCAAATCAGAGTGCTCTGAACCAGGCCCCCGGGGCTGATCCTAGGCAGGATGTTTTAAAAAGCTTCCTCTGAGGCTGAAAGAGGAGGTGTCTGTGGGTCTCAGCCATGACTTGGTTTGAAGGGAGTTCACAAGATCAACAAGCAGTTACTGTTTGAAAACACACAATTACTGCTTGCCTCAAAGGCCAGTTCTTCCCCGAGCCTCAAAAATCTTCGGGTTGACTTTTTTCTAGCCTGTCGTGACTTGGCTGACATCTGTACCCCTGGACGTGCAACAGGAATTCACTCAGTGGTCACAGATGCTGAGCATTTCAGAGTCGGGGTGCTGGGGATGAGGACCCTACAGCAGGCCTGTGTCAGGGGCAGGTGTGAGTTCTGAATCAGAGTGACAGGCGCTGCTCTGGGAGGGCCGAGTGGGGAGGGCACATGGCCCCCAGAAGCTCGCCTAGGTCCTGGATCCTTCCTGAGCTGGGAGAATGATCTACTCTGCACGCAGGGCCAGCGTCACCAGCTGTGCAGGCATACGGGGCGCCAGGCTGGGAGGGGCCCGCACTTGGCTTAATTCTCTGCTTTCACCATCTGCAAACTCTTAATAATATTTTGAACAGGGGGCATCACGTTTTCACTTGGCACTGGGCCCGGAACATTATGTAGCCAACCCTATCTACAAGGTTTTTGAGCGAACATACAATTCTAATTTGGGGAGGCACAGGAGGTGGAGAAGAGAGGAAAGGAGGAAATTTTTGAGACCACGTAAAAACCCAACAGTGAAACGAGGGGTTTTCCCATTCGGTGTTCTTCAGGTCAAGCGTGACTGTCTTTTTCCTTATTTTTTTAACCCTTTTGATGGATTGGCCTATGGTTATTGCCGTCTGAGAATTCTTGCTGTATTTTGTGCTACGGTCAATAGAACAATGGACTGTCTTTTTAACTTTAATCTTTATGAAGGCTTTCGACTCTTGGAATGAAAGAGGGTGGTCTACATTTAGGTTTTCAAGTTCTCTTCTGGAGCCTGAGGCTCCTCAGAAATCCCTGTGGAAAGGGAGTCGCCCAG
Organism: Equus asinus; assembly: GCF_041296235.1. NCBI lineage: Eukaryota > Metazoa > Chordata > Mammalia > Perissodactyla > Equidae > Equus > Equus asinus. The sequence goes on along the minus strand of NC_091811.1, from coordinate 69,396,732 downwards.
CGCTGACCCCGGTGCACGCTGAATTCACAGGGTGCACAGTGCACGCCGACAGACTGGGCACCTGAGAATTCTGCTTTAAATGGCTCAGCTGCTAAAATTAAAATTCAAAAACTACTGTCTAAATTTAATAACTGTCCATATTTAACTTTAATAAGAATTTTTAGGAAACAGCAGCAAGAAAATTTTTTTAAAAACTACTACCTGAATGGTACAAGGTAGCTTGCTAGCATGTAATTAGAGACGGTGGGCGTGCACGCTGGGCCCACGGGGTGTGGTTATTAACCTGCACGGTTGCAGAGCTGCGTTTCTTTCAGACCGAATCTTTTCCTCGTTGTGTCACTCACCCCCACTCACTGAGTCCCTCCCCAGTCAGGCAGGAGGAACTGAATGACCATAAGCACAGGGGCGGCACGGCTTGGTGTACACGGGAGCGAGAGCAGTTTCAGTGCTAGAAGCTCGGTGTGTGAGCAGGGCAGGCAGGCAGAGAAGGGAAGGGGGGACAGAAGCCAGAGCCTAGAGGGCGACAGGCCAGCACTGCCCGTCTTCACCTCCTTCCTGGGAGAGCAGCATCCACTGAGCAGTTACCCCGCCGGCCACGGTTCTGGGTGGGTGCATGTTTCATCTCATTGACTCATTGCAGAGGCCACGAGAAGTAGTGGCTTCACTTCTCCACTCCACAGATGGGGCGCAGACATGTTGCGTGACTTGCCCACATGTGTGCAGATGTGGGAAATAGACCTTGAATTCAGGCAGCCAAGCTGCACTTTTAGCCTCTAGACTCTCTGCCGCCTTCTCTCTGACTGCTGCCGCCTGATTCAGTGCCGGCCTGTGCATCTGTGTGTCAGTCACGCTGGCCCTGGAGATTTTCTAGAGGGACAGCATTTTTTTTCTTTTTTTTTTTTTTAGGAAGAATACCTTTATTAAAGTTTTCACTTCATAATCATTCTTGCTTTCTATTGGAGGTACACATTTTAAGTTTTTATTTAAGGTATATCAGCAACCAATAAATCTGTGGCAGAGAGTTAACCCATGCATGGCAAAATACATAAAATACATATTCCTTTGTTTCATAATAAATAAACCTGTAGCATAATAAAGAATAGTGCAAACTACCATTGAAAAAGTTGTATAAATAAAACAACTCATTATAAATCAGAAATATTTTGTTCTAATAGGTTTACAATACATAAATTATCCCCCCAAAGTTTATACCTTATCTTATTTTGTCTATTTGAAATAGCTTTGAAAGTGAATAATATGAAAATCAAATAAACTTTAAAACTGTAGAATCATTTTATATTCAAGTTTTATGGTCTTTTTCTTTATAAAGGAGGGGTCTGCATGTTTCATCTTCACCGTAACAATCTGAAGACAACATTGAAAGGCTTTCAAAGTGACAGCACCAGGCACTGTACTAGCAATATAATATATCTATAAACTATATGTAATCTCGTCAACACAATGCAAAAAAGACATGCAGGAAGAGTCCTGGTTTTCACATTACACTGTTCATTCAAGTAAGCTTAAAAATATATTTTCCCATTTCCTTTCCTTTTTTTTTTTCAAATAAACCATGGATCATAAACAACAATCTTTCACCAAAACATATAATATAATTCTTTGGTGTGCTTTGAACTCTTCCAGGAAAAAAAAAGGGATGACGTCTGAAAATAAATTAATTCAACTGTACAAATAAGAGTGTTCACATACAAATTATTAACAATGACAAGACTCCATCACCCACTCACAGTACATAAAACAAATTTCTACAGACCCTGGGGAGGGGAGTCTTCAGGGTCTCTGAGGATAAATTAGTGCCCTTTAGTATATTGGTATGATGTTTGTGATGGACTACATTTTGCACACAAGATGTGTTGTACCAACCAAAAATAAATTGACTAAGACTTATTGTCCTGGGTCCCTGACCTTTTTCATCCTAGCTTGACAGCTCTGGCAAAGGTCACACATTCATCAGTGTTTGGTGGTAACTATAAACCTTTTAAAAATTTTAATATGTCTAGCAACTCCCTCCCCTCTTTTAATGTAAATCATACACTTCACACACTGTCATTTTCAAATGGGCTAGAGTTCGATGTGCTCAGCGTTCAGGTGGAAGAAAATGCAGTTTCAGGCAATGAAAAATAAAGACTTTTTAAAAGGTTGATACAACAGTATAAAAGAAGGGTTGGCCTGTTTTAAAAACAACAGCTTTCCCAAAAAAATAGGCATGTTGCCAACATCCCACCTCCTTAGGCTTGCCTGTTAATTTTGGCATCCCAAAAAACTTAAGATCTAAAACATGGACGTAGCAAAGAGGCAGCATCTGAGATTTCAGATTAAAAAAAAAAAATACCATAGAGGAAGAAGAAAGCACTTGATTTCTTCTATTTTATAAAATATCACAGTTGTCTATCGCAGCAGCCTTTTCTTCTCTCCACTTTTGCTTGAACAATCACAGTAGCACAATACATGGAGACGTATGAAGGTTGCTGCCTCATTATTTTTTTTTCTCATCATTCAAGCAGGGTAATGAAGAAATAATCCTGTGTAAAAATATTGTGTTAAGGTGAGATCAGTAATAAAAGAGTGGAAATTAAAAATTACAAGTATTAGGACTTAAAGGGTTTTTACAAATATTTTTGGACACAGGTACAGTCCAAGATCTGTTGGCCATGCAGCAAGTGTGTGGTTGACAATCAAGAGGCCTTTGCAGAAATAGGGCCCAAGGAGGAGGCAAAGTGGCTCCAAAGAAGCCCACGTTATGGTGTCAAAGGCATTCTCGAGGCGCTCCAGGAAATGCAGAGAGCCTTGCTGCTGCGTCGAGTTCTGACTGAATGCTCTTTCTCTTCCCTTCTAAAAGATATATATATTGCATCGGTAGTATGTATCTTGATTAGCTAATCTCTCCATGCATTTTCCTTGGTACAATTTGCTCCCAGCCCTGTCCCCCTGCAACGTACAAGTCCAGCTTGGTGGTTATCTTGTTTGTTTTCTAAGGAAAAAAAAAGCCCAAATATCTTAATTAAATTAATTAAATGTACAAACACCATAGGGTTTCATACTGAATAAATAGGGCTCGTTAGACCCGGCGGCACGTCTGAGTCACGGGTTTGTCTCAGGCTCAGCATTATCTCAGGTTAGGATATGGTCCAAGGACTCCCACCTCTGATTTTACTTATTGTTATGACTAATAAATTCTAATGTATCGTCCGCACAACTTCAGAGTTCCCGTACATCTCCTCATCTTCAGACTCAGAAGTGGTTCCGTTGCTGGAAGGTGTGTGGAGGTAGCTGGGGGCCCCACTGGCCTGGCAAACGTACCACTCATTGAGGTTGGTCACCTGAGGGGAGAGAGTGCTAGAGCGACTCCTGGTTGGGTCCAGCACAGGGGACAAGGGGGCACCCACTGGAGTAACCGAGGGCGCCTGGAGAAGGTGGTGGGACTTGCAGTGAATCTGCATGTGCTTCCTTAGAGAGCTCGGGTGAGTGTAGGATTTGTCACAGCCTCACATCTTGCAGTAGTAGGGCTTGTCGCTGGTGTGGACATGGGAATGTTTCTTTCGATCACTGCTGTTGGCAAACTTTCTGTCACAGCCATCAAACTCACATTTGAAAGGCTTTTCCCCTGGATGAGCACGCTTGCGGATCTTGAGGTTCTCCGAGTGCGCAAAGACCTTGCCGCAGCCCGGGAAGGGGCAGCGAAAGGGCTTCTCGCCAGTGTGCACGCGGATGTGGTTGGTGAGCTTGTATTTGGCCTTGAAGGGCTTGCCCTTGCGCGGACAGTCCTCCCAGAAGCAGACGTGGCTGCTTTGCTTGGGGCCACCCATGTGCTCCACCGTGACGTGGTTCACCAGCTCGTGCATGGTGCCGAAAGTTTTGGAGCAGGGCTTGGCGCCACTGGCCGGGGGCAGTGGCGGCGGTGGCGTCTGCCCCTAGAGGGACAGCATTTTAACTTTTAAAGTTTCTCAGAGCAGGATCTGGCAGGCAGAAATTCCTTTGGTGATCTGTGAGAGTTTTTTCCTCGAAAAACAATCCAAATAAAGTTTGAGAATTATTTATTTAGATCTCTGAGCTAGTTGGACCCAAAGGAGCTGAGAAAAGATGTCTTACGAAGTTGTGCAAAGTGTCTCTCCTCCTCCCTTAGAGCCAGACAAGATCCAAAACCTGCACTGCCGGCCTCAGAACTCCACGGCCATTGCCTGTTCCTGGATCCCGCCAGACTCCGACTTTGACGGGTACAGCATTGAATGCCGGAAAATGGACACTCAAGAGGTGGAGTTCTCCAGAAAGCTGGAGAAAGAGAAATCTCTGCTCAACATCATGATGCTCGTGCCCCACAAGAGGTACCTGGTGTCCATCAAGGTGCAGTCGGCCGGCATGACCAGCGAGGTGGTGGAGGGCAGCACCATCACCATGATAGACCGTGAGTGTCCGGAGGTGTGCCCTGGTGCCTCTCTGTCCTGCCCTGCAGGCTGCCCCGTGAGCGGGCTCGCTGTCACTAGGACGGGAGGACCCAAGGGTTCCAGGAGGCGGAAACATGGCTCTGTGTAAAGGAACCAGGCGGCAGACAAGTTAAAGGATCTTAAAGTACTTGAATGAATTAGGATTTAAATACATCACTTCGCCCCGCGTAGTTAGAGCTAATGGGCTCTTAAGCAGTTTGACGTCCCAGCTTCAGGAAATCCTGCTGAGGAGCTGCCTCTCCCGCTATGTTTGAGGTGCCGCTGGCAGACGGCTTCCCTTCGGGGAGGGGAGTTTTCTTAATTACAAGCTTTAAACACATGCGTGCTCACACACACACACAGTCTATGCCCACGAGCAGAGACCCTCCTCTCACTGTCTGCACGTGAAGGCAGAGTCGTGACCTTCTTGCTCCCCCGTTCCAGGGCCCCCGCCTCCACCTCCGCACATCCGCGTGAATAGAAAGGACGTGCTCGTCAGCAGGTCTTCCATCAACTTCACTTTCAACTGCAGCTGGTTCAGCGACACCAACGGGGCTGTGAAGTACTTCACGGTGGTGGTGAGAGAGGCCGAGGGTAAGTGACGCGAGCCACCTCTGCTGCGGGGTGCAGGGCCGCTTTCTCAAAGGCCTCCACGGGGCTCCTTCTGCGACAAGCTTTTAAGAGCAGAAAAGTTAGTCTTTCTATCATTCCACTTTCTCTCTGCGGGATGCCGGGAGATGTAACAAAAACTGGCTCAGAGGCTCTTTCAGCGATGAAGGCTGTTATCTGCCGGGTTTAATTATTGAATGAGTGAATAATGATAACAGCAACCACAACAATAATAAATAACATCACTTGCTGAGCCGGGACCTCGTGCCGGCGCTGTTGGAATCGCACTGCATGTGTTGGCCCGCTGTCCTCCCCACCACTCGCTCAGCCCTGCTCACCACTCTTCTGTTCTGCCTGCCTCAGCTGCCTTCCCCGCCCCGTCCCAAAGACCTCAAGCCATCACACGCTCCCAAACCGCCCAGCAATCCGCAGAATTACTCAAAACCTCAGAAGAGGGAGAAGTTGATCGTGAAAAGCATTGTCCTTTCTCTACTGGATGTGCAACAGCATGTTTCTTTCTCTAGCCCATTCGACTATTCAATGTCCAGCTAATTCCCGCGGACCTGGCAAAGACCAGGTGGTAGTTATAACAGCGTCCCACGCAACCCCCGAGTGTGATCTTTAGAGTTTGTTATATTGACACTTGTCAAACACCTGCAGGGGTGTTGTATGTGGGGCACACATGTCCCCAGAAAGTCCAGATCACACAAATGCCGGTTATGGCACACGTGCTGAGCCTAAAGGCAAGTTTCCTTTTCAGCCACTGCCAGCAAGATAGTATTTCCAAGACCCACTCATTTTGAGCAAATTTTATTAGAGTCCAGGGTGCAATGAACCCAACAGTGCCACTCCTTGAAGTTCATTGTGGATGGTGTTTGATTTCTATAATATTTACCTTCCTAATTATGCTTTCCTCCAGCCAACCTCAGACTCGTCGGCAGTGCCAAAACACGCAGCAGGCTGGGTGGACAGGGACGAGTTCTGGGGCATATTCCACATGTGGGGCCACATCCAAGCCGGGATTAAACTGTGCTCAGGGTGGCAGAGAGCTGGGCCTCGAGCAGTCATCTGGCCGGGCGAGGCTCGTGGAGCGTGCTTGGGCTGCTGCCTGGCCTTGGACTTGATTCCTCTTATCTTTCCCCATTTCCCAGGCCACAGGGGTTTCCTCATTAGCTCAGCGACAGTGGGTACTGGCAAGGTGGAGGGCTGACCGAGTGGGCCGACTCTCACAGTGGGAGTCTGGGACACATTGTCATTTGATTTCTGGGCTACGCTCTCGCACACACACTTTATTTCCTGGAAAAGTGATGGTATCTGTGTGTGTATAAAATTTTGTATATACACACTTTATTTTTATTTTTTATGTTAGAAAAAGTGGGCCAAAGTTAATTTCATTGGAGAATTTCACAGCGTCCTTCGAGATCACAGATTCTGCACTCTGGGATGAGCAGACACAGTGGGTGAGGAGGCAGCCTGGTCACTCCAGTCAGCAGAAGGGCCATCCTTCACTGTGGGTTTTCTCGCTCCAGGCAGCGACGAGCTGAAGCCGGAGCAGCAGCACCCTCTGCCCTCCTACCTGGAGTACAGGCACAATGCCTCCATCCGAGTGTATCAGACCGATTATTTCGCCAGCAAATGTGCCGAAAGTCCTGACAGCAACCCCAAGAGTTTTGACATCAAGCTCGGAGCGGAGATGGAGAGCCTGGGTGGGAAATGCGACCCCCATCAGCAGAAATTCTGTGACGGACCGCTGAAGCCTCGCACCGCCTACAGGTTAGATGTATCCCCATCATTTTGCTGGAGGGGACAGGCTCCATCGCTGGGTGCTCAGCTGTCTGGGCGTCTGAGGCACACGAGCTCCTGTAGATTAATAACCTGCACCACAAGACAGCCTTGCGCTGTGTGGGTAATTTATAAAGGCCGCGTTCCTGCCTCCACTCACAGGTGATGCGTAAAGAGGACCTTGGCGTTTGTGCAGAAGTTCCAGTCCATTATATGAAGAGCTGAAGGCTCCTAATTGATTGTTCTTTCTCCTAGAACTTCCTTTAGTACAAATTTCCCAGGTTAACGATTGTGAAAATGTTCAAACAGAAAGATTGAGTTTAGGGAAGCATGAGGTCTTATCTTCCACTTTCAGTGAGGTCTGGAATTACACTTATTTATTTACCTTCTAAAGCGTAAAAACATGGAAGCGCTCTGTGACCTCCTGAAGGGTAGGCCCTGAGTGAATGGGAGCTCCTTTCCTCACGCCCAGACAGCAGCTGAAAAGCAGCCGCTGGTGGGCCGTCCAGGAAGTCCTGCTGTGGCTGACGCCCTCCAGCTGCAGGAACGGCAGTGCCCTCAGCCTGCACGGTCTCCCGGAGAGCAGGGACAGCAGAAGAACGGTCTCCCAAGCAGGGTCCTCAAGAGGGTGGGGACCTGTGCTGCTGCCTTGGGTGCAAGGATCCAGGCATCCAAGATTAGTACTTCTGCGAAGGCCATGCCTCCTCTCTTGGGTCTTCCCAGAGCTGACAGCCAGCCAAGATGGCAGCCAGCCAGGTTCTCTGTGGGCCAGCGTGCACTCTTGTTGGCCGGTGCCCGGGTCTTATTGACTCTTACGTATTTAAGTGTCACCCCTGAATCTCAGCAGAAGCTTTCCTGCTGGCTCCAAAAGGAGACCATGACGTGCCCTCACCCCTGAGCGCATCCTTAGCCCTCCCCTCGCGTCGACAGAGGCAGGCCAACTGTCTTCCTAGAACAGGGTAGTCATCGCTCCTTACCTTGCAGTTACCCGAGGTCCGCCGCGGTCCAAAAATATTACCTGGAAAATTCCAGAAACAAACAATTCATAAGTTTTAAGTTGCGTGCTGTTCTGAGTCACGTGATGAAGTCTCATGCCCAGGAGGTGACTCATCCTTGGCCCGGCGGATCCGCCGTGTCCGCCACCCGCCCGTGAGTCACTTAGTAGCCGTCTGGGTCGTCAGATCCTCTGTCGCGGTATGGCAGTGCTTGTGGTCAGGAAGCCCTTATTTTACTTAATAATGACCCAAAGCACAAGAGTCGTGATGCTGGCAATTCCGATATGCCAAAGAGAAGCCGTAAAGTTTCCTTTAAGTGAAAAGGTGAAAGTTCTCGACTTGGTAAGGAAAGAAAAATATCGTTTACTGAGGTTGCTAAGATCTATGGTAACTTTTATTACAGCTTGTTGTTGTAATTGCCCTACTCTAGTATTAGTTATTGTTGTTAATCTCTTACTGTGCCCAATTTATAAATTAAACTTTATCGTAGGTCCGTATGTATAGGAAGGAACCTGGTCTCTCTAGGGTTTGGTTCTACCCGCAGTGTCAGGCACCCACCGGGGGTCTTGCAACGTGTTTCCCACGGACCCGGGGGGACTGCAGTACTCGCTTTGGACAGCATCTCCGTACAGCTCCTTCTGCTCAGGACTCACGACGAAAAGGCTCTCGCCCCCCCAGCCAAAGTCAGCACCTCGAGAGTAAGCACACAAACTTCTGAGTGACGTTTGCCTCAAGAAGAGGCCGTGAGAGTCCGCCTGGAGCAGCTGAGGTCTCGACAGAGCGAAGGAGAAATTTAAGCGATCAGAACGCTGGGTCCTTCCATTCTGATAAGAATCAAGAAACGCCTCAGTTCCTGGTCACTTGGGCTCCAGGAAGTTTGAGCAGAAGCCCCCCGAGGGCTGTCTTCTCCTTGTGAGCTGGAAGGTCCAAGCTGCTTCTGTTGGTTTGCTGCTGGCGGGAGGAGAGAAGCCGACTCGTGGCTGCCTCTGAGAGACTAAGGAGCTGCAGGCGGTCCCCACAGACGGAGCCCGGCAGCCCCCACACACCTCGCGGTCCATGGCGCTGCCCTTTTCAGCTGTGGGGCCTGTGGCCCCCACTGTCTTCATCCACAGAACATCAGAGTCCCCCTGAGGACAAACGTGGGCAACGGATTGAAGCCAGTCACGTCCGTCAGGATGAGGGTCTGCCGGGGTTCCCGTTCACTTCCAGGCGCACCCACCCTCGCTGTCTCCCTTCCACTCACCCCACGGCTCTGTCTCCCGCCACTTGCCATGTGCACCCTGCCCCCTGCTTCTCTTGGCTCCTCAGAGCCCCCTGAACGGGACATGGCTCTCTTACACCTCTGAGCCTCTGCACTTTCTCTTCACTCGGTTTCGGACGCCCTCCACTCCCTTGTCTGACCCAGGAACTCCTATGGACACCCCAAAACCAGCTCAGCCCTCAACTGGCCCCGCACCACCCTGTCAGCCACAGCCAGGCAGCTGGCTCAGCTCCGTTCCCACCCCAGCCTGCACCGGCTAACAACCAGCCTATTGACCCTTTGTTGAAGTGCATGCTCCTTCTCTGGCCTGTGAGAGCTCAGCCAGAGATGGGACATCGATTATGAGATGATACGGCGTGGCCCTGGCACCCAAGAGCCACCCAGCAAACGTTTATGAACAACTAAGAGAACGCACCAAGATGCTTTATGAAAGTCACACATTCTTATTATAACGCAATCAACTCACGGCGCACAGATCTGTTTTCTAGAACACAGCTTTCCTTATTTCTCCAGAATACATTTGGTTCAGACTTGTGAAAATCATGCCAGGCAGCCAGTGCCTGACAAGAGGAGGTGCTCGGGGGACCGCAGAGCACGCAGGGAGCCACATCTCAGAGCCGTGGCTCAGGGCCGTCTGCATCCTCCATCTCAAGATGCTGTCTCCACCATGACCCTCAAGCCATCAGGTAGATGGGAAAGAACACGGAAAAAGAAAAGTCAGAATTGGAGAGAAATGGGAAACGCTGAGCTTAGCTGATGTGCAAGCTTGCGGAGTCAGTGAAGGCAATGTGCTCCCCTTCATCGTGGGGGTCCCCTCACCCCGCAGGTGACTAGCGCTGTTCCCTGGGGAAGGGGCCGCCCGAGAGGGTGAGAGGCAGCTGGAGGTTTGGAAGTGCCAGCCTGGTCTTGTTTCTGTTCTAAAGAGAACGGCAACGTGGCCACACCAGGTGGTCAGCTTCTCTTGACCTCATTTTCCTCAAATGAAGGAAACTGAACCACAAGATCTGTGCTTTAGACTTCTGATTCTGTACACATTTAAAGTAGAAATAATTGCTATCAGATATCTGCGCATTAACATAATCTTATTCCTACACGCATACAGAAAACAGGTCTGCAAAACACAGGCGGAAGTGAGGGAGGACCCAGACAGTGCAGGTGAGGAAGTGCTGTGAAGGTTCCAGAGGCTTCCTGGAGGAGGTGTCGTTTTAGCCGGGCGTTAGAAAGTAGGGAAGGATCTGAAAATGTGGAGACCGGGACCGGAGGAGAGTCAAGGGACTGGGAACAGAGGGGGTCAGCACAGAGGCAGAAATGCACAGACCCTTTGGAGGAGTGAATAGTCCAGTTTCGGGGTGGGCATGGAAAGGGGTACTGGGGAGACGAGACAGGAAGACAAGAGGGGATGGGATTCTGATGGGTGCTGAGAGCTGGGCCATGGTGTCCACTTTTGGACAGGGCTGTGAGCACAGAGTTCCTGATGACCCAGTAACTGTAAGCCAAGCCTCTCCCAGGTCATCGTCTCCTCCCCGGTCCCTAGAGGTCCTCATTTCTCTGGACCTGGTTCTAGTCTGCATCTGCATCTGTGAAGCCTAGAATTGTACAGCAGAACACGTCAAGGTGTCATATCCAATGCTTCACTGTACAGATGAGGAAACTGAGGCACAAAGCACTTTAGGGGCCATTCCACTCATCAGCGACAGAGCAAGAGCTGGACCTCAGACCCTCTGCTTTAGACCCAGCCCTTTTCATCCCTCTGATAGAACTCTGCTGTTAAACCAAGAGGAAGCCAAGAGGAAATGAGAGAAAGAGATCTAGCCTAGGAGTCAAGACGTGGAGTTTGGTTTTCTTGAACCAGCTTTCGCTGTGACCTGGGAGGAAGCGTCTGAGCCTCAGGTTCCAGAGGATGCAGTCAGCTTCCTTATACTACTGTAAAGGTTGGAGACCATCTTCTGGGCCATGTTTGTGCAAGCACTTCCACACTTAGAAATCACTGCACGAGTATAAAGAATTCAGGGCGAATCTTCCTCAGCAAAAAAAAAAAAAAAAAAAAAAACCAAAGCAAAGCGAACAAATGGACAAACTCCATGTCCCTGTGACGTGAGCCCCCGAGTCAGTTCCACCTTCAAGAAGAAAAATAGTCATGTCTGTTTCCTCGTCCGCATGGCAGACTTCCTGAAATTGAAGCAATGGCCACGTTCCTCTACGGCTTCTCTGCCTGCGTCCTGGTCAGTCACCTCGAATGATCTCTAATGCCTCCTAAACTACATGCCCAGAAAAATTGGGAGCTGCCTCGAGCCTGGGCCTGACTTGCCCCGAGAGCGTGAGCGCAGGTCCTGTGTTGGGACCAGAGGCTTCATCCAGGCTGAGACGACAGCTCTGTGTCTTAGGAGCTGCATCCTGCTCGCCTGTGGAATTCAGGGCCAGCTGGTCTCCAGGCACCATCCTGCATGGCCACATGGACGAACCCCATAGCAGCCTCCTGTCCACGTGGCTGGACTGACCCCAGATGTCGCTGGAGGGTTCTGAGCCCACATCTCACCATCTCTCTGAACCCAGTACAGCCCAATCAGGCTCACCCTCTCTCTCCATCCAGCTCTCCCCAGGTGACCTGAGCTCACGTCTTGTAGCCGTCCTCGCCTCCACCATCCTCCTCCTTTGGGCCAGCCTGCTCTGCTCCCTCCTCTGCCTGGAATGCAGCCATGGCCCCTCTCTCCCCTCCCGCAGGTGCAGGTGTCCTCCTGTCAGGACCTCCCCTGACCTTGCCCGCACGCCCGACGTTGCTCTCCACCGCTCTCTCTGCCCTTTTCCTTTCACAGCACATGCCACCATCTGGCGTATTAACTTTGTGCATTGTGGTCGGAGGATGGAGCCTCTGGGGTGGTGGGGACTTTGTCTGTGCCTTGCAGTGTCTCCAGTCCCTGGGACAGGGATGGGCACAGAGTAGGGCTCAGGAAATGTTTGATGAATGAATGAGAGTGAACGCACGAACTCAGGTCTGTCTGATTCCGTAATTCGCATCCTGCCCCACACACATGCTGACCAGGTGCCCACGCTTTTGCCCCTTGAACACATGTTTCCATCGGCCCTGCCCTGGTCAGCCACTGACGTGCACTCGACGAATGGGTTATCTTTTCAGAATCAGCATCCGGGCGTTTACGCAGCTGTTTGACGAGGAGCTGAAGGAGTTCACTCAGCCGCTGTACTCAGACACATTCTTCTCCCTGCCCATCACCACCGAGTCAGGTGAGCCCGGCCCTGCCGCCCCCGTGGGCCCCAGCCTCCTGTCACTTAGGGGGCCTCTAGGATGGGGTCTGCAGATGTGGCTGATGTGGCATATTTATTCTCACCTGGAATTTAATCTTATGTGACCACAGATTGAGGTGGATTGGAGAAATTGTACAACTTCTGTAGGAATAGACTGACGGGATTATAGAAATGCCAGCTTTTTTTTTGACTAAAAATGAATTTTTAAAAGCAGTGAATGAAAAACATCCACATCAAAGCTTGCATAGGGGCCACCTCGTGGCGTAGCAGTTAAGTTCACATGCTCCACTTCGGCGGCCCAGGGTTTGCTGGTTCGGATCCTGGGCATGGACCTACACACCACTCATCAGGCCACACTGAGGCGGCGTCCCACATAGAAGAACTAGAAGGACCTACAATTAGAATCTACAACTATGCACTGGGGCTTTGGGGAGAGAAAGAAAGAAAAAAAAGAGAAACAAAGATTGGCAACAGATGTTAGCTCAGGGCCAATCTTAAAAAAAAAAAAAGAGCTTGCACAGGTCAAAACATTAAGTAGATACAAAAGGCTTTCAGGGGCCAGCCCTGTGGCCCAGTGGTTAAGTTTGCGCGTTCCGCTTAGCAGGCCCAGGGTTTCACCGGTTTTCACCCTGGGCGTGGACATGGCACCGCTCATCAGGCCATGTTGAGGTGGCGTCCCACACAGCAGAACCAGAAGGACCCACAACTAATAATACAGAACTATGTACTGGGAGGTTTGGGGAGATAAAGCAGAAAAAAAAAAAGGCTTTCAGTCATAACTGGCAATGTGCATATTCATATACATAGAAATGCATAGAAAAAAACGACAAGGAGGAAAACACCACTGTACTAACAATGGATATCTCAAAGTAATGGGATTATAGGTGGTTTTTCCCTTTTGCTTTTATATACTGTTTTTACACTGTGAAAAATGTTAACATAAAAGACTTTACATAAACTTAGGAAAGAGACCTCTAGTATGTTATGGGAAAGCGTGAGTGACAGACGCAGCTCGGGTCTCCTGGCCCTTCTCATGAGATGCGGGACGTGGCCTGTACGCGGAACCGTTTACCCAGTCCTCACTCCACCCTTTGAGAAGCAGACACTGTTATCCCCATTTCACAGGTGAGGACCTGAGGCACCAAGAGGTTGAGTAACTTGCCCGAGATGGTACAGCTGGGATTCTGGCACTTTCCACCAGAGCCCTTGACCCCTGCCCTGCACGGCCTGGAACTTCCACCTGAAGCCGAGAACGGCATCACTTTTCGGCATGTTGTTCCCTCATAACATGATCCGTCCCGGCCTTTCCCTGCAGCCGGGAGCCGGCAGTGCTTGGCGCAGGAAGTTCTTCCTTGGAGCTAAAACAGTCTCTCGTGCTGCTGGAGAAAAGATGACTCAGCCTCGCAAACACTCCCGTCTATTTAGGCCAAATATAGGCATAATCTCCCACTTTTCAAACCAAAAAGGGATCAGAACACAGTTAAGAGGATTTAGATGTGTTTGCTTATCATTTAATGTTAAGTAGGGGCTTTGTAAACACAATTCTTTCCTATCTGAAATACTGTTATAGACCAAAAATTGTATGTAGTCCAGTAAAGGAAGATGGTAAACATATATTCAAAAAAAGAACGCTAACCACATGAAAGGAAAGATGATTGTGTTGGCTGGATGAGTCTTGAAAAGCAGCACTGAATAAACAAACCCACGGGCTTAAGAAGCACCTTCAAAGATGGGCTACTCCATAGACCTAAATGTAAGAGCCAAAACAAGAAACCTTTAAAATAAAACATAGAAGGCAATCTTTGTGACTTTGGGTTAGGAAATCTTAGATTTGATACCAAAAGCACAAGCAACAAAAGAAAAATATAGGTAAATGGGATTTAATCAAAATGGTAACCTTTTGTGCTTCAAAGGCCATCATGAAGAAAGTGAGGACAACCCACAGGATAGGAGAAACTATTTGCAAATCACGTGTCCACTAAGACTCAGGTATCCGGGATATATAAACAACTCTTACCTTATAACTCAATAATAAAAGATAAGTAACATTAAAAAACAGACAAAGGCCATTAATAGACATTTCTCCAGAGAAGATAGGCAAATGTCAATAAGCACATGAAAAGATGCTCAACATCATTAGTCATTAGGGAAACGCAAACCATAACCACAATGAGATACCACTTCACGCTGGCTAGAATGGCTATAATCAAAGACAATAACAAGTGTTAGCAAGGACGTGGAGTAATTGGAACCCTCACACGTTGCTTGAAATGTAAAATGCTGTCACTGCTTTGGAAAACAATTTTGCGGTTCCTCAAAATATTAAACCTAGAGTTACCATCTAACCCAGCAATTATACTCCTAATTATAACCCATGAGAAATGAAAACATATGTCCACACAAAAACTTGTACATGGATGTTCACAGCAGCGTTATTCATAATAACCAAAAAATAAAGATAACCTAAATGTCGGTTGATGGATTAATCGATAAACAAAATATGATGTAGCCACAAAAGGGAATATTATTCAGCCATAAAGAGGAATGAAATACTGACACAAGCTGCAATATCGATGAGCCTTGAAAACATGCTAGATGAAAGAGCCAGTCACAAAAACCCTCATGTTTATGATCCAATTTATATGAAATGTTAGAACAGGCAAATCTATGAAGACAGAACGTAGATTAGTGGTTGCCAGGAGTTAGGGAAAGGGTGGAGTGGTGAATGACTGCTAAGGGCTAGGGGTTTCTTATTGATGAAAATGTTATAAAATTGAATGTGGTGAAGTTTGTAAAACTTTGTGATTATACTAAAAGCCATTGAATTGTACAGTTTAAATCGGTGGTATGGTATGTGAATTATATTTCAATAAAACTGTTTAAAAAATGGGTTACTCATACCTGTTCATAAACCCCCATGGCAGCGTCAGACCAGATAATAGAAATGAGATTTTGTTAAAATAACCCTCCACATGTCACTGGATTTGCCAAAGTCCCAGATGCTGTGACCTGTTTCATGCAAGTGAAATAGCATTTTATCTTGGTGGCAAACGGCTGGCCTTTGTCTCACGTGCCCCAAGCTTTACCCACAGGCACAAGGGAAGTCCAGAATTCCTTTCTTGGCTGAACACCATCACCTTCAAAAGCAGAGTCACAGGCCCGCCGTCCCTGGTTGGCAGGCAGGCAGCATCTCGTCTTCCTGGTGGGACTGCCGGCCCGCAGGCGGTGGCGCCTCCGTGCGGCATGGCTGGAATTCTCTGTGGCGACGCTCCTGGGGAGGAGGGTGGCAGTGGCTCTTCTCCTGGCGCTTGGGCACTAATTCCTCCCCCGGTTTGCTGTCTCCCCCGGATTCTTGCAGAGCCTCTCTTTGGAGTCATTGAAGGTGTGAGTGCCGGGCTGTTCCTCATCGGCATGCTGGTGGCTGTGGTGGCCTTATCCATCTGCAGACGGAAGGCGAGGTGAGTGCCCCATGTGGAGAGGCAACGGGAAGTTAAGAAGGGAAAGTAAGGTGATTCTGCAGGTTAAATATGCTTTGTTTCTCAAGAAAAACAAGTCAAACCCTAAAACCTTGACTCCCTTTTTTAGCCTCTCTACGTGCCACTGTTGAATCCTGCCCTAACCAAATGACTGGGGCATGTGTAGCTTCATTTTAATGGGAAATACTCGTTTTGCACAAGAAAGAAACGTTGGTATGTGGTTTAGGCTCCTCATGAAGACAGAGATGTCTGCAAATCGTGTGCCCAGATATGTCTGAAATATGTGAGCATGTGGTTAACACCCCCACTTTGTGGCTCATCGTGGCCGTGCTGCCTTAAGAAGGGATGAGACCCAGCAGCCTGTAGCCCCGGCCACGCTCTCTTCTCGTGGGGAATTTCTCTTTTCGGCACATTGTCCTCTGTCTTGCACTGATGTCTCGCATCTGAAGTTTACTGGTTTTTTAAGGAAAGTTTTTTGAGAGTGTGGGAAGTGGTTGTGACCCGTAGCCAGAAATTAGAAGAAAAATCTTCAGCCATTCAGAGACCCGTTTCTAGTGGGAAAATCTGTTTCTCCTGTGAGCCCTTTCTCCCTTCCCCCACCCCAAAGAGACGTCGGCTGAATCTAAATCTACATGAAGGCAGGAAAATCCACATTGCACAGACAGCACAGCCTCACCATAAATGAAAGCTGTGTCTCAACAAGCTTCCTGGTGACAGCATGAATCCCCTCCCCTGTGTTCCAGCCACGGCCGAGAGGGGCCCTCCGCCCGTCTGAGCATCCGCCGGGACCGCCCGCTGTCTGTCCACCTGAACCTGGGCCAGAAAGGGTGAGCTGCAGTTTCCTCGCACGATGTCCTGAAACACGAGTTGGTTGTGTTGCGTGAGGTTTGCTAACAGGTCTTTCTTCTTTTGGTTTCCCTTCACAGCAACCGGAAAACATCCTGGTAAGAGAGAGAACCCCAGTTACCATATCATCTGCTTTTGAAATACAACTCGGACTTGTTATGGTATTTTCCCTTTTCTTCAGTAATTTCCTTTTCTTTCTGTTTTTAATTGTAGCCCAATAAAAGTAAGCCAGTTTGAAGGGCACTTCATGAAGCTGCAGGCTGACTCCAACTACCTTCTCTCCAAGGAATACGAGGTAGGGCCCCGGCGCCCCCGTCCGTGGGGGAGCTTCCTCCCAGCCCGCACTGAGCAGTCACGGGGGAGGGGCTCCTGCTAGGATGAGGCTTCGGGTCTCAGCTGAGCGCTCCTTTTGGCCCGAATGCCGTCCCTGCATGGTGCAGCCCCTGGTCTGGGAGGCCAGTTCACTGTCCAGAATGGCACAGCGAACAGGTGCTCCCTGGATCAGACGATGAGAAAGAATTAACCAGCTTCAAGTGCAAACCTAACTCAGTGTTTAGCCTGCCAGTCGTGTGCCTGGGAGAGAGTGTGGTTTGGCGACAGTGCCCAGCTTTGGCACCTGTGTGACTCGGGGCACGTGAGTTATCCTGTGTGAGCCTCATCTGTCCAGTGGAGATGAGAACCCCTCACACGGGGCTGCTGTGGGGACAGACCTGACGCGGGTCGAGTGCCAGGCCGTCCACACACCGTAGCTGGGGCACACATTCTGTCATCCTGGATCTCAAGGATTGCATGGTTTGCCTCGTTCTAGCTCATATTCTCCACTTGCAAACTTATTTTTGACCTAATAGGACTTAAAAGACGTGGGACGAAGCCAGTCGTGTGACATCGCTCTCTTGCCAGAGAACAGAGGGAAGAACCGGTACAACAACATATTGCCCTGTGAGTTTGTGCTGAGATTTGTCATACTGCTGTCCTCCAGCCACTTTGTCTCTTTTGCTGCAATGAAATGGGGCCGAAGAATAGGGTGCTGCAGGATGGGGCAGGTCTGAGGCTCTGACTGCCTTTACAAGGGGAGACTTGTCTGTTACTGTGCTTCTCTCCCGAGGGGTAACAACCAGCCTGGCTCTGGTCACGAGAAGCCTCATGCTGTTGGTGTTTCACCACAGGGTCCTCCTGCAGGCCT
Organism: Equus asinus; assembly: GCF_041296235.1. Lineage (NCBI taxonomy): Eukaryota > Metazoa > Chordata > Mammalia > Perissodactyla > Equidae > Equus > Equus asinus. The sequence continues at coordinate 69,378,877 of NC_091811.1, read as the reverse complement.
CGAAGGCCTCAGAGCAGGAACGGGGTTTGCATCGAGGGCCGACCTGGGCTCACTTAACAAAGTCTCCAGTTAGCAATTATTCTCTATGTTTTCATCATCCTTACTCTGTTAGGTGAAGTCATAGAAGATCGTTTTTCTGGACTGTGTGCATTCCAGCAGTGACAGGAGCTGGCTGCTCCATAGTGTTACCAAGGAGAGCCCAGAAGGGGCTTCGCAGGGCACGTGTGTGTGTGTGAGTGTGTTTATGGGCCACCTGGGCAAGTGAGCTATCGTATCTGAGCCTCAGCTGTAAATGGAGATGAGAACACGTCCCGTGTGAGGCTATTGTGGGAATCAGGACTAATGCATGTCAAATACCAAGCATTCCATAAATGGTAGGAAATCACCCCAAGACTCAGTGGCGAATCTGTCTCAATAAACTGCCTTCCAGATGACGCCTCGCGAGTGAAGCTCTCCAATGTGGACGACGACCCATGCTCCGACTACATCAACGCCAGCTACATCCCTGTGAGTGACCGCCCGGCCTGGGGCCTGGGAGGCGCCTCTGCTAGGACCACCCTGCAGACACCACTCCTCCCACTCACTCCCGCTGTTCTCAGGTCTGGACACATGTGGGCTTCAGAAGACCACGTGTGATGGCCAGAAGCGCAGGGTGTCTAATTGCATCATTGCTAAGGCCCACTCTTCACAAGGGCTGTAGTCACCCAGGGTTATAATGAGCCCAGGAGGCCTTTCAAAGGGCGTTTCCTCCCCAGAGAGATTAGCGCTCCCCAAGGAAGCTGGGCCTCCGCTGCTGAGGTCGCCAACTGGGGAAGCCGATTGCACCCACAGACACAACTCGGAGTTGTGTCAAACCTTTGGGCTCAGATCCTGGCTGACATCTTGCCAGCTTCCTGCAGTTCTCCACAGCGGAGAGAGCTTTAAGGTCAGACAGATCCAGGTTTGAATCCCATCTCCGCCCCTTGCTGGCTCTGTGACCTTGTGCAAGTGATGTGATGCGTTTGGGCCTCCAGTTCCTTTTCCACAAAGTGGAGATGATAATATTTCCTCAAATAATCATCGAGTCCCGCACTAAACACAACAGCTAAGTGCTAACGGTGAGTCGAATGCTGAGCTGTCACGGTAGGGGGGATACGATGGAACCCTGACCTCAGGGAACGCTTGGCGGAGTCGAGCGTTCAGAGTCAGGCTGAGACTTGCAGGACAAATGAGGATGCCAGCCGAGAGGCAGGGGCTGGGTGGGGCGGCGCGGGGCCTGCGGTGGAGGTCCTGTGGGAGCCAAGGAGGGAGGGAGCGTCGACCGGGATCTGCAGGTGACCCTGGATTGCTGAGTGTGAGCGAGTGGGCGGAAATGCCCCAGCCCAGAGGGCCGTGGTGAAGACTGAAGACCATCCCTACCCACGGCATGTTCTTCAGTAGATGCTCAACGAGCAGTGGTTTCTCTGCCCTGACGTCGCCCTGGCCTGGCAGCCTAACATTGATCTAGTGTCAGTTATCCAAAATGACAAAAACTTTTCTACATTAGACAGGGGAAGAGCCTATCAGGGTGAGTCTTCAGACAGTCAACACACACACACCCGCATGTGGACGCACGCACGCACACACATAAACGTGCATGCACAAGCACATGCACACATACAGGCACATATGTGCACGCACACGCAAGATGCACACATGCACACACACTCACATAGACACACACGCAACTGAGGGTGAAGTGTTGTCTGGATTACTGCCTTTTTGAATAGACCAGCCTGACAACAGGGAGTTTGGCTCTTGACCCAGGTCAGTGTCCGGCCTTCCTCCTCCTGCTCCCAGGCCGGACGCTGTGTCAGTGTCTTTTCCTCAGGGCAGGGCCTGGCAGACCTTGCGCATCGTCTAGTCTGCAGACCCAGCCCTTTGTCTACAGCTCTGAGAGGCCTGTTGTTCTGACTCGCAGGGCAACAGCTTCAGAAGAGAATACATCGCTACTCAGGGCCCTCTTCCCGGCACCAAGGATGACTTCTGGAAAATGGCCTGGGAACAGAACGTCCACAACATCGTCATGGTGACCCAGTGTGTGGAGAAGGGCCGGGTGAGTGCACGGTCTTGCTGACCCCCCAGCCCTGCTTCCTGCCGCCTGGATGGCCTTCTGCCCCATCCTCAAAAGCCACACCCCACAAAGCCACACGGGGATCCTGTGGGAGCAGCGTTGTGAGTTAAGCCTCTTGGTTATAAACATGGGCTTCAGCAGGTGAGGCCGATTCTGATCCTGGGCCTGCGTTTCCCTCAAAGGTGTTTCCACGGGGGCACTGGGATTCTCAGAGGTGCCCAGGAAGATTAACTGGCCGCTCGTCTGCTCCGTCCCCCCATGGGAGGAGACACCTTGCCAGAGTCACCGCTCGGCCCCTGGTGTTAGGAGAGAAGGAGAAGTGAACCACAGACACAGAGTGAGATGGTGCTCTGGGCATATGAAGCAGACCTCTTGTAATGCACTTGTAATCCTCTACTTTATATGGTTTTCTGAGGATTAAAAGAGAGACTGCGTGTAAAGTGCCCGGTATCTGTAGTCAGTCAGTCCACATCCACCATCCTCTTTCTCCCGTCTTCCTGCCCGTAAATGTGAGCTTCGCTAAGTGTTCTGACTTCTCCAAGACCCCTTGGCACAGGGCTCTTGGTCCAGGTTAAGACACTGGTGTCAAGTATGAACCCAACAGGGCCGGGAAGACAATGCTTCCTGTGCCAGCTCCGTCTTTCTTCAGAAAGAACCGTCGTACGACGTGGTTTATGTGCTAGTGGAACCGAAATGCTGAGGAAATGGACCACAGCACTCAAGCCAGGGGCACCGTGCCTGGAAGGCCAGTGGCTCCACGCTGGGGCTGCTCCTCGGCCACTGCCTCTCCCTCGCGGGCAGCAGTAGCCCAGCATGAGCGCCGGCCGGGGGCGGGCTGACGCAAAGCAGGTGGTCACATTGCTGTGGCAGCTGACCCTGGATCCAACTCAGGAAGACACTTCCAGAGGGAAAGTCCAGGTCAAAAAGGGGTCATGCTTCCAGACTCACCCTTCTGCTATCTTCCTCCAGGTGAAGTGTGACCATTACTGGCCCGCGGACCAGGATTCCCTCTACTACGGGGACCTCATCCTGCAGATGCTCTCAGAGTCTGTGCTGCCTGAGTGGACCATCCGCGAGTTTAGGATATGCAGCGTATGTCCACGCAACGACCCAGCTGGGGCTCCCGCACGGGCACACTTGTCACGCAAGAAGGCGTGCCCTGGGCCGTTCCTCTGATTGCCCCTCTGCCCTTACAGGAGGAACAGCTCGACGCACACAGACTCATCCGCCACTTCCACTACACGGTGTGGCCGGACCATGGGGTCCCAGAGACCACACAGTCCCTGATCCAGTTTGTGAGAACCGTCAGGGACTACATCAACAGGACCCCCGGGGCCGGGCCGGCCGTGGTGCACTGCAGGTACCTGGCGCCTGGGAGTCTAACGGGAGGCCTGAACGGGGGCGCTGGAGGGTGGAGGGCCTGACCCTCCTGCCCCACGTTTTCCCCTCCCGCCCCTCCTTCGCCCTCTCCAGGCTTCTCTCTCCCTCTGGCTCTTTTTCCTACCGTACAAATGCCGAGTCGTACGTGACTGCCAGGCCCCCATAATTGGGCCCATCTGCACCCCCAACCCAACTTCCCAGAAAGCCCCTCGCACCCCAGGGGGAAGGAGGCTGCGCCTGCTGCTTCTTGCCTCTGGCCCTTCTTATTCCGTGGAATGGCCCTGTCTTGCCCTCCACCTGCGTAAGCCCCTCTCCCCCTCAGGATCCCGTCTCCAGACCTCCCAGCAGGTCGAGCAGCACCCAGCTTTGCTCTTAAACGTCTGCTCCCTTGACTTCTCTTTGCTTCAGACAGTATGCCCACAAAATCAGCCTACACATTGTCTCTCTTTCTCTCTCTCTGGGGACCCCAGTGTTTGGCTAACTAATGTTTGCAGCAACACTTTGAGCCCTAACCGAGTGGCGTTCATAAGTGAGGGGCAGCAGGCTGTACAGTGAGAGGAACGTCAGATGCTGGCGCTCTCCCCCAGTCCGCCCCGCGCTCTGGGAGCCCTGCTTCTGTGTGCCCCAGGGACCAGTGCTTCTGACAGGAAGGGGAGGCCCCGGGAGCTTCCCGCTTTCTGGAGAACGGCAGGAATTTTTGCCCAGGACCACTGGAGAATGGTTCTTCTTTTTCTTGTAAACGTGTGCGTCAGAAATCCCCAGTTATACAATGACTTTGGGGAGCAGTGTGGTACACCCTCGTGAACTGAGGTTGTTCACACCTACGATCCAGCCGTTCTGCCCCTAAATATTGACCCTGGAGAACTCCCTACACACGCGCACAGTGATGTTCCCTGTAACACAATTTTAATAGAGAAAAACTAAGAATGGTCCCACTGTCTGCCATGGGGCGTGGGTCAGTGGTGGTTTGTGAGCTCTGTAGAGCAGTTAAGGAAATTAGATCTAATGTAACAACATGGGCAGATCTCGAAACACAATGTGGAGCAGAAAATTTGGCAGAAGGATACATGAAACCTGTCGCCATTTTAGTAAATTTTTAAAACACATAAAATGAACCTGTTTTTTTATGGATTTGCACCTGTGTAGAAACAGTGGAAAAACATCCTTGGAAATGATGCACACCCAGTGCAGGGCGGTCCTGACCCCTGACCCCGACCCCAGGGGAGGGGCAGGAAAGAGGGCAGCTGGGTCTCCAGGTCCTATTGCCTTAAGAGAGCACGAGGTGGGAAAGAAGTATTCCTGTATTCTCCCATAACTTGGAAAAGAAAGGTCGTGCTCGAGTCTTGAAAGGCCAATTGAAGGAAAAGGCTGATCTTCCTTCCGCGTCTCTTCCAGCGCTGGCGTGGGCAGGACTGGAACCTTTATCGCGTTGGACCGAATCCTCCAGCAATTAGACTCCAAGGACTCGGTGGACATCTATGGAGCGGTGCACGACCTGAGGCTTCACAGGGTGCACATGGTCCAGACTGAGGTGAGAGTCACAGGCTGAAGGAGGCAGACCATCCGCCAGCCTTCAACCCGATGGGGAGAAACAACCAGAACTCATTAGGGAGAGAAAGAGAATTGAATACACATGCTTTCTAGGACGCCTTACTTTAAAACAAATCTCAGGGACCTTGAGGACAATGACGTACTCATCTTTACTGAGCTGGTGGCCATCTTCCTCAGGTGGGTAGGAAGAAAGACAGACTTTTTAATCAACGCATACACATGGGGAAGGGCCAGGCCAGTCCACCTGGGTGATGGTTTTCAGATGGGCTGGTGGGTGAGCACAAGGGGAAGCAGAGCCCGCCCAGCCGCACGGCCGTCTCTGGAGACAGTGAAGGCACGAGTGTTGGTTGTGAAGGACAAGTCCTTCATTTGCAGGGCGTTTTGAACGTGGTATCTGATTAAATTTTCACCATAGCCAGATACGAGAGCCATCATTTTCTATTTCCAAGCTAGAAAACTGAGGAGCCGAGGCGAAAGGGCTTTTCAGAGCTGAGGAGGGGCCGAGCTGGGGCTCGGACTCTGCTCTGGAGAATCTCAACCCCCAGGACCACAACCCCAGGGTCGGGTCTGTGCCCCGCAGACCAAGCGTGTCACCCGCTGTGAAACCGCCTCACGAGACACAAGTTCGCTTGCCCGGGCGTTGCCCAAGTAACTGCCAAACCCTCTATGAAAAGGGTTCCCGTGGTCAAAAAGTGAAACGTTGCCCCGCTCCTCTCTCCCCTCCTGCCGTACATATTATGAACTTGCACCTACCCAAACTCCAGCTTCCACGACAGTCGATGTTCCGTTTCCTTTTCCATCTACATCCCACGTGTACTGTGCCCCTGCCCCACAACCTCACTGGAATATTTTAAAGCAAGTACCATTTCATCCTTAAATATTGTGGGTATAGATAATATATATTTTACAGATAAGGACTCTTTTTAAAATCATGACCACAATAATGCCATTGTCACACCAAACACTTTCAACCATAGTTCCTTAATATCATGTAATATCCAGTCAGTGTTTGAATATCTCTAATTATCTCAAAAATTACTTGTTATACATGGTTTGCATTAGACCCCAAGTCCACGAGGTGCATTTGACTGAAATCTCTTTCAATCTGAATCAGTTTTATTCTCATGACATTCACGTGTTGAAGAAACCAGTGCATTTGGTCCATCAATTCCCCACATTCGGACGTGGCTGATGCTTGTTCTTGGTGATGATGCTCCCTCGGTCCCTGTGGGTTGATGCTTGTTCTTGGTGATGATGCTCCCTCGGTCCCTGTGGGTTGATGCTTGTTCTTGGTGGTGATGGTCCCTTGGTCCCTGTGGTTTGAGGCTTGTTCTTGGTGGTGATGGTCCCTCAGTCCCCGTGGCTGATGCTTGTTCTTGGTGGTGACGCTCCCTCGGTCCCTGTGGTTTGAGGCTTGTTCTTGGTGGTGATGCTCCCTCAGTCCCTGTGGCTGATGCTTGTTCTTGGTGGTGACGCTCCCTCGGTCCCTGTGGCTGATGCTTGTTCTTGGTGGTGACGCTCCCTCGGTCCCCGTGGTTTGAGGCTTGTTCTTGGTGGTGATGCTCCCTCAGTCCCTGTGGCTGATGCTTGTTCTTGGTGGTGACGCTCCCTCGGTCCCCGTGGTTTGAGGCTTGTTCTTGGTGGTGATGGTCCCTCAGTCCCCATGGTGTGTTGCTTGTTCTTAGTGGTGACGCTCCCTCGGTCCCCGTGGTTTGAGGCTTGTTCTTGGTGGTGATGCTCCCTCAGTCCCTGTGGCTGATGCTTGTTCTTGGTGGTGACGCTCCCTCGGTCCCCGTGGCTGATGCTTGTTCTTGGTGGTGACGCTCCCTCGGTCCCCGTGGTTTGAGGCTTGTTCTTGGTGGTGACGGTCCCTCAGTCCCCGTGGCTGATGCTTGTTCTTGGTGGTGACGCTCCCTCGTTCCCCGTGGTTTGAGGCTTGTTCTTGGTGGTGATGCTCCCTCAGTCCCCGTGGCTGATGCTTGTTCTTGGTGGTGACGCTCCCTCGGTCCCCGTGGTTTGAGGCTTGTTCTTGGTGGTGACGCTCCCTCGGTCCCTGTGGCTGATGCTTGTTCTTGGTGGTGACGCTCCCTTGGTCCCCGTGGTTTGAGGCTTGTTCTTGGTGGTGATGCTCCCTCAGTCCCTGTGGCTGATGCTTGTTCTTGGTGGTGACGCTCCCTCGGTCCCTGTGGCTGATGCTTGTTCTTGGTGGTGACGCTCCCTCGGTCCCCGTGGTTTGAGGCTTGTTCTTGGTGGTGATGGTCCCTCAGTCCCCATGGTGTGTTGCTTGTTCTTGGTGGTGATGGTCCCTCGGTCCCCATGGTTTGTTGCTTGTTCTTGGTGGTGATGGTCCCTTGGTGTCTCTGGATTTTGTCAGCAGCCGTTGATCCCGAGGCTCCATCGAGTTCAGGTTCCCAGTCAGCCTGCAGTGGCTGGCGGTGGTGCTGAGCACTCCCCATGGGCCTCTCAGTGCTGATGATGTCTACGGCGACCACCACTGTGGCACCCCCGCCCTCCCTCCACGGCCTGGGCAGCCCCTGATCACACCGCACAGCTCTGTTGTTTCCTTAAGGGTTGAGGAGTTTTTACATCACACGACCCCAGGACACTGTCCTTCGGCTTTTTTCTCGAGAGAACGAGTTCCCAGACGGTGTGGACTCATCTTGCCTCTGTCCCCACATTATCTTCTCGCTAAGTGAATGAACAAATAGCCCATAATTATGTGCTACAATCAGCATCCTTGTTTCCTTATTAGTTCATTGTCACTTCCACAAACTCAAACGGCACTTAACTTGTAATTTCAGGAAGAGGAGGTTATCACATTTGAAGTGGTCTTGAGGTGCGTGTGTGTGTGTTCAGACTCCCTAGTGACTGTCAGAGGCTTCCCGGCCCGGTGACCACACCGCCCAGAGTGCTGGAGACACACGGCGAAGAGCAGGCCCACTCTGCTGTGACTCGCTGGCGGCCGCCCCGGGCACAGTAGCTCCACGTGCCCAAGCTCCCCTCCTTCGCCTTGGACATAACTCCTCCTTCTTCCCGTTCTCTCCTCCCCCGCCCCCAACGTCTCTGGGGCTCCTGTTCCTCAGCCTTTTCGATGTTCCAGTTCCCCAAGGTCTGTCCTCAAGCACTGCTCTTCTTTCCCTCCGTCTTCCTCTTTGGGATGTCCTCCACTCCCCTGGGCTCGCTCAGAGTTACCCTTCCCCAAGTCCCTGCCTCCCAGACGGTCCTGCCTGGAAGCCCGTGGGCATCTCAGACTCAGAAAACTCAAAACCAAACTCGTTACCTGTCTCTAAACAAACAACCACAGTGCGGCTCCTTCCGGTTCAGGGGACATGCTGCCATCTGTCTTCTCTCCACTGTCTGCCCAACAGGGACCTGACTTCTGCTCCCACAGCTCCCACATCCGGCAGTCACCAAGTCCTGTCCGTCTGCCCGTCTCTGCTCTGCTCTTCTCTCCCCCCACTGCCCTTGCCACGTAAAATCTCCACTGATGGCTTCTTAACTGGAGCTTTGTCCACAGTTCTGTCCTGTGTCTGTCACCTTGTGGGTATTTGTTCACACATGTGCAGTGCGCTCAGGGACCGTGACAGGCCATCCATATAATCCTATAAATATCATCGAATATTATGACGATTGGTGAATGAATGGAACTGAGGCTTCGCCAGTTATCTGGACAGAGCAAAACATGATCTTTTATGATCTGAAGCTCATGTATTAGACTTTGTCTACATTTCGTTGAGAATTAAGTGGGAAGCCTATGATCAATATGAAGGTTTTAGTAGTAATCATTTTCAAAGGGACATTCTGTTGGGAAAAGAAGAATTTATATTAAGACAAGGCAAATTAATGAATATTAACTGGTTTCAGAGCCCGTGTGGATCATTGTTGAAGGATTTATCCACAAGGCCTAGCACGGAGCTCGTTCACAGCTGAACTCTAAGGTCCCACAGTCATCTGGCATCCCAGGAGAACTGACAACGTGACTTATGCTCTGGATGAGAGGACACAGGGAAGCGTCAGCCCATAATCCGGCGGATTGCTTTCAAGGCGGTAAAAGTGACCGCCCATATAGCAACCGTTTTCAGGATAGCACCCTCCTCAAACTTTCAAGATCGAGGCATCACCCATATGAGTGACCTGGGTCGGAGAGCAGAATGCAGAGAGCGGTTGTTAATATTAATGCAGGCCTCACTTACTGTGGATCCATTTCTTTGAAATGTCCTCATCTAACGATGACACCAGACCCGCACTGGGAGTCCCATGAGTCGGGGACCAAGCTGGCTTCCAACCAGGCGCCGAGTGCCACCCATAAAATAAATACTTGTCCACTCTTAAAGCTCGTTGTGAGGAGGATCTTACAGTCTCTCTTTGCATCTCAAACCTTTAAAATATGCTAAAGCTCACTACATCGCCCACCTTAGACGCAGGGTCCAGCGACATTTCTGATATCCGTCTAATTGACGGCAATACAGAGTATCACACCTTTGACGGTCAGAGGACGTTGGCTGTGGAAGAGCCTTGGCTCCTTGTTTCCTAGATGGGAAGCTGAGATCGAGGACCCTCGTGAGTCCACACGGGTGGCTGGAGGCAGACGGAGAACCCAGGGTCCCTTGCGTGGAGTGTGCTGTCCTCCCAGCCTGTCCCCTGGGCTCTGGGCGGTTGCTGTGTCATTAGGGAGCCTGAGGCTGGCACCATGGTCACGAGGACATGCACTCCCTCCTTAGACACCTCGGCTGGCAGTCAGGAAGGGTCCGACGCACACGTGTGGCTCCTGTGGCTGAGCGTCTGTTGTCAGCCGAGGTTTGGTGGTGGCTTGTGGTCACTAAACACTGACTCTTCTGTTTTGTTTCTATTTCGAAAGCAGTTAGTTCCCAGGTAGCTGACAGGTGGGTCTGTCCTCACGGGGTCACCCTCTCTAGGTCTCTGTGGTCAGCCAGCACCTCTGAGGTTCTTCCATGAGCCAGACTCAGATGCAGAGAGGACCAAGACAGATAAGACACTGGCTTTGCTCTCAAAGAACTGATGGTCCCGTGGGGTCTTTTGTACACACCTCCTTTTTCTTCCTGTACTCCCAGAAGAAAGCGAACAAAACAGCAGTGTCAGGGACATGACTTTCTCATTCAATAGCACAGTGAACTCAGGATTCATCTAAGAAAACTGGTGTAGTGAGAAGAACATGAAGTTTGAGGTCACACACCCAGAATCAAGTCCTGGGTCCCGTTTCTTAGCTTTGTGACGTTGGAGAAGTTACTGAACTTCCCTGAGTCTCTGTTTATATAGATGATTGTATCTACTTCACAAGGTTGTCAAAATAATCAAATGACATAATTTATGTAAGACGCATAGCACAGTGTCTGACATTCATTCATCTATTTAATGAATCTTTGTGGAGGACCTACTTTGCACCAGACAGAGGTGGAGGCACGCACAGAACATGCTCTCTGTAGAGATGCGTGCGCGTAGAGAAGAATGAACAAGCCCCGCTTCTGCCGGTTACCATCATTCTCTTCTCAGCACTGACAGAAAGCACTCGTCTTCTGTGTCCTAGAGGTGTCCGTGAAGTGATGATCTAGGAATTTGCTGACCACACAGCACGCCATCACTGCTGATGCTTGGTGAGAGCCCCTCTTTCTGACGCTAGGACGTGCCCTCCTCTGACGCGCTCTCTGCTCTTTCAGTGTCAGTACGTCTACCTGCACCAGTGTGTGAGAGACGTCCTCAGAGCCAGGAGGCTGCGGAGTGAGCAGGAGAACCCCTTGTTTCCAATCTACGAAAATGTGAACCCGGAGTACCACAGAGGTAGGAGCTGACCCACTGACCCGGGCGTCCACTCGTCAACATACGCTCCATCTGGAAACCATTAGAAACCTAGAGCCCTTCCAACAGGCACCACCCTCTCTTCTACTCAAAGGCTTGAGGGGACGGCCCTCTGGAGGGCCGCAGGGGAGAGGCAGACTGGGGCTCCCCCCTGAGCACTGAGCTCACGTGGCAGCTCTTCCAGCCTGGCCTCGGATGGCTTCTCTTAAGGGCTCTGCTTAGCATTTCTTTCCTGAGCCCATCTTGGGAGGAGGCTTTGAAATCGCAACCCAGAGTTCTAACTGTAAAATCCCCTTGGAAGAACTTGGCCATAGGTCTTGAGGTCCTTAATAGGTTCTTATCTTGTCAGCCAGTATTTCCACTGCCACCCCAAGGACTGGAACAGCTTCTCATTGTTAACAGTTTGAGTGGAAAAACCTACATGACCAACAGTGAGGACCACGTATGCCATGGTACATCCACTGAGTAGAATATGATGCAGTCGTTAACAATGAGATTTTTGAGGAGATTATAACAACATGACTATCCTGATAAATAAGCTAAGAAAAGCAGAATGTAAAATGAACACAAACAACACATGGGGGGGGAAGATAGGAAGGGAATATTCCACAATAGTAAAAAGAATTTCTCTGAGCAGTAAAATGATAATTTTTCTTCCCTCTTATGTATTTTGTAAATTTTCTAGAACGGGCATGTAGCACTTTTAATGAAAAGTTCAGTAGGAAAAAATGTATAAACATTATAAGGCACTGCTTTGATCAGACAATAATTGCATGACCAGTGACGGGTCCGCTTGCCTTTTCTCACTCTGGACCATCACTGAGACCTAATTTATCACACAGGCTAATTGCAAATTTGAAGTTACATTGTATTTGTTATTGATTCTGCCTAACAAACTACCCAAAACTTAGCAGCTTAGCTCAACATTTATTATCTCGCAGTTTCTGTAGATGAGGAATTGGGGAGGGCTCAGCTCTGGCTCTGGCCCGGCGTCTCTCCTGAGGTTGCAGCCGAGACACCAGCCAGAGCTGCACCTTCTGAAGGCTCGACTGGGGCTGGAGGATTCTCTCAAGATGGCGCATTCATGCAGCTGTTGGCATGAGTCTCAGGTCCTTGCCACGTGGACCGATATCCATCTATAGATCAGATCTTTTTTTTGACACACATTATTTCAGAGCTATTTTGTGTCCATTTCTAAATGATCTTCAATTTTATTTAGTTCTCTGCACCCTCTACACCCACCCACCTAGCCAGTAAGCTAAACAGTTAATAATCTGTAAACCACAAATACACGAGAGGGCTGCTATTTAAAGGAGTCCTCTGTAAATCAGATAATCCTTTTGTATTATAAGTAATTATCCCCTAATTTGTCTGTATAGTAAATGAAAGTTTTGCATGTCAGATTCTTTAAGAAGCTCTCAGATGGAGGGGTTCTGGGGCCTCTTGGAGGTTCCTATGTCTTATTTTGAAATGTCTGAGAGCTCTTTTTAGAGTAGTCTGTGTGCTCCTGAAGGAAGCTGACTATGGTATGGTCAGCTTCAGGCATCTGGAAATTAAGATGCAGGTCCTGGCTCTGGAACTAGCTAGCTTCATCCAGCTGTGTGGTCCTGAGTGAGTTACTCTGCCTCTCTGGGCCTGTGGGCTCATCTGTAAAACCAGAGGGGATGGAGCAGAACCCCTAGCCCCTTCCAATTCTAGTAATCTGTGGTTCTGACCGGGTGACCCAGCCCCGACAGGGACAGCCGCATCCTGAACCCTGCTGAGCTTCAGTCCTCTCCCCTTGTAATTTTCATAGAACCAGCTGTGACGCCCCTGGCACAGTCTCTCATCACAGTGTCCTTCCTTGCAGACGCAGGCTACTCGAGGCATTGAGAATGTGTCGAAGATCTCCTGGACGAAAGCTACTCACTGTGTGATTTTTTAAAAAACTTGCTTCGTGCCCTACAGAGGCGCCAGCTATTCCTGTTGATACTGTGTATAATTTATTAATCTGGAGAATTTTAAAGAATTTATGTAATTTAAAGGTAACATATTATTGTACATAGTTGTATTTTGCAGTTCCTTCTGTAAATATGTATTTTTCATAATGTTTAATATTAATCTTTACGTAATGCTATTTTTCCACACTGAAGTGTTCGTGGACGGTTCTGCGTAAGCTGATTGGCCTATGTGACAGGACCTGATGGTGTGTGTGTGGAGGTGGCTGCAGAGGAGACCCCTGGGGCCGTGGTTTTCAGCTGTTTGAAATTCACTGGACAGGAGGAAGGGCCGGGCTGGAGAGAGCACGCAGGGCAGCCGGCTGTGCTGCATTGCTGTGCTACAAGTCTTGGCATCTGAAGATGATCCAAATGCTATTTGGGCAAATATAATGATCAAAGAAAGGATCGTCGAGGGGAAGAGACTCAGCAGCCAAGCTGAAGGAGCTGGTTGTGCCCGAACCCATTAGTGGCTCTCCTGCTGCCAGAGGCTCGAGCCACAGCTCAGGGCTCGGGGCCACGTAACTCGCGGGGTGAGTGCACGCTGCAGGGCTGGGGTTCTGACGGAGAATGGTCCCAACCGAAGTGAAGAGCTCCTTGTATCAAGAAGACAGCCACCTGGGCCCTGGCCGGAAGCACTGTCAACACGCAGAGCCCCATCCACAGAGACGAGGTTATTTCGCTGCTCTGAGAGCATGTTGCGTGAACCTGCAGACTGCGCCGTAACCACCGTGCTGGTCCGTGTCACATGCTCGGCTGTCTCCTTGTGAGTGGTCTGCATTCCTGGAAAAGTCAAAATTAGGCCAGTCATACTTGGTTTTCCCATTAAGAGAAGACTGTGGTGGCAGATTGAACGCCTGATAAGGGACCAAATGTCAGCATCCTTATAGAAATGTCCACAAACATCGTATCTAGTTAACTGAAAAACCAAACAATGAAAACAAAAACTCAGTGGTGCTTTGTGTAAAATTTTCCAAAAGACCTTTTTAGTAAATCCTCAAAGTCAAGATGTCAAGTCGTCACTTCACTTACGCTGCATTTGGTAGGAAAGGCATGCGCCCGCCAAGTTTATCTCCAGGATCTGTGCCTCTGACTACAGAAGGGCTCAGTGAGTCGGACGCAGGCATTGCCCTCCTCCAGGTCGGTGCGAGGTCTTCTGGGGGAACAGTTGAAAGGCATCTGTACGGAACCCTCCCAGCTGCCTGAGAAATGAGCCAGGAACGTTTGCCTCCTTCTCACTGCAAACCTCTCTGTAATAAACTTAAGAATTAGTGGTCAAGTTTGCTGATCTCACAGCTTCATTTGCAGATAGAGTACATTTATTTTCAAAGTGTATATTTTTGCTGCATACATAAAGTCTCACAAGCAATATGAGTGTAACTGGCATAGTAATCGAAAATCGTCAAATATATCTGAAATAGTTAATTATAGTTGTGTAAGTCTCCACCCAAACCAGAAGAATTTCTGGAACTATTTGAAGTTTATAAAAATGAAAAACTTTGTGAGTGTGAAGAGTGCTAAGAGGAGTCCTGGTTCTCCCATTTTCATTGTGCAGAATGTGGCTGTGAAATGACAGTGTTGGCTGGCATTCGGTCCCAGGGAAGTAGCTGGCCCTGCTAGAAATGGAAAGGAACAACTCTAAGTGTGGCAGACGTGCCCCCAGGGAGGAAAGAGAGGTCAGAGACTGATGAGATGTGGTGTCTGCTGGGAAGCACTTTCTCTGCATTAAAAAGAAACAGCAAGAGAAAAACCAAACAGAATTTTAAAGTAATGTGGCTCAGCGCAAAGCACGTTAATCCATGGAAAGATAAATTCATTTTTGGCTTTTCATTCCTTCAGAAGAGTTTTAGTAATGCCTGCAACCTGCTAAGCCCTGTCCTAGAAACTACACGTTTCTACAAAACAAAGAGAATGCTTCATAATAATAAAGTTAGGGTTGTCGTTACTATTTTCAGTTAAGCTTGGACGAGGCCTCCACGGGCAGTGACCTAACCGAGTGGCCCAGGGCTGCGCAGCCTTCTGATGACGCAGGTTCAGCAGCAAACCACTGACCTAAAGAGAGCCACTAATTGCAAAATGACGGATTAAAACCATTAAAAACCTAGAATCTGTGAGAGTAAACAGCACTCACACACCCTGGCATACTGGGGCAAAATCAGAGTTATGGAAACGGACTTGATGAGTGAAAACTATATGTCCTTTTACTCCAATCCAGGAAATATTCATTCCTACCCTCCACCTGTCTAATTTTAAATCTCCTTAGCAACAGATATTTCTCTATCTTCCACCGCCAAAGACTAAATACATAATCTAGTTGGTCTGTTTATTAAATTTAGGGAGGAAAGGGAAAAAAGGTTTCCTTGACATTCAGCTCAATTGGACGCATTTTAAGTTAATTCCGTCAGGTGTTGTGTCTTGTAAACACTCCATCTCCCGTGGAGGGGGCATCCTGTCTGTGCACCTGCGCCGTACACTATATTCAAGGCTTCTGAGCTATCAAATCTTGGGAGAGTCCTGTCTTGCATCTTAACAATTATTTATCCAAGTTCTTTATAATTAACTCCTTTGATCTCTACCCATTAAATCAATTTCATATTATCATTCTTTTGTTCTCTGGACCACAGCTGATCTTTGAGCTCTTGAATCAGAGTTTTCCAGGGCTGGTCTCCCTGTCCAGGCCTGCATATATTTGACCTCAGTCCTTCACTGTCCCTTAACACTTCTGAGTCCCTCTTTCTCACAGCTCTCCCCTTCTCCCTTTTGAATATGTTTGTTTTCCAGGCAAATGTGATTTTATTTTCTGGTCATCTTATCTGCTTATTCCCATTGGTATTTCATAGTCTTTTCAGGCTCCACATTATCGAAGAGATGACCATGATTTCCTTTTAAATACTAAAATGGTCACAGCACACAGACATTTTGGGGAGAGTTTCATTTGGGAAAGTCTTTAATTTTGTTATTACCTCTTGGAAGGAAGCCCAAAGTGACATGTGAAAATGACATGAAACCACTAAGCAGATGTCCAGAAAACAAAAATAGACTCACACGTCGTACTTCACACTCTGCTCCTCTTCCTTAGTCTCAGGATCCAGCTCTTAGATTAAACACTCTCCTTACCTTTTGCAAGAGAACTCTCTGCCACCAACTAAATTCTCATTCACTTAGCTTTCTGGGTCTTTGAGGTCGGGATCCTGATGTCACAAACCTGTCAGATCTGTCAGACAGCGTGAGGCAGGGCCTGAGCCCCAGCTCTGGGGGGCCCTGGAGCGCTAGTTCCCACCCGGGGGCCGGACCCCCCCCACCTGGTGGGAAGGAGAGGTATTTGGTTGCTTCTTCAAGATGGCGGTTCAAGGACATCTTGGCTCCTTTCACCAAGGAAATGAAAGTGATTGATGAGTCAAGACAGAGTGGCCAGAAGTAATGGGCGATGCTCGCGGTGGCTGAGAGCAAACCCTCCACCCTTCCTCACCCTGAAGAGTCAGAGCGGAAAAGGCCGTGGTCAGCCCACCCGCCCTGTGAAGTTCCTGAGACTTGTTAACCTGAGATTTCAGCTCACATCAGACGTTCAAAGACTGTTTCACCTGGAAGGAAAAATCTGTAAACCATGACCGCAGAAAGCAAGTGAAATAACACAAAGGAGGGAAAATATTTGAAAAGGAGGCTCTAACCACCAGTTGTCGGGAAGAGAAAACGGCAGCCCTCCTGTGTGTCCGGCTGTTCTTTGAAATGTCATGTGTTCCTCTCAGGACGTGCCATCCTTGGGGTCCACTCCCACTACGGCAGCCAGATGACTTAGCTGATTAAGCAGCTGAATTGCTTCGTTTAGTTTTGGGAAGTGACCAGCTGTTGGACTAAATTGACCGAGTCGGGGATTCCAAACACACTACCTTAGAGCCTCTAGTGGGTGACGCCTTTGAAACGTTTGGCCATTTTAGTTACAATGCAGGGTAACATTTGATGCAGCCACAATAATGACAGAAATCTGTTCTGCTCTAAAAACATTTCTAGCAATGGAAATATTTCTGACTAAAAGAATACTCCTGACTTGTAGGGAGGCTCCTAGGAATAAATGTACGCAACAAAAATAAGGCATTTCATTTCTTAAAAGGTTGTCTATATAGATACATTCACGAAATAAGGAAGTTGTTGGTGAATGCTCCTAAAATAGAGGTTTATGCAATGGGAATAAAAGAGATCTATTAACAGATTTACCAAAGATTATTTTTATAACCTATATGCCAATGTATTTGATCTTATATAAGACACTGAAATAAGTTGTTCAAACTATGAATAATGTCAGACAAATGTAATGTGTCCCTTCCAGAACATTCACAAGAAAGCTTAGCTATGGCTGTTTTCTGCCTTAAGTAAGTTCTTTTAAATAGTACTGTCTTCATCCCAAGAGCACGCTGTCCATTACATCTGAGATGCTGTGGTTTGAGTGAGCAGACAAGCGTCCCAACAGGAAAGGAGCACATCCAGCCGCGACTTCAGGAGTTGGAGGCAGAGCTGGACACGCTCCACCCACAGCTGCTCAGGGGCCTGCAGCGGCCTTTCGAGATTTCCCAGCTCAGCCACACTGACGACCGGGCGCACCAATGTTCTCAGCCTGAGGAGTCCTTGATCTCCAGTCTTCCATGCGGGCCCATCAGGCTTATAAATTCTGCAAGGACAAGGACCACGTCTTTAGTCTCTTCTCTCCTCCTCCATTGCAGAAATCAGTGCACTGCTCACAGGCATTCAACGTACACTCTTTGAGTGGAAATGCTTCTGATCCAATACTTTGGATGTGAGGTTGTCAGAGTCTAATAATACCATTGTCCGTGGAGGTTCATCTGGCTGTTCTTGAAGTTTGAATGAATAATGTAAATAAATCCAGTAGCCAAACTTATTATGTTCTATAATAGAGCACTTTTATGTTTTTAATATCATGTATTCTTGCTCTGCAGATCTGGTTCTTTAAAATGGCAGCAGATGATTCTATTTTTTCACACTATATACCTCCCCACAACACTGTGTTTCTAACCAGCTCCATTTGAACAAAGAACTTCATTAGTCTTCCTATTTAAATTATGTATTTGCTTAATATATTTTCATATTTGTAACTGTGGTCAGAAAATCTATATGGCACCTTACACGCCTTCTCACCAGTCCAGGAATAAAACTGTTTGTGGAAGGAATGTCCTGTCTTCCGTTCCCCTGTTTCTCATTTATCAAGTTCTGTCACCTTCTGCTCAGGAGAAAGGTCAGAAGTGGCTGCTTTTAAATGAGAGAAATCTTCCAGGCCATTACCGTGAAGCACTAGGCTGTCTTCACCTTTATTCCTGTGGGCGTTGCGCTGGCCACCTAGGGCGTCATGTCCACGCCATAGACTCTCCAGCCCACTGTCCCCAAGTAGCTTCCTGCTTCCAGCTCTTCAGTCATCAGTCGCCAGATGTCATCTATCCCCAGCCTCGCTGGTGCACCTCCGGGCTCGGCCCAGCGGGGTCCCGAGGGGCCTGCCGCCGCACGTCACGCATCAGCTGCAGTGTGACATTTGGTAAAGGGCTGCTGTGCCTGTTTCCAGAATTATTATTTTGCCCTTTTGCCTTTTTCACATTTCAGTTGAAAGATCAGTGTCCTTACAACTCCAGCATTTCATTTTTCTACAACTTACAGAAAACTTTATTACTAAAAACTGTGCAATAATAGATTTACTTATAAAGCCATCAAATCAAAGCAATCCTTTTTAAAACGGTCTCTGGATTTGAAGAATTAGTTTAACAAAATAATTTAACCTATGAGGCTGGGCTTTTTTTCCCCAAAGTAGCTGTTTGTTTGGTGTAATTTACTCTTAAAGAAAAGGAAAATATTACAACTTGAGCTAAGCACTTACCAGTTTGGCTGATACATCTTCCACAGTCCTAAAATGTTAGAGCTGGAAGGGCCACCTGAGGATGGACAATGAAGCGACACGGCAAAGTGGGGCAGGGCTGGAACGGGACCTTGTGTTCCTGTCTCTCGGTTGGGTGGGCGGGGGGAGAGGGCAGACTGTCTACATGTAAACAGAGACAAATCAGAAGCTGCTCAGAAGCCAGTGGACGTGACAGCCATCCCCACGCAGAGACCGAAGCTCCAGGGGACTGTTCACATTCCGTGTGATTCTCCCTCTTATTTTATGTTTTGTACATTTGTTAAATCTCAGATCATATTGAGAGTCACACTTTAGCAAAAGTCACTACAACCTGAAAGCTGAAAATTACTGAATAGAAAAGGAGAAAACATGACTTTCTAACATAATACTATTATAAAACATTATTAAAGCTAATTAAATCAAACCACCTAAAACCCAGAGGCTCTGCAGCTGGATTTTGCACGAATTGGCAAAGCTGTTGATGCTGCCAATAAAAGGAGCATTCATAATGGAAGAGTGAAAATTACCTGGTAGAATTCCAGCTTGTCTAATGGGGAAATAGAGGCATAGGGGAATAGGGGAACTGCTCAGGGATGGTCCTGAGTAGGACTAGGACTTCACCTCCTCACCAAAGGGAGACAAACCCCAAGGCCAAGCTCGCCTGCCCCACCCAGGGTCTCCCAAGGGAGCAGCTACTGTTATAGCAGGGAACTGTCCATCTGAGAAAAGCTTACCTTTTTCCTGGGGTTTATTGTTCTGATGCAAGAGGCTTTGTGTAAATTATCTTAAAATTAAATTACTTTCCTCTTTGCTCTTAGAGCTCTTGACCCCAGGAAGAAACTTGGCATCTATTTCCGTCTTTAAGAAAGAGCTAGCAATGAAATATGCTTACTGTCTCTGCTCCCCTGGTACAAGCTGTTGGTGGCCAAGAATGTTCTGTATCTTAGTGCTTGTCAAGGAGCTAAGGCGAAAACTAACAACAATAACAAAAATCAAACCCAAAAAGCTGACAATACAATGATAGAAACAAAGAGCATGAAAAATGGAAAAGTTCACAAGCTAAGAACATCCCTAAATCTCATCTCAATCAGAAACTATCATTTGTAAGACATTTAAATTAAATTTTTCTTTTTTTTCGTATGCTTTTTTTGTGTGTGGTGAGGAAGACTGGCCGTGAGCTAACATCTGTTGCCAACCGTCCTTTTTTTCTTTTTTCTCCCCAGAGTCCCAGTACCTAGTTGTGTATCCTAGTTGTAGGTCATTCTAGTTCCTCTCTGTGGGACATGGCCACAGCCAGGCTTGATGAGCAGTGTGTAGGTCCGCCCCCAGGATCCGAACCTGCGAACCCCAGGCTGGGAAGCGGAACAACGGCAAACTTAACCACTCGGCCACCGGGCCAGGCCCTAAATTAAAATTTTAAGCCGGATTCCATTCTTAGAGAACTTTCTGACTTTCTGATGCCCCCGACCCAGTCTTCGCCCGTGTAGACGTGGCCCCCGCTCCGGACGGAGGGCGCGAGGGGCCGCTGGCTCATACAGCAGGGACGACAGGCGCCCAGACGGGGGGGACAGAGGCGAGGGTCCTGCTCGCCGAGGACCTGGGGAGAAGCCCGGAGGCAGCCAAACCCGGCGCGAGGCCTGGGCCGGGCCGGGGGCGCGGGTCTGGGGTGTGACCCGCGAGGAGACGCCGGCCTGTGGTCCGCACTCCGGGGGGGCCGCGGCCCTTCTCCCGCCGGCGGAGGAAGTCTGAGGGTCGCGCAGCTTTGCTCCTTCATTGAGCTCTCAGGCCCGTATGTCACCGAAGGGCTGCACCTGCCGCACGCGGTAGGTCACAGGCGGGGGGCAGAGGCGCGGACGCCGGGACCTCGCCCCAAATTCAGCCGAAGCAGGGGAGCAACAGCCAAGCCCACTCTGCGCCGCGTGAGCGCGTGCCGACCCTCGGGGGGCCGCCAGCTCGCTCCTCCTCCCGCGGCTGCTCGGCTTCTCCTGGAGACGCAGACCGAAGTCCCGCGAGACGCAGGGCGCGGCCCGAGGCCACGCAGCGCCAGAGCCCCCCCGGGTCTGCACCCCGACCTCGGGGCCCCTCCGCCTCTGCCCGCTTGCCGCTCGGGGCGTGGTCCCCAGGCCTGCAGCGTCCGCATCGCCGGGGTCTCGTCAGAAACGCAGATCCTCAGGCGCCCCCATCGGTCCCCTGGCGTCTGAACCTCGGGGCGGGGCCCAGCCACGTGGGTCCCGGGAACCCCCCAGGCCACGCCCGTGGAGTTTGGGCAGCCTCTGCCCTGCGCTGCTCGTCGGTCAGCTCTAACGCTTTCAGAAGAACTGTCAAGCCCCGGGTGACCAAGAGGAATGGTAATGTGTGATATTTTGAGCCCTAGCACATAACAAGCTGTGAATAAATGTTAGCGGCTATTTTTACTGTGTGCCAGGTGGCTCTCAGAACTGCCTTATCTGCAGCCCTCTCAGCGGTAAATAAGGCAGGGACCACAATTGTTCCCAGTCGACAGGTGAAGAAACTGAGGCACAGAGAGAGTGAGTAGCTTGCCCTACGTCACAGAGCTAGCAATTGTCAGAGCCTTACTTGGATCAAGGACAGAGTGACTCTGGAGCCTGTGTTCTCAACCTCTCCCTCGTGTGTGGCAGGTTGGAGAAAAGGTGGATTCGCTGCACAGCTTAAATTAAATTCAACTCCGGGCCTCGAGCTTTCAACTGGGTTAGCAGACTCACGCATGTGCTAAAGTCACCTCCCTCCGTCCTCACCCTATTGACTCTAAGAGGCTCATCAGCCCGTTAGCTGAGGCTGACGTGCCTCCCGGCCTTCTGGATGGTTGTGAAGGCACAGTCACCCACTCCAAACTCAGCCCCCTGCTCCCTCGGCCCGGGAATGGGCCGGTAAACAGCTCTCAGGGCAACACCGAGTTCTGAGGGCAAAGGGACAGGGCTGTCCACACAGAAGCGGCATGTCAGCTCAGAATGGCAGACAGCGCAGAGGCTGCCCGCAGACCGTGGAAGGAATGGGCCCTGAAAGGCGCACCCAGCTCTCAGATTCCAGCAACCAGCAGAACCAGGTTCCAGCACAGTTAGGGAGGCAGAGGGACCCGGAGCGCCGTTGGAGCCAGCAGGACAAAGCCAGTGTCGCCTGGCCATGAAGCCTGAGGGAGAATGAAGGACAGGGGCCAGGACCTCAGAGGTGCCCCTGCCCTGTACCCCACAGAGCCCAGCCCTGAGCCAGGAAGACAGAGGAAAGCTCCTGGCGCTTCCGTCTGGGGAGGCGGCCCCCACTCACCGTCAGGGGTGCAGCGGGAAGCGGGGGCGCTCTGGGGCAGGGTCGTGCTCAGAGTCAGCACAGGGACCTTGTCGAGGAGGCGGGCAGTCCTCCCCTCCCAGGGTTTCCTCGGAGAGCGAGCTCTGAGCAGCTGCCCAGGCCTCGGCGTCAAGCCCCGCACACGCTCTGCTGGGTGGTGTGCACGAGGAAGGGGGGAAGCAGGAGACCCCACACCCACAGGGAAGCTGGGTGACCTTATTACGTCTCCAGGACCAGCTGCCTTCCCGCCCACGTCTCCTGGACGGGAGCCGGCGCCGTCTCTCTGACTGTTGCCGTTTCTGTTGACCTCCTGGGCACCAGCCTTTCTTACATCCTGTCCTGTCTGCTCAGCTCCCCTCATCCCAGCCGAACCCTGGGGTCCCTGCGCGGCGTCTGTCCCTGGTGGACACTCCACACCGCCACCAGGATGATTTCTCTAAATTACAGACAGGGCCGTGGTCCTTCTGGAATTGATCAGTGGCTCCCAATTACCCACAGGTGCAGCCCAGAAGCGCCTCGTGACTCAGCCTGGCCTTGCTCACACTGAAGCTGCAACCACTCCTCGCCTTAGGGTTTCTGTCCCACTCTCCCAGTCTGCTGTGCTTTCAGGGGTGCACCCTGCTGCCTTGTACAGTTTTGCTCTTGTATATTCCTTTTTCTCTCCCAAAATAGTTCTCACCTCCTCTCTGACACCCAGGACCCACCACAGAGGAGGCAGTAAGGCCGTTAGCCACGGCCTCATCCTCACAGAGGGCTGCAGATAGAACACTTTGATTTGCCTACAAATAAAGTTAAATGTGGGGTCTGGAGGACACAGACAGGAAAGCGATAACAACACGCTTCATGTAACTTTAAACTCAGGCCCGTTATTGGATCAATCTACCCATAATGCACTATAAAGAAACGTTTAAAAATAAATCCTTTCACTATTTTGTGAATTAAGCAATTTTATAACCCTCTTTAGACACTTTTTAATTTAGAGTTTATTTTTTACCACACCAGAAGCCCCGAAAATGGCGGTGACTGTCCCCTGACCTCTGAGATGGCCACAGACCTGCTCCCTCCTTCACGGTGTCATCCCGCATCTGCAGATGCTCCGCATTGCCCGCCGCATCTCGGGTGTGAATCGCTTGTTTTCCCCGCTGGACTGTGAGCTTCTGGGAAGAGGCACCAAGCGAGCAAGCGCGAGGCTGACTCCAGATGTTGACTCCAGAGGATGATAAACGGTAACTTGCAGCACCGATGGACACATTTCCACAAAGTGCCGCATCACTCACTGCATGCGGCCTCATTTCAGTTGACTGAGTCCTCCCCAAAACCGTATGAAATAAGAAACTGAGCCCTAAGAGGCCACAGCTGGTAAAAGGCAGAGCCAGGCCTCAAACCCAGGCAACCCAGCTCTGGAGCCTGCGCTCAAGGCCTCTGCCGGAGCTTCTCAAACTGTGGGCGCCACAGCCCACATAGCCCACATAGCAGGATCCCCAGAGGCTGGTTAGGAAGACACAGGTCCATAGTTTCCAGGTCAGGAGATTTATACTATGCTCTGGTGCTGTCAAAAATGATGAGCCAAAATTTTCAAAGTTATTTCATTAAATTATTTGACGATGATTTAATCTAACTAAATAGATAATGATATTTCAGAAAATAAGTTTGCCACTTTTTAAAAGGAATCAACTTTAAAGAGGATTTTGCAAAGGCTGAGTTCTCCTTTGTAGCTGGTCTTCTCTGCAGAGGAGCACAGAGTTTTGAGACTGGCCGATCTGGGCTCAAAAACCCCCCTGAGAAGCTGTGTACTGGTGCCTGTTTGCAATGAGGAGATGGGTTCGGGGGATAAATGAACCACTCAAGTTGCTGAGTCAGCAGACAACCCCTCCAGGAGGCTCCCCGAGGACAGGCTGGGCTGGGGCGAAGCCATCGCTGACCTTCCATCTGCTCACCCCGTCGCCAGCTCAGCCGCGTCCCCGCACCCGTTCTTTCTGCCGCGTTCACTCCTCTGTGTAAAGGACAATCTCTTTCCCGCCGGCCTTGGAGACGTGCCCAGATCTCGCAGACAAGCACCCTCTCTGCAGTGGTCCCCGACACCATTACTGTCATCCCTCCCCTCCCCACCCCATGCCCGTTTGCAATAATTCCTTCAGATAAATTCTCTCCTTACCTGAATCTGGGTTGATTTTGTATTTGACACCAGCTTGGGTTTGCCTGGACACGCACGTGATTTCTCACCTCCGTGGAATTCTAGGTCCGCACAATGCAAAGGCAGCATCTTCACACAGAAACTGATGCCCTGAATTATCGTTCACAGGGGCTTGAAGTGCTTACCTCTACAACTTTGCACTCGCTGGGATGTGACTTGACTGTATCCTGGTCTGTAATGAAAACCCAGGGTAAATTTTCCCAAGAATGCTATCGACGCCCTCAGAGCGAGATCCTCTCGGGGTGCACATTAGACGTGCTGGTTTAATGAGCTGAGCTCTCCTCAGTCTCTGAAGAGGATGCAGCTTTCCGGAGCTGATCACACTAAAAGCCCATCCCCTCCAGGTTAAGAGGGTGTTTCAAGCTCATCTTTTCTAAGAGTTTGGGCTGTCAAATCCGCCCTGCAACGTCCTGTCCTCACCAAGTGGTTGGCGGATGCTGGGAGACTCAGCACCCATGCACATTTGGACATTCCCACACACAGCACTTCCTTTACCAAGGCGAAAGTGCTCTGCCCACACCTTCCACCCACTGGTGCATTCGTCACGCACCCATCCTTTGGATTGTCTTATAGGTTGAGACGTGTCTCCCCAAACCCACATGTTGGAATCCTGGCCTCCAGCACCTCAGAAGGCGACCTTATTTGGGAACAGGGTCGTTGCAGATGTAATTAGTCAAGATGAGGTCATGCTGGAATGGGGTGGACCCTAATGCCGTAAGGCAGTGTCCTTGAAAAGGGAGAAATTTGGACACAGACGTGCTCACGGGGAGAATGCCATGAGGAAGGCAGAGATCGGGGTGAGGCATCTACAAGACAAGGAACCCCAAAGATTGCCAGCAAACCGCCAGGAGCCAGGAGAGAGGCACAGGGCAGATGCTCCCTCATGGTCTCAGAAGGCGCCAACCCTGCCGACGCCGTCATCTCAGGCTTCCAGCCTCCAGGCTGCACAACAGTAAGCTCCTGCTGTGTAAGCTATGCAGTGGGTGGCACTTTGTTACGGCAGTTTAGCGAACTAACACAGATTGTTATTAAAGATTAATAACGATAGGTGCTAGGATTTATCAAGTGCTCAGTCTGCCCCAGAACTCTCCGTGAGTGCAGTGCTATGAGGTGAGTGCTGTTTGTATCCTCACTATATTATTATCCTTATGTGGCAGACAAAATAGTGGGCCCCACAGAGGTCCACATTCTAATCCTGGAGCCCCCGAATACGAATGTGCGAGATTACATGGCAAAGGGAAATCAAGGTTGAGATGGACCTAGGCTGCTCATCAGCCTACTCTGGGATGGAGAGATTGTCCTGGACTATGTGGGAGGGCCCGATGTAATCACGAGACTTATAAACTGAAGAGGGAGGCGGGAGAAAGAACCAGTGAGACAGCAGAGAAGGACTCGGCCCAACGTGTCTAGTTTTTTGTTTCTGTTTTTATTTGTGCTGAGGAAGATTCACGCTGAGCTAACATCTGTTGCCAATCTTCCTCGTTTACTATGTGTGAGCTGCTGCCACAGCACGGCCACTGAGAGACAAATGGTGGAGGTCTGCTCCTGGGAACCGAACCTGAGAACCGAAGCGAAGCACTCCAAACTTAACCACTGGGCCACAGGCCTGGCCCCAACATTTCTGGTTTTGAAGCTGGAAGAAAAGGGCCATGAGCTAAGGAATGCAGGTGGCCTCTAGAAGCTGGGGAAGGAAAGGAAATGCATTCTTTCCAGGAGCCCCAGAAGGAAGGCCGCCTTGCTGACATCTGGGTTTTAGCCCAGGGAGACCCACTGGGAGTCTGGTCTTCAGAACCGTAAGATAATAAATTCAGGTTGCTTTAAACCGCTAAATCCATGATAATTTGTCACAACAGCAATGGGAAACTAATCTACCCCATTATACAGATAAGGGATCTGAGGCTTGGAGAGTTTGTGTAATTTGTCGAAGATCACACAACTGGGAAGTGATGGAGCCAAACTGGAACCCAGGTTTATCACACGCCCTATTTCCACGGCCGCGAGAACGTGTAAAACGAGCACTCGTTCCTCTTCCACACAACAGCCTTTCAAATGTCTGTGAGGAGATATCGTGTCCTCCTTAGTCTTCTCTAAAAAACACATTACTTCTTGGGGCTAGCTGGTGGTGCAGGGGTTAAGTTCGCACGTTCCGCTTCGGCGGCTTGGGGTTTGCCGGTTCAGATCCTGGGTGCAGACATGGCACCACTTATCAAACCATGCTGTGGCAGGAATCCCACATATAAAGTAGAGGAAGATGGGCACGGATGTTAGCTCAGAGCCAGTCTTCCTCAGCAAAAAGAGGAGGATTGGCAGCAGTTAGCTCAGGGCCGATCTTCCTCAAGAAAAAAAAAAAAAGCATTATTTCTTTAACCAATCCCCAGGGGAGAGTTTCAAGTCCCCCAGCCATCCTGGAAAGTGCAGCACCCGAGCTGAACACGGTGCCTGTCAGGCTCCAACACCCGCCTTGTGCATTTCAATCCAGCTTTTGCCAAAAGGAGATTTACAAATCATAAAACTTAAGCAATGCTTCTTGAGTTTAAAAAAAATGAGGTGATAGTTTTCTTATATTGACAAATTGGATGTGAGCTTAATGTTCCTACAAAATGAGTCATTTGAATTGGAACATTAATTTATTTGAGCAGCAGGGTCCACATTATCCTAAGAAAAGTGCCATTGCTGTCCCTACATAGATCATTTCCAAAAAGTCCTGACAGGGGCCAGCCCGGTGGTGCAGTGGTTAACCTTGCATGCTCTGCTTTGCCCTGAGGGTCACAGGTTGGGATGCTGGGTGTGGACCTACACACTGCTTGTCAGCCACGCTGTGGTGGTGTCCCTCATACAAAATAGAGGAAGATTGGCACAGATGTTAGCTCAGGGCCAATCTTCCTCCTTATAAAAATAAAGTCCCGACAGGTGGCTGGATTGGTACTGGCTCAGGCTTCCTTCTTGCCGTCCCACTCAACTCAACTCTCAGATCCCGGAGGTCAGAATGCCCCCAGGAGAGTGTGCGGGGTGCGTCTACCTGGCCACCCTCGTCCCTCCCAGAGAGACAAATTGCTGCCTGAGGCTAGGAGTCAACGGTGGCACGTGGTTTTCATTAGAGACAAGCTCTCTGTCAGAACAAGTGGCGAGAGACAGACAGCGCCTTCAGGTTTGAGAACCCACGTGGCCAGTGGGAACTGCAAGGGCGTCAGGGTCAGGGAAGTGGAGCCAGAGGGACACTCAGCTCTCGCAGTGGGGTTTGTCCCGGCCCACGAGAGCCGAGCATTCACGGTTCTGAACCCGCCATCAAACACAGCCCTTGTTAAAAGGTGTGTTATATAAACTTACAACTTCATAAATTATATTAAAAACAAGGTTACTAAATACTCAAAACTCATTGCTTCCTAAGTATTTTACCACATTTTACTACTCCTCTGCTCTGGAGGTTGTTTTTGTCCACTAATCTGTGTGGTCAGAACACTGTGCAATGGTGTGAGGCTGCGCATCTTCCCAGCTCCAAGTTCAGTGACGTCATTTGACAGCTGCGTCAGCCATGGTGGGTAATTACACCACAGAAACCAGCAAACACCTCGAAGGAGGGCGTCCTGCGCGCCCCCGGCTGGGTGTCCACACCTACCAGCACACCCCTCCCACCAACACACCTTCCACCCCACACCCCAAACTCACAGGAGCACTGCTCAGCCCCCATCGTGGGGAGGGCCCAGCCCCATCCTCTCATCCAGCCTCGGAACGGGCAAAGTCAACATCTCTGGAGGGGTTTTTTTCTCTTTTAAACATTTTATTTTTCTTGGCTCAGAAGATTTTATTCACACATTTATACTTCATCTGTTTCCTCTTTGAATTTCAGAGTAGATTTGAATTTCATAATAACACAGAGTTGCCATTTAGGATAAGAAAGGAGGATTTTAGGAACTGATGCAGACACGGCAGTTTCGGTGTCTCTGGTCCCTGATGTACAAGGACAGCATGGAAACCTCCCGGCACCTCCTGCCTAAATGACCCTTCGTGTTCATGGAGCTGGTGCCCTGCGACCAAAATACACCGAGGTGTCCGCTAGACCTCAGTTCACCACCTGCATAACTTAATCCAGACGCCCTCATCAGCCCCAACCTCATCCAAAATGCTATTGAGAAGTTGTTAGGTTTGTTCGTTTATTTAGGGAAAGTGACAGAACAAGAAATCTGCTCAATTATCAGGGGCAAAGTATTCTTCACTTTTCACTGTTAAAATCAAATGTCGCCGAACAGAGGCCTCCACTCAGTCCTCCCCAAGGAAAAGCCGCCTGCAGGGGCTAAGGACTGGATTCCTCCCTCACTTGCTGGGGGACTGAAGGGGATCGGGGTCAAATGCTGGAAGGAAGGAGGAGGAGCAGGCGGCCCCTGCCAGTGCCGCTGGGTGAGAGACCGGGGGTGACCCCTGACCTGGCGTTGCAGGCTGCTCTGAGGTGCAGGCGGAGGACTACGGCAGGCGCTGTGATGAGCCAGGACTCTGCGTGCTGCCTCGTGCCAGGACCTCGAGCACGCAGGCACTGCCTTTCCATCCATCATCTGACCAGGTACCTCAACTGAAAGGCCGGAAGAGTAAACACTCTTCTCCAACTGCCTGCACACACTCCCAAGAAGGAGATTTAGACGATCTAGTTAATAACAGCAAATAAGCTTTACAGAAACCAAATACTGCTTCTGGCTGCAACGAGGTGAATTTTGTTGGAGATCCCAGAAAAGGCTGTTGAGCCAACGAAGGTGAGTTTGTTGAATTTACAGCAGCAGGGGAGACGCCCTTGTCTACGTCTCGGCAGTCGCTCAGAAAGAGAAAGGAAGGAAAGGGTGTTTACAGAGTTTGGGGTCTGAGCCCAGTGGCCTAGGGCCGTTCTCTTCAGGGGCAGAGCTCACTGGGCTGAGCCAGGCTCACATGGCAGGAACTGAGGACTGGCACAGCAGTGAGCTGAGGATCACGAGACAAATCTCAATTAGATCTTGTTGTCCTTAATATGTGACGTTTTTTCTGGTTTGGGAGCCAATCCCTAGTGCCTTGTCATAGATTTGAACTTTTCCAAAGACCTGGCCCTCCAGGGCATCGTGGAAACTCTCAGAAGGAGCTGCCTGGCTGTCATAAGGGCGGGTAGGGCATCTCCTTCAACCTTCATGGCCCCCTCATGAATGGCATTCCACCTCCTCAAGAAACAGAATCTGTAAGAGTTTTTTAATCTTTGGACCATTTTTCTTTGCATTTTCCCCACGGAGATTAAGATCCTTAGTTATTTCCAAAACCTTCCCCACCTCTCGCCATTGTATTAATCCTGCTGCGTCTGGTTGGCTGGCAGTCCTGGCGAGTGCTGGGGGCTCTGCCTCGGGTGGCTGGCTCCAGGAGAGGACGGTTGCTCTAGGACACAGCTGACACAGCCAGCCTGGTAATTTCCTGCTTTTGCCTTCTGCTGTGACCCTTCGACCCAAGGTTAACTCTGGGTTTTCCGGAGGAGGGATTTCCTCAGGGCATGGACTGTTCCGAAACAGTCATGAGTTACCCCTTCTGCTAAAAGCAGCAGAGTAGCACGATTTAAAGCCTGACTGCCAGGGAAGGAGATGTGTGAAGGAGAAAGCAACAGAACTTCATGAGAGGCAAGGCTACCCGCTAAGAAACAGTGTCTCTTCAGAAAGCAACAAAGATGGTGCATCATGAGCGTCCACACGTCCGAGGAGACCCCCGCCAGCGGCAGCCTTCACTAATTTAGCTGCAGTTACCACCCCTCTGCGAATAGGAGGGGGGGACTTTGGCCACTGGGTCAAGAGAAAAGCTGTAGCAAGCTTCTCTCTGATAAATAACATGCAACTGAGTCCAAACACCAAGGCCTGTTCGGATTGTTTATGCATAAATAGGTAGAAAGGTTTAAGATACTTAAGCTGACCCAGGGTAAGAAGAGGTTAAAAAGCGAATTGTAAATCACAAAATGTTGGCCCATGTTTAGGTTCCCAAGGAAGAGTCTGGGTGACTGATAACTTGGTTACATGACAAAAAGGCAATTTCAGAACAGTTGGGAAGTAACCGGCATCCTCTTAATTAGACCTCTGAATTAGGTCTGAACGACTGGCCTGGGAAAGCTTTGAACGACTTTTAGTCTGTCTAAAGTGAGAGATTTGCCTTCTTGGGATAAATCTTGTCCTAGGTGATATAATTTGTTTTGGTGAAATTATAACATTCCTTCTAAGTTAAAGCCCTGTCTGAGTTAGAGCTGTTGAGAAGGTCGATGGCACCGAGAGCGCCCAGCTCAGCTTTACCACCCAGCTGGAGGGCGTCCAAATATTGGGTGAAATTAGAATTGCAGGGAAACTTCAGGTCCAAAAGGTCCTAGCCAGGGATTGGGGACAAAAAAGGAGGGCACCTCATTAAATTACAGAAGCTGAGCTGGCGAGGCACACGGCTGACTCTCCTAGGGAGGCACAACGGGTGTAACCATCTCAGTCTAAACGGAGAACCACTGCAGAAAGCACAGCACAGTGAGTGAGTCCAGAACACACACCCACGATGAACAGCGTCCCGCGGAAGTGAGGAACAGCTGCTTCATTTATGACCCGGAACAAATCTGATGCTCGCCCATCGAGTTTCCCCACTAGGAGGACAGGAGTACAAGGATCGGGCCAGTGAGGATGAGTCTGTTCAGTAGGCCTTCACCTCTTGGTTTCAGTCCTTTGGCTACTGTTTTTGGAAGTTACTACACAAGCTTGGATAGGGTTTGAATGTGTCAACATGAACCTGGATGGAGTCAGCCCTAAAAATTCTACCAGTTTAGGTCTTTCGAGTCCATCAGGAGTCTGGTACTTCATGAAGATCTTCAACTTGGGTTTGATTTAGACACAAGGATCCTGGGAAGTTAATTCCCAACTTCTCCCTGCCCTGAGTTGAATGGGGGAGTGTTTGGGGTCTCAAGAAAGAGGTCTTCAGAGGAGCATCTACTGTTGCAGGTCCTTTCACACAGGAGCCCCCCACTGAAGCAAGCAGGAGCAGTGTCACAAAGGATGAAGCAATGTGCCTTGGTGAGGTCCAAGGGGGACGTTATGGGCTGGGACGTGGGAGTCCCCCAGGATTAGGAGAACTCCCACCACTGGAGAAGTTTGTTGACCCTGAAGGAGAGGCAACATAACAGTGCCAGGGTCTAAGGTTGGTACTGTGGTGCCCACTATCAAGAAAGCATTTAACACTTAAAGAAATTTCAACTTGCGAATTTAAGAGTAAACGGCTAAGTGGGTACTTGGTCCCCTCACGGCACCACATTGTTCACTCGCTGTATTTCTTCCTTCCCTTTGTTAACTGGCACAGTTGTTTCCCAGGATCTCTTCTGCTAACATCACTGACAGGCATCTTCATCATGAGCTTCCCCCATGATGCTTCTAGCAGTTTTATCTGTAAGACATTAGTTTATTCTCAGTCTTAGGCCTCTGGGGCTCTTTCAAACATTTCCCCAAGGTGTTAAATAACGACAGTGGCACTATTTCCAAATCCAGTCTTTGTTTGCTTGTTAAATCCCATATTTCTGACTTAACATTATTCGCAAAAAGTGAGGAAAGACCAAGAGTTACATATGCTTCAGTATCTACTCTTGAAAACTGTCTAAAGTTACCGAAAAGTCTATTCCTGAAGCCTCCCGTGACATCTTCGGCCTCGGCAGCCTCTTCGTGCCTCGAAACACACAGACGATTGTTCGCAGGTGCTGTTACACGGTAACTGTGTCCTTGTCAGACGTGCCCTGTAATCCTGCAGGGCTCCTGCTTCTGGTTTGTTCCACCGTGACCCTGACTCGTGCGGCAAAATTTCACCAAGAATGATTTAGAATCACAGCTAATTCTAGAATTCCTGACTCCTGACTTTCAGAAACTGTCTAAGATAACAAATGTTTCCTGTTTTAAGCTGTTGAGTTCTGGGGTAATTTGATAATAGAGTGATTTTTCTGCTCTTCATTTGTTTAAAGGGGAGCATATGATATTTAAATACAAAAACCTTAGCTTATCTTTATCATACATTTTCATTTTAAGGCTAAAATTGCAATATGCATTTGTTTATTCACTAATTTACATTTTTCAGAGTTAACTCTGCCCGAATGTGTGATAAAGAATTCAGATGCACACAGGAAGCACTTAATAGTTAGTTGGGGGTTACTATTATTATTATTGTCATGTATAAAAAGATCAATAAGCTATGTTTCTTGTCTCACAGGTGGAAGATAAGGAGCAATCACTGGATTAGCAGCCATACCACACGGGATAAAAATGACGGTACACACTCAGTTCTTGAAACAACCAGGGTCACAGAGGAGGAAGTGATTGATTCTCGGGTAGGACAGGGGGACGAGGTGGGCCTTGAAGGTGCAGTAAAATTCCCCAAGACAGGAAAGGAGATAGGAAACATGTACAAAGGACGTCATGGACCTGGGAGCATTCGTGCACTTATCCACCCAATAAACATTTATTTAGCACCTTAATGTGTTGGGCATTGTGTGCCAGGGGAGAAAAAAAATACCCCCAACATCATTCCACCTTCATGGATCTTATCATCTAATGGGAGAGATCAAGAATAGACAAGTAAACAAACAAATAAATACCAGCAGCAATAGGTACTACGACGGGAGAAAGCAGGATAAAGAGGAAGAGGATGACAGGAGAAATCTGCTTGTATAAGAAGTTAGGGAAGGCTTCTAGGAAGAGTCATATCTAAGCTCAGACCTGATGGATAACAAGAAACAGACACTCAAGCATGGTGAGAAGAGAGGTCCACGTGGTGGGACATGACCACAGATCTCATCCCTGGGGAGAGTGGGGCTATATGGTTTGATAAACTTCCATACTTTTTCAGAGGGATAAATTGTCTGAGCCAGGTAAATGGTTCCCATACGTGCCAGCTGATAGTATTTCGTCCCATTATATTCTGTCACTGCACTCTCTGCCCATCGCTAAGCTTGAGACAGAGGCCTAAGCACGCATCCGAGCTATTGCGAGACACACCTGGGGCCTGGAGCAGGTAAGAGCTAGACAACATGGATCCAGGAGTCACCAGCTGGGATCACAGGTGAGACCATCCTAGGAGGGCCGTGGAAGTTACAGGCTTGCCCTAACAAGAAGCTGGAACATGTGGCTTGGGCATTGTTGCGGGCAGCAGCTGTGAGGAACCGACGGTGCAGGATGGAAAACCAGCGAGCCTTGTTACGCTTGGACTGACCATTGGGAGAAACTCACACTGCCAGCAAGGTGGACGGCAGGCCAGCAGCCTCGGGGAAAGCGGTCAGAAACAGCAGTGATGATGGCACTGACTGCTCCTTGCTGGTTTTTAGTGAGGGCCTGTGAAAGATAGCTGAAGTGAGACAAGACTAGTCTACAAGCAGATGAGACAGCTCTGCTGTCTGCGGGCCAGCACTTCCACCTCCATAGAGCAGGAGACGTTCCTGCAGAGGCCTTCCCAGGAGTCCCCAGTAAGTCCTACTGGCCCGGCGATGGGAGTCACTCAGCAGAAAAGATCAGCTAAAGGGTGTCGCGTTCCCACTTGAACTCCCTGTTGCAGAAGGTGACTGCCGGTAACTTGAGGGTCGGGGTCTGGGCCAGGCACAGAGACTAGTGGATAAGATGCTGCTGGTGTAAGACTGTAAAAGAGAAGCCCTCTCATTGTGGTTACTTTCACAAGAACTGAAAGAAAATAAACCAGGAACCTTCCATGTTTCTGATGAAATTTTATCACTAACATCGTGGGCACCCTCAGAGGTCTCATTGAACCCCCAATCCAAAATCTGGTTCAGATGTTGAGACTGATAACCACACACATCAAGAGGGTATGAAAAGGTTTATTATTCATCTAATGGGACTTTCAGGGTAGAGCAAGGCGGTTCCAAGCAGATCCCAAGGTGACTTGACTGGCTGGCTTCCTTGTTCTCGCGGTGTGGGGCCTGGGGCAGGTTCCTGCGCACAGGCCAGGGCTTGTGAGGTTGGAACTTCTCAGCCGGGCCGAGGTGGCGGGCCCCTTGGCTTGTAATCAGCTTGCCCAGAGGTGGAGCACGAGGGGAAAGAGTGGGGAGACTTGACAGCTGCAGCATTCACACGGAAACAGAGCCGGCCTCTAGCACAGCCACATACACGCTGAGCGATGAAAGCCTGCGTCCGCTCCATCTCGAAGGCCGTCCAGCTCTGCGAATCTGCAGCAGCAGGCTGGCACCTGGAAAAGCTGTGGTGCCCCAAAAGCTTCAGATGTGGCTATGAGTCTGAAGAGCGCGAATTTCCTGAAGTCAAACCACAGGCTACAGAGGACAACTGACACGGAGTTTTTCCCAGACGGCATATTCAAGGTTTAACCAAGAGCCTCATTTCCTGCCAGGACCTTTGCCGGATTTCCCTCCCAGCGCGACCATCAATGGACGGCTATCCATCGTTCTTGTCTTCTTCTCCAGCATTCATTCTCCCTTCTTCCTTTTAACAACAGAACCCTTCCCCTGGAGTTTTGCTAGAACATACGGCCATCTGGCTGGAGACAGCGGCCATAGCCTTCCGTGAAGCTACGTACAGCCAAGCAGTAAGTACTCAGGAACGGATTGTGCACAGAAGTGATGGGTAAAACTTCCCCAGAAAGAAACAGCTTGCTCCCAACTTCCTCTCCTTTCACAGGCCGCAAGGTGGGTGGGCTTCCTTGGGCCAGCTTTGAGCACGGAGCGGACGACACCCTTGGTAATGACAGACCAGCAAGGTAGACGAATGCTGGGTCCGTTGATCACCTGGTGAAACAGAGCCGCCCTGCCCGCCCTGGACTTCTCACCTCCCCCTGGATTGCCACCTCTCTCTCATGCGCCATCATAGTTTGGGGCTCTGTTACAGCAGCATAGATGGTTTCCTCACTTAAACAAAAAAGAGAATTAAAATATTAAGAAGTTAAGCTTCTTTATCTTTTATGATCTTAAAAATGTCCTCTCCTTGTTCCTTTGGATTTTATCCTTAACGACAACTATAAATAAACAGCCTCAACGGTAACCAGCTGTAAGCAAGTAAGACCCTAAAACCACATGCAACCTCATGAATTCAGCGTGCTCCTCCCCACTTCCAGACGTCGACCTGCAGAACACAGCCACGTAGGCTTTTGGACCTAAATAGAGGCATTTAGTTAATATCATTGTGTGAGTATCAAACAAATAAATGAACTCAGGTCAATATGTATCAGCTTCCCTTTTCTCTAAAACATAATGTATGCTACGCACTATTTTTATCTACTCTCTGTAATCACTTAATCATAGGTTATCGGATTAAGGTAAAAGGGATAAAGTAGACTTCATCGCCCACAATGTGACGCAAAGACAGTTTTCTCTGATTCCCCGTGTCGTGTCTCTGTGCTTAGAACAGTTCCCGGTGTTGCTAAGACAACAGGGATGCTGCACAGAAGACTGAGAATGAAGTCAAGGCAGCGTTGCTGCCTGAGAGGATGTCATAAATAGTGTGTTCAAGGCATTTGTCACAGTGAAACCTGTAACGCTTGAATTAGAAAAAAATTATCATACTCATTCAACGCTCTTCTGCAGACGAGCATGGCTCTGTCAATTACTTGCATTCTGAAATTAAGAAAACAGTGGTATGTGGACTAAAAGTCAGGAAATCATCATTCGCTAACATATGTGTTTCTTAGAACCCTGAGCAAATAACTGAGGGGAGCTTGTCCTTAAATTCCAGTTTGCCTTTATTCTAATGGAAGCACATCTGAAGAACATTAGAGAAAGAAAAGAAATTACGTTGTCAGTTGTTCCTCCACTAAAGATGTACACCTCATCTAAACAAAGGCTGCATTCTACCTGGTAAACACACAGGGGAGGGTTGATGTTCACTGAGACCTGTGGTTGACACTTGGAATTGGAGCTTGTGGCAGACGGGAAGTGTGGTCTCCACAACAAACTCTGAGAAAGGCACAGAGAGCTCAGCAGCAGCAGTGATGTGAGCTGGGCCGCATCTCCAGGTTTGTCCAAGCAAACTGAGCAACAATATTCTTGTTTTAATACTGATAACACCAAGGAAAAGACAAAGAAAATAAAAACGAAATGCTTGAACTGATTTTGAGTATTTTTTTCTGACCCGAAAGAAAAAAGAAATGAAAACAGCATTCAACTCAGCTGGAAAGCGTCCTTCACATCACGTACATTCTGCTGCGCAGTCCATCAAGGTGACAAGAACAGACGAATAAAGGACCACGTGCTCTCAGGGCCAGGACAGGCGTTGTGCAGAGTCTCCTCCCTCTCTGAAGAAACAGCCTGGAGAAAAATGGCAGAGACACAAAGCCGAGTGCCGGAGGACATCTTCCGGGTCTTCGGGGCCCCTGCTGCAGGGTCTCAGAAGTGCCTGGAGACTGAGCTGACCTTACAGCTGCCTTTCCTCAAGCAGGAGTCAAAGGTACCCTGTAGTGATGGAAACTGGGGATTATATAGTGAGGTCAAGACTTGTGCAGAATCCTTGTCTCCAAGGAGAAGTTTAATCTAGCAGAATCAAACGAAACCTAGAAGACACTTTTTTTAAACTCTGGTGTCCTAAGCATAAAAAAAGGAAATAGAAAAGAACACAGACCACTCTATTTTAATATATTTAAGTAGCATAAATCATAGTGGTTTATATGCTACACTGTACAATTATATACTATTACTTTCCAAAGAAAATTAACTTCTTATAGGATTTTCTGATTACTCCATACAGCTAAGAGCTCGACCCTTTGGCCATTGCCACGGCACATGGAGTACAATCGATGAGGCTCCACGTCTTCCAGTTGTGCCTGTTCCTGCTGCCACTGAGGGAGGAGCCTCTCGGAGACCCTGCATAGCCGCTTCCAGCTCCCGCGCCGGGACGAAGCTCTGAGGCAGACGTGTGCAATGAGTGCAGCTCCTGTGCTCCCTTCCACAGCCCCCTCCCCTCTAAGAGGACTTGCGCTTCTTCATGGCTTCCGCCTTGACGGCCAGGCTCTTGGCACAGATGGTCAGGACCACGATGAGGACGCCCACCACAAATGTCACCAGGGGCCAGAGGAAGCAATGCAGGAGGACAATCTCATCATGCGTGCGATGCAGGAGCACATCGTCCGGTCTGCAAGGCAGTGGAGACAGGAAAGAAAGAGTGGTCAACCGCCTCGGCACGGCATAACTCTGCAACCCGGGGCCCAACTTGCCCTCTAGCCCAAAGGGAGCGATCGTCATGGACTCTGACTGTAAATACTGTATGTGAGGGTCAAATCCATTATGAAAAGTTCTGAGGTCTTGAATCAAGTTATTGGTGCAAATCTGCAAGTTATTTACGAGGTAATTTACAGGTTGAATATGTCCAAAGTGAAGCCACCTCTTCTGCTATTATTTCCTCCACTCTTAAGTTGTTTCCATCATCCTCTGTCTCGCTGACCCTTCCATGTCTGCTGGTCAAAGTGGCTTGAATCAACCTAAAAACCACTGACGGCTGGCATTCTCAACAAACCCAAACTAGACCTCTGCACTTGGGTGGGACCCAAATGATCTTAGTTTACCAAAAAAGTCAGTTAAGGGCACTGTTTGGATTCAATCAGAAAGACCTATGATCGACTCGGCTTCTCTATGTGAAGGTTTTATTAACGAACAGACAAGAGAATGGTTGGATTTCATGCATTTTTCCATGCTTCTGCGTGGGATTAACCACCATTTCAAACCACTGACCACTTTCTTGATGAATTTTGCAAAGTCTTAGCAACATATTTCTATCCTATCAATGTGGAATTTTCAATTCCAGCATTGGTCTCATTCACAGGAAGTGAAGACGAGACCCATTCCACGAGCTGCGATCTCTCATCCTTGATCACGAGAGAGACCCTGGGAACTTAGCTTTCATCCAAGGGGTTCACCTTTTGCGAGCTGTTTGTTGAAGGTTTGTTCAGTTATGCTAAAGGAGCAGCACTTCTTCCAGAGGGTAAACTAGTGCAGAACCATGAGTCCAAGGCCCTCAGGAACACCCGCGTCTGCAGAGCACAGGGCATTTAACAGAGAGACGCCTTCCTAGGTGCCCTCACTGATCACAGCTCTCATGACTCAAGACCTGTTTTCCCAGAAGACTGACAGAGAGCGCTGGGTACTTCTCTTCTACCCATAATGCGGCCATCACGTGGTATCAACAAAAACAGTTTTGCAGACTAGCTTTCAAATTACATAATCCTTGCCCTTTTCTTGTGCACAGTATCATTTCAAATTTTGCACAGAAAGTGAGATTTTTATTGACATTTTATTTTACATCATTTCAATTAAAATTTGTACTAAGTGAATGCAGAGTCACTGTAACAATTAAGCAAAAAGCGTTCCAACTTGCAGGAGCTACTCCTTTTTCTGAATTCCCGTAACAATACATTATCTTCAAGATTTGTGCTCCCATTAATTTGTGACATATATTAATGTACACGTCCTTCTTTCCCGTAAGGTCCTTGACTTTGTCACTGCCATTATTCTACTCATAGGTGTCAGTAAACAACCGCCACTGATGAAGGGGACTGCCCGGGTGGCAGCCTTATTATCTGAGCAACAGTGCAAGAGACTTCCAGCCTTGAATGTGGAAAGGTAGAGAAGCAGGTCCAAAACAGTCAGACCACAACAGTCTTGGTCATACTGCACAGTCCTTGAAACCCCAGACCCGAACGCCAACGTGATTCTCTCCCCAGCCGTGAGCACTCACAGCCGTCAGGCGCCTCAGCTAAGTGTGCAAGGAAGGTAAACGCTGTCGCGGGTGATCCTGCCGCCTCCCTCCCTCCTTCCTTTTTCCCCTCCTTCCTTCTCTCCTTCCTCCCTCCCTCCTTCCTTCTCTCCTTTCTTGGACTGTTCTACTCCAGAATCTGTTGGTACAAAGATGAGCTAGATTCTTCATCAAAGGCGAAGTTGCACAACAATGCGAATGCACTCAATGCCGTGGGACTGTTCACTTATAAATGGTTGAAGTGGCTAAAAGTGGAGGCGTATGTGGCTGGGGGACCTTAACTTGTATTTTTAACACTATTTTAATTGATTTGCCTGTAATTTCCATCAGCGATGTGTATTACAGCTAATTTTCTAGTAAATGCCTCAGTGAGTATCGTCTTTGTGTTCCTTCTCCGTCACTATTGCTGATGTTGAATTCTTCACCACAGTACTGTACAACTGAGCCAGGAAAACAGCCACAGGTGAAGGTAGTTGGAGCCATTACGCATATTTCCCGAAACACAGTTTGAAGAACATTTACTAAAAAAGAATGTGAGTAAAAAGGAGAGAAATAATAACTGGAAATGCTGGATCCAGATATTTGTTTTATTTAGAAACTTCTTGGAGTTCCACCCCCATAAGAGCCCTTGAGGCAAAGCTTTATTTTTATATTTCAAACGACAAAACATCATTCACTTGAGTCAGCGATGTCGAATTTGTAATCGTTTCAAAATTCTGCCTTGAGATAGAAATGTTTCATAAAAATGTTCATGTTTCTATGAAAATAATGAATGTTTCTGTTTGGCACAGTTCTAAGATGCCCCACAGACCCCGTCCACGGCACGAAGGGGAGCAGAATCTGCCCTTTGGCGTGAGGATTATTTTGAGCTGAAGGCCATTGAGAAGAAGCACATCAAAGAAAAGCTCTCTGCCCTCCCGCCATTTGCCTAAAAGCAGGACATTAATTTGTAAAGGTGCCCCCTCCCCTCTCTTCCAGGAAGGACAGAAGTTCATCACCAGAGGCAGCTTGAGACCCTCATCAACCCAGAGAGGGCACCAGAGGAAGCCACACAACAAACGTAACTATCCAGCTCTTACCTTCCACTATCCCGTATAGTCACCTTCCCACACACGCTGCCCTAGAAACTCAAAGTCCTTTTCCTTTGTCTTGCCACCTCTCTAAAAACTTATTGCTTCCTTTAAGATGCTATATAAGCCTAAGTTCTAACCGCCTCCTTGGGTTACTCATCCCTATGTGGCCCCATGTGTCTGCACGATGTTAATGAACTTCTCTGTTCTTCTCTTGTTAATCTGACTCTTGTCAGTCTAATGTACCGGGACCAGCCAGTGAACCTAAGGCGGGCAGAGGGAAAACCGGTTTTCCTCCCCTACAGGAAACACTTCTCTGCACGGGAATGCTTAAGCCCATCATCCAGTTACAGGATTTACTGAGGTTTTCTCCAAATTGATACTTGGGACATAATTAAAGTCTGGGTCATTCAAACTGGGCCTTCAGGGCCTTAATTGAAGGCACTCCTCTGCCTCAATTTCCTCCAATTTTATCAGGCAGCTTTCAGATGAGTTAGCAAACATTACTTGCAAACGGATTTGGGCTTAGAATTCAGTCTCCCATAATTCCATAGCGGTGGGACTGAAGATTAACTTTTTTTTAAAAAACCACTATTTTTGCCCACCAACTGGGAAAAAATATTTGCAAATCATATATCTGACAAGGGGTTAATCCCCATAATATATAAAGAAGTCACACAACTCAACAACAAAAAATCAAACAACCCAATCAAAAGTGGGGAGAGGATATGAACAGATATACGGATAGCCAATAAACACATGAAAAGATGTTCAACATCACTAATCATCAGGGAAATGCAAATCAAAAGTACCCTAAGATATCACCTTACACCCATTAGAATGGCTATAATAACCAAGACTAAAAATAACAAATATTGGAGAGGATGTGGAGAAAAGGGAACTCTCATCCACCGCTGGTGGGAATGTAAACTGGTGCAGCCACTATGGAAAACAGGATGGAGATTTCTCAAAAAACTAAAAATAGAAATGCCATATGACCCAGCCATCCCACTCCTGGGTATTTATCCAAAGAACTTGAAATCAACAATTCAAAGAGACTTATGCACGCCTATGTTCATGGCAGCATTATTCACAATAGCCAAGATGTGGAAGCCACCCAAGGGCCCATTGACTGATGACTGGGATAAAGAAGATGTGGTATATACATACTATGGAATACTACTCAGCCGTGAAAAATGACAAAATTGTCCCATTTGCAACAACATGGTTGGACCTTGAGGGTATTATGTTAAGCGAGATAAGCTAGATAAAGACAAACACCGTATGATTTCACTCATATGTGGAAGATAAACAAACATGTGGACAAGAGAACTATTTAGTGGTTACCGGGGGAAAGAGAGTGTAGGGGCTGGGCACAAGATGCGAAGGGCACACTTATATGGTGACTGACAAATCGTAACGCACAACTGAAATTTCACAATGTTGTAAACTATCATAACCTCAATTTAAAAAAAATCACGATTTTTGGCATTTGAGGAACTGGATAAATGGGCTAATGAAATTTGAATATAATGCAGTAAAATCAGGATGGTGTGGAGGATGCAGGCAAAAAGCAAAAAGAGGATGATTACACCAAAGGACTCAAAAAAGTAAGCCAGGGATTTCTTCCGCGGTGTGCGGAAATGCTAACCGAGGGGGCGAGTATGAACGTTCCAAAGCAAGAGTCGGTCCGCGGGCGCCTGAGAAGGGCTTTCCAGGGCTGGCCCCGCCCCGCACCCAGCACTGGGCGTCTCCTGTGAGAGGACAGCATTTACTCAGTGCTTTCTACCCTCAGGTGCTCTGGCAGGACACTGAATCTCCCTTGATCCTTAAAATAACCCTGGGCTGCAAGAATTTTTAATTGTCCTTTTACAATCAAAGAAACTGAGGCACAGAGAGGTTAGTTTGCCCAAGTGTACACAACCGAACAAACGACAGTGACTCGAAACAGTCTCTGTATGGTTTTACCTGCACTATTGGCCCCTTAGCCAGCCTTTCTCAGATCTGGGTCACCTCTGGTGCTCGCTGAAATGCAGCCTCTTGGGTTTCAACCTTACTTGACTGTATCGGAATTTGGGGTCCGGGCATCTGCATTTTCGAGAAGCTCCCAGGTGATTCTGACACACAATAAAGTTTAAGAAGCACAGTGTAAAGTTCTAATAGTGAAAAAAAAAAACTGGTGTGAAACATGAAGCTACTGAGCCGGCTCTTTCTGAGACTGCCTGGTTGAGTCTATGTCCAGGTCCTGTTCATAGTGTCCACACACTTCCCTGCAGAATGAACAGGTGCCCTGGGACGAGACAGGAGGAGACGGGTGCGGAAATGGGGGTGGAATCCAGACCCTGACACGAGGTGCACCCAGAGGGCCCTCGGGCCTGAGTGGCAGAAAGGCTCCACGGGCCGGCCACAGACCCAGTTCCACCAGACAAAGAGACGAAGAGCTGGTGCACAGCATCCTAGACATCAGTCGTCTCTTCCTTGCGACTCCGTCTCTCCAAATGAGTTCCTTCTACCCCACACACCTGTTCTGTCAGCTGACAGGGAAAACAGCAACCTCTTCTTCAAACGGGCTGGAAAACTTCTTGAGCTTTTCTTAACCAGTTCATGTAAAAATCTGAACTGCATTACAATTTACTAGCATCGCGTGATGGCAGCTGAACCAATCAAGAGACAAGACAATGGCCTTCAACCTGAGCTCCCACGGGAAACAGAAATCTTAAACTTAGGACCACAGCTGCTTCCTGCTCGTCTGAGCAGAGTTTTCCTTTCCATGCGGGCTGCTAGCAAGGTGAACTTTGGGCCCATTTCCAGCGAGACACTGTGACTTTTTGTGCCAACCAGACCCCTCACGGTTTGTCTTTTCGTCACACGTTTCTAATTTATGTTGTATTGTTAAATTCTATCAGTCTTCAAAGCCTTCGTTAAACCCTTCTGAGAACAGGTGTTTCCATTCTCTGTGTTTACAAACCATGTAGATGAGAAACCTGGGCAATGTTTTCAGTTGTCAAGCTTGACCTGCATTTCTACGAGAAATAATACAGCACAGCATTACAGGAGTTTGCACTTACGTATTTTGCTGAAAGCTTACTTTAAAGTCTACAGTCTTCACCACTTTCACCATCACACAGTAATTCTGCAGGCGTGATGCCGTCCGGTGTGCCAGGCCTCTGGTGGGGCAGCACAGCCAACTGATGCAAAAAATGGCATGATTTATCCTCCACACCTTTTGAAGAGGTGCTATCTATTCCTGCTCTAAACCTTATTATTTATAACATGACCTACTTTTAAAAAGAATCTGAAACGGATCACAATAAAAACAAAAGACTTACGCACAATACAGGCCTTACTGACAGTAAAGAGCAAGGACGATGTGGGTAGGGTGGAAAAAATAGAAATCCCAGGCTAAGAAAAGCTCCTGCCTTAAGCATAAGTGGAACTTACCTCTGAGCGTCCCGGCACCCAAGGGAAAAAGAGCAGAGATGAGTCACACAGCTGCCCTCACTCGAAAAAGAAGAATGCCAATGCGTCAGAACAAACTTTTTGCTAGGACTAAACTCGATAAATTAGATTGCGTTTATTTTTACATAAAGTAACCTGTATAATACATTTAAAGGGCCCTTGATAGCAGTTTTACAAAGCTGGCTGATGAAATCATTTGAGGTGTTTTTATAATCCTGATTCCAAGGTCTCAGATCTATTGAATCACACTGAGGTTTTTTTTTTTTTGAGGAAGATTAGCCCTGAGCTAACATCTGCTGCCAATCCCCCTCTTTTTGCTGAGGAAGACTGGCCCTGAGCTAACATCCATGCCCATCTTCCTCTACTTTATACGTGGGACGCCTACTACAGCATGGCATACCAAGCGGTGCCATGTCTGCACCCGGGATCCAAACTGGTGAACCCCGGGCCGCCAAAGTGGAACGCGCGCACTTAACTGCTGTACCACCGGGCCAGCCCCACACACTGAGGTTTTAACCAGCTTTCCAGGTGGTGCTGATGGTTACTCACATGTGGGAATAACTGACTTAATGCTTTTTAAAGATCAAATGCATCAGCCTGGTTTTTGATGCAAATCATTCAAGACTGAAATCGCTCAGCAGCACGCTGTCACTGGTCGACTGGAGAGTCTTTCGTCAGGTTAGACTCCTGACACGGAAGTGACACAATGACATTTCATAACGAAGACTGAAGCACCTGCCGTGTAAGCATTCCCAGGTAGCTTAGTCCACGTGGAGCTGGGACTCAGCCGGCCTTTGTCAGTTTTCTACAAAAGCCTCAGTGTGTAAACAAATGCTCAGTGGAGATGCTACAGGTGAGAGGTGACCACATCACAGAGGATTTCCAGGCAGAAGTTGTCGATCGTTGATATCTAATCCAGACACGTTTGACGTGGTATTATCAGATGTTTTCATTTTTAGCAGACTCTGTGCTAGGGGCTTTCTAACAGGAGAGGGAATGAAAATGCACCTCATGGAAATACTGACTCGATCTACTGATTAATGATTTTTAAAAGATTTGTTTCTACCAAAAGATGTTGAAGATTGGCTGATAAAAACATTGAATTTGGTTTTGGCACAATTGAGCTGTCCTTACGGAGAATAATTAGCCAATGTGACTAGCTGCTGTTTGAAGCAATCATAAGAACTTGCCAAGAGAAGAGAAAAGAATGCTTGTCCTCTTGCATGACCACAGGACGGCACCCAACAGCTGATCCAGAAGCTGCATGAGGCTGTGTCACAAATCACAGGAGGGGCACAGCGGCCGAGACGGAGGCCGTGGGAAGCATTCTTACCTCGATTTGCTCCATCCTGAGCCATCTTGCCACTCAAGTT
Source organism: Equus asinus (assembly GCF_041296235.1). Lineage (NCBI taxonomy): Eukaryota > Metazoa > Chordata > Mammalia > Perissodactyla > Equidae > Equus > Equus asinus. The sequence continues at coordinate 69,334,079 of NC_091811.1, read as the reverse complement.
CAGCAACGACATTGTCCTAAGGGCTTCTAAAAGCTTGGGAGGTTTCATATCAACACCACAGCTTTGCTCCACAGCTGGTTCCACCTCTGGATGGAAGGCTGATTACAGATCTATAAATGTTATAAATATCCTTACGCTTTCTTTACTATGGTCTCCAATTAGGTGAACTTAGAGTCGTCACGTTCAATTGTGTAAGAGTTGTTCCTCGAGCTTGCCTATTCTTCACGGAGGAAATTAAACCAAGCCCCAAACCTGCAGTTTCCGGAGAGAAAATTTGCATTCAGCTTTGGCAGGATATACAGCAAACCGGCAGGTGTGTTATTTTGCAGCAATAAAGGTTTGAAACAATTATAAATAGGAAAGACTATACTTGAAGTCCACCCTGAGGGAAAACCCTAAGCAGCCTTGCGGTGTAGGACATTTCAGAACAGGAACTTGAGTTAGACAAACCTAGGTTTGAATAAGCCCTTTACAACTTGCTAACTCACCATCTTAAGAAAAATACTTAATCTCTCTGAGTCTTAATCTTTCGTCTGTAAAATGGGGATGATAATATCTACCTTGCACGGCTGTCCTGAGGAGTAAAGGAGAGAACATATGGGAGGTGCGTGGGGGGATGGCTTCCTGATGGTGAGCGTTCAGTACTCGATGGGGCTGGTCATGATAACGATTATCAGTACAGATCTGGGGCTCACAACTCGGAAAATGATTTTAACATGTTGGCAGTGACATATCTTTTCCAAGTTTCTTCTTCAGTGTAAGCCCGTCAGGCTAAAATCACTGGAAATTCCTTTGATCAAATTAAAACTCCTTTCGGCACTGCCTTCACTCCCCTCAGCCTCCTTTGCCCCTTGTAGTCGGCATTCCAGCCCCACGCGGGGAGCTCACAGGTAGCGATGGTGAGAAACAGAATAGGTTCAACAAGCAAATGACCACTTTCAGTTCCAACACACGCATCTCAGACAGAGATAAGCAAGAAAAAAATTAATTCAATACCATTCGTCCTTGATTGGGAACACAAATAGAAGGTGCCCCAAATTACCCCACAGCCATCATTTAACAACATCAAATCCCCAGGGGAGCTGGGCTGCACACACGTTTTCCTGCTGATTACGGTGGCTGTCCCCACAGACGCAGCCCTGGCAAGTCATCGCCTCAGCCCAGGTCTTCTGCTGCAGAGGCTGCTCTGTGCTGGGAGCAACAGACTGCTTATGGGGCGCATTCCCACGGTGTGGCAGTTATTTCTTATACATCTGTGTGTTTTCCCAACCCAAGGTCAGGGACCTATTAGGAATAATTGCTGACTGAGAAAGTATCTCCTGAGTTCTCAGAAAAAAAGGGGTTATTGGCAAGACTTGCAAACCAGGAGGATGCTCGTGACATGGTATCTTAAAAGAAAGCAAGGCAATGAATGCATTTTATCCTAGAGTCAGCTTGATAGACAGAGGTTTTATCAATTATAAGTCCTTTGTTGTTTCTCCACTGGAAAAAAATGGAGAGGGAATTTTTAAACTATCTAGATATTCTCTAAGATCAGACCTTAGAAGTGGCATTAAATTTATGGTGAATCCCTTTCCTCTTCCACCACGTCTGCAGGCTTCTCTGGGAGGGTCACCCCCATTGGTGACTGTGAGCTGCAAAGCCTGACTTCCAGCCTGCTGATTTCATCAAGGAGGTGAAGGACTTTGTTAAACCAGATGACAGTTTTGGTGCAGCAATTCTTGTGAGCTTTTCTTAAGAAAAGTATTACTGGGGCCAGCCCCAGTGGCCTAGTGGTTAAGTTTGGCACACTCCACTTTGGCGGCCCAGGTTTGGACCCCTGGCGTGGACCTACACCACTCATCTGTTAGCGGCCATGCTGTGGTGGTGGCTCACATACAAAAAACAGAAGCTTGGGAATGGATGTTAACTCAGGGTGAATCTTCCTGAGCAAAAAAGAAAGAAAGAAAGAAAAATATTACTATTCTTTAGGGTAATTCGGTCTGTTGTGTCTCTGAGTTACCAGGTAAGTTATTTATTTCACATTGGGCTGTAAGTGTTTTATGGCCAAAATGCTTAAATTTAAGGTCTAAGCAGAAATAAACTGGAGAAAAGAAACATATTTTCTTCTGAGATAGAGATTATTCTCATGTTAGTTCTCAGCTTGTGTACTTACTTTGTAGTTCCAACTTTAAAGTGAAAATCCAATACCATTTTAAATCAGTGTGGGAAAGACAAATTAGTCAATAAATTATGTTGGGACAATACTGGTCGTTTGGAGAAAAAAGCATTGGCTCCCCATCTTATTCTTTCCACCAAAAGAAGAAAATCCAGATGGATCAAAAACTGAATTGTAATAAACAAACCATGAACACTCTAGAAGAACACCTGAATTTTTCAAAATAACCTTGGAATGAGAAAAAAAAAAAAGCCTTTCTAATGGGGTTTTTGGTATAAGTATGTCCCAAATTTTCTGTTGGACCTATTTATTTCAAGATATGATTCATTGTTTATCGGAAATTAAAATTTAACTGGTGTCTTTTATTTTAATTTGCTAAATTTGGCAACCTTAATATCTAAGTAAGACACAAAACACAGAAACTATTAAAGAAAAACAGATGATGCAATTACAGAAATGTAAACATTTTTGTATAGCCAGAAAAACTCCACAAAGACCCACAGGCAAAAGTAAAAACAGATAGCTAATATTTATATGAAAAGATGCTCAATTCCATTTATTAACGAAAGAAAAGCAAATTAAAAGCAAGATACTATTTTTTACCTATCAAATTGGTAAAAATTAAGAATTGCTAATACTCAGTTCTGGAGTGGATGTGGGCAAACAAGCATTTTCATGTAAGTTGGTACAACTGTTTTGAGTGGTTGCTGGCATCTATTAAAATTTTAGGTGTATATAACTTTTGACTCAGCATTTATACTTCCATGAATTTACTCTTCAGATAGATTCCCATTAAAAAAAAAAAGCAAAGATAACTGGCAAATTTTTTCTCTGCAAGATAAAAATTTGAAATAGGGGCATAATTTAGGATATTTTCTTTCCTTTGGAATCTAAAACTCTCTATTCACTATAGAGTCATTCTTCTACACGAAAACTTCACTTTTGCATCTCGCTTTCAGTTCTTCAGTTATCCTGCCAATGTCTGCAGACGGATGACTATTAGAACTACTGGGAATGCATTTATTTCAAAACATTCTTCACACTGTAAATCACGGAAATCTGCTGTCCCATAGTCTCTGAGTTGAACCCATACTATGGTCAAACATGTTCTTCGTGAGTTTTCGAAGAACCTTTCACCAGTAGGGAGCAGCAGCGATCACAGAGAGAGAAAAGAAGAGTCACCTAAGAAAAGAACGAGGCTGGACTAGGATTCTTCAAAGAGAAGCGGTTTTAAAGGACATCTAAAAAAAGATGGGAGGGAGGGTGCAGGACCAAGGATGAACAAGCAAGGACATGAGCCTAGGAGAACACAGTCGGGAAGGCAGCCAGAATAAGATGAGGCTGATGAGAAACGCTGCATCAGTGACACTCTGTCGAAAGAAGAATCAGGACAAAAATGGACAGGCTCCCTATTTAGGACAAGCCACACGGTGTTAACAGAGAGAACCTGCAAATACGCATTGTCCTCATCTTCTCCGTGGAGGAACACACTACCCACATGGAAATTATAGCCCAAACCAGGACAACTGAAACTCAGGACAGCAAGAAGACAGTCAGAGACGACACTTGTAAGAGCTGTCCTTTGCTGGCAACAGGAGAACCCCAGGCAAGGGCATTCCTACTTCTAAAATAGGAATGACTTTCCACCTTTCCTTTTCTCACCAATGTGGAAAATTATCACCCTATGAAATGTTCATCTATCGTTGGTGCTTTCTCAATACCTTGAGGTCCCCAGGTGTAGACACATAGGCCCAACAGGGAGCTGTGGGACCCCAGAAAGAACACCGGCTTTCGGCTTTGGGAGTTCTGATTTGCCACTGAATTGGGGCAAGTCATTTAACTCACCAAGCCGCAATTTCCTCATTTGTAAATGGGGAATAAAACCTATATTAGGAAGATCAAATGAGGGTATTTATATGGATAGTGTTTTTCTACAATTCATACCCAGCACAGATGGCTCTGGGAGGTTATAAGAAATAGAGAGATTGGCCTCCGTCCCCGGTTCCTGACACAGAGCTCCTGAAGCATCGTAAGTTCCTAAGTGAGATGAGCCCTGGGAGCATCGTTTGCCCCGTGGAGGGGACGCTGGGTGGCTCCTGCTTGGGGGCTGGTTGCCAGAAACACCACACCGCGATGAGAAACTTGGAATTTTCAGCCTCCCCCGCTTCTCTGGAGAGGGGCTTGAAGTGGAGTCAATGATGAATCACGCCTACGGGAGGAAGCCTCCGTGAAATCCCACTAGTACAGGGTTCAGGGCGCTTCCAGGCTGGTGAGCACTTCCACTCCCGGGGCGCTCAGGACCCTCCCAGACCTCATCCTATGGATCTCCTCATCTGCCTCCTTTATCACGTCCTTTAATAAACTGGTCAATGTAAGCAAGTGTTTCCCTGAGTTCTGTGAGCTGCTCCAGCAAAGTGGACCCAAGGAGGGGGTCGTGGGAACCTGCAATTTGTAGCCGCGTCAGACAGAACTCGTGGGCCACCTGGGGAGCTATCGCTGCGACCGGCATCTGAAGTGGGGTGGGGGCACACTGAGCCCTTCACCTGCAGGACCTGACACGACCTCCTAGAAGACAGTGTCAGAATTGAGTTAAATTGTAGGACACCCAGCTAGTGTTGCAGAGAATTGCCTGGTGGGGGGCAACCCTCCCTCTATGACATTTGGTGACCAGAAGTGTCAGAAGTGAAGTGTTTGTGTGAGGAGTAAAGGAGACCGACCACAGGAGGGAGACCGGACTGAGGTTTTCCATCACAGCCTCAAATCAAGTCCACATCCAAGTTTCTGAACTTGGAGAAATGAACCTGTGAACCCACAGAATGTAACAACACAGAGCCAGAATCTTTAGAAATTTGTGGCATTGTCAAAGCTTAGAATTGAAGGAAAGCTCACAGGCCTTCATTGTAAAAGTCAACGACACTTACAGCTATCTAGAAACTGCGACCTGTGTGTTTTCTGCTGCTGCTGTAACACGTTTGGTGGCAGAAAACAACACAAATGTATTCCCTTGTGGTTCTGGAGGTCAGAAGGCTGAAATTGGATGGGCTTGGGCTAAAATGAAGGAGTTGTTAGGGCTGTTCCCCCTTTCAGCTCCAGGCGAGAGTCTCTTTCTTTGCCTTTTCCAGCTTCTAGAAGTTTCCCATGTTCCCTGGTTCACGGCCCCTTCTTGGCGTCACTCCAACCTCTGGCTTCCATCGTCACATCCCTGCCTCCTCCGTCATCCCCTTGCTTCCTCTTGTACAGACATGACTATGACATTGCGCCCAACCTTCCATCTCAAGATCCTCACTGAATCACATCTCTAGGTCCCTTTTACCACGTAAGGTGACATAAATCCACAGGAGTAGGATGTAGACATCTTTGGGCAACCACGCTACCGTGAACTGCTGTCCTGTGTTATACTCAATTCTTCACTGACACGAGCTGTCTATGCCTTTCCCCAGTTAGCCATTCAGAATTAAATCATCAACGGAAGCATTTAAAAAAACTAGACAATACTTTTCTATTATCTCCACCTAAGTTCTAAAAAATGTGTACTTTTGTCATTCGTTTTTCAACATTTGCCCTTTGATGTACAAAACACACCTACCCCAGGACATCACGAAACCTCGTCTTTCCCGCGTCCACACCATCCTCCCACATCCTGGCTGTGCCCACCTCGTCCTAGGCTCTGAGGCTCCTAACCGCATCCTTAACGCAACTTTGCAAATTCTGACAGCACACCCTTGGAATCCTCCCCAAGGAACCGCCACCTCATCCTCCACAGGACTTCCTTTTGTCTCAGGAACACATCTTTGCTGTTTCCTTTCCAACTTTAGTGCTTATCAATGTGTCCAAAGCCTCTAGACTCCTCTTTACTCAGCTCTTTCAGGAACAACACATCAGAAGCACCGCTCCACATCAATGTAACCACGATCCTACGCCATATCCTAAGTTCGACCTTCCGGAGCGTGTTTCCATTAACTACCCTTTACATCTTTTTTCAAATTCTGAATTTAAAAACGGAGGTGGAGTTTCCACACAGGGAAATTCAGAGGAAATAAGTGCACAGTGTGATCAGAACTTCATATCACTTTAATACTATTGATTTCTAACCCTTTACTCCTATTTTATAAAAACAGTTTTACAATTTCTAGCCAACCATTCTGCTATTTAAGCATGTGCATTCTTCCATGCAATTACTTCTCTCAGATTTGAAGATCGATGATGTGTCATTAAGTCAGATTTTAGGGAGAAGTGGAGAAGCTTGAGGGTGGGCCATTTTGTCCCACAGGAAGTGTCTCAGAACCCGTTTTCCACCTCAGCATGCCCCCTCCCAGAGAAACATCCTCAGAGACAGAAATGCTGATTTACGATGTTAATGCTGGAAATACCCTTCTGGTTTTCAATTCCTTATTGAGAGGAACTAATTCTAAACATCGAAACGTGCTGTTGTCATCCAGCATGTCTGAGGATACGGTGATACGAAAGGGACTCCTAACAAGCCTGGGCCGGGAGGGCCGGAAAACAACAAATTTGACCAGGACATCCCGGCACTCCCCTCCCTGACGGACACACAGCAGCGGGGCCCCCAACACGAAAGCAGAAACACAAGCTCTTCTTAGAGAAACGGTTGCGAACACTGGAGGATAAGCACTGAGCAAAGTTATTCTGTGTCTTTTTCAAAATCTTCAAAAACAGGGCAGAGGCTGTCCTCTGAAATGACACGAGATGACATCCAGGGGGTGTCCTCCAGGTCTGTCCAGCACCGTGCGTCTGCGGTCCTGGCTTCCGGGAGGAAGTCACAGGTTGCCCCCGCAGAGGAACTGCACATGTAGGAAAAGACTCTTTGGAAGGGCCACTTAACAACCACATCTTGTACGTTTCCCTAAGCTGCATCTTGTTCTCAGCCCTCGCTCCAGGCAAAGAGGATGCGGAGCCCAGAGGGAGGTATAACCACAGATCACACGCTGGCAACGTGGGTGTGAGAAACCGTTTCCAGGGAGAAGATGACAAACACACCCATGTGCCCAAAATATGCCCCGAGCAGGGACTCCACTGGTGTCTGTGAGGCTGGCAGGAGCTCCAGAATTTGGTTCTCAAGGAACTGAGGCGGGTAAGGGATCCCCCAAATGTCAACGTATCTTCCAACCATCTGAGCAACACTGGGCACGCTGTGTGCAGCTGAGACTGGCATTTGACAGAGGTCGAGATGCGTTCTCCCCACGACTTTTGATATAATCAAGATTGCAGGAGCTCCTTGGCTGGTGAAATCGAAGCAGGGGAACAGCAATGAGGCTCCCCCACCCCCGTGGCTCAAATGCAAATGCCCCACCAAGAGCCGTGGTCTCGGCAGGTCCACCCGACTCCACAAAGCCTGGACTTTCTCCAGCGGTTCCCACACCTAGGAGAGCATCACATCGCATCGCATCACGAGGCTGAGCTGAGCTGGAAGTGAGAGCTCAGTAAATGTCAGCGGAATAAGAAGGGAGTGAAAATCCAGCACCAGAGAGTCGCAGTTAAGCAAATCTTTGGGGGAGGGGAGCAGGATCTAAGGCTCATGGGAATTCTTTCAAAGGCCACAGACATTTGTCTGAAACTGTAAATACCATAGAAGTATTTGCATAAACAGTCATGTGTATTTGTTTGTGCTTTTGCAGATTGTGCCAACTATTTTCAGATAATTTCCAAGAGAAAGTGATCATGTCTACTATTCTTTCTGTCATTACAAAATTTCTTTTCTTTTCTTCCTGCTTAGCTATTTTAAATTCTCTCTCTCTAGCCCATCCAACCAACCCACGTGCGCATCACGACCGTCTCCAGCGTTTGCTGTTCCCTCAGCGCCCCGGCCCGGGCTCTGGCTCTTCACCCTCCTTGGGAAGCTGGCCAGCACTGCTCTCCCACGCGCGGCACTGCTCAGACCGAGCGCGCTAGGAAACACTGCCCCCACCGAGGGAAGCCCATGCCAGATGAGCCCAAGCAGGTGACACAGTCTACTTTCCCAAGCCTCTGAAAAAGATCCTGCAACTCATTCCACAGTGATTTGTGCTACGCTTTGTCTCAGGAAATCACCGCTAACGTCTGCTTAGGTCAAGTCCACTGACCTGTAATGAGATCCTCCGTGAAGAATTAACCAGTTGCCATGATTTATTTTCTTTTATCTATCTCTCCCCTCAGCATGGCTTTGTTATCTTGGCAGCTTTGAGGAAAGGATCTGGAATATGTCTGCTGGGTGGGGAAAAGTGACTTGCATATCTTTTTGATTATTATGAAAGCTCCAAGGAAGCAGGGCTACCTCCTGTTATAACATTGTCATTCCAGAAGTTTCCCACTTGTTAAAACCCCATTTCATGGTAACCTACTATGCACCGGACAGTTACTTCTTAATTAAACAATTAACAGAGTATATATACTTTGCCACTGCCTGTGGGAGGATAGAAACAGGCTGGCGTCTCCATCGACGCGAGCAATGACTCACTCACCCCAACCCCTGAGTCATATAGTGAAGAGCGTGTGACCAACAGCTTCACCTCAAGTTTTGCTGTCGTCTGTTAAGCAGTGATTTTTCTCGGTACAAGTGCATTGAACAGACACTGAAATACTTCTGCACAGCAAAATTAGCTAAATTAATCGTGAAGCTCTTTTCCTGACTGATCAATTGCTTATAAATATATGTTTGGAGAACAAAGGCTTTATGGAGAAATATGGGTGACAATTAAAGTGATGACTTATGGTACAATAATAGAATTTTTTAAACTTGAGTAATTAAAAAGACCCTTTTGGTCAATCTTAACGTTTCTCTTGAATATGCCATAACTTAACTTTACCCTGGTAGCATGCAATATCCAAACTTCAGGAAAATACATGTAAATAGCCACCAGATTGTTGAACTAAACATAATGAAGACTTTGAAAATCACTAAGAATTGTAGGCACAGGTATTGCTGGGAAATTTGTCGTCGTTTCCTCCGCTGAATCCCAGATGGGGCAGCTCCTTCAGCCCGGGTCCTGCAGGGACCACGCCAGGGGGTCAAGCTGCTTGTGACCCAGGACAGGTGCGTACTGTGTGCAGGAAATAGACTCTCATTGTCACGAGTTATCGAGTCTTCAGGCTGTCACCACAGCACAATTTGGCCTGAGCTGACCGAAACGCCCAGGTGCGGGCTGCATCTACAGTTTCACTGGGTAAACAGCCGTGATGAGCAAACTAGTCCTCTCCTAACCTAAACCACAAAACAGTTGACAGACGCACGTTCGAGCATCTTATGACCATCTCGGTACTCGGGTCTCTCCCTTCCAACCATGGGCATTTGTGGAGCCCTGCACGTGCCAGGCCCCAGGCCGGCGGGTGTCGGCCTTCACCAGCCAGCTGTACGCTTGAGGCTCGGACACTGCGGCTCGAGTCTGTGCCCCTCACCCCACACAGTGCCAGCACCTGCTCTGAAGCCTGTAAATGTGTGTCATTTGTTTTTGTTGAAATACATTTCAAAATGCAATAGGCAAACTGCGGACGTAACACAAAAGAAGGAGATAAAGAGCAAAGATGAAAGAAAAGGAGGAGTTTCGAGCCAAGTTCCTTGGGAGCAGAGACAGCACATGCAAAGGCACTGGTCCCTTGGTCTGGCATTCCAGATGAGTCTGCCACCAATGGCACATTTAAGGAATGTTATCGTAGCAACGCCACTGATGAGAGTTAATAGGGTCCCTTGTATCATCTCACCCCCTGTGGGCTCGAACCCCAAGGGTAGGTGGCAGTGCAGCAGAGAGCTTAAGAGCACGGACTCTGGGGGCGGAGGATATGGGGTTGAATCCCCTTCTGCCACTCGCCAGCTGTGTGATCTGGACAAGTTGCTCAACCTCTCTATGCTTCGTCCCCTCACGTATAAAATGAGTATTATGACAACAACCCCTTGTAGGGGTGTCGTGCAGATTCAATGAGATGCAGTGTCTAAAGCTCTTAGTTTCTGGAGCAGAGTGAGCGCTATGTGAAGGTATTGCTATCACCAGGCAAGACCAGAGGAGATCGTCAGTGAAACAGTCAGGTCTCCGTCTGACTACTGTAGTCAGAACCCGGCCTGTGTCAGCATTTCTATCGATAAATTGGATAAGGGGACTGAAGTCATTTTGATTTACAACTAGGATAACATTTTACGATGAAAAAAATAACACATACGATGCATGCCAGAATCAAGATTCAAAATAAGCATGAGAATGGAACAATCAGTAAAAAAGCAACAATGTGTATTTATATGGGGATAAATTTTAAATTCTTGCATTTAGATCCAGAACACCATTCTCACAAGTTTAGGAATGGGGAGAATCTCTTTTAAGAGCAGCATGTATAAAACAGACAAGGGGGGAGGAAGTTTATAAGATTATAAGCTCTGTGTGAATCAACAATGTGTGTGGCTGCCAAAAAAAGAATGCCAGGTGAGGCCTTACTAACTGAGGGTTCATCTCCAGTTGAAAGTGGTGGCAGACACATTCAGCGCCCCCCTGTGTAGGCCAGCTCACAACACGGGAGCACCGCCAACAGCGAGAACGCGTCTGCTCCCGCAGTGACGCAGGGGGACCAGAGGACACCCACGGTCCAGGGGGCAAGGACTCTGTTCGGATCCTGACCCTGCTCCTTCCTGGTGTGCGACCTTCTGTAAAACTCAGATAAACGGTCTACCTTCCTACTGAGACCACAGCGCTGCCCACGATGAAAACTGTTTACTATGGTAAAATACATACAATACAAAATTTGCTTTTAGTCATCTTAAGTATACAATTTACTGGCATTAATTACATGCAACCATCACCATTATCTATTTCCAAAATTTTCTCATCATCCCAAAAGGAAAGTCTGTAACCATTCAGCAACAGCCCGCATTTTCCCTCCCCAGTCCCTGGTAACCTCTACGCTACTTTCTGTCTCTATGAATGTGCCTCTTCTAGATATTTCCCCAAATGAATTATTGACAGCTAAAAATGTTTGGAAATGGAGGTGATGTCCACTGTCACCAGAGTTGTTAGAGTGGAGAATGGAAAACGCTTTCAAACAGTGCTGTGGCAGGGGTTCCTCTGGGGGAGTAAACGACAGGCAGAGGCCTCCCAGGTGTGATCCCCTCGCCAGGGTCAGAGGCTCACTCTGGCCCCATTTTGTCTAAGATGAATTGAGGCGAGAGTCTTCAGGAAGTAGCCCAAGGTCATAAACTGAGTCAAGGAGAGAGCTGTGGATAGACAGGGAGTCTCCTGACGCACAGCCCGCCCCGCACCCGCCACCTGACGAGGCCGCTCCCTGCGACCTACTTGTCCTGCGGTTCCTGTACTTTTCCTCCCAAATTCCCTCGGGGCTTGGCTTGAAGGCTGCATAAACTATCTTAAATGAAAAGTGATTTAATAACATCAAATTCTTAACTTTATTGCCATGACAATAAAAGCTGTTAGAAGATTAATTTGCAAGCCTAAGAACACTTTGAACAACCACTGGAAAACAGACCTCGACATTTCTCTCATATACGTGCTGTCCGGCCATCTGGACTTTGGAAGAACACGGGAATGAAGTCCATACGCATCCCGAAGCATCCTGGAGAAGCCATGGCAATCATTGCTTTTTTTAAAAAGTATGTATTTTGAGACCAAAGAGAGCTTTCAATTCTGATGTAATCTCTCTTAATATGGAAACAGACACAAATGTATTCGGAAAAGACTCAATTTGGGTAAGATTCCAGATTCACTGTTTTGTTTTTAAGACTCAAGATACATCATTGGACTCAGTGTCTAAAGAGAAAGCCAGCATGTTCCTTTAGAAATTAACTACAGAACCAGCCTCTTGTTTAACGATAGATAAGAAATATTTTTTCAGAGCAAATAAAAACAAAAGCAAAAAGCTCTGTCAAAATTAAATTTATACCAAATATCAAGGTTAGTATTTAGTAATTCATTCAAAAGTCAATCAAATTTCCCTACGGAATTTGTTCAGAGTATCATTCCCATCTTTATATACACTTTTTTTCCCATTTGTATCTTAAGAAATCTCCCAGTAAACATCAGGTTTTTTTCTCTAGTAATTTGTCCTATAAAAAAAGAAAGGAAAACTTAGAAGCCAGTGGAACAATTGAATTCAACTATAAATATACTAAAAGAAATCTGTTTTTAGGGCTTCATAAGACAAAAACAAATGCAAACATGTTGTGAAAATCAATTAAAATTGACCAATTGTTTTTTTACTGTATTGGTTAACAAACCAACTCAGAGGCACGTTCCTGAACATCTGAGAAATCCAGAGGTAGGCAGGCGGGGGGCCGCTGGCTCTTTCTACTTTTCGCTCCACTCTTCTTAAAGTGTGGATGTCAAGCTCACACTCTCACCTCCAGGCTACACGGCGGCTTTTGCACTCCTGGCATCAGGCCACCTCCACCCACTTTTCTGCTGGGACAAAGGTAGCGGAAATGGGCTGCTGGTACTTATGTCAGGAAAGCAACAGCTTTCCCAGAACCGCCAGTTGACACGACCGCCAACACAGTCACCCAGGACGGAGAGCGAGAGCCACCCCATTGCGCCCTCTTCCTGACCTGCATCACTCTCTGTGGACTCCACTGCCTTAAAGTCTAGAGTCCACCCCTTCTCCTCCTGCATGAATTCTGCCTTCACCCAGGCTCTTTTTACCCCATCTAGACTGGTGCAATAATCTCCAAATGCTCACCCTTCCTCCAACTCGGGTGTATACCCAGTCTACCCTCCATGCAGCCACCAGACCGGTCTCTCTAAAACACGAATGTGATGGCCACTCCTCCACTGCACGTGGAATAAGGTCTAAGGCCCTCAACATGGCATCAAAGCACAGTCTTACCTGCCTCAGCTGCTTCAGGTTCCTGTAGCGCTTTTCCCCTAAACGCACTTTCCGGGCATGTGAAGCTCCTCACGTTTCTTCCCGTTGCTCATGATATTTCAAATCTTAATCCTTTGAGCATGTTATTGTTGTCTCTGAAATCCCTTTCCTTAGGCTTCATTCATCTGGAAAATTCCTACTCGCTCCTTAAAACTCAGCTCAGCCTTCCGCTGTGAAGGCTTTTCTCGCTCCACCCCTCATCGCCCTCCAAGCAGGGCCAGGCACCATATTTACGTGCACGCCCTGTCATCATAGACTCACCACACTACATTCTGACCTCTTATTCTTGTTTCTCTTTTGTACCAGTCAGTGAGCTCCTTGAAGACAGAGATAAGCCTTAGTATCTTTGACCACTGCTGCCTGGTACACAGCAGATGATTAATAAATGCTTGTTGGGACCAGCCTGGTGGTGTAGTGGTCAAGTTTGTGCACTCACTTCAGTAGCCCAGGGTTCCCCGGTTCAGATCCCAGGTGCAGACCCAGAACCGCTAGTCAAGCCATGCTGTGGTAGGCGTCCCACGTATAAAGTGGAGGAAGATGGGCACGGATGTTAGCTCAGAGCCAGTCTTCCTCAGCAAGTAAACAAATAAGTAAATGCTTATTGACTAAATGAAAGATAAATGACTGACAGGTTGTAATTCTACAGGAACACTGAGAAGGGTGGCACCGTGACAGAAGAGCAACAAGCTGTTTTGTGGCAGGAGGGCTCTGTAGCCCCCTACAATGATGTTGCTGATTTCAAGGAGTGGAAGTAGGTATTTACATAAGTGAATTCTCCAAATAATTGAAGCTTAACCTTTGAAGTTGAATAAAAACTAATAAAACTGTGAAAATATCATTGGTAAAAATCTTTCTAAAAATGCATTACACATGTCCTTGCCTTTTAAGGAGAGTATGCTGAACCAAATTTAACCTTTTTTGACGACTCGGCGTGGTGGTTATGAAACGCAGTTATTGCTGAGGTCGGAGGACTGTGTCTCCTCCACTAACAGCTTCAGACTGTCAACTGTCTAGACTGCTGCGAACTTTCCTTCTCTTCCACCATCAGGATCTCATCTAGCGTCTTCAGCTGTCGTCATCGTACAAGCCGTCAGAATCAGAGATTCACAAAACCATAAAACCTGCGAGTTGAAGGAATCTTAGATCCTTTATCAGTCTGTCAAATTTTATAGATAAGAAAAGTGAGCCCTAGGTGAGCGCGAGGTCATTTCCAAGCGGTTGCTTTTCACCTTCTGTTTTAATGGCTTTCACACTGTGTTCTAAAGGGCACTCTGCTCCGTGTTAGCTTTGGCCATTATGTTCATCTGTCTCTAAAATGCTAAGGGTAAATTTAACTTGAAAATGTGTACTACAGGACAAACATACTTTAAATGAACCTAAAAAGTAGAATATATCAATTCAGTATCAGCAATACAAGATATTTATTTTATTTAACAATAGAATCTCTTCAGTTATTTTGTGTTCTGTTGCTTTGCTCAATAATAGAATCCCTATTATTTATTCATTCAACACCTCACTCAGCTTCTAACGAGTGAATAAACAGGCTATTCAGTGACTAGCTGTTTCTACTCTAGTTGCTAGAAATTTAGGGGGCAGGAAAGTAAACATACATGTTTACTAAGCACTCACCATTGTGCCATATGATCCTTATCAAAAACACCCTAAGATGGATAACGTTATCCCCATCTTATGGCTGAGGAATCCCAGACCAAGAAGCCGCACAATTTACAGAAGGCACACAGATGGGAGATGGAAACCCAGATGCCGGATGCCATGTGGCCGCTGCCCTTAGGAATCATAATCTATAGAAGGAGAGCACACACTCCACCAACCTGTCACAGCGCTGAGGCGGCCGCGGGGGCACGGGGTGCAGAGGAGGACATGGTCAGTTACACACGGGAAGGTGGGAGATGGCTGCCCGGTGCCACTGGAGGCAAATCCCCTTAATAGCAAGAGACACAGGAACAGCACACATGCTCATAGGAGTTACTCTGGTTCAGACACATGCCACCTCATTGACGAGTACAAGTAGTAATTGATTATTACCCGCAATAACCTTACTATTTCCCCTTCTGCAAAGGGATGGGTTGAAGTGACACACCCAAGACCACGCACCCTGGACAGTGGCTGGTTCCTGGGCCCTCCTGTGACCACTGTGTGTGCTGATTCCTGGAGGCAGGAAAAGGGTAAGGTGTCCCGTGGGGGAAGAGGAGAGGGGCGGGAGGAAAGACATCACTGTGCAGGAGAAACAGACAGCTGTCTACAGCCGGAGTGAAGTTAAAACACGTGACTCAGATCACGTCACCATGCCCCTTTACAACCTGTTCCGGCTGCTCGCTGCACGTGAGAGGAACCCAGCCCCACCTCGTCTCCCTCCAGTGTCCCCGCCACCTCTCCGCCTTACTCACAGATCCCCCCACGTTGGCCTTTCAGGTCCTAAAATTCGCCAACCTCTTTCTTGCCCCAGGACCCTTGCACGTGGTGGTGTCTCATTCCAAAACACTGTCCCCTCACATTTTACCAGGAAACTCCTGAATCCTCTGGTCTCCACCTAATTAGGATTTACTCAGACGGGTCTTCAAAACTCCCCACCTTGTGATACCACCTCTCAGTACCTCGCTTCTCCCTCTACACCGACTCTACTCCGATTGTCTATCCAACAGCGTCACGGTGGACTGTACGCTCCCTGAAGGGGGGACCAGGTCGGGTTTTTCCCTGATGTTCTGCTTCTGCTTCCCCATGACTGGCACATAATTAAACAGCAGAAGTTGAAGCTGAATTTGGGAGGGCCTTGTTGACGGACAACGAGAAGGCAGAAAAACTTAATCAAGGACGGTGACAAGATCAAATAGAGGCTTAAAGAAAGCAAAACAAACCTAGTGTCATGTGGGCGATGGACAGGAGGAAGGCCAGGCTGAAGGCCAGTCAAGGGTCCCGTCGACAATCTAGAGGAGAAGTCGTGAGGGCTGGAGCCCAGGGGCGAGTGCAAGACGTGACAGGTGGCACAGCTGGATTTGTTCACTTGAGCATCGTGTGTGTGCGTGTGCATGTGTTTGCATGTGTGTGCACGTGTGTGCATGTGCCTGTGTGTGTGTGAGCCTGCTCTGTGCACTCTGTGAACAGCTGTCCACTCAGGAGGATGAAACATGAGAAGCAAACCTGTATGAGAACGCTGCGCTCTAAGAGGAAAGGTTCAAACGAGAAGGACCGATGGCTCCTCTGGGCCTTAGGTCCAAAGGGAACGAGGATGAGTCACCCTTTCCAGGGCCAGCCCTCTTCACGGGAGCTGGGCAGGCAAAGATGGAGGAGGAGAGCCGCAGCGGCAGGCGGGACGGGCCGCAGGCCTGTGTGGAGGGAGCGGGCCTCCACGGTGCACTGGGCAGCTCTGGTGAGAGGGCCTGAGCTGGGTTTGCCGAGAAAGGACAAGCTGGGGAACGGCTAAGGGAAAAAATGGTCTAAGGAGGAAAGCGTGGCGTTACCTACCTGAAAAGTGCAAAGGAGAAATCTACACACTGGAGGGAGACGGTGAGCCTGAGGCTGCGGGAGGAGAGGAGCGAGAGGTTTAGGGGAGATGGTGACCCCGTGACCCGGGCCACCACGTGGGGACGCCTCCCGGCAGGCGTGGCTATGGTGGCTGCTCGGCCACGGCACAGCTCCGCCAAA
The DNA here is from genome assembly GCF_041296235.1 of Equus asinus. Classification (NCBI taxonomy): domain Eukaryota; kingdom Metazoa; phylum Chordata; class Mammalia; order Perissodactyla; family Equidae; genus Equus; species Equus asinus. The sequence goes on along the minus strand of NC_091811.1, from coordinate 69,317,407 downwards.
TGTGACCTAAGCAGTGGAAAGCTGAGCCTCCAACAGTCTTTGTCTTAGATTTTGAGAATAACGTCCTTTTCTTGAAAATGGAAACGTCTTGGTAACTATTCTCCCTAATTTCCTGCATTTGAGAGAAACCGAAAGGTTACTTTACACGAGAAGATCGTCTTCCCAGAGCATCTGGGAGTCTCCACAGCCAGGCTATTTCTGTCTGCCACGGCGCAGCAGTAAAGTGTGCTCGGCGTAGATGGCACCAGACCTGCTACCCCTCACGCCTCCAACCAGCACGCTCGGTCCCTCTCGCACACGTCACGGCAACGGAGCCAAATGCCAAGCTGCTGCTTCCTGGAGTCACTTCCAATCACGGCCTGAGTGGCGCTGGGCTGTGACAGGCCACCCACTTCTGTCCACACCCGACAGCGGGAATGGGACAGCGAGAGGATGGGGAGGGCAGGGGGCTCGGTCTGAAGGAGGACCCGGGCTCGGCTGTACCGTCACCAGCCTTCCCACAACCGCCACACGGTGCAGGGGGCCTTCTCAGACGGCCCTCACTCCTCGGAGGACCCATCTCGTCGGTCCTGAGGATGCTCAGAGTTCACATCCAACAGGAGGCGGCCATGCGCAGGGAGGGTGCCTCTGGAGACCCGGTGCTGAGAGGGGACGTCTATCACGACGACCCAGCTGGCCCAGACAGCCTGCGGGGGGCCCTGTTCGCTCAACCACAAGCGCAGCCCAGCCTGATCTGAAGGCAGCTCTGGGCCCCCAGGGGTCAGGGTCACCTGGTTCCCATGGCAGTGGGCTCAGAACCCACCTGTCCTGACCGGCGCCTGCCCCTGTTCCTGGGCTCCCACCTCGCAGAGAACACCCCTTGACCGAGGCTGAGGACCTTTACTCTCATGCCATCTCGTTTTCTTCAGGGCGTGTTCCACCTTTGCCTTATTTACTGTGTATAGTCAGCATCTCCGTCCTCCTCAGCATCTTAGACTGTGGGGGCCCGTTTCTCTGCACCCGCCACTCAGCTCTTCCCCAAACCTTTTCCAGTCATGGCAAATGCCTTGAAGGAGGAGTCCGCAGACGAAGGCCTCCCCTTCTCACCCCGGCACCGCGACACGATTTCCAGCCCCGTGCTCCAAGCGGGACCCAAGCTGTCTCCCCAAGGATCCCCCACCTCTAACTGCCAAGGCCACAGCTCCTCAGAGGCCCTCGGGATGACCCTGTCTCCTGAAACCCCCTCCAGGACACGCCTCTCTCCTGACTGTCCTCTCGGCGTCTGGCCCTCGTTCCTAGAACCTGAATGCAGATGATCCCCAGATGCTGCCCACGTCCCTTCCCCGGACGAGTCCCGGGATGTGTTTTTCTTTTCGCTTTGACAGCAGCTGGTGTCACTGGTCCCCGGCCCCGTGCCACCGGGCCCTCTGCTCTTGGTCCTGAATGAACGTCTGTATTTCTGACTCTCTCGAGCATCTCCTGGTGTCTTACGAGTCCCTCAGACGCACACGGCCAAGGCTGGGCTGTCCTCTCCTCACAGTGGTCGGGTGTGAGACTGGCTTTTCCTCATCGCTGATGCTGTCACCGAGTCCGGCTAACTGTGACTCCAGGACGTCGCTCTGACGCCCCCTCTGTCAGCTCCCTCCTGACTCTGCCCTCAGCCCAGCTTCAAGATCCTCCTCAGCACCAGTGGGCCGTTCAGAGACGGGCTTCGCAAGTCAGATTAACTCCATCCCGTTTTCTCACTTAACAGCTGTGCGCATTGGGCACGTTACTTAACTTAAGACTCAGTTTCCTCCTCTGTTAAATGGGGCTGGTACTTAGACCTATTATAAGAAACTTGGGGATGTGTAAACAAAATGTTATTCCCATGGCTGGCCCATGGTAGCCACTCAGAAATGGTAATTTTTCACTCAGGACTGTCCTCGCTTCCCCATCTCTGAGCTGGAGCCCCTGCCTTGACCTCCCCTCCCGCCAGCAGACATTCGACACTCACACAGTCACTTTCTAAACCAGGTTAGTCTTTGGTTTAAAACAAAAACTTTTCAGGAATTTTCGTTGCCACATGAGGATGACCATCTCGTTAGTGTGGCATTCCCTACCCTTCAGAAATCCAGGCTCAAGCCACCCTTCCAGCTTCCAAACTCCCTTCCACTCCCTGCTGTGTAACCCACGCACCTGACACACCTTACATAGCCCAGCCCTGGCTTCTTCATCACAGCCACCCCGTCCTCAAGGTCTCCCCTCTTCATTTCTAGCGGATGGAGTCATATTTATATTCGCAAAAGCGTCTGATTCCCCCCATAAATTCTAACTCCTTGGAAGCAAAGAACACTCCTTATGAATCTGGCACATTGCATTCATTCATTCATTCATTCATTCACCAAACGTTACTAACTGAGAGCCAGGCACTGTGCTCAGTGCGAGGGACACAAGGCCAAGCAGTTCCGGCCCATAGCAGCCCAGCATGCGGCCCAGCGTGCGATGCTGGGCGAAGGAGCAGTTCCAGCAGAGGGCAAGAAGCGACCACACACAGCAGTGGCCCTGCATCCCGCTCATGTGTCGGGCCCGGGGGTCAACACCTGCCTTCAGCCACCAGAGATTCTAATCCCATTGCTCTGTGGGGCCCTTTCTTGAAGCTCCTTGGGCACCGTTACATGGAGTGAGGACGGTGGACCTCGGACAGGGCTGTGCCCAGACCGCGGGAGACACACCTGGAGCTGGCACTAGTGGTTGTTGCACAAATTCTGTCCCCTTTATTCCTCTTTCCCAAATCTGCACGGGTGTTCACCCTTCCTCCACGTGACTCAGGAGACACTGCCCTATCCCAAAATCAGAGGTAGATTCTGATTGTTCTTGCTTGCGATTGCTTTAGGTGTAAGTAAAGGGACTCATTCTAGACAAGGGTACCTGGGGGGGGAGGGGGGTCAGTCGTGGGAAGTTGGGAAAAGGTTTGCTCATCTCAAGAAAAACATACCAGGAAAGACAGGTTTCTTTCTGCCTTTGGACACTGCTGTGCCTGGCTGTGACATCCGGAACCACAGCAACCATATTATAAACATGAGGGGAGCCACCCAGAGGTAGAACTGAGATGCAGGAAAGACCTGGCTTCTTGACGCTGTTAAATCCTTGTATGCAACTACCCTAATGTCGTCCACCTGTGCACTTCCTGATGCATGAAATAATACATTTCAAAATTCTTTTTGCTACTTTGAGTCAGTTTTCTGCTTACCTGCAGCAGGCGGTACTCTAACTGACGTACAAGTAAAGCGAACCTGGAGGTCAAGGACAGCCGCCCAGAGAAGGCCGCTTCTGGGAAGTCTTCAGCGGGCAGTCGAGGCAGGAGAAGCACGTGACAAGGCACAGGTGCCATTTGGAAGATATTCTGGGCACCACGTGTAGTTCAGAACGGCTCTGCAAAGGGCGTGAGGATGGAGACGAGGCTGCAGAGGGGAGGCCGGTGGGAACCTGAGGGCCTCGTGTGCTCTGGAGGTGAAATACAGCCACAGCACCGAGCAGCTCCTCCTGTCTACAGGCAGCGTCTACGTCTACACCCCACGAGTCTGGCTGGCTTCTCCACGCGCTGTGAAGGTGTCAGAAGGGATGTCGTGAGAGCTCCAGAGCCAGGCTAGCTGTCCTGGGATGCCGTCCTAGGCTGCACATTGTAAGGAAGGCCATCCACACGACTGGAGGAGGGGAAACCAGGTGGGGAGGACTAAGGGCTTCAGCTGAGCCAGGACCATCGGCGGGACCAGCGAGGGCCAAGGCCGGCCTGCAGCACGCGGCTGCCCAGCCGCCACCCCAGCGCACCTGAGCCCAGGAGAGGCCAGCCGGTGAACCGCCCAGGCAGCCCAGGGAATCACACGAGGCGATCAGTCACTGTTGGGTGAGCACTAGATTTCGGGGGCTCGTTACGCAGCAATAGCTCCGAGCACACAGGCCGAGGCAGGATGCGTGGACTTACTCCGAGCAGCGTGAGCAGGAACACGACTGTGCTCCCGTCTCGGGGAGACGCCGCGGCGGTGGGCCGGACGCTCAGGGTGGGGCAGGCGGGAGGCGTCCGCGGCGATGGAGCTGAGAAATAGCGTGGGCCTGAACTGGGACGGCGCCCAGGGAGGGCGGAGCAGGGGCATTTCGAGGTAAAATCAGGGTGACAGTGAATAAGCTTATGGAGTGTAAAGGAGAAAAGCGAATGAAGAAGTGCTCCGAGGTCCCTGGGCCAGGCCGAGCGGAGGACAGCGCCCCTCGCCAAGGGCGGGAGGGAGGGGAGGAGCCTGGGGTAACCGGGGGGCGTCCACGTGGGGACGTGCGCGCGGAGCTCTCGACGCTCGGTAAACGCTGGATGAGCACATCCCGTGAGCAGTCTGGCGGGTCCTGAAGTGTACGAGGCCAAGGAGCCGTGGTCGTGTGGCATCACTGGAATTCTCTGTAAGTCAGACTTTCATGGTCTGAACTCACTTTACTGACACTTCATCAGAAAAGGAAAGGAAAGATCCGAGGCAGTCAAATGCTGACGGCTCCGCACGCTGTCTAGCTCACGTGCCTCCATCTGTCATTCTCAGCAAACACTGCCAGTAACGACCTGTCTACCTAAAGCCACTTTCCAGCGTCCAGAGGGTGAGCTCTGTGACCCGAGTCCCCTCTCTTCCTGGCCTGCGATTGTCTACACGCCTCCCGGCCCGTAGGGCAGGAAAAGCCTTGGGGAAGGACATGCTAGAAAGAGCTGAGAGGGTGTCCATGTCGGCTATGCTGTCAAGTGAGCACCGTCTTGATTTACCAGTGGAACAAACACAGAGGGTCCAACAACCGTGACACACACAGGTAAGTACCGCTTACCTTTGAAATTGGTTAAAATAGCAGGTAAACGGCTGGGAACCAATCTCCTCCTCCCAGTACTGCTGCCAGTTCATGACGCTCTCCAGGTTCTTCTGATTTTCTCTCTTACAGGGAGGAATATAGGAGCACTAACAAGACAGAATGCAGAGGAAACCTATTATTCCACAGAATAGTGAAATACAGCCCATTTTTTAATAGAGAGATGGCATTATGCAGATGGAAAGTTAATCTAATTCTCACCTACCTAATTTTTAATATCACGAAATCGAAATTGCTAACCTACGTCTCAAATTTCCAACTTGGCACAATTACAATAAATATTCCAGTAACAAAAATACAGCAAAATAGAGCTTTCAGTCATTACTATAAGGATATTTTATAAACAACTAGTTACAAACTAATAGGAATCGATAGCCTCTCTTTTTGAAGGCCTGTCAATCAACAGAGGGAGGCAAAAAAAGAGTTGCTTTTCATCCCCAGTTTCCAGTGGACCGTGCTGTCTCCTCTTCCACCTTTAACCACAACTCAAGCACAGGCTCTCCTCAGACACTGCTCTCAACCACCGAAGCCCCGTGGAACCAACGAGCCCAGAACCAACGCACTTTGCTGACCGATGCTTTCCCAGCCTGCAGTTCCCCCTGAAGGGACTCAGCTGCTCTCTTGAGATTGAGCAGAATCAGAAAACTGCTCGTGTTTAGATGTTTAGTTAACCTGAGCACTCTCGTCCATCCCCTCCAGTTCAGGCTTTTGCGATGATGATGACGATCACGGGAGGAGATGCCAGCTTGGTTACTATTTACAAGACGCCGGACACTAAAAAATGCTCGCCAGCCTCAGCTCGCGCTTCTCGCCACGACCCTGGATGGTCTCCCCTCCACGGACGGGGAACTGAGCCTTCTGTCAGCTCTTCGACTGGAACTAGACGCCGGCGACTTTGTCACATCCCACTCTCAGATGTCTTCCCAAGCTGTCGACGCCGAGGAGCAGGAAAACGCCCGTTGGCTTCAGAGCATAATTGGAGGCACATTATTTTAGAGCGCGTGGTCTGCAGCCTCTCCCCACGATTTTACAGCAAATACAAAGGTTAGCGAGGCGGACGACACTCTGCACATCGGTCCCCGCCACGCTGTCCCCACTGGAGCCGGGGCCACACCCTGGAGACGCACCTGCCGCGCCGCCTCCCCTCGCTCCCTCCTCCAGGAGCCGCCCGGCGCGGCTGCAGCCAGAGCCACACAGCGTCACACTCGTCCCTTTCACGCCAGCCCCCTCGTTCGCCAGCAAGTGGGACAAGGGCCATGGTTTTTTCTTTTCTGTATCTTCACATTTAGGACTATGCCTCGTATGGGGAAGCTTCAAAAATGTTGGGAGAATTAATTAAATAACACACTTAGACACATTTTTATTCAAGATGATGAAGCTGTTTTCTCAGTGGTTAAAACATTTAAAAATACACAATATAGACACGTTTTAAATTTTGGTAAATTTGGTTATTTTCTATTACCTATAACAAGTCCACATGTTATGCAAATGTTATTTTAATGATTGAATCACCGGACATTTATCCTCTGCATACATAGTTCCACTGCCTATCAACAACAGTAGTACAGAGCTAACATTTCTGTGAAATTGTGAATTCGGAGTTCAAAGCAGCATTGGGACCATTAGATAGGGCTCCGGTCCTATTCTCTGTTGGGTGTTTAGGCTTCAATAAATTATTTCCTTTTTCTGGATTTCATTATTTCCAATCTGTAAAATCTCCAAAATACGTTAGTTCTACCTTTCGATGATGCTCTTCTTGGGGATACACCAAGACAGGACCCAGCAGAAGGCAGGACCACGAGCACTGCTGAGCACTTTTCCCAGAGGAGATTCTGCCCCCTGGGAGGTGGCGGGCAAGGCTGACCAGGCCAGCATGCCAGCCGCAGGAAGGACGGCCGGGGCTGGGAGGCCCTTTTTCGGGGGCCTCTATTTGCTGTAGGAAAATGATCACAGGAGGACTCTGACGTTCTCGTCGCTCGTTTCCTATACGACATTGACATGCCTTTTCCTCTTTTACAATAGTTTTTCCTATATCATGGTCAGTTTATAAAGTGAGAGTGGGGCCACTTGACTCTGCTCTTTGCAGGAAGGAGAAATTCCCATATTTGGAGGTAGAGCTGTGAGGGGTGAAACCCTAAAATCCACCACAGCCCTTTTTGCAATGAGTGTCCTCGATGTGAGGGACACTAAACATTTTAGCGAAAACAACTAATAACCAACTGTTGTCAAAGTAGATTTTTCAATTTTGCAAGTTAACTCCTTTTGAATTCTTTGCTATTCAGTTTTTTGGGGGAGAAATGGATTTAAAAGAAACATCTCTACTGAATGACAATGACTCCAGGACGTGACCAGGGGCCCAACCTGCGCGTCCCGAACCACAGGTGGAAGCTCTCAGCAAGTGTGTGCAGTTTCGTACAAGGTATGGTTTCACATGGGACAAAAGAAACGTTTCTTGCCTGTAGGAAACTTTGAGCCAATGTGGATGGATTTTTGGAAGCAAAATACTTTTTTACATTGGGAAAATACCCGAAGATCAAAATGCAAGTATTTTTACATGACTGCATTCTTTCCAAGGAGCATCCCAGATTAATGAGCACATAAGACTCCAGTGACTTTTAAAGCTTGCATTGCCTTCAAAGGACAATTTTTTAAAGGCTAAACCTTATGTTCTTAAAAATCATGATTGCTCATCTTCTTCTATCTTGATTCTCCAGTTGGTTTGTCTTTAAAATTTCTGTGAAGCCTAACTCAAACCCTCCCTGGACGCCTCCCCGATTCTACTCAGTGGATCAGGGTAGATTGTTAGAACTTTAAATAAGCTATGAATGAACATTCAAGACAAAAACAGAATCCTAGAAAAAGGAATTTGGAAATTCAGTCACAGAGACTCCTTTCCTTTCTAGGTTGTTCAAGACTGATGGTTTCCAGACACCACAATAGCTCCTCCATGAGTCTCTCCTCTGGGGGAGGAGCACACATAAGAACGTACCCCATCCGCCTCCTCCTCATCACTGTCTTCATCGTGGCTGGCATTTATCCACTATATGTTGTATCTCATTAATCTCAACCTCATTTAATCCAGGTGACCATATATTATAATAAGAAAACCCATTTTACAGATGAGAAAACTGAGGGGCAGAGGGATTTGAGAAAACTTCCCCTGAGTTACAATAACTAATGGGAAAGCTGGGACTCAGACTGCAGGGTTTTCCCAATCATTGCACCATACGGCCTCCCACGTCTCTGTCTTTAGGGCTTCCCAGTTTTCTCTTTGGAGCTCCCTGATTTGGGGGTAAGCAAGATGCCCTAAGTTTTGCATCCCTCTCTTGGAGGACCAGTGTATTGCTTCCTGGGGAATGGGGCTGGCACAGTCCTCCTGAGGGCCGAGCTGGGGCAGGCGCTGCATCCTTGTTTTCCAGTAGATTCTCAGAGAAATGCATCCTAAGTCTTTGCTTGTTCACTCCTGTCTCAGTTTGGCTCCAGGGCTGGGTTTTGGTGCCATGGATGTCATGTCACTTTGGTGAATTTATAGACACCACGTCACGGTCACGGAGGACAATGAGCACTCTCTTGGAGAAACTTCTTCATACGCTTCTGACCTTTTCTGTTTTCCATTTGCAAAGGCAGCATTTCCCAACTCCTAATACCACCAGTGCTCCAATAACCTTCACTGGAGTCTGTGTCATTTGCTGCCTAAACTTGCACGAAATCACTGTCTTTAAAAAGTCAGGAGGAAAAGAGGCATGTGATAAAATAGATTTGTTTAATGCCTACCTGTTAGAAAAAAAAATTTGGCTTTTGCATTCATGAGCAATGTTGATGGGATCCAGAGGGCTATTCTGAGTTTATTAACATAAAAGCTTCCAGTGCGTTTATTAAGGAAAGACACCACCATCACTCGACACGGAATATTTGATTATGCATTTATTATTCTTATTTTTCCATTATCTTATTTTAGGGTTTATCCAGGTTATAACAGTTCTTTTTCAGCCACTCCAACGGACTGATGCGTTCACAGAGCCCACTCCAGTGCCTCTCTGTGAGCGTGTCGTGAGGACTGTGTTTCAATCACTTGGGCACAGAAGCCAGAACTCATTTTCCCCCTTTAGTGAGTCATTTAAAAATCCGTTGCACAAATCACGTGGTCTGCTTAACTAAACGGTGGGCCCGGTTCTGTTAGGCGCCACCTAAGAAGCAGAAACCGAGAAGCTGGATTTTTCCCCAGTTCCTTTGACTTCACTCGGGTGGAAGGGTGGCATTGAAAGACACGATACTATAACTTACTGATTAAATAATTCCCAGAGTAAATCTGATTAGAAAATGAATTCTTAAAATCATCTACTGGAACTTCAGTCTGATTATATTTTATACTATAATCCCCCATTTTCTGAAATTCTGTGAGACATCTCTGTCAGCTGTGATTTGTGACTTTAATGACATTTTTACAATATAAACATATAACCAGAAAAGCACTGAGGAATAAAAAGTGTAACTGAGCTGTTGATAAACTCCACAGTGGTGCCCGCGCCCCCAGACCTCATTAATAGCGTGCATACACACGTGCACGTGAGCACCCACATTCTTTATGGATGTAGGTGAACTGAACAAACACACACAAAATTGCACATCAGCTAATAAGTTAAATTCCAGGGCCAGTGGTTCCAGAATGTATATCCATACCTGAAAGCTAAATGAGAAAAGTCTTATGGAGGAATCTAAAGGTCAGATAAATAGCTCAGAAAATGTGAAAAGCAGGCTAAGAATGGGATAAGCCACGATGAGTTCTTTGGAGAGAGCGGGCTGGAGGGAGCAGAGTGGCCCACAGTCCAGGACAGTGTGTGTCAGTGTGTCCCACAGACCACTCGGGAGCTTGCCACAGAGGCGCACGCTCCTGAGGGTCTGACGCCGTGGGACTCGGAATCTGCATTACTAATAGCTCTTCTGCTGCCTGGAATGACAGATTTTTAGAACTGATACGTCATGCAATAAATCATCCTGATTGCTGAGGACTGGAGAGGCTGCAAAGATTGGATGTTACTCACTCCTTACCCGCTCCCCCTCTCTTCCCAGGAGCATGCAGTGTAGTAACAGCAGCATAGTCACAAAGTGCTGTGTGAATACAAAAGAGGAGGGGAAGATTGTGGCTTTGGGGGTGTGTGTGCAGGAAGGTGCCACCGAAGAGATGACTTTTGATTTGTGCCTTTAAGGAGTCTGTTCTCAGAGAATGGGTTGGGAAAGTGACATTCCAAGAAGAAATGGAATATGCAAAGACGTTGTGTATGGATGTTCCAGAAAGACTGAGTCATCCGACGTGCTTAGCACAGGGGGCATGGAGATGGCGCTGGAAAATGCCCACATTATCTGAAGTACTGCTCAGTGAAGAATTGCTCCTCTCTCCTTAAATCTTCCATGAAAAGTCGCTCACTACCTCCCGTGGAGTATTCCCACCCACCCACCAATGGTCCTTTAGTTAGAATTTATTAACATGTGTTGATACTACATCTGCATTCTTGTAACAATAACATTCATTTAACTTCTGGATTCGAGCAGGCTGCTAAGGTTGGGATAGTACTAAAAATATGAGAAGTGTGGAATGACATTCACTTTCAAGAGAAAATAGTTCATTCAGTTTTAGAGTTAAAAAATAAAAATATACTGTCTTTGCCAAATATAGAGGTCAAACCTAAATATAAGTCAGACCAAAACACGAAGTTTTACTCTGGAAGAACCTCAATAGTAATTATTTATAACAAGCATGACAGCACATGTAAAAACTTGTTCAATGGCTTATGATCACAATTTAAAATCCTTGAGGAGATGGCCAGTCCTCTCTTGATCATATAGAACACTGCAATGAAAAAATCGTTCTTAAATGCTCACATACGCATTCGGATGTGCCTCATTGATGGTGCTATCTGTGTAGTGTACTGTGCACAAATTCAGTATATTTAATGAAATGTTGCCACCAGCATTTCTGCATGAAGATGACCAATACGCTCTGTCCATGATAATCCTGGTCCCCTGGAACTAGGAGTGACCAATAGTGGCGATGAAAAATTGATGCTTCCTATTTTGTGGCAGAACGCATTTTCCAAAGATGACTGTACCAATATTTACCCCATTTCACAGGCTCTTACAAGGTGATGTCGACACTCCTCGATTCAGGCACGTGGGTTACCCTTCCCCAGGACATGGATGAGCCTGTGATTAAGTGGGAGTGATGCTGTGGGACTTAAGGCTAGATCAGAAAAGATGATACAGCTCCCGCTTGCATCTGTCTCGAGAGTCCTTGCCCTTGGACTCCAGACTCTGCTGTGACGAAGCCCCAGCAAGCCCACACAGAGCGACCACACGGAGAGCCTGTGTGGAGAATGGAGCCCCCCAGCCACAGCCAGCATCAACTGCCTGCACGTGAGTGAACGAGCCTTCAGATGATTCCACCTCCAGCCTTCAAGTCCTCCAGCTGGGGCCTCCAACACCAGGGAGCAGAGACAAGCTGCCCCCTTTGTGCCTTGTCTGAATTTCTGGGCCCCCTGGAATTTGGAGCGTAATAAACATGATGTGATCCTCAGGGATCTTTGACAGTGGCTAATGGATCGTGGGACCTCCAGGACTGAAACAGGCAGACAGCCCTCCATGGTTCTCCTCCATCTACATTCCCGAAAAACTAGAGTCTGATGAAATGAAGTCCAGCCGTCACCAAGACCTAAGACAGGCTCCTCCCGTCCCCAGGCCCAGAGCTCCCTGAAGGTGACGGGGGGACCACTGAGGAAGGAACCTGTGGGAGCACCTCGAGGGGTGCCCCCTGGAAGTCTCCTAACCTTTCCCCAGAGAAGGCAGACACTTGGCAGAACAGCTGTGCGCTGGGGAAAGGGCGCAGGTTTAGAGGATTACTGGACACTGGCCCTGTGCGAGCCCTGACCCCTGGGGCCCCCGAGTATGACTGTGCTCAGAACAGGGCTCATGGCGACAGGGGAAAATGGAGTTTTGGCCCAAGTTGGGGGCACAGTGGGCCCAGGGAGTCCACGAACCCTCCCGTGGTCGAGACCCTGAACGTACAGAAGCAACGCGCACCTTAGCGCCCGTCCTAATTCCAACCTTGCCCCCTTACCGACGGCGGCAAGGCTTCGCGGTGGGTGACGGGAACTAGCTGCTCTTTCCCCGAACAGGAAACCAATAAACCAGTCCTGCGTCCCTGGGGAAGTCAAGAGTCCGCATCCCTGTCACGGGACCCGGTGACTGACGATGCGGCTCTTGAAGAAGACGGGAAAGTCTGGAGAACGACCGTGGAGCGAGTCCGGGCGACGCCACCTCCAGCTGCTGTCTCAGACTCAGGCTCTTCACTGGAGCAAAAGACCGGCCGCCGGGCCGATTCTGCGGCGCCTGGGGCGGCAAAGGCCGTTTCCTCCACCCCGCGCACGGACGGCACCGAGGCAGCTGGCAGGCGGGCACGGGGAGCCTGCACCACGCCACTCGGACCCCTCGCCGCCTCCAGCGCCGCACTCCCGGGCTGTCCTGCTGCAGTCTGCAGGGACCCGACCCTCGCCCCACGGAGCACCACGTCGGCACGGGGATGGCGCCGTGCTGTCCGAGCGCCGGAGTCTCGGCAGCGCCCGGGCCTGCGGGCAGCGGGAGCTCAGCGGCCTGCCCCTCGGGGCTGCGGGGCTGGAGGGCCAAGGGGTCCGGCGTCCCTCCCAAGGGAAAGGCAGATTGCTGCACTTTCACCCCTTAAAACCGGAGAAGGCCCAGGCGGCGGGCTCCTCTATACCCGGAGGCAGCGTGTGCGCGCCTTCGACAGGACCCGGGGGCTGGCCCATCCACCCGGGCGCGAGGGCCCTTGGAGTCCGGGGCCCACTGCGCGCCGGGGGTCTGGGTGCCTGAACGCGGGACGTCGAGCCCACCTCGTCCCGTGCACTGCGCTCGGGCCCCCGGACCGAAGCGGGTCCTGCAGGCCAGTAAGACTCGGGAGCAGGGCCTCACCTGCGTGCGCGCGCTCACCTTGCCCGGCCTGTGCCACCGCGCGGGTTACTGGGGCCTGTGCTCACACCGCCCGGCAGCGTTTGGGCAGATGACGAAGTCGCTCTCTGTGAGCGTAAGTTTGAGCGGAATTCCTGACTGCTTATTTGTCGGTAAGGAACGACGTTGGAGACAGACCGACACGGACTTGGGGGCGCTGCCTGACAGGGTGAACTGTCTTTAAAGGGGCCGGTGTGTTACATCCTCAGAAACTGAACTCTGATCAATACACACGATCTGAAAGTTGTATTTCCCACATGCCCTTTCTCAGGAAGCTCCTTGGGGATGTGCTCCCCCAAAATAAAGGTCTAAACCCAGAAACACGAAGGCATGGGGTCAAGGAAACAGAGTACCCAAGCCGGGAGAGACTGGCCCAAGGCGTAGCCGATCCTATTTGGGGCAGAAGGTGGAACGAGTCCAAAAGGCTGTCCCAGGAAATCTTTCTGAAAAGAGAAAAAAATGGAACTAAATGACGATCTATCCTAAATAACCATACGAAAAACAGCGGGCAAAGGAGTTTTCTAGCGCTGCGGGAGAATTTTGGAAAAGTTAGAGACAGGTGCTAAGGAAAGTAAGAAAATATGCAAAGGGGACGATTATTAGCTCAAGGAAAAGAAACGAACAATGCATAGTTAAAACAGCGTTCAGTATTAATTTAGCCAAGAATTATGAAGAACCGTACTTAAAGGAGGGGGGGGGTGGGTGGGGTGTCAGAACGCCGTCTCCTCATGGCCCCTCGGAGGCGGTCGGCGTGTCTAACACACATCAGAGCCTGCTGTTTAGAAACACGGAGGTGAACAGTAGAAAATAAACCTAAAAACAGTAAAGGCAGTTGTCTCTCAGTGGCAAGAGCGGCTGGGACAGAGGAGTCCCCATAAAGTTACCGCGCTGTTCGATGTCTTCACCGTGGTCCTAACACGAGCAAAGAGCCATCGAAGGCTTCAGGCTGAGAGCTGTTCCAGGGGCTTCCCACGCATTCGCTCACCCACCCATGACCCAGTGAGATGGGGCCACGACCATCCTCACCGCGCAGATGAGGGAACTGAGGCAGAGAGAGGTTAAGGAACACCCAAGTCACACCGCTCTTTTGATTAAAAATGTATAAATAAAGCATAATAGATACACAAGGTAGGAAAGCAAACAGTAGGAAGCGTTACACGCTGCAACGCCCCGGCTCCGACCCTGGACGCCCGCCGTTGGGTTAACCATTGCACGGCCCCCACGCTCCACGCTACCTGGATGTGAGCGCTCTCCTCGTCTCACTCTCTGTTGTTTCACTCAACGATCGTCTCGTGCTCGGGTGTCCCCACACGGAGATCGAACTCCTTCTGTTTTGAATTCTACTGCACGGATGTGTCAAACATTACTAACTGGTCCTCTCCTGAAAAGCTGCAAAGGCGTTTCCGGTCTTTTGCAATTACCAACAAAGGAGCAACAATCATCCTTCTACAAGCATCTCGCACACGCGTGTGAGAGCAGGAAAAGTAAAGAGATTCAAAACTTAGTGTGTCCCCAAGAGACCTACCAACCGCAGCTCCGCCAGCAGTTTCCCCATATCCTTAAAACATAAACTGGTACAATTAAACTTTCTGATAACTGAAGCACGGGAGTTCTTGTTTTAATTTCTATCTTTAAGTAAAGGTAATAATTTTTCATATACTTTAAAACTATTTATATTTCTTTCCTACAAACTGGCCATCCGTGATCTTTCCCACCTTGGTCATTTTCTTACTGATGTGTAAGAGTCTTTACATAGTGAGGAAATTAAATCTTTGTCACACGCTCCGATTTTCCCCTCATTTTGTCTTTCTTGACTTAATTTGTGGTACGTTTGCTATCTAGCCATAAGTAATTTTTATAAACTCAATCTGTGGGAATTTCTACAGTTAGACCCCCATCCATGACAGGCCCATCATCTATGAAGACACATCAGTCACTGAAGCAAGACCCCCACTTTCGTGCTGTCTCAGGCTTACAGGGTAAGCCAGGTGACACTGTTCGGAAAATTCTTTAGAAAATATAGACAAGAAAAATAAAAATTTCAACCTCTGGTATGGCTATCAGTCAGATAACTCATTTAGGATTTTACGTTAGGATTCTGAAGTGAGGCTGTCCTATAATTTTCACCTGTATGTGTTTGTTATCATAGGTTTTCATTGCAATGTAATCCTAAAATTATAAAAAAAATCTGGAAGTTTTCCTTCTTTTTGGGTGCTCTGGCATAGTTTAAGATAGGATTAAAGTTATCTGTTTTCATAGAATTGAGCTGGAAACACTGACAGTGGTAGTTTCCCTGAATATTCGTGAGATTACACATATTTTCACGTGTCTGGGTAGTTGCAATTCTTCACTGAACTGCCTGTTGATGCTCCTCCCTAGTAGTCAGGGTTCTCCAGGGAAACACAGCTAATAGGACATATGTAGACACACGGAAAGAGATTTATTATGAGGAACTGGCTCACACCATAACGGAAGCTGAGAAGTCCCACAGTCTGCCATCTGCAAGACGAAGATCCAGGGACGTGGGTGCTGTAACTCAGTCGGAGTCCAAAGGCCCGAGAACCAGGGGCGCCGACGCCGTGTCCCAGCTCCAGCACAGAGTAAATTCACCTTCTTCCGCCTCATTGTTCTATTCAGGCCCTCAACGGATTGGATGACACCCACCCACACTGGTGAAGAGGAATCTTCTTTACTGAGTCCACCGATTCAAATGCTAATCTCCATATAAATTTTAGGATTCTTTGTGCCATTTCTGTGAAAAATGTCATTGGAACTTTGATCAGGATTGCATTGAATCTGTAGATTGCTTTAGGAAGTATGGACATTTTATTCTTCCAATCCAAGAGCATGGAATATCTTTCCATTTCTTTGTGTCTTCTTCAGTTTCTTTCAACAATGTTTTATAGTTTTCAGTGCAAAGGTCTTTCACCTCTTTGGTTAAGTTTATTCCTAGCACGAAAACAGACACACAGAACAGAATTGGAGCCCAGAAATAAACCGACACATCTACGGACAGCTAATCTTCGACAAAGGAGCCAAAAACATACAATGGACAAAGGAAAGTCTCTTCAATAAATGGTGTTGGGAAGACTGGACAGCCACATGCAAAAGAATGAAAGTAGACCATTGTCTTACACCATACGCAAAAAATAACTCAAAATGGATTAAAGACTTGAAGGTAAGACCTGGAGACATGAAACTTCTAGAAGAAAACATAAGCAGTATGCTCTTTGACATCATTCTCAGCAGCATATTTTTAAGTACCACGTCTGACTCGGCAAGGGAAACAACAGAAAAAATAAACAAATGGGACTACACCAAACTAAAAAGCTTCTACACAGCAAAGGAAACCATCAATAAAATGAAAAGATGATCTAACAATTGGGGGAAGATATTTGCAAACCATATATTTGATAAGGGGTTAATATCCAAAATATATGAAGAACTCATACATCTCAACACCAAAAAAAACTAACAACCCAATTAAAAAATGAGCAAAAGATCTGAACCACCATTTCTCCAAAGAAGATATACAGAGGGACAACAGGCACATGAAAAGATGTTCAACATCACTAAATATCAGGGAAATGCAAATCAAAACTACAATGAGATATCACCTCACACCTGTTAGAATGGCTATAACTAACAAGACAAGAAATAACAAGTGTTGGAGAGGATGTGGAGAAAAGGGAAATTCCATACACTAATGGTGAGAGTGCAAACTGGTGCAGCCACTATGGAAAACAGTACAGAGATTCCTCAAAAAATTAAAAATAGAACTACCATACGATCCAGCTATTCCACTGCTGGATATTTATCCAAAGAACATGAAAACATGATGAATGCATAAAGATACACGCACCCCTATGTTCACTGCAGCATTATCCACAATAGCCAAGACTTGGAAGCAACCTAGGTGCCCATCAAGGGACAAATGGATAAAGAAGATGTGGTATATATACACAATGGAATATTACTCAGCCATAAGAAATGATGAAATCCAGCCATTTGTGACAACATGGATGGATCTTGAAGGTATTATGTTAAGTGACATAAATCAGAGGGAGAAAGTCAAATACCGTATGATCTCACTCATAAATAGAAGATAAAAACAATGACAAGCAAACACATAGCAACAGAGATTGGATGGTTGGTTCCCAGAGGGCAAGAGGGTAGGAGGGTGAAAGGGGTAAGTGGGCACATGTGTGTGGTGATGGGTGGTAATTAGTCTTTGGGTGGAGAACATGATGTAATCTACACAGGAATCGAAATATAATGATGAACGCCCGACATTTATATGATGTTATATACTCATGTTACCACAATACAAAATAAATTAATTTAAAAAATAAAATCTTATAAAACTTAAAAAAATAATTAATATACATTTCACATATTAATTCTTGATTTTTCATATAACTTGTAACCACAAGTTACAAGTATGTATAATGATTTTTAAATACAAAGTTTAAAAAAAAGATGCTAATCTCTTCCAGAAACACCCTCCCAGACACACCGAGAAATAACGTTTTGCTGGCCATCTGGACGTCCCTTAGCCCGCCTAGTGTTCTACTAAGGAATAGTCATTTATTGCTAAGACCTCTTCAAATGTCAAGCTTTGAATCTCTTCTCTACTGTAGTGCAAATATTCGCCCAAGTTTGTCATTTTTCTGTCAATTTTAATTTTTTTTAAGTGTAGGTAAGTTTTTCTTTATTACGTCACTAAATAAGTCAGTATATTTCCTTTATGAGTTCTGTCCCTGGTCTCATTCTTAGAAAGGCTCTGTTGACTTCCCCAAATTATGTAAATATTTACCTAGATTTTATATACTACTTTCATAGTTTATTTTTGTACATTAAAATTGTTATTGTCAAAATTGCGATTTTATTTTAATTAAATTTATATTTTATTTTTATTAAATTTGTTTCCAAATAATTTTTGAGTATTTTCAAAATAAACTTTATTTGGAAAATTAAATTTTTTAAATATACATTTTCCAAATAATAGGGAGGTTTTAATTATTTACTGAATAAGACAACTCTTTAGAAGTTATCTGAAATGCCAAAACCTGCAAAGAAAATCTACCATAAACATTTTTTCCTGGCAACAGCTTTACTGAAATTTAATTCACATGCCATGTAACCCACCCATTTAAAGCTTACAAGTCAATGGCTGTTAGTGGATTCACAGAACTGTGCAGCCACCAGCACAATCAGTTTTAGAATGTTTTCATCTCCAAGGAAGACCCCCTGGGCCCTTCAGCCATCCTTCCCAATCCTCGCACAGACTTCCCCAATCTAGACCGTTCATGTAAATGGAGTCATGTAACATGTGGTCTCTTGTGGCTGACTTCTGACATTTGGCACATTTTCATGTTAGCATGTATCAACACTTCTTCCCTTCTTCTAGTCAAATAATATTCCTCACGTGGATATGGCACATTTTGTTTATCCATCTTATCCACTCATCAGTCGAAGGACATTTGAGCTGTGTCCACTTTTTGGCTATTATGAATAATGCTGCTACGAATAGTCCTGTACAGGTTTTTTGTGTGGACTTGTGTTGACATTTCTCTTGGGTATATACCAAGGGATGGAATTGCTGGGCTGTATGGCAACTGTGGTTAACTTTTTGAAGAAGAGTCAACTATTTTCCAAAGTGGCTGCATCTGTTACCTTCTTACCAGCAATGCATGAGGGTTCCAATTTTCCCATCCACTCAGCAACACTTGCTACTGCCTTTGTTATAATAGCCTTTCTAGCGGGTTGGAAGTAGTATCTTATTGTGGTTTTGATTTACATTTCTCCAAGGACTAACCATGTTGAACATATTTTCATGTGCTTATTGGCCATTTGTATCCCTTCTTTGGGAAAATATCTATTCACATCTTTTGCCTATTTTTCAATTGGGCTATTTGCCTTTCTGTTGTTGTTCACTTGTGAAAGTTCTTTATATATTCTGGATATTTGACTCATCGATATATGATTTGTAAAGGTTCTCTCTCATTCTGTGGTGGTCTTTCACTCTCTTGACGGTGTCCTTCCAGGCACAAGTTTTCAATTGTGATTAAGTCCAACTATCTATTTTCCTTTGGTTGCTGGTGCTTTTCATGTGCTAATGAAGAAACTGCCTAATTCACAGTGACAAAGATTTATACCTTTGTTTTCTTCTAAGAGCTTTATACTTTTAGCTCGTACATCTAGGTTTCTGATCCATTTTGAGCTAATTTTTGTGTATGGTGTGAGGTAGGAGCCCAACTTCATTCTTTCGCATGTGGATACACACTTGTTCCAGCACCATTGGTTGAAAAGACCGTTCTTCCCCTGTTGAATGCTCTTGACGCCCTTGTCAAAAATCAATTACCCATAAATGTCTGCGTTTATTTCTGAACTCCCAATTCTATTCCATGGAAGGGAATGTCTATGTGTATGCCACTACCACACAGTCTCGATCACTGGAGCTTTCTAGTAAGTTTTAAAATTGGAAAGTGTGAGACTTTCATCTTTAATTCTCCTTTTTCAAGATTGTTTTGGCCATCCTGGGTCCCTTGCACTCCCATATGAATTTTAGGATCAACTTGTCAGTTTCTGCAAAAAAAAAATCCAGCTGAGTTTTTGATAGGGATTATAATAAATCTGTAGGGAAGTGTTGCCATCTTTACAACATTGTCCTCCAATCCATAAATAAGATATCTTTCCATTTATTTAGGTCTTTAATGTCTTTCAATAGTTTTTGTAGTTTTCAGGGGACATGTTTTATACTCTTGTTAAATTTGTGAAATATATTCGTAAGGATTTTATTTTTTTTTAGATTTTATTTTATTTTTCTTCTTCTTCTCCCCAAAGCTCCCCAGTACATAGTTGTATATATTTTAGTTGTGAGTCCTTCTAGTTGTGGCATGTGGGACGCTGCCTCAGCATGGCCTGATGAGTGGTGCCATGTCTGCACCCAGGATCCAAACCTGCGAAGCCCTGGGCCGCCAAAGTGGAGCACATGAACTTAGCTGCTCGGCCACAGGCCAGCCCCAGATTTTACTATTTTGATGCTATTGTAAATAGAATTGTCTTCTTAACATCATTTTTTGGATTGTTCATTACTAGTGGATAAGAATACAAGTGATTTTTGCATATTAATCTTATATCCTGCAACCTTGCTGAAATTGTTTATTAGGTCTAATAGCTGGGTTTGTGGGGGTTTTTTTGTTTTGAGGGATTTTTTGGTGAATTCTTTTGGAGTTTCTATACACAAGATCAGGTGACTTGTGAATAGAGAGAGCTTTCTTTCCTTCTTTCCAATCTGCCTGTCTTTCATGTGTCTTCTTGCCTCGTTGCCCTGGCTGGAACCTCCAGTGCAAGGTCAAACGGGTGGCAAGAGAGGACATCTCGTCTTGCTCCCGATCTTAGGGAGAAAAAACTCTGTCTTTCACCATTAAGTATAATATTAGCTGCAGGTTTTTCACAGATGCCCTTTATCAGGTGGAAAAAGCCCTTCTACTCCTAGTTTATTCACTTTTTAAAATCATGACAGGATTTTGTTAAATGTTTTTTTCCGCATATACTGAGATAATCACAGGATTTTTGTCCTTTATTCTATTAATATGGTGTATTACATTGATTGATTTTAGCATGTTGAACCAAGCTTGCATTCCTGGAACAAACCCTGTCTTGATCATGGTGTATAATCACAAACTCTTCCAAAAAATAGAAGAGGAAACACTTTCCAACTCATTCTATTACCATGATAACGAAATCAGACAAAAACATCACGAGAAAACTACTGACCGATATACCTTATGAAATTAGAGATGCAAAAATCCTCAACAAAATGGTAGCAAACCAAACCTAGGAACATGTACAAAGGATTATATATCATGACCAACTTAGGGGAATGAGTACTAATGTGTATGCGATTTATTTTGGGAGTGACGAAAATATTCTGGAATTAGTGATGATGGTTGTAAAACTTTGTGAAAACTCTAAAAATTGTACATATTAAAAGGAAAAATAGTACAATATGTGAATTATATCTCAATTTTCTGGAAAGGGAAGCTGCCTGCCCTCTGTTTTCTCTTTGCCCTTTTCTACTGCCTAAAACACAAACATGATCAAGTTAGGAAGAACACGCTAAGGGATGGGAGAGCAACAAGACAGTAGGAACCTGAGCCTTTGGATGGTCTTCCACGTCAGAATGGCACAGGTCCACACACTGCCTACCAGCTCCAACACTTACATAAGAGGAACACTAGCACCTGCTTTGTTCAGGTCACTGTCATGCAGCTCCTGTTAACGTATTCCATCCAATATCCTAATTAATTCAATTAGGTTGTTTTTACCCTTCACTCCTACAAACAGTTCTGCAATGAAAATGCTCATATATGTTTCCTTGGACATGTGTTAGAGTTTTTTAGGGTAAACACCTTGAAATGACATTGTTGGGTCGTCAGCCACTCACAGCTTCAGCTGCACTTAGTATGTCTGATTCTTTTTCTTAGTGGTTGAACCAACTTTCCAGCAACAACTAAAATTTATCATTTTCTTGAATCCTTACCAACACTTGGACATATGAAACATACTAAGTTTTGCAAATCTGATGGGTGTGAAATGGTATTCCATTATTGTTGTCATTTGAATTTCTCTGAGATTATCAGAATTGAGCATTTTTTCACATTTACTGACCACCTGTAGTTCTTTTATGGATTGTTTGTATATGTCCTTTGCTCATTTTCCCATTATGTCATATGTCTTTTTTTTTTGGTGAGGAAGATTGTCCCTGAGTTAACATCTGTAGCCAATCTTCCTCCTTTTGCTTGTGGAAGATTGTCACTGAGCTAACATCTGTGCCAATCCTCCTCTATTTTGTATGTGGAATGCCACCACAGTTTGGCTTGATGAGTGGTGTGTATGTCTGCACCCAGGATCTGAACCTGCAGACCCCAGGCTGCCAAAGCAGAGCGTGTGAACTTAACCACTATGCCACTGGGCTAGCCCCAAATATGTCATTTTCTTAAGGATTTGTAGACATTTTCATAAACTCTGGATAAACCTTTGCTGATTACTGGTTTTGTCATTATCTTCTACTAGTCTGTGGCTTACACTTTCCCTTTATTTACAATAATTTTAGTCACACAGAAATTATTTTATCATGCTCAAATGTATCAATCTTTCCCTCTTATGATTTGTTCTTTAAGCCTCATGTAAGAAAATCTTTTTTTTTTTTTTGAGGAAGATTAGCCCTGAGCCAACATCTGCCACCAATCTTCCTCTTTTTGCTGAGGAAGACTGGCCCTGAGCTAACATCTGTGCCCATCTTCCTCTACTTTATATGTGGGACGCCTGCCACAGCATGGCTTGATAAGCCGTGTGTAGGTCCACACAGGGATCTGAACAGGTGAACCCCGGGCCACCAAAGTGGAACATGTGAACTTAACCACTGTGCCACCGGACTGGCCCCAAGAAAATATTTCTTAAGCTTATGTCATAAAGATATTTTCCTACACCATCTCCTAAAAGTGTTATAGTTTTCTTTTCGCATTTAGGTTTTATTCCATTTAGAATTTGTTGTTACAAGTGTAAAGTATGTATCAAATTTTATTTCCTTCTTATGTAGAGCTAACTGTTCAAGCACCATTTATTCATAATGGTCATTTTTTCCCCTGATGAATTTCCCACATCTTTGTCTTTCAGTAACATTTAACTTCTAGTTTAATCTTACTGAGGATGTAATCTTAATTATTCTACTCCTTCAAAGTTCGTTGAGGCTGGCTTTATGACCCAGAACATAGGTTTTTGAAAATGTTACATGGGCCCTTGAAATAATGTGCACCCTGCTGCTACTGGACACACTGTTTTATACATGTCAGTTGGCTCAGTTGGTAAACTTGTTATTCAAATCTGCTAGATATGTATAAATATTACTTTTGTCTGGTTATGTATTTGAGGTCTGTTGAATTAACTCTCTTATAATTATGAAATGTCCCTTTTTATCTAGGAACACATTTGTGCCTCAAAGTCTACTGTTTCATATAATACAGACACTCCAGCTTTTCTTTCTTTCTTTGTTCGTTTTGGTTGATATTTGTATGGTGTATATTTTCCCATCTTTTAACTTTCAACCTTTCTGTGTCCTTGTATTTTGTATGCGACTCTTGAAAACAGCATATATTTGGGTTTGTTTGCTTTTTTCTAGTCTCTAATCTCTGTCTTTTAAACAGAAGAGTTAGTCCATTTACATTTAATATAATTACCTATAAATTTGGGTTTAAATTTACTATCTCATTATTTTTTATTTGTTCCACCTGTCTACATCCCTTTTTCTCTCTTTTCCCACCTTCTTTTGGGATATTTACCTATGTTATTTCATTTCCCCATCTATCAGCTTGGTAGTTGTGCACCTTTTTACTGTACAAATTCTTGAACTCCAACACAGAACTGCTAAATCAGACATTGGGGTGGAGTTTCTGATTCAGTGGCTCTAGGATGGGACTTGAGAATGTGCATTTCTGACAAGTGCACATATGATGCTGCTGCTGCTGGTCCCCTGACCACACTTTGAGAAGCACTGGTTTGGAGGAAGAAACGGAGTAGATATAAGGAGACCAGGGAAGAGACACTGTAATGAGAAAAGCACATGATAACAGTCTTGACTAGGACAGTGGCAGTGAAAATTTTAAAAAGTATTAATACCAGAGAATGACATTTATAGAAGCAAAAGATTCCAGAATAGAAGCTGGTTTTGGGGAGATGAGGATAAATTTTGTCGCCATCTTTATCCTTGAAATAGAGAAAACAGAAGGTAAGTAAAATCAGATCGAGGATTTAGCTTTCACTAAGTAGTATTATTGCCTGGTTTCCCATTCCTTAGAACTGTTTTAAAATAAAGTTGTCCTGATAATGATAAATAAATATATTTATTACAAAAGAAAAATCGGATTAAATTTCTAGGATTTAGGATTTAGTTTTCTAGGATTTAATTTCCTCTAATGAGATACAACACCAATATATACTCCGATACAGTTGGATTATAACCAGCAAACTGGGCATTGGAGAAGGTTTCATAGTCCGTTTGGTCTCCTGCATCAGTTAGATGAATGGTACAGAAGAAACTGAAGAACAGACATTCCTTCACTTGTGCTCAGGATACCGAGACTTCCAGGGACCCCATCAGCTGGATACTGCTATTCCACAGTCAAATACAGTCCTGTGTTGTCAACAAAGGGGATGCATTCTGAGAAAGGCACCATGAGGCGATTCCATCATTGTGAAAACGTCACAGAGTGGCCTTCACAACCCTAGATGCTATAGCCTACTACACACCCAGGCTCTGTGGTCCTAATCTCATGGGACCACCATAGTATCTACTGTCCATCACTGACTGAATCATTGTTCTGCCGTGCATGAGTGTACATGAAATAAATTTATTTGAATCAGTTTATTTACAAAAATGGTCGCAAAATTAAATAATTTAATAAACATGTGGTTTTCAGTTTACAACACTAGTTATTTTAAAAGAAGAGGATATTTCTACAACTCAAAAACACACATTTTGAAAACTGACAGTGTCCTAGAGAACACTTACGGCATAGCATGAGGGATAGTTAAAAACACACGGAACATCAAAACCTTTCTGTTTAATATTTTACTGTGAGTAATTCTGGTAATTGTAATATAAGTGTACTGTTTATCTACGAACTCATCTGAATATGAAACTCTGCTAAAAACTGAAAAAAAATTAAACCGCAAGTAAACAAAACTTGACATCTTCATTCATAAGTGAGTGCCAAACACGTTTTAAATAAACAAAATGTGACAACAACTTATAAAAAGCTTTATAAATCTGAAGCAAGTTTGCGATAAAATAAATGCATTTTTTCCCATGTAACTAAAATAGATTGTAACATCACCAATCTCTTTGGTAAAAGGAAATAGTTTCTGATTAGGGTTTTAGACACATAATTTCAGGGATCTCACAAATAATTGAGATCTTCATTAAGGACGCCCACAAATGGAGGGCAGCGCTGGGTGGCGGTCAGTAACCTTGGACAGGAAGACCCTAGTGGCCTGCATATGGGTTGCTTCCATGCAGCTGCAATTCAGGTGGATTATTAACACGTCTGACCAAGGCTTCAAATATCTAATCACATCAGTCACCTACTCAAAAGCCTTCCTTGGCGTCTGCATGAGTTTCCCATTGCTCCTGTAACACAAACTTCGAGGCTTAAAACAACACGAATTTGGGGCTGGCCCCGTGGCGGAGTGGTTAAGTTCGCGCGCTCTGCTGCAGGCGGCCCAGTGTTTCGTCGGTTCGAATCCTGGGCGCGGACATGGCACTGCTCATCAGACCACGCTGAGGCAGCGTCCCACATGCCACAACTAGAGGAACCCACAACGAAGAATACACAACTATGTACCGGGGGGCTTTGGGGAGAAAAAGGAAAAAATAAAAATCTTTAAAAAAAAAAAAAAAAAAAAACACGAATTTAAGTCTCCACATTGTGGATCAGGCCTCACTGAGCCAAAACCCAGACACCAGCTGCTTTCTTTCCTGGAGGCTCTAAGGCAGAATCCATTTTCTTGCCTTTTCCAGACGCCTTGGGAAACCGGGCTGCACGTGTTCCCGGGCTCGTGGCGGCTTCTGGACTGAAAGCAGCGGCTGGTCCAGCCTTCCTTGACCGGCTCCCTCCGGCCTCCCCTTCCACATTTCAGGACCCTGTGATCACACTGGGTACCAGGACAATCTCGTATTTCAATGCCAGCTATGTGCCACCTTAACCCCACCCGTAACCCCAACTCCCCTTTGCTGCGTAACGAGACAGGCACAGGCTCTGGGGACGAGGAGGTGGACACCTTGGGCGTGGGGGCAGTGTTCCTCCCGCCACGCTCCCCACTGTCCACCAAGCCCCTCACCGACCCC
This sequence comes from Equus asinus, assembly GCF_041296235.1. NCBI lineage: Eukaryota > Metazoa > Chordata > Mammalia > Perissodactyla > Equidae > Equus > Equus asinus. The sequence continues at coordinate 69,291,627 of NC_091811.1, read as the reverse complement.
AAGCTCCTATCCCGCCTCACCCCAAGACCCCGCTCCCTGTGCCCGTGCTCCAGCCACATCAGTCTCTCCACTGACCCCCCGACACGCGCCGTTCTCCCAGCTCCTCAGCTTTGCTCCGGCATTTTCTTTTCCTCGATGTTCTCTGCATTCCTCCCCACCTTTCTTCCCAAGGCGAAAATTCTATTAATTCTCAAAAGCTCACGGCCAAGTCTCACTCTCCAGGAAGCTCTTCCCCAATGCATCACGCCTCCACTCCTAGTCATCCTCACTGCTCCTCGCACAGCCTGGCAGTCACTTGCCCCAGGGCCTTTGCACTTGCTGTCCCCTCACCTGTGGGACACTCTCTCCGGAGAGCCACATGATTCATTCCTCTATGTCCTTTAGGCCTCTGCTCGTTCCGCCACATTCTTTGGGTCTCTGTGCAACTGTCACTTTATCGGAGCCACCTTCCCTGACCATCTTATGCAAGAGAGCCACCCTCCATCTCTTGCATCACTGTCTATACCTTACGCTCGCTTGAATTTTCTTTACACACCTCTCAGGCCGTGACATGACATGGTGAATCTATTTCTCATCTGTCACGCGCCACCAAAATGGAAACATCACAAGGGCAGGGACTGTGTTTTGATCTCTATTCTAGTCTCAGAGCCTGGAAGCACGCGTGGCCAACGAGGCATTTAATGAATGTCCGTTAAGTGAGTGAACTCGTCTTCTACGTCCTCCGGTTTCCCGCCCAGGTCTTTGATCATAACAGATGCTGAATAAGTATTTGCAGAATTGGACCTTATGTATTTATCAAAAGTTATTTAATATGAGCCCCAGAGGAAAAACGTCAGTAAGCCACTTTTTCACAGAGAAATAAAGATTGCAGAGAAGTTGTCATAATTCAGGGGAGTCTTTGATTACTTAGTTTTGATAATGACAGATGTCCCCAGAGCACAAAGGACGTCACGTTGAATATCCGAGTCAAAGATGGAGCTGAGAAATTGACCCCAGCAGCCCACACGGTCTGCACGGGGAGCATGTGGGGCGTGAAGGACACAGAGAGGCGGCCTGAGCCACACTGCCTGTCGCCAGGCGCGTCCAGCTTCAGGGGACACTCACAGCCTGAAGCCTCTTCACCCTCCACCCGTTTCCACTCTTCAACGCATTTCTCTCGCTTTCACAGGACTGGTTTCTTAGAAACAGACTCTCATCCTTTGTTTCCAGGTTTTTCATGTCAGAGAAAGAAAAGAACTCAAAACAAAAACAAAGCACATGGCCTCCAGCCACCCACTCTCTCTTGTTGCCCATACAAGGGACCGGTTTAAAAATTCATCTTTTCTTTACCACCCAATGTATATACTGATGCAGAAGCAAATGTCCGGAACTGCACACATTCATTTCATTTACACTAAACCAATTTAAATCATTCTCTTCTTCTGCTTCAGAATTTCCTTGAGTCTTTCCTTTATACCAGCTCCCTATATTCAGTAGCATTGTAACAACTTTTACCCTAAAAACACAAATATTAATCACGATGAATCCCTCTGGTTTTTATTTTACTTTTCTTGCACAATAGATGAGCACATTTTCTAAGCTAGTGGTTTCTGACTGTGTCTACACATTAGAATCACTTGCAGAACTTTTTAAAAAACACCAATGCCCAGGACCCACCCAAGACCAAGTCGGAATCTCTGAGGGCTGGACCCAGGCATCAGAATTCCTTTTAAAGTTCTTCCCATGACTCCAACGTGCAGCCACAGTTAGGAACCAAAGCTCTTAGCACACACGCTGACGGCCACAAAGAAGCAATGCAGTGATGGGGACAGGAGTGGAGGAAGCCGACCCCAAACTTAGGTTTCACTTTGGTTAATTCACAGAGCAGATCATGGCCCCGTGGACCCCTAGTTACCTTGGACTCTCTATTACCGACCGGACACAGTGACTGCTTGAGACAATGAGGATACGATTCGAAACATAAATAAGTTGAATCGGACTCAAAGATATTTTACAGAAATTATTAGTCAAAGGTCAAGTTTATCCACACTCGCTTCTTTGTCGTCTGGGGTTCTGCCCCTTCCCTGCCTTTCACTGCCATGAACACAGCAAGCTCAGGGGAGGGGGCGTCCCTGTTCTAAGAAGTGATTTCTAAGTGGTTCCTTGGCGTAGAGGGTCATGAAGAGGAGGCTGAAGGTGACTGGCATCCGTGACACTGTGGGGAACCCAGACGTCTACAGAGGGAACAGGGGGTCACGGAGGCTCAGCAAAGAGGCCAGGGAGGCAGAGGAAAGCGCTCGGGGACCGAGCCGTGACAGCCCGGGCAGCGGGTCTTGCGTAACTGCAAGGACCCTGTGGACCGTCTCCTGATGTGCTGGACTCTGGCACAGTGTTCTGGACACATTCAATTTTTCCATCACTAATTGCTTACAAGAATTTCCAAGTTGAGCATTTAATTGCCCAAAAGTAGAAAGGTGACTGCAAAAGAACCAACTTATGTTCTATAAATGCTACAAAGCAATCGTAATTTGGATAAAGAGATATATACTGTTTTGGCTGAGGAATCCTTGACTACATCGACTGGGATATTGTTCATCATTTTCTGGAACATAAATACATCTTTCTCCAGTTCTGTCGTTTCTTGAACACTTTACTTTTTAAAATGCTATTTCGTTCAGCTACTTCTTCAAAACAATTGTTGCCAGGATCCAAACTGGCACTGGAAGAAAACAGACTATTTGCAACAAAAAGAGAGAGAGAAAATCATAGTATCACAGAGAGCACTATGGCTGCCTCCAATGATTGAAAAATCTATGTCTCAAGGATCCCAATGTACTTTTTCTGCCAGATCCTTCAAAATTGCCTGGAAATTGCAAAGCAGCCTTTTAGTAGCAAATTCTAGCTTCTCAATGTCTTGATTAGACACGAGCCATTTACTGATATATGTGTATGTAATTTACTGGCGCCTGAACCCCCGTCTCAACCAATCAGCAGTGTGCGCCAACACCAACAACGCCTTCTGAACGACGACCCACCATGTAATCTCTAAATCACTATTACTGCTTGGCACCTTTCTTTTATACTAATGGTTTAACTCTAAAAAAAGAAAAAGTGATGTTTCTAAAACCCTGAGATTTCTTTTGAAATTCCTGAGCATTAAGCAGATTAACTTACAACATTTATCTTTGAGACATTATTGCTTCTCAAGACTTTGAACATTATACTCTATCTAAATTCCGTATTCCTATATTTACTGCTTATATATTATCTTCATTTTCAAGGTAAATGAATATTCATTTGTCAGCAGGAGCCTCTTTTTTAAGAGGAGTCATGTTTTTAAAAAAGAATTCCTTTTCTTTAGTTTCCCAAATTTAAGAATTTACTGTTTAGGAGATAAGACCAGGAGTGTTACTGCAGAGAAATGGTAAGTTTGCTTAAATACTTTTAAAATATTAATTTGGCATTTTGCTGTGGGGTTGGTATGCTTACATCTCATCGCGTTTAACGGGAAGTTTTCCCATATACACAAGAGTCACTCCCTTTCCTACTGTTTCCTGCTCGATCTTCAAGCACAGACCCCACAAAGAAGGAAATGTCAGAAACTTAAAGAAGATACACACCTTTGCTGTGATAGCTAAGCCACAAAGATAGCAAAGCAGACCAAGAGAAGAAAAAGACGAAAACCCCTCTCGCAGAACCAGGTGACCCCGAGCTCAATTAGTCCACAGGCTGAGGACACGGCTTTTTATAAGTTTTTCCTCCGCTGGGAGCAGTTTTCTGCGTCTCCCTCGCTCTGCCCTCCGTCCCTCGGGTCCTAACCAGGTTTTTTGTGTTTTGCTGTGAGAACAAAAAAAGTTGCTGGGGAAGGAATATTCGGTCCACTTCACGGAGGGTTTTCTATTTTCAGTCATTTTCACGGTTCTGCAGGTGGCTCCCGACTGTCCCCGGACACGCAGTCGCCAGGCGCCCTGTGGACCATTTTGAGCATCCCTTCGTGAACGCCAGGAGCCCTCTGACCCCGCAAAATGGCCCTTCTCGGAATCTCGCGTTCGATTCCACAAATCCGCTTCTCGTCGTAAGTCAGAACGTCTGTCTCGGCAAAAGGCAGAGCCGCCACCCATCCCACGGGCTGGAGACCCCGCGGCTCCCGGGAGCGTTCCGGGCGCGGGCGGGGGGCAGAGGTGGGGGTGGGGGTGCGGGTGGCGGTCCCCGAGGCTCCCTGCTCTTCTCCCGCGCGTCCTGCCGGCGCCGGACCCTCCGAACCCGAGGGCGGCAGGTCAGGGGCGCACGCGGAGCCCAGGCGCTCGCGCCCGCGCGCAAACACCCCTGCCGGCCGGTTCCGAGCCCGCGTCCCGCCTCCGGCCCGGGGCGCCCCCGGGTCGGGAGCCCGCAGCCCGGGGTCCGCCGCCCGCCCAGCCCGCGGCCGGAGCCCTACCTTGGGGTTGGCGAGCAGCTGGCGCTCGTCGGGGTGCAGCAGCGCCCGGGAGCTGGCCTCGGGGCCGCGCACGAACACCTGCACGCACGGGTAGTGCGCGGTGCCGCTGCAGGCGGAGCCGCAGGTGAAGGTGCACTCGAACTCCTCGCGCAGCTGCTGCACCGACAGCACCGTGCAGTTGGCCGCCGTGGCGCGCAGCCCCTGCAGCGCGGGCCCGAGCCAGCAGAAGCCGAAGATGAAGAGGGACACGACGCCCGAGACGATGAGGAACAGGCCGAGCCGCAGGCTCTTGTCCTCGGCCTCCGTGTACTCGTAGGCCACGCGCAGCTTCGCCATCGCCCCGCCCGCGGCGCCGCCACCGCCGAGGGGACCGCGCAGGACCGCGGCCGACGGCGACGCCCGAGCCCCGAGCCGCGCCCGAGCCCGCGCCCGCCGCCCGCCGCCCGCCGCGCCAGCGCCCCCTGCCGGCCCCCGCGGGCCCCGCCGCGTCCCCACCCCCCGCCCTGTCCCCGCCCGCGTCCCCGCCCGTGTCCCCGCCCGGTGTCCCCACCTGCCGGCGCTGTCCCCGCGTCCCGCCCGCTGGCCCCGCCTGGTGTCCCCACCCCCGCCCGCTGGTCCCGCCCGTGTCCCCACCTGCCACCCGCTGGCCCCGCGCGCTGCCCGCTGTCCCCGCCTGGTGTCCCCACCTGCCGCCCGCTGTCCTCGCGTCCTGTCCGCTGTGCCCGCGCGCTGTCCCCGCCTGGTGTCCCCACCTGCCGCCCGCTGGCCCCGCGTACTGCCCGCTGTCCCCACCTGGTGTCCCCATCTCCCGCCCGCTGTCCCCGCCTGCTGTCCCTGCCCGCTGTCTGCACCTCCTGCCCGGTGTCCCCGCGCCCCCGTCGCCCACTGTCCCCACCCAGTGTCCGACTGGTGACCCCACCCGCTCTCCACGCCGCCCACCTGCCGCTCCTCGCGGGTTTGCCCACAGGTGCCCCGCCCTCGGTCGGATCCCCTTGGTCGGACGTCGGAGTTCAAAGTTTAGGATCAACACAGCTCAACCCGAGTCGGAGTTAAACCCCAAGGAGGCAGAGGGTGCGGCGCAGGCGGGGCGGCGGGACCTCGACCTCCGCTCGGGGCCGGGCCGGCCGGGTGGTCTCCCCCCAGGCCCCTGGCCCCGGGGTCTCCCTCCCCAGCCCGCAGCCCGGCTCGGGGACGCAGGATCCGAGTGAACCAGGCCGAGCGGCCGGAGCGCCTCGTGCAGGCAGCGCGCGTGGGGCCAGGAGCCTCGACCCGCAAGACCACGGACAGTTGCTGCCGGGCCCGGGGGGACCTCGCGCCTACTTGGGTCTCTGGCAGCCGGTGGACCCCAGCTCAGTTGGCCCCAAGGCCGGGGGACCCCATCAGGACCCGCCCCTCAGTCTGGGACGCCCGAGAACAGTCCTTCCCGTTCTGGTTCCTCCCTGGAGCCTTGCGCCCTCGGCGCGCCCGGGCCTGGTCGCCGGGCTGTCCGCTCCCGGAGCGCCCTCCGAGGTGACCACCGCGCACACCCGCTCGGAGCGGGTGTTTGAGGCCCTTCAGCCTCTGTTCTTTTCATGACTTTTTTAAAAAGTTGATTACCTTTTTCCAAACCACACTTCTATCGTATCAAACTCGAGAACTATTTCGACCTACATTTTGAAGAATCAGAATGTTCACTTCTTTGCAAAATAATAAACACATCTTTCTCTTGGTTTGCGAGTCCCAAATGATTATTCTCTCAATTAAATTCGATTGTGTTCCCGATGAATATGGAAACAGCGAATGGTGGATTCTTGCCTTCTCTTTGTTGGGTTCCAAGTTCGCTTGACTGATGTGGATGGAGCACCTTTCCCCTGCAATCTTTGAGGTACTGTGAGGTACTGTCTTCCTTTATAAGACAAGTAACAGTATTTCCAAGCAAGGGGCAAATTAAGTTTAATTACAGGAGGAGTTTTGAGTGTTTTTCTGAATAAATTAAGAAGATGCAGTGTTTGGAAAACTTCCAAATCAGGAAGACACTTTGTGCCTTAATATCTTTCAAGTTTTGAGAGAGTCAATTTCCTTCTTTCTTTACCTAGAAATTATATTATTTTCTTCCCTCTCTGTTGGCATAAAGACAATTGCTAGTGATTACATTACCTGAAAGGAAAAGCGAATTTAATAGTTGGAACAGCAGAACCGGAGATCAGAGCTCTTTCTCTGAGTCTTCTTCCTACTGCGATCACCTCCTTTTCAAGAAGGCTGAAGCCCGGTCTCGGACCTGAGGCAGAGGTGATCAGGGAACAAGATCCAATTATTCCAGTTCGCTATACTGAGCAACTTAACCTGGAGGTAGAATTAACTCCTATTAATACTCATAAGTGAAGGGATGGGGGCGGCTGAGAATAATTTCGTGAATATGATTCATTTTTCAATGATTCCAGAGCGTGAAGATCTCTGTCAATGAATCCTCTGCCTCAAAACTGAAGGAAGACGGTCTTCTAAGACGAGAGAACAAATATCAGAAAACGTCGTCTTCATTTAACCTAAGTCCTTGAGGGTTTTTAAATGCTTTTTATTGTTGTTGCTGAGGAAGATCGTCCCTGAGCTAACATCTGTGCCAGTCTTCCTCTAGTTGGTATGTGGGTCCCAGCCACGGCATGGCTGACGAGTGGTGTAGGTTGGTGCTGGGTCTGAACCCACAAACCGGATGGCCGAACTTAACCACTATTCCACCAGGCCGGCCCTGGCTTTTTTTTTTTTTTAGTTCCGCATTTAGTTGCTTTCCTTCCTTCTAATTATTCTCAAAGTATCTGAAGAACCTATTGCCATCTAGCCATCTGTGCTTTACATACTTACTTTTCTCTTCTTATTTCCTACTTTTAAATTAGCTGGCTTGTCTTCTGGGCCTTTTCATTAACTTCATGTCTTTTTTTACTGAAAATCAGACATGTCAAAAGACTTCACAAATTAAATCAATTTCTATTCTATCTTTAATGGAACACTGTATTTGTTATTAGTTTCATTTACTTGAGGTGGGTCTGCCTTATCACATTCTCCAGGAAGATGAGATATGCTGGTGCCTCAGTTTCTGAAAATGGGCCACCACTGACAAAGCTAGCACAGCAGCAGGGCCCCGGGACCTTGGCGTGCTGAGCCCTGAGCTCATCAGCACCTTCCAGCTCCGTGGAGGACAGAGGAACACAGGAAAAGAGGCTACTCCTTTCTTTCCATCATGTCCCACCGATTAAAATTAAGATTAAAAGGTAATAAGAACCACATTGACTTATTGATGTCCATTGTCCGCAGCAGTTTTGAGGAGTGTCATGGCCAAGCCTTGATGAAGCTCTATTTCAGAGAAACATAAAACTTATCTAAACAAGAACATTAAAACCATTGTTACTTATAGTTTGTTCTCATGGTCAACATTCTTCAAAAAGTCCTGTGACTGATGTTAAAATTGCAATATACAATTTCCTATGAATATATACATTCTTATTAAAAGACTCTAAAAAGAACTGTTACAGGAGTGCTTTGTACCCCAGGAATAGCAGGGAATTCAGAGCATGTTGGGAAAATGTTTACACACCGTTTTAAAAATTGGCACATTGTGAAGCTTTTCAACAACAAACTGTCACCTTACACTTGAATAGATAAATACACAGGGGAGAAAATTAATATTGTATAGTCACCTTTTCTCACTAGAATTCATGTTCTTGATCGATTCCCAATGTTTGCAGCTAGAATAATCAGATAAGAACAAACACAAAGGAAAGCATGAGGGATCCAACAACGAAAGCCTTGCAGAAAAATCCTCTCTTCTTTTTCATTCAGCTTATATAATTGTAGATTTTGTTACTGTCACAGAAAATTGTTTCCTTTTATTTGGTTTTAACTTAAAAATGTTTACAGTTGTACTAAATCATTTCTAGCCTGCTGATAGCAAGAAATTAACCTTCTCGCCAGGTTTTATTGTGAATGTTAAATATTTGTTATTAGCTTCAGAATTTTAAACTTGAAATAAACTTCTTGTGTGGTCACTATTTTTTCTAATTATTGTTTTTTCCTGTCCATATCATCCTGTCATTATACTGAGCATATAATTATTATTGAGAACACTACTTACTATTTCTAGGTATCTATAGTCATATTGGAACTGGGAGGGTTCTTAAGTATCACCTAGTTCAGCATTAAGCAAGAAAGGAAGCTCCCAAAGACTTTGCTTTTTGTTTGAAATAGTGAAGAATGATGATTAAAAATAGCTTTTAAAGTTCAAATTTGTTGCAAACAAGCTTCATGTTTGCAACTGAGAAAGGAAAGCAAAAAGCACAGACACTAAGTTCATAGTAGTAAATTCATAACACCAAACTGGAAGTGGGGCCAGATTCCCTAAATTCTTACTACCTTTTTGTCTTCGTGGTGATGGAAGTGAACTTCTGTGGGAGATAGACATCGCTCTCTCTATATCTCTCTACACACACATACATAGTAAGGAGGAAATCAGCTTTGGAACCAGAAAGCAAGTAGCCAAGAGGTTTTGCTCCCAACATGAACAGTAAATAGTTTGACAGAAGAAAAGGAATTGCTGTCCTTGGACTGTTTCCTCCTCCTGGGAAAGGGCTGAATGGGAAGATGGTTAGAACATTCTATGACATTTATTCCAAGTTGATTTTGTTCTTGCCATGTTCTTTAAAAACTTGGGTCTTACTATCTAACCCACCTAGTCAGTTTAAAAGGTCTTTCAATAATTCCAAAGTACGCAGAACGCCTTCGAGTACAGCGGCTAACAGGGAGAGTGCTTGTCTTCAGAGAAACGGGCCTGCCTCTGCTGAAGTCCTGACATAAACGAACGCCCTCCCGTAATCTTCCCATGAGATGAAGAGGGAACAAGAGACTAAGTCTCTTTCCAAGGCTGCACACATTGACAGAGCCAGACCACAAGGCCGTTCTTTTTCTACTACGCTGTGTAGGTAACACCAACGGGTGTAAACGGGCTTATATTCTCACACTCAAGTAGAGTCAGGCTTGAACAACGCCCACATTGTGAACCTGACTATGGTGGGGGGGGGGGAGGCAGCTAAAGATGCACCCCATCCTGTTTCCTTCACTCTGAATCACATGTTGAAAATGAAAATAGCTCTTTTTTAGAGGCATCGCAAATCTAAGTAGTATCATTTTATGCGGGAGAGGCAGATTACGGAGAGGCTCATTGGAAATTCAAGCTGGATGCAAAGGAGAAGGAAACACAGGGAAAAACCAGGTGTTCATGAAGCCAGGCCCCAAGTACTCTGGGGAAGAGGAGAAGCCTGCCTCCTGCTGGCAACAGTTCTCTTGCCCTTGCCTGGACCCTTCCAGTCCCAAAAAAGTCTGGAACTCCTAATGTTACCTGTTGGATTTTGGGACCTTGAAAAAAATTATGAAATAGTACTTTCTTGTAAATTGAAATCTGCCTCGTCATAACCTCTACGTCAAGGTCATTATTCTGCCCTCTGGTGTTACGTGGGATAAAAATACTCTGCCTCACAAATGACCCCACTTCAGATGTGGGAAGACGACCATTGTGTCCCTCCTAGGCCTCTTCTTATGCTAATCTTCACTTCTATCTCTTAATATGGGTTAGAAAACTAAGGTCAAATCTTTAGCCCAAAATGCTGATAAAAACAGATAATTCAAAGTTGGAAAGGATACCCAGTTTCAACATTCTCTAAAACAAAAGCCTGCACCTTTCTTTTCCATGCCATCCAACCTACAAACACTTCTAGGATGATGGATTTTGGTGTTCATTAATCAACGTCACTGCAAGCGTAGAGAGAAACTGGGAAAATGATTTGGGCTCATCCTCATTAGACAGAATTTGGATTCCAAATAGTGATGTGCAGGTCAACCAATTTGATATTCAAATATTAAATCACTTAGAGTGAACTGAGAAAATATATAAAAAATAAGATTTTAAAACGGAGGTCTAGAAATAACTGTTTTTTTTTTCTTTGAGAAAGATTAGCCCTGAGCTAACATCTGTGCCCATCTTCCTCTACTTTATATGTGGGACGCCTACCACAGCGTGGCTTGTCAAGCGGTGCCGTGTCCGCACCCGGGATGCGAACCAGTGAACCCTGAGCCACTGAAGCAGAGCGTGAACTTAAGCGCTACACCACCGGGCCAGCCCCTAGAAATAACCTTTTGTGAGCAGAGGAGTAACATGACTTATCAAAAAATGAGGTATAATTTTCATTCAATAAAGGAACACTGTTTTATATTTGAAGAATATTAAACATTTGAAGATAAATTACTTAAAACATTCAAAATAAAAAGTATGTCTAACTCTCTTAAGAGGGGAAATATTTAACAGATAAAATTTTCTTTTAAAGACAATCCATTTTTTCATGAAACTGTTACATATGGTAATGAAAACGACATCTTAAAATAAATGTTCAGTATGTAGCAGATTTAAAGGTAGCTTCCAAACATTCTGGCTGCCCCAAATCTTTATTTTTATACAAAAGATGAAACTATTTATGTCAGTCCCACATGTAACTTTTTCTTATTGAGCTGTATATTTTTGAAGAATGATCAATGTTTAAAACTTTTTTCACTACAAATGAGTATCAATAGGGCCGATCCTTGAAGAATCAGGCAGACTCAGCCGTTTGTTGACAACACACCACCCTTGAAACTTGACGCATTCTTCCAAAACGTTTAAAGAGCACTCATGTGTGATTACTAAAATTATCTTCAGTATATACTAGAGAATAGACTGGCTGGAAGAGAAACATCAGGTGTTAGTTATAAAAATCAAATTATGCGGTCAAAATGTCACCTAAACACAAATGCAAATGACCAAACATGCATTTCAGAGCATGCTTATGAAAATTAGAGACCAGCGCTGGCTCAGAGTGGAAAATTTTGTTTTCATCAGCTAGTAACCAATTATTACTGTTTAAAGAAACTACCACTTTTGGCATAAATAGGGCCAGTTTTATTTCACCTTCTCCAACAAAAATGTCAAAATAGATTTTTGGTGTGGTGGACGCCTATCCGGTTTTGGAAATAAAAACTAAGATAAACCTCATGAAGAATGAAAAACTAGTTTTGATATATAGTAGATTACTAAAGTATTTTGGCACGTGTCAACTGGTGATCATAAGCTATTAGACTATGCAGTAATCTGGGTTTTCAATAGATAGGAAATTATGACAATGAAGACTATTATTGTGAATTTCATGATATTTTCAAGAAGTCATTTAAACGATTGAGGGAAAACTGTATGGCAAACATCTGGGAATGATTAGCTTTGTAAACTGAATACTGAATCCTTATGATAAAGAAATAGCCCTTAAAATTCTGTCAGGTCATAGTATTTACACACTAAGATGACTGGATTAAAAATAAGTTTGAGTCGATGCACAGAATTGATAATGTACATAGTTGCCGTTAGAGGTTTTTATGCATACCAACTGAAGTGGAAATCCAAGATCTAGCAAAAATATCCCCAGGAAATAGCTGAGGCGGGAAAAGCATCTTCACTGTTTTACCCTTGGGAACAGCTCCCACTCCCTGAGTTCTGCTCTGATAATCACTGTGCGATAATGTGGTTTCTGAGCTAGAACACCGGGTGATACAGGAAGAAGTAAACCAACACCTCTGGTCAACGCGGGAGTTCGTTACCTCAAGATTAACTTCTGTGGACTTCACCAGAACCCTAGGATTTCATTCCAGTGAGTACTAGACAAAGGGAAGTCTAGGATAACTGGTAGTTCACTAACATCAGAAATGACTTGCCGTATTTACTAAAGTACATATCCCTGGCCTCTCCCTAGACATTTCAAAATCAGAATATCTAAACATGAGGCCTAAAATTGGTATTCTTCACAAGCTCCCCAGGTGATTCTCATGCACAGTAAGTTTGAGAATTACCTGATGAGAGGAGAACTCCGACTCTGGTGAGTTCTCGCAGCTATCGCAATCCACACTGAGCTTTTTATGCATCGAATTTAATGATCAGTTTTCTTTTTAAGCAAGCAATAGGATTATTGCTTTATCTAATTTTGTGATCACCATTGTAACAGAAAACAGGAGACTGCACAGTAACGCAATGTATAATTTCAGGCTAAACATTCACCTCAACGCTTGTCAAAAACTCTCTTCCTTTGCATGTAGAACATTCATACATAAATACATCTGGTGAATATATATATATGATTTACTATTTGTTTTGCTTTACTCATGTTTCATATGCCTATCCCTAAAGTTAAAAAAAAGTTGAATTGCCTTCTGTAACCTTATTTAAATTTCCTTCCCAAGACATAGGAGCAATTTTAAGTAAACCTTATCTATGACTCAGAAGAGCACCTTTTACACTCTGTCAATGCTTTAAGTATATACTTTTTAGCCCTGATGACATCATATTCCTCAACTTCAGATCAAGTAAAGGGTTTCAACAACTTAAAGAGCTGGAAAGAGGCCCAGGAGTTATCAAATCCCACTTTTTCCTCAAAAAGGCAACAGCAATTCTGACGGTCATCCAGTTTCTGCTTGAGTGCTTTCACTGATGGACTCTTCACCTCCTGAAGCAGGTAGTACTGTGGGGCAGCACCTTAACCTATGGAACCAAAATGTCTCACTCAACTGCCACCTGCTGGTTTCAGACTCACCCTCTTCCTCATTTAAGTCCTTCCTGTTGGACAGCAGCTGTCGTGTCTCCCCTCAGTTGTCTCTTCTCCAATGTCTCCATCTCACCAATTCTAAGACACATTCTTTCCAGGACATCTTTGAAATTGGTATGCATTTGTAACCAGCAGATGGCCGTCGTCCAACTGAGTTATTTTTTCCTTAGTGGTACACAAAATAACGGTGTAACTTACAATTGTTGGCAATTACGTCTGTTGAAATACAGGTATTATCCCACATCCTTTAACATGTTTTCAGTAAACGACAGAAACATTCAAGATTATCCAGTTCAACTCCTTACCTTATATACAGAACACCATCCAGCCAGTCTCTCCTTGGTTGTGTTTCACGAAGTTGAATGTAATGCCTTAAAAGCAATGCGTTTCACAACCTTTCCTACCTCAGTTACATTTTAATATTGCACTGAAATCTGCCTCTGCTGGTCCTAGCTCTGCTCTTCAGTCACATAAAGGAATGTCTTTCACTGGTAGCTCTAGAATTTGATAAAGACGGATACCATGCTCCAAAGTCCCTTCTCTAATACTCAATATTCCTTCCTGTTTTTTTCTTTTTTGTGTATTTTAAATTTAATGTAAAACGGGGATACTAAAACCTCCCTTATGATGCTGTGCTGAAGACAGGACACAATAATGCAGGTAAAACACTTAATACCTGCTTAGCAGCCAGAAGCCACAACACGTCCTCTTCTCTTACCTTCCCCAGTCAATGCAGCTCCTAAAATACAGCAGACTTCCTACTTTGTTCTAAGCACTATACTGTTCTTAATGTAGCCAAAGATTACATTAGTATTTTTCGGCAAAAGAATCACAATTTACATTGATCTACGTATGAACCACTCTTAAGCCATGATATAGTCCACCAACTTATAATTATTTAGTTTTAGCAACCAATGTGTAAACTAAATGATTATGCTGATTCAATGTGTCCTACTTGAAGCAATTCAACACACAAAATTACTGGGTTAGAATCAGATCCCAATTTTTATTTTCATTGTGTTCACTTGCTTCATCTCCTAGATTTATCATTATTCATGGTATGGTCTAATTCATTGGTAATGCTAGTGGCAAGCATGAGAGCGCCCTGTGACATCCTATTAGGATCCAGTTTTTACAAAGACACTGAGATACGTCTGGCTGATCTCATTCTCCAGACCTGTCTTAACGGACTCAGTTAGCGGGTATTTCTAGGTCTTCTTTAATAACTACACAAACCATGGTGAAGAGAACATTAAATATGGACACCCCCAGTGTTTACAGACATGCATGTTTAGGTTTTCTGTAACTTTTTTTTGTAAAATTGATGCTATTAAATTAATCTAAGTTAAGTAAAATGAGTCCTTCTTTGTAGCCATGCTCAGATGCCACACACACTTTAAGAGGAATGGGTATAAGAGAATGGAAGATCTATGATTTTTGAATGGAGGAGAATTCAGGGGAAGGATCAAATAAACGGGGCAGAGTGAGAAAAATCTGAATGTTTTGAAAGTTAACTGAAAATGCTTTCAAAGATTCTTTTGAAAATGAAATTACAGCAAAAAATAGTAAATTATTTCAAAGCTCAAAGCTTCAACATTTTATTTTCAAACTGAAATATCAATTTATACCATTCAACCAACATGGATTAATCAAGCACCTACTGGGTCCCAAGTTCAGTGGCAAAAGGAAAAGACCAGTCAGTCAAGTGGTGGCTTTATACACACTCTAAAGAATAAGTGAACTTTCCATTCTTAATTAAAATTTGTTTTATCTAAGGAAAGCTGTGCAGTGAAAAATCCCTGAACATGGAGTTTTATCATATAAGTTATAGTGTCACCACAATAAGCATAGAATATATATTTGAAACTAAATAGTTTAAAGGACTTCCCTTTGCAACTAATAGTTTTTGTTTCCAGAAAGCCAATTATATTAGAATCACAAAAATTATTTAACATAATGTACGCATCTATGTCACTATATAGTGACACATAGAAAAATTAACAGAATTAAACCTAAGAAAGAAAACCTGAAATATTAGTTTAGGTCAATTTCTGTACATGTATAACCACGAGTTATAAAACCAAGGAATATAACAGTGTGTTCTATTCAAAAGTTTAATATAGTACTTTAAAGATTTCAAGTCGAATTTTAAAATTTGGATTTAAAATCAGGAGTATGGCAATTTCTACTATTAACAAGGTATAAAAAGTTGGTTTACATGCAAGAGTTTTCTCATTTTGATGACTCAGGAGAACTCAGAAGACTGAAAAGGGTGTGCACTTCAAATTCTGAACATGGCAGTTAGAGCCGACAGCCAGAGCCAAGAGCACAGCCACGCGGCCCCAGCCCTCTTCCTGAGCCCTGCTACGGCACCACCACCACGTGTCCGATGACACCTTCTACGCCCCTACACGCGAGAGCAACTCGCCTTCCATTTTCTTTTTATTTTCCACCTGCTTCTCATGGTTATGTAGAAAAAGTTACACTTTATAAAGTAAGTCATTATGAAAAAATGTAGTCTGTTTAAGAAATTGATTTCTAGGATTTGACTCAATGTCAAATATGCTGTGTGTTCCGGGAAGGTTTCATGCACAGCAGTTAAAACTATAATTACCTAAGTGTCATCTTTCCTGCAGAGGAGATGCTTTGGCTTAAACCTGAAAGATTAAAAAGTCCTGACATTTTTATGTCAGTTTCTCATATCGCAAAATACATAGAAAAAGGTAAATCTTACATCATTTTATATTCCTGATACACAAACACAGCAATGTCATAAATGTTTCATTTTCAAACATGATTTGATTTGGTAACTGTCAACAAACTTACACTCATCATAGAAAAATAGGTTAAAAATGAAAATTTAAAGAATCAAACTCACTTTTTTTTCCCTACCTCTAGGTTCTGCTTTCATAATTTCAGTCTGCAGACATTTCTGAGACAGTATCTGTCTTGAGATGGAAAACAACCCATGAGCTTGTAAATGGGAGCTATCGAGGCTGACACACTGAAGGTACAGTCTGCATCAACCCTCTGGCTTACCTTAATCTGCGTACTACTTCTTGAAGACAAATCTCAAAGGTCTATCAAGAAATTTATCACAAAAGTATTTTGATTGGGTTCCAAAAGTATTCAGGAAGTTTTATTTCTAATGCTGCCATAATCTACTTTAAAAAGTTCTCTCTGTTCTGAACTTGGTTATTAATACTAAGAAATGTCTACATTTTTATTCTACAAGTGAAATAGTATATGGTTCCATTAAATTACTTGTCAAAAGCTGAAAAAAACCCTGTATTTTAAATTGTTTAGTCACACCATTCAATTAGATACTTGCACAGGATTAGGTTTTTCCTCTATTTCTCATGTTGAAGAAATAATTTCACAATTCCAAATCAAAGCCAACACTGTAGTGAGGAGAGCTTTTCTACTTTATTACAAAGAGAAGAAGCCTTTATGTGGTCAGAAAATACAAGATTGATCTTTTTCTCTTCCTATGAAACGCTGCTGTTCAAACAGCCAGAGTGAACTGCCTCAGCTCACTTCTGTAAGTCCCATCACATTCACTTGGGTATGATGTCCTTGGCTGCTGAAAATCTGGCCCTTCAGTGCACAGGGCGACAAAGTCCCCTGACCAGCAGTTCCAGAATGTCCCATTTTCATATATTGCATCCATGCACACCTCCTAAAAATGAGGTACAGCAGGGCAAACATTTTCCAAAATAGATGTCATATATATAATATATACACATTCGTACATACATACCTTTATTCATGTGATGTCCAAAAATTTAAAAAAAATGTACACATTTATTACAAAATCGTAACAAAGACTGGACAGTGTTTTGCTCATTCTGGAAAGATGAAGCTCAGTAATAACACAACCCTGGAAAGCAACCAGAGATTGTGGCAATATCTTTCTTCTAAACAGTCAGATACTCTTGCATTAAGCTTGGCGAAACTGCCTTTCAAAAACAGAAGGGGAAGTAAAATGAAGGAAGCAGACCTTGCTCATCTTTCCAAATGAAATACGAGAAGGATCTTCACATAAAAATGCACAAACATTTGTTATTTTATTACCAATAGTGCTACAATGAACAATGCAAATTTTGTGGTCTAATTTTGTTGAGTCTTTTGTTGTGGGTTTTTTTTTTTTTACATTTTAGAAACTAAATGGTAAACTTCTGTCAGTGTACTTGCTTGTCTTTACAGACCCAAGTCTGTCTGCTGGCAAAAAAAAGAAAATAAATGAAAAAATCCAGACCCTGCTCGAACTAGAGAAAAACAAATGACAAATTTAGTTGTTGGGCAGCACATAATCAGTAAGGCAGGACCTCAAATGGTGACCCTTTGTGTAAGCCAATTGCCAGATCCTCAAGGAGTTAAAGCCGGGGCGCCGGAGCCCCGTCTGCCCTGCAGTCCGCGGAGCATGGTGCCGGGGTGGCTGCGCCCGGGAGGGCCGCTCAGAAAGCCTGCTGAGCAGGGTTGTAGTTGAAGGCGGATGGCAGGTGAGGCCGCTCTTCCAGTTTGTCGTATTCCAGATGGAACTCCTGGAAAACCAAAGTCAAGAACTTAGGTGATTCCTCTCTGTCTCAGAGTTCTGTCAAAATACATTCCACTACACGAACAAATAAACACCTACACAGAGGAGAATGAACAGATGCTGACACGCAGCTCTTTGCCCCTCTAAGTTAGATACAGCCTGAGGAAATGTGCTGCAGTTTCTGATTAAGTATAGAAGATACGGACTTCTCGAGCAAAAGTCAGAGACTACTCATGAGCATCCATGTTCTAAGACTGAAATTTTATGCATTTTTTGGGCTTAAAAATAAAAGTTTGAAGGGGGCAATTACCATATCACTAATAAAAAGCAGAGAAAATTATTAAGATTTTTAAAGTAAAGCCTCCTTTAATGAAGTATAAAACCTAAAAATTTACTTTTTTCCCATGGAAAAAAGTTTAGAAATAAACAATTTTCCAATTTATCTTATTACACTTAATTTTTTAAAAAAGCAAACAAAGTTAACCTAACCTTATTAAAATCTGGAGAAAACGATGAACTTAAAACACACATCTCCAGACTTCTCACTTTATAAACCCAAAACCCTGAAAAAAATGTAACTACCACCCAAAACTACACAGTGGTTTTGCTACAGGCACATTTGAAGACGAACCATATAAGCTCATTTTAATTAAACTTTCAAAATACTATGTTAACTTCATGAGTTTTAAAATTTAAGAATGGTAAAGCAATTTCTCCATACTTCCCCAAGATGAAGAGATGCAGAATATAACTTTGTATATTAAAAAGACAAACAGCAAAAAACATACCTTTGCAAATCCAAAAAGCAAGAGGTTCTAAAATTACTAACTCTACAACCTGAATTCTATTAGCACAAACTATCTCAGTCAATCCCAATTAAAAATTATGAACCTTACTGTGTATTAGGTATAAAGAAAGCCAACAAGTAACGTTAGCATCATGGGTTAACACACTTTACCTTATCTGTCTTCTTTCAAATTGACTCCGTAATGAATATTTCCATTATTAAATTAAGCAAGTTTCATTATTAAATTAAAATGAAAATGTAGGTCATAATGATTAAATTTTGAGATACAAAACCAAGTATTTAAAATTTAAGGATATTACATTAGCAATTACAGAAATAGCACGTATAACTTATTTAAAGTCTAATATGTGTCAAAACTAGAGACACAACAAAATTTATTCTAATCTTTATGCTAACTCTGCAAAGTAGATATCATTATCTTCATTTTGCACTTGAGGAAAATGAGGTGCACAAGTAACCTGTCCAAGTCAGACAGTGAGTGGCAGATCTAGGATCAAGATCCAGACCCATGTGACACCAAAGCCCATGACTTGTCTAGTATAACATAGTATTTTTAATATTTTTAGCCCAAGATCCAAAATAGAATTACTTTATTACATTCCTATGCAGAAATAATGTTGAAAAAATTCAGTTCACTGATAAATGTTTATAAAGAAGGCACACTGTGATGAGTTTAATCTAAAAAGGTTCACTTTATAGGACTCATAGAGTAACTAAGGTACAGAAGTTACTCACGTATCAGTAAAACTCAGCAATCACCAGAATCACCGTATCCCCCCAACACATCGTGTAAGCACCCTTCTCTCTCCCTACCCGTCTAGGCTTCAAAAGAATTTTATTGCCTGGCTGAAGACGAATATACAAATTAGTGAAGAAAATATCTCCTTGCTATATAACATTCTTTAGAAATTAAAATTGGCATTTTAGTTCCAAAATATGTATATACGGTAAAAAGTCTATTTTTTGCAACTGTGACAAGTCATATACTCTACTACCTAAGTTACAGAAACTAAACTTTTGTTCAATTACCCTGTCCTCACCATTGTTCACTGGTGAGCTACGCTGGATTATGAGAATGTAAATTAGACTAACTTCATCAATACACATTGTTTTTCCTACACATTAAAAAAAAGGATCAGTTTAAACCTAGGGAACAAATATTTTAATATGATAATTAAGAAAATCTCAACGACCTTATACATCAGAGATTCAGAAACTAAACGGTCAAATTTTGTCTTCCATTTTTAAAACCTTTTTTGCGGTCTATATATTTTTATTCTTTTTAAAATACATAAAGCTTACAATATAGTGGTATCTCTGTTCCCTAACTTTATTTGACCGTTATATCTTTTACATGTTTACGTTAAATGTACACACAGCACACACGTGCACGCCTCTAATCCGCAGGGCAGGACATGTGTCTGTTTAGACAGTGCCACCTCCTGTCTAGAATGGTGCCAGGCCCCTAGTACATGTGTAATTATGGCTGACGAATAATAAACACATTTTCTTCATTTGTTTTAGGAATAGAACACTTAATTTTTGAAATATTCAAAGATTAGGTATGAGAAGGTCTATGTATATATTTGATTCTAACAGAAAAAAGGGATTTTTAGATTACAGTTTAAAAGGCTAGAAAGACTTCTGGATACTTTTTTTAAACAACATTTAATGTCTTAGTTTTTCTATTAATAAAATTAGGCTACATATTCTCAAAAGGTTACTGTGAAGCAGAATTAAAATACACGCACTGGATTCAGATGACCAAATAAAATTATTACAAAACCATTAATATCGTCACTGATCTAATTACACAGAAAATCATGCACTGAAAGAACGTTTTCTCAAATTCTCAGAAACATCAGTTTTCTTTTAACTAAGATAAATCCTCATTAACTCAAATTTTAGGAAGTAGCAAACTACCTTAAATACAATTATTAGAAATAAATGTCATTATTTTGAAGAAAAGCACACATTACTGATTAAAGGATAAAGATGTACTAATGTGTACCAGTGAAGTTAATGAAAAGAAATACTACATTGGTATCAGGCTATGACATAATAAAAGATCCTAATCATTAAACATTCTCTTCAGTCTACTCAGTGAACATTCTATTCAGTGTAACCTCACAAGGGGAAGTGACGCTGAAGGAGTTCTTAAATGTGTCAAGTCTTTAGTTTGAGGGAGCTGTTGATACTAGGACAGCCGCCATCACCTAAAAATTCTCCGTGGATGAAATTACTTAAAAATTTTACTCTTTAAGACTACACATACTATCTGAATTACCACAAATGTTAAATTAGTGGGATACTGAGTAGTTCTAAATTACACAGGACAGACCACACAGCCTACTGACAAGTCAAGAATATCTAAAAGGGGAGAATAAGCAAATACAGCATCCAAATTTGTATGTACATACATCTCCAACACACGGGAAATTCTTTAAGTAAATGATGGACTGGATCCTAGAACTAAGAGTCATACAATTTTTAGGGGATAAGAAATACTTCTGATTTAAATCATCTAATCGCTTACTTACTATTACAATTCTTCAACTCTCTGAAAATATTAAGTGATTTGCAAAAGAGAAAGAACTTTATCCAAGATATTGTGAATGGAGACCTGACTACGGTCCAGATCAGGTCGATATTTCCCGACAACATCATGGTAACATCAAGCTTTACTTATAACACTGACTCGTACTGCAGGCTTCTTACGACGAGGTGAGGCTATTTAACGCAAACTCTTTACCTGTGAGGAGTAAACCACACCCACTTTACAGATGAGGACTTGGACGTTAACTTGGGACATGGCATTTTAATGGATTTTCTGTAGTCTGATGAAGTCTGTTCATAAATATACTGTGAATGGAACTAAATTTCTTAGTTCCTAATCCAATTTCTGGGAAAACACTGAAAACATTCCTTAACAACAAAAAAACCTTAAAGCCATAGTGAAAAGTTTATTCTGTGAATACAACTTAAAAGTTTTAAGTTCATGAATCTGTATTTTAAGATAACCAAAAGAAGGGAGCTGCATATTAATACTTGATAGGAACCAATTATTTCTGCTCACTTTTACCACTTCGAAAATGATTTTGTTGAAGAACATCAGTGCAAGTGGCCAGCAAATTACCTCAAGAGAGGTTCCCTAGGGAAGAGTTTAATGACGTCTCTCGAATTTTATTTTCCAACTTCACAGCTAAAAATTTTTAAAGGTGAAAGACAAAAGCTCAACCATACAGGAGAGATCAGATAAAATTGGGTAAAACTATTACACAATAATACACACCATCTATTATTTTTATATATATGTATATATAAAGAAATTTATTTTTTTATATAGTCAGTCTTTAAATATATAATATATATAATATAAAGACAGATACATATATTTCTTTAAATGACATTTACCTGACTGAGTTGTTGCTCTTGTGGGAAAGTAAAGGGGTCCTATTAACGTTTAAGTTATTTCTGAATATTTAACTTATGGGGAGAACTTAGTTCTAGAAAACTGACTTTTTCCACTAAGTTGATTTCTTCACATGTATCAAAACTAAAATTTAACTAAAATTATACATCTATCTACTGCAAACATCCATTCCTTTTTGCACATATAAGTTTGGAATAATATACAATGATATTGAATAAAAAGCTTAAACTGAATGGAGAAAACTTAAGTTATTTACTAATAGAACTTCCCCCCCCTCCAAAGATACTTTCTCTCCCCCATAGAATCAACTAACTGAGAGATTCTCAAAGTATGGCTCCAGACAAGGACCAGCATCATCACTGGCTTCACTTGGGAACTTGTTAGAAATGTCGATTCTCAGGTCCTAGCTACAGACTTACTAAATTGGGAATAATGGAGGTATGGCCCAGCAATCATGTTTTAACAAGGCCTCTATGTAATTAGGACGCAAGCTGAAGTTTGAGAACCACTGATCTAACCTAACAACAATCAGGTACAATTTCTCCGTCTTTGGAAGAATAGTAATAAGCTGTGATAACAACAATGATAAAAACAACAACAAACTACCACAACTACTCCCATACATCAAATACCCAGTGTATGCCAAGCCCCGTACTCTAGTGCATAATCTCAGTTAATCTTCATGACAATCTAGCGGCCAGTGTCATTTCGATTTAACATGGAAGGAAGAATAGAAGGGAACTCACACAGGTTGAAATATAAATAGCAGAGACGAGTTAAGTTAAAATTCATGATACAAAGACTATGGCGTTCTATCACACTACACCTTTTAGAGAACAGGTAACATACATAATGTCTCATATACTATTTGTAATTAATGTAATTATTTCTATTTACCTAAAAGGTTAGGTCATGGATCTTCCTTTTGAAATCAAGATATGCATATTAACTAGAACTGTTAAAATAACTCAAATACAGGGTTTGGTATCTGGACTTGTTCTGAGCACTAATGACACTTAGCACTGAGAAACAACCAAAAATAATAATAAAACATTTAACCTCTTGTGTGTGTCTTCTTTTAGTGTTTTTGGCTAGGCTCATCTTTTCCTATTTTTTTCAAGTTTTATATGAAATCTTCCTGTGATGTAAAACTTTTTTGTGATAAATATCTGGTATTTTACACTGTTCTCTTAAAATATTTTACCTTTTTATTAGTTTAGTAAAGCTGCCTCAAAAGAAAAAGAGAATCCAAACAAAAAGTATGTCCAATAAGCTAATCATTAAGCAATATTTTTCTTCTGTTTAAATTTATTTAAAACAAACAAAACTCTTTAGCTTTTAATCCCAATAATCTCATCAATGAAAAAAGCATTCAGAGAAATCTGGGAGTTACGAAGTCACATAACGTGGGTTCTATCCTCTGCTAGGCAGACTGAGTACCTACATAAAGTCTTGAACACAAATGTGAGATGTGCATTGACGCTGATGAGAATACTGCACATGTGACAGCTAGTAAGGTGTTTCTGTAAGGAAAAGTTGCAAACCAAACCAAACAACCAACTCTTCCACAGCCCTCTTCCCCCCAACACTCAGCATACCAGTCATGGGAACAATCATGGTTAATGCTTGCAATTTTCTTTCTTTATATCACTTGCAAATAAAAACTCAGGCATCGTTCCTGCAGTGAGTGTGAGTGTTTTCAAAAGACTGTATCTGTTTATATACTGGTTTTACGAAAATCACATACTTGATTAATTTGAAGTAATAATAATATGAGAATACATGACTGGAATTGCAAGAGGGTATCTTTATTTTACAACTGAGTAAACACAAAAATAGTTCAAATGTTAGCAAGGAACTTGCTTGAGAAAAATTACAAAATCTCTTACCAAGTTCAATCATTTTCCTAAATATAGGTGAAATGAACTGTTTCCAGAAACTTTCCTAGAGTTTAAATCAAGCCAGGGAGATGCAGACAAAAGACTTGGCAATTATCTGGCAGATTACTGGAATGGATGCATTGGTACATACAAACAGATATAAGAGGAT
Source organism: Equus asinus (assembly GCF_041296235.1). Taxonomy (NCBI): domain Eukaryota; kingdom Metazoa; phylum Chordata; class Mammalia; order Perissodactyla; family Equidae; genus Equus; species Equus asinus. The sequence goes on along the minus strand of NC_091811.1, from coordinate 69,267,747 downwards.
ATTTCTTTTTAAAATCTAGATTTGCACATTTATACATTTGCACACGGAAAAAAATATACCTTAGCTACTTTCCTCCAGTTAAGACAGTCAAAGAAGTAATATGTTCCCCTCTCATATGTATTGGTTTTCATTGTTGGCTCCATGCCTGGTGCCCTGGTAATCCATACTCGTTCTTCTTTGTGGTATCTCCAATCACGGTTAAAACTTCAATTTTTAAGAGAAAAAGACAATTAATTTTTTCCTGTGGCTCACATCACACATTTTCTACATTTTGTAAAACTTTTCTCAGAAAATAATTACACATAAAATACATAAATATGGATGCTTCTTTATCCTGACTTTTATTGTTAAATACAGCCCTAGGGAAACAAATATAGGAAAATAATTTATTTGCCCAAAAACCACACTCTTTAATTATTATACACATCTTTATTTAACTGAAGAAACTTTTTATGCAAATAAAACAAGATCTTAGAAGCTCTATGAGCAAGGTGATAAAAACTTAGGCAGACCAAATAAAGATACACTGTTCCAGAAACTTCACTCCTTTCTTATTCTTCTTAACATTCAATAGAAATTGAGATATCTATTAAAACAAACAAAAACCCAAACTATCTGTATTATTTTGTAAGGAACTAAATACAAAGTCTGTTTGAATTAACTACTTAAATTCACCTAATTTTGTGACTATGTTGAAAATAGAATATCCACTTTGAAAATTCTTAATGAATGTACTACTTTCATTTTTTATTCAAATCTCATTGATCCTAAATTCTCAAGAACCAAAAAGATATCCATTAGAATTCATGCAAGAATCAATGAGGATTTATACCACTTGTAAACTGGGGAAGTAACATCCAAAGGAGGTACATGTACCACAAAACATACCTTGGGCAGAACACACCTCCATGTAAACAAACACCTTCCTACCAATACCATGAGGTAATTTTCAGACATAAATAAGATATGAGACAGAACTGCCAGTGATGGATGGATGAAAGACTGAATGAATTTATTTACTTATGAATAAATTAAAAGAAACAGGTAACAATTGCTATCTTACAAAAAATGAGGGGAAAACATGGGAAAAAACAAATTCTCAATTGAGAAATAAAAAACAATTTATTATCAACACAGTGAATTTTACATTTTTAAGTATCTGATTCAAGGCCATTTGCAGAAATGTTATGAGAAATATAAAATACTCAAAATGGTTAAAAATGTCATAAATCTTAGTAACAATTCACTTTATAATAAACATGATCAGTAGAATAGTCTGTTGGTAACAAAACATGTTACCAACTGGACATATGAGAAACGACACAAAATTTTTATTTTGAGAGCATCGGGTAAAAAAACAGAAATGCTCAGGAAAAAAACACATCAACAGACCAACTTCTTAACACTAATTTATTTAAGTTGGCCTATAGGCTTCTGATAACAAATGTGGACTTTATTTTATCAACATTTCAAAACACACAACAAATATGCACAGTGCCTTGCCCATATAATACTCCATAGATGTTTATTAAATGATGAAATTCACTGTTACTAGCATATGTGGTTCCACAAGGAGTATAATGAGCCACAGTTGTGAACCATATCTTATACTTCATATATTTATAAAAGTTAGATTCACCAAATTCATGAGTCAATTCTGTCTTCTTACAAATTAAGGGTTATCAAGTTTGAAATCCTTCTTTTATGTATATAGTGATTATAAAGCCATGGTAATAAAAAGTTTCAAGCTAAATTAACTTTATTGTACTAAATGTAAAAATGAACAACTTAAATTTCTTGATGGAGAAGTATTTCCAATTTAAAAACAAAAGGCAAAAACTAAAGCCATCATCATTTTAAAAAAGAGGCTTTCAGAATAAACAAGAGCCACTATAACACAAAAGTGTTTAAAAATACTTTGAACATACAGCTCTACTGCAGCTAAAAGTTGTAATACGTCTCCTCCATTCATGTAATAGAGATAGAAGAGAAGGTCTTCTCCGTATCGGGCAAGTTTTATTGCAGCCAGCTGGAAAAGAGAAATAAATTATTCTGAAATGTAAAACAAGTTTGAAAATCCTAACATATAACTGCTACCACTAAAGTAAAAACAGAGACAAACAGAAACTTTTCTTCGTGGGAGGTAACTGTTATTATATGACTACACAGGTAGTTATAATTCTACAGGGGGCTTTCAACATTTCAATGACTAGAGTCATTTATTAATTATTTCTGGTACATCTATTTTCATGTACTAAGAGGGAAAAAAGCTAAATAAAAACATCTGAGACAGACCAAATGCTGACTGTCTTCCTCAAGGGACTCCCTGGTGCCTAAGGTGGTGATAACAGCGGAACACCACACTCAGAGACACAACTCACACTCAAGTCCTAGCGCCATCACTTATTAATGTCGCCGTATCCACGTTACTTAACGTTGCGGAACCTCAGTTATACAAGGTGCAGTCACGCCTACAAAGGCTACTAAGAATGTAAGGGAAATTAAGTAAGCAACTGCATGGGAACACACCTTGTAGAGTGCCTGATACACGGAAGACCTGTGAGAAATGTTAACTGAATCTGTATCCGACAGTGATTCACAACTCAGCTGGTTACGTATTTTTAGCAAACCACAGGCGGTATGTACAAAAATCATAAAAGAATAGCTCTTTATTTTGTTTTGATGACTAAAAGACGCACATCCCTCAGCAAAACAGAAACATACCTGACCACCAAACTATAAAACCTGAGTGAGTTCAACAGTCTCAAATGACCACATTAAGATAAACTTTTATTAAAAGCACAACAAAATGAAGACACCTTTATCTCATTACCTAATAATGTATCTAAATGTTTAATTAACTGTTACACATTCTCTTAATGTATTTTTTCTCTCCATTCCTATTATCACCATTCAGGCTGCAGTCCCCCAAATGCAACAAATTCCCCTAAATTAGTGTCTCTTCAATTGGCATGGGGCAAGGCTCTGGAACCCTTAGGTAACTGGAGCAAGAGAGCACTACAGTGGAGGCGGCAGCAAATCACACAACCCACAAGTAGAAAACTAGCCTTCCCCATCTCAGACTTCGTCTCTCTCCTGCTCAAGGATGGAAACACACACTGAGAAACGAATCTCTTCAGCTGCCTGTCCTCAGCATCAACATCCATTTGACTACGCACTGCACGGTGCAGACGCAGAACACGGTCATTTATATGTACTTATGTTTTACATATTCAAATACATACATATGACATAAATATATAATTCTTAATAAATTATATCCTTTCATAAGGCCAAAATCTAGATACCATTTCTAACAGAATGAACTCTCAGTTTTTTCCCCTAAAGCGTTTATCATTTTATTTCTTGGATTAAAAAAAAGGTTGAAGCTGCAATCTGTTAATAGTTACTTTATAACTAGAATTGTAGGTAATTAAAGAATGGAAAAAAAATACAAGAAAAAAAGCCAAAGGTCATATATAGTTTTTAAATACAAATGTATTGTTCCATTAAAGACACTGTACCTGTAATATGTATAAAGAAAAACCTTTCTGATTGATAAATAAAATAAAATAAAATGAGAATAACAGCTGGAAATTCACCAAATTTTCCAAGTTAGTTATTCCCATCAACTGTGGTTACAGTTGTACCCTGTTGTTAATGGCTGTAAGAAATATTTTACTGGCCTTAACATTGTTTTGTTTTTAAAATATTTTTAAAATATAACCCAGGACTTCATCAAAACATTAAGATTACAAACAAAAATAAATAAACAAAATTGTTATATATAACTGAATGGACATACAAAAGCATACCCCTGAGGCCATTGCTAATTATTTCAGAAACATTATGCTGCCTGAACTGAAAACAGCACCTGACAAACAGATAAATTCATGCTGGCTGAGTAGAATAATAAACTACACTCACCTTATCCCTAATGTGAATGTTCGTTAAGTACTCAGATGGAACATGGAAGTCTAGACAATAAAATGAAAAAAGCCTTATTAACTGATTCTCAGTTACAAATACCTTTTTAAAAGGTCTGAACACAAGTAGATTCTCCTACCTATGTCTTGAGGTCGACAAGGTGAAGACGCCCAGGGTGATGCAAATTTAGGGTAGAGATTTCTGAATAAGGGGGAAAAAAAACACTCTGAAGCCCAAAGTAGAAGAAGACTTCTAATTTTATTTCAGGAAATCAGGAGAAACAATGACTTCAAATGTAAAATGAGCAACTTTACTTCCAGTTTCCTTTCTTGGGTTTACTATGACTTACATAGTGGGAAACTGAAACGAGGCTAAATATACACATACACACACAGACACACACAGACACACACAGACACTCTCTCTCAGAATGCTTTAAATTCCTTAATACCAAATCCCCGAGTAAAATTATTTTCCTGTCTACATGGGCAGAAAAAAAATCAGTAATAATTAAAAGCAAAAGTTCCAGGGGCCGGCCCTGTGGCTGAGTGGTTAAGTTCACGCATTCCGCTTCGGCAGCCCAGGGTTTCGCTGGTTTGAATCCTGGGCGCAGACATGGCACTGCTCGTCAAGCCATGCTGAGGCAGCATCCCACATGCCACAACTAGAAGGACCCACAACTAAACAATACACAACCATGTACCGGGGGACTTTGCGAGAAAAAGGAAAAAATAAAATCATTTAAAAAAAAAAAAAAAGCAAAAGTTCCAGTGGGCTGGCCTGGCGGCACAGTGGTTAAGTTCATGTACTACACTTCGGCAGCCTGGGGTTCACAGGTTTGGATCCCAGGTGTGGATCTACAGACCACTTATCAAGCCATGCTCTGGCAGCGTCCCACATACAAAATAGAGGAAGGCTGGCACAGATGTTAGCTCAGGGACAATCTTCCTCAAGCAAAAAGAGGAACAAGACTGGCAACAGATGTTAGCTCAGGGCCAATCTTCTTTACCCCCCCCCAAAAAAAAAATGAAAAGCAAAAGTTCCAATTCACCAAATATTTACTGAGTACCTATTATTACATGCTTGGCACTGTTCTATTGTTCTAGGTGCCTGGGACCCATCAGCGACAGAGCCAAGATCACTGACAACACGAAATTTACTTTCTGGTTGAGGATAGTGGGTTGGAGGGAGGCAAACAAAAACAATTTGCATAATAAACAAATAATATTCCATGCTGGTGGAGGGGGGGGAGGGGGGATTAGTTATATAATTAAACAGGGTAGTCAGGTTAGGTCTCCTGGAGAAGGATGTTGAGGGAGACAGCCGCAGTAGTTACGTGGCAGAAGACCACTCTAGTCACTAGAGGGAACTGCTAGATCAGTGGAGGCAGGAGGATGACCGACGCATCTGAGGTGCAGCCACAGGGCCAGCGAGGCCGGAGCAGAGTTGAACAAAGGGGGAAGCTGTTGAGGTAGGGGTAGGGGAGAGACACAGATCATGCCTGGAGAGACTGCAGGCCTGTAAAGATTTGGGATTGTTAATCATAATGAAACTGCAAACCGTTACTGGGTATTGAGCAGAGGATTAACTCATTCAAAGAGGACTGTCCTAGCCACTAAACGAAGAAGAGATGGTGAAGGGCACAGGAGCACCAGGGACACCTGGTGACTGGCTAAGGAAGTGATCCAGGCACAGAGGACAGCGATTCAAACTCAGGTGTACAGTTGAAAGTGGTTAGAAGCAACACACCAATGATTCCACCATGTCAAATGCTGCCGGGAGGTCAGGGAGGAGAAGTTCCTAAAAGTGACCTCCAAACGCCCTAACACAGAGGTCATTTGATGACCTTGATGACAGCTGTTTCAGTGCAGTAGTCAGGGCAAAATCCTAACTGAAACGGGTTTAACAGAGAATGAGAGAAGATAAGCAGAAGATACAAAGATGGCTCTTGTTTTTTTCTTTTTAAGATTGCTCACAGCATTTCAAATAAACATAGAATTCAACAGGAATTTTTTTTTTAATTTTTTTTAAAGATTGGCACCTGGGCTAACAACTGCTGCCAATCTTTTTTTTTTTTTTTTTCTGCTTTATCTCCCCAAACCCGCCGTGTATACAGTTGTATATCTTAGTTGCATGTCCTTCTAGTTGTGGGATGTGGGACGCCGCCTCAACATGGCCTGACGAGCGGTGCCACGTCCGCACCCAGGATCCAAACCCTGGGCTGCTGCAGCGGAGCACGTGAACTTAACCACTCGGCCACGGAGCCGGCCCCCAAAGATGGCTCTTTTCAAGAGTTTTGCTTCAAAGAAGAACAAAGAAATGGGAGCAGTAAGTCATAGAAGCAGCTGGATCAAGAGAAGATATTTGTTAACATGGAAGAAGTACACAGCATATTTATATGCTGGTGGAAATGATCCAACGAACTGCAAAACACTGTTAGAGCCATGTCCTTGAGTTTTCAAGAGAGGTTTTAAGTAGAAAGCACAGATCAACTGTGGCAAGACGGCAGAAGACAACAATAAGGAAGGTGCAGATCGTCACAGGCAGTTAGGTTTGGTGGCAGGACTATGCTGCCTTTCTGTTCTGATTCCACCTTTCTTAGTAAAATAGAAATAAAAAGCAAGGTCATCTGATGGACAGGGGAAAAGGAATTAGGGACCTGAAGAGGCAAGTATAAAACAGTTGCATAGGGGAACAAAAGAGTGAATGGACGAGCCTTGCCAGCTATGTTTATGGGGTAGAATTAAGGGCCCACTTTTGAGGTTCCTGGCCCTGAATCTGAAGTGAGACCAAGCAATGAGATCGTGTGTTTTCTCCAGTCATGCTCAGTAGCACAGGTCCAAAATGGAATAGACAGAGATACAACCAGGGCTGTGGTTTCTGCCCTGCTAGTCTGACAAAGTGAGAGAGGGGCAACGTAGTCAAGGGAACATATAAAGGAGCATCCATGACTCACCACAGAATTTAACTGGATGAGAAGGAAGTGAGGGGACGAGAGACAGGGATGGTGAGGAACAGTGAAAGGTAGAAGAATCAATGGATTGAAGCTCCCAGTGGAGTCAAATGATTACAGAAGCCAGTACCAGAGAGGAGAGAGAGAAAACAGAAAATGGCATGGGAGCACACACCTAAAACTACAGAGAAACTGAAGTCACCAGTAATGGCAAGCCAGGTGAAGGGATGACTAAGGAAGTCAGTAGGTGAGGTATGGGGGATGGTAAGATTTTAGGAGGAGAGAAATTCAAGGAACTAGGGTTTCAGGATTTTGGAAGGATCATATATGTGTATTTGAAACTGCCAAATCATGAGAGAAATAATACTGTAAAATGACAGTGATCCAGGAGCTATTATGAAAGGAAATGACTCAAAGAGTCAGCAAGTAACAGCAACGATGAGTGGCAACAGGTGATACAATTTGACGACACGAAATTAAACAGTGGGAGTCTGCAGGGACATATTATATACAAATGTGGAAGAAAAGAAAAAAACTTACTCAGGAGAGTTCAGATTGAGGCCTAATGTTGTTAAGTCACTTCCTAACGCAAGATGTACCATTCCCGGGTCTGTCTCTGCTGCCCTGATAAACGTTAAGAGGCCAATCATCCCAAACTGGTCCGTCACCATTCCCTGAGGAATATTAGTAACCCGACCTGGAGAAGAACAGAGTTATTTTTACCCTTGAGGAAAAAGCAAAGAAAAGAATTCTATTATATGTTCGACATATTTTATAGAGTCCCACCATCAGGTAACACCTGGATCCCTTTTTTCTGCTGGTTATTATTTTGTGTTGTTGAACTTTTATCTCCAGGGAATTTGGGTCCATCTGTACTTGAAGTTGTCTTGCCAGATGTATTCAAATTCTAACATAAAAAAAATTAAATGTGACATTAAAATTTAAGTGTAAAAATTTCAAGTTCACATATTAGTAACATTTCTACTATTATATTTAAACTGGCAGTAATTCACTTGTTTTTCAACTTCTACATGAAATTTTTTGCTTCCACAACTGTCCCATGGTATACAAATAAACCCCGTATTGTACACATTTGAATACTTAAAGGACAACAAACATACAGAAAATATCCTTATTTATCTCAGCTCTTCAGTCACAGAACAAAGACACTCCCTGTCTCTCTGTCTCAGGACTTGCTGCTTTGGGACACACCTGAAGTTACAGTCCTCAATACGTGCATTTAGAAGAGAGATTATATATAGTATATTACATAAAATATCACCCATAAAGACCTCCAGTTAAGTTAGAATATATGAACTTTTAAAATTTGCATTTAATTCTTACCCAGTAATCTTCTTTATCAATTATTTTAACAATATACAAACTCCCATCACACACACAAAAAAGCTATTTTCAGTGAAATGTGGAAGAAATAAATACATTCGTTAAGTCAGAAAGAGGAAGCTGAGTTGGCTGAATCAACACAGGAATAAAAATGTGTATAAAGATTCTTCAAGGAGAAAACTTACTCAAGAAAAACACAGCTCCTTAGAAGGCTATAATATCAAACTTCATGGGATCCAGCTGAGAGGGACTACAATAAAAGTCTAAATTAACTCTGAGAAGTTCAACAGAAATTTGCAAACCTACATGAAATAGGAAAACAACAGGCTATCTTCTAAGTTATAAAGGTTTTCCACATTCTTCAGAAGTTAAGATTATTACAGATTCAAGATACACAATTTTGTAATAGTAATTAGTAAGTCCTTAATATAGTCTATAAAACCATTAACATAAGAGAAATCTGAAGGGAAAGAACTACGTCACTCACATACATAATTCTCAAATTACTTACTGATTTACTGTCATCATTACTTGATGTTGGATCTTTATAGCTGGAACCAGGTAATGCTGGAAAATCTTCGTTGTGTATTGAGAAGTCCTGGGATTGCTCATTTGCTGGTTTTGTTACCATTCCAACTATGTAATGAAAATAAGCCAGAGAATTACAATTGATATTTATGATATTGTTACAAACTATAAAAAGTTAACTTTCCTCATGATAACAGACCAAAAGGATTTTTGTATTACGCTATGAAAGCATATTTCAAAAAGTATTCAGCATAACAATGAACTAAATTTTTATATACTGATTAATAACTCAATATATAAAATAATACAAGGGAAGTAAGTGGTAATTCTAATCTAAGGACATACAGAGATGCTTAAAAATATAATTTGATGTTGGTAATAATTACTAAAATTTTTGGTTTTAAAGTTTGCTTTATTTAAATATTTGACTAGCTATTACAAACACCAGTTAACTGTCGAATATAAAGGAACAAAAATAAATTTTAAAAGAACATGACAGTACGCTACTTGAAAGTGACTTACAGAGTGAGTAAATTGCAATCAATTATAAAACAACTCCATATTATTTCAGATTTTCTTGAACGCCATGTCATAGATGTAAAACATGCAAGAACTGGGAAGTAATCCTCCCACTATACTTGGCATTAGTCAGGCCCCCATTGGAGAACAAGTATCCAGTTCAGGGCTCCACAATTCAAGAACGATACGGAGAAACTAGAGATGGTCCAAGGAGAGCAACAGGAATGATTAAAGGGATGAAAGCATGGACCCATGAGGAAAGGTGAGAGCAGCAGAGTCTGAACTGACACCCAAGCAGCCAGGCGCTCCACTTCCAGGGCAGATCACTGTTTGTTATTTCTGGAAGACTGATTTGGAAAGTTTAGAATAGGAACAATACTTTTTCCCTTCTTCACATATTACTATTCGTATTCATATTTTAAAAGGCACAGAAGTCCTGCTTGGTTGAAAACAGGAAAGACAGCGATGTTAGAAAGCAATGAACTGATCCCTCTGAGTTCACTGTTTCTGCCACTGGTCTCCGTCAGATTCTCGCAAAGGAAGCTACTGCGCGCAGAGGATGAAAACAACACGGCTGCCCTGCAGTTCCGTCCTTCTGACGTCCAAACTGTTGTTATATGTGTTTCACATCCCCTCTGCTTTTCATTTAGCCTCCATTACAGCCAAATCTCTTATTCATTAGAGACAGTGAAAAAGGGTATTAATGATGACCAAGAGTCTACATAAACTATACATGAACGAGGAGCAGCAGTTCTCAACAGAAGGCATTTTTTTTTCCCATAGGACATTTGTCAATGTCTGGAGGCATCTATGATTGTTACAATGGGGGTAGAGGGAGTGGTGTTACCAGCAATGAGTAGGGAGAAGCCAGGGATGTGGCTTAACATTCTATAATGCACAGGACGGTCCTTCCTTTATAAGGAATTATCTGACCCCAATGTCAGTAGTGTCGAGGCTGAGAAACTGGCTTAGAAAAAATCTTCAGTGTATATGGTCAGTCATTATTAGTAACTAGGAATGAGGAATGGGTCCTTTAAAAAATGTGCAATGAATTAAGAAAAACCAAACCACAAAATAATCATTAAGGTGTATATTAAGGCAGAGATGCCAGAAGAAAATAACTTCTGAATACCAATGAGGATTTCCTTTTGGGGATTCTGTACAAACTGCTATCGTGGTATTCTGGGAGGAAAAAACACTTTGCATATATCAATGCTGACAAAACTGGACTACTCCAATTGGAAAACGTATCTGTGTGTACACACACGCAGATGTGTACGTATATGTATATACTTGTTTGCAATGCAAAGTCTCCACTGGCCATCATTAAAAAGCTGAATTACCGTAAGGAGCTCTTCCAGCCAAGGGGTTTATTAATGGAGTTGGGTTACCACTTCCTTCCCTTCTGTTTCGGTCTGCTAATGCTGGAAAATCTGAGAGGTCCAATCCTGTCACATTTTCGCTTCCATCTAAATAATGAGAAAAAGCACTAGTTATTCATTCCACAAACCTTTTTAACAGATTATTAAAGACCAACCATAATGTAACTTGATGTGACAGTGTCTTCTTCTTAAATAATGCAAAGCACTGTACTAGGTCTGTGCAGGTGCACAATAAATACTTGTGACTGATTTCATGTGGAAAGAACTTCATGAACAATTCAGCAAAGCAGTATGTAACTAGCATAATAAAACCTCCAAATCCTAGAGACTTAAAGCAGAGAATAAGGACTAGGTAGTACATTATCTCCCTGTGGAAGATGGTACTCTAAAGTTATAGCCTGCTAGCCAGCAAGAGGCAGACTGCTGTGATACAACTGCTCTTTTCATTATATCCAAAAGCAGAGGTTGCATGTGGAATGCTCAGAGCTCAAGTGTAACACGGGTGCAATAATAACAGTGCCTCCTGCAAATGGCCAGAAACATATCTGAGACACAGGAGGTGGGAGCAGAAGCCCTGAGGCCCTCTGTCCTGTGGCCTATTGGTCCCATACACAAACATGAAGGCATGCATGTGTGTGCAGTTGGGGGTATAGACAGGGTGGAGTTGGTAGGGTCTAAGTAGGGTTCCCCTGTTTGGTGAGTGCTTGGCAAGTGTGGGGATATGATGCAAAGCCCAGAAGTTTACATTACCTATCACACAGTAGGCGCTCAATAAATATATATCAAACGAATAAAATTTACTTTTGCTCATTTTATATTTAAATACAAGCTTGCTTTCTTTTAAAAGTTAAAATTTAACCCAACTTTTCTACTTTGCCTATTTGAATGATCCCTTTGATTTCTTCTCAACTTTTATTACTCTATTATGCTTACAATCTTGTAATCTCAATTTTTGAAGAATTTAATTTTCTACCTTAGCTTTAGCCTGCACTATGGCTTTTCTGCAATCTTTGTTTCATCCAGTGTTTTATAATCATTTTCAATTTACTTGGCCCTTTTTTCCAGTTAGTTTTAACTTTTCTCCATGTTTCATAATTAGAAGAATCTCAGAAAGAAACTATTGTCTCAAGATTACTTTGTTAATTGAAGAACAATACACTTTATTAACACCGCAAGTCAGGTGACAATTCAAAATTATAAAGGGTAAAAGAAAATCATCGATATCCATTGTTTAAATAATTGCAGCTTATTTGAATTTTAAAGATACTACTATATGAACAAGACAACAGAAATTGATTTATTTAATAGTGTTTCAATTTACAAAGTAATTTCTCAAATTATGATTACAAATTAACTATAAACTTTGAATATATATTAACTTTTAAAACACATCTTTAAATCCTTTAAGATGGAATTTAAAATTGTTATATGTTATTAGAGAATAATTTTAACCTAAAAATAGTTAATAAACTCCCAAATTTACATTTTTAGGGAAACATTTGGAAACAATTTTCCTAGTGTAAAATATACTTAATTAAAATTGGATTTTAAAAATAATTCTAAAATTTATAAAAGTGTATAAAACCATAATTCAGAATATAAGATGGCATTGTCAGACAAACTGTTACTTTATGGTCCATAAAGGAGGAAAAAACAACTTTCCCATAAACCATGATTATGCAGCCTGCTTTCAAAGATATTAAAATATGAAAAAATATTTTAAGAAACAATGGAATATGGTACTTCATGTTATTTTAACACCTTAAACACGAAACTATAATTTTCAAAGGCTAAAATTTGGAATTTAAAGTCTCATTTGATGAATCTATGTTGTTAGAGAGACATTTAAAAATTAAAAGCCCATAGCCACACAGGACATTTCATTACTAAATCTTCTCTCGTGCTGCCACAGACGCTGTTTCACTATCACGCTCACTTTCCACTTCCTCTCAATGATTGTATTCACCTTTGCTCCCATGACCATAACAAGATCCTCATCTCCTCTCGGGAAACGGTCTGGAGGCGAGGGTGGGACCCGAAGCTGAACAGCAACAAAGCCTCCTGCTCACTTCGGTGTGAAGCAGTTGACAAAAGAAAGAAACCAACAGACTGCAGGGACTGTCGACTGTCCAATCAGAATTGGTCTTCCATGTAATTAAATTTTGAATGTTTACATAAAATTGAATAAAAATTCATTTAAGGGTTAAATGTCAAAATGAGTATCATAAGAACTATTAAGAAAAAACTGTAAGTGCTCCATAGAGTTTTAAGGGTTCTTCAGTCTGGGTCTCTACGCCAGGATGCTCTACCACCCGACCTGGTTTAGAGTAGGTCTTGCAGTGAGAGGACTGAGGACAGGAGAAGCTCCTGAAGCAAAACAGATTCTGAGGCATAAACACAGGCTAAGCTGACATTCAGTTAGGCTTTCTCCAGGTATTAAGGAAATAATCCTGATTCTAGAACACTCTGCCATTACCATGCCAAGTGAAAAAATGTATTTACATATCTCTTGACTGTTCACTGAATTAATTCCTATCCCTGTCAGATTCTCCTTAAATTAAATTCTACCATTTAACACACAAAAGTCCTGTCAAATTTTCAGACCAGTCTGTTGAATTGCTTTATAAGTCAAAGATCTACTAATTTTTATAGGGTACTAGCTCCAGAATACGCTTACCTGTTCCATTAAAAATGTTACTTGATAAGGAGTTATTCATTCCAAATGCCTGATTCCTGTTCATTCCAAATCCAGACATACTGGGTACATAGAAAATAATTGTAGATATACAGTAAGAACACTAACTTTCAGATGAAGAAAAACAAAGTGTATACTTCTGATCTCCTCACATAAAACAACAGTATGTTTAAAAACAAATACTAATTTTAGTTTTCTAAATTTGATCTTTATTTTTCTTTAAAAACTTCCCTAAAGTCCTTCCATGAACTGAGAAACAAACGTCTTAAACAGATTAATTAAAAAACAAAACACAAAGTATCTATGTATAAAGCTGATGAAAACAGAGATTAAGGACACCATTTTGTGTACCTGGAGAGTCAATTTACTGCATATACTGGAAGAAGTAACTAACCTCAAAAACAGGCAGTTTAGCGGAAGACTGCTCTTCCTGAATACTTGTTTTTCTTCTACTACTGGTAAAGTCTTTCCCAACTAGAACATACACTCCCGTGGACAGAGTCCACGTCACATTCCTCTTTGCATCCTCTGCCCTTAGTGTTCAGGAAGATACAACAGGCACTCAGTAAAAGTTTAGCTGACCTGAAGTAAATGATGATTTTCTTTAACTAAATTCAGTATTCTAAAACACATTATTTTTATCTAAATATAGTTTATCTTTCAGCTACTTGAAAGAAAAAAAATCCCTCTGTAGTGCCCTCAATTCTGAATTAATGCACAATTGGTACCTGGTAAATAGTTACAAATGCCTCCCTTTTTTGCACAAGCCTGAACATGGGAAAAAACCAAAAACAAAAAATAAGACTGAACTGAAAGCAAGGCCAGAAGTAATTAAGAACGTGAAAAAGAATTGTTAATGCAAATTCTACAGGGAAAGTATGCATCTTGAACACCAAATAATCTGATAAAAGTGTATCAGTGTTATGAGTAGGGTTAAACTGTTTGAAAATGACACGGGTTTTTGTTTTTCGTCTAAATCTGTAAAACTAACTAAGGCCAAACAGCATTTTCATAAACTATGCAGCTGGTGAAACAATACTCCAGAGCAGAGCATGACAGCCAGCAGGAACCTGTGCAACAGCACCTTAGAGCTGCTGATGGCACAGTACCCTCAAACACCCAAGAAGTACTAAGAGGTGGAAACAGTTCACAATAAATACAACTTATCAAGAGTAACAAGCAGGGTTTCAGAGACCCATTTCATTGACAATTCATGAGCAAAGAAATTTTTAAGAACAATTAAAATGTGAAAAAATATGGAAAGGCAAAAATTTAAGTATACATTCAACAAACAATACTACAAGAATGTGGAGAGAGGTGATAAAGCCCAAAAGGTCTTATATGATTAGGAAGCTATCAAGGGGGTGAGCATTTTGATAACCTTTTACAAATAATAACTTTTTAAATAACCAAAAGAGCAGTAAAATTACAAAAGAAATACTCAAAAGTCTAAATGAAAGTAAGAACTGGAGCTTACTGGATGAAGGTTAAATGAGAAATGTGCTAACATTCTATTTTAATTCAGATTTTATAACTACTAGATAAAAGAAAGTGAATTAAATTAGTATGATGATAGCAACTAGATCCAGGTCCTTTTTCCCACTATAGTTTCCCATGGAAAAAAATGGCAATAAATTTCAATGCTGTTTTTGCAAGAAAGCAAGCTTTATATCGTAGACATAACTCATAAAATTACTTAAACAGCTTAAAAATCCTAACAAACAGGATCACTGGTCTTCATATTGTTATCACGATTACATAGTAGTATATGCAACGGGCAGTGCAAAAAAGAGTGAAAAAGCACAACAGCTCAAATTTTTATTCTAAGTCCCAGGATAGGACACTATTTTCAAATACTGTAGATGTTGTCTTAAAAAGTCCTTGGTCAGGGGCTGGCCTGGTGGTGTAGTGGTTAAGTCTGCGCATTCCACTTCAGTGAACCAGGGTTCACAGGTTCCGATGCTGGGCGCAGACCTACACGCCACTCATCAAGCCATGCTGTGACGGCGTCCCACATTCAAAAAATAGAGGAAGACTGGCACAGATGTTAGCTCAGCAACAATCTTGCTCAAGCAACAAGAGGAGGATTGGCAATAGATATTAACTCAGGACTAATCTTCCTCACCAAAAAAAAAAACAAAAAACAAAAAAACAACCCACCAAACAACAACAGCAAAAAAGTCTTTGGTCAGTAAGTCACCAAAGCACAGAACTGAATTTGGGTTGAAAAGGTCCTCAACCAAAGCGTGTGAGGCACAGGAGTCACAGTCAGACTTGTCTCCAGCCCTGTTTGTAAGGCTGGACTCTGCCCACAGGAGACCAGCCTCATGCAACAAAGGAAGGACGCAGCAACAAAAATGGGCCTGGTGGCAACCTAAAAACAATCCTTTTCTGACAACAGTAACAAAAAGCTTTAATGTGCTTTCTAAAATCAGACTGATTTTCCAAAAGAACATGTCTTTAGTTTGGGGGGGTTAAAGTGGTGGTGTACAACAGAAAGAGAATCTTTGGGCATAAATATATGGTGAGACACACTTATGAGAAAGAAGCCAAGAACAGAATGTTGAATATGAAAAGGCAAATTTGAAAATACCCAGAAAGACAGTTATACACAGTATCAATAAACGTCTTACCTGTTCACAGTAAAAGGCTGTCGAGAAGGCTGCTGCTTTGGCATACATATTATGCTTGGCGAGCTTCTGCTGGGGCTACCTAACCCTGAACTGCTCATGCTATTTGTCCTGCTAGGAATTCCAATGCCCTGACCAACCTGGGAGTGGTTCATCATATTCCTAGGATTCATAGGCAAAATACCCCTGAAAAAGAAGTCCATTATACTAAATAAGCTCTCTATAATCACTCATTAAATTCTCTGTAAATAATCAATTGATCTAACCCTAGAACCTCAAATATACTTTCAAATTGCACTGCTAATTTTTATTAGCTTAATTCGTTTATCATTCCAGCTCTTTCAAAAGAAAAATCAAACAAACCAACAAGAAAGGGCAAATTATAGTGGAACTAATTTAAGGTGATATCTAAGATGAGAGAAGTACTGCTGTGACTATGACATAAAATAATACAAACATATATATTTAGCATAATTCCGTTACAAATGCATGTCATTCCATCTTCTTCATACTAACATGCATCATCTACGGTCTACGTAACCTGTTTTATTACTCTCACTAGAGCAACGGGTGTGGTGAGGAGCAGTAGCCAGAATTATCTGAGGAGCAACTTGAAATTGCACATCCTCCTCTGAGGAAGAGAGGTGGCTTTCGGAAAAGCTCCTCAGGTGGAGATTACTTCTTGACACCCACCCAGCTGACACCCAGAAGGCTAGCTGCAGGATAAAACATCTTACACTATACTTATCAATTTGCAATGAAATAAAATGAGCACAGGGTATCAACTCTCTTTTCCTCAGTGAAAGACACTGAACCAGAAAATCAATAGTTTTCTTATTAAATAGTTACCTTATTAAAAAAACTAAAAAGCTTGCTTACTCTACAAAGACAGCATTTTGCAAGATATTCTGGCCCATCAATAAATACCTGCTTGGAGATGGAGGCGTGTGAAGTGACATTGTTGGTACCCCTGTTGTTGGCGTGACGTGGCTCGGTAACTGAGTGCCTTGTGATAAGCTGCGATTTAACTGAGGGGTATTGTTGCTCATCCCCCTCATTGGAAGGCCTAGTGCACCTATTAAAAAAATTCAGAAGAAGGAAATTCATTGCCACCAGGAATGAAATTGTTATCCATCTTCTGGAGTTGGCAATTTAAAACATTTTAAAATGACCTAATATGTAAAATAATATGCAAATTTTAAATGGATATATACTTAATTAACCCCCAAATGGACTCTGATTTTAACAAAAATATGTTCTATCTGAAATTTAATATTATGAATGGATATTTCTTTCACATTTATATCTTCTTTTCACATTTCTTTTTACAATAAACTATGTCTATCAATGACTGTAACAATTACATGACTTCTGTTTCAATAAAAACATGTTATACAAATACGTCTAAGAAATTTGTCGTCTTGTGTAAGCTTATGTTTTAAAATCGTGACTGAGGTACACGGACATTTAACCCTGCTCTACTGAGGAAGCTTTAATTTTTATATGATCCTTTTTAAATGCATTTAAGAAAAAGTCTCTGTACTACTATTTATACATACATACTACTCAATATTATAATTTTTATGAACTCAACATAAATGTCAGCAACTGTTTAAAAACTCAACCTGATACAGCTATGAGAGACAAGAATTTAAAATATTTTAAAAGATTTCAAAGTACAAGGACCTTGTGTAGATCTACTCCCCCTGGGGCTAGAGCAGGGAGGGATGTGTGCCAACAGGTGTATTTTTAAAGACTACTGAGGGTTCACCGTTCAGATACAAAACATAGAAAGAAAATTAACCAACTGGGATAAACTTATTTCAAAAATGTATGGCATATTTTCTACCTTTTTATTAATATGAAATATAAATTACTTTCTTAATGACTCAGAATAATTGCCATGGATAGCTAATGTTATAAATGTTTATTTTTCCCCTTTTATCCTTCACAGTAAGGATGTTCAGCTGTCACTACGATGTCATCATATCTGCCTATGATTGCCTCCTTGCCTCCATCATCCTGCCCCACTGTTAGTGCTTTCTATTTCTAGTCTGCCATGGAATGGCTCATCAGTCAACCAAGCTTGTTCTGCACTGGAGGTTCAACAAAAGTGATAGGATGGAGTGAAAGCTAGTGAATAAGTAGATGCCTTTAGTGCTAGGAATTTAAAGTGACTGTTTTTCTCCTTTTTGGTCCAACAATTTTAAAGACCTGAATATTTTGAAACTATGCCCTGTAAAAAAAATTGGAATAGTACATATACTCTGAATGTTTTCCTTCAACTATCTTTGCAAAATTTCTCTTTCAGCAAAACAATGTAGCACCTCCTAACCTAAGGATACCAGTGGATCACAAAGACGTCACTGGAATCTGCCAACCTCAGGACTAGGCTTACAGCCTAATTTTGCCTCTCAACTGAACGAAGCCAATGAATCCAATTCAATATGGCTGCCATGTCCTGTGTGTGCTCCTTCACTCGTGTTCCCTGAAGACAGGAGCTTGGCTCTGCATCTCTGTCAGTCATGGCCTAGGTTATACGTTGGTTTATTTAGTCACCACATGTATGTCTGGTCACTACAAGTTTTGTGACCATGAGTATGCCACTAGCTGCAGCCACTTTCTCTGAATCTGAGACAAAATAAGGAAGAATAGCAGATTAAAATCAGCCAATACAAGATATCTTGAGAAGAAATAAGTCTTTTCTTTCTGTCAAGCACACCACTTTCCCTCCAGGTCCTCTAGATGCTCCCACAATGACCCACCAAAGTGATACTTTTCACCTCACTCATTCGACAAACATTTATTGAGTGCCTACTATGTCCTAAGCACTGTGCTAGCTTGCTGGGGTTACAGTAGTGAACAAGACAGAAAAAGCTCCTACCACAGGGAGCTTACATCCTTCTCCCCAAACACGCTGTCCTAAAGTCAGCTATAGCTGCAAATTTCCCACAGGAATGTTTCTCATGGTTACTGATCACCAAGAAATATTACACAATTTTAGAGACAGAGGGACCTTAAAGATCACTAAGTCCAATGTTCACATTTTACAGATGAGGAATTTGAGCCTCAGATAAGTTACCTGACTTCTGCAAGGTGACACAAAGAACCAAGAGTAGAATTTAGATTTCTTAGCTCCTACTGTTCTTAATGGCAGTGCTGTGGGAGCCCAGCACCACGCTAAATGAACATCCTTGTGAGTGCCTACTGAACCGCAATGCCCATTATCCAGTCTATTCTCTTGCTTTCTTTTTCTTTTCTGAGTATGTTTACTTCTCAAACTTTTTCTCAACCTCCACCACTTGCTCTCTTCCCTCCTCTTTCTTTCTCCCTCTCTCTAGACAGCCAAGTTATTCTTCCCTCTAGTTTTCCTTCCCTTTCCTTTCACTCCTTCTGTATCTTCATCACTATAAATACTTTCCAAAAGTCTAGAACCATTCGGCTCTTTTCTACTAATTGATAAGTCCTACAAAAGACTCAGTGAGATTTCTTTATTTTAACCCTTTGTACACATATTATTCCACGCTGTATTATGAAAATTTATAACTTCAGAAATATTGCAGAGATCAGAGATTATCTGAATATTAGCAAAAAAAACTTTTGGAGAAGGAAACAAAAATGGGTACGGTTATTTATCTAGTGAATTGCGGATTGGCACATTTGAGTTAATTTATCGTGCTGAGAGTAGACGAAGACAGTATGATTTAAAGAAACTCAAAGATTAGCATTTATTTTTATTTTTTCTTCAACACTCGATTTCATAAAAACAGCTAATAAGTTCAAGAACTCCGAGTTGCAATTTGTTGAACTAGGTAAGTATGAAAAAAAAAAAATAAAAGAGAAGCAAGTAGTGCATCAATTTCAAACTGGATCTCAACCCTTGAATACTTAATAATAGAGTTATTTTAAATTCAATTTAAAACCTCAACTCTTTTAAAACATAAAGAATTAATATAACTGAACAGGAACATACAAAATTATATTTTTATGAAGCAAAATATACTGTCATTAAATTTGAGTTACTTGAATCAAACTATTGTAACCGGGTAGGGTCGAGGAGGGAAAAATTTATACCTCTACTAGTTTAATTAGAAAAAATCAGAGAAAATCATCTCCAAACACCATACCATGAAGCAGACATGCAAACTAAAGGAAAAAAGCAGTGCATAAAATTTTTTTTGATGTAAAATAACTTCAATAACTTTACCTTTAACGGGTAAAAACATAAATACGTATGCATGAGTTTGCATATGGGCAGGTGACTGGGCGGGCAGGAGAACGAAAATTCATAAAGCACCTAACAACTGTGTGTCAAGCACTACGCTACTTCATCTCCTTTCCTCCTCATAACAACCTCATAGAGAAGGTATTTATCCTCTTGTTTCAGATAACGAATAAAAGAATGAAGAAAAAAAGTTAAAAAGCAGTTAAAAATGTTATCATTCTGAATTAAATTTTTCTTTCCATTCAACAAATTGATAATAAAGAATACAACATAAGGAGAAATACACAAACATACTCTAAGTAGATTTCTACCTCTAATTTGGCAGGGTGCTAAACAAAGAATGAGTTCAATTCTTTATTGATCATTTACCAGAAATTCAAAAGAACATGATTTAAGAAATGTTTCCAAGAATTATTTCCACCGTACAAACTGATTAACAAAACATCCCTGAAATACTTATCACAAAATATGCCATCCTTTATTCAATCTTTGGCTAAAAATAAACAACATTAATACATCATAAGGAAAAAATTCAATCGCAGCAACCAAATCCCTAATACTCACACTTAAATGAAGTCTCCTGAAATCTTTATTAAGGAAAGGGAAGAAAATCCCTAATTGACGTAAGAGGGCTTAAAGTACCACCCTTTCCAATGCCAAAGCAACCTGCTTCCTCTAGGAACTCAATGTCTTGCCCACACTAACAAAGGACAACCCTCTTCGTTCCTCCAGCGGGTCCTGCACTTAGCTGGTTCATCTTCCCCATAATATTCTCTCATTATGCAATTTCCCTCAATAAAACCAAAGGATGTAACAGAGAGAAAATTCTCCAGAAATCACCCAACTAAGTTACAGATGAAGATCTGCTAACTATGTTACAGATGAAGAACTAACATCAGGCATTAAGTGACTTGCCCAAGATCACAATAATGAAGAGTAAAAATAATGATCCAATTTCTTGACGCCTATTTCAATCCCTTTTTTCAGTCAATCACTTTCTACTTCTTAGAGTAGCTGCTAAATTTTGCATCACCTGGGGAACTTTAATCTCTGGATCCCATGCCCAGAAATTGTGGCTTAGTCTGGGTCTGCATAATTCATGAGCAGCAGGATTTTGAAAACTCTCCAGGTGTTTCTAGGCGTGCAGCCAGGGTTGAGAACTGAATGCTTGTCATATCATGTACCGAGTACTGAGAATACAAGGCAATGAAGACATGCAATAACAAAATGCAGTAACATCAATGCGGTGTGTGTGCTGTACAGAGACGACACAACGGAGCGTGACCTCTCCCACCACGCCTCTGCACGATCTAGCATGGCGCAATATATATATATGGTAGGCACTCAGTGAGTATCTGTTCAACTCAACTCCCACCTCCTTTCAAAGCTTTCTCGCGCTGTTGCAGCTTTCTGTGCTCTTCTCTCCAAACCTAAGTCTGCCCCTACCACTCAACATGACACTTTTTAACTTACGCATCTAACAGCTGTGTGCTGTTATTCAACATTTTCCATATAAATATTTCTTGACCTCCCCAACTATAACATGTGCTTCTTGAGAGCAAGAAATCACAAAGCATTCAGTATTAATTCAAGTATCTGTTAAATGGTCCTACAATTGCCTGAAGCTACCAAAATGTACATTGCCCAATTACACTGTCAACACCACCACTTCTGAACCATACCACCTGTGCTCTGGTTCGCCACAATACAAGCAGCCTTCACACAAGAGTTCTTAAAACAGGAGGACAAAGGGATGTTGCTGAAAGCGTGAGACTAGGCCGCTGCTCTCAAGCTAGGAGTCAGATCCCAGAAAGATAAGTTTACTTCCTCTCCCAGCTAGAAGCTTAGGTCCTCTGAGAATTCAGATATAAATGTGCATAATGGATTCATACAGACAGCTAGTTAACCTATGTGCCTATAAGATAATAGGCATAACAGAAATGCACCATAAACAGTAATTTTCTTTTTCTATAATCCTTCAAGGCTCTAAATCCTGTTGGTAAATAAGAAAAAGTCACTCCAACTACACTATCACTTAACTTGAATGTATTGACTATCCAGGAGAAATTAATTCCTACTTCCCTGTTCATTCCAATATAGCAGACAGCTTCAGGGAGCCCAGGGGTCGTTAAACCCATAAGGTGTACCTAAAGCCTTGTGCATACAGTCACAGAAGACAAGGAAAGGTCATACAACTTGGATGCAAGACTCTGTTCACTGTCTTCCACGGTTATCATGGGCACAGTATTCACATGAACTCCTGGATGAAAAGTTACTCACATATTTGGATACAATCACACTATCCTAGAACCTGTAATCATACAAGAACCCTAGTCCAGCATTTGCTGGGTACCCTTACATACTACACAATCACTTCTACCCCAATCTGGCAAAATGTAGGTTTAAGCAGCTCTGTGTCCATTCCAAGAGGAATTCCCTCCCTTGTTTTATCTCCGTGAGTCTCAGTTTTGAAGGGGGCACTCGTTCTTCTCCACCTCTAACCTCTCTAATCATCAAGAACACAAGACAGCAGACCTCCATTTTAATGACACAAATTCCTACTCAACTTTGCCAGTCTGAATACAGTTAATGGTGGTACTCAGCACACTTGAGAGGCCAGAGAGCTTTTACTTATATCAAGCCCAAAGCACAATTACAATCAGTTGCCCTAAGAATAACATTACTAATCTACTCCCATCTACTTAATCCTTCTATCTCCTCATCCTTTATTAAGATCAGCCCTTCA
Organism: Equus asinus; assembly: GCF_041296235.1. Lineage (NCBI taxonomy): Eukaryota > Metazoa > Chordata > Mammalia > Perissodactyla > Equidae > Equus > Equus asinus. The sequence continues at coordinate 69,244,798 of NC_091811.1, read as the reverse complement.
AGTTTCATCATTCTGACTGACTGACACTATTCAAACCCTGACCCTTAAGTCCCACGTGGTGGCCGGTGTTCTGACAAGGTGTGTGTTTGGAGTGCTTCCCAGCTAAATGACCCAGCCGGCCCTCTCAGATCCATCCTAACAGACGCTGGAAACCCAGGCTGTCTTTTTCACTACTTGTAGTTCCTAGATCTGTACCCTGGAAAGGAATAATTGTACCTTGACTTGAGGCATTTTAGTTCCAGCTGATGTAACGTTCAATTTTCTGTAGGCTAATCCCTACAACGACAGTTAAGAGTGAGCCACGCAGTAAAAATGCTGGTTCCCCGGTGTTACGGGAATACAGCCATTTACTACACTAAACTCCAATGGGAAATGTTTGTTATATATGACTTCTTTCTAAACTAATAAAGTACCTTAAAATATTTTCTTCTAATGGAAATAACTATGCTTATTTATTAATCTTTGTACATCCTTAACAATCAGCACAATCATTTACACAAATTAAGAAGTCAATGAATGTCTACCGTACCAATGAAATAACTCTATTTGAAACCTAACCCATTCCATATGTTAGCCCAATTACAATTTCACATTTGCAGGTTGAAAAGATTAGATCAGATTTTTAAAGTCCATATAGCTGGTATTACATTGTAAAATAATTGCCATCTCCTTCATTCCATGCCTTAGCTTCTCAAATATAATTCTTCTCCATTCCATGTCTACTTTCTGCTGTGATAAATTGTGAGCTTAAAAAACCAAACCAAAACAAAACAAAGTAAGTTCTTTGCAGTTACTCTACAGAAATAAAGGGTAGCCTTAAAATAACTACTATTTCCATGGTAACGGTTACCAGAAAGGTGAAAGTCACAGGTTTCACAATAAAACACAGGCTAAATGAAACAAATTACTAGCTAAAAATATTCCCTCAACAACGAGGATCAACATTTGTGGATAAATAAGGAACACCTTTTTATGTAATAAACTTTTAAAATATGTTTTCCACTTAACTAGAGGAAAACTGCTAATATCTATTTATTTAATACTTCTGTATTAAGGAAATCATTTTCCATAGCAAAAGAGGAAGGCCACAAGAGATTGAGAGAAAAACGCAGATAGAAACCATATTTGTCTAACAAAGTAAGTTTCTTCCCCCTACTAAACTTCAAAATCAATCTGAAGGGTGAAGTGGTATTATAAACTATTCTGATATATATCAAAACTTTGCCTTTTATTATACTGGGAAAGAGTTCCAAATCAAGTAACTGATTTTAATTTGAAGCTGGTTAAGATGCTCGGTCATCAGACTGTCTCCTCCAGTTACGTGATGATTGCGTAATCTTTGCTAGGAACTTACAGCCCTTCTGACTCTCCCCTCCCATTACCAGAGACAAGAGATTGGCAGTCTCTGACACTAACAGAGACAATAAAATCTTACTAATCTATAACGGTTTGGGAAATTAATTTGAAAAACTAGAAGACTCAGTACTTTAGTTTTATAAGAATTTCATGTGATAATAACAGCTGACATTTATTGAGCGCTTACTATGCGCCGGGCTCTGTGCTGAGTGCTATGAAAGTGTCACGACATTTACAAAGAAATAAAAACCTGTACATGGAAAAAGCACTGGACTGTTAGTCAAAAACATAGATTCTATACCGAGATCGAGCTAAAGTAAAAGAAGAAATATTTGCTAAACAAAGAGAACATTTCACGGAATGTTAAGTAATGGGCTTACGTTAACAAAAAGGCCAAAAGACACAAACCACAAAACACCTACTCAACTGACCAAACAAAAACTCTTTAACTTCCTCTAATTGAAAACACAGAGGATGTCTATTTTTAATTTGTTTAGCAAATTCTTCTTCAAAACTACTATGAAGGAACATACAGATACAAAAGATATAGAAATAGATTTCAATCTATCCTGTATCTAAATAACAAATTTTGAATTAGAAAGCTCTGAAATAATGAAGTATTGCTATATAAGTAAAATAAGGAAAACTGAAAATTAAACGATCTTTCCTTTCAAACCCTAGAATAAACCCACGAGGGCAGCATTGGTTGTTCTTTATTTGGTAGTTATTTTTTTCCTTAAATAAAGTATCCCAGAATAAATACAAAATTCTTACTTTGTTGCCCGTATAAACTTGCCCCAAACTGAGACAGCTGACCTGATGTAGATGGTGATGCCAGCATCTAGAAACAAATTAATTATATTAGAGCATAAAAAAGTACACAGAGCATTGCATTTACACTTTACAAATCTATATACAATATACCATAATATGTGAGAGTTAAACCCACATTTCTCATTCTTCAGAAAAACATAAAACAACACATAATAAATTCCACGTTTCTTAAGAGAATATCACAATTGGATGAAATCAAACTCTGCAAATAAAATTAACTTTTGATTACTACAAAAGGTTTTTTTCCCCAAGTTACTCTAAATGAAACTATAGCAGCACCATTATTTCATTTAAAAAAAAAACAAACTAGGCTAACAAAAACATGGAGAGTATCTCAAAAAGTCAGCCTCTATAAATTTATAAGTGAAATTACTTGATTCTTAGATAATCTATTAAGCTAACTTCTAAACTTAGTTTACTAAAATTCAAAATAAAATTACCTAAATAGAAAAGTGTTGTATTTTGTAAGAATAGTTCCTGACTTTGAATATACATATAATTGATGTGTATAAATTGGGCAGAAAAATCTAAGAAACATACACACAACCATGTAACAGAGAGATGACACAACACCAAAGGACAAGTCGAAAACACTTACAAAAATACACAGACATGGCATATAACGTACAGTTTGTTAGTGAGTGATGTGAATTTCATGGCACCTGTGGACAATGCCTTTCAATTTATTGCATCAACATCTTTTTTTTACCCTAGAATTAAATTCTCTGAAGGCATGTTATATTCACGGAACATGTTATATTCATTTCTATTTCCTCAAAGAGACTGGCACTGAATGTGACAGTGCTGTACACAAAGTAGATATTCAAGCTGAGTACATGAAAATGTGTATGTATTGAAAGTGCATGTCTGTGCATTCCCTGCCTTATATTCTGCAACCATCAAAACACGTTAATTAGATAAGACACAGGCCATGTCATCAAGAGGGTTATAATGTAGTGGAAGAAGAGAACGAATTGCACAACTAGTTATATTCGAGGGCACAAAGTAGTAGGTACTCCAAAGGAAGGACAAAGTGTCATCAGAGGAAGACACTTCTAAACAAGGGTGAGCTAACAGGAATACTGGCAGAGGGTAACACCTGCTATGGGTACAGCTGAGGGGTCTCCCAGGCTGAGACCACGCTGTGAATATAGGTGTGACCAAAGTTAGTGAGATGGTTAGAATACAAATGCAACAAGAAACATGAGTGAGTGGATAAGAGGGGACTTAGGGAAAGGAGGTGAGACTCACTCCTGTGCCCACTGGGGCAGAGAAAAATGGGCCAGACTGCAAAGGGTCTTCTTAAATGTCCTACAAAAAGGCCTACCCACTATGGCAATAAAGAGGAAAAAAAGATTAAGCAAGGAAATGACATGATCAAGTTGTGCTTTGGAGAGACAATTCCTTTAACAAAACTGGATGGAGAGGGTGAGATACTAACTAGAACTGCTGAGCTGGGACTACAGAGAGGCACTCTGGCGGCAGAAGCAAGGGCACTTGATGTCTTGCTGTAACAGCTAAGAATGGGGAAAAGGAGGCGGGTAGAGAATCAGCAGACAGGGAACCATGAGAGGCCACTGTGCAGTTTCCAGTGAAGAAGTGTGCTGACATTGACCACAGGAGGAAAACCAGGAGGAGAAATATTTAAACAGAGGTTTTACAATACACATTTCATGCTATTTTCATGTCAAAATTCTGAGTTGTTTTAATTATTCCAAAATTCAGAAAAATTTTTATACAACAGTAGTTTTAAACTAATAATACACATCAGACCTCTTCTGAGGTAGGGACAAGCTACATACTACTCTCAAAACAGGAGTATTTAAATATAGTAACAAATTTCCTAAAAAAAGCACCAAACCTTATAAATATTACTTCTCAAACCCAGAGGGTATGCAATCTAAATAATTAAACTGAAAGAACACAGATTTTACGCCTGATCAAGTTCTTCATTAGGCACAACGCCTTTACTGTCACCACATAACTGGAAATACTTCAAGTATATTAAAGGTTCATTTCCAAATTGCAAGAATAAATTCATAGAAAATCTTTAATATATAATGAAGCTTTAGTTGGTGACAAAAAGGTAAAAAGTTCATATAAAATGCTTAAGAAGCATGATTTTGTCATTAAAGCTATAAATGAAAAATAAGAGTACAGTTCTTTCCAAAGCCTTCAAATATAAGACGTTGGTCAACATGAATGCATGACTTAGAATGATCCATAACATGAAGATTTTTAGAATGGACTACTTAAAATTTTACTTTTCCCAGAAATTTATATGTGAGTGAATACATAACTCCAAAGACCACATTTCTGTCTCCTTCCTCACAAAGGTTACACATCGACAAAGGAGCCACCAGTGTGCCAAGACGTCAGCAGTGGAGGTCAAGGAGGGAGGGGGCGCAGCATGAAGTAGAGAAGGATGACTCCCCAGTCCTAGTACTGGAGACCAAGAGCAGTAAGATGACCCACTTACCAGTGTGACATATTAAACAGCGTCATTTTCTCTATGTGTGAGTACACGAAGCAGGTTAGGAAACAGTTTTACAGGAATATGAAAGCAGCTTAATGTTAAATTTAAGAGTTTATAATCTTCAAAACATCCATGTAAAATAAGCATTGATCTTTTACATAAACAGATGTTAAAATGGCTGCCTCAAAATGTGTCAAAAATGCAAATACATAATTTCTTATGATATCAATCCCTAATGGCATTTACAGTCATGTGTCGCTTAACGACGGGGACAAATTCTGAGAAATGCATTGTCGCGTGATTTTGTCATTGCATGAACATCAGAGAGTGCACTTACACAACCCTAGATGGTACAGCCCACTACACACCTAGGCTCTATGGTACTAACGGGACCACGATCGCATAAGCGGTCTGTCACTGACCAAAATGTCATTATGCGGCGCATGACTGTATTTTTAAACTCTGAAACCATGCCTCATGGAATCTATCAGTGCTGAAAATGGATCTCACACACAATGAAGGAATGTCAGTAGGCAGAAATGCTACATGTGAGGGCAAAGAAAATGCACAAGAAATGCACGCTGGCAGAGCATAACTACATTTAACAGACAACAGAAAATTTATATATTTTTTAAATGCTGGAAGTTAATAATGTGAAGGTAAACTTCTTAGAAAAATACAGAAATATGGATCAACGACACATTACAGTAGGGTATGCAGCGTAAGTGGAAAGAGCCCAGTTTGGGAGTCAAAAAAACTCTGGGTGTTTGAATCCTGGTTCTTCCACTTACCCATGGGACACCAGAGGCACTGTTTCCTTCCTGTACGATGGAAATGACACGACCTACCTCACAGAGCTGAAGAGAAGATTAAATGAGGTAAGATGCAGCACACAGCAGGTGCTCAATAAACGGCAGCAGCAGCTGTTAATAATCTAACCTTCCCCATGCAGGACTCTTATTAACAACAGTCAGAGGGCACTCAGCCTTTGAGGAATTTGTTGACTAGCACCCTAAATTTATATGTTTTTAGTTATATGTTTGCCTGAGAAGCTAAGAAAGAAGTTTATCATCACAAATCCCAGGTAAAATAAGGAGTACAACTTGTGTCCTTAGAGGGGCAAAGGGTAGAAAAAGATTGGATGTCACATAATTAGTAGAACAGGAAACCAACAAGCAGGTTGCTGTGTTCCCAGTCCAAAGCCATGGTAACCGTTAGACTCTTCCTCATGGCTCTGAGTCTGTAACACGCACTGCAGTCGAACAACGACACTAAAGGTCAGAAAGTAACTAAAGCAGCAAAGTGATGCAAGTAACTTCCCTGACCTAACAAAGAGCCCCTTTATCTTTTGTTTAATATACAGAACATCAAGAAAATCAATAAATTACAAACTCGTTTTTAGGGGCCAGCCCCGTGGCGCAGCAGTTAAGTTTGGACGTTCTGCTTTGACAGCCTGGGATTCTCCAGTTTGGATACCGGGTGGGAACAAGGCACCGCTTGGCAAGCCACACTGTGGTAGGCGTCCCACATATAAAGTAGAGGAAGATGGGCAGGGATGTTAGCTCAGGGCCAGTCTTCCTCAGCAAAAAGAGGAGGATTGGCAGCAGATGTTAGCTCAGGACTAATCTTCCTCAAAACAAAAAAGAAAGAAAGAAAGAAAGAAACTGTGTTTTTAAAACTATTTCCACTGTTACTAAATACAACTCTGAAACCCATGACCAAAAAAGTCTAAAAAATTTTTGCTTAAAAAAAAGTGTATTTGAAAATAATAGGCAAATCTGGCTCCTGCCAGCAATCCATAACAGCAGAGAAGTGTTAAATATTCTATTCTCCTCATGCTTCTTAATAGTGATCGCCTCTCACAATCATTCCCACCAATAAATGTACCTTCAATCACAAAACCTATTAAGAAACATTAAAATCAGATTGGTCAAGAAATTATTTTCTACGTAAGAACAAATGACTTCAAAATGCAACAAAGTTTTGTTAAATACAAATTCCCTGACCACGAAAGCAATTAAAAAATGAAGTAAGGGCTGGCCCCATGGCCTAGGACTAAGTTCAGTACGCTCTGCTTCAGCAGCGTAGGTCTGGTTCCCAGACATGGAACTACACCACTTGTTTGTCACTGTCACGCTGTGGCGGCAACCCACATACAAAAAGAGGAAGACAGGCAACAGGCAACAGATGTTGGCTCAGGAAGAATCTTCCTCAGCAAAAAAAAAAAAAAAGGAAAGAAAAAAAGAAAGAAAGAAGTTTTAAAAAGTTCTTCCAAAGTTCATTGTACGGGGGCTACCCCTTGGCCAAGTGGTTAAGTTCATGTGCTCCGCTTCAGCAGCCCACGGTTTCGCCAGTTCAAATCCTGGGCACGGACATGGCACTGTTCATCAAGCCATGCTGAGGCGACATCCCACATGGCACAACCAGAGGCACTCACAACCAGAATATAAAACTATGTACTGGGGGACTTTGGGGAGAAGAAGAAGGAAAAAAAAATTTCATTTTACAATATACTTAAAGGTACAGTGATAACATAATTCCTAGCATTCTGTTATTATCCCAGGACAAAAACAATAAAGAAATATCACTCTATCATATCTACAAACAGAAAAACACAAGGAAAGGAAGTTCTAGTCTAGACAGAATCTGAAGAACATTTTAAAATTAAATACAGTATGGTTAAAAAAATGAAAGCACTGAAGTCAGAACGAAATCTAGCAAATAGGTACAAAAAGAGAGACTATAAGAAGATAATACATTAAAAAGACCAAAAGAAGACAGGGACAAGGGAGGGAGAAGGCAGAAAAAAAGTCACCAAGTCACAGGACCTGGCAGCTTATGAAAGAGATAACTAACAACAAATTATGAGTTCACTAGGTATTTTAAGTAATTTTGATTAAACCATCAAGTCTTCAAAAACATTTTTAAAAAGTGTAACATATGCTGAAATAGTTAATGTAATTAATTCCTATTGAACATGTAACATTCAAATTCTTCACTTAAAAAGCATGGCGATGAACAAGTTTGTATTGCAATGGGTGAATTTTAGGTTTGAGCCAAAGCTCAAATTTACAGAAAGGTATATGACTGATTCAAGGAATGGTTACATTTTTAAAGGTTCTTAATATGCATTGCTAAACTGTTTTCACAAAGTCTGTCCCTTAATTACACTTTCCCAGCAATCACTTCAATGCTCCCTCTCAGACACTGATTAGTCTTCCACTAGAAAAAACTCTTTGCTAGTATGATAGGAACAAAATGGTATTTTCTGACTATGAATTTTTATTGTTATTATTGAGATTAAATATTTTGTAATTATTTTTGTAGATAAATGAAAATTTGATATATCTTGTAAGTATATCATTTTAACTCCCTTTTATAAACAGGCTTTTATCTTGAAAATACTGAGTTTGAAGGTCACGTGAGTATCAATGAAATTAAGAGGTTTTAGAACATTCCCTTCAAACAATTTAACATTTAATTCTAATTTCTTTAGAGTATAGTCTGATTCATTTATATTTAATTCTATCAGGTTGCCACTGTCATATAAATATCTGACACATCTATATATTCATATTTTCTATTAAAAGTTTTAAAGATGATTTTATCGTCCCATTTGCAACAACACGGATGGACCTTGAGGGTACCTTGAGGGTATTATGCTCAGCAAAATAAGCCAGACAGAGAAAGACAAACGCCACATGATTTCACTCACACGTGGAAGATAAAGAAACACATGGACAAAGAGAACAGATTAGTGGTTACCAGAGGGGAAGAGGGCACAGGGGTGTTAAGGGGTAAAGGGGCACGTATACATGGTGACTGACAAACAATAACGTACAACTGGAATCTCACAATCTTACAAACTATTATATCTCAGTAGAATAAAATAATAAGGTTTTAAAGGTGATTTTTGAGTTTTTAAGAAAAATATCATCTGCAAATAATGTGAATTTTGTTATTTTTAAACATCAACTCCATTCCCTCTCTTTCTTTAACAAAGACTCACTGAGAGCCCACTATCTCCTATACATTGTTATAGACTCTAAGAACACAGCAGTGAACTAAACAGGCAAAGTCTTAGCCCTTGTTAAACTTAAATTCTAGTGGAGTAGACAGGATAACAAGAGTTAATACATACTTTCAGGTAGAGACAGGTGCTACAACTGTTAAAATGCAAGAAAGAATTCAGAAAGATACTGGGAGTAGTACTGATGGGTGCATACAAGGCTACTCAGGAGAAGAGTGATCAAAGAAAAAGCTTCTCAGGTTAAGATATTTTAGAAGATACCTGGATGCAGTGAGAGAGATAACCAGTCAAGAACTGAAAAAAGAAAGCGGCATGATACTGGGACAGAAATGACTTCAATGAGCTGGAGTCAGCCAGCATGACTCCAGCATGTAGTTAAATACTGATCATGAGGATGACAGCAATAACGGTGATGATAGAAGGTACTCTGATTTATATTAGGTCTTAGCAAAGTACAATTAATTGCCCTGAGGACAATTCTAGTTGCATAATTCCTGTAGGCTAACACAAGTACAAAAGCTAGGTATGAGTTCAAAATGGTGGTTGGTTGTCAAAACAGGGAAGTAGCCTACTCTTACCACTTTTAAGAATTTTTTAAAAGTAAGGAATAGGTGTCACATTTCATGTTTCTACAGAATATATTAAAACAAGGGAAAATAGGTTCCTACAAGTTTGTACTTCTAAAATGATTATGCTTAAGAATCATCAAATGAGTGCACAAAGACTCATAGGACTAGAAAACATGTTAGTAATTAAAATACAAACATACTAAAAGTTGCTTAGGTTACTATTACTCCCAAAGAGTAGTCTACTACATGTCTTATACAAATGCTTTTCCTTTTCTATAAGGTCTCCAAAAAGAAAATAAGTACAAGAAAAAGTAAATCAAGCCCATATCTGCTATGATTTATTTAACCTTGTCAAAAACTTAAGTAGCATATCCGTAATATTTATAAAACTAATTTTATACCTCAGAATAACCAATTTAGCATTCTACAGAAAGACATGAAAATGTGCAGGCATCTCTTGAAATCAAAGGACTTGGAAAATAAGAAGTAGCCCTAAAGAATCACTCACAATTTAATCAGCACACAATCCCACAGAGAGCAGTTCCCCAACACTTCTGCAACCACGCATACGACCAAGAAACACTCACATTCCACCTTCTGTGGACAAGGTAAATCAGGGAACTGGCTGAAGTGGGGGCTTATTTTTTGATAGTTGGTTTCAAGATTCACTCTACTGGCCCATTTTCCTTTATCATAAATTACACTTTAAAATTATTTTCTCACTGTTCCCAGAGAGAAAAACTACAAAATTATCCCAGTCATTTATTTCGTATGTTTAAAATTTTTCTCTTCAAAACTTTTATAAAGGACAAAAATAATCATTATTTGCAGATGATAAACATAACTACCTAAAAAAACCCAAGAGAATCAAATGGAATAATAATATTATTATTACTCATATTAATAGCAACATTTATTTAATATTTACTATCTGGTCTTCTAAAAATTTTGAATACATTTACTCATCCAATCTTTATAACCACCCATGGGTCATGTACCAGTAAAGAGCTGGTAAATCACGTGGCTGTGATATAAACTCAAATGGCAGGATTTCCAGAGCCCACATTCCTAATCAACAAAAGCTAATAAAAAAGCCCTGTAAGGTAGCTGGTTATAAAATAAATACATACACACAAACTATTCAATATATCAGTAAAAACCAATCAGAAAAACGTAATGAAAATGGCAATCATAAAACCCTACTTACTAAAGACATAAAGAACAACAGGAATAAAAGAGAGACATAATCTTCTGAAAGAAGGTAAATACCGGTATACATGTACAATAGTCAAAAACATTTTTAAAGAAGGATGTGAGAGACCTTACCTGACTAAGATGTGAAAATTGACTATAAAGCTATGGCAGTTCAACTATGCTGTAGTTCTGCCATAGAATCAATATGATAAACAGAATAAAACAGTTTAGAAACAGGCCCAAGAATACATCAGACATTAGTATATATTAAGGGAGGATTTCAATTAGCCATAAATGATGCTCTAAACTCAGGGGTGGGCAAGTTACTGCCCGAAGGCCAAACTCAGCACACTGCTTGTCTTTGCAGGGGGCATGAACTAAGAATGTCTGCTTATATCTCAAATGCTTACATAAATACCTAGATAATATCCTTGATTTAGTTTCTTGGGCCACAAAGCCAAAAATATTTACTATCTGGTCCACTATGGAAGTTTTATGACCTGTGATTTCAATTATAAACGGTGTTGGGGAAACTGGATAATCTTGGGGGGGGGAGTATTTGGCGGAGAATTTGGAGTATAAAATTCACAAGCAAAATACATTTCTACGGACACAGTTATACGTGAAGAACGACGCACAAAAGTGCTAGAAGAAAGTAGCTGGGAGAAGTCTTTCTAAGTATGATCTCAATACCAGAAACCATAAAAAAAAAAAAGACTGATGAGTCAAATTCAATAAAAATAATAAATATTTTTATATTAAAAAACCCCCATAAACTAAACTAAAGGAAAAAACTGGGAAATATTTGCAACAAATGACAAGAGATTATTCATCTTAATATATGAAAAACTTTTAAACAAGACTTGTCTCAATAGAGAAATCGAAAATGGCATAAAAATAGGTAATCCACAAAGGAAGAAATAAAAATGGCCAATAATCACATGGAAAAGACACAGCACCGTGTGTGTGTGTGTGTGTAAATTTAGCAATGTTTTAGCGTATGTTAAAACAATAAGCTGCTTTTGTCTATTGGCAAAGGCTTAGAGCTACTAGTTGGTATTCTCAAGGGCAGGAAGAGTGCTGATGAGAAGAAAAATTGGTACAAACTTTCTAGTGGAGAATATGTTAATATGTCCCAGAGATTTAAATAATATTATTTTAAAAATGAAAATAATTAAAGTATAAAATCAAAATTTGAGCAGTAAATTATTCCTGACATGCAACATAATGAATAATTTTTCTTCTCCTCCAAGCATATTTTCTGTGCTATTTTGTGATTTAAAAAAAAGTATCGGGAACAGCAGAAATTTCTAAGTAGCTACTCTATTATTATTCCACATTGTTAAGAAAAGAAAACTGAGACTTGGAGAAGTTCTTGCTAACGGGCAAAGCCAAGATCCAAACAGACATCTGTACTGCTTTAGAGCCCAAATTCTTAATCCCTATGTCTTATTACCTTCTTAATTAACTTAAGAAAAAACAGCTTTGTGATGCAAACCGTCCTCTTAGCTCTGTGACAAACGACTAAAGTGAACTGGTAGCCAGCACATGTGAGGACGTGAGTACATGGAATGATTCCTGCTAAAGCACGCTGACACATAGTACCCTGCTCTCTAGGAGACAGACATCTCTGTCATTCATTCTCTGAATACTTTACTTCAGATTCAGTGTGGAAAGCATCATATCTTCCCAATCAGAATGAATGCTTCTCATGAATAAGTAGCATTTCACTATCATTTTCCCACCAAACTGAACTTGCACTATACAATCAGGTATCACACACACGGACTAGTTTTATAGTTTCTGCAGTGATGCTACCAGAAAGACATCCCAAATTCTTTAACAAGATCAACACTTAAACATAGAAACTTATGTAAAAAATAATTCACTTGTAATTTACATCACATAAATAGCTAGAAGGGCAGTAAGATGACAGAAAATGAATCAGATGACATTATTCTATGAGCTATTAAACTGCTCACTAATTACTTAAAAAGCCACCAGACACATAATTTGAAAAGAGTGCTAATAATGCAACTGATACTTCGTTATAAAAATGACACAATTTTTCAAATAAAAATAAAGGAGAATAACACCAAAACAGGGAAGGGAAAAAAACACCACTACCAAAATCCTAATTTAAACCTAGGTTAAATTAATTTGTGAAATTCTAAGAGAGACAGAAGTGCTTTACTAATGATCACTTTAATGAAAATTGAGAGCATCTGTTACATATCTTAGCATTTTGTAAGTGTTTTAAGCATCAGTAAGAATCTCATTAGGTTAATAACTAGAGTTGACTGTTATATACCACAAGGAAATTAAGAATACCAAGTTTATAAAGGTTTGAAAGGAGAAGAAAGTTCGGCAGGTACAAAGGACAAGAATGCAACTTGTTTGAGTACTCTCTATAGTGTATAATTTAAGTAGCTTACTAGAATTTGAAAATAACAATTGAACTTTTTTAAAATTATTTTATCAATCTGTTATCTATGACTTGGCTGCGCCCTAAATCCTTTCATTCCAAGTGGGATTACTGAACTACCAGTCTTCCAAAGCACTGACTTCACACCTCTATAGCATCTTCCACGTTTTGAATGTAGTTCTTCAGAAACTTTTCTATTGGAGCATCCCTATAGCTCAACAGGAGAGATGCCCTTTCCGAGGTTTTAGGATTACAGCCAGAAGATTACCCAGCAAAGGTAACGTTTCACTGAAGCCTGCTATTCTATCTTTAAATCTGTGCAAATCTGGTTTCTACTCCATATGTGTATTTGTTTTAATATAAAAATAAAACTTCACAAATTAAAAAAAACAATCGATGATCTGGAAGTAATACTAGTTCACCCCATGTCTCTGCGTACTTCCTACTGCAGTACACCACATCCCAACTTTAGAATTATAGACATTTTACACCCCACTAGAATGCAAGCTCAGCATCTTTGTGTCCCCAGGGCCTAGCACTGTGCCTAAAACATCGTCCCCTCCCCCAGATCACACTCCGCAGTTCAGGCCCTGCTTTTCAGGACCAGGAGGAGCTGAGTAACGACAGTGTGCCTTCCACCTAGAGCATTTACATTTACATCTACTTACGTCTTTCTCTGGCCGATGTGGAAACACAGACGACTGGCTGTAGTACATGTTTTCGTCATGGTAGTCACTGTCGACTCCCTCTACAAACTTCTTTCTTGAAGCACCAAACATGCTGTTTGTCACCTAAACAAAAATATTACTTTTATTAAGAGTAACACTCTGGAAAACATCAAGCTTTATCTTACTCCCATGAGGAAAACAGACAATAAAGGGAACATTGTTAAGATGAAGAAACAGATCAACTAAAGGCATTTAATGGGCATGTGAGAAAGTCATAAATCTGACTATAACAATATACTAGTAAAAATAAAAACCAACAATATACTAGTATTAAATATTTACAATTCCAGGTCCTACAAGTAAGAGGAAAAACTTAAAGCCTTATGTATGCAATAACTCCACTTACTTTAAAAGAAATAAATATCACATTCTTGAAAAATAACCCCAAATATAATTTTCCCATACAAAGATTTTTTAAAAATTAAGTTTGGATTAATTATTCAAAATCTTCACATGCATCTTCAACATTAGTGTCTCTGTCATTACTACATCCACTTTTTAAATTATCTGTTTTCCAGAGCCTATCATCTTCACTTACAATCTAAATTTATTGAGACATAGCATTTTTTGAGTCAGTGTATAATAGCATACTGGAAACTTATCTCAAACCACAACTACCCACTCATATAACAGTAGGATTCTTTCATTCATCATCCTGGTGTAAATTTATGATCTTCATTATGTAACCTGCTTATTTACTCTTATGCTTTTTAAGTATTTACGACACCCAACACTAGTAATTCTGAGCCCACGCCAGGAAAAACAACTACTAAATGTGTGCTAATTTTTATTTATTTTTCTTAAGGTGGTCTCGATAAAGTTTCCAAAACTATCAGTTGATTGAGGTTATTTAAGGTCAATGTGTCTTCCCTCTAATAGTATTTTGTAGTTCAAAGTAAATTTTAACGTCATAAAAGGAGAGACTTGTAAAGACCTGACTACACGGTGACTACATCTCTTCACAAAAATTATGGAGAAAAACATCAAACTTGACATGTCTTGTAGACTCATTATGAAAAAAGGTATTTTCTTCAATTTTAAGAAAAGAATAATTTCTTTTACTTTGCATTTCAAAATGAAACACTATTATAAGTTACTATGCTTTATCAGTAGACATGGTAACTGATATACTGCAGACTTTAAAGGCCAAATTTTACACGCAAGTCTGTTGAAAGCACCCACACTATTTAATAATTGATTTATATCAAATTTTCTGTTAAATTTGAAAAAAACTCAATTATTTAATTATTCTTCCTGTCGAGGACTGAGAAAAAGCTATTCAGTTAAATATGAACAATAGTCTGAAGACACCTTAACCACTGCTTTGCTATAAGTTTTTGGGCTAGTAATCTCTTTAGGTGTGAAATACAGAAAAGCATTTTTAAAGGTTCTAATAATATTTTAGAATATATTTAATCTTCTCTGGGTGGTGGACTCCCTGGGAATCTCATGAAAGCTACTCTAGAATTCTGAAAGTAATTTCAGGAACTAAGATCCCACATGTCTATCCACCAACCCCCTACGTGGTTCCTAACAAGAAAAAGACGTGTTTTTTAGTGCATTTTATTTCAGAAAGGTAACAGTGGAAAAAGGCACTTTATAGTCTTCAAACTAAGACATTGCATATGAGATTTGAAGTTTGTTTTGCAAGCAAAAGTTAAGGATACATTTAATTCTCTTTAAAGGACCATTACCACTGAGTTCTAACTCTAAGAAAGGATATATATGGGAAAATGGCATGAAACTTACAGAATTCAATAAAATTTCAGGGGAGTACCACAGTATCTCAACAAATTTTACACAAATAAATTGACTCAAACGGATACAAAGTAAACTCTTTTTTGGACAATTTTTGTACAACATACATCCTCAAGACTAATTATAGACTCCTAGGATCCCCAAATTGAAATTAACTGTATAGAATAAAAAACTTCATGCTAATATTGTACAAAGAGGTTTCACTGTTTTGAAAGCAAAAGTAAACACAGGAAATGCCTCAAAGGGAAACAGACATGTTTCTCTTCCATCAATACCAGATCTTCCCAGACTGACTGTGTGTGTGTGTGTATGTGTGCCACAGAGAGAGAGAGAGAGAGAGAACACACAAATATGCATAATTTCATCTTTGTTTCGTGCGTTTCAACGCAGAAATGACACATCAGTGAAAATACTACTCATCCCCATGTGACTTCAGCAGAAAAGATCGGTAAGAGTGCAATACTCTGCTCTCTAAACACAAGCCTCAGTCCAGGGGTGGGTACTGCAACGAAACAAAGAATTCTCTGATCCACAGCAAAATCAGAAAGGAAATGAAAAAAAAGACAACACAGTAAGTTTTCATAAAAGCCAGTTTTATTTAATTTTAAAGGGCCTGTCCTTTATCCCTGACGGAATGGAGTCAGAAAGTATTTTAGAATAGCCAGGAAGGGTGAAACTAGGAAGACAACAATCAAGCAGAGAAGGCAGGGAACCAACCAGGCAAAGCCCTGCAGGAAGAGCCTTCCATACCCAAGAAGCAAGAAGATCCTTAGGGGTGAGGCTCAAGGCGTGAACTTGGTAGAGACACGGGGTTGGGGGTGGGGGGGGGGGGGGGGGGGAGGCAGACCACACAGTGCCTTACAGGCCTGAAGGACTTCATTTTATTCTATGTGAGTTGGGAAGCCAAGAGAGGGTTTGGAAGCAGTTTAAGAGTGACATAATTTGGCAGATATATTTTCTTCTATGACTGTTGTTACCTTGCAGGGAATAGGCAAAAAGAGGGGACGAGAGTGGAGGCAGCGTAACGGGCTCGTGAGAGAGGATCACACTACAGTGGTGGTGAGAGAAGGGGTGACAGTGGTCAGACGAAAGATCAATTTGGAGGGAGAGGTGACACTAACAGATGGACAGATGGATGGATGATACGAAAGAGTAAGGTATTCACAGTACCTCCTGGAAGAGAATAAGCAGGAATCAAAGGAACCTAGAAATCAATTTTGATCAATTTCAAAGAGGATCTGTCAAGACTATATTGAAATATGCTGAAATCACTGGTTATGCCATATAAATTAAAGTCAAGTTGGTAAATGGCAATTTTAAAAACTAACAAAAATAAAATCATACTTTGTTTTACATTACATATAAACTTTATGAGAATCTTTGGTGTGTACGATTTGTCAGCTTTTTTCAAGTGAACACATCAAGGGCCTACATCTACTTTTGTTAACTGACGACCTTCTCTCTCGACTCTCATACCAGATGTTATAACAAAAAGTAAAAACTGAGATTTTATCAAGAGAGAATATAACATGTATGTACCCAAAGCAATGGCTTTAAGCCTTTTCTGAACACAGATCTAAAGCATTTAATCAAGACACTTCACCTTTGCTTTGATTCCTCAAGAACTAATCAGAAAGTATACATACAGGTTAGCTTTCTATCAGCCCGTGCCCTCCCCCAGCCCCACTCTCCACCAAAAGCAAAGAACTAGCCTCAAAATGAAGCAGTGGGCCCAGCCCCATGGCCGAGTGGTTAAGCTCCCGCACTCCACTTGGGCGGCCCAGGGTTTCGCCGGTTCAGATCCTGGGTGCGGACATGGCACCACTCATCAGGCCATGCTGAGGCAGCATCCCACATGCCACAACTAGAAGGACCCAAAACTAAATACGCAACTATGTACTAGGGCAATTTGGGGAGAAAAAGCAGAAAAAAAGAAAAGAAGATTGGCAAGAGTTGGTGGCTCAGGTGCCAATCTTTACAAAAAAAAAAAAAAAAAAGAAGCAGTAAAGAGAGGAGAATTACCTGAGAGGCAGCATGGAAGCTGGATTTCTCCAGTACATGTCATTATTTAATCTGGACTACCTATGAATTCCTAAGGTATAACATTTAAAAACAGTATATTTCAAAGCCAAATGCAGTAAATCAGAATTACTACAGAAAAAGAACTTGCAAATCCCCAAACTTGAGATAATCGTTAACCAACAACTTCAGAGAAGACTGGGAAAAAGTTGCCCTGATCTAGGTGGGATGAATAGCAATTAGGAAAGAGGAGGAGCAAAAGGCAAGGCCCGGAGCTTCCTGATTGGTCAGGGAAACAGAACTAGGACTCTTTATAAGTGAAACTTGAAAGTGTGTGTGTGTGTGTTCTGTGTTTGTGTGAATATATATATACACAAACATATATCTCTCTATATATATAGACATATATATAAAGATAAATAGGAAAGAGTGAAAAACGGACTCAGATCCTGTCCAAGACAGGACAATATTTAATCCTACAAAGATTTCCTTCAGCAAGGCCTCTGGAGAGCAACTTACTCTGAAACCATTTACTGTCTATAATGCTGGCAAATGCTGGCCCAGGCATGGAATCCTATTCCCGGGGAAGAGAAACGCATCCCGTGGCAGAGTGGTCCTTTTCCCAATACAAACAAATGTAGACTGATTTCAAAATCTATCTCCAGTCTCAAATCAGGTTTCTAGTAGAGTATTTTAAAGTGCTGCTGGACATTTCTACCTGAGGAGTCCAATTTAATAAACTAAATTAGTAGCATTTAAATCTGGTGTTCTGGGTTACTACCTCCTGCTTTGTTCTGCACATCCATCCTCTTCTAACCTTTCTCCACAGTGGCTTTCACATCTGTTTTGCCATTCTTCCTATCATCATCTTAGTGTAAGCTCGGGGCTAGTTTTTTTTCAGCCTCCTGACTGGTCTCCCTTCACATTTCAATGAACATGCTGAGGATCGACTATATGAACTATGCCAAAAATTGTGCTAATGAAGACAAAAGCTGAAAAAGTAACAGCCCCAAGTCCTGAACAAGCTCACAGTCTAGCTAGGAGACTCACCTGTAAATAAAGACAATCACCACATGAAAATCTGTACAGGTGCTTTGGGAACACAAACTAGGGAATATCTAACTTTGCAGGAAACAGAAAGATTTTATTATAAAGGAAGTCCTGTTTGAACAAAGTCATGATCAAAAAAAAGTAGAAGTGTGGGAGGTGGAATCAAACTTTGGCATAAGAGAAAGCATGCTCACAAGCTCAGAAGTGAAAGCCACAAAAGACAACAAAACTTTCAATATAGCCAACAGGGAGGGTGTCTGGAAGGAAAGTGAAAGGTGGTGAGGAAAAAGAGGCTGGACTTCAACAGCAGGCTAAGAGGGCAAGAGTGTAGAAATCCAGGTGATGGGGGTTGGCCTGGTGGTGTAGCAGTTAAGTGCGCACGCTCCACTTTGTCGGCCCAGGGTTCACCGGTTCAGATCCTGGGCGCAGACACGGCACCACTCATCAAGCCATGCTGAGGTGGCGTCCCACATGCCACAACTAGAAAGACCCACAACTAAAATATATACAACTATGTAATGTGGGGTCTTTGGGGAGAAGGAACAATAAAAAATAAATAAAATCTTTTTTTTTTTAAAAAAGAAAGAACACTATTACACCAATTAAAAAGTAATTACTGTTTCCAAATTCCAAATGAATATTTTCAAGTACTTTCTAAATATACTGAACATAATTTAATCCTTCAAGGAATTAGGATGATTATACCAAAACCCTAAATTTCATTCCAAGCTCCTGAAATGCACATTGTAGCATTAAATATGTAGGAAACATCTAGAAACTGGGTTAAAACAAGAACAAACCGCTAATGGCAACATTTTTCTTGTGGATTCTCTCTATAATGTAGCCAGGAGTTTTTACTGTTAACATGCTGATGTATGTGTCCCATCATAAAATCAACCATTTCATAACATGCAAGTATAAAGACTTTTCACGTCTTCATAGACAACAATTTTCACTTCCAGCCACAGAGTTTGCACTCATCTTGTATTATAAAGGATAAAGAGGGCCAACTACAGGTCATATGGGGTGGCATGGGGGAGGGTGTTCTTTCTTACCCCATTTCTCTAATGAAGATTATACCAATTCACTCTCATTGCTGAATACAGAATTTGACTTCTTGCTTACTTTTCCCCTCCCAATTCCATATTTGCTGTGAGCAAACAGTAGACGTACATATACACACAAGTTCTCTGCTATCTACCAAGTAGACAGAAACTAATTAATAAAAATCACTGCTAACTGCCATTAACATTTATCTGTCTTTATCAAGATGTAGCCAATCAAAGTTTGAAGCCAATCATGAGAAGCCACAATATCTGAAGACAAAAATCTGATATTTTTATTATTGCCCTTTAGAAGGGTTAAGCTGACAGGTCTAATTTCACTGAGAGACTAGCCAAATTCTATGGAACTAGAATATTCCCATATCAAATATTATATACTACAACCTAGAAAGACTTATTACCCAAGGAATTTTTGTTCTAGCAGTATCTTTTAGTAACGGGATTCTGAGCCGCCAATCCTGCTTCACAGCTGTTATAAATAATCCTAATTTTGTTTCATTCCTGAAAAATACCAAAAAAAGAAATGTGCTTAAATGAAGGACAAAAGGGCACACACATCAGACCAAAAAAAAAAAAAACACCCTAGCTTCTCAAAGAACCAAGAATTTAGTATCTGAAAATCTTTAGAAAAGGAACAAATGATCTTTCTCTCCTCATGTAAGAAATGTATTACCTTTGAAGACCTACTAGTTCCAGAATACTGTGGTTTGATGTTTATAATATGATAAAAGTAAAATGTAAAATGAATGGTTTATGAATCTGCTTAGGATGGATCTAAGAAAAGTGAGAAGTTCTGATAAATTGTAAAGGTAGAATTTCTAAATTCATCAACTTGAATCGATAGCATGGAAATAAATAAAAGCAAATCATTTCATAGTTTTAGCAAATGCAGAAGGACTCATAAATGAGCAATAAAAGCCTTAACGAATACTGAAAAGCCAGTTAATAAGTAGATGCAGAGGAAACATGACTCTGCTTGGTAATTGATGCAGCAGAAAACTGGGGGCCTATATGAACACATCCACAGTCATTATTTTGGAGAAAAGGTAAATATTCTGGCACAGAGTACTTTCCACGGGTTACAGGAATATTTTATAAGACATCCCATCCAAAATACCAGGGCAGCCCACATCTGAGAAAAAGATGGAGAAGGCAGATGAAGAGAAGAGAACACATCGCTCTTCCTAATCCAAAGGCTGTTTGCCGAAATCTGTTGTCTGGAGCTGTTTTACTCAGATGATATTCCCAAAAACCATGCATACTATCCCGTAATACGTGCCAAAACATCTACAAAGAGTGTTAACAAGAATCTATAAATGCCCCTATCAGTTTGACTTTATTCTAGGGGGAAGATGTCGAGCATGCTTCAACTTAAAGAACAGACTTTGTGGTTTTCCAAAATCTTAAAATCACCTCTATCAATATGCCTTATACAGATTCAAACTTGAAACACTAACAAAAAAGCCTTAAAAGGTAACTGCATCATCCTAAAACCAAAACTCTAATAATTCAAAAAATGCTGATCCACAGAAAAAAGTATACAACAATATACCAACCATGATTGGTACACCTTATGAGCAATAAGTCAGAGTTGAGAACTCACACAACAGGGGCTAAAATTAAAACAAGCAGTACTTTATCTTTAAATATTAGGAATAAATTTATAAAACACAAGTGGAAGGACATGTAACAGTACAAAAACTTTAAGTTAAGGATACAAAACAAATCCTCTAAGCATAAAGGAAATTTTTAAATGAGGATGAATACCCTAAACCAATCCTTACAGGGGGAAGGAGATCGGTCTAATAAAGAGGGGAGAAAGGGAACCAGAAGAAACTGGATGTATGGTCTGCTTTGCTGGGAGATATGTATTTCTACAAGGCTCCCAGTGAAAGAAAAACGCTCTAGAACTTAGGACAGGAAGAAGAGAGATACACTGCTGAGGAGTCCGTATTTTGAGGATCTGTTCTGAGATGTAAAATGCCAAATACTTGGTGTCCCAATCTCTCCAAGTTTAACACACTTCCTCTGTGAAGAAATGTTAGTAATCACAAGCCATATTAAGTCAATTTTTCCTGGGTATAATTTTGAATTTCTTGTTATGCACAAAGAATCTAGAAACCAGGTGACTGAGAACTACAGTGGACGGATCTGGGACAACTAAAGAAACAGTTGTTGAAGGCTTTCTGAGAAGCAAGAGCTTAAAAAGACAGTACTAGCAAACAAAGTAGTGCAGACCTGGACTACACAAAATTATTTCTAAAAATCATGCATTAAGGAAAAAGATCTGTAACATTAGACTACGGTTGTCAGTACAAGGCAGACAAGGTGAAAATGCCAAGAGTGTTGGCATTTTACACACACACACACACAAGATTTGGTGAATTTATTCATTCTGTATATATTTGCTGCACTTTGTACCAGATATCGTGCCTTCACTGCTTCTATACTTGTTTTTGTTAACCTTGAACCTGCAGATGAGTAAAAATATTCGTCTTCCCATCTAGACTTCAAAGAAAAAGATGTTTGAAGTATCTATCCCTGCAGAGATTAAAAATATAGCTACCTGCTTAAAACCTTGAGAAAGAGAAGAACAGCATGTCTAAAGCCACTGAAAAGAAACTAAAACTTGCCTCATTCTGAGACCAAGTTACACGTGGCAAAATTTTTGTCTACGGATTTATGCCTTCCTCAACTTTTTTTCTTAGCTTCTTTTCTGAAAATGAGTTTTCTGGTCTTGCTATGCACTGTGGAGAATAAGGTGTTTTAAGGAAATCTAACAACCTTCCTTTGCATTACAACAGTAATGATTTAATCATTTTAAGGTTTTCCCTGTTTCACATCTAACAAGAAGTAAAATTATTTCTTAGAACACTAGACTTATTTAATAATTTATGTGACAGTTTTATGAGAAAAATAATTTATATGCAACATATTTTTAAACTAAAAGCACAACTCACTGGTAAAACGGCCCCCATCCACCCTCAAAACACTGATGACAGTACCATTTTTCCCCCAGCCTTTCCCACCACATACTCACCTGCGCAACTTCTTTCAACATTTGCTACTCTGGGGATGGGAAAGCTCAGAGCTGGAGGCTGAAGTGAAGAAGGAAAGGTTGGAGGGTGAGCCATGGCACCAGCCCCACACTAGGAGCTCCCCTGAGATACTACAGCAGGGTTGACACCATAGCTCGGAAGCTCAAACTCCAGCAAACGATAAGAAAGGAGTCCAACCAGAACATGATAAACGATGGGATTCTTCTGCTCTTTGAAAAATAAGGAAATCATGCTATAAAGATCTGAACGTCCAGTTTCAACATTATGACTCCCTGTTCACATCTTCATTATTCCCCAACCCCAGAATCTTCTCTTAGACTGATTCAAAGTTCTAATTAAAAAGGGGAGCAGGGCAGAGCCTTCTATAAACTTGCACACTTTTCAGGAAAATGAAAGGATAGGGCTTACCTGGCCACGAAAACATCTAAGACAATATATTAAAAAGATGTATTTAAATTCCTAAAAGTGGACCAGTGAGCTTTTTAAAAACCAGGGATAACTTTTGGTATAAGTATATTCCTTGGGAGGAAATGAATTTCTTAAAAGTGTCTCACTCTGATAAAAACAAATAGACTCCTCAATTAAAATAACTTTAATCAAACTAAATGATAAAGAGATAAAGATTTTTAAAGAAATCAATCTAAATATAGGATTTAAATGTGATTTATTCACTTTTATAAAAATGTGAATCCTTGTCTTAAATATAAAATATAGTGAATTATTGATTCAAAGAAAACTAGATTCTGACTATTATGAATACTAAGGCTAATAAAAATAGATGCTTATTTAAGTTATTTAAAGATGACTTCTACTTAGTAACATAAACATTACTGAAGGTGGCAAATATTTTAAAACAGTAAATACAGACAAGTATCCAAATCCTGAATTATGTTACATGAAACAGTTATAAAAATGAAAAGCATTGCTTCAGCAAGGGAACACAGGAGGTCTAAATTACTTCTAAATGCCTTGTGATCTAAAGTAAGTCAATAAACATTCAGTGAGCATCTACTATGTAGTGTGCTCAATATTACATTTACACTCTCATTGACTATACCCATTTGATTCTGAGAATAAAGGAACACCTCAAGCCAAAGGGAGCAGAGGTGAAAACACCTTTCCAACAGCTCCCTGCACCATCACCGTGGCCTCGAGCCCTCACGGCACTTACCCTTCATCCCTCTAAGCTCGGACATTCCCCTCTCCCACTGTGCTCCAGCCACACTGACCCCCCTTGCTGCTCCTCAAACACATGAGGCCTGCTCCTGTCTCCAGGCCTTTGCACTTGCTGGATCCTCCAGGAACGCTCTTCCCTTGATACCTCCATGGCCTCCTTCCTCACCTCACTTTAAGTACTGAGTTATCTGAGTGAGGACTTCCCTGTCCACTCCACTTCAAATCATACTACCCTTTTCTCCAGCCCCTTGGCATTCTCTAAACCCTTTCCTACTTCAATTTTTTCTTCACAGCAGGTATCATTGTATTATACACAATGCATTTTATTTATTTCATTTAATGTCTTCCTATGCTCTACAATGTCAGCTCCATGAGAATATTCTGTTTCCATACAATTTGGAACAGTGCCTGGCACAGAGCAGGCCCATACCATAAAGTGCCCTCTTCTTCCTCCACGCCTGCTGTTACCTGGGTGTTACTTGACCCTAACTGACCAATGCAGCGCTCACAGTCCATGGAAAAATTGTATGAGCATGAACATTATTTGAAAAAGTAATGGAATTATGCAGAAAATTAATGTTAAATTTTACATTTCTGAAACACATATGAATAAAATTGTTTAATGCCTTTTCCTATTGAAACTGACAACCACTTCCAAAATACCTAATAGACTATAAGAAACTTTCAGCGGTTAGAATGTCATACTTATGTGGTGTGACATAAGGATTTGGAGATTAAAAAATATTTTTTCCATTTCCAAATTTTTTCTCAAGTTAGAGTACCTTTTTTTAAAAAAGTTGTTTCAAGACTATTTCAGACTTACAGTTCAATATAAGACAACAAATGTTTCTTTTCTACCACAAAATCCCACTGGGAGAATTATACCACTTAGAGCCACTAGGCTGCACTGCAGTCACGGGAGTGCGCACTCTTGGAGCTGGCGACCAGCACACTTCTGCACAGTCTAACACAGTGGGCCTGGCACAAACACACAGTGCTATGTCCCGAGTGTCTAACAAACGGTGAGTGCCGCTCACAGCACTTTATATACATTACCTCACCTATCATAACAAAACCTCTGAAAGATGCTACTATTCCCTCAAACTGGGCCTCAGAATAGTCTATAAAGGGTTAGACTGAAGACGTCTCCCTGTCACAGTGATCATGGAGAAGACTCAGCCCCTGTAATCTCAAAAAGATACCAAAGGTTTATTCTCCAGAAAAACTCAAGCAGACAGGCTCCAAATTTTGGATCTTAGCCAAAGGGTAGGTGGGGGGTGAGGCAGGGGCTTGCAAATTGAGACACAGATCTACATTCTGAACTGTGGGATCCTCAGCTTTGTTTCCTTACCCTGCTTACAGAATGCTACAAGTCAGATGTAAGAACCATCCCTCTACCCTGCTCTGAAACTCTACATTTTCTGTGGAAAAACTGAACTGCTCCAGAGAAAGGAATGTCAAACACTACCAAAATGAGGCTCTCCCCAATGAAAAAGCTAACTCAACTACATGTTAACAACGCTGTTACCATTTTCTAAAAATTTGTTACTTGGAAATAACTTTAGACTCAGAGAAAAGGTGCAAAAATAGTAGAGTTCCCATACACTCTGCCTTCCCCTAGTGGTAACATCTTACACAACCATAGGACAAGTATCAAAACTAAGAAATTAGCTATTAATTAAACAACTTTACATGGGTTTCACCAGTTTCCCACGAATGTCCTTTTCTATTCCAGGATCCACATTACACTGAATTTTATGCGTCCTTAGTCTTCTCCAACCTCGGCCTATACCTCAGGCTTTCCTTGTATCTCACAACACCGATGTCATCAGTTATACTGACGTAACTACACTGTAAAATGCCCTGCAATTTGGGTACGTATGATGCTTTCTCAGGACTAGATGACTGAGGTTATGCATTTTTAAAGCCACATCACCACAGAGGTGCATGTGATGTTAGTATGTCTTACTATAGGTGATATTAACCTTGATCATGGTTAAGCTGGTGCACCTGCCAGTTTTCTCCACTATAAATTACTATTTTCTCTTTTTAAAGAATAAATGTTTTGAAAGAAGTACTTTGAGACCATGCAAATACCTGTTTGTCCCTAAATTTCTGCCCACTGATTACAGCATTCACCGTGGACACTGCCTGTGGCACCTAATACTGTGATGTTCTACTGGCGATTTTTCTTCATTTCTTCTGTACTACAGTGGGTAAGTGAAACGCTCTACAAGCAAACCAATCATCTTTTAAAGATCTCACTCTTAAATATGAACAGTCTCAAAGACTTTACCCAACTGGTCCAAAGTGATAAAGGTAGAAAGTGAAGAATAATGTCTCAAAATCAGGGTCCTTCACTCTACCAGGCACAGTCTTTCAGGTTTATTACATTGCCTTTATCCCAGTAGAAAAGAAGAGGTTTAAAATTTCACATGCCCCAAGCAGTCTCTCTTAGGATTTCTGGTTCTAAATAAGAAATATCTTTACTTTTCTGTTTCCTTAAAGAAATACCTTCCTATTTTCATTAGCACATGTAATATAATGTCTTTAATTTACTGAGCCAGATTAAACAATACAGAGATAATATACTATTCTATGCTATAGAACACAGATTTTTGCAGTAAAGAATAATAATTAGTAAAATTATTATCTCAGCTGAGAAGATAAACAGCTACTGCATTTAAGGGTCTATTAGATTCTAGGGAATCTTGAAGGAGGGAATTTAAGGGAAATAGTCCAATTTTTTGCTTTGGGTAAAACAGAATCATGGCTATGATGACTCCACACATGAACTGGACTTTATTTACGGACTTGGGCTGTTTAATCTTTCTTTCCAAATGACCTAAGCGCTGAGAACAGGCCCAACATTTCTGTGTACTGCACACCACAGTGTCTTACACAACAAAAAGTACTCACGCCTTGACTGAACACTGACACAAAAGCTTATTCTCTTTATCAGGAATGATTTTTCATTCATCTTCTCAACCAAAATAGAATCTTTTAAAAATGAAATCTTAGTACTTCTACCAAGCAAGATGAAGTAGTCAGGACAGCCTTCTGCCTGATCTGAAACAACTTAAAAAATGGGCAAACTATATTACACAATGGTTTTCAAACATAGGCCATCACACAGTGCAAGACAAGGATCCCTGAAAGCAGAGAAAGAACTGATGAGAGCCTTACAACTGCTCCTGCTGACAGCCTGGAGCAGCCTCCAGGCTGTGGTGCAGGGAAAGGACCCAGCAGAGCCCAGCCATCTCAGTGACCTGAGCAAGAGTGCTAGGAGGCTGGGAGGACAAGGCAGCTTGAGAGAGAAGCCAGAGCACCAGACAAGAGACAGCTGCAAAGAGAAAGAGTTCTAGAGATGGGAGGGGTCTCTGAGTCTTCAGCTAAGTCCTGATCAGCACGTGTATGTGAAGAAAGTGCCAGAGGCTCAGAACAGGAACAGGAGAAACAATCTCCAGGGCTCACAGGACTGTCCAGGGCACCGGGGTCAGTACTCAGAAGAGCACAGCCTCAGCACTTGGGAAAAATTAGCCCTGGACTAAAGGCTATTGTGGTTCTGTATAACAAAACTTTAAAAAAGAGAAAGAAGTCTCTTGAACAAAGAATCCTAAAATTCATATGGGGCAACAAAAGACCGCGAATTGCTAAAGCAATCTTGAGTAAGAAGAACAAAGCCGGAGGCATCACAATCCCTGATTTCAAAACATACTACAAAGCTACAGTAATCAAAACAGCATGGTACTGGTACAAAAACAGGTGCACAGATCAATGGAACAGAATTGAAAGTCCAGAAATAAAACCACGCATCTATGGACAGCTAATCTTCGACAAAGGAGCTGAGGGCCTACAATGGAGAAAAGAAAGTCCCTTCAACAAATAGTGCTGGGAAAACTGGACAGCCACATGTAAAAGAATGAAAATTGACCATTCTTTTTCACCATTCACCAAAATAAACTCAAAATGGATCAAAGACCTAAAGATTAGGCCTGAAACAATAAGTCTTCTAGAAGAGAATATTGGCAGTACACTCTTTGACATCAGTTTCAAAAGAATCTTTTCAGACACCTTAACTCCTCAGTTGAGGGAAACAATAGAAAGAATAAACAAATGGGACTTCATCAGACTAAAGACCTTCTTCAAGGCCAGGGAAAACAGGATTGAAACAAAAACCAGCCCACTAATTGGGAAAAAATATTTACAAGTTACTTATCTGACAAAGGGTTAATCTCCATAATATATAAAGAACTCACACAGCTCAACGACAAAAAATCAAACCACCCGATCAAAGAATGGGCAGGGGACATGAACAGACATTTCTCCAAAGAAGATATATGGATGGCCAATAGACACATGAAAAGATGATCATCACTAATCATCAGAGAAATGTAAATCAAAACTACACTAAGATATCACCTTACACCCGTTAGAATGACAAAAATATCTAAAATTAATAGTAACAAATGTTGGAGAGGTTGTGGAGAAAAAGGAACCCTCATACACTGTTGGTGGGAATGCAAACTGGTGCAGCCACTATGGAAAACAGTACGGAGATTTCTCAAAAAGTTAAAAATAGAAATACCTTATGACCCAGCCATCCCACTACTGGGTATCTATCCTAAGAACCTGAAATCAGCAATTCCAAGAGTCCCATGCACCCCTATGTTCATCGCAGCATTATTTACAATAGCCAAGACGTGGAAGCAACCTAAGTACCCATCAACTGATGATTGGATAAAGAAGATGTAGTATATATACACAATGGAATACTACTCAGCCATAAAAAAGGACAAAATCGTCCCATTCACAACAACATGGATGGACCTTGAGGGTATTATGTTAAGTGAAATAAGCCAGACAGAGAAAGACAAACTCTGTATGACTCCACTCATAGGTGGTAGTTAACATATAGACAAGGAGAACTGATCAGTGGTTACCAGGGGAAAGGGGGGGGTGGTCGGGGGAGGGCACAAAGGGTGAAGTGGTGTACCCACAACATGACTAATAATGATGTACAACTGAAATTTCACAAGGTTGTAAACTATCATAATCTTAGTAAAAAAAAGTGAAATAAAAAAATAAACTAAAATACATAAAAAAAAGAGAAAGAAGTCTCAAACAGCTTCTAAGTAACTTAACAGTGTCCCAAAGAGAGCTCAAGAATATTAAGAGAAATATAAAAAATATATAGCACTGAACAGCTAAAATTTCCAAAGACTGGCAACCAAGAACAATTACCAGGCATGCAAAGAAGCAGCAAAATAAAACACATAAGCAGGGAGGGAAAAAACCAACAATCAACAGAGACAGGCTCAGAAATGGCACAGATGATCAGATTAATAGACAATGACATTAACAGTTACTATAACTACATTTTGCGTGTGAAAGTTAGAATAACTGGCATGATGAAGAAAAGATTAGTGAGCTTGAAAACACAGCAATAAAAAGCTATCCTAAATAAAACATGGAAAGAAAAAGAATTTAAAATAATGACCAGAGAGCATCAGTAAGCTGTGGGACAACTTCAGGTGACCCAATACATGTGTAAATGTGATCCTCAAAGTAGAACAGGGACAAAATATTTTTTAAATGGATAAAAAAATTCCCAAATTTGATAAAAACTATAAACACAAATTCAAGAGGATCAATAAATCTCAAGGACAAGAGTCATGAAGAAAATTATACCAAGATACATCATAATCAAAATGTGCAAAACCAATGACAAAAAAATCTTAATAGTAGCCAGAGAGAAAAACTTACATTATGTAAAGAGGACCAAAGATAAGAATGACAGCAGACTTTTTGTCAGAAATGATCTAAGTCAGAAGACAGTGGAGCAAAATCTTTAAAGCACTAAAACAAAAAACTGTCAACTTTGAATTTCACATCTAGCAAAAATCTTTCAAAACTGAAGGTGAAATAAAGACTTCTTCACACATATAAAACCTAAAAGAACTCATCATCATCAGAAATGCACTACAAAAACGCTTTTTAGTTGAGGTCTATCCCAACAGGGCTTACTCTGCAGACCCACAGCGTTGCAAATGCCTCAGACTCAGAACTATCTGCAAGACCCTGTGGGAAAGAAAGAACCAAAAGACAGAGATGCTAAGAGTATGAAAGATCTAATAGTCAAATTTGTAAACTCTCAGGTATTGGTATACCGCCCAGATCTGTACTATTCCAGGGTGTAACAGCTTAGGAGTGAATACGATCTGAACTTATTCATGTTTAGAGGGTGTCTGAAATTGAAAACCAGGCAGATCGACCTACTCTGACCCTGAAAGTGGCCCTGAAGTAACTTACTTGAAGAAACTGGATCCCAACGATTATAGGTGGGGAGGTACGTCATCAGTATGTCCATATTCAAGTGGAGACCAAAGGAGCCCAAGTAAAAGAATTGTGGACTGACAGGACAACTGTGGATTACGGAAAAGTTGTCTTTTCTTTTGAGGAAGATTAGCCCTGAGCTAACATCCACTGCCAATCCTCCTCTTTTTGCCAAGGAAGACTGGCCCTGAGCTCACATCCGTGCCCAACTTCCTCTACCTTATATGTGGGACGCCTCGCACACCATGGCTTGCCAAGTGGTGCCATGTCCACATCCAGGATCCAAACCGGCAAACCCCACGCCGAAGATGCGGAATGTGTGCACTTAACCGCTACGCCACCAGGCCAGCCCCACAAAAGTTCTTTTTAAAAGGGCTATCTTGAAGAGAATGACTCCAACTTTGAAGGAACTAAGGTGATAAGCAGTGGAAGAAATCACAACATGTGAAATTCCTTAAATAAAAGTTGACAGATTTTAAACGATTTTGCCTATGTTACAGCACATTAAAAAAAAAACTTGAAAAAAATGGGTTTTTTTTAAGTCCTTCAGGTAGAAGGGAAATGATACTATAAAGAAAGAAGGAAGGAAGGAAAAGAAAGAGAAGTGAAGGAAGGAAGAAGGCAGGAAAAGGAGAGAGGGAAGATAAAAAGAAGGAAGGAAGAGAAGGGGTGGACAGAGAAAGGAAAGAACAGGAAGAAGAATCAGCAAATGTCCTGGCTCATGGACGACAACAAAAAGCAGCAACAACCCTAAACACTATCCCAACAGGGCTTACTCTGCAGACCCACAGCGTTGCAAACGCCTCAGACTCAGAACTATCTGCAAGACCCTCGCCCCAACTACAACAAACAAGAGAACAGACAACTGAGGTCTCACTGGGAAATGCTTCCCTTCAGAAGAGAAATTCCAGCTGAGACCTAAAGAACGATTAACATACACGTTTCTGGTAGCAAGGCAGACAACGAATAAAGCTCCACTCAAAGATAATTAAAAGTGCTCCATGAAACACTGATTCAGTCAATCAACAAATATTAACTGAGCATATGCCAGGTATTATTCTTAGATGGGGATACAGTATAAACAAAAATATCAGTGAAAACTATCAGAGATTACATTTTTATTTTTAAATGAATTGCTGAGCCTGGAAGGTAAGGAAGGAGAGATGAAGGGAGACTCAGCACCCAAAAACAAAGTATAAGCTGGAATTGAGAGAAGCCAGGAGCCTATCTCCCCAAAGGGGTATTTGCCCAAGAGATAAAAGCTATTAGAAGACCTTCTTATTAGGCAGGTAACTTAAAAGGGTACATCATAATTGCAGTAACTCCTTAGGGCACCAAAAATTCTTGATGGTCTTGATTTTGATGCTAAGCAGAAGGAGGTAACGGAAATCTCTTCTGAGACTCTACAGCCATAAACCAGCTCAAATTCACATTACGTGTGTGGACTGCAACATCAAGATTTTTGGTTGGTCCTGGATTGGTAGTGTCTTAGGCACTGGCAAAAGCTAATGCAAATTCCCTTGGGAAAAACATCCTTCCACCTAGTGCTCAAAGAATCCTCACAGTTCTAAGAAACATGGAATGGTTAACTTCACTAACACTAACACACACACAAACACACACACACACATACACACACACACACACACACACACACACGGTACCATAAGTGAGAACCAGCAGAAACAAGACATCAGAATGATCTGTGGCAACTTCCAATTGTTAGATTTATCGCATATTAAACATGAAAATGTAAACAATTTAAAGAAATACAAGAGATGGCATAGTGGAATCCAGGTCTAAAGAAAGGAATGAATGATGGTAGTATGTGACTAATAATGGTAAATCTGTGGGTACAGAAGACACAGACAACATTAACAAACTTGATCTAACGGAAAGAAAGAGAGCAACACACCCATCAATTGGTCAATCTGCATTTTGTTCAAGTACATAAACAAATAATTGGTACCATAGTGACCACATTCTCTAACTACAATAGAGTTACATGAGAAATCAGCAACAGAAAAGATAACTAGAAAAATCTCACAAGTTTGGAGAAATAAAAACACTTAAGATTAAAGAACAGGAAAAAGTCTAAGAAGTAAAAGGAAATAAACTAAAAGTACAAATTGATGAATATAAAAGAAAAAATACATTAAAAAGATAACCAAATGAAGCTAAAAGTTGATTGCTAGTAAAATGGACAAATCTCTAAGCAAGACTGACAGAGGGGAAAGGCACATAGTAAACAGCCTTAAGAATGAAAAAGGTGCGAGAAAAATATATAAGGCAGCATTATGAATAATTTCTTTATTGTGATAAAGTATACTATCTACAAAAAGAAAATCCTGAATCAAACATCATATTTACTGGTGATAACTTGAAGCCTGTAAGACAAGTAACAAGGGAAAGGCTTCTATTAATACTTCTAATCAACATTGTATCAGAAATACTAGTGAGTTCAGAAAAGATACTCAAGTTATAAAAATTACAAAGGAAGCATCAAAACTGTAATTTCCAGATGCTATGTGTAGTTACATGAGAATCCCCAAAGAACCTACAGATTAATTACAAAGAATAAAAAAGCTTAGCAACATAATTTAATATAATAATCAGTTTAAAAAGTCAATGGTACATCAATAAAACAGTAGCACCTATAAAATATAATTTTAAAAATACCACTTACTAAAAAAGGGCAACAAAAAAACACCTATGTACAAATTTGACCAGAGTCCATTATGGGGGGGACCCCTTAAAACTTTATTGAGAGAAAATACAGAAAACGTCAATATATGAATTCAAGGAGAGGAAGAATACCAAAAACATTATCAATTCTTCCCCAAATAAAAATAAAGCCAATGCAATTACACTTATAAACTCAATACTTTTTAAAAATATATTCTAAATGTGTCATTGAATAAAAGGCCAAGAAAGTAAAAACAACTCATGAAGGTGGATAGACAGACATGAAGATTTAACGTAAAGCCCTAGTAGTTAAGAAAATGTGATGCTGGTACAGGCATAGACAAACACATCAAAGTAACAGAACAGACATAAGAAACAGACCCATGAATACAGAGAAACTTGATTTACAACAGAGCTAGCTAGCACTGCTGATTAGTAGAGGAAAGCAGAACAAATCAATACATGATGGTAATATAATTATCTATATGCTGAGGAAAAGAAATTGGACTCCTAACTCACACCATACACAAAAATCAATTTCAGATGGATTAAATTTAAGTATGAAAGACAAAATGAAAAATCTTTGAAAAGATATAGGAGAGTATCTTCATTTACTTACTATCAATAGCGAAATATGTCTCAAACAAAACCTTAATAAATTCAAAAAAATTTAAAATTTGGCATTATCAAATGTCAGATCCATATGACCACAGTTGATGGGACTCAAAATTGGTACAAACACTCCTACACATATTCCTGGAAGAACTTTTGTGAATCAGAAACTTTTCTAACTTCATAAAGCTCCCTCTTCTGCTGTTTTCATGTAGTGTTTCAAAATACAACTGGTTGTCTTCTGAGCTTTTCTGGCTCTGTTTCCCTCTTTCCCTTTTATCTGGACCTTCTCTCTTCTCTGTCTCTGTTGTCCTATCCCACTCAATTGTGATTCCACTCCCAGAAACGCCTCCTCAGCAGGTCTAGAAGGGAGCAGCGGTGCATCAATCTTGAGAGCCCAGAGCTGGGCTTGAGTCACCACAGGCCTCACCCCAGGCCCCTTAGCTGATCCAACAAAGTGGGCAAAACCTCCCCCAATTTCAAGTTGGCTAACCAAACCACCACTTTCAAATTGGCTGTTCACCACTTTGAGGTGCTCCTATTCTCAGGTCCAGATACCCCAACGCTTCTCTCCTCTTTCTTATGCATAAAAACTAAGACGTAGGTCTTT
This sequence comes from Equus asinus, assembly GCF_041296235.1. Lineage (NCBI taxonomy): Eukaryota > Metazoa > Chordata > Mammalia > Perissodactyla > Equidae > Equus > Equus asinus. Next base: position 69,210,817 of record NC_091811.1, on the reverse strand, counting down.
TTGTTAGTTCTCACCTGCTTATATTCTGAGGTTCATGGGAATACCTCATCACCAAGTTTGTTACAAATGTTTTCATGGGTCTTGGTGGTACCAGCTAGTTGTTCTGTCCTAATGTGGGAATTCAGAGAGAGAAAAAGTACTAAGCTGCCACCAACGGTGCAATCATCCCAGAATCTAAGCAAGGTTTAAGATTATAACTTAAAAGATAACTTTGCTTACTTTTATATTTTCTCTGATTCACAGAAACTTTTGCACTAATGTTTTAACTTTCTAGTTAATGATGAATACATTCCATATTCATGACTGAGGCAAATTACTTAAATGTACAATATTTTTCTGAAAGAGAACACAGTATTTCATGTGCAAAAGCCTAGGGCCTAAGTTCCCAAAAAGGAGCACCGCAGTGAACACACAGGGGCGTCAGCAGACATTTTAAATCTTCTTGGGGAAACACAGCAGTATCTGTCGGATACCACGTGAACTATACTGCTGTAAGTGACTTGGACCTCATTACTTAATTTAACAGAGCTGTTAATATTTCTTTTGCCTTGGGCACTGTGAAAAAAATACCAGGACACTAAGGGTGCTAGAAACCATGTATCTTGATGAAACTTGCTTTTTGGAAAACAAATGTCACCTCATTTGATGATTTCAGTAAACAAGGGGGGAAAGTATCAGAATATATAATGCATACAAAGAAAGGCTAACACTGTTAGTTAACATCACGTAATAATGAACCAACCAATGAGGAACTTGGGAATTCATTTAACTTGATATTCTTGGTTGGCCAGAGGAAGAAGAGAAAGAGGAGAAATGAATGACAAATAGGTCAGGGAGTCAAAGTGACCTCTGTGGTGAGAATGTGATCATGAGCAGAGGCACCACATTCCAAAGTGTAACTGTAAGAGCAACCTCACGTTAGCAGTTGTGGAACTGCCAGTGAAGGGGAACTGTCTCCAGTGCGAGTTTTTTCTATCTCCTTGCCTCATCTCTGGCTACAGACAACAGGTCATAGCCATTTGTTTCTTTGAGTTTCTTTTTCTTTCTTTTTTTTTTTTTTTTTTTTGAGGAAGATCAGCCCTGAGCTAACATCCGTGCCCATCTTCCTCCACTTTATATGTGGGACGCCTGCCACAGCATGGCTTGACAAGCAGTGCCACGTCCGCACCCAGGATCTGAAGTGGTGAACCCCGGGATGCTGAAGCAGAACGTGTGCACTTAACTACTGAGCCACCGAGCCTCCATGAGTTTCAAGAGCAAGGAAGAGTAAATTAGCGTGACACAGTTTGTTGCTTTCAGGCATTTACTTCTGAACTAATTCCTTCCTTCGCTCACTCTTGTTCACCTTAACTCAACACCACACAGCAACAATGACTAAAGCCTCCATCTTTCTGCTCTAGGCACTAGATCCACTGACAACTCTTGACTTGCTAAGTAAACATTTTTTTAAATTCTTGTTCATTTTATTTTATTAAGTGTTCTTAATATTCATTATGTATCTTTAACATACTCGAAGTATCACAGATTCTAAGATCCTTCTATGCTGCTGCTGTTTCTAATCATATTAGAAGGTATGAAGAGAAGGTTGCCAGTTTACAACATTACACAATAATGTTACAACTATGACTCCAAGATACCATCAGTTGTAAGAGGCATCCTGACAGCAGAAGGGATAAAAAACTTCAATAATGTGTAACCTAGAATAAAAGAAATGGGTACCTCATTGCTTATTTACATTATACTTTTATTGTAGTACAAAAGAAACGAATGTAATTTGTACACAATACTGTACAATACTCTTATATACTGAATGGAAACATCTGCTGATGCATTTGTATGTGTTAATTAGTTGACTTGTGTTTTAAATGCTTTGTATTATGAAGAAATCCTTCGCAAATTATCACATAGGTGTTGAGTGTTTTAGCAATATCTAGGAAATTGTTTACAGTTTTGGATGGCCTGGAAATTATTGCTTTTCCTATTCAAAATAATGGAATATACAGTAGCAGCTTCCAAAAGATTGCTACACAATACATAAAAAAAGATGCACCTGTATAAACTGAAATATAGTGAAATATAAAAATGAAAAGAAGGAAACACAATTCAAACTAGCCATTACATCTGGGGAAGGAGGCAGGGGAAGGAGGCTACGTGGAAATAACTCCATTAAGTACAACACGCATGCTGCAGAAAAATACATGTTTGTTAAAAACAGACAAGTCACTTTTGCACCTGTATAATCACAGAAAAGATCTAAAAAGATACACATTAAACTGTTAAGAGTTAAACTGTGAAGGTAAACTTTCACAACTTTTTAATATTTCTTATACTCTATTTTTCTATCTCACATTTTTATATCCTATTGTATATTTCCGTATTTTTCTTCAAAGTTTTTGCAATGAGCATCTATTACTTCTGTGATTTAAAAAACTAATACAAAAAATAAAATATTCGACAGGGGGAGGAAATGGCAACACAATCACTGCCACAGTTCTCCGACACACTATATCGCACAAAGTTAACAGGGCATTTCAGATCACGAGGTATTCTGCACGAACATATGGACTGGGATGCATCAGATCTAGTTCATAGATAACATACTGAACTTGCCAGCATATGATGTGATCAATGACCTCATATTAAGAAGTTCCATTCAGAGTAACATCCAAAAATCCTGGAAATATTGGTAGTATGTTACCCAGCACACTTTACAATTTCTTCCTTTCACTTTCACTTCTGTTTAATGAAACTTTTTAAATTAATTTTTATTTTTAAACTTACTATTTATTCGTTTTATTTAAAATTTTTATTGAAACAACATGCACTGAACACCTATAATCTTCTGGGAACCATGCTGGGTACTCAAAGTACCAAAATAAATAGATACGGTTCATAACACACAGTAGTACTATCCTATACAATTTTTTGCGATGATGGAAAAGTTCTACATCCACACAATTTGATATGGGCGCCATGAACAGCATGTAGCTTTGAGCATTTGAAATGCAGCTACTGTGACTAAGAAACTAAATTTTTAATTTTATTTAATTTAGATGAATTTAAAATTTAAATAGTCACTTCTGGCTGGTACCTAGAGTATTGGACAGCACATGTCTACAGGAAGACAAGGACAAATAAACAGATAACTACAAAGTATTCTAGAAGTATGCAGAAGGGCTATAAAAGCAGGGAAAGGAGCACTAAACCATGAGAAAATGGCTTCTGCAAGTAGTGACACTTAATTCTTGAATCATGTGAAGAAGGCTAGGCATTACATCAAGAGGAACCAAAAGAAGTAAAGGCTTCCAAGCGTAAAAGTGGAAGGAGACGGAAAGCTGTTGTGTGTCACTAAACGGAAAGACTCACTAGACAGAGTCAGGGGAGAGACACGGAGAGGGGAGAGCCTGTGGGCTCAGGAGGTGGAGAGATGCTGGACACGTGTAAAGCTTGGCTTAGTATGTGAGACAGGGAACACTACCAAGGAGCAAAACTGGTAAGTAATATGATGAGATTTGCGCATGCTCATAAGCTGGAGAAAATCAGTGTAAATTAGAGGAATATATGAAAATTATAGCCAAAAATCGGAATTACATTTCCTTGGAAAAAGCTTGACAATCCTTTCCCCAAAAAACAACTATGAACCATTTAAATGACTAAATTATCTTACCTGAACTAATATACCAGTATATCTACACAAATAAACTTCAACTACTCTATTCAAACTCCGGAAGCTTAACCAGGCTTATAGTAAGAAATACACAAAGTATACACCAGTATAAAAAAATCAATATTTCAACCAACACCCATGAAAGTCACTAGCTTTTAGCACAAAGCTGAGGGAATATACCATCCTAAACTAAATTCCTAAGGTTTTAATCAGGTCTACAAGGAAATGAGAATTGGAGAAATACTATCCTTCTTATTAAACTCTAGAACATTAGCCTATTATTATCAGGATGTTTAAAGATCACTATAAGACATCAAGTGCCTTCCAAAAACAAAAGCCCTCAAAGATAAATTAAAATGAGTATAAACATGAACACAAAGAAATCCTACCTTACATCCATGATAACCAAATAAAATTCTTCCAAAATGGAATTTTTAAAAGTCCAAACCATTTCATTTCAGCACATGCAAACTCTTAGCACTACCAACACAAATGTAAGTGATTTATTTAATATTCCTTTGAATTTCCCATATGCTCTTAATGTATTCATCACAATATCAGACAGGAAATTGTATTTCTCTATATGTGCTTTCCAGAAGAGGTTTCAAAATTAAAATAATTTTACAACAGATTTAAACAACTGTTTCCAAGGATATTTCAATTTGTATTAAGTGTCACTAAGTAACAACAAAAGAGAGAAAATGGAAAATATTTTCAGCCAGAAAAATCCTATACAAGAATGTATTTTTCAGGTAAGCTCAAAAAACCTAGATTATTTGTAACTAATGTGACTGGAACAACGGAGAAGTTTTAGAGTTGAACAAACAGGAATCAGGAAATCTCTTCATGTGAAAAACATAATCTTGTTTCATTCCTTTCTTAAGTGTAAATTTTGGAATTCTATACTAATACGATTCCATGAAATAAATTAACCACACTGCGTCATCAGACAAAAGTTCTATACTTACACTTTAAAACTGGATTATCAGCACTGAAAAACCACACAATCTAGAATCACAACATTCTTAAAATATATTTAGCAGAACCTATCAAATGATGCAAGAGCTCAAGTAGTGTGACTAATTAAAATCTAATGAGTCAAGGTAGTTGGAAGTGGTTGTGAGGCAGGAGGAGCTATAGCCAGTATAAATAATTAGCAAAGGCCATATTGGTCAAGTCCATGAGAACAACTCAGAGCAGAAAAGGTTACAGGGAGAACTGATTCTGCGTATCATAAAGATCTGGCAAGAAATTGCAGACATCAAGTTAGGTGAAACTCTAGAAAGGTTAAATATGACATTATTCTTTATTAAGGACAGTGCCCAAATCAGAACCTCAGTCTTATAATCAAAGGCTCTTTGCTATTTACACCATGAACACCCAGTTACAATTTTCGCCACTGTTCACTTTCCCAATTCAAGGAAAGAAAAGATTAACTGGGCTAAAACAAATGATTAGCAGATAAACAGTTAGTTAACCAAAGCTGCTGCTGTCACACTAGCTGCCTTCACAGCCTAGAGGGAAGGAAACGAGTGGGTGGAAGGGGGAGAAGGAAGCTGAGTATGTATCTGAGCAGGAAGCCTACAGCTTATTCCTACTGGAGCTTTGAACTACTCTGCATTCTGAATCGCTACATAACTTGACAATGAATTATAACATCGTGAATAAAGCAGATTTTCTTTGAAAAAATTAAATTCAAACGTTAGGTTTTTTTTAAGCCACTATTTAACAGCACTATCTTTAAAATTCACCTTCTTTTAAAAGCTCAGAAAGAAACAGGAATATTACACTTCAACCATCCTTTCAGCATCCTTACACACTACATAGGGGATGGATATTATTCACCAACTTAATAAATAGGAAAACAAAATCTAGCATTCTAAGGACAACAAACTAGTGACAAATTCAACAGAAGTTGGGTCTCTGAGTATCCTGAGATTTTCATTTCTAATTCTATAATCTAACCAATTTTGTCTACATTTCTAAGGTGCTCTATCACCCTGAACACAGTCTAAGACTTTAGGGTTAGTCTTCCAGGAGTAACATGTATGCAAGCAATCAACTCTTCGTCTGATGGAGTACTAGCTCTGAATCAAACCAAGAAGTCATCAACTGTGTATCAGAGAATCTAAGTTTTGACAAAAAATACCCCAGAAAATTTATGTTTTGACACTAAAAGAATATACATTTATTATAAGCATGCTTTACTTTGAAAAACGTTCCCAACTATTTCAACTGTCAAATCCAATACAAACCCTTAAATTACAACCCAATTTTTTCAAACTGAGGTGTATCCAACCTGCTGGCTCTAGTTTAATACGACACATCAAACAGTTCAATGCAGCTAGATGACCAATAGAGAAAAAGAAAAAAATGAGTCTTACCTGGTAGTTTCTTTTCTCAGATAATGTATGTCCATCAGTCCTCACCATAGAGTCGTGTCCTGTCCTCACAGTACTGGAGGCAATCAAACAGAACTGTCACTCAAGGGTCGTGTCACAGGAAGGACCGCCCACCAGTTCTCCCTCTAGAGTGGAATTATCCAAAAGCCGTCAAAATTACTAACATGTAAATATATGAACAGTAGCAAAAATATCCAAAATGATACACAGAAAACAAAAAGTACATTTTTAACATCCTAATTTTTCTTTCTCTTAACCATCTAGGGAGGATTAGAGTGGCAAACATACTTTATTTGAGATAGAAATGACTAAATATGAGAAACTCTTCCCACCCACTTCTACTCTCTCCAATTAAAACTGCCTGCCAGACCTCACACACAAGGAAGAAACTTATAGTGAACAAAAATGGAGTGGACAAAACAGTTCAACCTTCAATTGACATGTTTTTTCTTCTAAATAAATATTCTCCTGTTAGTCTCAGAAATGTCTAATAATTCAGTTTCATTTAATTTCCAATCCCTCTCCTCCAAATGCTGACTTACACAGCTGCTACTACGCCGTTTATGAGGTTGATTCCTAGGGCCATAAGATGGGAAACATCATACATTCTTAGGATGATTAAGAGCTGCAAATTTAACGTAATATTCTACTAAAATTCACTCCAAATGAAGAGTAGCAACAAACGTCAACTTTCTGGATGCCTTTCTCCATCAGTCCTCCAATTTCATGCATCTTCTAATAGAATTTGCTTTTTATATTTGGGCAGAAAAATAATGGGGCTCATTTCTTAACTTGGACAGAGATAAGTCCAAAATTACCAGGCATTGTGCACCTCACAAAAAAATCACTGAAGCAAAGATAATAGTTGCTAGAGATGCTAACTCAAAATGTAAATTGAAAATGAGAGACCAAAAATTCAAAAGCGGTATCTACAAATTTTAAAATGTATGTTTTGAAGACAAATGTCTCTCATCTAAGTCTTAGTAAAACGCTTACCCTATGGAAGGAGTAAGTATACCTACTGAACTAATTATAGTTGCTAAACACTAAATATATTTAAATTTAGAGCAATTACTTAACATTATATGAAATTTACCTTGGGAGAGCATAATAAAAACTACTCTAAATTTATAAGTAGTATGAATTGATTTTATGAAAAACCAACAAGCACACACATAAGGATTACCTCTAATAATCTAATCAGAAGGGAAGAAAACATTTTCAAGGAAAATAATCATTAAAAATTAATACTAGATTCAAGGTTTAAGAAAGCACCTAATGAAAACCTATATTCTGGCTCCTATTTTATGCTCAATCACAAAGTTAGTCGGTGCTATACTTTTACTTAATTTTGACCACCTTATATTGTGTATATATATATATATGGCTGAAATACTTCAAGATACCTGGCTGTATGGCAAAAATGTAATTGCTCACTACCAAATTTATATGTACCATTGGTTATAAGTATGTCTCTCTCAAAAAAACAAGGAGAAACATTCCTTAGGCCCTAAGTACATTTGCTACTGCTAATCTAATTCTTACTATGTAGCAAGTTAGGTTATTCAGAAGGAAAAATAATCACGTGAATTGGATCTCCAAGAACAGTTAAGCGACACACATTTAGCTCCAACTTAAATGTTCACAATTGTCATACAATGAGAGCAAAACTATTTTATTACACATCCTCTAAACAAAATTAACCGTATTTTAATGTTAGTGTTTTATAATATTAATAGGCTTTAAAACAGTACTTGCCTAACTCTTAATGTATTCCTGGAAACTCTGAATTCAATGAATAATAGCGCAATTTCAGTTTTTTCTTATACAATAGGAATGTTTTCCTCCTTAGATAAGTTACGTTTAAATTAAAGTTCATGCATTATCTTTAAATCATACTAGTTTCATCAAAAAATATGTTAGAGGCAAGGGAAAACAGGATTGAAACAAAAAAACCCACTATTTGGGAAAAAATATTTACAAGTTACTTATCTGACAAAGGGTTAATCTCCATTATATATAAAGAACTCACACAGCTCAACGACAAAAAATCAAACAACCCGATCAAAATATGGGCAGTAGACATGAACAGACATTTCTCCAGAGATATATGGATGGCCAATAGACACATGGAAACATGCTCATCATCACTAATCATCAGGGAAATGCAAATCAAAACTACACTAAGATATCACCTTAAACCTGTTAGAATGGCAAAAATATCCAAAACAAAGAGTGATAAATGTTAGAGAGGTTGTGGAGAAAAAGGAACCCTCATACACTGTTGGTGGGAATGCAAACTGGTGCAGCCACTACGGAAAACAGTATGGAGATTTCTCAAAAAATTAAAAATAGAAATACCTCATGATCCAGCCATCCCACTACTAAGTATCTATCCAAAGAACTTGAAATCAGCAATTCCAAGAGTTCCATGCACCCTATGTTCATTGCAGCATTATTAATAGCCAAGACGTGGAAGCAACCTAAGTGCCCATCAACTGATGATGGGATAAAGAAGATATGGTATATATATACAATGGAATACTACTCAGCCATAAAAAAGGACAAAATCGTCCCATTCACAACAACATGGATGGACCTTGAGGGTATTATGTTAAGTGAAATAAGCCAGACAGAGAAAGATGAACTCTGTATGACTCCACTCATAGGTGGAAGTTAAACACATAGACAAAGAGAACTGATTGGTGGTTACCAGAGGAAAGGAGGGTTGGGGGGAGGGCACAAAGGCTGAAGTGGTGCACCTACAACATGACTGACAAACAATAATGTACAACTGAAATTTCACAAGGTTGCAAACTATCATAATCTTAATAAAAAGTTTTTAAAAAATACTAAAACAAACAAAAAGATATGTTAGAAATCTAAAATCAGGAAAGACAATTTTCAACAGTATAATCTAACTATATAAAAAAAGATAATTATAGCTTCATATGCTAAATAATACCTTGATTAAAAATAAAAGTTACTATTTAATCTGTAAATTTACCAGATAAAAGAAATCCTAACTTCAGAGTACTACGGATTTTAGCACAAATAGAAACTTGTTTCTGTTCATCTCTTTTGTTCCCCTTTTGGGATAACGAAGTATTTCACAGCTTACAGTTTCAATCAATAGCCACATATGCTCTAACTAATACAGGAATCAATATTTTATATTGAACTCCTAACTAAGGATCATATCTCCTTTCAGTAAGCAAAAGGAAAAACGAATAAAGCCCTCTATTTTCTTCCAGGCAAACATAAAAGCTAACATTTGTCACCACTATCAGTAATAGATTGTGTTGATACTTGTCACACCAAGAATAAAAAGATGCACGACAGATGAAAAAGGATGTGAGTATACATGTGAGACAGTATATGAAAAGGAGCAAGCACGAGTGAGAAAGTGCCTAAATTTGTGCAAGTTTATACACTGATTTTTCCAACAAAGTTCTACAAATATTCAAAAAGTTGGAAAAGATAAATATTTACAAAATTACAGTGAAATTTTTAGTAAGGCAGGGATGCCTTCCAAGATGGAAAAACAAAGACTATATTTACCCTCCTACCTTAAGTAATCAAGAAACTAGACAAAATACATGAAACTGATTTTCAGACACTGGACATCATCTCAGGACAGAGATCATCGGGAAAAGAAGAAATAAAGTAAGCCCTACTGCCCGCCAAGTTATGACGCTGAGACAGGAAGAGGGGACGTAGAACCCAATCAGAGCCCAATGGTTCCAGTGAGCTAAGGAAACGGAGTTCAGAGTTAGGGGACACACAACACAGCTAGAATTCGTAAGGCAAACAGAAAGAAGGAAGCTGCAGGGACAAAGAGCTCCAAAGATCTGGAGAGAGATTCCCCTCGAGGGTTTAGCTGAGTAATGATCTGTGCAAGCATGTGAAAAAACTATTGAGTCTGGAGAAGAATCCTCTGTAAAGCAGTCAGAATAATCCCCAGAGCTCATGTTCCCATCAACCAGAGAAGGAGCTCTTACCACACAGGGTATTGAATAGAGTTCAGAAGGTAAAGAATACCTCAGCAATGAAACCATATAAGCTTTAGACTAAAGGATGTTCTGGCGTAGCACTAACAAAGCTTAAAACCAAGCCTCAAAAGGATCAAACTAACTCTAAGTACCATAACTGTATCCCAAAACAAAGCCCAGCAATATTTAAAATAATATAACAAATTCCAGCATTAAGTAATGTAAAATTAAATGTCTGGCATCCCTGGGGCAGACCCGGTGGCGCAGTGGTTAAGTGCACACATTCCGCTTCAGCAGCCCAGGGTTCGCAGGTTCAGATCCCAGGTGTGGACACAGCCCCGCTTGGCATGCCATGCTGTGGTAGACGTCCCACACATAGAGTAGAGGAAGATGGGCATGGATGTTAGCTCAGGGCCAGTCTTCCTCAGCAATAAGAGGAGGACTGGCAGCAGATGTTAGCTCAGGGCCAATCTTCCTCAAAAAAAAAAAAAAAGAAAAAGAAAAAAGAAAAAAAAAGAAAGAAAAGAAAAAAGAAGAAAGAAAACTTAAAAATGTCTGGTATCCCATCAAAAGTCACTGGCCATGCAAAGAAGCAGGAAATACAACCCATAAGACGCGGAAATATAACAAATGGAAACAGACCCAGCAATGATTCAGGATGAGAGAATTAGTAGACAAGGAGGTTAATACTGGTATTGTAAATATGTTCCATACATTAAAGAAGATAAAGAAAAGTATGAACATGGAAACAGAAACGCAAGGTATCAAAAACGTAAATGGGGAGCACAACAGAGAAAGTTCTTTATGGTGACAGAAAAGCTTCGTATCTTGCTCGTGGTGATGGTTGTATGACTCTTCACTGATAAAATGCCACAGAATGACAAAGACATACAAACAAGTGAATGAATGCAAACCCGGTAAAATCTGAGTTAGATTTGTAGCCTAATTAGTTATATTGCACCAATTTCTGGTTTCAATAATACACTATAGTTACGTAAGATGACATGACTGGAGAAGATGGGTAATGGGCATATCGGATCTCTATGTACTATTTTTGCATCCTCCTATGAGTTTATAATTATTTGAAAGTTAAAAGATTTTTAAAAAGCTCAAATTGATCTTCTAGAGATAAAAATTCAATTAGATAGGATTAACATCAGATCAGATACTTTGAAGAAAAGTTTAATGAACTAAAAGACATAGCAATAGGAAAAATCCAAAATTAAACACAATGAGAAAAGCGACTAGGACAAAAGGAACTGAGACAATACCAAGCGGGACAGTGAACTGTTCGGCAATATCAAGCAGTCTAACATTACTGTTACTGGTGCCCCAGAAAGAGTGGGAGAGGAGGATAGAAAACGATGGCCAAACTTTTCCTAAATTTGATGAAAATTATAAACTCACAGATTCAAGAACTTCAACAACCTCCAAGGAGAACAGAAAAACACCTCATCATTTTAGAGTCAAACTGCTGAAAAACAGTGATAGAGAAATCTTAAAACAGCCAGAGGAAAAAAAACAGAATACAGAAACACATATAGCAACAACGCAAATCAGAGAGTAGATCAGCATTAAACTACAGAAAAGGGGCGAAAAACCCCTGTCAACCAACAACTTTAAATCCAGGTAAAATATCTTTCAAAAATGAAGGTAAACACAGCCACCCTGGAAGAGTCTGGAAGTCTTATAAAGTTAAACACATTTACCATATAACCCAGTAATTGTGCCCCTGGGTATTTAACAAAGTGAACTGAAAATTTATATTCACACCAAAACCAAGATATTAATATTTACACCAAGGAAGAGGTCCTTCAATAGGTGAACGGATAAACAAAATCGTACAACTATACAATAGAATTCTATTCAACAATAAAAAAAAGAATAAGCTATTAATTCATGAAACATAGATGAATCTTAAATGCATTTTGCTAAGGGAAAGAATTCAGACCAAAAAGTCTATATATTAAATGTTTCCATTCATATGAGATTCTAGAAAGGCAAACTACAGGCACAGAAAGGAGATCAGTGGTTGCCAGGGGAGTGGAGGGGGGTGGGGAAACAACTGACTGCAGAGGGGACACACAGCGAGACTTAAAGTGACTGAACTAGTCCAGACGGTACCAGAGTGTGGGCAGATGACACTACGCATGTGTGAACATCCAGAGAACTTCACAACATAAAGAGTGAACTTGAATTTATGTGAATTTTAAAAATCACGGGATGTCAGAAATGCAGACCTAACAAAAGGCTAACTGTATTACAAATGTGTGAAATAGCCACACTGCCGCGGGTATGGGAAATGGTGCTAACCTAAGTAACTTTGGAAAATGGAGTTCTGACTGGAAATGCAAAAGAAAAAAAAGAACCCTATATAAACATTGTATTCTAGCTGGTGAAGTGACTTCCCACAGTGCCATGGGTTAATAATTCTGCAACTGCTATGCATGTACACTGGAGATAGACAATAAGCAAAAAAGGTGGTGGCTGGCAGAAGCCAGGTTTCTCACTGTCACAGAGGGAAATTACAGACAAGCAGAGGAGGTCAATCTAGAACAAACTACGTGGTACTGGATTAGAGTCAAGGACAGCTCTGTTGTCATCAGTGTGTTCTCAATTATAAAATACTTTAAATACAGTAATCATTTAGACTGTTACAGAATAGTTACCATCATTGGTGTGCTGTATGCCACTTGAAAATAGATTAAGTTGATAAAATGCTAGGTGATTAACAGGTATTTCGAAATTATATTTTAAAAGATAAGCTTCAGGGAGCCAAGGGGTTAAAGTTCCACATGCTCCGCTTCAGCCACCTGGGTTCTCGGGTTCAGATCCCAGGAGTGAACTTATTCCACTCATCAGCCGTGCTGTGGAGGCATCCCACATACAAAATAGAGGAAGACTGGCACAGACATTAGCTCAGGGCAAATCTTCCTCAAGCCAAAAAAAATAACCAAAGAGGAAGACTGGCAATGGATGTGAGCTCAGGGTGAATATTCCTCACCAAGGGAAAAAAAAAATTACAATGTAAAAGATAACCTTGAGAAAAGGGTATTTTAAAGATTTTTTTTAACAATGTAAACAAAGCTAATATTGAAAAAGCTCCAAATTTTATTGAATATTTGCAAGTAACTAAGTCAAATAAGTTTCCCTCTAATCTTTTTAAGACTGATAGAATTAAATTTCAAGAATGCAAAGTAATTCATGTAACACACACATCACTAGTGTCGACCCCTATGCAATAATTTCTCTTAAATTCAAGATACTTTTTGAATAGGTTACTGAATTACACCACCATAAATGGTGAAGAACAAACATTTTACACCTTTTCTGTGTTGTAAAACCCTTAAAATAGATTTAGTCACGCTATCAGCTTAAAAATCTGACAAGGAGTCAGTAACAGGGAAAACATAAATCAAATCTTAATTAATAAGAAAAAAACAAGCAGGCTTATTCATCCTAGGTGTTTCCCTAACTCAGAGCCTAATAAAAATTCAGGACACAACATTCTCCAGACTAACAAATGCTAACTGAACCCCAATTTTTCTCCTTTCTGAAAAAGATTTCTCAAAACAAGAAATCAACAAGAGGGCTGGCCCCGTGGCCAAGTGGTTAAGTGGTTCCCCACGTTTCAGCAGCCCAGGGTTTCACCGGTTGGAATCCTGGGCAGGGACATGGCACCACTCATCAAGCCATGCTGAGGCGGCATCCCACATGACACAACGAGAAGGACCCACAACTAAAAACACACTACTATGTACCAGGGGGCTTTGGGAGAAAAATGAAAAATAAAACGCTTAAAAAACAAAATAAAATAAATAAATAAAAAGAACAAGAAAATACCTTACTGGAGAGGAGAAATAATTAACTTTATTCTCCAACTTCTACTAAATTTTGGATGTCACATCATCACACAAAAATATATACGTTGAATGGAAGAGAACCATAAAAATCTGAATTCTAGTATGAGCTTGATCAATTTCTCCTCTCTGGCCTCAGTTTCCTAATCTGTAAAATACAGTGATTGATTTAAATGAATTTTTAAAACACGAGTAGCTCCAAAGTTTTATATTGGAGTATCATGGTAATCCACTTTGGAAAGTGGACAATTACAGTTGATTTTTTCCATGTTTCCTTCTTTCTCCCATTTCATTGCTCAGTAGTACTTATAACACTGCCCAAATATTTTGGAATTTGGGAATGGTTTCTAAAATATCTATAATTTGGTAGTCATTGCCACACTCGACTTTAAGTCACAATGTGAGTTTGGTCAGGTGAACACAGCTGAAGCAGCAGACAGATTTGATTTTTCAATATGGAGGACACTATATTCTATGTTGCTATTAGTTAGAACAGACTACCAGATGCGACCAATTTCACTGAGGCTCAATGAAAGCTCAAGTAAATGCACTTGGCCATTAGCTTTAAAATCGAAGGGTTTCTTAAATTCCAGAACCATGTCAAGCAACTTTTTCTTGTTAATAAGTAGACTGTAGTTAGAAAAATGTTATGAACTTATTTTTCTGAACTAATTTCTGGTTGAATCACATAGATGAATGTTTTCAAAATTCTGAGTTGACGACTTGTGGTACATACAAGAAACGTGGACAGATGAAATAAAAGTAAATAAAACTCAAAATTTCCATTTCTGGGAAAAACTGTCACATTAACTAAAAATAGCTTTTCTGAATAATATAGGTTTCGTGGGTCTATAATTAACACGTAAAATGAAAAGCTGCCCATATTTACAAAGTAAAACAAAAATAAATCAACACTACTCTCTTGAAATCAGTTTACTCTCTGGATGTCATAGTTTAACGTTTTGTAACTTAAAATTGTGGCTCTTATTTCCTGTAGTGGCAGGCTTCCTGATGCACCACCTCTAACATATCTGCACAGGTCTCTCACATGTACTCCATGGAGGACTCCAGGCACCTGATACATACAATCTACAATATAAGTAGAAAATCCGTACATCTATCTGTCTAAAAGGCTCAGCATCTCAAGACAGAAATTTTCTACTACCAAGTCTTAAAAAGTCTCAAATAAAATGAAACATAATAGAGCCCTATTGAACTTAAATGATAAAAGTTCAATAATTTCTGAACCACAGGCTTGAAAATTAAAAGCTTCTCATTTGATTTAGGCTTAAATAAAACTGAAGTCCAAAATTAAAACAATCAAGGGATCTTTCTAGTCTTCCTGGTGCCTGAAACTTACATGTTTAGACAAGTTGCTTAACCTCTCTGTGTGATTCAATTTCCTCATATGAAGATGGTAATATCTGCATAGTCTAGCTCATGGCTATGATCAAATAAGTTTGTGGGCTAGATTTATAATACATAAAGCTTCATTTATGTAAACAGTTGTTGTTTGAATTAATTAGAACAGACTAGCAAATGTGACCTTTCTGAATGTGTAAATGACCAAACCAACTTTCTGCAAGTTTAGAGCTAAAAAAAAGTATTTAAATTAATTAAATGTTTTAGAACCTTTCGTTACAATTAGCTAAAAATCCACAAGGGTTTCCAAGGATTGACGTAGCTATTGCCAAAACAGTCCCTCTAAAATAAGATCAAGTCATTTAGCCTCACAATCTACTGTGGAATGGAAATGCTGGTTCTATTAATTCAAGAAAGGAAACTGTGTAAGTTATAATCTGTAAGTAAAACCTGTTAAAATAGATAACAGCTCTCTTCTTACTCTGCCTTATAGAACAGCTATAAGGTTATTAAATATTGTTATTTTACGTAAGCAACTGACCTACCATATGTGAACCAGAAATCTGAAAACTGTAACTCTCATACTAATAATTTTATAGGAGATATATATGTGTGTGTGTGTGTGTGTATATATATATATGTGGGGTTTTTTGGTGAGGAAGATTGTCGCTGAGCTTACATCTGTGCCAACCTTCCTCCTTTTGCTTGAGGAAGACTGTTGCTGATCTAACATCTGTGCCAATCTTCCTCTATTTCGTATGTGGGTTGCCACCACAGCATGGCTTGATGAGTAGTGTAGGTCTGTGCCCAGGATCCGAACCCCAGGCCACCAAAGGGGAGTGTGCGGACTTAACCACTATACCACCAGGCTGGCCCCAGATAAATATTTTTTTCATAATAATTTATATAGGTTGTTGATTCTACTGATAAGGTGATATTAAAAAGGTCATTTCAACTGACTAGTTCATATCAACTAATTCATATCAACTGTTCAGACTTAACAAATTATCTCAGAAAAAAGTGATAATCAAGTGATGGGGGAAATTATCTGGCTGCTTCTTACAAAAACGTAATTAAAAGGTTGCTCTTAATATAAATCTAACAGGTCAATTATATATTAAAATACATTTTTTTAAATCTTAAAACTAAATTATCTTTCCAGTTTTCATAACAGAGAATTAAAATAAAGCTTAAGTGAAAAGCAGAAAAGAATAATCACAGCTATCCATTTAAAGAAAACATAATAGCCGGTGAACAAACTAAATAGACATTTTCCCAACCCCTCAAAGTTAAGTTCTTGTAAAAGACAAGAGGGGCACCTGGTACACTATTTCTTGCCTGATGGACAAGGGAGCGGCTAGAGATGCTCTACAGAGCCCTAGGTCATGAATGTCTAGAGCGCTAACAGAGGAAGAGACAACAGGCACATTTATCAAGGACAGAAATAGACTACAGGATTTACATTGCTTTGATCACAGGATGCACGTCAGAATTGCCTAGGAAGTTTTTAAAAAATACTCATGTTTCCTCCCTTGCCCCTACTTTAATTAACCAGTCATGGATGGAACCTGGTCATCAGGTGCTTTTTAAAGTGCTCCAGATGATTCTGATTTACAGCCAAGTCTAAGACTGTACAGGAAAGTGAAATCCAAAAATGTTTTCATTCAGCATAAGCAGTGAGCAAAAAAGGTCCACTATAAATCGAAGGTAATGTATGAGCATTGTCTATTTCCTATGCACGTCAACATGCCCTTCGATGCTCTGAGCAACTCAAAGGAGGTTTCAAAACCACTTAACTGTTTCTCAAAGTTGTTTTTCAGTTATGTTAAGAGATGCAGTCACCAACTGCCCTGAACGGGTCCAAACCCAACCACAAGAGCAATGCCTGCACAGACAGGCGAGAGTGTCTAAAAGTTACCTTTGCTTCATTTTAATGTTAAGATCTCCACCCCAGGAGGAGCTGAAGCCTTATTATCATAACATGCGATGTATGTGAAAGCATGTTTTCAAACTATGCCTATGTGAGCTTATACCACCCTCTACGTGTGATGATGAAACTTCCCTTTTGAATATTCATTCCCCTACCAACAATAAAAGGTGCCTGTTTTCCCTTGTTGGAGAAGCCACAGCTTTGGAAGTGATCCCACATGGTCTCTTTATTTGCTGCAAATAAAATTGTACTCTGTGTGACAACTACTTCTGGTGAAGGCTTTGATTTCAACTCACCAAGAAGGGAACTCACTTGGATTCGGTAACACTTCCTTGCCCCTTACTCACTCACCTCTGAGAAATAATGCTAGGCCTTAAGCATTGATTTTTAAAATGTCTTTTAAGCAAAAGATTTCTTTTGTTGAAATACATACATTGTCAGGTCAGAAGTGAATAAAAAGAAAAAGCAGATGCAAACATTACAGTAAAACTTCTTTATTAGAAGAAATTTCTAATAAAAAAGTTCCTCTAATATATTCAATATATTTTAAAAACATGTCCACCATCTTAACGTTTCTTCCTAGAAATGTAATATTAACTATCACGTGCCAAGTATTAAGCACTGTGCACTAAATACCTGTATAATTTCCTTCAATCCTCAAAATAATTCTATAACTCCAATCCTGTTTTTCTTTTACTAATGAGAAAACAAACTCTGAGAATAAGGAAACTTACAAGGTCAAGGGCGAGTAAGTAAGCTACAAGTAGCAGGACCAGAATTTGAGCTTACATCACTTGACCTGAATCCAGTCTTAGCCACCATGCACTACTACCTCTCATACATATATACTTTTTTCATAAAACCATTTCAAGAAATACCAGCTGTTAAACAATACTTCTACTCAGAAGTCTCATTATTCTGTTACAAACAGGAAATTAGCAATGGAGAGGCAAGTAACAGACGTTAATCAGCTGGAGATTGAAAGTTCAGAAAGACTCTGATCAGGAAGTAAAGTGGCCACAATAGCCTTTCAGACACAGCATGAGAGCCTAAGCAGAGAAAAACAGGCAATGTGCTGCAAGGCCAACAGTACATCGTTTTGTTTAGTTTCAAAGCTGGCAGGTTATTTTGTCAGCGGAGGTCTTTGCATCTATCTCAGTCACAGAAATGTACAAATTCAATATATCTTACCTTTAAATAATTCTTTAAGAAAGGGGCTTCGAAATTCCTTCATAAGTCCACTTCCTCCATCTCTATTACCACCACCTTAGGTCAAGCCACAACTATTTCTAGCCTAATTGGTGTCCCTCTATTCTTTCCTGTAGGAATCATTTAACAGCCAATATGGCCTAGGCAGCAAGGCATTTTGACATCTAGAGGTCAAGAGATGAGATGCAACAAGCAAAAGAAATAGAGGAGCAGCCAGTGAGGGAGATGAAAATCAGAGGGTGTGGTAAATACCTTCACAGTTTACTGGGAAAAGTGGTTCAAGGAAGAGTGGAACCAACTTTTTCAAACGCTGTTGATAAAAAAATAAGATGAGAATTAATCTTTGGATTTAACAGCATGGAAGTCACTGGTAATCTTGACAAGAATAATTTTGGTGGAATGGTGGAAACAAAAGCACTGACTGGACTGTGTTCACAAAAGAACAGGAGAAGAAAAACTGGAGACAAAATACAGACATCTTTTTCAAAGAGTTTTGCCATAAAAGTGAGGAGGGAAATGGGGAATAGTTGCAGGAAAATATAGAGGTGAGAGAAGTCTTTTATGAAATAGGGAAGCTTATGGCATAAAGGCGAAAACTGATGACACAGATGGGAAGAATTCCCGGAGTGATGACTGAGGAGATGCGGATGGAATCTCTAAGAGCGACTGGGCTTATACAGGCAGGACATAGCAGTAGAAACAGAGAGAATACAGTAAATGGGTGGGGATTCAGGTAGGTGAATATATCTAGAACTTCCATCAGTTTGAAATTCTCATCTGGTTGCTTCTGTTTTCTATTTTCTTAGCAAAATAAGAAATGAGGTCATCAGCTCAGAGTGAGGATATAGAAAGAGGTGTTAAGAGATTTGAGGAGGGAGAAAAAGATGTGCAACACTCGTCCAAGAAAGTGGGAGGGGCCAGCCCCGTGGCCGAGTGGTTATGTTCGTGCGCTCTGCTTTGGCAGTCCAGGGTTTTGCTGGTTCAAATCCTGGGCATGGACATAGCACTGCTCATCAGGCCACGCTAAGGCAGCATCTCACACAGCACAACTAGAAGGACGGGCAACTAGAATATACAACTGTGCACCAGGGGGCTTTTGGGAGAAGAAGAAAAAAAAAAAAAAGAAGAAAAAGATAGGCAACAGATGTTAGCTCAGGTGCCAATCTTTAAAAAAGAAAAAGAAAGAAAAACATAGGGGGAAAAAAAAAGAAAGTGGGAGAGTGAAGAGATCAGAGGAAAGAGTACAGTTGCCAGTAGCACTAAAGGCCCACTTGAGGTTGGCGTTCATTGCTGCGCTCTTCTCGAGGCACACACAGCTGCAGTTGACGCAGGAGGAGTGTTAGGCAGAGCTGGATTTAACCAAAGCTGGTGAGTACGATGAAGCACGAGACCGGCAGCAGGCTTAAAGGGTACAGCCAAAGTGGTGATTCTGATGATGGGTAAGAAGAGAAGTAAGCACGGATCTTACCATTTGCCTATGAAGCTCGAGCCACACGGGATTTCTCTGTCATTCTCAAACA
The DNA here is from genome assembly GCF_041296235.1 of Equus asinus. NCBI lineage: Eukaryota > Metazoa > Chordata > Mammalia > Perissodactyla > Equidae > Equus > Equus asinus. The sequence goes on along the minus strand of NC_091811.1, from coordinate 69,190,875 downwards.
CATCATTAAGTCAGTTCTCAACGTAGGGCCTTTTCATTTGCTGCTCCTTTTCAACGATCTTCCCCTAAATCTTCAAATGCCAGGCAGTTTCCTGATATTAACATCTCTGCTTAACTATCCCTCTTCAGAGGGGCCTTCCCTGAACACTCACTATCTGAATTTTGTTCCCATTTGCGTACTGTCTGTGTCCACCCCTTAGGATGTAAGCTCCTTAAACAGAAGAACCTTGTCTATTCTGCTCACTGCTATTAACTTCACTACCTAAAATAGTGTATCATCATAGATGGACTTTATTGAATAAATGAACCACAAAAAATACACTAAATCCTCTAACTTTAATTTTATGAAAACATCAATTTCCTTAAAAGGAGTGCAGTAGAAGCATCTTGTCTGGTAAGAACAAGACCAGTAATCCAGAAGGTAAATTTTAAAAGTTGGCTGCTGCAAATGCCACCCAAAAAAATACAGACTTTTAAAATATAAACGTACATTTATTCCTCTTGATATTTTGATGCAAGACTAGTTTTAAGTTTAGGATTACTAATCAGGCTTTCACATGATCTTTTTGAATAAACCACATCTACTATGCATCTTTTAAGAGTTCCTGTTTTAATTTGATTTAAAGTTGAACAAGATCTTAAAGGTGCCTAAATAACAGAATCTTTCTGAAGTTTTACAAGTGTTTTCTAGTTTTTAATAACTGTCTCACTGGAGCAGACACTCCTGGCTGACTCCTTAACAGGGCTTCTCCCTTGTGACTGCCAGAGCTGTTCAGATGTTCAACCTTTCCCACATGATGTACGGGGAAATGCTGATCAGTCTAAGTCAACATGACAATGACAGCCCCTTGTCAGTATCTGATTTATGGAAGGGCATGTGAACCAATTCCAGCCAGAAAGACATGAGGGGAAATGTGACAGTAAGATTTTAAGAAAGGGGAAAAAAATGGCCCTTCTTTTCCCCCTGGATGTTGTTACATCTAGAGCTACTCACTGTAGCCATCGTGTAACCATGATGAGAGCTAGCGCAAGGAGAACCTGACAATCTAACAATGGCACAACAGAAAGATGGAAAGAATTTGGCCCTGGGGTTAATCACTGAGCTGCTGCATTCACCAACACAAAAACTGCCATTCCTCCCAAGACATGAGAAAATAAATTTTCTTTACTGTTTAGTCAGTTGAAGCAAAAGATACCTAAACCTTTAGGCTTATCCAAACCTAATCCTTCAGTAATTTTTAAAGCACTTTCTGTAAAGTCTTTCCAAAGCATCCACTTTGCTTTTCACTAAGACAACACTTCTTTCTACACTCATATTTCATTAGCTTAGTTCATATTTAAACTAAAAATTACATTAACACTGGCATAAAAACAACCGATTCTTAGGCATATAGCTAACCCAGGAGGGGAAAGGGACAAGAGTAAACTAGAGTGGTTCACAGCTGCAGGTGCTCAGAATATGTTGAACTACGGGAACTGAAAGCAATGGTTTAACAGAGTATGTCAGTTAAGTGGAGGTTTATTAAGGATCTCAGTCACAAACACATTTCTGTATATAACAGATTTTGTACATAACAAACAGATATTCTCCTAGAGGGAGGAAGGCAGCTGAAAAAGCCTTTAAAACTTTAGGACTAGGTTTCCAGGAGAGCAAGTAGAACTGGAGCCACCTGGAGTCAACGAAGCCCGAGCATGAGTCTGCTCAGTCTCAACCCCAGTGAAGCAGCACAGTGATGAGAGACCACAGAAACGGGAAACAGCCTCACCCCAATATGTGTTGTTTCACTGATAAGGAATTGAGAATATTGACAAAATTCCACAATTCAAAATTTTAAGGCAATACATACAAAATGTACTATTTGCTTTATGTGCATAATAGCCAAGTTCCACTTTATCATATGTCATGTTAAGGATAACCACAACAGTTTGCCATTTAAAAGGGATATTTGTATCCCCTTTTAAGAAATACATACTAGACAAATTACTTCAAATAGAAATTTTCCAGAGATTTTGAAACAAACAGCCAAAGCTCCTCAACATTAATAATCATACTCTTTTCTAACTTCCTTCTAAAAATACTTAATTGAGCTCTACTATATGCCAAACAGTAAATAAAGAGAACTCAATGAGAAATGCCCATAAAAAACACAGAACTAGAGAATTTATTTCTGGAATAAAAACTCCACTTGTAAAGATCCTGGGATCAGAAACTATGTTTCCAAATTATTCTCCATGGAGTTATAAGGCACTTAATAACACAAAGTTACAAATGGTAATAATATTCACATCTTTAATAGTAATATTCATTTGCTAAGAAATGTATTTAATATTTATTAAACATAATTTATGTTTACCTAACACAGAGTAGACACTGTATTAATAATGTCTTGGTGGGCTGGTAAGAGCAGGAGTTCTTAACCTGTGTTACAAACCCTCAGAGTTTGTTGACTGAATGCAGAGGGTGCATGAACTTGGATGGGGAAAAAAACTGTATCTTTATTTTACTAAGCTCTAATTGAAATTTAGTACTTCCTTAATTAAAATGTAAGCAACAAGCCATCCTGGTATTTCTGTACCTGTGATTTTGTTATCATTAGAAACCACAGATACTTTCATATCATTTTAGTTTCTTCAAATCTCTAATTACCATTTATCCTCATCACTAGTTTAAAAATTACACCACTAGAGTTTGTTGATATGCAGATTACCGAATTTATTTATTTGATATTTAAAAGACTTTCTAATATGTTCAGCATCCTCATAAGCATACATAGTTAATTTTGCACAATTAAAACATTATTTTAAGGGGTCCACATGCATCACCAGAGAGCCAAAGGGGTTCATGGACCAAAAAGTGTAAGAACCCCTGGATTAGAACATCAGAGCACGGACTGGGCTGTTTGCAGCGCGTAACAGAAAGCACAGCACTTTAAGAAGAGGAAAAAGCCTCAGAGTATATTTAGCTGAAAATCCTCATTTTAGAGATAAGGAAATTGTGGTCTGGTGAGAGTAAATGCTGTGTTCAAGGTCACACAGACAGCTAATTAGTGACAGAGCCAGAGAAAAGAGAATCCAGGTTTTCTGGCTCAGAATCCACGGTTAAGTCTATTGTGATGTGACTTTGCTCTAAGAAGATAAGAGAGGACAACTTGGCAAATGATGACAAAAGTTATTAGAGGAAGAAATAAACTATACAGGAAGAAGAGGCATTCTTACAATGGAAAATGATGGGGTGAGATGTTAAAGCATTTTGAAAATAAATTCGACAGCACGACATGGCAACTCAAATGTTGAAAAAGACTAGTCAGAAAACAAACAGGTGAGACCCTCTTTGCATATCGAACACAAAGAAATGGTCCAAATATCTGAATATTCCAAGTTTTATTAATATCTTGTCTCTCCCACTCTTTGTGAAACACGTACTTCTCAGTCTGTTTCCTACTTTATAGAAAGACATGGGTAAAGTGAAAATTTTACTTCCCTCCTAATCTAATCGTCGTGAAAGTACAACAGCATAAGAGCAATAGTAAATATCAAACAACAGTTGGTATCAACGTCAAGGAAACAACAAAGCAGGGACTGTGCAAACTGGAGACTCTGTAAACTGCCTGAAGAAGGCAGTTGCGACTACTTAATTAAAGCTAGATGCTGCCAAAAGATGAACCATCAACCCAGGATTCTACATGGAACAAAAGTATCCTTCAAAAATGAAGGTGAAATAAATACATTTTCAGATAAAAGAAAACTAAGACAATTCATCATGAGCAGACCTGCTCCAAAGAAAGGAAGTTTCTTTGGACAAAGAGAAACCAGTAGAGAATTTGAAATTTCATGAATGAAAAACAACAAAAATGGGGGGCTGGCCCCGTGGCCGAGTGGTTAAGTTCGCGCGCTCCGCTGCAGGCGGCCCAGTGTTTCGTTGGTTCGAATCCTGGGCGCGGACATGGCACTGCTCACCAAACCACGTTGAGGCAGCGTCCCACATACCACAACTAGAAGGACGCACAACGAAGAATATACAACTATGTACCAGGGGGCTTTGGGGACAAAAAGGAAGAAAATAAAATCTTTAAAAAAAAAAAAAAACAACAAAAATGGCAAATATGTGGGTATGTATAATAGACCAGAAATTGGCAAACTTTTCCTGTAATGGGCCAGTCAGACAGTAAATATATAAGGCTATACAGACCAAATCGTCTCCGTTCTAACTAATCAATTCTGCACGGCAGCACAACAGAAGCCAGAGACGACACATAAACTGACAGATGTGGCTGTATTCCAATAAAATTTTCTTTACAAAAGCAGGTATAAGGCTAGATTTGGCCTGCAGTCATAGTTTGTCCACCCTGTGATAGTTCTTCTTAAGAACTATTAAGTTCTTAAGTTCTTCAAAATACATGTGCTAATTTAAAGCAAAATTTACCTCATCGTCTGAAGAAGTACTGGAGCCATGTAGATGAAATGCACACAACTACAACATGGAGGGTGAGGACAGGGAATCCGCTGACAAGATTTCCACGTTCCACTTGAAGTGGTAAAATATAAATTCTAACTGTAGTGGGTGGACTCCTGTACACGATAAAGATACACTCGAGTCCTAACCCCTGGTATTACTGCATGTAACCATTTTCGGACACAATCTATGCAGATGCAACCACGTTAAGAAGAGGTCACTAGATCTGAGTGGGCCCAAATCTGATGACTGGTCTCTTTATAAGAAAAGGAGAGGGAGACAGAGACAGGCAGAGAGGAAAGATGGCCAAGTGAAAACGGAGGCAGAAACCGGAGTGACGCAGCCCTAAGCCAACACTGCCGGCACCTCTCAGAAGCTGGAAGAGGCAGCAGGGATTCTTCCCTAAAGCCTTCAGAAGGAGCATGGCCATGCTGACACCTTCATCACAGACTCGTGACCTCCAGAACCAAGACACAACACGAGTAGTCTCATATCTACTGAAAAAACTGAATTCAGTTAAAATCCTCCAGGCACAGACAGTTTCACCAAACATTTAAAGAAGAAATAATACCAACTTGACACAATGTCTTCCAGAAAATAAAACCTGAGGGATTACTTCCTAAGTCATTTTGACGAGGCTAACATTACACTGGTACCAAAACCAAAGACAATACAAGGGAAAAAAAACCTTAAAGACCAATATTCCTCCTGAACATAGACGCAAAAATCATCAACAAAACACTAGCAAATCGAATTCAACAAAATACCCAAAGATTAATAAACAATGAACAAGTAAGGATTTTTCTGGGAATATACTTGCTCTCTTTTTTTCTTAAATAACATGAAGTCACATGAAGTGACAATAGCAATATACTATCAGGTTTGTAAAGTATATAGCTGCAATATGTACAACAATAGCATAAAAAGGGAGAAGACGGAATAAAGCAATAAGAAATAAGATCTCTATCTCTCACTGGAATTAAAGGAGTCTAAGTCTCAAGTAGATCCTGATAAGGTAAGACGCATAAGGTAAACTCTAGAACAACAACTAAGAAAATAATACAAAAGGTTACAATGAAAATATCATCAAAGGAATTAGAATGTTACAGTAGAAAAAAATTGCTTGATGCAAAACAGAGCACTAAAGGAGGTAAAAAAACAAAACAGGCATGAAAACATGCAGAAAATAAAGCAAAATGGCAGATTCATATCCAACTACATCAATAACAATAATAAATGTAAATACTTAAAAACGCAAATCCAATCAAAAGGCAGAGTGTCACCCTGCAGAAAGAACTACGTGTTGTCTACAAGGGAGACACTTTACATAGGAAAATGCAAATAAGTTCAAAGTAAAGGGATGGGAAAAGATATATCATGAAACAGCAATCATAAGAAAGCTGGACTGGATATACTAATATCTGACAAAATAGACTTTAAAAGTATTATTAGAGAAATAGGAAAACATTTTGTTATGATAAATGGGTCAAGCATCAGGAAAATGTAACAGTTATAAACATGAATCTCACAACAGAGCCCCAAAATAAATGAAGCAGAACAAAAGAGAGAAATAGCGAATTCAGCAACAGTAGCTGGGAGACTTATAGTCCACTTTCAATAAAGGATGCAAGAACTAGAACCAAGATCAACAAGCCAACAGGAGTCTTGAAAACCAATACAAAACCAGATCGGACAAACATATACATAGAGAACGCCCAACAAGAGCAAAATACATGTTCTTCTCAAGTAACACTGAAACATCCTCCAGTATAACCAGATGCTAGTCATAAAACAAGCCTTAATAAATCTAAAAAGATTGAAATCATACAAAGTATGTTCCCCAGCCAAAATGGAATGAAATTAGAAATATAATGACAAAATGACATTCGGGAAATTCAAACAGATGGACACTAAATAACACATTTTTTAAAAACCAATGGGTAAATGAAAAAAAATCACAAAGCAAACTAGAAAACGTTTTGGGAAGAATGAAACAAAGATAAGAGATACCAAAATGTATGGGGTGCAATGAAAGCAGTACCAAAAGGGAATTTATAGTTGTATTGTAAAATACCTACTTTTAAAAAGATGTCAAATCAATAAGTTAAACCTGGTACCTTAACCAATTAGAAAAACATGAGCAAACTAAACTGAAAGAAAATAGTAAGGAGCAGAAACAAGTAAAATACAGAAGAGAAAGACAAAAGGGAAAAATTCAAAAGAACCAATGCTGATTATCTAAAAAGATAAACAAAATTGACAAACTTTGAGCTAAACTGACCAAAAAAAGAAAGAAAGAGGGGCAGGCCCCATGGCATAGTGGTTAAGTTCAGCACACTCCGTTTCAGCAGCCTACGTCCACAGGTTCAGATCCCAGGCATGGACCTACACCACTCGTCAGCCAGGCTGTGGCAGTGACCCACATATACACATATAAAGTGGAGGAAAACTGGCACAAATGTTAGCTCAGGGTTAATCTTCCTCAAGCTAAAAAAGAGGAAGACTGGCAAGAGATGTTAGTTCAGGGCTAATCTTCCTCAGCAAAAACAAAAAAGAGAGAGAGAGGACTCAAAGTACTAAAATCAGGAATGAAAAAGGGCACATGACCACCAATCTTACAGACACAGAAAGCATTATAAAGGAATAATATGAACAACCATACGCTAATAAATTAGACAACTAGATGAAATGGACATATTCCTAGAAAGTTATAAACTACCAAAGCTGACGGACTCAGGAAGAAATAGACACTCTGACCAGACTTTTTAACAACTGAAGACAGCAATACTAATTTTAAAATTTCCCACAGAGAAAAATCCCAGGCCCAGATTGCTTCACTGGGGAATTCTACCCAACATTTAAAGAAAAATTAGTATCAATTCTTCACAAATTGTTTCACAACATGAAAGCAAATGGAACATTTCCTAACTTGCTGTACAAAGCCATTATTATTCTGATAACACCAAAGATATTACAAGAAATGAAAATTTCAAACTAATACCTCTTATGGAAATAGACACAAAAAGTCCAAACAAAACACTGGGAAACTGAATTTGGCAATATTTAAAAGGGATGATAACACCATCACCAAGTAGGATTTATCCCAGGAATGCAAGGCTTTTTCAACACCCAAACATCAAATGATGTCACACAGTATAGTAACAGAAGACAAAAACCACCTGATCCGCTCAACAGCATAGAAAAAGCTTCTGAAAAAAAGCCCAACAGCCCTTCACGATAAAAACACTCAACAAATGAGGACGAGGAACAGAAAGGCACCCCCTCTAACTGATAAAAGGCATCTAGGAAAAAAACTACAATAAGGCTGCCCACTCGCCATTTCTGTTCAGCACTGCTCTTACTGAAGGTTCTAGCCAGAACAACTAAGCAAGAAAGTGAAATTTAAAAAGCAACCAGGTTGGAAAGGAAAACAAGTCTATTTGCAGATAAGATGATCTTGTATACAGAAAATTTTTAGGAAGCTACTAAAAAAAATCTATTAGATTTTATAGCAGTTTAACAATAGTTTAGATTTTAATAATAATAGATTTTATCACAGTTTCATAAAAGAGTTCAGCAAGGTTGCAGGGTACAAAATAAATATGCAAAAACCAACTGCATTTCTATATACTACCAATGAAAAACCCAAAAATGAAATTAAGAAAACAAGTTCATTTCTGAAGCATCAGAGAGAATAAAATACTTAGGAATAAATTTAACAAAAGAAGAAAACATTTTGAAAATTACAAAACATTATTGAAAGAAATTAAACATAAACTACACAAATCGAAAGACATCCCATGTTAACAGATGAGCAGACTTAAAACAGCAATACTCTCTGAACCGATGCACTGATCCAACACAACCCCACCAAGAAACTGACAAGTTAACCCTAAAATTCACATGGAAATTCAAAGGACTCAGACTAATAAAAACAATCTTGAAAAAGACAACAAAGTTGGAGGAGTTGCACTTCCCGGTGTGAAAGTTTCACAATGTAATCAAGACATATTGGCAGAACAACAAACATACGGATCAACAAAACAGAATTAATAGTCTAGAAATAAACCCTCACATTTTACAGTCATTTCATTTTAAACAGGATGCCAAGATAATTCAATGGGGAAAGTATATAGTCTTTTCAACAAATGGTACAGGGACAACTTGATACCCACATGTAAAGCAATCAAGCTGGACCCCTTTCCTCACACCTTATACAAACATTAATTCAAATGACTCACAGACATAAACACATGAGCTAAAACTATAGTCCTCTGAGAAAACATAGGAGTAAACCTTCATGACCTTAGGTCAGGCAGTGCCTTTTTCAATATGACAGCAAAAGTATAAGCAACAACAACAAAATAAGCTGGATTTCATCGAAATTAGAAACTTCTGTGCTGCAAATGATACCATAAAAAATGTGGGGAAAAAAGCCAGAGAATGGAAGAAAAAACTTGAAAATCACATACATAATTAGGAATTTGTGCCTAGAACACATAAAGAAATCTTACAATTCATTAACAAAAAGCCAGACTAATTTAAAACTAGGCAAAGGATCTGGATCCAAATAGGCATTTCTCCGAAACATGTATAAATGGCCAAATATGTACACAAAAAAATGTTAATGTGATTAATCACCAGGGTAATGTAAATCAAAACCAAAATGAGATACCACATCATACAAAGTAGGACAGCTACAATAAAAAAGACAAAACAATAAGAGGCAGTGGCCAGGATCTGGAGGAACTGTAATGTGCACACTGCTGGTGGGAATGTAAACGGTGCAGCTGCTGTGGACGACAGTCTAGCAATTCAAGAGGTTAAACAGTGTTACCAGACAGACAAACAACTCCACTCTGCATGCAACCATGAGAAATGAAAACATATGTTCATACCAACACTTGTACACAAGTGTTCAGAGCAGCATTATTCTTAACAGCCAAAACTGGAAACAACCCACATATCCATCAACTGATAAATGCAGAAATAAAATGAGGTATATTCACACAATGGAATAGTCTTCAGCAACAAAAGGAATATGATACTGATAAATGCTTCAATGTGTGTGATCTCTGAAAACATTATGCTAAGTCAAAAAAGCCAGTCATGAAAGACCACATATTCCACTCACATGAAATGTATCAGAGGCAAATGCATAGAGACAAAAAGTTATCTTTCTAGTTGCCTAAGGCTTGATGGGAGCGGGGGCTGAAAAGAAATGGGGTGGGCCTGCTAAAGAGTCTAAGATTTCTTTTTGGGGTGATAAAAATGTTCTAAAATTGATTGTGGTAATGGTTGCAGAGCTCTGTGAATATAGTACAAACCACTGAAGTGCACCCCTTAAATGGGTGAGTTAATGTATGGTCTGTGAATTAGAACTCAATAAAGCTGTTAGATAAAGAACTGTCAATCAGTGTAATCGACCATATTAACAGCCTAAAGAAGAACCAAGCGACCATATCAACTGACACAGAAAAAATACCTGGCAAAATTCACCATCCATTCACCATGAAAACTTTCTGTGAATTAGGAATAGAACAGAATTTCCTTAATTTGACCAACTTACATCTATATACTTAACATACACACTTCATGATGAAAGACTGAATTCCTTCACACTTTAAGAATGCAAATAAGGCGAGAATGCTCCAGGGGGTACAAAAATGCAAAAAAGAAAGAAAGAAAAAAATGTCATACTGATTGGAAAGACAGAAATAAGAAATCTTCCCTACCTGCAGATGACACGATTTCCTGAGTAAATTATGTAAAACGATCTACAAAAAACTCCTACAACTACTATGTAAGTTTCACAAGCTCACAAACAAGATCAATGCACAACAAAAATCCTACTACCGCATGCTAGTAATAGCTAGTATAGCTCCAAACAGTTCCCCCAAAACGATATTTAGGTATAAATATGAGATATACAGTTATAAATCTAACAAAACATGAAGGATCTGTATGCTGAAAACAAAACACTGATGAGTCAAATCAAAGAACTAAATAAATAGAGAGACATACCATGTTCAAGAATTGGAAAATTGAATAAAATTAAGATGTTAACCCTCCCCTAACTGATCTATAGATCAATTATTACAATGTCAATAAAATTCCCAATGAGATTTTTTTCTAGATAACGAGAAAGATTTCCACTAGTCATTAAGAAAACCGAAATTAAAACCAGGATGAGATCAAACTCACTAGAATGGCTATATTCCCAAAAACTAACAATAACAAAAGTTGGAGAGAAACTGGAAAAACTAGATCCCTCATACATTGCTGGTGGGAATGTAACACTGTTCTAGGTGCTGGAGACACAGACAAGATACTAAGTAAAAATAAGGCAAGCAAGATACTTGCTTTTATGGAATTTTTATCTAGTTAACAAAAAATTAACAGAAATGATTTCTGCTAGTGATAAATGCTAAGCCAGACAGGGAGAATCATGATATTGCAGTTTAAGAATGGCAAGACATAAGTAATCAGGAATGAGCTGAGATTACAGCTGATATATCATTCAAAGGATGAGATGGATATACATACATACATATACACACACACACACACTCTTACCTGTTCAATAAGTACTCCAAAATATTTTTCTATGTATCATTTTATTAAATAAGATGGTTTTTCTATCTTTATTAAACACACGTAATTACCATCCAGAGATTCTCATCTACAGAAGATGACCACTATTACCATAGATTGATTTTTTTTTAATGAAAAGCCAAGAACACTAATTTTAACTAGCCTGTTCACCCTCATTCAAAATAAATAAACAATTTTCATTAGGTTTGATTTTTTGAAATACTGAAATAACAAATGCAGCTCTATCTTCAATGACCCTCCTTGGGTCTAAGGCGCTCAGGATTAAGAATGACAAGCCTCAATGAAAATGTTTCTAGTGTCTATTTGAATGCCTAAAAACTGAACACTAGTTTTGAAGAATCTTATTTTAACTCATTTTTTGTATCTTCAAAAGCGTAATTTACTCTATTACCTGTCCCATTCTCATTATCACTGATAACCCCATTTAATCTCCCATTTGCACCCGTTCTACTAACTTCTATCTTTCTATTTTTCTACATTATATATTTTCAGACTGAGCCATCCTTTTTCCTGTTTTCACCTAGTAACTTTTACTACTGAAAGTGTTTACAGCATGTTTGGTTTAACAAGTTTATCAATAAGATGATAAATCAATTAGACTTACCCTGTAAAATTTAAGAAAAAGAGTGACATACTGGCAAACAGTAAAATTTTGGAGTGAAAAAAACCACCAAAAGGTATCCTTATTCTATATTTTCTATATACCATACACAAGCAGCAAAACCTACTACTGTTCCTTCAACATTTTAATTTCTTTTCCAAAGGTCAAGTCTAATTTGATGCAAGCATAACGAGGAGTCACTTAAACCATATCAGCATTTATGGTCAAAATACAAACTTCAATAATCTTTTAGTTATTTAGGTGACTTCTGGTCACAAGTACACACTACTGATTTAATCTGCTAAAAACCACATTAACTCTCCTCAGCTGCAAGGCCAAATTAAAACACTAATGCTTTCAACAAAAATTTACTTAAGTACCAGGCACTAAACTGAACAGGACCAAAAAAAAGTATTCATCTCAAAATCCCACAAATAGTGAGGCATGTCCTAGAAGAGTATCTGGTACCTAGTAGGCATTAAATTAAAATCTGGTGAATGAACAAGCGGTATGTGGAAAGCGTCCACTACAGAACCCAACTCAAAGAAATCTTAGTTTCCTGGGTGCCTTCTCCCCACTAGCATATTACTCTCTGAAATAATTATCCACCAAAAATGAATAGTTGGGATTACTCTTCGTTTTTTCTTCATTATATTTTACTAAGCCTTCCAAGATGTTAAAAGAGTTTCATGAATTATAATTTTATTTATAACCTTAATTAGCAGAAATCTATAATTTTGTGACCTAAAAGTAAACTAATCAAGACCTAAAAGTAATTACTTTCACTAGATGAAACTTAGTAGGCATAAACATGTGTTTCTCCAAATTACTAATGCATGAATACTAACAAAAAATATAAACCTGCAACTCACAGTAGGCACAATTTTGTCAGTAGATGAAAGCAAGCACTGGACACGGTTGCCCAAAAATCCCATTGAATCATGTGACCATTTTTAAAGAGCCTAAATGTTTGCTTTACATACAGCATCTTTAATACTTCAACAACTATCCAAGGTAAGGATAACTACCTCTATTTTACAAAAGAGGAAACTAAGCTTCAGAAACGTCAAATAACTTGTGTATATGTATTGGTGGTGGAACCAGGATTCATACCAAGGTCATTTAGCTCTAAACCTTGTATATCTTTCACTTTTAAATCATCCCTTCACATAATCTATACACAAAGTTAAGTCTAGCAACATACACAACCTAGAAGAGGTTTCAGCATCCTCGTGATAGAGAGAGAAATGCAGCAAAACGGAGGGAGAGATATTCACTGTGCCAAATATGCATTCATTCAACAAACACCTTTCAGGCACCAATGAGAAAAGGACAACAAAATACTATCCAAAAAAGAATGATTGATACAGGAAAACAACACTGATGAATCAAAAAATGTTCAGCAAAAGATGTTAGACACAAAAGAATACATACTGGACAATTCCATTTGTTTGAATTTCTAAAAAAAATTCTCATCTATAGCGAGAGAAATCAGATCAGTGGTTGCCTGTGGCCATGAATGAGGACAGCCTGGAATAGTGAACTATGCGGGTGTTGGGAATGTTTTCATCTGGATTGTGGTGATGGCTACAGAGGTGTATAAATTTGTCAAAACTCATTGTAAAGGGTATTTAAATGGGTGCCTTGTATTATATGTAAAATTCCTTGACAAACTTGATTTAAAAATAAGAATGGTAAGAAAAGCCCTTAGAGGAGGGGAAAAAGAATGGTATTAGTTTCCAGAGATATCGAAACGAAAATGGACCTTGCCCTGAGAAAGAGCCAAGATCTTCACTGGAGATATATGTATATATTTTTTAAAACTTAAAATATTTAAGTAGCATATTAACTTGCTTTAAAAAAAATCTGGGCCAGCCCTGGTGGCCTAGTGGTTAAATTTGGCATGCTCCACTTCAGTGGCCCAGCTTCGGTTCTCGGGCACAGACCTACACCACTTGTCTGTCAGTGGCCCTGCTGTGGTGGCGGCTCATATACAGTAAAAAGAGGAAGACTGGCAACAGATGTCAGCTAAGGGGAAATTATCCTCAGCAAAATAAAAAAAAAAAATACAATAAATATTTAACAGAAATCACTAGTGGTAGTAGCAGCATTAGCTTCTTGGTCTTAATTGCCCTGTCCTCTTACTGCAAGATTTAATTCAGCCATCTAAAGTTTCCTTGCTGAGTTGCAGTTTTTCTGCAAGGAACTTAAATCATATATGAACTTTCAAATGTTATACATACACACTTTTATAATCTGCTAATTGCATTACATCTTGCCAACTAAAGAGCTAGTTCTACAGATACAAGGATATTTTTTAAGTAAATAAAGCAGTTGCTTTTAGCATCATAATTCAGAGCTATAGATAAATTTGAAAGTTCCGGCATTCCAAAAGAAACAGCACAGTGATTTTCAAACTATAGACTCTAACAGTGGACCATGAAATCAATTCAGTGGGTCAGAAATAGCATGTTTAAAAACATGATATATAAGAGAAAACATCTGAATGCATCTTGCAGTAAGGGATCTGTTTTCTGAGCTTTTTTTGTTTCAGTCACACATGCATGCATGGACACTCACCCTGGATCCACACTATGGATCCTGATTTAAGAAAAAAAAGTGAAAGGCTCTAGGAGTCTGCTAGGGCAAGGATGATAGTGTCACGAAAAAACCATGAGCTTTGAAGCCAAAAACCTAAGTTCATATCTTACTTCTGCCACTTGTTAGCTCTGACCTTGGAGAAGTTAACTACAGACTATCCTACAGAACCTTTATTTATTCAACTATAAAATGGGAAAAATTCAACTAACTTTGTACAATTGTGAAGAGTACAGCTGAGATCATTTTACTCAGAGTAAAAGCCGAAGTCCTTACGATGCCTCACAAAATTCTTCTTGACAGGCCTCTTGCCCTACCTTTTCAGCACCCATCCACCATTCTCTTTCCCCATTCCATTCCAGCCACAGAGGCATCCTTGCAACATTCCAATCTTAAGACATCAAACCATAAGACATCCTCTCTCAGGGCATTCGCTCTTGGTTGTTGTCCCTTCCTGGAACCCCTTTCTCCTGGATACCCACATGATTGCTCCCTCACCACAGGCTCATTCCATCACCTTCTGCAGCAGGACATCCAGGATCAGCCAATTTAAAGCTGCATCCCACACATACTTCATACTCCCTTAGTCTCTTTTCCTCCATCTCCTTACCACCATCTGCCACATCACGTTTTATTTTTTATTTTGCACACTCTATATTCTCTCGGAACACTGCCTGGCACATAATAGGAGATAAGCAAACATCTGCCAAATGAATGAATAAGCGATATACAGAAAGCATCTAATACAGTATTTAAAGGTACCTAAATGTTACTTTGCCTACTCCCCGCTAGCAAACCACACATTCTTTTCAAATTCATCCATGGCTATCAATTGAAGCCTTCTAGACAGCTTAAGAAATAGTAAAAATACAATCTGATGTTAGCATTCCACATAACATCTTAGCTATGTTTTTAGTGTTGATACAGTAAATCAAACTAGGCAAGAATTCTCTTAAACGTTTACATTGTTAGTTTATCCAGTTTAAACCACTTTGTCGTCAATTTGGTATAATACCTCTATATGCTGCTAACCTCACTTCATGTTTGTGGGATATTAAACATGTACTTTTTTCCCCAGGAAACATGAAATGATGCTTGGGAGGGAACAGGAGACAGGATTATAACTCTTTATTATTACTTTTATTCTTATTCTTCTTGAGAATGAAGGATATGAACATAAAACATAAGTTTACACCTTCAAAATTTAGCACAATTTTTTTTACACAACCATACTCAGCGTCACTGACAATAAAGTGAAAAAGACAATTCACACATAGCTGGTGAGAATGTAAATTGGCACAGCCTTACTCTAAGGAAAAAAGCAAGTATAGGTATTCAAAGCTTTGGAAAATAATCTTTCATACATTCAACAAATATCTGCGAGGCCCTATATGAGGTTTCAAACACACATTAGTGAACAAGACTGACGTGACCCCTACTCATGATCCAGTGGTAGAATGCGAGAGAAAACTGTTCCAATAAGGACTGATTATGATCGCTGCTATGAGAAGAGGAGCCTACATAAGAAAGGGCAGCTGGGGAAAGCCTCCCTGAGAGACGTCCCGTCTGCTACATGCTGTTTTAAATGCTATACATCTACTGTCATTTTCTCCTCCTAACAATCCTATGAGATAAGGATCATTATTACACCTACTTAACAGGAGAGGACAGTAGAGCTTGAAAAGTAACTTGAGTAAGGACACGGCAATTAGTTAATAAGCACTGGAGCCACCTCCAATACTTTAAAATAATAATTATACTTACAGAAATGTTTTCTAAAGAAATAATCAAATGTGCAACCAAAAATTCAGGTACGAAAATGTTCACCACAATGCTATTTATAAAAAAGAAAAATCAAAATAAAATTAAATGTTCAATAGTAAGGAATCGTTAAGTCAGCTATGCTCTGGCTATTAAGAATCACGTTTTGCATAAATATTAAATGACACTGGACAGTGCTTATGATGGAAATTTTTTTTAAAAGAAAGAGGTCACCAAGTAAGTATGGCCAAACTTCTCTATTACAAAAACGGGAACAGTGGTTGTCTCTGAATGTTTTTCCTCTTTTTTTATACTTTCCTGTATTTTCTAAATTTTCCGCATCACCCCGTGTTACTTTAATACTGGGGGGGGGACCATAGTGCTTTCAGACACACAGAGGAAACAAATGTAGTTCACAGGACTGCAAGTGATTTTTTTTTCTTTTCTTTTCCTCATCTTTGTTTTCCCATATTTTCTATAACAAGTACATATATGCTCTTACTACTACTTTTTACTTTCTCTAAGCTTTACACTATAAGTTTTATAAATAAGTGTTAGATATGAGTGTCTTTGTTGCATATTATCCGCCATAGTTAATATGAAATGGAGGAACAATCTGACTCAGGATTTGAGGTAGCAAGATTCCAGTGTCTTTTAGTATGTTTTTTGAAGAAAAAAGTACTTTATTTGAAAACAGCTTTTTTATAACAGTACAAGACTAAATCATCAGCAGACCTCACAAGCACATAACATCAGCAACTAGACTTGACAAGGGTGACAGCAAAAGCAGTGCCCTTCCTTCGATGCACAACCAGCACCTTCCAAATGCCTTGCTCTGATTCACTCCCCTCACTGCGCTGCTGCAGCTGCTCACCGCTACTCTGCTTTCCTTACATGGTATTTACTTTAATGCTTCAAAAGGCTCAGCGCCCACGAGATCTCACAGATCTAAGGGAGGAAGAAGACCAGTAAAAGGTATTCATACACATCACATACACAAAGAACATACAACAGTTTCAAACCACTGCACTGACATTCTCAGTGCTCCCATTATAACTTACAAATGAATTTAATTTGTAAGGAAAAACAGGCATGATGTTCACAAAAATATGTCTGGCTAACAATGATAAACAGAAAGCACACAAATACAATTATAAAAAATGGGACTAGCCCCCAAAATATTCATGATCTTTCATCCTTAATGAAAAGGGAATGAAGATGAGGTAGACTTCTTGCTATGTATACTTCCATACAGAAATTATCAGAACTTCAGCATGCAAAAATATCCAAGTATGAAGTGGCCTACTATGATGGAAAGAGCAGAATCCTTTTTTCCCACTCTCCACACTCCCCCTCCCAAAAGCCCAGTAAGCCAGACATTTAATTAAACCAAAATAAAGGGCAAACCACATGATGCAGCAGTACCACAAGGTAAAATGAATGAATGAAGAAATGATTCACACAACTTAAGAAACTACTAGTTTCATTACAACTACTAATAATCAGGAATCATTACCAGAATACTTTCACATGTTTTAGAGTTAACCAAACATTTTTGCTTTCATTATCTCAATTCTCATCAGCAACATTAGGAGGTATAAAAGACTAAAAGGCTGAGGCTCTTCAGTACTAATTGATTTGCCCAGGCACATAGCTAATAAATTCATGGAGCCCAGACCAGAATCCATCTTCTGAATCCAAGTGTGGTAGTCTTTCCAGAATAATATCTCTCTCTAAAGATGAACATATACTCAAAGATAAATAAATGACCTGACTTTCTCAACTTTCAAAAAAATAAATGAGAGGTGCTATATTAAGTATTTCCTCTGAACTTTCCCCAGAATTCTGAAATATTTACTCTGTATAAAGGAAGAGAGGAACCAATATTGCTAAGAACCTTTTGTTAGGTGTTTTACGTGACTGTATTAAATACACCTACGAGAAGATGTTTTATTTATTTTAAGGATTTGGAAACTGAGGTATAGAGAAGAAACTTGCTATAGATATAACTCAACATAACTCAGGTTCTAAGTGGAAGACACAAGCCTGAGTCCTAAGCCAATGCTCTTTCCCATTAGATTTATCCCATCTAACAAAGGAATTATTAAATGCCTGTTACGTGTCATGTACCATGCCAAGTGCTTCAGATAGAGCACTGCTAAGATGTATTTGTTATTCAAAATACTATACATAATACTTAACACAATGTCATCTAAACAAAACTCCTGATAGGAAAAGCATGTCTAGATTCTAACAACAAACGGCATCCCTCATTTACATTTACAAATTTGATACAAAAAAGAGCACAGCGCACTCTATGAAATAAATTGTGGCTTATTATCATTCGCCTCAAAAATTCATCTTTAAGTAGCAAGCCCCACTCCAAAAGAAAAAGAAGAGCCTTTGTTCCTTATATCAATTCTATGAGGTAAGTACGGTTATTTACCGACATTTTTCGAATGAAAAAGTCAACTTTAGGGAGGAGAAGTCACATAGCTAATTAAAAGCGGTGGAATGGTGATTCCACTTCAGGCTGGCCAGTATCAGAGACTTTAACAACATCATGTAAAAGTCCAGCACAATATAACTCTCTTTAATAGAAATATTTATCAGCTCCATTGTATTCAGCAAAAAATGAACTAAACAGACAATTAAGCAAATTGGGCAGCTCCAAATCATCATGGTACAATTATTAAGTTTTGCTATGAAAAAAATGATACATAATGCCTATTATCAAAGTAGTAATTTGCTGAAACTGCATTCTTAGGGATGCAATTCTTCTTACTTAAAAACATTCATTTGGGCTCTTTTTTTTGCCTGTAGAATTAACAAATAATGCTAGCAACCTAACATAAGCATAACTATTACTACAGGATTCAGAATAATGTATGCATGTACACACCCCTCACCTCTCACCAAAGTAAACCAAGCACTAGTCACATGATACAGCCATCAGCTCCAGTGGACAATCACACTGTTCATTTAGATTTTCTTGGTGTTACTGTAATTTATCCAAGTAATGTTAAATCTCATGCCTGCAAATAATGTCAAATAACAGCGTCCGAACTTTGCCTGCCCTAACACTTAGCTAACAAATTCCATCCATTAATGTAAAACTTTTAACTATTCGCATTGATTTATATGTATGACAAGTTCTCTGGAAGATAGAAACTACAGAGTTTCAAAGTCATACAGTTCTTAATGAATAAAAAGTCCTGCCGATATGAATACAAAACACTGAATTGGTCTAACGGAAGGAAAACAGCCCTTCAAAAATTTCACAAATATACTACACCATCAAGCTTGTAACTTTAACTATAAATCGACTGTAGAATCTAAAATTTCCCCCTGAAGCACAAATCTGATTATCACATTGTTTTTTTTTTAAAAAATTGGTTAATTATTCCTCATCAGGTAAAAAAAACTCTCTCACACTACAGCTAGTTCATTCCTTCAGCCAACCTCTCGTGAGGTCCCAGAACTCCATCAAGAACTATAGCAGATTACTTTGCCACTCTCCAAATCCAGTATATTCTCCCATTGTGTATTTGCAATGCTGATTCCATACCCTCCCGCACCTAGTGAACTCCAATTCACCCTTCAGAACCCAGTTCACACATCACCTCCCTGAAATCAACTCGTTAACTCTCTCAGACAAGGCTGCTCTCTTCTCTAGCATGCACCACAAAAACTGAACTTGAAGATTATCCAGTGCACCTATACCAGTGATGGCAGTAGTAATATTTATTGAACTGTACAAGGAGATCTCATTATGCACAAAAATCATTACCAATTAATTTCTAAGAAAAATCTAACTAAAACTTTGCAAAACTAAAAACTTTTAAAGGTTTTGATTCTGTGCAAACACAAAGAAAGTTTGCTCTCCTTCATAATTTTCCACTAATACAGAGTCCCAATTCCACCTGATCCAGAAAACATCGTCACAGCCTCTTAATGAAAAATAATCCTTTCTCCCTATAGCTCTTCATAAAATTTATTAAAAACTACTGAGTCCACTACAATATTTTCAGCAGTGGAAAAACTAGGATTATGTCTTAATCATCTCTTTCTCCCTTTAGAATTTACCCTCATTTATGCAGAAAGCACTAAGTAACTGTTCATGAAATTTCCTGTTATCAAACACGCCAAACTTGACTCCATCTATTCTTTCTGCCCGAAAACCATTCACCAGATTTTTGCACGGTTTTCTCCTTTGTCAGTTTCTACTCAAATGCCACCTCCAGACAGAGGTCTCCCCTTGTCACCCTACTTCAAATCTTCTCCTCCTTCCATCCCTAATCAATTGTTGTGCCCTCGTTCTCCTTTATTTTCTTCATCCAACTACCACTCTGAAATTGTTTATTTGGGTTACTTGCTTATTTTCTGTCTTCCCCTCCAAGATGTTAGCTCAAGGAAGGCGGAGACCTGTCTTGTTCACCATCATATATACCTAGCACGACAGCAATGTCTAGACGAGAGTACACTCAAATTATTCAACGATTTAGGTGAAAATGTCTATAATGTTAACATCCAATCAGTAGAGCCTCAAATTTAAAGAATTTGTATCCAGGGCCGCACCGTGGCCAAGTGGTTAAGTTCCCGCGCTCCGCTGCAGTGGTCCAGGGTTTCACTGGTTCAGATCCTGGCCACGGACATGGCACCGCTCATCAGGACGTGCTGAGGCGGCGTCCCACATGCCACAACTAGAAGGACCCACAACTAAAATATACAACTATGTACTGGGGGGCTTTGGAGAGATGAAGGGAAAATTTTAAAAATAAATGATTTACATCCAAATGCTACTCAAAAACAAATAAATTCTATGAATTTTGCATCTGCAGAGAGAAGGAAAAGTACTGACTTTTTAAAAACACATAATTTCAGGTTGGAAGATCATCAAGTCCAATGGTTTCCAAATTATGCTCTGAAACACCTTAAGAGCAGTCAGAGGTCAAATCTCCTGACACACTGGACTACATGTTTTACACATAGGCATCTATTTTAGGATGCGTGATTCACACGCACAGAGAACACAAAGTGTATCAGACATCAAATGTAACACTCTGCAGACTGCTTCCTCTACTGCCAGCTTAAACAGTTTTGCTCTAGAGCTCAAGGTTTGGCGTGACATGTCTATATTTACAATTCCTCATACGTATGCATAGATAGAAAGGTTACAGCTCAAATCTTTTTCTAAGACAAGCTCACTCACATAAAATTATAAACATTTTACTACACCCCTAAAGCATTATTTTGTGCACTAGTAAGTCAAGGCAAATCTGCTCAGGACATGATTCCTTTGCCAAATAACTGTGCAATAATAAGTAAATTTGTAAAATGTGGCATCAGTGTGATAAAACACTATTACCTATTATCATTATAAAACAGTATCATTACTCAAAGTTTTGGTGTTTCTTGATGAGTATGTTTATAATTTTTAAAAATATGAGCAGCTGTTGTAATTTGTCAAAAAGTCAAGCTTCAAACAAAAATTTCCTACTACTTCTCTTTCAAACTTCTATATTAATTAAATTATCCTGAATCTGCAAGATGATCAGTTAAAAACAAAAACAAACCTTCCACTTACACCTACTTAATTTGATAAATCAGGATTTTCCCCATACAGTAGCATTAAATTGAGAAAGACATTAGATGCTGGGTTCAGTCTAAGGATAAAATGGCCTTCGTAATTCCCAGTTGCTAATTTTCACACTAATCAATACCACTCGATTGTTCTATCTTTATGTTAATATAAAAATTTAACCTTATTTAAAAAGTTAACATCAAAATGACAACCACATAAAATTGAGATAATATATCTGAAAGTGCTTTGTAAGCTGCACAGCATTTTTTAAATATTAAGTAGTAAAATTAAACCAAAAGGAATCTCGTTCTTTGAATGGCATGATAAACTTACTAAATATTATTATTTTACCAATCTATGAAAGATTCTTTTACAAATAGGAAATTAAATACAAAATTTGTATGAAGGACAAGTATTATAATTTACAATGTAAAAAGTAACACAAAAACACATTCCTGCCAGATATGACACAAAACCAAATTGCTCCTCTCCCAAACACATTGTATTACATAATCAGTCATTACATTTTGTCCAGATGCTGATACAAAATGGAGTTATGTTTCAATATCCAAATACATAAGTGGAAAAATGGTATATCAACATGTTTGGAAAAAAGCAGGTCTGCTCATTGTTACTTAAATTACCAGGACACATAATTTTCTCTTGCTTATTTTATCATTCCTTGGCAAAGTAAAAATTTACTAAGTGAATTTTTTACTTTAGTAAGAAGTTTACTAAATTCTCATCTACTTCACATAAGGAAATACATTTCAAGTCAGTAAAGCAGAGAAAGGACTGGCGTCCTGAGTACTGGATCAAATTCTCTTTTAAAAAATATACCCTCTCCGCCTCTTTAGTAGTTTTTAGTCATTAAAAAGCCTCTGGAAAATATATAGACAAATGAAACATACAAAAAGATTTCTAAAATCATAAGTCAAATGTTAGCATCTCACTAAATGAAATACTGGGATTTGATTTCTACATCTCAAAAACAGACACAAAACTGGTGCACAATCTCTTATTCAAACCCTTAAAGGCCAGACATTTCTCAGAACTGGAATTTTTCAGATGTTAGAAAGGTAAAATTGTACATGTATCATACAGGACCTAACACTAGAGGGTAGGCAGCATCTGTAATCAAAAACACATCGATATTTCTGCATCAAAATATTGGAAAATTAGGTTAAGACAGATAAAGACAATAATTAGGCTACCAATTACATTTGGAATTTGCCACCAATCTTGCTTAAAAAAATCCAGTTTTCAGAGCTTTTTGGATTTTGGATTGCCAATGAAGATACATTAAATCATCTCACCCAATTTTCATAAGGAGACGAGCATTCAAACTAGAGAACTCCTACTTTGTACTGGGCATTGGACCAGGTATTTGGTGGAAAAAAGTAACAAAACACAGAATCTGACTTTAAAAAGCCCAAATCTAATAGAAGCTCAAGGTTAAGCAATGGTAAATATATATTACTGTGTAAATACAGTTGTCTCTCAATATCTGTGGGGTGCTCAAGTTCCTTAGCCAGCCCTCTGCATCCATGGATTTGGAGGGCCAACCGTACAAATAGAAAATACCTCCTTCAACCAACAACCTTAGCCACACAAAATACAGCAAGAAGTACAGACCTAAACACTCTGCCAGAAGCACTTTATCACTAACATCCTTCCCTCAGTCCTGCACTCACTCTAGACACATTTCTCTAAGAAACTGGTTATCGAGTTTCCCACGAGTGATTAAGAAGCAAAAGTGTAAGACAGGACTCACCAAGCGGAGCAATACAGGGTGGCCTTCTCCCCAGCCCCTTTTCCATTCTGCTTCTGATTCACGGACTGGGAAATGGCACTCCCGACAGCACTAAGTGTCAAATGACAATCTGGCACCAGTTCAGTTCACTGCATTTTTATTAATAACTTACTAGGTACTATGCACTATAGAAGGTACTAGAAATGTAGATACTATAAGTAAGATAAAGCCCTACCTCTCGGGTGCTCACAGTCCAGTGGAGGTTAAGGTAGATGGCGGGGATGTTCAATAAATAACAAGACAGTGTGTCCCACATGCAAAATAGAGGAAGACTGGCACAGATGTTAGCTCAGGGCCAATCTTCCTCACCAAAAAATAAATAATAATTATTTTAAAAACTTAAAACCCTAATGTCCACCCTATTTCTTTTCAACGGCAGACTTTCTATGACAGACACCAATTTTAGTACAGCTCTTTTCAAAATATCTATTAAAATCACAATGAAATTCAATTCCTTTAAGTGTCACAGGTAGAGATCATCCTTAGTAAGGAAGAAAAGTCCCCTGCCTCACCAACCAGAAGGACTCCTGTCACAGCCCCAGACCCTTGGCATTGACATTGCACGTAATCCTAGTCAAAGAGGACAGAGCAGCTCAGATGAGCTCTGCCTCTCAAACTGCCCACCTGGTGCCTTGGTTTCTTCTGGTTCTTTGTGATACAAAAGCCACCAGAGGTCCAGGTAACAAACACAATCTTATTTAGTAGTATCTTTTCCTAATTAAGACAGTATCACTATTTGCATAAGTTGTCCTCAAATGCCTATTCAAGCAAGCATATGGGAAGTTTGATTTTAAAGATGTATTCATAATAGAGTGCACTTGTTACAGTTAAAAACTTTAAGACAATCAAAAAACACTAGTTAACACTGCTTTTAAAAAAATAAATTACCTCACTTATTTTTACTAATTAGAGTCTGCTCATTATTTCATATATTGACGTGAAGCATAACTTTTCTATATTTTTCTATATCATCAGAAAAGCTTATGAAGCAAACTTGTCACTAAAAAGTTTGGTGAAACTATAACTTCCCACGAGTTGTGAAAAATTCTGTAAGCGTCTTTCAAAACTCAAGTACTTCTAATACGAATACCTACTGAAAAGATAAAATCCAAAACAAGTGAGTTAGAAACACTTCTAATAAAAACTATTCATAAATCAACTACTTTATTTACTTTTGAACAAAGAGAATTTTCAGGTTATAACTGTAAACTATCTCTGAATAATCAAGAAGTATACTAAACTTCCAAAGTTATTAAGTAAAAACATAGGTAATTAGTTCTCTTGGGGAAGAGTATCATTCTGACTTTCATCTTCAAGATCAAGTACTTCTCAAACGACGCGAATATAAATCACTCATACCCAAGCATTTTGCCCTCATTTTTCCACCATATAAATTTACCTCAAAACGCAAGTATTATAGAAACTGAAAGTTTTCAAAGGTTGCGTTTGTTGCTTGGTTAAAGATACAGGCAATTCTCATTCCCAAGAGTATCAGATTAGATTACAGATATCTCTATACAGCGTACTTAGAATAAAACGGTTCTGCCAAAAAATGATGCTTAGGTTATTTTTATTGATGTAGCAATAATTAGGATGCAAAAAAAGGTGAAAGTTTCTCAACTGCTGTCTAAAATACGAAGTATTCACAGAAGTCACCGCAATTCAAGCCCTCAGAAAAAAGTGAGAGAAAAGTACCTTTTTAAAATTAAATGAGGATCTTACAAAGTCAAGAAAGAAGTGGAGCAAGAGGAGTTTTATCTTTTTTACGTGTTTTTTGTATTTTTCCTTCAGATTTAACATTACAAAAGAACTACAAACTAAAAAGTTCAACATAAAAAACTTACTAAAGCTGTTGGTCCATTAAGAAGCATTTCAATGACAAGAATCTGAATGGAGACATCTAACCATGTGAATGCAGGCATTTAACCATTTCAGTCCACCGTGATTCTTAAACAATCCTTTAAATCTGGGATAAACATATCTTCCAAAATTGCAGGAGATGTGGGCACTAACGCTGGGGAAATACCTGTTTCCAAACATTCCCAAACAGCCCAACAGGAAGCAGGTATGCACACAGACACTCTTCAAACCTCTCTGCCCCCCACTTCATCATCTCCACTTAGGGTGTCTCAAAAAGCAAATCGAAAGTTGCACTCACGATTCTAGAGGTCTAGAATTCCTGCCACCAAGCATGACAGGAAACGTGTCCCACTCTGAACTCCACGTTCAAGCGCGGCCTCCCTCTGCACAGACTGTTAACTCAGTACCTCCCAGCATTTCGCCGAGAATCTGAGGGTTGACATCAGAGAACTTGACCATCAGAAACCGCCCAGAAAACGGAGGAGGAGAAGGATCCTCGGGCCCGCTTTCCCAACCCCAAACAAAACGTGCCGCTGCGGCCTCGGGACGGAGGGGAGCGAAGGCGCCCCGGGCGTGCGGAGGAAGCGGGCGCCCAGGCCGCCGAGGGTGGGCCCGCGCCCCCGGGCCGGGGATCCCTGCGGGTGCGGAAACCCTGGAAACGCGCTCGCCGCCGAGGAGGGCCCCCGGCCGGGACGGGAGGCCCGGGAGCCGCTCGCCGCTTCCGCCAAACTTTTCCGCGAGGGCCGGGCGGCGCGGGCGGACGGGCCCGGCGGAAGTGGCGCCGCGCTGGGGCTGGGGCGGCGGCGGCCGCGCCCGGGTTGCCTCCGTGCGGACCGCGTCCCGGCCAGGCCGCGGGCGGGCGGCAGGCGGCGGGCGGCGGCCCCGCTCTCTCCCGCTCGCTCCCGCTCCCACGTCGCCGGGCGGCGCGCCGGCAGCGAGCGCGGAGGCCGCGGCATCGGGGACAGCCGTACGCTCGGGCCGCGCTCCTCCGCCCGGGGCCGGCACGCCGGCGGAGCCCGGGCCCAGAACCGGGGCCGCCCGCCGCCCGCGCCCGCCGCCGCCACCCCCTCCCCGCCGCTCGCCCTCTCGATGGGAGCCAGACAAAAGCAACGGGAAGCGGCGGCCCGGGACGCTGTCCGCCGGCCCCGGGCGCGGCCGCCCCGGCCCCGGGGCGCTCCCCCGCCTTGCGGGGGCCCTGAATCCGCCGCCCCCGCCGCGCGCCCCGCTGCCAGACTTCCGAAAATTTGCCAAAAACTCACCGCATGAATTTTCTTGTCCCGCGGATCCAAGATGGCGACGTATCCACCGCGGAGGCTGCTGGGAGCAGGACCTTTACCCTCTGACCCCCGCCGTGACCCCCGCCGTCCGGCTTCGCTCTAGGCGGCGGAGGAAGGTGGGAGCGGCGGTCGCGGCGGGCCGGGCGCCTCCCTCGCACGTGTCCCCGGCGGCTCCGGTTCCGGCTCCGGCTCCGGCTCCGCGGCCGTCCCGGCGAGCGGCACGGGGCGCGCGCACGCCGCGGGAGCCGCCGGCGGGGTCGGGCGTCCGTCCGAGCGGGGAGCCGCGCGCCGCCGAGCGGCCCGTGAAGCAGCCCTGTGCCGCGAGAGGGGCCGCGCCCGCCCGTGCGCCCCTCATAGGGCCCGCCGAGCTCCCGGAGGCCCGCGGCGGGGCGGGGGCGGGGCGCGAGCGCGGGGGCCGGCGGGCCGGGGGCGCTTCCCGTCTGGCCGCTCGTCTCCGCAGACGGCGTGCCCCACTGTGTCCCCGCGGAGCCCCGAGGAGGCCGCTGCCCCAGTGCCCGCAGGAGCCCCCGGCACCCGGCCCTGGCCCGCGGAGACCGCGGGTGCAGGTGTGCGGTCCGGGCGCGGAGGCCGCGGGTGCAGGTGCGCGGTCCGGGCGCGAAGGCCGCGGGTGCAGGTGTGAGGTCTGGGCGCAGAGGCCGCAGGTGCAGGTGTGCGGTGTGGACGCGGCGGGCGCAGATGCAGGTGCGCGGTGCGGCCGCGGAGGCCTCAGGTGCAAGTGCAGGTGTCCGGTCCGGGCGTGGAGGCCGCGGGCGCAGGTGCAGGTGCGCGGTGCGGGCGGGGTGGCCGTGCCCCTGAGCTGTTGGTGCATTAGAAGCGTGGCCGGCAGCGTTGGGACCGCAGGGCTCGGTGATGAAACAGGGTGTGCGCTCACGTGCAGCAGCGTCGGGGGCTCCTCACCGTTCCAGTCTGTAGTGTGACTTCGGGATGGCACTTCGTTGAGGCCAAATCTCAGACCTTATTCCTGCCATCACTGTATGTACGCAAAAAAGTAAAAGTTTGAAATAGCGTGAACGTCGGTGAAATTGGAGCTATCGCTTCCAAATGGGGACAGGTCTAATTGGAAGGTTTTGTTACCGTGATGTTTTTTTACTGGAAGAGATGGAACAACAAACGTTTTCACGGTAAATGTGTAGGGTAGGAGTGATAGGGAAAAAATACACTGATCCTACTGCTTTCTTGAGGACACTGTTGAGGGTAATTTTACTTCAAGCCTTGTTAAAAAACAGGTTTTAAATCGTATTATTACTGGTGCTCATCTATTATAAGTTTGTGAAATTTGTTTGATACCTACTGTAGAAGTTGGTTCTAGGTGTTAAATGAGCTAACATTTGTTAAGGGCTTACATTTAAGGCTTTCTAGTAAGCACTCTAAATGGTGTATTTTTTTAAATTGTCGTATTGCATCAAAAAGTTCATCTTTATTGCTAATGTTGATCAAATTTGCCCGGTTGGTAGAGAGTTTGTGGCCTTTGGGGTTTTTTTGACTATTCACTTTGACAGATGTTCTTACTTTTACTTGAAAAACAGTCCATACTAAATATGTGTTGCGTGTGTAAAGTGCATTCCTTGTGTACCTCATAGGAAGAGTGAGTTTGTTAACCGGTGACCAGCTGTAGGAAAGCAAGGCTGCACCACGACAAGAGATACAATGACAGGCGTCTCCAGTTTAACGTGCTGACACAGAACCTCCCGTCGTCTTCCTGATTTCCATGCACGGTGCCACCACAGTTCACTCACTTGCGTCGGCGTCACACTAGGAATCTTCCGTCATCCCTCACCGTCTGGGTCCCACTCAGCAGCCAGCACCATCAGGTCCTCCTTGTGTACATTCTGAATCCAGCCACTTTGCATCCCCTCCAGTGCTCCCTCGCCGTCCAGGCCACCATCATTTCTCGCACAGCAACATCCACACTAGCTGCTTCCACTTTTCCCTACATCCCTTGAAACCATTCTCTACATACTGGCCGGTGTGATCATTTTTAAAACTTCATAGGGTTATGTCACTCCTTTGTTTAAAACTCTCCAGTAGCTTCCCTGGGAATAGAGTGAAATCCGCTTTCCTTGCCATGGCCTTTAAAACTGCCTCATCTGGCCCTGCCTGCCCCTCCCGCCTGGTCTGTCCTCCCCCTGCCCGTTGGCTCCCTTCTGCTTCTGTCGCGCACCAAGCTCTCGCTGGTCTGTAGCAGAACCTGTTAGTTGTCCCCTAAAATTTCTCCATTTCTTCTGTAGTAATTCACATGGACACATGGCTGTCAAGAATAAAGGTTATATTTTCCAGCCTCCCTGTGGCCATATGGTAGTTCTGGCCAATGGGATATGAGCCGACCTGTCGTGTGATACCCTTCCAGAACCATCCTTAAAAGACAGCTGGTGCTCACCTTCAGTCCTCTGTTTCTTTTCCTCACATCCTGCACCCTGGGATACAGGTGTGATGGCCTGGAACTCTACATGGGCCGTATGCAAGTTACCCCCCATCCTAGGGATGGCAGAAGTTTAAGATTTTAGAAACCTGGGTCCTTGAGACCTTTGTGTAGTCCTGTACCAGCCTGGCACGCCTTACCTGCAGATCTTGATGTGACGATAAAGTAAACTGTCTTATTAAAGCCACGATTAAGGGTCTCTTGTCAACTGAACTTAATCTTAACTGATACTTCATCTCAAGACCTTCGCACTTGCTATTTTTCTCTGTGTGGGCTGTGTGTTCTTTGTGTCTGTTTAGATTGACTCGTTCTCATCCTTCAGGTCTTAACTCAGCTGTCGTCCCTGACAGGCCTTCCCTGGCCACCGTATCTACAGTAGCTCCTTTTCCCGTTTATTCTCTCTCATGTCCTCCATTTACTTCTTAGCATTTATAACTGATGGTTGTCTTCTTTCCTGTTGTTCCCTTCACCCTACTAAAACGTGAGTTCCCTGAGAACGTTGAGCACTGCCCTCTCCCCTACACCTGGTAGACGTTAGATGAGGACCATGGAATGAATGAGACAGTGAAGAACTCAACCATTCAGTGAATGAAGTAGATCCTTAGCCAAGATTAGGTAGACTTTTTTTTTTGTAAATAAATGTCTTGAAAGGTTTTCTTCAACACATAATGTGTAAAATCCAAGCCAGGAAGCAGCCAGGAAAAATAGTGCTAAACTGACGGAATATGCCTAGCTTCCAGCCCTTGATAATGAAGATGTATCCCTTTTTCTGGGAAACTTATAAGCTTATTACAGAGGGAAAGAAAGCTTACTTGGTGAGGCAGACTGTCAGATCATAAGGAGCTGCAGTGTACTGTCTAGGGCAGGAACTCCCCCGAATGTCGGTCTGATGTGTGTAACGTACTGGGCCTCAGCTTGTTCCCCTAAAATATACGTCAGAATCTTAAGCTTTGAGTGGGAATACTACAAAAGTTTAATAGTAAGACCAACTTGTGAGTGGCGTAGCCTGTGTTAGACATGATTTGGTCTTCAGGTGTTATTTTAACAAGTGGTTATGTCTTGGTGATACTGGCAAGGGTTCAGGGAGACAGAGCTGCCTCCACTGCCAAGAGCGTACACTGGCGCATTTCTGGAGCGCGGTTGGCAATATGTATCGAAAGCCTTGAGCAATTCTTCTTCCAGAAATGTATCATAAGGGATAAGCATATGTGTAACAGTTGGACTCCAAGAGTGTTCATGTCTGCATTGTTTATTAGGATATTAGTTAAATTAAGCCTCATCCACTTAACAGAACAGTATTTAGCCATTAAAAATGATTTGAAGGAAATTTTATCGACATGACATGTTAAGTGCAAAGAGAAAGTTTTAAAGTATAATTCCAATTTTGTAAAAATTTCTGTGTCTCACAAAAGTCTGACCGGATATACACATGGTGTTAGTTCAACCTTGCAGAAGAAACTATTACAGTTATTTTTATTTAATCATCTCTATTTCATAGTTCTTTAATTTTTATAGAATTAAACATTTTTTATAATACTAATTAAAAGGCTGCCTTTATCTTTAAAGAAACAAATGGATAATTTGGGGAAATAGTACCACATACTCAGTTGCCAAGCCTGATATCTTTTATCCTTTCTTCTTCCTTGTGCCCCACAACTGCTTACCAATTCTTAGATGTTTTACCTTCTAAGCATGTCTGGGATCCACCCTTACCTCTCCATTCCTTCAGTCATTCCCTTCCTCATTCCCTCATAACCTCCCGTAACCGTTTTAGCTTGTCTTCGCTGAGTGTTACCTCTGTCCAGCCTTCCAAACCAGACCCTGCAGCGCCTCTTGGGAACGCCCTGCGGAAGATCTGTGCTGATGCCTCACCACCTGCAGGACAGAAGTGCAGACTCCTGCCCGGGGTAGGGAGCCTTTCCTGACATACAGCTCCCACATCTGCAGCCTCGCGTACTCCTTGTGGTCGCCTCCCAGCGCTCCGTGCTGCCTCCTCCTCACGCCCTTCAGGTTTCTTCCTTCTGCCTTGAGTCACCTCTCCCTCCCCCAAAATGTCCTAACAAATTTGTGTAGTGTTCTATGCTGGTTTTAAAAATATGTCGCAAATTATTTGATATTCCATTCTTCAAGAGGTGGGACTTGATTCACCTCCCTCTGAGTGTGAGTTGGACTTTGTGACTTTCTTCCAATAGACAGAATAAGATGGACGTGACCGTGAGTCTGAGACTAGGTCATAGAAGGCTCCGGGACTTCTTCCTCATGCGTGCTGTCTTGAATCGCTCTGAGGGAAGCCAGCTGCCGTGTCCTAGGATGCACAGGCAGCCTGTATGCCCAGAAAGGGAGTCCGACAGCCAGCGGGGGCCCGAAACCTGCAGCACCACGCACAGGAGCCTGAGATGGCTTCAGCCTCTGCCAAGTCTGAGAAATAAGTATTTGTTTTAAGCTGATAAGGCTTGGATTAACTTGTTACACAGCAGTAGATAACACCTCTTCCTTGGGGACTCATCATCTGTGAAACTTTTCTGAACCTGCTTGTTCTTCCCTTAACCGTCCTATAGAATTGGGTTTTGCCATACTAGACAATGGGCTTCTTAAGGGCCAGAATCATGTCTTCTTTGTCTTTTTTCCCCCAATTTCTAGCACAGTACTGACAGATGATAAGTCCTCAAAGATATTTTTCCAGAAGGAAGTGAAAATTTTTTGATCAATTGTAAGCAAACTGAAGGTAGAGACCACGTATTTTTATTCATCATCTTATCCTATAGACAGAATAGGAGAGCCAATAAGCAGCTGTTCCAAAGAGATCTGTGCAATGAGTAAGGTTGGACCTAAGTGTTTGGTACAGCAGCGAGCGTTCCTAGCACTTATATGCCCAGCGTTGTACTACAAGTAATAACATGATTTGATTAGAGAAGAGTATAACTGGCAACAGTAACAGCAGCAACACCTGCAAGCCCCAAGCTCACTGCATGCCCTTATTAATGCGCCAGTCCTCTGCTGTGCGTGCCAGGAGTCGCTGAGACCCATGGCACAGACTCTAATTCTCTGCCTGATCAGAAACGGAAGTGAGAGGACTGTGTGTCACAGTAACTTCACCCAGTGCTGTTTAAGCTGCATGCTGAGTGACAGTGTGGATAGATGTGGTGACAGGGAGGGACATTTTCAGTGAGGGCAAAGGCAGACTGTTCTTTTGCTCATGCTGCCACAACAAGGTACGCATCCTGGGTGGCCCACACAGCGGATTTACTTCCTCCCAGTTCTGGAGTCTAGAAGTCCAAGACAGGGTCCTTTCTTCCAAAGGCCTCTGTCCCAGCTTGTGGACAGCTGTCTCATGTTCACCCGGTGTTCCCCCTGTATGCAGGTCTGTCTCCAAAGTCCCCGTCTTACAGGAACACCAGTCGTATTGGACTAGGGCATACTCATGTGACCTCGTTTAGCCTTAATTACCTTTTCAAAGGTACTGTCTGCAAATAGAGTCACATTCTGAGGTACTGGGGGTGAGTACCTCATAAATCTGGGGAGGCACACTGAGGCCACCTCAGAAGCAGAATTGAGCGTGGGTCAGTGACTGGAACCAGTCAAAGAGAAACAGCGGGGGCTGGTGGGATTCATGTAGAATCAGGTGGCAACACTTCGGAGTGCTTTCCGTGCCAGGCAGAAGAGTTGGTATGAATGGCTTTCGATAAGTCACTGCTAGTCAGCCCACTCCCAAGGTTTAGTGGCTTGGTCAGAGAGACAGTGCGTGTGCTGTCATACCCACTTTTGTCACCTACCATCGCCACTCAGCTTGCCAAAATGATTAAGTTATCTGAATCATCTCAAAATTAATGTGATGTAAGTTTTCACCCATTCAAATCAATTTCATACGATAAAAAAAGTGGTTTTTTCCCCATGTCCTGCAAAAGAATCAACAAAAAATCTGCTTTCTCAACTACATCAACTCTGTTGAATGTTTAGATACATGGTTAAGCTGTTCACTTAATAAAAACACTAATTATTCTATCCTGTGTATGAATTATAAGGTATCTTCCACTTTAAAAAGTAAAATTACTCCCCCCAAAGTTACCAGATTCAGTCAACAGATAATAGTAAATCAGTTTAAAACTCACATATAATCAGCCAATACATTGTCGCTGGCAATGAAAAATTAACAGAAATCTGTTTTGAAGGGAAACCTGGATTAAATAGTGAATCAATGACAGGAATGAAAATAATTTATACACACAACAGGTCGGTGAAAGAAGAAGGTGTGCTTCTTAAGTAGTAATGGTGTTAGTGATGGCCATTCAAATGCTGAATGTTAGCCTGTTTTTTAACTAAACAACTTAAAGTGAAAATAGAAGAAAGCGAAGATTATAAAGTTACAGATCCCAAGGAAACCATGGGCCTGGAAGAAACAATCTAAAAACCCTACTGCAAAATGATTCCATCCTATTCAAGAATTCTTGCTCTCAGGAACTGTTTGTATGTTTAACTTAAAATTTTTACATTGCTTTTTTGGTTTTACATTTTATTTTTCCTTGTTCCTTGAAACTGCCCACATTGTAAATTGTTCATGGATGAAATATAGAGCTGAGCAGATTTTTCTTCTACAATATTGTGGTATAAACCTACTCAGTTTTCTGTCTGGTTGCTGATAAACCTTATAGCACACAGTTGTAAAGTAAACCCCTAAAGGACTGAATGTGTAGAGCCTGCTGCCCGGTACGAGAAATAGGCTAAACATAAGCGTGTAAATGGCAAACATCATCATAATGCAGGGAAAAAATTTTAACGAGAGACAGTTCAGTCCTGAAAAGGTTAAGTAGAAACCTTAATGGATTGTTGTTTCTAACCACCCTTCTCACATTAGAGTGCTTGAAAACAGAAGTCTGGCACAAAAGATTCCACACGTGTGTTCAGTGTACATCAGAAACATAGCAGCTTTTGAAAGCAGAAGTAACTTGATTAATAATTGAAAAGCATTTTCTTTCAAAAAGAAAACCTCTGTTGATTATCTGGTTAAACATGAATAGTTAATTCTCAAAAACACATCTATAACATTGAAAACAGGTTTTCCATTGCCCTGTAACTGTGATTATGCCCCAACACTGAAAATAAAATGCATCAAATGCTCCACATCGTAACTTAAAATAACTTTTAATAACCGCACAGTATCAACTGAGCAGTGTCACAACCAGCCCTGTCACCACCACCAGCACTCCTATCTACTGTTAGTCAAAGAAACAAGAGAGGAAAAGGACGCCTATTGTGGAGAAAGCAACGTCTGTGGACAAGCTGTTCCCAAAAGTAGTTGGAGTGGAGCGTGCTCAAGGCGAATCACTTCTGAAGATTGAGTTTATGAAAGGAGGGGGGACACGTCTCTCTTCTCTGTTGGACGTTTGCTTGGCCATGGATTTGCTGGTCTCCTGGAGCTGAGTAGGGAAGCAGAAATTGCACCTGATGGACTGAGAGGCCAGGACAATGGACAGTAGCCCCATGCCCATCCCCTGGTGTGGCGAGGATAGTGAGGTTTCCCACCGGTGGTGTGAATACCAGGGGAGGTGAGTGGGCTGAGCAGCAAGACGGAAGAGCTGCAGCATGAGGAATGAAGGGGGCCAGGGAGCTGGAGCCAGATGTCCACCCTCAGAAAGCCAGGGAGTAGGGGCCCCGCAGGCTCCCTCAGAGAAGCCTCACTTTGGCTTGCAGCCAAAGACATCCAGCTTTGGACATTGCCAGGTAGAAGTTACCAACATCCAGTCAACGAAGACTGCGTCCTCGCCCGGTCAAGCAGGGAAGCACTTGCCCTTACCCCCTCCCTTCCCTCTGCCACAAGCCAAGGGCACCAAGCCTAGAAGAGGCAGGAGAAGCAGGTGCCCGAGAGCTGGGTTGCCCCCACTGCCTCCATCTCGAGCTCTCTTGCACTGGGGATTGGCGAGCGGGAGGAGGGAAGAAGAGCTGGAGGCTGATGGTTTCAAGTTGACAGGATTGATTCTCTGATCTTAGATTGTGACTGTTCCAATAAGGTGCCTGAAAAGCAGAGAATATGTGTAAGGTACCATAGGAGCCACTCTGAAAAAACGGAAGCCCTTCGGTATTGTTGGGGAGGCATTGGAAAAAAGAAGGACGTTTCTTGTTTATACTCTCAACAGTTTGAAACATTTTAGTAAAGACAAATACCTAACACATTTGTGCTTCAGTTATATAGTTAATCTCAAAGTGTGGTTTCTATAATTCTTCATCAGTTTCTTTTGTGAACTTTATCAAGTTCTGAAATCTAAAACATCCTTTTAAGTATTTTAAAGATGTATTCACAACTGATAGTCTTGGTGAAGATTCTGGGCCCAGACAGAACGGACAGAGTAAACAACGCCCTTTACAGAATGGGGTTTTTTTCAGGGAAAGATTCGCCCTGAGCTAACATCTGTTGTCAGTCTGCCTCTTTTTTTTTTCCTCTCCAAAGCCCCAGTGCATAGTTGTATATCCTAGATGGAAGTCCTTCCAGTTCTTCTATGTGGGATGATGCCACAGCATGGCTACTGACAGACAGGTGGTGTGGTTCCAAGACCAGGAAGCGAACCCGGGCCGCTGAAGTGGTAAGAGCACCAAACTTTAACTGCTAGGCCATCAGGGCTGGCCCAGAATGGTATTTTTTAGAGTCTTGCTTCTTTTTGCATTTGCCACCCATTATCAATCCTGATAGTGTCACTCACAAGCAGCAATGTCATTCAATCCTGCTGTTGTCACCCAGTCCAGAAGGGAAACAGAGAAGTAAGACTAAAGAGCAAAGGGGTCTAAACTGCTCTTTACTCTTACATTTGCCTTGCTTACATCTTTAAGTCATGTGGAATGTCACAGAATTTTAAATCACCGTCTTTACTTATAATTCAACCTAATGAATATGGTTTTACTCAGAAAAAACAAAGAGCAAATCTAAAACTTTTGAATAATAATATTTAAGATTTTATCTTCCAGGTCAATACTGAATTTCATTGACATTTGGTGGAATAATATCTAGCATGTTTCTATCCAAACCTTTTAACCATCTCACTCGATATGGTATGAAGCATGAAGAACTATTTTTTGTTTGTTTGTTTACTAGTGAAGGAATAATACAAATGCTTGCTTAGCAACTTCAGATCTGGAGACAACAATTGTGTCATTCTCATGTGAAGAACAACACGAGTGCGTGCGAATTACC
Source organism: Equus asinus (assembly GCF_041296235.1). Lineage (NCBI taxonomy): Eukaryota > Metazoa > Chordata > Mammalia > Perissodactyla > Equidae > Equus > Equus asinus. Next base: position 69,154,694 of record NC_091811.1, on the reverse strand, counting down.
AGTGCGTTCACGCCGACAAATGTGTCAGGCACTGGCCCAAACACAGGGGATAGAGCAGTAAGGAAGGCAGACGAGGTCCCTGTTTTCCTGGAGGAGATAGACAATAAACAAACAAATAAATTTTCAACATAATATTATGCAGGGATCCTAATTATGAAGGAAATTAAGGAAGATAAGGGCTAGAGAGTGACGGGGGCTCTTAGGTGAGGTGGCCAGTGAAGGTGACCCTCAGGACGTGACAGCTGAGCCGGGAGCTGCAGCAGTAGAGGTGGCTTCAAGTTCATCTGATAAACATGTAATTTAGGTGTCAGGCTATGAATTTAATATCCCTTAAAGGCAGAATTTTTTATTATCCCCAACCCCATCCAAGAGACATAGTTAACTCCGCTTTACAAAAAGTAGCATATTTCTATGTGCAGTTATGTCCTCAGAGAAACTGTTCGATTTTTTGTTGTGTGTGTGTGACTATGTGTCTGGTCTCATTCGTTTCATTTCACTTTAGTTCTACAGATCCTGATTGAGTAGTGATTGCTGTGTTCCAGGCTTTAGTCTAGGCTGTTGCCATACGTCAGTGCATGGAACAGATAAAGATCCCTACATTCTAGCAGGAAAAGACAAGCAGTAAGTAAGAAAGATAAATAAATTATATACTGTTTTAGAAGGTGATTTGTGCTATAGGAGAAAAAGTAGAGCAGAGAGAGGGAGATTACTAGGAAGAGGATAGCTTTCATTAGTAAATGGGCTAGTCGGGGCGGGTGTCAATGAGGGTAGACCAGAGCAGACGCCTGAAGAGGTGACGGCGTCAGCCTAGCGCCCAGCTGAGGGAGCAGCTCTCACTGACACCTGCACATGCACACACCTACATATCCGTACACGCGCTTCTACACACATGCTTTTGCCTCCAGAGAAGTTACTATCTTTTTTTCAAGACTCATGTTTTTAGCTTATTAGAAATAGAGTGTATGCGATATACCATCACTATGTATAACTACTTAAAGGTGTGAATCTATCTTCTATTTACTTGAAAGGTAGCCACTACTATAGACAGATAAATTTTTTATCATCTGAGATTATGAAGCACTATATTTTAAAAGGCATTGAAAAACAGCCTGATTAGAAATGTAAATATTTTTGTATACTGGCATGAGTAGATCATATAGCAAATATACTATATCTTTTCTTGTTCAAGGGTAATGGTGTTCTCAATGTTGGAAATCCAAGATAATTTAAGACAAATTGGAAGACATGGTAGATTACTCACTTCATGCTATAAAAATTGAGTGCAGGACTAAGAATCATAATGATTTGTTGGTATGAGTAGTTAGAAAGATGGACTTTTATGAGTTCATTCAATAAAATCAGAATAATGTAGATTCTTCTTATTTTTGCTTACTTCCATCTGTTTTCCAGATATCAGTAAATTTATTATAAATTTGTTTAAAGTCAACCCTTATCACTTTGTAAATTAATTTTGGTAAATTGATACATACAAACGGATATTGTATGTATACATTCTGCAGAGTTAAGTGAAATCTTCTAATCTTTGTATTTCTAAGACATGCCTTTTTTAAAAAGTAACTAGGCAATTACAACTAGCCATAGAGATAAAGTAACTATATTTCTTTTTCATTTTCAAATTGCTTTCTGTGTTAATTTTTTAAGGACAAAATTACATTTCACTTCTTTGGTTTGTACTTTGAATCAATGTTGAATAACAGGCAACTTTTTGTAATTTTAGGTACAGTATCTTTTACTGAAAAGGTCACAGATGTTTCACAAACTTAAACATTTTGTATACTTCCTTTACTAACATGAAGTAATATGTTTGATATGCTAAAAAAAATTTTTACCTGTTTTTTTTCCCTAAAACTCTTCATTTCCAGCCCAGTCTGCAATATCCTCCTCCTTCTTCTGAACTTATTTTCTATACCACTTATTTAACCCTTAGTGTCTGCTATCCTGTGTCTGTTTTAGCTTCCAAAAATAGACCATACGTTTTCCAAGGACAAAGATCCAGTCCGTATCAGTTAGTGTAAAAATCTTTCACAAAGTAAGTGTTTCACTAGCACTTTTTCCTTGATTGATGCAAGTATAATTTGTATAACTCAAAATTGTACTGTACTGTTGTGATATCGTGATTTTTTTTCTTTTTTTCCTGAGGAAGATTCACCCTGACCTAACATCTGTGCCAGTCTTCCTTGTTTTGCTGAGGAAGATTCACCCTGAGCTAACATTTGTGCCAATCTTCTTCTTTTGGTATGTGAGCCGCCCCCCAAACTTGGCCACTGACAGACGAGTGGTGTAGGTCCATGCCTGGGAACTGAACCTGGGCCGCCAAAGCCAGGCACACTGAACTTAACCACTAGGCCACAGGGTCTGGTCCAATATTGTGATTTTTAATAAGAAATATATATTTGGGTTTCATCCCCATTCCTGGCACAGAGCTCCTAAAACCCTTAGAATTTCCTAATTGATAAGAGAGGTATGGGGCTGGCCCGGTGGTGCAGTGGTGAAATGCACACACTCCACTTCGGTGGCCCATGGTTCGCCAGTTCAGATCCTGGGTGCAGACATGGGACCGCTTGGCAAGCTGTGCTGTGGCAGGCATCCCCCATATAAAGTAGAGGAAGATGGGCATGGATGTTAGCTCAGGGCCAGTCTTCCTCAGCAAAAAGAGGAAGACTGGCAGTAGTTAGCTCAGGGCTAATCTTCCTCAAAAAAAAAAAAAAAAAGGTAAAGTTGTCTTGTTCATAACAAGCCGCTCCCAACACACTTGAGTTTATGTTAATGTGGTGAATTTTGGAAAACCCCCTAAAGGTGGGGCCTGGTTGCCAGGGGAACCGACCACCTGATTATAGGGTTGGAACTGTCAGCCCCGCCACTCTACCTCCAGGGAGAGGACTCATCAATTGCCAATGACCAATGATTTAATCAATCCTGCCCACTGTAATGAAGCCTCCATAAAAACTCAAAAGGCCGAGGTTCGGAGAGCTGTTGGGCTGGTGAACAGGTGCAGGGACAGGGGCGCACCTGGACGGGGCACAGAGGCTTCATGCCCTTCCCCTACACTGTGCCCTGTGCATCTCTTCCGTCTGGCTGTTTCTGAGTTGTGTGTCCTTTATAATAAACTGGTAATCTATTAAGTAAACTGTTTTTCTGAGTTCTATGAGCCGTTCTGGCAAATTAATCAAACCCGAAGTGGTTGTGGGAACCTCCGCTTTATAGCCAGCAGGTCAGAAGCGCAGGCAACAACCCGGACTTGTGACCAGCATCTGAACAGGGGGCGGTCTTGTGGGGCTGAGCCCCTCACCTGGAGGGTCTGATGCCATCTCCAGGTAGACAGTGTCAGGATTGAATTGTAGGCCACCCAGCTGGTGTCTGCAGAGAATCGAATTGTTTGGTGTGGGGAAAAACCCACACGTTTGGTGACTAGAAGTGTCAGAAGTGAAGTGTGAGTGTCGTGTATAGAGAAGGAAAAGGAAAGAGTTTTTCCTTTACAACTGTGTGTCTGTGTATATCCTACTCTATTGTACAAACTTTCACTCTACTCATGCTGGGGTCTTCTCAAGTTTGAAAACGTCTGCGTGGTGTGCCTCCCGTATGGGAAGAAGCAGACTCCACTGTTTCTTCTTTTCTGTGGCTGTTGGGATTCTGTTAACCTGAAAAATTGTGCATTCACACTGGCAATCACCAAGCTTTACATATAAAAAGTGGTCGTGAGGGGCCAGCCCCAGGCCCTAATGGTTAAGTTCGGTGTGCTCCATTGCGGCTGCCTGGGTTCAGTTCCCGGGCGTGGACCTACACCAATCATCAGCGACCATGCTGAGGCAGTGTCCCACATACAAAATAGAGGAGCACAAATGTTACCTCAGGGCAAATCTTCCTCAGCAAAAAAAAAAAAAAAAAAAGTGGTCATGAGGAGAATTAGGTAGCAATAAAGTGTAGCCCCTCAGTGTTTTTGTCTTATTATGACACCAGAATGTTCTTGCTTTTAAATCAACACAGTCTGAGGATTCAAAAAGTAAGGAAATGAAAGGGCATCATTCTATTTTTTCCCCTCTAATGTGTACAAATGTTAAATGTCGCAGTGGAGCCATTAAAATATTAAATCATTAGATATGAGCTGTGAGAACCCTGCTGTCTGACAGACTTAATCTTCGGGTTGCTAAGGTGGCATGCTCCCTGGCTCTGCCCATTGCACACGTCCTCAGCACTGGTGCTAAACTAGACCCCATGTCAGGTGAGCTGCGCCTAGATGACCTTCGGAAGGCAAGTTAGCCTTTGACACCGGCGCCTCGCTTGCTTTCAGTCCTCCTCCCTGATGAGGACTTTCCTTCCTGCAGAAGCACTCCAGCCAGAGGTGGGGCAGACAGACTCCAGTCTCCTAGAAACAGGGCCGGAAGCAGGGCTCATCAAGGCCTGGGGACCCAGCTGCGTTGACGAGAGATATTGTGGAAAGGTGGAGAAGGATTAGCCCGTTAACCTGACGCAGTGACATGGGCTGTGGATGTTGTGCTCCTCAAGTTTTCCCCACAAAGGGCAACACTGACCCGTCAGCTCTGGGCTGGGCTGCAGCTCGTGCAAACTTCCGAGTGCACAAGGGTAGGGAGTGGAGAGAAGGAGCAGTCCACGCTGACCCAGTTTCCCCTCACCCTGCCTTCCCTCTACCTGTGCACGCTCTCCGTGGGAATTTATCCGTTCTCTATACGTTGTTCTCGAAGTCTAGCGACCCCACTTTAAAAAGCTATCGAGGAGCTGGTTAATCTGACAATGCCACCAAACACAGAGCCCCTGCTCCTGCACAGACGCGTGCCTGTGACCCCGGCCTCTGTGCCAGACGTGCAGGGAGACTGCAGCCCGCACGGCTTCTAGTCTTGTCCCCGCAGGAGCTCCTAAGAGCACCTATGCTTTTTAAGGTTTTATTTGGAAAATCACTCAATATTATAATTGCGGTTATCTTTAGCATATTTTCTAATAGTTTAAATTAAAATGTATAACTCTGTTAAAAATCCAGAGATCCTTATTAGTTAAACCATAATTTTTGTTATTTTTTTAAAAGACAGATATACATAAATTCAGACTTTCTAAGGAGAAAAAAAGTTATTTCTTAGTTCTGACAAAAGTATGAAATCTTAATAAATTTTAGGTCTTATCTCCTATGTTAATGGCATCAGCTTGAACTATCATTCTTTCAGTAGAACATTCTTTTGGCCTCATTAATAATAAATTATGTGTTAGTGAAGGAAGCCTAGCATTATGCCGGATAGCTGCTTCATTGGCCTGATCGTTAATAATTGCTAGACAAATAACCAGGGGGAAAACACATTTCGCGTTTGTCAGACAAGCTCATGACTTTAAAACCTAAAAAGTACAGCAGTTAAATTGCTGTGTGCTCAATCAAGCCTGTTTAGTTTACATATTCTTATAATGTGGAAAGTGGAGTTTGACCAAGAACCTTTCACCTAATCCATTACAACAGAGTTCATAGCCCTTCTCTCCTTAAGCACTTGACAGCAGTTAAGAAAGCCCAGCTAACTTGATCTCTTTCTTAACTTCTGGCTTGGATTTTTAGATTGGCTGCCTGATTAGTGGAGGATATTGATAAACAGGCACGATCATTCTCACTGGGACAGTTCTTTGTAAAACAAATTCATGGCTATATAAATACAGAGCTTAAGTTTCAACCCTCCTAAACTGCTCTCTTGAATTCTACAACCTACTCTTGACCTTGAGAAACTGGATCACTGAATGAAGTCTCTATTCACAGTTCCCTCTTTCTAGCATCTCCTGTGTGCCAGATGGAGATAATTCAGTTAGCAAAGCCGACCCCAACCCCTGCCTCGTGGGGAGAGCAAGGCAGGTGATAGACAAAAGTATATAAGCAAAATTTTGGTGTGTGGGCTGTGGGTAGGTACTAGGGAGAAAGAGGAATATAGGGAGTCCAGGGGAGGGTGGGGAGGGCTGCAAGGCTAAATGGGATGAAAGGAAGTCCTCTCTGAACAGGTGACTCAATGGGAACCTGGAGGAAGGAAGAGGATAAGCCATTGACCATCTCGGGAAAGAGCATTCTAGGCAAGAGGGAACTACAAATGCAGAGTCCTGGTCGTTTCCAGGTCCCACCAGGAGACCCGTAGGACTGGAAAGGAGTGAGCGGGTGGGAGTGCAATGGGAGACGCGGTAGGAAGGGCCATCATGAGAGTGGAGGCCCTGGGGAGAAGGGACAGAGTTTCAGTCACATGGGTCCCTGTGAGCCATGGTGATGACTTTGACTCCAAGTGAGGTGGCAAGACATGAGAGGATTCGAAGCAGGGAAGTGACAGGTCTGTTTTGTTAACCAGGTCTGACTGAAGTGGGCAAGAGCAGAAGCAGGAAGGCCAGTTAGGATGCTGTATGGTCCGGATGACAGCAGATGGTGACATGGACCAGGGCAGTGGCAGAGGAGGGGACAAGAAACGGTAGATTCTGAACACAGGATAAAGAACTCCCAAATCTATTCAGTTTATCCTTGATTGAAATATTTTTATAATCATTTATGTTACACATTTTCGTGGTAAAATATTATGATCATTTCCCATTTCTTTAAATATTCTCCTACCACGTAATGTTAGTGGCTGCATAGTGTGGTTTGGATATGGCATAATTTAGCCATTGTGTGGATAGGACAATTTATTAAACCAATCCCGTTGTTGACTGTCTAAGCATTTTCCAGTTTTTCTCTATTATAAATACCATTCAACTGAACATCCTCATTGTTGCAGCTTTGCAAATATAATTACTGCATAGTTTAGGAATCTCTGCTTGTTGATTTTAGGAATAACTCTGCTGAATTTGAACTGGAAAGGAGAAACCAGAAAGGCAAAAACTAGAAAAACAGAACTATTGCTATAAACCAACAACTCTGGTATTTTTTCAGCTATAAGCATAGAAAGAAGATTATCTACCTCAGATGCACATTGATAGAGTTTAAAGGGTGCCACAAATGAAATATGAAATATTTATAAATTCCTGCTCAAGATTGAATAAACATTCATGTACTTCAGAATTTGTTTTCTATTTCTAGTAGACTTATTACTGGGAACAGATGACCAATTACAAGAACTGTCACCATTTTAACACTACGTGAACTGTGGCCAGCCCGGATTTCTGGCACCTGAGCAATCACATCCATCTGTTGATAGGGCATTACGCCCGCTGATGACGTTTATGCCAGTTTCAAAAAGTCATGTGTAAATCAAGATAGGAAATATATATTCTTTGAGATATGTCATTTATTATTTAGCCTCTTTTAGTTATGTTTTTAGAAAGACCTTTAGCCTCTTACTGATTTGAAATAACTTGAGATAATTTGAGGCATATACAGAAAGCAAAATATAAGCAAAATTTTAATTTTACTGAGTAATAAATAGAATACCAGCCTTCTTCAGCATAAGAAAGTTGAAATTAGAGAAAGTGGTACAACAAATCCTTGAAAAAAGTTTGAATATACTATTTGACGGAAAGAAACCACCATTTATTTGGCACCTGCTGTGTGCAAGGTGCTTTTACATAATGCTCCCAACAACCCTGTGAAATAGGTGTCATTGTCCCTTTTTTGCAGGTAAGAAACAAAGAAATGACTTACCCGGGATCACACCTGAGAAATCACCAGGGTCATTTCACGCCCGATTCCATGTGACTCCAGTTCTATGTGACACCCTTTGAAGTGGTTGGGATCCAGACATGAGGGTGAATTTACAAATCCATAATGTTGATTGAAAGTGGTTTTTAAGTTAGGATTTATCAGATGGCAATTAGACTTTGGGTGGTGAACACAACATAGTCTTCACAGAAATCAAAGTGTGATGTATGCCTGAAATTTATATAATGTTAGAAACCAGTGTCACCTCAAAAACAAAATTAAAAAAAAACAACCAACCAAATGAGTGCTTTACTCTTAAAACTCAACTGAACTTTTCAAGGTAAAAGCGAGGATGCAAATTAGCTCTCATTATCAGGAGGGCAATGCCAAAGAGCAATTAATTATTTTTACTGTAAGAGAATAGCCGCTTAGACAAATATTTAAGAAAAAAAATCTGATGAGCTGTTTGCTTATCTGTAGATCAGTGATTCTCAAACTTAAAAAAAAAAGAAGCTATTTCTTTCCCCAAAAAAAGCTGCATAAAACAAATGAGAACAGTTGAAGCAAGCATGCAGGCGGGAGGGGAAGCCATCTGCTCCCTGCCCACTGCACCCCCTGCCAGTTCCCCTCGTAGCCTCTGAAGGAATTCTTACAAACCCCACACTCAGATAAAGCCCGTGTCGTGGCTGGAACACTTGGTCAATACTTTTTCAGTATTCAACTAATTTATTTCAGTTATCTACTGATCACAATAAAAAACGTGACTTGAAAGTGGTGGGAAAGTTCCCAGGGCAATGGCTAAGAACTTTTTATTTTATACTGAATTATCTTTCTTTGTTTCTCCCAGTCACAATCAACTAATTCACCTTTCAAATGTTTTTTGAACCTCGACTGAATGCTGGCACTGTGCTGGTTCTTACCGTCAGGAGCTTAGATTCCAGTCGGAGGGACAGAGCAAAGAAGTGAACAAAGTCAATATGTGCTATAAAGTAAATATGCGTTTTTAATAAAGAATGGTTATGACGTATTGGATTATTTTATTATTGTCTTATTGGTAAAAGTTACCTGTACTGGCTTGAATGTGTCCCCTAAAAGTTCATGTCTACTCAGAACCTCAAAATGTGACTTTATTGGAAACAGGGTCTTTGCAGATGTAAGTAGTTAAGATGAAATCAGGGGCCGGCCCCGTGGCTGAGTGGTTAAGTTCATGCACTCTGCTTTGGTGGCCCAGGGTTTCACTGGTTCAGATCCTGGGCGCAGACATGGCACCGCTCGTCAGGCCACGCTGAGGCAGCATCCCACATAGCACAACTAGAAGGACCCACAACTAACATATACAACTATGTACTGGGGGGATTTGGGGAGAAGAAGAAGGAAAAAAAAGATGAAATCATACTGGATTAGGGTGGGTCGTAATCCAATGACTAATATCTTTATGAAATGAGAAAACAGAGACCAGACCCCCAGCGGAGAATGCGCATGGAGGAGGCAGAGCCTGGGGTGGGATCTACAAGCCAGGAACACCTGGACTGCTAGCAACTGCTGGAAACTAGAAGAGGCAGGAAGATTCTCCCCTCCAGCCTTGGGAGGGAGCACAGCCCTGCTGATGCCTCGATTTTGGATTTCTAGACTCCAAAACTGTGAAAGAGTAGATTTCTATTGTGTTAATGAACCCAGTTTGTGTTAATTAGTTATGGCGCCCTGGGAAACTAATACACTACTTCAGATAGAATAGTTAGGAAGGCTTCTCTTATGTATGACTTTTATTCTTTTTTCTTTTTCTTTTTTTTTTTTTTGGTGAGGAAGATTGGTCCTGAGCTAACATCTGTGCTGATCTTTCTCTATTTTGTGTATGGGACACTGCCACAGCATGGCTTGATGAGCAGTGTGTAGGTCTGTGCCCGGGATCTGAACTTGTGAACCCCAGGCCGCTGAAGCAGAGCACAGGAACTTAACGACTATGCCACCAGACAAGCCACTGTATGACTTTTAAACAGAGACGGCAATGATGGGATGATCCAGCCAAGATGAAAAACTCATTGGTCTTATTTCATCTCCGTGGTAAATATTCCACAGGTATTTACATGTTTCTAAAACAAGGTCTTTACCCCTTGCTCCAAACGCCTTTCCTTGCAAAAACTGTATGAGGCAGACATGATGTCTCTACTTTTCTATGGAGGCGAGGACCTTGGACAGGGTAGCCCGTCTGGTAAGTGGCAGAGTCTGGATGCAACCTCAGGTGACCGGACTCCGAGAGCCTGGATTTACCAGATCATCCTAGCACTGCTTCTCCAGTTCATTCTGTGCATGGGCGTCCGCGGTTGCCCTTCCATGCTGTTCCGCTCAGTCGAGTCCTATGTGTGGATGTAGCTTCTCCCTTTTGTCTCCTGCTCCTCGCCCTGCCCTTTATGACGACAGTGACAGTAATGATGATAATCACGGTTGCTCAATATTGAGCGTGAAGCGTGCCAGCTCTCCAAAGCCAAGCAGCACCCCGTGAGGTAGATGGTAGTGGCATTAGCCCAGTTTTCCAGATGAGGGTCCTGTGGCTTAGAGGAGTGCAGGATCTTAGCTCTAGTAAACGGCGGGCCTCAGGCGGTCAGGTCTCTGGCTTCAGAGCTCTCGCTCTTTCAAAAGTTCACTTGTTGAAACCAAAGCGTAACGCACGCCTAGTCAGTGTGCGATGCTGCGGTCCCTCCTTGTGTGAGCTCCGGTGCTGCACCCGTCTAACCACCAGCACCCCCAGTGGGGAAGGCTGCTGCACTCCTCCGGCGGGAGGCCTCTGACCTCTCCCACGGACTAGCTTTGCCTGTTCTTGAACCTCTGAAAAGTGGGTTATACCCTTTGGTGTCTGTTTGTTTCCAGAGTCCTCACTTTTAATGACCATGTTATACCTCCGCCAACCAAACTGCCAGGTCCTTGCCTTTTCCCCTAGGCTTTTGCTGAGTAATTAATGTTAACGACATAATAAACAGTTTTTACTAAAATGTCAGTGGGTGACAGTGGTTTAAGTTACTTTTTTCCAAGTAACTTATTGTAACTGACTTTAAGCCTAGAAGAAGACAATTATGGGAATTCTAAGCAGAGCCTGAGAGACTTTTTTGGGAGGAAATAAAGGATTTTGTTTTCCCTTAAATCTGAACATACAATTTTTTAACTAGTACATAATTGTGTACCTGTCAAATTTCTTTCTAAAATGCAAACGCTGTATCTGTGAATGTAATTGAAATACTACGGAAGAAATCTTAGATGCATAAAAAGAAAGTTTAATATGATGTAGAAAAATGACCATTGAAGCCGTCAGAAGTTTTGGGTTCTATTCCCTGCTCTGTGGCTTGCTAGCTAATTACCTCGCTGAAATCACCCCGTCTTTCCGAGTCAGCTTCGGAATGAGCCTAAGAACACCTGCGCCCGACAGGACGGGTGTGAAGATCAAATGGGAAGTAAGATTATGTGTATTGAGGTGCTCCATGAAGTCTCGTTTACACTTGCCGCGTGTGCACAAGGTTCACAGCCACACTTCCATGACAGCCACTCTAATAACAGATGTGCATGAAATGGAAGACTGGCCGTGGGATGTGACAGGAGGTCTCAGTGAAGAACTTCTAATTCATCACCTGTGCGGCCCAGGGCTCCCCTCAACTCTGTCAGACCCCTGAGTGAGCTGATCTGGGGAGACGTGACAGCAGTTGGCTTTCCCATTTCCTCTGACCTTGATTCACAGCTCACCTCTCCTCAGTCCTCAATGTTGTTGGAATGCAACACATACTTTTTTAGTTTTGGCTCTTTCCTGAGAATTTCTTGCATGTCACATACAAGTTTGTCTGGGGATTCTCCTGTAACAAGAATTATCTAAATGCCGCCTAAGAGTGGGAAGAATTTATTAGAAAAATGCGAAAGACTTTTCTCACTGGTAACCGCTTACTAATTAATGTATCACCCATGAAAAAAGTTTGGGGAGTTGGGTGGGAGAGGGTGGGTGGGAAGTCTGTTCGGCTCCACTCTGGAGCGCCACCTGCTGATAAATTAGGTCCAATAGCATTCGGCAAACACAACTATGTTGGCGATGAGAACAGTCAACTTGTTTCACATAAAACATCATGCTAGTTATCAGAACCATTGTGGAACATGCAGATTTGACTTATTAACTGAATGAGTCAATTATTAAAGAGATTTTTCTCAAAGCTTTTTGGGGGAGGAATTGTTTATTCTAAATTCTGAACTCTAATCAGAAAAACCACAGCTATGTATTGAGGGTCCATTATATTAGTCCAACGTCTGATTGACGTGCATCCCCTTGCACTGGCCACGGGGCGCGATGGTGAACGGGGCAGGCGGACTCTGCCCGCCCGCATGGAACTTAGAGTTAAGACTAGAGTGCAACCCAGTGACAGACAGATTGCTCGAAGGGGACGTGGATGAAACACACAAGGTGGAGAGCGCGGATGCGGGCTGGCCGAGGGAGACACTGTGGACGGACGCTCGGGAAGGACTCTCTGAGGAGACCTTGAAGCTCTTGTTCTTGGCTGTGCTCCCAGCACAGAGCAAGTGCCTGGAACATAGCAAGCACCCATGAGTGTTGCTGAGTAAACGGGGGGATGACCTGGGGTGACACCACGAACAGCCTTGAGCAGGGCTGAACATTGTCAGCTTTCGGTTTTCACCTGGTCCTGTGTACACGGGTCAGCTTGGCCTAAGGATAAAAAAATGGAGTGGAGAGGAAGTACAGGGAAACTGCTGGAAGTATAGACAGCGGAATCTTTTTCCCTTTGAGCTGGATCAGCTTATAAGGTCCAATCCAGGTTCAAAGATGGATGAGAATGCTGACAGTTCAAGGCCACTTTCTCTTTGGTTTACCACTGAACAACCAGACAAGTAGTGTTGGGATCTGCACACCAGATGAGGATGCGAGGGAGTAGACAGGCTCCCTGATGCCTTCCTCCTACTTCACAAATGCCCAAGTTCAGGGGCTGCCCAATGGCCTAGCGGTTAAGTTTGGCCCACTGTGCTTTTACAGCCCAGGTTCACTGGTTGAGTTCCCAGCCGCAGACCTACACCACTCGTCAGCCATGCTGTGGCATACAAAATATGCCCACATACAAAATAGAGGAAGATCGGCACAGATGTTAGCTCAGGGCTAATCTTCCTCAGCAAAAAAAAGAAAAGAAAAAAAGAAAGAAAAGAAAGGAAGAAAATGTCCCAGTTCAGTAACTGAGGCAGCCCACGAGGAATCGGACCAAGAAGTTCCAGAACCGCAGAATTCATGACATTAGGCAGGTGAGGGGTCACACTTAAGGATGTGTTCCACACCATGTAAAAGATTCACTATTGCGTACAGTCATGACTGTATGCAGTTTGGGTCTCGCACCATCGTCTGCCCCGCACTTGACCTGTAGGCCGACCAAACCTCCAGTGAAGCCAAATCTCACTGGAGAGCTGAGAGTAAGATGCAAACTCACCTGGAACAATCAAGGACTAGTTTGTAACTGTGATAAGAATTTAACGAGAAAAAAGGAAACATCGTTTCTATGACTGGCCTGACTCTGAGAAACGGGCTCCCACTGACAGCCTTTCAATCTGCGTTCAGTAGACCCGCCTGTCACACACATCTTTTTTCCACACGTAAACCTGCACCAGTAACACACCTGCAGATACATCTATAAGCGTTGATAAGTCACCTTCTGCAGTAAGAGACCCCTGGATTTCATTTGGATATGTTGTTGTCCAGACGGCATTTTCTAGCCTACAGCTCTGCCTGGAGTGGCCGTGTGATGAGTTCCTGCCAATGAGATTTCAGAGGAAAGATTGCGAGGAATTTCTGGAAAATCTTGAAAGAAAAGAAGTGCGTCCCTGTTCTTTCCCCTCTTTCATCTTGCTGCTTGGAATATAGTTGTGGTGACGGCCGCTCCAAATTCAGGTTGGACCAGGAGGGCAAGAGCTGTGCCTGAGGCGAAACAGAAGAGGACACTGGAAGGATCTCGGTGCAGTGTGGAGCCCCACGCCAGCCCTGGGTTGACCACCTCTGACTCTGACACAGCAGAGAAAGAAGCGTCCACCTTGTTCATGACCTCGCTCTTCGGCGTTTCTGTTACCCGCTGCTGAACTTTATCCTAACTACTTTGGTGAGCAGCGTAGATCTTGCTGACTTTTTCACGACAGGTGGAGGAACAGGCAACATTTCACACCACACAGCAAACTTAATCTTTTCGTTATGCGTGTCCTCTCTCTAGTCTCTTCCCAGATCCAAGTTCTCTTTGGACCCTCCCCCACCCCAACCGTCCGCAACATTCTTCTCCTCCCTTGCAGTCCCATGTCTGATCCTATAATGACACTTGTGGGGGCTCTCTACTTGCTTCGGCCCTCCTTCAGGGATTCTTTTCCCTGGAAAGAGGGACAACTATTTTACCCGAGCTTGTGCTCGGTGAAGCTTCTGAACACTGTGCAGTCTGCCCCAAGATGACCTAACCAGATCATCAACAACCACCACGTGATGGTGTTTCCTGTGGGCAGCCATTTAATTCTCCCAGCAACCTGATAAAGAAGCAGCCTGCTTTACAGAGAGGGGAGGTAATCTACCTGTGCCTGGAAAGACTAGCTGTCGACCCCAAATGCACACTCCTCCTTCCCCAGAATGGAGTTTCCATTGAGAATTGTCCGTCTGTCGCAGACTGCGTAGAGGCTCGTACTTGTCATGTCTTCCTAACAGGTGGATCCTCTTTGTCCCTGGTGATTCTCCTCTTCATGAGTCCGTTCTGTCTGCTGCTCATAGAACAACTCCTGCTTTCTGGCACTTGCTGTTTGCATGGGATATCTTCCACCTTTCTCGCTTTAAGTCTGTTTGTGTTTAAAGGGCGTCTCACGCAGACGTATGTGGTTGGCATTGCTTTCTTGCTGTTTGTACAATCTCTGCCTTCTGACTGGAGCATTCAGGGAGTTTGCTGTAATAGGATTCTTCATCTGGCTGTATTTTGTCTGCCATTTTGTCATTTTCTATTTATCTCATTGGGTTTTTAAAATTTTTTTCTTCCTTATTTCCTTCCTTCTTTTGTGTTAACTAAATATTTTTCAGTATCCCATTTTAATTCTTCTGTTGACTTTCTAACTACCTTTCTTTTCGTTATTTTTTAGTTTCTCTAGCATTTAAAAAATGCTTCTTTAACTTATCCTAGTCTATTGAGAATTACAATGAATTACTCCAGATAAAATACTTACTCCAGATAAAATACAGAAAACCCCAACAGTATAATTCCAACTGCCCCCATCCTTAGTGGTAGTATTGTCGTATACATTGCATCTATATTTGTTAGAAACCCATCAACACAGTGTCATACTTTTTTGCTTTAAATAGTCATATGTCTTTCAAATAAGAAAAGAAAAATATATTGATTATTTTTTACACTTGCTCACATATTTACTGTTTCCACTATTTGAGTATAGTTTCACTCTACTATCAAGAATCTTGAAATATTTATATTTTTTAACCAATAATTGCACTTACAGGAATTTTTATGGCAATAATTAGAAATAGGAATTATTTATTTATTTATTTATTTATTCATTCATTCATTTATTTTACTTGAGGAAGATTAGCCCTGAGCTAACATTTATGCCAATCTTCCTCTATTTTGCATGTGGGTCGCCTCCACAGCGTGGCTAATTAGTGGTGTAGGTCCACACCCAGCATCCAAACCCACGAACCTGGGCCACTGGAGCAGAGCTCATGGACCTTAACCACTAGGCCATGTGGTTGGCCCCAGGAAATAAATTTTTTTATAATTATGTTTTTCTCACTGTTTATTATAATAAAAATTTGAAATAATTTAAATGTCTAAAAATAGAAAAATCATTATGTAAACTATTACATGCATGAGATGGATAAGCATGTTTGTTTTTAGGATATTGGTTAACAAAGACTCGTATATAATTATTATAATTAACATGTAACATTGTTAGAGTTTTTAGGAAAAAAGACTGAAAAGAAGCATACCTGGGTATTAATAGTGGTTCTCCCTAGCTGGTGGGTTATTTGTTTGGATTACTGCCTTGTGCTTATTTGCACTTTTCTGTATTTTCTAAATGTTCACAACAAATAGATGTTCTTTTATAATCAGAAGAAAAATGCAATGAGAAAGAATTCAAGGGAGGTCTTGTTATGTAAACACTGCTCAGGATCTTTGAAACTAATTAATCACAGCATTAAGAATAAATAATTTTCATAAATATATTTATCAACTTGAATTCAGGATAATATATGTCTTCAGTTGGACAAGTTTGGAGCGTAGAATGTAAGAAGGCAAGTTTTGGTGAGAGGTGCATGAGCTTATGTGTTGTTCAGCGTATTACAGCCTGCTCTGTGTAGGCTTTCCTCTTCCGCGGGGATTCAGAGTTGGCACAGGTCCGGGAGCGTCTCAAAGTCTCTCTCTCACTGGCAGCATCAGCCCTTATAATTCCTATAAAGCGACTCCTTTCGTTTAAGGTTCTTTTGTCTTTTTTCCTATGAAACCTACCTTCTTTTATCTGGCAGGGTAGCATCCACTGACTCATAGCCATCACTGTGTCAGACTCACGGCATTCTGACCAAGAGTGCTTCGGCCCCTTGGGTGAAGACCTCCAGCTGCAGAGCCGACAGCGCAGGGCGACTCCAGGCAGAGTTCTAGGGTGGGCTTTCCTGGAGGTTCAGTTGTGGGGTGAGGTCCTGGGCACTTTGTAGGGTTGGTAGGTGGGTAGAAGGGAAAGAAAAAGAAGAAAAAGGAGAGAGAATGCCAAATGCAGGTGCATTTGTACATCCAAAGCTTCATTCAAGGGGTGTGTTCAGAGCTGCTGAGCCCCTGTCCCCTTGAAGTGGCATTTGTCTGTGGCCATTTGCTCCCATGGCTCCTCGCTGCTTGCTCCTTCATTGAGACAGACGTCAGAGTCCTTTGTGAAGTTTTCAGTCCTTTACCTAGGCAGGATACAAGGATTGTTTTACCCTTCTCACCTTCAAGTGCCAAAGAGTTGCCTCAGTAATTGAAGAAATTAATATGCAATGAAGAGCCATTGTGAGTGACCCTTACCAGGGAAAGTGTGAACTAGTTAATCGGGGCCTTCTGGAGACTGCACCCCTTCTCCCCTGGCTGTCACACCCGCCCACAGCTCTCTGAGATGGAATTTAAAGGCAGAGGAGAGAGAAGACAGAGGTCTGTGGATGCTTTGTGCTAGATGGACCTTCCGGAGGCTCGTAAGTCAAGTTGCATTGGCAGCCTCTGTGCAGCCTTCCCTGAAGACCAGTATGAAGGGAGGAAGTCTCACACACACACGGTCAGAGATCCAGAATACGCAGAGATGTAATAAATTCAAATCTAAGACCCTTCGTTGTACAGACGAAAAAATTCAAGTCTTGACAGCTTGATTGATATAACTAAGATTATAACTCGTTAATAGCAGAGCCAGGATTAGAATCCAGGTCTCTTATCTGCTAATCTAATGGGATTCCCACAACGCCAAGTTGTCCAAGTCCAGGTATTACAGACGCACCTTCAAAGCCCACAAAATTAGCAGCCAAAGCAGGGCGAAAGCCAAAAGCAAAAGCTGCGGGCCTGACCCCCACCACGGGGAGAAAACGTGTGAACGTGAGGTACAATGGAATCTCAAGCCATGTTGCTTTTATAAAAAGTGGATTATACATACACCAGTGTGACCTCAATAAAAAAAGGTCAAACCCAGACTTACTATATGACCTCTAAATACTCCTTCGAGGTATAAGTTTCAATTATGCAAGACTAATAAATTCTGGAGATCTGCGGTGTGACTGCATGCCATAGTTAACACCACCATACCATGCATGAAAATTTATAAAGAGGGTAGACCTCCTGGCAAGTGCCCTTACCACAATAAACAAAAGCAAAGAAAAAAAGTGGATTATGCCAACTGTACTAAATAAATTTTTCCTCCTAAAATTGCTAAACAAGAGAATATAGGTTGCTACTTATTTGGGCCCTGAGATATTTTTTTGACATGAAATGATGTATATCATTTGAAATCTGGCTTTAGCTGATTTGGGCAATACTTTTCAGCCACAAAGAGTAAGAACGAGCCTGTTGCGTCAAGATGGCTGGCTGGGTGCCACAGAAGTTCATGTTTATTCTACTGGACATTTACTCCTTATCTAGACCCTGAGAAGGAAAGAGCATGATAATGAAGTCCATCAGTGACCTAAATTGGGAGACGTTATCAATGTGAACGAGGACAGAGAAGTAAAATAAAGTGAGTACAAGTTTAGACTTACGTGCCGGGGAAGATGACGTCACTCCAAAAGGAACCTAGCAGCTTGGAATGGAAATGGGTTCCAGAAATTCTAGAGATAGGAAAGTCATAGAAGATGATAATGACTAAAAAAGAAAAGAGGAATTACGGCAGTTTGCAAAATGATGGACAATTCCAATATGGAACAGAGAAAACAACGCCCCAACAAAATGGTGTAACCGTGCACTTACTGACATTGACATACTCGCTCCTCAAACCTGCAGTAGAAAGATTCCGTGATTATACTGGAGCTGTAAACACTTTTGGTGTGGAATTAGAGATGGTATAAAATAACCAAGGAATGGAGGCGTTGCATATAAATGAGACTGTTGGTACGATGTGAAGGTGTCGGTGGTCTCCTCAGGATCCCAGTTAAATTGAAGACAAAAGAGGAGGAATTGAAAAGAGAGAAACATAGAGAAGGAAATGGCGGTTTCTGCCCCCTGTTGCCTATTATGCTTTTCTCTCTGCTGCTTCATCAAGAAAAAACGAATAGAATTTTTCTCTTAGGTCCTTGCCAATTTCTAGTTCTGGAAAAGAGCAGCCAGGCCAGGAGGTCAAGTGGGCTCCCTCTGTAATCCCAGGAGCGTTCTTGATGTCTCAGGGACCAGAGCCAGTGCTCTTCCACTCTTGTCATCCTCCCACGTTTTTGGAATTGGTGGGGTTAGAATTCTCTCAAAGCGTCCTTAAGCAGAGCATATAGCAGTCTGTTCCCCACCATACGAGGAATGTCATGATGGAATTCAGTACATGTGGTTGCTGTGTAATGAGATTCTTTCAGAAATCGTATGCCCTTGGATCAGAGATAGGCTATCCCTGCACAACTGGACAGAGCGACAGAGGCGCCCTTTTCAGCAGGTGCCTCTGTCTCGTGGCAGAAGGAATCCATTAAAGATGGCAAGAGATAGTTACATTAAAGGTGACTTAACCGGAAATACTAAAGGACCCAAACACGCAAATTCTCACTGAGCCACAGGTAAGTAGGGGTTTGATTATTTTGCAAAAGTGTAATAGAAATGATAAGTGATGTGTGGTTAGTAAAAGGGAACAGAATTATAAGAAAAAGGATACTTTAGCTTGACTTTTGGTAAACATCCATCCAGTGTCCAGTTTTAAAGGGATGATGCCCCTACAGTGAAGGGCCAACAATCTCCCGTCAGGGATCCTGGGAGCTCACCAGCAACAACTTCAGATGCTCTCCCAGAGAAGAGGAGGAACGACCTGGATGCCAGGCTTCCCTTTCTCTATTCTGAAGGCTGGCTGTTTAAAGACACCAGATGTAACATCGCCATCTGGAAAGCTCTGCTCTTTCCCAACCAGCACTGGGCGACTTGTGACCGTTTTCTTGGACCGGTGCTATTTTGACAGAGGGCACTGTGTCAGCATCAGTTACCTCGCTATGCCCTTTCATGAACCAATCCAGGCGTTCTAAACCACATCCTCCTTCCTTCACCTACTCGGTTCTGTGTATCTGAAAGATGAGCTTAAAAAGAAATTCAATGAAAGGCCCCAACTCTCCAGATTTCTAGAGTAACAACATCGTGCGTGCCGTCAGAGCAGGAAAAGGGCAGCAACGTCTGAGGCACGGGGTGCTCATACGGAATTCACTGGATGCATCAGATAAAAGTCATTCTTGAAAGAATTGATTTTATTTTCAAACAACTTCAAATAAGTGCTTTGGGGTTAAGAGAAACCTGTTTCTGATTCAACTAATATTTTTGGGATTTATTTCTCGGTACCAAGTACAGTGGCCAGGCGCTACTTATTTCATTGCAGTTTTACTAAATGCCAAGAATTGTGCTTATGCTAGGGACACACAGATGAATGAAATGTGCCCACTGCCTTCCAGAGGCTCCCAGTCTAGTCGGAGATGGATTCATAAATAGGCAGCTGACTTCAGTAGCAATGTAGTCCGTATGATGAAAGAGGCATGGGGGCTGTGGGAGCACATGGGAGGTCAGGCAAAGTTTTCTGCAGGATAGCAAGTCTTGAAGGCTGGAAGGAAGAGGCAGCAGGTGGAACTAGGGCCAAGAGCTGAGACACAACGCTTACATGGTCCCAGAGAACAGAGTGGGATGTGGGCCGGGGTGACGATGGCTAAAGAGTCAGACAGGGTCCAGGTCATGCGAGGCCTCCTATGACAGGTGAAGGAACTTTCCTCTCAGGCGCTTGATGGAATATTTTATTCCTAGCAGGAGAAATCTGTGGGGAAAAGTTTGGAAAACGTTGAATCAAAAAGACTTCTTTAACATCGAGACTCTTGGAAATTGAAATATGCTGATGTGCATTGTGACACTCCCAAACAAGGACGTGCTGTACAGTCTCTGCCACACAACACTTAGGAAAGATTGTCTTTGGGGACTAGAGCTCCGACAGGCACACTTTGGGAAGTAAAGCTTAAATCTTTGGGGAACTATTCAGGGTTTTAAGTAGATCAATGATATGGACAGGTTTGCATTATAGAACACACTCATAGCATTTCAGAGCCTCCATCCGGAGTACGGGAGACCGTCTAGCGGGACAGAATTGGTGGCAGTGAGACCCGCTGGGGGACCATGATTCTAGGGGAACAAAGATGAGGGCCTGCACTTAGGAGTAGGAAGAAGACGTGTAGGAGATTGACAGCACTTGATCATTGATTGAATGTAGGGAGGGTGAGGGATGGGAAAGACTCAAGGTTTCTAACACGAGTGATCCGGTGGTTGGGGTGCCAACAAGTAAATAATTATTCGAGAAAGAGTAGGTTTAGGGAAGATACCATGAGTTTAGGCTTGGACAAGCTGAGGTTGAGGAAATGTATGTCACAGCTACTGGAGATTTTAGGAGATAGTAGGATGTGAGGGTGAAGCTTCTGTTAAATACCCAGATTTGGTAGTCAACAGTATATAGGCGTAGTTAAAATTATGACAGGATTAAAAATCACCTAGAAAGAGAAAGTGGGATTTGAAGAAATGTGGGCCAAGGATAGAAGCTGGGGGGATTCCAACAGCAGTGTTTAGACCCGTAACAGCTTCAGAACCTGAGTCAGCTCAAACCGTAAACACAGGTTGCTATTTAAAAACACCAGCAACACTGTTACCTCTATTCCAGTGATGACCGGATCCACGTTAAGTTCACGTCTCTCCGTGCTTAAACTTCATATTGGTCTACATCAAGCGTTTCAACAAGCATTCTCCACTTCCACTCCAGCTAAGTTACCAGAATTCTCTTTTTTTTAATTTTGAAGTGCTTTCCTTCTTTTAGTTCCTCCTTGGAAACAGAGATTCAGCAGCAGAGAGAGATGTGGAGTGAGGCCGTCATAGTCAAACCCGTGATCTTGCAGATCGCTGGTGATGGCTTGAAATCTGCATAGCAAGGGCTTGGGCTGGGCTGAAAAAGGTGCTAAAGCGAGGTTTGTACAGGTTGTGTTTTTACTGAGGTTGAATGTTTCCTTGGGGAGATTGAGGGTTGATGAAAATTATACGTGGGGTGGAGGAAGCTAAATTTCCCACAGAGCCTCCACTTGGGCCCACAATGGCTCTTTCACATAATTAAATATGTGGTAATTAATGTTTCCAGCCGATATTAAAATTAACCCTCTAAGTAGCTAACAATGTGTCAATCTAAAAAATATCTTCTGCAACCAAATTGTGCTAAGCCACATCTTCATCGTGTATTTATTAACCTAATATATACGGTTGATTACGTTTCCTGTGAGCATTCCATTCTTTAGTACATTGAGGTTGCTTTTTTGAAGCAATGTGGTAGAACTTTAAAATACAACCACCCAGGGGCAAACCAGAGCTTGGCTTAGCGTCTACCGCTGTTGGTCTCGTCTTTATATTACAGGTACTAAAATTTTTACATAATCATCTAAGTCCTTTGTGGAAAGAGTCAGAGTAAAAATAAAAACGAGTAAACAAGTATTTGCAGTGTACATCTAATCTGAGTAACAAATGACACCTAATCTGGGTAACAAATGCCGTATGTAATTCACTTGTGAATGACATGCTTTGGGGTTTGCGTTGCAAGTTTAGTGTCTATGAATGTGAAGGAGTATTAAGGAACAGAACAAACGTTAAAAAATGAAATCACAAAATATTCTGTGTGTATAGCAATTAACGGTAATTTAAAAGATTATACCTCACCTATTTGAAGAATTAAAGCCATTCGTTTCTTTGGCACAGAGTTTTCCTCCCAGGGGTAGTTGAGGCCTTACAAATCCAGCTTGTCACACCGTTACAACGTTGGAGAGGGCAGAGGCAGCATCTCGAGGGTGCACGCCCACTCCACAGACAGCCTTGCCGAAGGAAGGGCTGCCTGGCATCCTGGTGAGGCGTACATTAAGTTGAAGCTTAATGAAATCAAGATGGTTTTCAATGCCCAGTTTCATCATCGAAACGATGTTTATTGTGACGTTCTGAGAATGGTCCGTGTTGTTTAGTTAAAGGAATAAGGGAATGGCAACAATGACTTTCTCCGAAGACTGTTTTCCTTCAAAGAATGCCAAAGAAAGGGCATTTCATAGCAATAGAGTCTTTGCAAATTTAGAGCAGAAATAGTAAATTGCATCTCATAGGACCTCAAAGCTGGTGCTTTAAAAAAATTTATTATTGATGAAGAAGAAAGACAAGTAATAAGAACAGGAAGCATCAGGTTTGAAGAAAAGATATTCCATATCTTATTCTTTGTTGTAAAAGGTTAGAGTTGAGGCCCCGAAGCTGAGTTTTAGTTAATGGGCTAGATGACTATATTAGTATGTCTTAGGAAGCTTAGCTGGTATTTCTTAGGAATTTCTTGGGAAATTCTCATAAAACCTGCTGTTATAGACGCACAATATAATGTTTATGAGGAGCTATCTCCCCTACAGAGAGATGCCAAGCCCTTCTTTGGTCTGAATTTTCTGGTTTCAAATTGAAAAGGAACCTCAGAAGATGTGAATCTGGAGCTTAATGATGGCTAAAAAGGAAAAGTCTTAGTAAAAAAGCTAAAGAGAATTTCACGATCCTGAGATGTTTAGACATGCGCTTTCCTCCCCCACCTCTCCCTGCCCCATTCCCAGAACATACACTGTCCAAAAAAAGGAGAAAAATATGGTTGAGAATCAAAGAACAGCAACATGATGTTGGTAGAGGAAGAAACTAAACATGTTGCACTCAGATATACGTGATGCTCTTCTGTGCGTCTTCATTCATCAGAGATGCAGGTTTTATTGTGTCGTCATGAAAAGCAGCCCACGTAAATGGCCAAGAAATCCAGGCAGATGTTTGTGAAACGATCTTGATAGATTTTCCGTGTTTAAATATGTGCTCTCACTTAACCCACTTTCTGGTAAAGTGCAGTTAATCTACAGTAAATTGCAGACTCGGTGTTGGCTGATTTCTTGGGTAACATTTACATACCTGTGCTATTTCTAACCATATTGTCAATTTTAAGTAATGGTTGTTTGACGTCATAATGTGGTTTCTTTCTATTTTTATATAATTATATGTACATATATAATTATTTACATATTATGTAAACCACATTTATATTCATAATTACTGTTTGTTCTTATTACAACAGGACTCTAAGCTGTTGAGTTTTAAAATGTTAGTTAGCCTGGTTTTGGTTAATGTCTGAACGCCTACGATGTTGTTCCATCTCTGCCTTGTCGTCTGCTCTCTCTGTAGCCATCTCTCCCGGCCGCTGGTCTCTACACCACGTCGCCCTGTTCCTGCTGAGTCAGGTTGGAACAGCCTTGCCTAGGAAAACTGTGAGTTCAAACACAGTATATCCAGGTTTGGCAAAAGCTGTGAATGGTATTTTTAACTATAAGACTCAGACGACACCCATGGAATCTAAAGCAGAACAAGGCTTTCAACAGCGGACGTTCGGCACCCAGGGTGTGTGACAAAACTGTCAGTACTTCTATTTCAGTTTATGTCTCCTTATCCTCTCAAAATGTCAATCTGTGCATGTTTATAATGCACATGATGTCAGTCTAGTAGAGCTCATATGTGCCAGTAAGAAGTCTGTCCTGCTGGGATGTAAGCTCAGAGACGGCGGGAAAGCAGAGTGGAGATTAACAGCACTTGCTTCCTAACCTGATAGGCTTGCATTTGATTCTCACCTCTCACACTTACTGCCTGTGTGATTCTAGGCAGGTTGTGTAACCTCTCTGTGCTGCCCTATCCCCATCTGTGGACGGGTAACGATCAGACAACACGTCCCTCACAGGGTTCCTGGAAGAGCAGATTGAGTGGCCACTGTATGCACTCAGGGCATGGTTTACACGCAGAGTGTCAGTCCTTGACGACTGGACATGGTCACATGGAAACCTTGGAGCAACAGAGCTAAACTCAGGGGTTCCTTCACCGAGAGAACAGCTTAGAAGTGTGTTACGGCCTGAGAAGTTTCAGCTATCACGCATTGTTCAGGCAAGCCTGTTCATTTGAAAGAACATAGACCACAAAATCACTTTCCTGGGACCAGTGGACTAGTGTGAGTTGTACACAGTGTTCATTTTAGTTCCATTTAAAAGAGTATTTTCACTTAATGCAGGAAGAAATCAAATGCCTAAGTAGGTAACTCCAGGAGCCCTGCGGGCAACAGGGTTTTTTGCATATTTTTCATGATTGAAGTTTGTTGATTTTCAACGTTATTGCAAAACTCATCCCATTAGAAAGAATTTTTTATTTTTGTAAAGAGGTAAAATAATTGACAACCATCTACTTACTCAACAATTATTGTGCATTGAATTTGTGTCTGTACATATATATAATGAGCAAACGCTCACTAATAATAAATACTGGAATCCTACAGATGGTCCTAAAAGGACTGATTATTGATAACTTGGTCTAGAATTAGAGAATAAACAACAGAATTCTAAAAAAATCAGTGAGAAAGTAAGCTTTTATTCTCAGGAATGTGGTCTCATCTCACTGGGGTTTATAGGTCTTTTCAGTCTTTTTAGGAGAGCAGGATTTTTTCTCCCTAAAGCTTTGGTGAAGATCAAAATACATTTTAAAAGGTTTTTTGTCTTGTTTTTTGTTTCTCAGTTGAGGCTGTGTTGACCCAATGCCCAGTCACTTGGTTCAGAGAAACCTCAGGAAACCTGAGTGGCGAGATGCCTGGATGATAGTTTTGTTATGTTCTCACCATGGAATCCTGAAAGGAAAGGATGGAAAGAAAAAGAAAGGCAGAGAGTGGAGTTTGAATACTTATGACAATCTACCTGACACTGGACTTTCATCAAGTCAATATGTGACTTTAGCAGAAATGTATCTTAAAGAAGCATATAGTGAAACATCAGATCTAATGAGATATTCATAAAGGGGTCAACATGCTCAACAACAATGTGTTAAGCACCTGCTACGTACAAGACGGTGCAAAATTCTGGGACTGAGGTTGGAAGAGATGAAAAGCAATGAGGGATATAGATGAACGAGACATGGTCTTTCTCCCCAAGGAGCTTCCGGTCTGGGCAGGGAGATACGCTTCTACAGGGTAAGCATGGAAAATATGGAAAAGCTGTGGGACAGCAGAGAGAAGACGCCTGGAGGTGGATCTTAGGCTTAGATTCAAAATAAGTTTCCCTTACTTACTGGTCTAGACTAAGTACAGGACATCAAGTACAGGACACCCAGTTAAATGTGAATTTTAAATAAACAATGAATAATTTTTCACTATAAGTATACCCCATTGCGTGGGACATGCTTACACTAAAAAATTACTTTTTCAAAAAATCTGAAATTAAAATTTAGCAGAGCATCTGTATTTTTATTTGCTAAATCTGACAACCGTACCCTAGGCAAGTGCTGGTTATTCATAGTTTGCCAAGCCCATCCACCCTTTCCTGCGCCACTCTGGAGGCTCCTGGAGGCTGACCCCTGTGATCTCTATTTCCTGTGCTCTCCTACCAGTCGGCTTCTTGTTGAGTCAGCCTGTGGGAGGGCCTGAGAGGAGGGCAAACTGCAGGAGGAAAGAGAGGCCGGGTTCTCTTCCTTGCCTCTTCTGTGCCTCAGCAAAGCGTCTCTGGTGGTAGCATATTCCTGTGCCTACAGCTCATGCCTGACAGCTCCTCCTGCATGGTTTCAGCTCTCCTGGGGCTCTGGTCACACGTTTTCCTCCCATTGCTCCTCCAGGCTTGGGAGTAGCAACAACTTCCCTTTGCTGCTCTTCTCTGGGTGCCTCAGCATCCCTTTTGGTTATCCTAACTGTGCCCGTATCCCTGTAGGTAGTATATTATCATCTTCATTGGAGCCACTGAGTTAAATTCTCTTTCCTTCCTGGACGCTGACTGGTAAAGCACGTCTCTTTAACTTCTTTGAGCCTCATCTCTTTATTTATAAAATGAGGAGCAATTGGCTCCAAGGCTCAGGAGTTAGAGTGCTGGTCTTATAAAGTGAGGAGAGGAATGCTTCCTTCACGCATTTCTTTGGTAAGGAGGTTATGCATGTGGATATCATGGACTGGGGGTGGGGGCTCTAACATTTGAATTGATATTTAGCACATCGTATCAACACTTCCCAGCTCTGGTATGGCTGAGAAGATCTACAGATAACAACTCTAAACTCTTGCCCAAATATTAAAATCAACTATATGAAGGAATTGGATAATGACCCAAAGCAGGCAGATACTGGAGCAGAGTTAACCAGTGGATGAGGGGAACAGCACTGGGTGAGTTTCTCATTTTTATAGCTTTTTTTTTTTTTTTGAGGAAGATTAGCCCTGTACTAACTGCTGCCAATCCTCCTCCTTTTGCTGAGGAAGACTGGCCCTGAGCTAAGATCTGTGCCCATCTTCCTCTGCTTTATATGTGGGACGCCTGCCACAGCATTGCTTGCCAAGCGGTGCCATGTCTGCACCCGGGATCTGAACTGGTGAACCCTGGGCTGCCGAAGTGGAACATGCGCACTTAACTGCTGCGCCACCAGGCCAGCCCCTCATTTTTATAGCTTTTAGACGAAGGGCAGACCCTGGTCTGCACCACGTGGGGAGGCTAACAATCCAACAGAGAACTTGCAGTCTTACTGATGGAAGGACCAGAGGATAGAGTTTAGGGCAGCTGCAGTCACTAGAAATTGTGGGAGGAAATCCAAGGAGGAAGAGTTCCAGAAAGGAGGAGCCCCAAATTCTATGTATAAATTCTCCCCAAATTTCTGGCTGACCCCCGTGTGGGGCCGACTCAAGCACGTCAACTAAAACGAAAAGAACAGCACTGAGGTTTAAGCTGCTGCCTGTGGCAGGAGAAAATCTGTAGTTTGAGTCCAGCCAAGCTGTGTCTATTAAAACAAAACAATCAACACTTTTCAGAGAAATATAGCAGAATCCAGAGTCGCTACAACACATCATTCACAGCGTCCAAAATACAATCCATAATTACTTGATGAAGAAACGGGAAACATGAACAATTTTAAAGAGAAAAGACAATTATCAGAGCCTGACCTCTAAGAAAACACTGTTATTGGGAGTGGCAGACATGGATTTTAAAGCAGCTATTATAACTATATAAAGAAAAATGTGCTGATAATAAATAAAAAGATATCTCAGCAGGGAAACAGAAACTATAAAAACTAAAAATTCTAGAACTGAAAAATAGAATATCCCACTGAATGGGATTAGCACATAATGAATATGATAAAAGAAAGAATTAATGCACTCAAAAATAGGTCAACAGAAATCACACAACTTGAAGAACAGAGAGAAAAGACTGAAAAAAATTAACAGCCTTGAGTGCCTACAGAAAAATATCAAAAGTTCTGACGTTGCATAATTGGAATCCCAGAAGGAGAGAAGAGAGGAAATGCAGCAGAGCAAGATATTTAAATAAATAATGGCTGAAATTTTCTCACTTTGGTGAAAGAAAGAAATTTACAGCTTCAGGAATCTGAGAAAGCCCCAAGCAGGGTGAGCCCAGAGAAAAGTCACACCCGGTCACGTCATAGCAAGGCTGCTAAAGTCAAAGGTGAAAGGAACATTGTGAAAGAGGGCTGAGGAAAGTGGCACATTGTGTGCAGGGAAACAATTCAAATGGCTGCTGACTCCCCATCTAACAGTGAGGTTAGAAAACAGAGCAACAGTATCTTTAAAGTGCTAAAAGAAAAAACGGAAAACTCAGAAAAAAAATTCTTCTATAATGAAGGCAAAATAAGCACATTTTCAAATGAAAGAAAATCAAGAGAATTCTTTGCCAGCAGAACTGTGCTGCAAGAAATGCAAAAGCAGGTTCTTCGGGCAGATGGAAAATGATAACAGATGAAAATTCAGATCTTTAGAAAGAGTGAAGAGTTTTTCAAATGGTAAACATGTGGGTAAATAAGTATTTCCTAGCAATCGACATGAAAATAATTGTTTCTCTATGTAGTGTTACTTTGCAATATTGTATCTAAATACGTGTGAAGGAGTATTAGATCAGAAGTTTCAACTGAGACACGAGACACAACAGAGGCCACAAAGCAAAGGATCTGGTAATCCAGATGCAAATTTTCAAAAGATTTAGCCAAGAATATGTGAGATGACCCACCCATGTTCAGAGTATGAAAAGTTTGGATTTGGGGGAGGTTGAAGAGACTTTTGAGGGTGATTAATTTAGAGAGAGTCACGCTGTGCCGTGATTAGTACCTTTCCCATCAAAGGGATTGGGGTCGGAGCCTGGCGCTCAAGTCCAGTGAAGGCAGCTTCAATGGGAGCAACCATTTGGACAGCTCGACGTGCGTTCCCCATGGCGGAAGGGCATGCACGGATTTATTTTATTTAGTAATTCAGGCTTATTGAGATATATAGACAGTAAAACTCACCTTTTTCAGGTGTACTATCCTATGAGCTTTGACAAGTGGATATAGTCACATAAATAAGACTATCATCATTGCCCCCAGAAGTTCTCGGGTGCCCCTCTGTGGTCAATTCCCTCCCCATACTCCCAGCCATTAACAAACACTGATTTGAATTTTGTCCCTACAGCTTTGTCTGTTTGAGAATGTCATATAAATAGAATTATATAGTATGTAGTTTTTTGTGTCTGCCTTCTTTCAATTAACCTTTTGCTTTTTTTTGGGGGGGGGAGAAGACTGGCCCTGAGCTAACATCTGTGCCCATCTTCCTCTACTTTATACGTGGGATGGCTGCCACAGCATGGCTTGACAAGCGATGCCATGTCCGCACCTGAGATCCAAACCAGTGAACCCCCTGCTGCTGAAGCGGAACATGAACTGGACCGTTGCGCTGCCAGCCGCCCCCTGGCTTATTGCCTTTGAGATTCATTCACGTTGTTGCATGTATTGGTAGTTTTATGGCTGAATTTGTTCAATTCCCCAATTGATGAATTTTGGGGTTGTTCCAAGTTTTTGGCAATTATGAGTAAAGCTCTTTTAAGCATTTGCATACGGATCTTCGTGTGAATGTATCTTCATTTCTCTTGGGCTGGGAGTGGGGTTTCTGGGGCCGTATGTGCAGTGTATGTTTAACGGTGTTGGGTTGCTGTCGACTCTGCTTGGGAAATCTGCAAGATGGGTTAACCGACAGCTCTAGCAGCGGAACGGAGACTGTCTGCTCCCCGAGAGTGTGCTGGGACAAGGAATACAAGGGTGCTTCCTGTAAACCAGATAGGCTTTTTATCCGTTGCTTATTATTGCTAAAAAGAAATCTACCCCAAAATAGAGAAACTTAAAATTAGAGCAATAATTTATTTGCTTCTAATTCTGCGATTTGGGCAGGACTCAGGCTGGCTCCTCTCTGTTATGTTGGCTGGAGTGTCTCTGCTCTGTGGTGCTGGAGGATCTAAAATGCCTTTACCCCCATATCTGGTGCCTCAGCTGGCAAGGGGGGAACACCTTGGTCTGGCTGAGCCTCTCTATCCAGCAGCAAAATTGGACTAACTTACCTCATGACTCAGTCTCCAAAAGGCTTACAATGGAAGCCCCAAGATCTCTTTCCGTCCAAGCCTGGCAGCCACATAGCATCACTTTGGTGGCATTTTTTTGGGGACCATCCCAGTTTCAAAAGGAAGGAAGATGGACCCCATTTCTTCATAGGAGATGTGGAAAAGTCACACTGCCAAAGGGAAATGAGACGAGGGGTGAATGTTAAAGCTGGCTTCACAGGCAACGTGCCTCGGCCAGCACTGAACTTGTACCAGATTCTGCTCAGCAGTGCCCCTGGGCCGGGGGTGGGGTGTGGGGGGGTTGGGGGGGCGGGTCCCCAGAAGAAGGGAGTGGTTGTGCTGCAGGGTTCTAGGAGCTGCCAGAAGAAAATCCATGCACAAAGATCAAGGGAACTAAAGCTGAGAAAGCATGAACAGGGGTTGGAGATTCCAAACAGGCAATACGACTGTCCCACGGGAAGAAAGTGCAGGTCCCACGCGTTCCAGCCCCAGCTTCGCACGGGCCGCCTCACAGCACTCGTCACACAAGAGCCCCCTCATCTCTCTGTCTCCCTCCCCATCCCAGCTTCAACTCTGGTGGAAGCAGAGTCAGACACTTGTTAATAAACCAGGGGAGGGGGAGCAGGAGAGGAATGCGGCTGCACGCACTCCTGACGCGCAAGCACCCAGCCCGCAGGCCTGGTGGCGAGAGGTGGGGAGATTCCACGTTAAAACCGTTTTGGTGTTTTATTTACTATCTGTTATTGGACATTTATAATAATTGTACTCAGTCTGCATTTGTGACTTAACATGATTATAAGACTTTACCTAAGGGCGGCCAGAAAAAATATGAGGGCTGCCTGAGTTTTAATCCACGGGTAGAAGAAAGATACATTGAAAAGCTTAAAAAGAGTATCGAGAAACACAAATAAATTGTTTAAAATACCCGTTATGTAGTTAGGTCTATGATAGGTGAGTTTTCATGACAGTTAAAGAATTTCCTAAAGTGAAAAATCAGTGTAACCAGATATTTGGTATCACATGACACATGCTAGAATGTTCCATCATTTATTGGCTGTGTGATTTTAGGCAAGTCACTTAATCTCTCTGTGCCTCATATTTTTCATGTGTAAATGAGACAAATAACATCTGCCGTTGTGGGTGGTTGTGAGAATGAGATATAATATGGACTACGTGCTTAGCAGTGTCCGGCAAATAGCAGCTGTTCAGCAAATGGTAGACGTCATCGTCCTTGTCCGCCCTATGCTGTCCTGCTGAATTAAGTTTTCTTGCAAGTCTGTTTTTTTCCCTCTTTTGTTAGTAGATGCTTGTCCATGGGCTGTAAGAAGTAATAGCATTTATAATACATCCCTGCAAATGCTTAGCAGAATACCGGAACCATGAGTACTCAAAGAACGGCGGTCGTTGGTATGGTCACTGGGATGCAGACCCTTTGCCCCCTCCCTTCCCAGGGCACAGCAGCTCTTTGCCCTGGCTGATCCTCCGTTTAACCTCTCTGAGTCTCAGTTTATTCAGGTGTAAAATAGGGCTTTTACTTACTTTACCTAAGTCACAGCGTTGTCGTGAGGGATAAGATGCTTTCTGTGGAAGCACTTGTGAAACACTGCACAAGTATGAGTTAGGGTTATTGTTGTTTACTGTGCAAGTTACTTCTTTTTTATAGTATTTATAAACCTCTTTCAAATGATTTTGAATGACAGTGTTTTTCTGCAAGAAAACAGAGCTGGACCTCCATTCACGTATAAGCTGCTTCCTAAAGGGCTGTGTGTTTTCTAGCCTGTGTCCACGGCACTGCGGCCGCAGGGGAGGATCCCACGAGCCTGCCCATCCTCCTCCGAGCTGAGCTGCTTTCCTATCTCACATGCAATTTCTCAGTCAGTGTCTCTAGTAGGGGAGACAAGAAGGGTCTACTTCTGATAACATGTCTATATTTTGCCTGGAACGGGAGTGCAAACTGAGGGGTGGAGAGAGGGTACTGTCTCCCACGACTTCTCAGTTAGCACAGACTGACTCATTCGATTAGCTCAGAGTTTCTAGGAGCCACCATCCTAGAGTGTGAGATCCTAAGATGGGCACATTTCAGTGGGGGAGCAAGATCTGGTCACAGCCATCTGAGAATAAACAGCACCACAAGTGTCCATTCTGTTTGTGTCCAACAGAAGGTGGCCGCCTCCCTGAGATGCTCCCACCAGATGGTGACCTCTCAGTTCATTGTCAACCACCTGAAAAATCCTAACACATGGCTCTGACCTCATTTCGTTTTAGAATTCACCTTTGGTTTCAGCACCAGATTACTGCAGCTTCTGATTTCCATCTGGACAAAAAAGTTCCTTAAAAGGCAGGAGGTCAAAGTCGTGGCAAACATGCTTGCACACAAATGTGTTTACTTTTACAAACAGCTTACTCTTCATAATCCCTCTGTAATTATGGGCAACTGATTTTTTGCTTCAGACCAGGATCCCTTCTCTACCTACATAATAACAGTTATCTCTATTGACTCAAGATATGAAAACAGATTTTAAATTATTCTAAAGGAAACATAATTATGAAGCCATCCTGGACGTTCTCTCCATATAATGCATTCTAAAGTCAATACAAAATCCCTTGGATTATCTGTATCAATCCTCATTCCCCAAATCTCCCTTTGTATGCATTCATGATTGAGAATTGACAGCACAATTATACTAAGCCTCTCAGATAATCAGGGTGAGCCCTTTCAGCAATGAGGCCCTAGGGAGCTTAGCCACCACTCCAGTCAATCACTTTGTTTTGCCTGCACGTATGACCACACACTGTCCCCTTAAAGCTACCCAGGGACACACATCTCACAGGTAGGTGCTGCTTGTAGGATAAGGGGGCCGGTGGAAGGACCAGGATCTGCTCATCGTCACTATTGGGAAAACGACTCACGATAACTCATGGCGAGCTATTTCGTCATCTTCTTGGACGCAGTTGAGCAAATGCGGTATTCGAGAAATGACCATGATGTCCCGCTCTGCCGTCAAGTATAAATTCATCTCAACTGTTTTCATCTTTCTTCCTCAGGGCGAACCGATTATTGTACTGAGTACAATAAATGGGTAATGGAAAAAGTGATTCGATAATGAAAACTAAGCTTAGTTAAAAAGGAATCAAAAATATTTATCATATAGCTCCCTAAATAATAATAATCACTGTCAGCATGATATGGAGACATTTTTTGCTATATACTTTTTACAATTTCAGATTTTATAGCGTACAGCATTGTAACAATTACCTAGAAAACGTGAAGTTGGAAAGAACGTTGGGAATAGCTAGGCTGGCATCCTAATTTCACACACGAGAAGACCAAAGCCCACAGAGACGAGCTGACTTTGCCGGGGGCACGGAGCCGGCTCAGGGCAGAGGTCACACGAGACGGTCCCACATCTTCCGACTCAGTTTTGCATTCTTCCCACTCCAATGCACGCTATGCAGATAAGTACTTTTGCATTAAAAACTAAAGTAATTTATGCAAGTACTTAAAAATGAAATTATACTGCAAAAGTGGTCCTCCGCCTCAGACACCTGGAGACCACACCTCAGAGCAGTTATGGCACCACACCCGGGGAAGGGAGCCAGGCGTCACTAGTGTTTAAACTCTCCGGGTGATGCCAACGAGCAGCCATGTTTGAGAATCACTGTACTAAAATAATTATAGTGAAAACCACGTGTCCTTTGCTGAGCTTTTTCTGACTCCCTGGTTCTACTTCCTGTAGTGACTGTTCTCAAACTTTGGTCCTAGGACCACAGCAGCAGCCTCACCCGAGCTTCTCAGAAATGCACATTGCTGGGATCCGCCCCAAC
Organism: Equus asinus; assembly: GCF_041296235.1. Classification (NCBI taxonomy): domain Eukaryota; kingdom Metazoa; phylum Chordata; class Mammalia; order Perissodactyla; family Equidae; genus Equus; species Equus asinus. The sequence goes on along the minus strand of NC_091811.1, from coordinate 69,121,128 downwards.
CTATGGAATCAGACGCTCTGAGGATGGGGCCCAGGAAACTGTGAGTCTCACTCATGTTAACATTTGAGAATCCCTACCCTAGAAGGCACCATTTTTGACTATTTTTATCAATTTCCTCTGTATTTACCTCTATGCCTGAATAATATATTTATAATCCTATTTCTTGATTAGACGATTTTCTACTTCATCTATTGACTTCCTATTATGGCAAATGAGGATTTATTCAGTTCTTTGTACATTTTCTCCTGCCCTCATCCTTCAAGTAGAGTTATATCACAATTTTTGCTAAATCAATCAGCCTGTGTTTCCATAATTAATACCATAAAAATATTGTTTCCTGCAAAGCTAAGCTAAATCTATGCTTGTATGCCTTTTCTTACATACTTACTGTTTTTCCTGAGATTAATAATTGCCTGGTTTGTTTATTGGCTCATTTTTTCTGTATCTATTCTTAATTTTTTTACATGCTCCGCTGTATCTGTTATGTGCCCATTAACATACCTCTCAAATATCCAACTCTGGGATATTCTGTCCATCCCATTTGGCAGCTGTGCCCTCAGCCCTCCATCCTCCCGCTCTGATCTGGACTGGCTGTTCTCTGACGTCTGCTGTCGAGCTGACCTTCTGGAACTCGGCTTCATCCTGGACCCCTTTCTCTCCCACTACATCCGGCCTGTCACGCTGCTGCCTCTACCTTCAAGATGTGTCCAGAATCTGATCTCCTCTTTTAACCTCCTCTGCCACCATCCTGCCCAAGCCACCCTCACTCTTGCCGGAATGGCTGAAGCTGTGTCCTTAATCCTTCCACCCATCCTCCCTTCAGCCTCACCTCCACACTGTAGCCTTTAGACATGCGGCTCAGGTCATGTCTCATGTATCTACATTTAAGAGTAAATGAAGAAAGGAGCTATGTGCTGTTTGCAAAATGTTAGTTTCTTCCTCTGGGTGTGTGTGGGGCAGGAGGAGGGATGGGTTGGGTGGACCAATAATGGGTGTGAGAATTCCATATATCTTTTCATTGATTACCTTGCAGCAGATCAGTGTCATAGGAAACAAACAGACAAATTAAGCATTTGTACAATTAACACTTACTATGCACTGTGAGGAAACAGAAGTAGAATATGTGATTCTATCTGGTGAAAATTCACAAATTTCTGTAAGAGATAAAACGTGCACACGTTATACTGAAAGGACAAAACAAGGTTTGATTGTACGTAGGGAGTAGTATCCAGGCACCTTAGAGATTCAGAGCGAGCGCGCCATTCGGGCTGACTAATCAGGAACGCTCTTCAGAGAAGGCAGGACTTGAGTTAGGGTTTAACATATGGGTAATATTTTCACGTGCAGAGGCTGGATGGAGAACTTTTAGACTGAAGTAACAGTGACGACAAAGTGTGGAGCAAAGACGTATAAAGCCAATTTAAAGAGAACACGGACCAGGACAATTGGACTGACTTATTGACGTTGTGCCAGGTAGTAGCTGAGAATTAGATGAAAAGGGTGGATGGGTTTCTATTGACGCCGAGCATCTGGTGGGTTGGTTGCCTTTTTCTTATTGATTTATTAACCTTTTATATATTATGGGCAATAATAATAGCTCTCAACTAACCCAACAAAATAGATTTTGCTATTATTTTCATTTTATCGATGAAGAAACTCGAGGCCGCAAAGAGTTAAGGACCTTGCCTAAGGTCAGAAGACTAGGGAGCGGCGCAGCTGGTGCTTGAATCCGCGCAATCCCGTTCCCCAGCTGAGCTCTGAAACACCACCAGGGCTGGCTTTGTGAGTCTGTTCTATATTTTACCAATATTTCTCTATTTTTCATTTATCATCCTAAATTTGTGTATGGTGCCTTTTACTCTATAGACATTTAAAATTTTGTGTAGTCAAATTTTCAGTATTTTACAAAATTTGACTCAGTTTTGTTTCATATTAAGAAAGGCTTAGCACGAAGAATAACAAAAATATTCTCCTACTGTGGACCCAGCTTCTGTCTCTGGCATTGTCGCTTCAGTGGCAAGGAGTTAGCAAGTCATTTAATCTCGCTGTGTCTGGGTTTCCTCACCCGCACAACAGGAACGATCATGTCTGCCCGGCCTTCCCACGGGCTGTTGCAAGAAAGCATATGTACATGTAACAAGCTAAATGTTCTATAGTGCTACTCAGCTATATGAGACGATCATTAATACCACCCAAGAGCCCCATTCTTCATAGAAACATACACCAACATGATCAAAAGGGAAGGCCACCAGGCCTTTAGAAGCTGCATGTGCAAACAGTCTGCACAGCTCTTGGCACACAGTAGGCCTTCAGTTAATGTCCATTAAACTAAAAGAAGTTAAAAAAATTATCATACTATATTTTATTCTGAATTTTTATGCTTTTATTTTTAACTTATGATAATTAACGTGGACTCTTTCATTGCGTGTGTCTGTGGTCCGAGGTAGGGGGTCTAGTTTTACTTTTCCCCCAAATGACTAGCCAGTTGTCCCCCAAATGCATCCTTTCCGTAATGAGCTGACGTGCCACCTTGCTGTAGTAGACGCTCAGAAATTTGTCACATTGCTAGACAGTCTACCGGTTAGCACTTCATCCTGGTTAAGAAGAACTCTTTTTAAAATGCAACACGAGAAGGGATGGACACCAATTAGAAATACTATAGTGTAAATTAGCTAGGTAATGTTGAATTCTCAATACCCAGCTGAGATAACTGGACCCAAGAACAGTAATTTTGGCTCTGGAGGGAAAATCTGCCTAGGGAAGAAAATGATGAAAGAAGAAAGTTAATTTTTCATTTAGGGTACAGGTGGGAGAAACTATTGTCTGCTTCACAATTTTGCATTTTACGGGCAAAATTCTCACATTTTTTGAGGACAATAATCGAAGGACATCTGACACCCATTGAAGTAAAGAGGCCTTATAACCTGACTTTTCAGTAAGCAAATCTCTCCAAATTTTTCTATTGTCTCCCAGCTTTGGACGAATGGAAAAGCCATTGAATAACACAGTGTAAAGGATAAGTGGTCCAGTGAAGACCCTTTCTCTGGAAATGTGAAAGTAGGTTGGGTTTTAGGGGAAAACCCTTTCCTTTCCTGCAGGACAACAGCATGTGTGGTCCTTCTGTATAGACAATCAGGAAATCCATACGAAAACGCTGAAAAACTTTGCACCATTCACCGTGTGCATGCCCTGAACAATTAACGCCCCCGCTTGCTGCACAGCGGCTCACTGTGATCAGCACAGGTTCAGCCATCTGTCTCTGTTTTCTCCCTTTTGCAACATTTGTTCTTCCTGCAGATCTGACTGTTTCTTTTCTCTGCTTTCTGATTCAGATAGAGCAAGCTGTGCCAGAAATGCACATGTTAGCCAAAAGCAAGTCCTTCGGACTACAGAAATAGAAAATTCCCCCCAGCTAGGAACATTTAAGAAAAATGTTGGGTTTTGTTTTTGTTTTTAAATATGTTGCCTGGAAAGCATACCAAGGTCTTACTCACAGCAGCTTTTCAACTTGCTGGCAAAATCAAATACATGTAAATCTAAAGCCATACACGGAAGAAATAAACAGAGTTTTCCTTAGACGTGGCCCTGAGGATGCGTAGAGCCCTGTTTCAGTAAAGTCCCAGCACTCCTTCTTGAGAAGTGCATCTCAGCACCTCCTTCTGGAATCACTTACCTTCCTCTCAAAGAACATTCTTAGCTGTTCCCTCATGAGAGTCTTTGGGTGGTGGATCCCATCAGTTTTGGTTTTTTGTGGGTTTTTTTTGATAGTATATTTTGTTTTTATTCTCAGAACATATTTCAGTTGTATGTTATCCCACTATCTCCTGGCTCCCATTACTGTTATTAGGAAATTAGCTGCCAGTTTAGTTATGTCTGCCCTGTGGGTAATCCATCTTTTCTTTCTAGTTACTTTTAAGATCTTCTTTCTGTCTTTGCTGTTCGACTTCCCTCTGTGTCCAGGTATGCATTTCTTCTCATTTATACTATTTGGGACTAATTAGGCTTTCTCAATGTAGCATCTGATGACCTTCATCAATTTTAGAAAATTCTTAGCCTTTATTTCTTCACATATTGCGTTTCCTTATTTCCTCTTCCAGGAATTCTAATTAGCCCTTCTCACACTATACTTTATGTGTAAAGTATACATAACTCTCTCTAGAGTTCTATACCTATTTGTCTCTCCAGGCTGCAACCTGAATGTTCTTTCAGTTCTGTAATCCGTTCAGTCATTCTAACCAGCTGTATTTAATCTGCTCTTTAATCCTTTGGTTGAGTTTTAAATTTCACTTATTATATTTTCATTTTTAGAAGTTTAGCATGGTTTGGGGCTGGCCCCGTGGCCGAGAGGTTAAGTTCGCGTGCTCCGCTGCAGGCGGCCCAGTGTCTCGTTTGTTCAAATCCTGGGCGCAGATGTGGCACTGCTCATCAAACCACGCTGAGGCAGCATCCCACATGCCACAACTAGAAGGACCCACAACGAAGAATATACAACTACGTACTGGGGGGCTTTGGGGAGAAAAAGGAAAAAAATAAAATCTTAAAAAAAAATAAAAGAAGTTTAGCATGGTTAGTTTTCAAATCTTCCTGATCTGTTCCTATTGTCTTTTTCTCATTGCTCATGTATTTCAATCTCTGTTACATTTCTGCAAATATACTACACATAGTTATTTTGTCTCCTAAGTCCAGTATCTGACGTCTGTCAGGGTCTGGTTATCTGTCATGTTGTTTATTTGTCTTTATGGTGGCTTGTTTCCTTTTATGTCTGTGATTTTTAGATTATTATTAAATAATAGTTGGAACTCTTCCTGTGGAAACTGAGGCTGTAAGGGTACACTCCTCCAAAAGGGGTTGTTTTCTTCTTCCAGGTTCTAGAAGCACAGCATGCCAATTCCACTTCAATTTCAGCTTTCCATTAGGGCAGATTTTGACCCTAAACCCTTGTGAAGGTCAGATAATGGTCACAACTTTGTGGAAAGACTTTTCTCAGCTTCTACTTGGGGCCAATTCTGAGACTGGTCCTCTAGCTTACTATCAGCAGGGTCAAGAGTCTTTTTTTCTATTTAATTCTCCCCTGATATTGCAGGCCTTCCACCTTTATCAGTACGATCTCTGGTCAGCTCAGGCTGCACACAGACTCCTCCGTGTGGTAGTGTAAGCTACCATGACTCACGGCGTTGGCCAGAAATTTGGTGGCTTCAGAGTTCAAGTGTCCCCCTAATCTTGTGTTCCTGATTCATCCTGTCTCCAGTGAATTTCCCTTACTTTGTTACAGGCTCATTCAATAATTTTTGGATTATCTTGAATTTTATAGAACATTTTCAGATGTTCTGTGGCAGGAAGGTTTTAAGATCTTGAGTGCCCCATACTTCCATACTCCTGCCATTTTATTTCTCTTTCACTTTGGAAGGATAATTTCCCGGGATATAGAATGTTAGGATGCTTTTTTTCCCAATGCTTTAAATATTTCCCTCCACTCTTCTTACTTGCATGGTTTCTAACAAGAAACCTCCTGAAATTCCTGTTCCTCTCTAGTTAAGGCATTTTTGCTTCTGGCTTCTGTCAAGATTTTCTCTTTGCCTTCTGCATTCTGAAATTTAAGTATGGTATGCCTGGGTGTGGGTTTTTTGTTTTTATTTTTGTGTTTATAGTGCTTGGTCCTCTCTGAGCTTCCTGGATCTGTGGTTTAGTGTCTGTCATTAATTTAGGAAGATTATTGGTTCTTATTGCCTCCAATATCTCTCCTGCTTGGTTTTCTCTTTCTTCTCCTTCCAGTGTTATAATTATGTGTATGTTAGACCTTCTGATGTTGTCCTACAGTTCTTGGCTGTTCTATTCTCTTTCCCTCATTCTTTCACCCTTTGCATTCAGTCTGGAAAGTTTCTACAGCCCTGTCTTCACTGACTCCTGCCTGAGCCATGCTGAGCCCACTGAGTCCGTCTTCATTTATGCTGCTGTTTCTATTTGTAGCATCTTCTCCTGGTTCTTTTTGAAAGTTCCCACCTTTCTGCTTATATTACCCGTCAGTTCTTGCATGTTGTCTGCTTTTTCCATCAGCATCCAGGACGTCATTCTTACACGTCCAACGCTTCTGACGTATCTGAGTCTCCTTCAGATGGTTGGTTTGTCTTTTTAGACCGTGTTTTTTCTTGCCTTTTAGCATGCCTTGTAATTTTATGTTCACAGCCACACGTGTTGCATTGGGTAGTTGGAACTGAGGCACATGGGCCTGTAGAGAGGGATGTTGATCCGGCTGGACGCACCGTGGCATGCTTGTAGGGCCGCAGGCCCAGAGGCGTCAAGTTTCTCTAGTGTTCCTGTTACTCTGTCTCCCGCCTTGAGGAAGCATCAGTCTGTCTGGTGGCGTTTTCAGCTGTCACCCGTTGTTGTTGGACTAAAGCCTTCCTGGTGTGGTGGTCGAGTGCGGGAGGAGGAGCTTTTCACAAGCTTCTCGCTGAGTCTCAGTCATTTGTGAGTCTCACGCTCTCCCGGCGGAGCCAGCCGGGCTGGTCTCAGTCTTCCAGAGGGGCTGTGCCCAGGGCTGGGGCCTTCACGGGGGGTCTCTGTCCCTTCTTCAGTTGAATAGCTTTTCCCCTCTACTCCCTACTCTCTGGCTGTGTTCTCAGTCTATTTCCTTGAACCCTTGTCCCCATTGAGGTGGAGTTTTGGGAGTTTTATTTTTTCCCTTGTGTGAGATAGGAAGGGCAAAAAGGGACTGGAGTAAGGAGGAACTCCCTTCGCCTCCTGGGACACATTTTCAGAATGATGCCATGACAATAATTTGTTTGCTTTACCCCACATTATACACACAGTAGTCTCAGAATAACAATACTTTGTTTCGGAGAAGAGTCTGGGTGTGGTTTGCAATTGTTACTCTTCCTCTCCCCCTGTGAGGACCAAGAGGGACTTTCTATGGGATCCTCACTGTGAGCACTTGGTGGGGCTCCTAGAGAGAAAGTCCAGCACAGTGTGGGGGCCCCTCAAGATTGCAGGCCCCAGCAGTTTCTCACTCTCCCACTGGTCCACACTCAACCTTCAGCAATTCACGAAAATTGCCGTTTAAGTGTTCCTACTGTTTATGTCCCCAGTGGCTTCTGCTCTGAGTAAGCATGTCTCAGTGGCTCTATCTCTCTGGCACCTGTCTTTCCAGATTTCAAGGTACTGGTTTGAAATAAGACGTCGATTCTCAGAGGGATCCAAGAAAAATCACTGATTTTTCAGTTTGTCCAGATTTTTCTTGTGGTAAGGATGGCAGTGACAACTTCCAAGCTCTTTACATGTCAGAGCTGAAATTAGAAGTTTCACTACATGGGCCCGGCCCTGTGGCCAAGTGGTTAAGTTCACGTGCTCTGCTTTGGTGGTCCAGGGTTTCGCCAGTTCGCATCCTGGGCATGGACACGGCACCGCTCATCAGGCCATGGTGAGGTGGCATCCCACATGCCACAGCTAGAGGGACCCACAACTAAAATATACAACTATGTACTGGGGGGATTTGGGGACAAAAAAGCAGAAAAAAAAAAAAGATTGGCAACAGTTGTTAGCTCAGGTGCCGATCTTTTAAAAAAACAAAGTTTCACAACTGACTTAAATTTTCATTGCAGTTTAAGATCTTTGTTTTCAAACAAAAGAAACTAACCTCAGCTAACTTAAGTAAAAAGGTGTTTGTCAGAAGGATATCGGGAGCCAAGGCAGCTCTGGGCATCAGTTAACAAGAGCTATAGAAGAAGTTTTATCAGAACTATAGAAAAATTTTGATTAGGATGTCTCCACTGAGGTGAATGAATTTCAACTATTTTCAGTACCTTTATTAGTTTACTCAAGATGCAAATTTCAGGAATTCTGGGAAGAAGGTGGCAGAATTTTGTCGAATGCTTACGCAAAAATGGAGCAATGAACTAGAGAACAAAACCGTGTGGAGACCGTTTATGACAGAACTGGATGATAAAATGTCCCGTAAAGCCCCAGACACCAGTATCCACAGCCCTGTGTGTTATCACTGTCGTGGTGGGAGAAACTCGGGGAAGAAATAGGATATCTGACAGACCTAAGAAGAGAATAATACCCAAATCGCCAACAGGTATTCTCTGGAAATCCCAGAGAACCAGTGGACAGCGAGGCTCGGGGCGAGGACCCCTGGAACCGCCTGTGTCCAGTGGACAGCGAGGCTCGTGGTAAGGACTCCTGGATCCGCCTGTGTCCAGCAGACAGTGAGGCTCAGGGCGAGGACGCCTGGATCTGTCTGTGTCCAGTGGACAGCGAGGCTCGGGGCGAGGACTCCTGGAACCGCCTGTGTCCAGCTCTCATACCTGATCTGCCAGAGCTCCCTTGCAAGGCTGGGCCCCACCCTGGAAGAGAGACTCCTCAGAGTGAAAGACATATCTAGGTAGGGGCAACAGAGTTTTAAAAGGGGGAAGATGCAGAAAATAACCGGAGAGGGACGGAGCCAGAAAATCTTAGAAATAAACCTCCAATTTTTTAAATGCTATGTGAGAAAACAGCAGAAGGAGCTCTATTAGTTAGAAAAACTATCTGCAGCAACCCACCCTCGGAAAGTTTGAGAAAATTGAATTCACACAAAATTGAACAACACATAAGTATCACAGTCAAATCCCTTACAAAGTTCCTATGAAACAGACAAGAATAAGGAGGAGCACATCCTTAGAGACAATGAAATCATGAAAAACACACAAAAATCAGATCAAAACTATAATATTCTATCTGAAAACAAGCTAAAAGACATTAAAAATGGTACAAGGCATGAAAAAACAAAAATCAGAATTAGAAAAACTCAGAAATCAGGTGACACTCTCAAGACAAAATTAGAAACCAAAGAAAATATAATTTTAGAAATAAAAGCTAACCTAAAAGAAACAGAAGAATAAATAAATACATCAAATAATGCTTTAACAGGAAAAGAAGTTTTAAAACGGATGCAAATTTTAAAAACGAAGAAGAAATGAAAAAAGAGAAAGAAAATTAGAGAAAAAAACACAAATATTAAAGACAGGTGAAGAAGATCCAGTGAGTAAAGCCTACGTGGTGCAGCAATCTACGCTGAGCGTTACATTGTTCCATTAGGTCCAGCCGCATAAAATGGGAAAACATGGGCACAGCACACACTTTAACTGTTGTCTGTGCTCATAATTGGTGGTAGTAGCATTAGGATTGTTATTCTGAGACTTGTGTGTATAACGTGGGGTAAAACAAGTGAATAATTATGGGATATTCTAAATCTATTATGACCCGTGTTCTTGAGAAATGGGACTCAGTGGGGAAGAATCTTCTGGTTTCCGTAGTTTCTTATGAACAATTATCTATCACTTGTATCATTGTTCTGCTGTATGTGATGTGTCCTTTTATTTCTGGCTGCTTTTCACATTTTCTGTTTAATTTTGTTTTTCAGTTTGGCTTTGAAGTGCCGTTGGGGTTTTCTTCGTATTTCTCCTGCCTGAGAGGCTGTGCTGCCTGCTTTCCCGGATATTTTCACCTGTTATGTCTTCATGTTTCTGCTCCTTTTCACTCCCTTCCTTCCCCTCCCATGACTCCAATTACTTGTGTGCTAGATCACTTCATATTTCCTCACAGTTCCACCAAGGGTCTATTTACTTTCTTCATTTTTTCTTCTTGCTGTTTAGATTGGGTAATTTCTATTGAAATTTCAGTTAACTGACCCCTTCAGTTCAATTACTCTTTCTCCTGTGAGCTTTATCTGAAATTGCCCTTTTTTGCCTTCATTTTTGGAGGATACTGTTATGAGACATAGAAATGTAGGTTAAAAGTCTATTTCAGAACTTTAAAGATGTCATTTCATTATCTTATGGCATTTCCATTTTGCTATAAATCCTAGTCAGTGAATTTTCATCTTAGATATTGTACTTTTTAGATCAGAAACTTCCATTTGGATCTTTTTAAAAAATAGTTTTCATTTCTCTACTGAAATCTGTCCTTTAGTTAATTCATTATGACTAAATTTTGGGCTTTTTAAAGATTACACCTGAGCTCACATCAGTTGCCAACCACTTTTTTTTCCTTCTTCTCCCCAAATCCCCCCGGTACAGTTGTATATTCTAGTTGTGGGTCCTTCTAGTTGCGGCATGTGGGACACCACCTCAGCATGGCCTGATGAGCGGTGCCATGTCCGCACCCAGGATCCCAACTAGTGAAACCCCAGGCTGCCGAAGCAGAACACGCAAACCTAACCACTCAGCCACGGGGCCGGCCCCATTATGACCAAATTTTAACAGCTGTTTTCAAATCACTGTCTACTAATTGCAACATGTAGGCCGTTCTGGCTTGGTTTCTATTGGTTGTTTTCTCTTGTCTGTGGGTCACATTGTTCTGTTTCTTTGGATGTTAATAATTTTCGTTATGTACTGGACATTGTGGGACATCAAATGTTGTAGGTACACCGGATTCTTCCTCTGAAGAACGTTAGTTGTTTTTTAGTGGTGGTTGACTTGACTGGATACAAACTCAGAACTGTGTGCCTTGCGATGCACAGTAGCTGAAATGTGCCAAATTCCCCCGTCCTTTCAGCCAGTGTTTCCTCCTGGTGTCTTAGTTTCCCCTCACGTGAGTGTAGTTCTGGGATCAGCCAAAGATTTGGACGGAATTTTAAGGCAGATGTTCAGACTTTCTTATTCTCACTCCCGTCATTCTGGCGGCTCCGTCTTATGATTCCTCGTGCAGTTTCCTGCTTGAGTTCTAGCTACCCCACGCAGAGACGGGAGTTTTCCTCAGGCAAAAACCATATGGACACAGTATCACACAGTACGTTTCCCTTTTTTCAAGGGTCAACACTCCTTTAGTTTTCGTCTCCTTTTCTTTGTTCTCCAGAGCCTTCAACTGGTTGTGTTTTTTAAAAATATTTTGTCCAGATTTTCAATTTATAATCTGAAGGAGGGTTGGTCTGATATATGCTACTTTGTTATTACTTGAAGCAGAACTTACTCTAGTAATCTTTGATTTCCGCTGAGCGAGTCGTGAGCAGTGAGTGCTAGTAGCAATGAGCACATCTAAGCCCAGATTTTGATTTTAAATACCATTCGCCACATTTATACCATTTCTGTGGTATTTCTGCCAAAAATGCATAGCCCGAATCTAATTATAAGAAAAGACCAGAAGCACACATAGCCCCTGAACTGGCCTGGATTTATCCATCTACACGCTTCCAGGAGTGGGGTTGGGTAGGATGGTGAGGACTGAGTGAACGCTGAAGATTTCCCAGCTCTGCCTTTTTGTTGTGCTGTAGCTCCAACTGGACTAATCATAGAAAATATTCTGATGCTTCTCCCTCAAGGAGTAACTCAAAATAAAAACAAAACCATAAAATACACAACTTACATGCTAAATATATCTTCTTTCTAGAAAAAAATAGGGTCATTTGGAAGATAGTCTTCTGTTTCTTCATTTGGCTTGACTTTTTGTGTTCATTTCTATACAGTGGATGAAAACACCACCTCTCTCAATCTTGAAGGAGTGCCCTTCTGTAGGAGATGAACCTTGTGTACCACCCTGCCTCAGCTCTTGGTCGTCTCTCAAACCTCTGTGCTTGTCCAGGTAGCCTGTTATATTTTTAATAGCTCCCAGTAGCTGAGGAGGTGCCAAGACCTGTCAATATCCACAAGGTAAGATCTCAGCTCCTAGATTCGGGCTGACTGGAAGCCAGATCCTCTGGTAGCAGGTTTTAAAAGTATGCAAATATATACAGTCCTGGGTGGCTGCACGCATAAGCCTTGCTGGCCATCAGAGCCAGGCAGGCTGGAGGTGTCCCCTGGGTGGCAATCACAAAACTCAGGGATCCAGACAAGTGTATAAGCTTCTTTCTGGGAGATACTGGCAAGCTGGAGCAAGGCAGAGGGAAAGTGTCAAGATGGTGTCCAGAGCCTATGTTCCTTCAGAGCAGCTCCACCGGACACTAAACGTGCGCCCGATCTGAAGCCTGCCCCTCACTTCAAACCCCAGAACAAGCAGTCCGTCCTCCTTCACAGAGAGACGGGGAGGTGTGCCTCTGTCCACTATCTGTGCGGTGCCTTAGGGGTGGCAGCTTGCTAAGAACCATCCCTCTGATTGTCACAGTCCCGGGGAGCCCAGGAGCACAAGCCCCTCTGTTCACCAGAGCCGGGAAATCTAGGGATGTCCCCTGGGTGTCAGCCACAAAAACTGGGCCTGAGACGTGTGTAAGCTCTCCTCCAGGAGACACTGGAACTCTGGAGCGTGGCAGAGAGAGAGCATGAAGATGTCACCCTCCCTCTGAGGTCTCTGGAAAGGGTTACAATAATTTACCCAATAAAGAGTTCAAAGCAATGGTCATAAAGGTGCTCACTGAACTGGGGAGAAGAAAGGATGAACACAGTGAGAACTTCAGCAAAGAGACGGAAAATATTAAAAAAGTCCCAAATAGAAGTCACAGAGCTGAAGAATATAATAACTGAACCGAAAATACTCTAGGTGGGCTCAACAGCAGACTAGATGAAGCGAAAGAAAGGATCAGTGAACTCAAAGACAGGGCAGTGGAACTCACCCAATCAGAGCAGCAAAAAGAAAAAAAGAAGAAAAATGTGAAGATAGCTTAAGAGACTTATGGGACGGCATCTAATGGACTAACATTTGCATTATAGGGCTCCCAGGAGAAGAGAGAGAGAAAGAGGAAGAAATCTTATCTGAAGAAATACTGGCTGAAAACTTCCCTAATTCTAGAGGAGGAAACTGACATCCAGATCAGGAAGCTCAGAGAGTTCCAAATAAGATGAAGCCAAGAGACCTACACCAAGACACATTATAACTAAGACACAAAAAGTTAAAGGCAAGGAGAGAATCTTAAAAGCAGCAAGATAAAAACAACTTGTTACGTACAAGGAGCCACCGCTGGATTATCAGCAGATTCTTCAGCTCACACTTTGCAGTCCAGAAGAGGGGCATAACATATGCAAAAGAAATAAAAGGCATCCAAATTGGAAAGGAAGAAGTAAAACTGTCACTATTTGCAGATGACATGATAGTATATATAGAAAACCCTAAAGACCAGATCAAAATACTGTTAGAACTAAGAAATGAATTCAGGAAAGTTGCAAGATACAGAATCAATGCACAAAAATCTGTTGCATTTCTTTACACTAATAACACACTATCAGAAAGAGAAATTAAGAAAACAATCCCATTTGTAATTGCATCAAAACAATAAAGTACCTAGGGATAAATTTAACCAAGCAGATGAAGGACCTGTATACTGAAAACTATGAGACACTAATGGAAGAAATTGAAGAAGACACAAATAACTTGAAAGATATTTCATGCTCATGGATTGTGAGAAGCAGCGTTGTTGGGGCCGGCCCGGTGGTGCAGCATTTAAGTGCGCACGCTCCTCCTCCGCAGCCCAGGGTTCGCCGGTTCAGATCCTGGGTGCGGACATGGCACTGCTTGTCAAGCACGCTGTGGTAGGCGTCTCACATATAAAGCGGAGGAAGATGGGCATGGATGTTAGCTCAGGGACAGTCTTCCTCAGCAAAAAGAGGAGGATTGGCAGCAGGTGTTAGCCCAGAGCTAATCTTCCTCAAAAAAAAAAAAAAAGAAAGAAAGAAACAGCATTGTTAAAATGTCTATATTACCCAAAGCAATCTACAGATTCAGTGCAATCCCTATCAAAATTCCAATGGCATTTTTCACAGAAATAGAACAAACAATCCTAAAATTTGTATGGAATCACAGAAGACCCCAAATAGCCAAAGTAATCTTGAGAAAGAAGGACAAGCTGGAGGCATAATGCTCCCTGATTTCAAACTACATTACAAAAATATAGGAATTAAAACAGTATGGTGTTGGCATAAAAACAGGCACATAGATCAATGGAGCAAAATGGAGCGCTAGAAATAAACCCACGCATGTATGGGTCAATAAATTTACAAGGAGCCAAGAATATACAATGAAGAAAGCAGTCTCTTCAGTAAATGGTGTTTGGAAAATTGGATAGCCATATGAAAAAGAGTGAAACTGTACCACTGTCTTACACCATACACAAAAATTAACTCAAAATGGATTGAAGACTTGAACATAAGATTGAAATCATAAAACTCCTAGAAGAAAACGTAGGTGGTAAGCCCCCTGACACAGGTCTTGGTGATGATGTTTTTAAACTGACACAAAAGCAAAAGTAACAAAATAAAACATAGACATGTGGAACCACATCAAACTAAAAAGCTTCTGCACAGCAAGGGAAACGATCAACAAAATGAAAAGGCAACCTACTGAATGGGAGAAAATAATTGCAAATCATATATTTGATGAGAAGGAAATATTCAAAATATTTAAAGAACACAAACAGCTCAATAGCAAAAAACCCCAAGCAATCCAATTACAAAGTGGGCAGAAGATCTGAATAGACATTTTTCTAATGAAGACATACGGATGGCCAACAGGTACCTGAAAAGATACTCAGCATCACTAATCATCAGGGAAATGCAAATCAAAACCACAATGAGATATGATCTTATACCCACAAGAATAGCGATTATCAAAAAGACAAGAAATAGGGGTGGCCCCGTGGCCGAGTGGTTAAGTTGGCACGCTCCGCTGCAGGCGGCCCAGTGTTTCGTTGGTTTGAATCCTGGGCGCGGACATGGCACTGCTCATCAAACCATGCTGAGGCAGCGTCCCATATGCCACAACTAGAAGGACCCACAATGAAGAATATACAACTGTGTATCAGGGGGCTTTGGGGATAAAAAGGAAAAAATAAAATCTTTAAAAAAAAAAAGGGAAAAAGACAAGAAATAACAAGTGTTGGTGAGGATGTGGAGAAAAGGGAACCCTTGTGCACTGTTGGTGGGAATGTAAATTATTGCAGCCGCTATGGAAAGCAGTATGGAACTTCCTCAAAAAATTAAAAATAGAACTACCATATGATCCAGCCGTTCCACTTTTGATTATTTATCCAAAGTAAACAAAATCCTAATTCAAAAAGATATATGCACCTCTATGTTCACTGAAGCAATATTTGCAATAGCCAAGCTATAGAAACAACTTAAGTATCCACTGATGGATGAATGCATAAAGAAACTGTGGTGTATATTCAGAATGAAATACTATTCAGCCACAAAAAGAATGAAATCTTGCCATCAGCATGGATGGACTTTGAGGGCATTATGTGAAGTGAAATAAGTTAGAGAAAGACAAGTACTGTATCATCTCTCTCACATGTGGAATCTAAAAAAAACAAAAAACCAAGCTCATAGTTACAGACAACAGATTTCTGGTTGTAAGAGGCGAGGGTGGGGGTAGGAGAAATAGGTGAACTCTTTTTGTTTTTTTTTTAGTTTAAATAAACTGAAAAAAAAAGTCATATCAATAGGATGGAGGAAGCAACTTGCATAAGCTCCCACTGGCCAAATATGAGATAACTTGAGCGTCAATGAGGATAAGAATTGCAATGAGTCAAAATCCAATAGATAAGTTTAAATACATGATAATGAATTACCATAATTGTATTGGAAAAAAACCCAGTTCGTTACCTTCTGAGGATAACAGGGAACCAATTCATTGTCTTGAAAACTAGGGGGAGAAAAGGACAGAATCATGTATGCAACCCGCCTTTCCCGTGTGAACGGCACCACGAGGTAGGCAAGTGATGCGAAATTATTCCAGCTAATAAGTGAAAATGAAATGATAGAATTAAAACATCTGCATGTTTGCAATCTTCAGTGAATTAATGGAGCTAGGTACGGAGCATCAAAGGCTGCTAATGTCAAAAAAGAGAGAAAACCAGACAGTGTGTGCTTCCTAACAAATTTGGTTAAGTCTCTCGATTCAGCTGCCGCTTTGTAGGAAGTAGGAGGGAGGACCGTGTGTAGCTGCACTGTGAGTGTGTAATCAGAAAACCCAGACTGTGGGGGGCTCTGTAGCTCAAATGGCCCACGGTTCTCTAACAAACGTAGTTTAAGGGAAGAGAAAGGGTGGAGACGGAGCCTGCAGGTTAAAAGACACAGCAGATGTTTGTGTAACGGGCAAGACTAAACTCTAGTATCCAGAAGCTCTCACTTGAATAGTTAAATCATAAAGAAACTTAAGAAGCGGTCGCCACAAGAATCATTATGGTGGTTGTTCCTGTGGGGATAGAGTAGCCCTTGGGATGGACAACACGAAGGGACTTCCGGAACGGTTGGAAAAGATCTTTTTCTGAGTGCGAGTGGTGGTTACAAGGGTGTTTGCCTTTAATAATTCACTAAGCTGTACATTTATTTTGTGTGGTTTCCCATATCTTTGCTTTATTTTATAATAAAAAGACTAAAATTTAAAAAAATAACATTCCACGAAGGAAGTTTCCAGCTGGCCTAGTTTGTGGTCCAGGGATGCTTGTGGGTTGGGGGAATTACAGACCTGTCAGCCCGTATTCACAGGACTAGACGTTCTACCCAAAGGGAAATAGAATTGCTGTCAGGATGGGGCGATGGATGCTCAGCAGCCTAAACCCACCACTTTTCTGTTACAATACAACTTTCCTAAATTTCGGAAGTAGTCCTGATGTGTTAGATCAATTCTATCCTTGTAAACAGCAAACCAATCATGGGGTAAGACCATCCAAAGGAGGAAATTTCTAAAATTCAGTCAGCTGGAAACCAACAAATTCCAAAAAAAAAAAAGATTTTACAGGCAAGACGGTATGTAGCTAATTAAAGACAACACAATATTTATAATGGACAAAAATATAAGGCTTTTCAAAAGATTAATATTTCAAAAGAATAATTATTATGGTACCTTCCGATTACAAGTAAAACATATTTTCATTTACTAAACATATATGAGCTTTTGGATTATCTTTTAAACCATCACCTGAGAACTATAATATTCTAACATTAAGATGGGTAATCAGTTACCTCAAAAATTATTCCCTACGTGTACAGCTCTTTAGCATTTTGAACAGACAGGTCAAGATGGGTTAGAGCCATGACAACTCCTGAGTCTTGGTCCCCTAAATGACGTAAGCCAGTCATCATCGCCTCTGACAGTTGATTTTTTTTCTATATAGCTCCTTGACTTTTCCTTCTATTTCCTTTTGCTTGAAAGAATTTGGAATCAGAATGCAAGGCACTGATCATCTTTGATAATTTCAAAATCAAATGTCGATGTTGAACAAAGCAAACCAAGTATAAAGGTCAGCAACATTAACTAAGGAAGGTGGCTGGGTGTGCAGTGATTTGATCCATAACATCCTCCCTACCCCTGCTGATCATTCACTGCCGTTAGACAGTAACTCTCTGAATAACTATGCACGGCATCCTTGAGAGCCTGCCTCAGTGTCTATGATTGTATACATTCATTCACAAAATATTTATTGACTATACAAATGATCAATAAGCACATGAGAAGGTGCTCAGCATCATTAACTGTTAGAGAAACTCAAATTAAAACCACAATGAGACACTACTTCATACCTACAAGGAAGGCTAACATAAAAAAGACAGACAATAACAAGTATTACTGAGGAGGTGGAGAAATTGGGACCCTCATTCATTATTGGTGGGATCATAAAAGGGTTCAGCCACTTTGCAAAAAGTTTGCCGGTTCCTCAAAATGTTAAACACAGAGTTACAATTTGACCCAGAAATTCCACTCCTTGGCATGCACCTGTGAGAATGGAGAACATACGTCCACACTAAACTTTATACGTGATGGGTCATAGCAGCATTTTCATAATAGCCAAAAAGTGGAAAAAAAACAAATTGTCCATCACCTGATAGACGGATAAACAAAATGTGATTTATTGATGGAAATACTTGGAAACATTATGCTGAGGAAAAGAAATCCGACAAGAAAAGGCCTCATACGACACAGTTTTATTCATATAAAATGTCCGGAATAGGCAGATCCGTAAAGACCTCGAACAGGTTACTGGCTTCCAGGGGCGGAGGGAAGGAAAGAGGCTGGAGAAGGATTGCTAATGGGTGAAGAGGTTTTTTGAGATGATAAAAATGTTATAAAATTACATAGTGGTAATAGTTGCACAACTCTGTGAATATATTAAAAATGAATTGTACACTTTAAAAGGGTGAATTTTATGGTATGTAAATTACTTATCACAAAATCTATTATAAAAAATATTTATTGATTGTCCTTTCTGTGCTGGAAACTCTTCTGTGTGCTGAGAAGAACACAGTGAAGTCATTAAGACTCTGATCTCAAAGAGCTCACAATAAAGGGACGTATCTGCCGAGTCTCAGCTGTGTCCCTCATCGACCACACGCAGACTGGGGTCCTACCACTGTGTGCCAAGGGAAAATACGGCGGAATAATTTTCCCCTTAGTAACCCTCACTCTACCCTTCTCTGCAACGTTTTTTACTAAGAATGTATAAAGAAGAAACTGTCAAAGAAGTCAAAGGAGAATGAGCTGTCACAGGTTACGAGAGTTCCCAGAAGGGGAGGGTGGATAAAATTATCAGATGCTGCGGAGAAGTCAAGAAACACCAGGACCCCCATACCCCCAGGAGCCGGCAGTTAGGAGGTCCATGGGGATCTCGTACAGCTCCAGTGGAAGGGCTAGGGCAGAGCAATTTTGTCGTGGTGGCACACAGCACAGTGTCTGACACACAGCCATTGCGAAGGAAACATTTGTTGGGTTGAGAATAAGTGTGTTGTGAGGAAGTAAAGACAGAGAATGAAGACTCTGCTCACGGGAAGTTTTTATGAGAAGGGAAAATGGGTAGTGGGTGATTTTGGGGGGAGTATGAGTTTAGGGACTTTATTTTTTAGTATGAGAGAAATTGATTATTATCTGAGAACATGTTGACAGTAGAGAAGGAAGGTTTGACTTTAGAGGAGGTGACACTGGACCAGGTGGGACCGGGGTCCTGGGTCAGACTCGGTCCTTAGTGTGGGTTCTTGACCTCCCTCAGGAAAGAATTCAAGAGCGGATCAGGAGAGATTATACAAGTTTATTGAAAGACAAAAGCCAGGCCGATTAGAGAAAAAGTAGACTAAACTTCCCAAGGAAGGAGAGCAGGCCGCGCTGACCAGGTGGAAGCTGACCGGCCAGCCCGGGTGTGGTCTGGGGCATGATTTATAGTGGGTGAAGTGGGCAGCTGAGACGGGCTAGTCTCTGCGTCAGGCGGTCATCTCCCGCAGGCTGGGCGCCAAGCTCGTGGTCAGGCTGCTGGTTGGCTGCCTGGAGGGGTCAGGCGTCTGTTGCTGCTTGACAGACAGCTTTGGTTCTGCCTTTTCCCGGTCTCAAAACGAGAGCAGGTGGCAAGGTCTGGAGAGGTAAGAGGGCTCCTCTGGGATCCAGTCAGCCCTGTGTGGGTGCAGGTGTATCTTCAAGACGCTGGGGGAGTGGTGTCTGCTGGCTTCAAGTTTCTTTATTAGTCAGGAAGCTAAGCCATCTGCAAAGGTAAGGATGGGGAGCAGGGAACCACGAAGGTGCCTTGAAGATAACAGAGAAGATTTAGAAACAACCACGAGGAGCGAAAACAGAAACTTGCCGAGGACGAGGACAAGGATGCCAGGGCAGGTGGAAGTTCAGATGTAAATGGTAAAATTACCCGTTAATATGCCTAAATCCTTAATATTTTGAAGTTGTCTTGGGCATGCTTTCCGAAAATGTTTTCCAATAGGTATTTAACTTCAGACATAAAAAGATAAAGGTGAGTTAATGCTATATTAACATTTTCTTATGTGTATGGATCTTATTATTTTTCTAAACTTGGTTTAAGAGTAGCATTTCAGATTATAAACAATACTTAGTATTTTTTTCCTTTTTCAAAATTGTTGAACCAAACGCATAACTCAGATGGCATCTTGGTTCTCTGGGGCCGTCAGACACGAATGAGATTGACTTAATCCATCGCCATCCTGGGGGTTGCAGAGGTCCCCAGTCTTCCTCCAGGTGTCTGCGTGTTCCCAGAGGTCTTGTGATCTCACGGTCGCTCCTGGCTCGGAGCTCCTGCTTCCATCCACTTGGTCTAGTTTACAGATGGTGGACCACCCTGCTCATGGTGCCTGTTTCGTATCGTGGTAACCCAGTGGTGGATTTCGATCTTCTTCCTTAGTGGCCATTGAAAACATCCACAAAGGCGTGTCCATGTAGGGGTGACTGCTGGAGGCGGCGACGCGCAGGGCCTCTGATGCTGTCCCAGCGACGGAAGACAACCCGGCTTGATGTCAGCCACCTGCGCTTTCCTTGCTAGTCTCATGTTTCCTCCTCTCCTCTAAGGAACAAAACTGCAATTCCTCCCCATCTTTGGTGGCAGGACAATTTAGCGCTCTCTGTCCCCTGCTGCCACACTCATCCTGAGACACTTCCTGGCCTCTCCCAGTCCCGTGGAGCGCTCACAGAACAAAACGGCCTCCTTTAGAAATCTTGTTTGCATCCCTCACATAAGTCTCTAGCCAACCTCATTTCTTTTTCCTATTATTAAAAATATCGTTTTCTTGAAAAGGATTTGGCCGTTAGGTAAAATAATCCTATACGTGAACTAGAAGTCATCTTAGACACTGCCCCTCAGCCCTGGATTGTACCGAAATGGACTCCACTGGGGGGCAGGCCACACAGTTCTCTGTGCTCCTGAGTTCTTAAAACTCTTTTGCATAATAGTCATAGTCTATAAAACATGCCAAGTTTTCAGAGCAGACCATGTTTTTTGTTAAGGCACCAAAGTCACATAATTTCTTCAATGTTTAATTTAAGCTCGGATATCATTTATGAGGGTATTTTATCGACCATTGTTGTGCACCATCATTACAGACTCCTAAAAATCCCTGTCAGATTTACTAACCCTCTTTACCAAGAGATAAAAAATCAGAATTTCCTTTGGTAACTGCTTTACCCCATTTTTCTTAGGTTAACAGAGTTTCCCTGGTACGGCCAATGAAATCCTGTCTCTTTTCCTGAGGGGTTTGTTGAGCCCTGGGTGGGGATCCAGAAGACTGGACTTGTGTCATTGAGCCTCCACTGGCTATTTATGTCAGTGAAGTGACATAACTGAACCTAATCGTTCATTAATTGTCCTCTCACAGGGATGATAAAGAGGAAAAAACAACTATGTGAGAACAGTTGAGAAATGTAATAAAAAAGAATCTTTCTTATGAGACATGAATGCAGTGAAATGGCCCAAGGAGTCCAAGATGGTGTTCCGGGGATCCTGCAGGGACCCGTCAATGGCGAGGAGGTGACAAGGACAGAGTCACACGCCGTCCTCACCAGTGGGACGGTGCCTCGCACATCAGCAAGAATAAAGAGGAAGCATTTTTACAGGAGGAGGAGAAGGACCCTGAGATTTGGGCAAACCAGTGTTCTTGTTTCCGAGGAAAACGCCCTCCCAGGATAAGCTCAGCTGCCTTCTCAGATTCAGGACGGTTCCGCTGTCACATCAGTGCAATTTGAGCTTGATGAAAAGGATTTCACGCTGTGACTACAAAATGTGTCTGGGAATCATTACAATAACAACATTAATGAAAGTGAGATGATAAAATGCCCGAGGCGTGGACAGCCTAAAAACCCATCACTACTGAGAGCAGTTACCCACGGCTGTAAGGCGAAGCTGTGAAGGAGGAGACGTGGGGAGACGCCGGCCTGGAAGCAACATGGCTCTGGTGCAGGAGCGCCCAGGCGATGTGGAGAAGGGGCACGGGGAAGAAGGTGGAGAAATCTGGAAGGACCGCCCGGCGGGCAGGAGCAGCTCGGCGCCGGTGAGAGAACGCCTCAGCTGGTCCTCCGTGTGTTACTCTGACTATGAAGCTCGCAGTGTTGATTTCTGTTTGGGACATTATGAAGTTGTAAACATCGGTGGTCAGACTTTTTCTAGGACCTCTCAGGAGTCAGAGAATCCTCCAGAGACAGGAGACTGGAGGGGCCGGCCCCGTGGCCGAGTGGTTGAGTTCGCGCTCCGCTTCGGCGGCTTTTTTACCACCCTGGCCACACGAGACCAGGAGGAGGCAGCGAGGCCAGGAGGGCAGGCTGTGTGCAAACACTCACCTTCAACGTGTTGTCCCTACCTGCTGGTCCCGTGTGGCTCCACCAACGTCAGCCTCTGACTGAGAGACGGACAGCTCCTCATCCCGACGGCCAGTGTGAGCCCAGAGGTCTCGTGTTTCCCCTCGAGACTCACAGAGCCCCCATGCCGGCCGTGAGCAGGGTTCTGCCTCCCCTGCATCCCAAGTTGGAAGCACCAGGAGAGAGAAGGTGCGTCACGTGTGCACTTTGCAAAGTATTATCTGTGGACGAGTTTCCTGCCGTGATTGAGGAGATTCAGAGGCTACACAAAGGGTGTGAAATGCTGGCTGTGAAATTTTTGAAGCTTATTATGCTGTATGTTTCTATTTTAAATCAGGTTATAATGTTCAACATTAAAAGTGAACAGGTTTGTGATCTCTGATTTCTCTGCTAGACTTAGACAGTCAGGTGTTCTCGCTGTTGAGTGTCTTCTGCTAATAAATAAACCACGTCTAAGATGGCAGTTAATTTGCTGTTTCCTCTAATATGACGCGCATGTGCTTTAATGAAATTTCTAGAAAACCGTGCATTTCAAGACTATGAATGGCAAATGAATCAGTCATTGCTCTATCTTGAAGTAAATCTCAGTGGAAGACAGAGCAGTTTGAACCTAAACAAATATGCCTCTAGTTTTACTACCAACACTTGCCTACAACCAGCATGCACATCTTACTTTAGTTTTTGAACTGTATTTTGAAAGACTTTACGTTTCCCCTGTTTGTGTCACTTGTTTTTATCAAATGGAATAGACTTGATGATGGAATTAGGTTATTTACACCATTTTTGTGTACATAAAAATTCAGTGCTGTAAATATGTATTTGTAAAAACAAACCTTAAAGCTAAAAAGATGTTGTAAATTTTGTCATCTGGAAGCCCCATTTTGGTAAAAGAAGAAAATAGCTAAACGAGAATGTTGGCTACTATGAAAATAAATATCAATTAATAAACAAATGGTTTTTGTAATTGCTCTACTCTGTATTTACTCTAATTAAAAGATTAAATTAAAGCTCAGAAATAGTTCACCTATTTTCATGTTTTTGGCAAAGTAGAAATTAACGGCATCTTATTGTTTTCTTTGATTTTCCGTTACTGACTGTCATCTGAAAGCTGCAGGGTATAGGCTGTTGGTCGGTTCCACAAGCCATGACGCAAATTATCCTTATACAACACGATCTCTCCACTTATCACTTGACGATAAGTCAATGGACTTTTCTTCAGGAAATAAAGCAATGAAAGGAATTAACAACTAAAAGATAGCCGTATTTCACGGTTAAGACAAAAGCATATAATTTATATTACAGTACTTTGAAAGATATTGAGTGCTGTGCAAATGTAAAATAGCAATAACTTTTGTATTTTTCATCTTGCTTTTCCTAGTGTCTCTCCTCCTACTTCACAGGGCTTTCTTGTGCCTTTCACGTGGTCCCTAATCCACTTCTCTGCCGCTTGGCTGATCCTACCGTGCAGGCAGCAGGAAAGGAAAAGGAACGAACAGGCACTTTAAACAGTGACGGCGTTTGATCCTCGAGCGCGGGAGAGCCTCGCTGCTGGATGGGCCAGCTGTGTGGGAGGAAACAGGTCGCGTTGTTCTGTTTGCGCCTGCTTTCGTCTCGATGTTATTATTGCTCCGTTAGGTTTCTTACTGCTCCCTCAAGGATCTGGACTTCTTTAAGCAAAACAATAAGCCATCATATAATGATTGCACTGGAAGGATCTTCAAGGATCCTCAGGCCCACTCGGACCTTCACTGCAGAGATAAAGAAACACGAGCTTCTAGGAGGAGCGTGGTAAGGACTAAGTATCGAAAGCAACAGTCAGCTTTCCCCTGCTCGTTCCTAAATTACTGCTCCGTTTAGCATCTGCGTTAGGACAGAAGTACGCCCAACGTGCTAGGAGAGCATGAGGAGAGACACTTAGCAGAGCTGAGTGTGTGTGTGTATGTGTGTGAGAGAGAAAGAGACAGAGAGAGAGACAGAGACAGAGAGACCTCAGCACCCCTGTGAGCAACCAGCGAGAGCCGGTGAGAAGAGGTCGCCTGCAGCGGTTGACGCCTTAGGATCCGCAAGGGGTGATCCAGGCGAAGATGAAGAGGCAAGGGCTGAGGCTCAGAGGACGCGGCACAGAGAGATGCTGAGGGTTCAGAGGACGCGGCACAGAGAGATGCTGAGGGTTCAGAGGACGCGGTACAGAGAGATGCTGAGGGTTCAGAGGACGCGGCACAGAGAGATGCTGAAGGTTCAGAGGACGTGGTGCATGAAACTGGACGGGGGTTTAAACCGACTCGAGAAATGGAGGAAAGAAGCGTCCCTCTGAAGCTACTTCTAAGGAAAATACCACCGACGCTGTGAAGACCCACCAGGTAAATCCTTCCCAGAGTTCCAAAAGTGTTTATTTTGAGGATCTTGTACTTTCTTTGTTATCTCATGGAATTCGCGTGCCTCTGCCCACGATGTTTTTCTTTTCGGCCACCAGGAAGCTTGGCGCTTAGTTTTCTATTTAACTGTGGTGGCCTCTCTGAGGCTTGTTTTTCTGATATAATTATGTTTATCTACTTTTCCTTCATTCTCTTCTTAGTTATTTACTTTTAATTGTTTTTCTCCTGTTTTAAGTTGTCTCTTAAAAAATTATTTGTGTTTATTTATCGATGGCCCGGAAGAGAGCCTGAGATGGAAGGAGGGGCACCAGAACAAGCCTCACCTGCTTCCCTCCTCTGGCCAGGGCCACCCTGTACCGACCAGCGACTTTTTCGAAGCTTAGATGTGACTAGGATATAATAACCTTTTACAACAATCAAAGAATTTCCTTTATTTCTTCCAGGGATTCAAAGTTTAAATAGCCTTTCTTATATGCCATGTAAAATATACAGGCTTAAATACACCAGGAAAGTATTTTTTAGAATTCTAATTTTTTTCTTGATTGATTCTAAAATTGAGATAGCGTGCCACCCCCAAATTCCTAAACATAAATTACTTTTTTCAAATCTGTAGTCACTCAATCTGTTAAATTGAGCGAACATTTTTCCCTTTATTTTTTTTAATCCCATTTCACTGTCTGCATCGCTGTAAGCCATACTCAATTATTTTTGAAAGGAGGCAAGGCATAAATAAACAGAAAAATATTTATTAAGCTCCCACCTTGCACCAGACATTTGCCAGGTATTAAGATTGCAAAGATTAATGTTCATAGGGGAGTAAGGAAGAAAAACATTTAAAACAATTGTTATGACATTATTATGGACTAAATGTTTGTGTACCCCCAAAATCCATATGCTGAGATCCTAACCCCCAATGTAACAGTGTTAGGAGGTGGGGCCTTTGGGAGGTGATTAGGTCAAGAGGGTGGAACCCTCTCGAGTGGGATTAGTGCCCGTACACAATGGACCCCAGAGAGTTCTCCATCCCTTCCACCACGTGCAGACACAGGGAGAAGACAGCCTTCTGTGGAAAATGGGCCCCCACCAAGACACCAGATCTGCGGGCACCTTGATCTTGGACGTACCAGCCTCCAGAACTGTGAGAAATAAATTTCTATTGTTTATAAGCCACCCAGCCTATGGTGTTCTGTTAAAGTAGCCCGAACTGAGTGAGACAGACATGGTGCTGCAGATATAACAGCAGAGTTCTCCCATGAGGTTGTCGTAGAGAAAGGGGCACCTGAGCTGGCTCTGGAGCACGACAGCTTGCCAGGTGGATACCTGTGCTGTGGAGTGAGGGCAGTGTGGAGGAAGGAATCGCCCGGGTGGACGCGCAGAACCTGTGGAGAAGAGCCTGTGGTCAGACTGGAGGGGCCGTTAGACGTGGGGGGTCCTGTGTGATGGCAGAGTCAGTGGGAATGGTCGCCAGGAACGTCTAGGGTGGGTCAACGGCTCTTTAAGGCAAATACTACGTTTTCACTATCCTTGTATTTCCTATAGAACTTTACATAAAGAAGGATTAATAAGACCTACAGATAGCAATCTTCTTTACAAAGTAAATAAGTTCTCAAAAAGCCCCAGCTTTCCCCCAGGGCTGACGTCCACGTCTAGATGCCTGAGACGTTTATCTCGGGGGCGCCCCTGACATGGTATGCAGGCGCGATGCGAGGTCAGCAAGAACTGAGACGGGCTTGACCGTGCAGGCCAGGACAGCTGTGGCTCGCATCCTCTGGCCTCTGCCTCTCATCTTTGATGTTATAACAATTATCAAACAGCAGTTTCATGGTGGTGCACACTCTAATTTGGGGATCTTGTAATTTTCCAGCAGGGAATACCCAGTACAGCATTGAAGCGATTTTCGGCCTTGGGCCCGGATTGGGCTGGGCTGGTGTTATTCAGCATGACCTCACGTTCTGTTTGCTCTCATACGTAATCGAGACTATGAGCTCATACAGCCTTGGGTGCCATGACTGCCCACACACCACGGCCGCGGGCGGCAGACAGAGAGCTGGAGCACGGCCTCTGTGTTCACGCCGGTTACCTTCATGATGGATCGCCGAGCACGCCCCTAGATGGACTGCGTAGCCGGTCATTCCAGTCTGCTGTTCGATAGTTACTTTGTACCTTTGGACTTAACCTACGTGGAACGGAAATATCACTAAGGTACAGCTTTGTCTAGAAATAGAATTTTTATAGGTGATCCATTTAGCCATCGCTTCTCACTTCTGTCCTTGTCACTCTATTGCCTGAGCTATAAATCACGGCGCTCACAGTTATGGCAGAATCCACGCGTGTGACCTGGCTGCATGGGAGCACAGAGGCTGTGCCACAGAGGGAAGAGGTGTGTCTCGTACGAGTTCATGGAAAGACTTCAAAACCAATGTTTCCATTGCTCCCATTAACAGGCAGATGTGTCCACAGAAAATACGTTGGCCCCAAGGAATAATAAAATCACTCTTAGGGAAGCAGCAAATCCTGTAAAGTGACCATTTTAGAGGAAACTATCATTGTGAATATATCCCTGAGGAAATAAAATAAGATAAATCTTCCGTATTGCCATTAGAGACTTCCTTTGCAGACAAGAGTTTCAAAGGCTGCCCATAAACTATAGAATAAAATCTAAATCTTAGTGTGATAGCCTTGTATCAACCTGCCAGCTCCCTCTGCACTCTCCTCCCCCAGGGAATCTCGCTCAAGTCTTGTTTTCCTTGCACTCCTCTGAAGGTGCCCTGTGCTCTTGCTGCCTCAGGACCTTTGCTTCCCACCTTCCCTCCCTCTGCACTCAGTGAGCTTCTGGTCACTTCCCGTCTCCTGCTGTTTTCGTTTATATTTACTGACTGCTCACGACTCTCCACGTCTTACACAGATTACACGATTTCATTCTCACAACAGCCCTACGACCTGGGTGTCCTGATTCGTCGAGGTTAGGTAATTTACTCAAGGCCACCGAGCTGGGGAAGCGACAGAGCCCAGATCCATACCTGGAGCTTCCAGAGTCAAGGAGCTCTTATCTTGGAACTGGACTCTTTGGAGCCAGTGTTTCCTCCGCTGAGAGGCTCTCTGGAGTCCATGCGTGGACCCCGCCTCCTGCCTCACGTGGTTGGGAAGCTCTGCACCAAAGTGCTCGTGGTGTTTGGGTCATTGGGGCTCTGGGAGGTCACTCTCGAGGCTACTTCTTTCATTTGTTCATTTCCTATGTGAGGACAGCGGCTATAATGTGTATTAGGGATAACATTGTATTGATAAAGATTTGTCAATTGAAAATATTAATTATAAAACATAATGGAAAATAAAGCATCTGTCAATTTTCCCAGCCATCATATAAGGTGTGTGCGTTGTTGGATCTAGCCTCAGTTTATGGGGAAGAAAACAGCTTTTTAACTCTGCAAATGTGCATTTAAAGATGGGGATGTAAGATGGGGTTAGCAACTCAGAATTTGGCTTTAGCTTCATTAGAATCCGGCTGTGACCTCAGTCAAATACTCAGTCTCTCTAAACCTTAACTTCTCCACTCATAAGATAGGAGATAGTAACAGTACGTGGTCCACATACAGGTTGTTGTAAGGGTTAAATGAGATAATGTGCAGCTCAGTCTCGGCAAATGCCTGGTAACTTTCCCATTTTTGCAGTTATGTACAGTCGAGTGTTAGCTAACAAGAGGGACACGTTCCGAGAAACGTGCAGTTAGGTGATTTCATAGTTGTGGGAACATCACAGTGTCCTTACACAAACCTACGTGTGACAGCCTGCCACACACCCAGGCCTCACGGTACTGATCTTGTGGGACCACCGTCGTGTGTGTGGTCTGTCATGGAGCAAAACGTCACTATGTGCATGACATGTGGCGGAAGCTGCCAAGGCCTGGGAAGCAGATTAATAAACGTCATTCCTGTTCCCCAGAAACGTGCAGTTCCCCATTGATTGTGACGGGCGAAGGTTAAGTGCGAGACTGAACCATGTATCAGTGGTCACAAGAGCACAGCCGAGGGGAAAGCAGTGTTGGGAACTTTGTTCTTTCTGTTTAACTGTCTGTAAACCTGAAACTGCTCTAAGAAACACAGTCTATCAGTTTAAACAAACAAACAAACAAAACTAGGGAGACTTCTTGGAAGGGTGTATATTCGAGCTGTCCTGAAGGATTTTGCAGGAGAGGACGTGCAGCAGATGACAGGAGTGAGGTCTGGAAAGGCAGCCTGGGTGCAGATGTCTGTTCTCTGAGATGTCATGCTTTCCAGTACAATGTCATTTTGTAATCTTTATGGAAAGGTTACTAATGGAAATAATTTATATTTTATGTTCCTTAACATATCATTATTAATATTTCCATTAAAAAACTAACTTGTATTATAAATTATCTGTTAAAAGTTAAAAATAAATAACTTATGAAAATATTTGTAATGTGTGTGACAAAGGATTCATATTCCTAACTTTCAAAGAACCCTAACAAGTCAAGAATAAAAAAGGCAGAGCTTGGGTTTTATCCCACAGACGGTATAGAACCCAGGAGGCTTTGAGGCAGAGGCGTAGCGAAGTCAGATTTGCGCTTCAAAAGCTTAATCTGGAGAGGATATGAAGGATGAATTTCAAGGGAGTGATCAGGAGGCTGCTGGAATTTCTAGGCAAAAGAGAAAAGAGTCTGGAGGTGGGGAGAGCAGTATAGGTGGAGAAATCATTAGGACAGCGGCCAGGACTTTTGTTTCTCAGGCAGTCGGTTGTGGGGACGAAGATGAGGGAGACGTGACGTCTGGGGATGTGACTCCACGCGTGGAAATGAACCTGGAAGTGGAGGATGAGATGAGCTGAGTTGTGGACGCGTTGAGTTTTGAATTCTTGTGGACCATTCAGGAGACCTGTAGCAGGCAATGCGAGTCTCAAGCTCTAGGGTACGGCGCACTGGACTAGAATCCTAGGTGAAGGCAGGGGTGTGCCGGCAAGTGTTTAACAACCAGCTCTGGGGTGGGGAGGGGTGGGTCTTGATTGCAACGTTTGCGGATTTCTGTGGTGTAAATAATCCTTCCACAGCCACTTTCAAGCGATGAGTGTGAGAGCCCCCAGTGTGGAGCTGGAAAGGAATGGGTATAATCAGCTGCTGGGAGCTGCAGGGAGCCGGCCCCAGCACCCGCCGGTCATCAATCTGCTTTGGGTCTAGGTACTTTATCTAAAATAAATCTAATTCCCAAAAGTCTTAGCAAAGAAAGTACTATTATTCCTTTTTTTTCAATGAGCACATGCCCAGCAAGTGTTCAAGCTGGATTCAGACCCAGCTCAGTCTAACCCCAAAGGCCATGCTTCAGAGTTATTCATGAATTTTTGTTAGTAATTTCGGCTTTTTATCAATTTAGCTCTTTTTTTCTGCTTGAGACGCCACACAAATTCTGTAATTATACTTTATGTTGAAAAGTTATTTTGGGCGCAGCGCATATTATACTGAAAGGAAGCATACGTTTCTGAACAGAACGTCAGTTTCTGGCTCAGCTGTGATTACCCGTGTCAAACGTTTACACGAGAAATGCGAATGCGCCTTCCCCTGCGTCTTCCTGTGTTCCTGGGGGTCCTCCCTCAGAATGGGGCCTGAGCGGGCACGTCTTGTTCAAGTGCTGTGTGGAGAAAGTTCTTCAAGGAGAGGAGGAGTGACAGAAGGGACACCGGAAGCAGGATAGGGCAGAGGGAAAAGGAAGCAGCAATATGGCTTGAGCTGCAGACTAGTTTCAGCCTCATTCCACAAGGCACACGGATGACACCAAGAATGACTCCTACATTGAGCTGAGCAGACTGGCTTCCATCCCGACCTGTCAGTCAGTTACGAGCTGTGGGCGCCCTGGAAGGAGAGGGGGCAGCTTGGGAGGGGAGAGAGCGGCTCCTGTCAGCGAGGGCAGTTCTCCGGAGAAGAGAGTCTGGGCGCAGCACGGACAGCATCCCCTAGAGGAGTGGTTCTCAAAGTGTGTTCCCCATTGAGCAGCGTCAGCACGGGCGCATCCAGCGGATACAACAGAACAACTTCTAAAACAGCATCGTGAATTACTAGGTTTATTCATTTTTGTCTGTCAGAAGCTGAATGGACTAGCAAACTGATAAAAGAAGAAACTCGTGGATTAGGAATCAATATAAAGCTTTAGTAATCCATGAGATAGTAAGTATAGCATCCCACGACTGCCACTGGACCAGTACCACCCACCCAGCATCCACTAAGCTCTCGCTGTGTGCCAGGTGCCACACTGGGCACTGGGATGCAGAGGCAGACCCGAGCGACACGCCACCCCGTGCCCAACAAGGACCTAAAACACAGCTGATTAGTTAAATATTGCACAGGTAAGCATGCATACAAATCCAGCAGGAGAGTTGGGTATTTTTGTCAGATGGAAATAGACTTGGAGGCCACATGTTGTGAGCGTTATATGATGAGAAAATTCTTTCAGTTTTCACTGCACTGAAGACTTTCTTGTGGGTTTGATGGATAGGACAACGACATAATGGAAAAAAAATATAAACGTGATCAAACAGATACGTATTAAAATTCCAGGGCAGGACACCTTCTGCAATTTCACCTTGGCAAGTTACATAATCGGCTTGAGCCTCTGTTTAACTCTGAAGAAAACGGCAATAAAAATATCCATTGTGTGGGGTTAATGTGTGTGGCATTGAAACAATGTTAGTGCTTTTCTCCTTCCAGAAGCTATATGTTGATTAACAGTTTTGAAAGAGAGGAAAAGAAAAGAAAGAGCCTGTTTCCAGTTACTTTAGGGTTATGCGACAATGAAAAACTCTGCAGCTGCACAATTTCTGACCTGAACATTAGTATTCCTGCAAATTTTTGGCACTGTGCAAAGTTTTGGAAAGCAAGCCTAATTCTTGGTAAGTTGAAAAATAATAATTTTTATTTCTCCTATTTCAAAGAGCTATCTGAGGGGAAAGGAGGCCGTTGGTGGGGATTTTCTTTTTCTCCAACTGCATTTTTCTATGTTCTTTTCCTGGTCATCATGAAGAGAGAAAGACTGGCTCACCTGGAGAAGGGCCTGTAGAAAAAACAATCTTCAGCTGCTTGGCAACTTAGGAGACTTAGCTAAAAGGCAGCAGGAAAAAAATGCAAAGTTTTATGAGCCTTACAGTTGGATCAAGACTAGACAAAAATGTGAAAAAGACAGAGTTTTTCTCTGATGTTTCCAGCTTCTCCTTTTGTGCCTCTTCCCATCGTCTGGGTCTGTAGGGCTCCCGAATGCTTCCCCCTTCCCATCCCAGGAGCGTCTGTTAAATTCACTCTGATATGCAAATGTGTTACCTCCCTCAGGTGCATGTTCTTGTTCACAAGGGACGCAGGACAGTCAGAGGAACGTAAATCGTCAGTTTCAGGAATGTGTGACTCTGTAAGCCCTGTGAGGAAGGTGTTTTGTGAACACATGGCTTTCTCCTCCTAAATAAGCAGGCTTGAAATGGTAAAGTGTGCGCTGGCAGAAGGCAGTGGGCACGGGTATTCCGTCCATTTTCTCTTTGAGCAATAGCATCACAGTGTTCCAGTTTCCTTTGGTGGAATTACCTCTCCCCTGTTTCGTGAAAACCTGATGAGAATATATACCAGGGTCCCCCCCTCCCTGGCTGCTGGGTCGGCACACGACCCGAGTCGGTCAGACTCTTCGGGCTCTGACTCTCTAACGGAAGGATGCAGGGGTTCGGGGAAAACAACAGCGGGCTCCTCTTGATCCACATGGCCCACTGTCAAAACAGTTGAGGAGTCCCTGCTCCCGAGACCACGGAGGCTGCCGGGTTCTCGCCGTTTCTGATGTCAGCACTCGAGGCCTTGCTTCGCTTCTGCAAGTGCTCACTGTCCTCCGGCGCTGTCCTTCTGCCAAGGAGCCAGGGAGGGCTCTGCTCCTATCTCACCTGCCTCGCAGTGTTGGGAACGTGATGGCCTCTGTGAGATGCTTACTTAGCATCTTTGGTTTTGTTTTTCACGTGGAAAGGAAATGACTGGACTACACGGTTTCTAATTTCTCCTCTAACTCTAAAACGACACAAATATACACGCCTGGCTCTCGCAGAAGTCTAATAACTCTGAGCATACGTGCATTCCTCCGTGATATAGGCTGGGGGCTGAGGTACTTCCCCCTGAACTGTGACTTCTCGTTTGGTCTCTTCCCGTGCCTTCGGCCTTCCAGCCCTGGAGTCCATTTGACACCGTTCCAGCAGAGGCCACATCTGTGGTATTGAATTATCTGGCTGAGCATCCGGAACTCATCGCATATTTGCCAACCGCGTGCTAGATCAGGGCCCGTCAGAATGGCCTCATTTTGAAGGACTATTTAAATGGCGAGAGAAATTGCATCTGAGAGAAAGGAAAACAAGGGTGAAGAGCCCAAGGAGTTGGCACGGCTGGGTATCGTTAGCGATAATCAAACTGTGTCCAGGGTAAAAAGCGACAGGAAGTGAGGTGGGGCGGAGCGTGTGTGGACATGCATGCGTGTTTATGTGTGTACTCAGGTGTATGCTTGCACACGTGTATGTGTCTGGGTAAGAAAGTACATGTGTAAGCATTTTCTAAGTCTTGTTTCCTCTGCCTGTTTTCCCCTCACTCCTAACTCGAATCTCTGTGCCGTGTCCCAGCGGGCGTGTCTGGTGTATTGGAATCATCTTAGAATTTCAGTCTTTGAGGCAGCAACTTTGATACTACAGACTCAGAGGAGGGTTAAATAATTACATTGTTATCAGGAAAAAAAAGTGCAAATACCAAACAGCTGCTGGAGAATCTAAGAAGTTTGGAAAACAGATCCATGAAAGATCAGTATTTTTCCGCAAGTTAACACATATTTTATAATGATTAATTTTCTGATTATAAAATAATACTTTTATTTTAGAAAACAATAACTTAGAAAATATTTGAAGTATATATAAAAAAGCAAATAAATATTAGCTGTACTCTTACCACCTGGAGATATCCACTATCCATATTTTGATGTATTTCCTTTGGTTTGCAGGACACTTTTTTTTTTTCTTTTTTTGGTGAGGAAGATTCCCCCCTGAGCTAACATCTGTGCCAATGTTCCTCTACTTTGTTTCTCGGACGTGCCACAGCATGGCTGATGAGTGGATCGGGCCTGTATCTGGGGTCCCAACCTGTGAACCCAGGCTGCGGAAGCGGAGTGTGTGCAACTTTAACCACAAGGCCACGGGCCAACCCCTTGCAGAGGATGGTTTTCAATGAAATAATCCAAATTTGGGATTTACTGAAGTTGATTCAGGAGTTCTTCTAATTCTGAACATGCATTTGGTCACCAATTTGCTAAATAGAAACAAGACGAGAGTTCCCTTAGCAGCTGTTAATTTAGCTTTACGAATAGACTCAAAAATAATTGTCCTGCAGATCATCTTTGCGAAGCTTACATTGGGCATTTTATATTTGCCCTCCCCACCCCCACTCTCTGTCACTCTACTGTACCCATCTCTGCTCACCTTCAAGCCAAAAGCCCCCCCACGCACACAAATCCACAGCACGTGTCGAAACAGGAAGAGAGAGTCAACAGCAATAATTGAACACACGTAGCAGGTGCCACACCAAAGGCTTTTTATGTGTCATCTCATTTAATCTTCACAAAACCTTATAATAAAGAGACTATTCATATGCAGGCTTATTTTACTGATGAGGAAACCAAATCTCAGAGAAATTAAGTGACTTGCTCAAGATGGTCATAAGCTAGTTACTGGCAAGGCTGACATTTCAGCTGAGGTCCACCTGCTGCCAAAGCCGCTCTGCCCGCAGCCTGTAAGGGCAGAGAAGAGGCACGCCTGGACAGAACCGTGGAGACGGATGTCTGTGTTTAGTGCTTTCAATTTTCAGCCAGGAGGAGCCCTTTTTGAAAGTAGTGCTGTGGGGTCGGCCCCGCAGCCGAGTGGTTAAGTTCACCGGTTCCGCTTCTGCAGCGCAGGGTTTCGCTGGTTCGGGTCCTGGGCGCAGACCTAGCCCCGCTCGTCAGGCCACGCTGAGGCGGCGTCCCACGTGCCACAACCAGAAGGGCCTGCAACTAGAATATACACCTGTGTACTGGGGGGCTTTGAGGAGAAGAAGGAAAAATTTTAAATAGTAAATAAATTGAAAAAAGAAAGTAGCGTTAGATGAGAAGAAGGGATCCATTGAGGGCGCTCTGCGTGAAGGCGGCTGGGAGCTTTGAACACTGTGATGCTCATAGAAACCTTGACTTCTAGAACGTCAGAGCTGGCGTCTAGAGATTCCTTCAATTTACAAATAAAACGCTGAGGCCTGGAGAGGTGAAGTTACAGTTTCTTGGCGTTAACAGGGGACGGCTTAGGATCTGGGCCTCTTGAGTCTCTCAGTTGGGAGACTTCCTGTCCCACCGAGGCCTCTGTTTTGTAGCGTGGCTGCATCTGGTGAAACAAAGTGATTTCGAATGGACTTTGGGGAGTATTGATTTTCCACCTGCTGGATGATCTTCTGTAGGTTCAATTTTTTGAGGCCAAGGCCATATAGCGACTACTGTTTCCTTTCAAAGTTTTGAATGTTTCTGATATTTTATCAACAGAATCACAGGAGATTCAACTATTTCCTATCCCTAAGTTTTAAAATCCCCACGTAAAACTTCTGTACATCTGTCCTGTGTGTTGTTTCAGTTTATGTGGAACCACTTAGGGCAGAAATTATGCCCAAAATGGTTTCATGTTGCAATGTATCTTCTTTTTCTCTATTTGGCTCATTGTTTTAATTTTTAAAATGGAAAAATATGTTGAACACAAAAAGTAACCAAATGAAACCACAGCATGAAACACAGCCCCATCACGTGGTTCAGTGGAACAAGTGGTGTAGGAAGTGAAAGGATGAGTTGATGCTCTCGAATTACAGCCGTTTGAACTCCTCTGACTTGCTCTCACATGTACTAACCTTAGAAGAGTTCGTTCTCAATCTGTCCATCACGAATTCAGTGCTTCTCTTCCATCCAGGCTCAAGGCCACTATTTAAGCCATTTTACTCTGGGGTTGAAGGTACTTGTCTTTCCCATTAGTTTTGACCTTAAGCTTGATCTTGAGCCCTGAGTTTGACTACTGAAAATAATTAGTTGCAGAAATAACAAGAATGTTTCTCCTCAGATTAGAAATGATGAGAACACAATGTCCATTTAGATTTATTATGATAAAGCGAGCTGGAGTTCCCAGAAGACTGAATAAGAATCGATAGCGAGGGCAGAGGTTACCAGATTCGTAGATGTATGAAGCAATTCTGTAGATGTTATTTGACTAAGTAGATGTTTTGCAAAGCTCTGTCAGCACCACACCCAGGACGCTCACTATATGCATTTCAAATAAGTAATACAGATTTTCTATATTGATGCTTTCTCCTTGAGTTTGTTAAAGGTTTATGTTGTATTAAATGAAATGCAGAGAAGGATATCTAAATGCTAGGTGACAAATAAGGGTGATGGATGTCTGTAATTTATACATTTGGGAACCTAATCTATCGTTACCTTGGGAAGAAAGCATAGTATATGATTAAGGATCATATACTTTATAAATCTCTTGCATTTAAGAATGCTCATAAATCCATTTGTATTTAGGTATGTAAAACAAAATGGACATTGTACATTTTCTAAATTGAAGCATATTTGGCATATAACACTGTGTAAATTTAAGGTGTTCAATATGTTAATTTGATACATTAATATATAGTAATATGATTGCCATTGTAGCAATAATTAGCACCTCTATTACGTTAGATAATTATCATTTCCTTCTAGTGGTTGGAATAATTAAGTCATAGCCTCTTAGCAAGGGTGGTGATGATAACACATATCGTCATCTATACTCACTACGCTGTGCAGTAGATCTTCAGGGCTTGTTTACAACGCCCTAGTTGCGAGTTTGTGCCTGTAGACAACGTCTGTCCTCTCGCCCGCCCCAGCCCCTGGCGACAACCACTCTGCTCTCTGTTTCTCTGAGTTTGTCTTTTTTAGGTTTCACATATGAGTGAGATCATACAGTATTTGTCTTTCTCTGTCTGACTTATCTCACTTAGCACAATGTCCTCAACCCATCCACGTTGTTGCAAGTGGCAGGATGACCTTCTTTGTTACGGCTGAATAATGTTCCCTTGTGTATATATTTACACCACAACTTCTCACCCATCCATCCATTGATGGGCACACTTGGTTGTCTCCATATCTTAGCTACTTTGGACGATGCTGCAAAAAACGTGAGCGTGCAGATGTCTCTATGACGTCCCATATTCGTTTGCTTCGGATAAATACCCAGAAATGGAATTGCTGGGCCATATGGCCATTTTTTGAGGAACCTCCACACTGTTTTCCACAGTGGCTGCCCCAGTTTACATTCCCACTGACAGTGCATCAAGGTTCCCTTGTCTCTACATTCTCGCAACACTTGTTATCTCTTCTAGAAGGTAGCTATTCTAACAGGTGTGAGGTGATATTTCAAGTACAAATTTTGGTGAAAGGATGATTCTGTCAACTCACTGTTTTCCAAATTGCCAGTGGTCTTTTATTTGGGGCTGAGAAGTAATTTCAGATTGAGTTGTCGTTTTATTTAATAACACGCCTTATCTTCCGTTTTAAAGTGATTTATAGGTTAGAGGCTATAAAATAGGTAGCCATGAAAATTCTAGAAAAGTGATCAGATTTTATCAGATGGTACTTGGAGAAAGTCAAAGAAATAGAGTGGAATGGAACAAACAAAGCGAAGGGCAAGAAAGAACCAGAGAGGAGACGGGTTTTGAGCAAAGAGAGGGAATCCTTCTGTCTGAGGTTAGCCTGAAAGATCCTGTTTTCTCCCCACTACCCAGAGCCAGCGAGAGCTCCAGGGCCCCCAAATGCAACCACGGAGGCACCTCGGATGAGTTGCAGGAAGCTTTACTAAGGACTGCTCACACACGGTGGGCACATCTCCAACATTGCCTTAATTCCATGGTTTGTGCAAAATTAAATACAGAAAACCTGGGCAATAGGAAATATATTTGACGAAATCCATGTGATTTGAAAGCCATTGTAGTTTAATGACTACTAAATAAAGCGGGCAGAGAGAACGAGAACTCTTGGTCGATTAGGATATTCATCCTGATCCGTGGACTGGTTTGGATCCATCTAGATTATGGTTCTGTAAGGAGCTAAGGAGCTAAGTAACGAAAGAACATGCCAGAAAAATTACCCGAAACTTGGAAATAAGGCACATGCACACACAATATAAAACAGGGGCAGAGGCCACTCACGATGCGTAGGGAATACGCTTAGTTCTTAGCAATGCCTGCTATTGATTAAAGGCCCAGACGGGTGAGGTGGCTCATAAACAAAGGCTTTGTCAGGCAGAGGTGGTGGTCAAGCCTGGTGGAACAGGCACCCCCAGAGGCTTGTGGCCTATTGGTCGTTACCAGCCTATATCTAACCCAGCAAGCTTGTCTTACATTTCTTTGTTAATTTTCCTGTAAATACTCCAGCTTCTTAAATGCTTTTTGAGCTTGTCATAACATCACATTGGTTCTCTCATTGGTTAGCGAGTTAAATAAAATCTTTAATGTGTGTTAATTTTATATTTGCTTGGGCATCATGGTTTTATTTTTTGAAAATTATACTTAACATGGAGGACGTAGAGTCTATCCCTGTTACTGAGTTTTACTGTGTTTTATTGATGTCTAGTGACATGGGATTGTTATTTGTGTCGACACAAACAACCGATAACCATCCCATAGAGAGGGGAAATGAGGTGAATTTATTTGAGCCAGAGTGAGGATTATAACCCGGGAAGGCCTTAGAAAGCATTCCGGAGAAGCATGGGTTTCAGTGCAGTCTCATATCTTTGTAGAACAAAGAACATACATCAAACACACCCAGCATACATTTTCAAAGAGGTGTTCAGTTGCAGATTATCGGGTCAACATGACCCTGATGCCAGGAAAGGGACTAATCCGGCATCACCAGTAGGGCGTTACCAGTGGGGCTAGGCGGGGAAGGACACATTCTTATCTGAAGAGAGCACATTCTTTACTGTCATGGGTAAGCAGATATACAATGTATATTTGATAGGCCATAAATCAGGCTTTTTAGTTCAAACTGAATCAGTTTTGAACTCCAATAGTTACCCCATATACCCCAATATGTGAAAATCTCTTGTCATTTGTAATTTGCTAAGAATATTTATTCCGATTGCTTGATTTAGAATTTGTTGTGTGTATTTTTGCCTGTTAGTTAAACCTCCATAGAGGAGATTTTATTCTTTTAAGTTAGTGTTTTTGCAAACAAATCCTCAAATCATTTTAATTAGGTGAAATACCCAAATTTGGCGGATCCAATTAACACTTGCAGTCAGGACCCTGAAGCCCACAGCAGCCTGAGTGAGCGAGGCCGGAGCCGTGCTGCAGCTGCGTGGACCTGACGTCATCACAGACCCCCTCCTGCTGTCTCCTCCTTTGCCTCATCTCTCTCATCCTCCTGTACGCACTTTGAGGAGAATTTTGAAACAGGTTTTTAAAGAGCAGTTGAGTGGCCCGTCCTTCCTCTCTGTTCGCATGACTTCATTATCTGCCATTCAGTAAGGTGGATGGGTACTCAGGAGCTCACAGACCACAGATGCGTGGCTTCTCTGCCGGCGGTGTCCCACTGACTTGAAAGAATATAGATTCCCTGTCGACAGCAGTGCTCGTTAACGGATTCCTCCATTTCCTACACTGGGAGTCAATGGCAGCTGAGATGGCTTTGAAGTGGGAGGAAACTCTCTGATATGAGTAAAGTGAACTGATAACAAAGCATTCACTTACTGATCATATCTCATTTGTCTACACTGCATTAATCCCATATATTGTCATGCTCATTGACTGAAGGTGTTTGTTGTTTGTTATGCTAACGTGCTGTGGAAATAACACCTTTTTGAATTCCCAGCTCAAAGTATCCTGTGTAACAGTGAGAGTGATACCTTGAGCTTTCTGGGACTGTATCAAGACCATCAGTATTTTTCACTTTTGTGAAAAAAACAAAATAGTTGAAATGTAAATGACCCAACTTTACCTGATCATTGTGTCAGGTGCTTCCGTCATGGATAGCTATTGTGCATAAACGCATTAGTCGCCTTCCCACGATTGCAGGAAGTGGGGTGGGAATTGCCCCCTAACCCCAGTATTGAGAAAGAAACTAGGGGCTTCCTTTGTGTTTTGTTCACTTGCTGTAGACAAGTCAAGCCAGTGTTGGGTTCCTGATGCTAGAGTTCCAAAAAAGTCCCCAGACCTCTCATTGTGTCCTGAAACTTTAACCTTTTCTGGAACGATGATCTTGCTTTGACACTAACTGTCACCACACAAATGGGGTTCTCCTACCCGAACCACATAAAAAATCCCAGTGATCATGGCATCAGTGTTTGGGAAAAGAAATCAGCTTTATTCTGCGAGATTGATCTGCAGGGAGATGGGGGGTGCATGTCCTCAGATCTGTCTCCCTGATGGAGGGCTTGGGGCACCATTTATGGGAGGAAGGGCAGGTGGGCTGAAGTGTGGGGATAGATGATTGGAGGCGAGGAGAGGTGAGGTAGTTGATGACCTGCGCAAGCATAGTCAAGCTTTGTGCCTCTCTCTAGGATGCATGTTCACAAAATGGCAGTGTGTAATGATCTGAGGGTGCAGTTTTTAGCTCCTCGACATCAAAAAGGTCACTTATTGAGCATTTGCGCAGGCCCAGTTGATGGGTTGATGGTCTCAACTGGCCTGAACTGGACAAGGGGGTCTCAGTTCCTGAAAGACCACTTTTAATTACTCTGTTGATAAGATGGGGTCAGTTGATCTGGTCCTGCAGGGGCTGCGGTTACATAGCTGGTTTAGTGATATTTGGCAAGTCAGTTAACGCCTCCCTTCTGGGTTTCCTCATCTTGAAGAGGCCGTCACTGAAATAGGTGACTGGCGAGATTTCTTTCAAGTAAGCATTCCAAAGAGTTTATTCTTTCCATTTTCTCCCCAAAGTCCCCCAGCACATAGTTTTACATTTTCTAGTTGTGGGTCCTTCTAGTTGTGGCATGTGGGACGCTGCCTCACCATGGCTTGATGAGTGGTGCCATGTCTGTGCCCAGGATCCGAACTGTCAAAACCCTGGGCTGCTGAAGCAGAGCACACGAACTTAACCACTCGGCCCCGGGGCAGCCCCATAAGTGAGCATTCTTGAGTCTTTAATTTTGGCCTTTGTCTAGTGACATCCAGGGATTGTGGGCTCTAACTAATTTGTGAGTTTTTTCTTAAAATAATAACACTCTGCATTACTGTTTACAGTTTGTGAATTACTCCCAGCAACAGGTTGTCCACTCACAACCACCAGCTTGTGGTGCGTCACAAACGTTCAGTGTGTGTTGTGCATTAACACAATCTACTGTAAGTGCTTATGCCTTCCTTGTATGGGTTTAACTTTTTTCCAAGTATTAGACTATAACAGATGAGGAAAACATTTGGCCTTCACTCATTTTCTTTCTGGCCACGAGTTAATTACATTCATTATAATGAAAAGTAAATAATTTCTTGAGTGATTTGCAAAAGGCAAAATTTGGAAAAAGCACTGCATTTGGAGATAGAAGAACTCGTTTCCAGTCTGGCTTTGCAACTCAGTTGGACAATTCCTATCTCTTATCTGTGTAGGGGACTGGAATTGGCCACCCCAACATACGTCTCTTTGGCATGAGGATTATTTTGGGTTGGTTACTTTTAAAAACTGCAGACATGAGAGAAACTCTGAAAAGCAGAATTTACTTGCCCTTTGTTGAGAGACATTTACATTGTAAAGGAAATCTCCGTCTGTAAAGATGTCTCCCTCTCTGTACCAGGAAAAAGTGGGGATGACCTTATCTCTAGAAACTCTTATCAATGCAGAAGGCAAGGAATTAAATCTGCATAATAACCTGACTCTTGTTTACTGTACTTGTGTGGTAACCTCCCGTAACTGACTCCCAGCACCCCCACAACATCCTCCTTTGTCTTTAGCTGAGGATGGTATTTAAGTTGCTGGCTTCCACCATTTTGGCAAGTTGCTCAGGTTGCCTGAGCCTCTCCCATGTATACATGTTATAAAGCTTTGTTTAATCTTCTCCTGTTGTTCTCTCTCATGTGAATTTAATTCGTTCTCTGGCCAGAAGGACCCAGAGTGGGTAGAGGAAATGTCTTCCTCCCCTACATCTGCAAAGTGAATAATGGCTCATAGGGTTGTGATATATGTGAAAGTGCTTCATTATCCATGA
This sequence comes from Equus asinus, assembly GCF_041296235.1. NCBI lineage: Eukaryota > Metazoa > Chordata > Mammalia > Perissodactyla > Equidae > Equus > Equus asinus. The sequence goes on along the minus strand of NC_091811.1, from coordinate 69,079,534 downwards.
AGTGCTTCACATGTGGGATTTCCTCATTGTTTAATTAACTTATATAAGATACTTATACTATGTACTAGATTAAGATCTATTAATTCTTTTCCCCCAGGATTGAAATGGAAACCTGGAGAGGTTGATGGCCCCTGTGCTCACACAACCAACTGAAAATCCCGGGCAGCTACAGCAAGGCTGAATTCTATCCATCAGAAGTGAACGAGACAGAAGAGTTAACTTCCTGCATCATTTTCACCCCTAGGTGATGAAGACTGACCAGTTAGACTGGTCACTGATGTCCACCATAAAGATGGCCACAACAAATACAACCAGCCCCACTATAGATAATTTAATGGAAAACGACCACCGCTGGCAACACGAGACTGGAAGTACAGACACTTGGATTTAGGCTCCTGCCAATGACACGGAATATGATCTCAAGTTACTCACTTGGCCTTTCTGACCCCCAGTCTCCACTTCTGTCAATTGTAGTTGGGAGTAAGTGACTTCTATTTTTTTTTATTTGGCATTGTTGTTGATTCTTATTCCAGCCACGCCTTCCAGTGATGGAGTGGAGGTAAGCATTTACTTTTTAAATGTTTAAACCACTACCCCCCTGCCTTTTTTTTTTGGTGAGGAAGATTGCTGCTGAGCTAACATCTGTGCCAATCTTCCTCTATTTTCTATGTGGGATGCCGCCACAGCGTGGCTTGATGAGCAGTGTGTAAGTCCATGCCTGGGATCTGAACCTGTGAACCCCAGGCTGCCAAAGAGAAGCATGCAAACTTAACCGCTGTGCCACCGGGCCGGCCCCTAGGCAGCTTCTTTTAACAGCAAAAATGATTTGCTCAACACAGTTCAAATTAATAATTAGCCAAAATGATTGTACTCTAAGATTCTGTCTACCTACATCATAAAATGGAACTTCTGATTTAATCAAATCAGATCAAATAAGAAAGTTTTTCTTCAACAGCGCATCATCACTCAAGCTTAAAAATACTTTGAAGGTAAGGAAAGCAATATTCTAAGCTTATATTTTCAGAAAGAAGTTCTGCTCAGGAGAACTAAGCAAGTGCACTATGTCCTGGCCTTAGGACTGACCAGACGAACTGTCTTCCGAGGAAACTAGAGACAGTGGTCGCCCTTCTCCCTTGAGATAAGCAAACGTGAGCCAACCTGGTGAGGCTATTCATGAATCAGCCTTAAATAGCTAAAGTGAGTCAGGACCTCCTTATGAGGTTACGTACGTGTCACCATTTACTAATTTACCTGGCAACCTTCCTTATAAAGCCCGAACAAGCAAGAAGTGGAAACTCAGAGAAATGCCTCGGGACTGTAACATCTCCGGGAGGCGGGATCAAGCAGGACCGGGCTGGGCCCTGGGTCTGCACCTGGCACCCCTTGCAGCTCGGCCAGTGTCCACCACACGGGCACACGGTTCCTGGGGCAGAGTCAGGGCTCTGTGAGAGGGAAACAGGGGGCAGCGGCTGTTGGTTGGGCCACAGCATACTCACAGCTGATGGAATCCTGGGTACTTGTTCACTCATGATTTCCAACTTTTACTCTCTCTTTTTTTTTTTAAGCTATAGAACTGCTAGAAAAGAAACAAGTAATCTATGCGAAACAGAAGAAAAAGATAAAACTAACAACTTCTTTCACTGGAGCGTTACTGAGTTAACGCCCATGCAACCTAGGACTCTGAAGAACAGTTTGTAAACACCGTTCTAGAGTGTCAATTTTTTTTAAATTGTGACATCCAAAAATAAGGCACAATTTGGGGCTAGGTTGGCACACACAAAATTGATCTATCAACTCGCTTGTTTATATGTGGTAGATTTTTTTAACCCACCTCCCATTCACTTAATGCCAAATTAACCCAAGCTGGTCAATTTCCTCAGCGCGTCTGGCCCCCGGGAGCCCAGCGCTGAAGAGGCGAGCCGGGGGACCTGGGTGCTCCGCGCCTTCTCCCTGGGGAGCAGCACGCACCCCGACACTCAGCCGTGCCTTCCTGAGCTGTTTGTGATGGTTGTACTTGTTACTGTCCTAATGTAATTTGAATATTTATAACCAAAGAAATATGAATACAAAAATAAAAATGTAGTTTTATGAGAACTAAGTTGACAAAAATTAGCTCAGAATGGATCATTGACCTAAATGTAAGAGCTGAACCTATAAAATGTCTAGAAGAAAACATAGGAGACAATCTTTGAGACCTTGGGTTAAGCTAACATTTCTTAGAGGGGACACAAAAGCACAAACCCTAAAAGAAAAAAATCAATAAGTAGGACTTCATCAAAATGAAAAACTCGTGATCTTTGAAAGAAAATGAAAAGGCGAGCCATGAACTGGGAAAAAATATTTGTAACACATGTATCTGATAAAAGACATGTCCACAATAATAAGGAATAAACAAGGAACTCCTACAATTCGATCACAGGACAAACAACCCAGTTAAAAAATGATCAAGTGGGGCTGGCCCCGTGGCCGAGTGGTTAAGTTCGCGCGCTCCGCAGCAGGCGGCCCAGTGTTTCGTTAGTTCGAATCCTGGGCGCGGACATGGCACTGCTCATCAGACCACGCTGAGGCAGCGTCCCACATGCCACAACTAGAAGAACCCACAACGAAGAATACACAACTATGTGCGGGGGGGCTTTGGGGAGAAAAAGGAAAAAATAAAATCTTAAAAAAAAAAAAAAATGATCAAGAGGGTTGAACAAAAGTAAATGGACGGAGGTTGGTGGGCGCCAGGCTCCTCACTGTTGCGGGGGGGGAGATGGGCGGCAGGGAAGGCTAGAAGGAGCCCTCTGTCGTCAGATTAGAGTCGGAGGCGTCCTGTGTATAGCGTAGTATATACACACGTGGACGGAAGCAGAAGCAGTCATGGTCCATGTGTACAGGTCTGTGTGTGCTGTGAGTCAGCACGCGGAATAACCCAGTTCTGCCTGTGGAGAGGGCACGGGGGACTTCGGCTCACGGGCCTCAGGAGACCAGCAAGGTGTCTGTACAACCAGGCCTCCTGAGAACCTGTCAGGCGGCTGCTGTCGGCCTCTGACGCCCTCTGTGGTCACGTGGGGTCTTGATCATCTCACCTAATGCTGTTACCTTCTCCAATTTTTCTCACAACTGGCTTTTCTGCTCATGGCACTGCATGGTTACGAAGGGCCCCGGGTGTCACGTCCATGGTAGCTTAGCGCTCATGTCCAGCTCGTCTAACTGGCCCCATCTCCCCACCCCACAGGCACAGTTCTCAGAGAGGCCCTAACTGTCCGGCTTGGGGCAGCCGTGTCTGGGGTGCAGGGGTTACTTGTGTGAATGTGGCTGTGGGCGGGCGGCTTCACAGATGTGCAACCTGTGCCACTGCACGGGTCCTGGGCTCAGGAGGGCTCTGCACATTCGCTTTAATGTTCCCCGTCACTGTCGTGAAATCCTTAATTTTTGAATGTGGGCCCCATAAATTATGTAGCCAGTCCCGTGCTGCGCTTGGATGTGGGACCAGACTCGGTGGTGTGGTGGATTCTCCTATACGGAGGGGCCGGCAGAGAGGGAAGTTGGGTGTATTTAGTCTTGATTTTCAAAACTCGGCTTCTCCCTCTCTGTCCCCACATCTCCGCTTAGCGCCTCATTCATCTAATCAGAGAGTACAGCCTCCTAAGAGGCGTTAGGTTCTGTGCCAGCCCTGGAAACACTTGGTGACCAAGACGGAGTCCTTTCTGTCATGGAGCTAGTGTCAAGGCAGGTGGACCCCAGTCCTGCATCTCTGCTTGTTCAGCTCCTTCTCAACGAACCGTGTTCTGTCCCTGAGGAGCCTCTCACCCTTCCATGCTGGAGCTTCCTGTCCCCGCCAGTCCTAAGCCAGGCAAGTGGAAGGGAAGGACGTGCTGAGGGCTTAGCGGCGGAGACGGTCAGGGAAGGAAGCCATTAAGAGGATGCGCGGATTGGCTAGACTGAAGTCTCCTCTGCGGCCCCTTCAAGCAAGCTGAGTCCCAACGACTGGTAGTCCGCAGGCTAATACGGGGTCTGAAGGGCGTGGTCACTGCTTCCAGCCGGCGTTAACGCTCAGCTTAGCTTGTCTGGAGGGAAGTGGGTGTGCTGGGCGCCAGGGAGCAGGAGCACTCGGGGGGCAGCCGCTCTGTGGGTTGAGTCCTGGATTTCTTTTGTAGCAAGATCTGGCGCTGTGAGGAGACGAGGTCCTGGCGGAGAGGCTGGAAGCACACGGAGGGGTTCTGACACCAGGCGAGTGTGCAGATGCTCAGGAGTGAACAGAGACCTAAGGAGGAGCCACGGCCGAATGCACTGTAGAAGGCCTTAGAGGAGGCTGAGGCCCGAGGGCTCCCCCAGATCATGGTCACCCCAACACCATGACTGTCCTCAGACTCAGCCAGCTGCCCATGCTCCCCGTACCGCACAGAAGCAGCTCAGGAACCGAGTGTGGCTGAGTCTGAAGGTTCGAGACATCGAGATCTACAACTGATCAATATCACTTAAAAGCTGTTGGTGAATATTGTTAGTTCCGGAATCATTCATTGCTGAGTTTTAATCACCTTTGAAAAACTCATCTACTTTGTGGCATACCTCCTTTATTCTGACAAACTCACTAGGCTGTCCCTCATGCTCTGTCTGCAGCGATAAAGCCAGCTTCCCGTGGCAGAAACTGCTAACCCTTCTTCCTCTTAGTAGGAGAACCCCTGAGTTTTGTCTGGTCACGTGGCTGTGCAACTTTATTTCTCAGCATCCCAGGCAGCAAGATGTGGGCTACAGAAAACCAAGTTTTGCTGATGGGATGTGAGCAGAAATGATGTGTGCGACTCCAGCATCATCTTCTTAAAGATAGAGAGAGAGCCTTGCTTGCGACTCCCTCTCTCCCTCTTTCCCTGGCTGGATAGTGGCTACAACTGCAGTGGCATCCTTGACTCAAAGAACGGCAGGAGCAACAAGCTGGGTCCCAGGACGGTCTCACCAAGTGGAGTCCACCCGCCAGTTTACGACTGGAACGTGAAAGAAAAACCACCACTGTTGGGCCCAGTAGTTCTGCTTTACAGCAGTGTAGCCTGCACTCGGATTCACCCGTCTGTCGAGTGCTACCTCGTGCCCACACTGTCCTGTGAACACTTGTGCTCAGTGTCTCATTCAGCTCTCTTAACCACCCTGTCAAGACAGCACTAATGTCCCTGCTTGGCAGATCGCTAAACTGAGGTTCAGACAGGGTGAGGAACTTACTCACAATTTCACAGCTGCTGAACGGCGTAAGGAGTCCACTGCAGAGCTGGCTCTCTACACAGTCCTGCTCTATCTCCCACGTTTTGCTGCTGAGCCCTTAGGAATTTGTTCCTCCTGCTGGCGTGGCCTTGCAGAAGTGTTGGTTGAACATGGGAAAACGTTCACTTCCCCAAATCCTACTTTCTTTATCAAAAAGAGAGTTGATACCCGTTGAACAAGTGGGATGGGCCATTTCCAGTTTTCCTTTTTCCTCCTTTGATTCTCTCTGCATTTTCTTCTTGCAACATTCTTAACCAGGTTCTAGCTCTCTGGACCCAAGGAGTCATTTTCTGTAATAAGTTCCCTGTTCTGATTTATAACCGAGGGGAAGTTCTAAGACTGTTGGAAGAATTAAACTTCCTGCTCTGTAAGATTCTTTTTGCTAGTATATATTTTTTAATTATAGGAGAACGTCCTCAGAATATATAAATATAATCTCTATCTACATGCACAGCACGATGGTGGGTCTATTGCTTTATTCGTCTGGGACGCCTCAGCCGCGGGGAGCTGAGTTAGAACTGAATTCTAGCAGAGTTGTGCTTTACTTTATAGCTTAGAACCGGGAAGCGCCGAGGTTAAAATCACACTGATATCTTGAGGAAACAGTTGAGTGTGTGGTGCTGGGAGAGAGGATGTGGTCTAAGTCATACAAAAAACAAATATTTGAGTCCACTGATTGTCAGGCACCATACGAGGCTACACAAATAAATAAGACACAGGCTTCATGTACAAGGTGTTTGATTTCTGCTTTTTAATTTATCTGAGTTATTATAGGTTTTATTTTTTGGGTCTTCTGTGTTGTAGCCTATGGAAAATATAGTTTTCTTTTTAGAAAAAGAGCTTTGAGAGGTAATAATGTGCTGACCTGGAACCAGCTCATCCCTCATTGATGTCACTATTCAAAACGGCAGGGCCTGCTTGCACTACTCAGAGGGAAGAATGAAAAGGGACATAAATCAGGAGGAAGGACGAATGGAATCTGAGGTGTTCGGGGGCAGAAGACGGGAGTTTGCTTCAGAAACTCGAATGAAATAGAATCTGACATAGATCTTCTGAATCCGACAATCTGGGCTTGCAGCTTGGCCGTGCCCCCCGGCTTCAGACAACCTCCTCCAACGCTGAGCGCACACTTGTTCAAAACTGACCATGTGCCCGACGCTGAACAGAGCGTCTGCTGTGGTGAACGTCCCAGGCGGAGTGCCTGCCCTCGTGTGGGGTCAGTGGTAAATAACTGAAGAAATAAAGCCCCGAAGGGAATGGGTACGTACCCTTTAGAGAGGGTGGCAAGGAAGACCTCTCTGAGAAGGTGTCATTTGAGCTGAGACCCAAATGAAGCAGATTCTTTCCCCTCTGAGCTTTAGTTTTCTCATCCATACAATGAAAGACAACAAAGGTCCACCTCCCAGGGTTTTAAAAATAGAATCAGAGAGTATATGGTCTTAGCAAACCACAGTCACTAGTCAAACTGAGATACTATTACTTTTACTGTTACTCTTCATTTTCTCTTTGGAAATGTCACCTTGGGCATTTTTGAAGGCTGGGTGGAGAAAGGAGAAGATTATAGAAAATGGTAAAGAGCATAAAAAAGAAGCTTAACTTGCTTCATAATTTAGTATAGAGCATCTGTCGTACTTATTCACGCTTTTTCATAATCCAGTCTTTAAATTACAATTCTGTAACAATTCATTTTTTGAAGGTAACATTTTCCCCCAAATTTAAAAATAGTCTTTATTGAGGTATAATTTACACACAATAAAATGCACCTACTGTGTGCATACAGTCAATGCATTTTGACAAATGAATACACCTGTGCCACCAGTGCCACAAACAAGACACGCACATTTCTACCGTCACGTGTGTCCCTTCCCATTCATTCCTCTGCACCCTTGTCCCTGGGCAGCTGCTGATCTGCCTTCTGTCACTATAGACTTGTTTGCCATTTCTAGAATTTTGCATAGATGGAAGCATACGGTGTGTGATCTTTTGAGTCTGGTTTCTTTTACTCAGCATGATGTTTTCAAGATTCTTCTATATTGTTGCATGCGTCCAAAGTTCATTTCGTTTTACTGCTGAACAGTATTCCATTGCAAGGATTTAGAACAATCTGTTTATTTAGTCACTCATTGATGGGCATGTGGGTTTTCTCTGGTTGTGGGCTTTTATTAATAAAGTTCCTATCAATATTCACATACTCTTCTTGCGTAGACATGTTTTCATTTCTCTTGGGTAAATACCTGGAAGTGGGATTACTAGGTTGTATGTGTTTAACATCATAAGAAATTGCCAAATTGTTTTCCAGAGTGATTGTGCAATTTTAAATTCCCTCAAGCAATATACAAGTGTTTCAGCTGTTCCATATTCTTGCCAACACTTTGTGTTATCAGCCTTTCTAATTCCAGCCATTCTAGTAGGTGTGAAGTGGTATCTCATTGCGATTTCAGTTTACATATCTGGATGACTCATGATGTTGAACTTCTTTTCAAGTGCCTATTAGTTATTAATATATTTTATCTTCTTAAGTATCTTTACATTTTTGCCTTTTTTTTTTTTTTGAGGAAGATTAGCCCTGAGCCAACATCTGCCACCAATCCTCCTCTTTTTTGCTGAGGAAGACTGGCCCTGAGCTAACATCTGTGCCCATCTTCCTCTACTTTATATGTGGGATGCCTGCCACAGCATGGCTTGACAGGCAGTGCATAGGTCCACGCCTGGGATCTGAACTGGCAAACCCTGGGCTGCCAAAGTGGAGCGCACAAACTGAACAATATGCCACCAGGCCAGCCCCTCTTTTGCCTATTTTAAAATTGTTTTTTTTTTCTTATTATTATTTGGTTGTAAGAATTCTGTATGTATTTTGGATACAAGTCTTTTGTCTGAAATATGTGTAGTGAATATTTTCTACCAATTAGTGGCGGCTGTTTTAATTTTTTAAAAGAATCTTTTGAAGAGTAAGATTTTAATATCAATGAAGTCCAATTTATCAATTTTTTGATGATTAGTGTTGTTTTTTCTACTGTCTATGAAATGTTTATGTACCCAAGTCCATGAATATTTTCTTCTAGAATTTTAATAGTTTTGCTTTTACATTTATATTGTTCATGTATTTCAAGTTAATTTTTGTGTGTATAAATAAGGGTCAGAAATCTTTCTTTTTCCCCTATATAGATGACTAATTGTTTCAGCATTAGCACTACTTTTCCTCATTGAATTCCCCCAAAGAAATGAACCTCGGCACTTCTGTAAAAAAAATCAAATATCTGTATACGTTGGGTCCACTTATGAACTCTGTTCTGTCATTGATTTATATGTCTATCCTTCTGTTGAATCACAGAGTCTTGATTACTGCAGTGCTATGAAATGGTGCAATTCCTGCAACACTGGTCTTTGTTTTCAGAATTGTTTTGGATCTTCCAAGCCCTTTGTGTTTCTATACAAATTTAAGAATCCACATATTAACCTCTACCAAAGATGGTAGAGATTTTGCATGGAATTGAATCTATATACTAATTTGGGGAGAAGTAACATCCTAATAGTATTGACTTTTCTGGGCCATTTTATCTCTCTAAAATCTAGATAGATTTTCTTTAATTTCTCTCACCAACGTTTTGTAGTATTCAGTGTACAGGTCTTATATATATTTTTAAGATTTTATTCTTAAATATTTCATATTTTCATGTTACTTGAAATATCAATTTTTAATTTTATCTTCCAAGTGCTTATTGCTAATATGTATATATGCAATTAATTTTTGTATATTGCCCTAGTATCCTATGGCCTTGCTAAACTCACATTTATTTTACTAGCTTTTTGGTAGATTATTTTGGATTTCCTATGTAAACAGTCATGTTTGCGAGGACAAAAAAGAGTTTTTTATTTCCAATCTGTATGCTGTTTATTTTTTTCTTGCCCTATTTTGCACTGGCTGTACTGAATGTCGTGGTGAGAATGAGCATCCTTGCTCTGCCCTCAGATACAGGAGGAATTGCTCAGTCAGCTGCTGTTACATATGATGGTAGCTTTAGGTTTTCCATAGATACCTCCCATGATTCTTTTATCATGGCAGCTCTTGCATTTTGTCCGGCACTTACTTAGCATCTATTATGGTGATTATATGCTTTTCTACTTCAATCTGGTGAATTACATTGATTGATTTTTGGGTATTAAACCAACTTTGCATTCCTAGAGCAAACCCCATTCTCAGGATGCATTAACTCTTTTATATGTTCCTAGATTTAATTTCACAGTATTTTATTTCAAACTTTTATACTTCTTTCTTCTTGTAATGTCTGTCTGACTTGGTATCAGGATAATGTGGCCTCATAAGCAGAGTGTGAAGTGTTTCCTTGTTTCCTTTCTGTGCTTGTGTGGAATCACCACGTTTTCTTCCTTACATGCATGATGGAATTCACCAATGAACTTCCCCGCTTCTGACCTCGCCTTTCGTCCTGTTATCATAGTTAACCTCCTCTAACTAGCTCTGACTTGAATTCTTCTGGATACTAGCTGCTTAGTCAATGAGTATTTGCTGAGAAACAGATAACGCCTGAGACTGATAAGTTAAAAACTGGTTATGGCTTGATAAGAAAAATGAGAGTTTGGCTCACTTACATTATTCTCACCTTTTCTTCTCTCCTCCATATGTTTGCTATTTGTGTCATTTTTAGTTCTTCTACTGTGCGTCAGTGGGCTACCACCTAGCTGTGTGCTGCCGCAGAGCAAGGACTGGCTCTCAACTTTCAGACACATGAGAAGCCGGTCAGTGCATATCACCCCCCAGTCACTGTGCTAGTTCTGTGGTGGATATAGTGATGAATTTAACGGTCTCATGATGGTTTAAGGAGACTCAGTCCTCGGGTTTTACAGGGACAATTGAAAAAGAGAACAGCTTTTTCCTTTAGGGTTGTTATGCTGGTCGAGATGTCAGTTTGGAGCTGCTGATGGCCGTCTTGGTGTCGTAAGGGGAGACTCTGCCTGAGAGCAAGACCGACAGAGAGAAAAAGCAGAGCCGTGAGTTGGAAACACAGACAGAGGGAGAGACTGAGTCCCAAGGACAGTTTTTCAGCCTCTTGAACTGGTGATCCTTAAAGCCAACTGTACATATCAATTATGTGAGACAATAAGTCTCTTTTTTTATCTTAAGTTAGTTGGTCTTAGTTTTCTTCACAAGTTAAGAGTAGCTACTAAGGCAAGAACTTTATGGTGGCAGAAATAGAGATTAATACTTTGCTCATTTCCCAGTATTTGGGCCCCCAGGCCTGGGTGTATCAGTGAGGGTAACCCTCACACGAGGTTTGATAGAGCTGGCTCTTAGCTCTGAGTTTGGTCCTGAATTTGCCTCATAACCCTGCAGCCTCTCGGGTCCCTGCATGGACCTGACTACCAGGAGGGCTGGGGTGTGTGAGCAGACCTCGTGGAGCAGGCAGAGGACGTCTAGACGGTTCTTACTGTAGGCCAATCCGCAGAGAGTCAGCCAGAATCATCAGAAATTCAGTGAGGAATTGCTTCGTCCCAGAGCTGGCACCTCAGACCTCAGCACCACGGAATCCGGAGGCAGGAAGCATCATTAGGAAGCCCCGGACTTTGGCCAAGTCTGCATGGAACACTGTGAGGGGCCGCACTGGACGCCACGGGAAGGGGGGACACAGAGAAGAGGTAGGAGGGGCCGAATTCAGATCAGTTTGTGCTTATAGTTTTGCCACTAATGGCTCTGTCTCAGAGCCAAGCCCTGCAGTAAAGGGTCGAGGAGACGCTCTGAGCTGCGGCTCCTCCCCGTAGTGCCTGCTTGGGATGTTTTCTTTGTGGTCACATCTGGGTTTGCCTGACTTCTACATGCCCAGATCAGGTTCACGCTGAGGTTGCAAAGTAGATCAGTCAATAAAAAATAAACCACAACGTCGAATTTTAGGTAAAAACATTTATCCTGCTCTGACGCAGAATCTCAGTAATTTTCTCATTATTCACACAAGCTATGTCTATGAGACTTCCAAGGGATAGTCTTCCTCGTAGCTGCAGATAAGGATACTTTGACTGCTAGCTCTCGACCAGCTCTCTATTGGCAGAGCACAAAGTAATTATAATTGTCTGATTGGCTGGTATTATCTGGAAAAAGTAATTATCCAAAAAAAAGAAAATATGCAGACAGACATTTAATAACTTGTATGTCAATTTTGCCCTTTGGGTGGTTATTATTAATGTATAAATTAACTTACAAAGCATATTCTGAACAGTGCAGAAACTCTGGAACAATTAGATAAAATAAAACCAGGCTCATAAACTCTGTCTCCACACACTAGAATTTCCCGCAATTCAAAATAGAGAAAGAACTCAAGATCCTGAGACACGCCAGCTTGCCTCACCGGGCCACGGCATTTTGAATCACTTCTAATAAGAGGCTGTCTTTAATGTCTGGGTGTGGATCTCTTGCCCAACTGGTTGGTAGAAAATGCAGCTGTGGAAGACCTCCCTGCGTGCCCAGGCGCGCCAGGTCCTTCCGGCCACTTAGCCACCGTGCTCCACGGTCGCGTCAGAGACGGGGGCAGAGGCTGCAAAACGCCCGCTTGAGAACAGACTTTTCCAATCTCCTGGCAAAGCCTGGGAGTCACTGTGGCAGTTCATGCCGTCCCAGCTCAAGGGCCTGTGAAGCTTGGGAGGGGCAGCGTGTCTAAAAAGCCCAGGTTAGGGTATTTAAGGACCTTGTAGTATTTCTGAAAACATTTATAAGTGGCCGTGCACACCAGCTGGTAATCAATTCAGTAATCAATGAAGAATCTTTCCTAATTTTTTCATAAGATCTTTTTCTCAGATTAATGAGATCCTTCTTTGCATTTATTTATATTGGAGGAGGGAGTCCTAAAATATAGAAACTGTAGTAAACAACTGTGATAAATATTCACCACCAAAATGAAGAAATAGTAACTTTTATTCCCTTCAGGTGTCTTTTCTTTCTTTGTTTCTTTTTTTTTTGGTGAGGAAGATTGTTGTTGAGCTAACATCTGTGCCAATCTTCCTCTATTTCATATGTGGGACGCCACCACAGCGTGGCTTGATGAATAGTGTAGGTCTGTGCCCAGGATCTGAACCCACGAACCCCAGGCCAATAAAGGGGAGTGTGCCAACTTAACCACTATGCCACTGGGCCGGCCCTGTTTTTTCTTTAAGTAAAGCATTAAAACCTCTATGTTTTCTTTGCCAGGCACATTGTCTTCCCTCCCAAAGGTCAGCATCATCTGGTGTCTGTATCCCAATTATATTTTTGTTCTTGTACTATATTTATTTTACGTTCTTTAACATGGTTCTGCAATTTCTCCATAAATGTCTTGCCTAATTAAATTGTTTTATTATATTTTCTAATCTTTATTACTGGTGTTTAGTATGGCATATTTTTGTCTATCAATCTTAGATTGGATAGTCTGAATTCTCCGAAATTTACAAGTTAACTGGAGTTTCTTTTCAATTTTCTTGGAAGGTCATCACAGTCTACAAATACGAGTGCAGCCTCTCCCCTCCCAGTCCTTGTGCCTCCCTGTCCTTGAGTCAGTCCTTGGGGTGGGAACTCCAGTTCTCTGGGACCCTTGGAGGAGGGCTGCAGCTTCCTTGTCTTACCTCTTCCCTCGCTGGACGTGCTTTCCGAAGTTTCACCATTTAGGCTAATTGTTCTTAGTTTTTGGTAGACTCACTGATCAGACAGGAGAGGTTGCGTTCTATGCGTATTTTTTGAGTTGGTTTTTCTTTTCTGCTTTATTGAGAGAAGCACATGGCATTTCTCTGTCAGTCTCAATGCAGTAAATGGAGTGATTTAATTTGATAGTTTTTCAAATGTTAAACCATCCTTGCCTTCCTACTTATAGTCTATTTGGCTATGACCATATATGTATAAATATGTTCTATATACATATTCAATAGGGCAGTTTTGGGACTTTTAAATTAATTAATTATAACATTCGTTTAACAAATATTCATTGGGTACTTCCTGTGTGCCAGACACTTTGGAGATAGAAGTACCACAGTGAACTAAACAGATTTTTTAAAAAACCCTTGCTGTCCTAGATTACATTTAAAGAAGCAGTCAACAATCGAGATTAATAAGTCAAATATGGAATATGTTAGATGGGATCACTATTAAAGAAAAGAGGAAAGAGAGAAAAGGGAAGTGAAATCTGTGAAAATGGCTGGGCTTTAAATCGAATGTCCAGGGGAGTCCTCACAGAAACGTAATTTGGGGAATGGTCTGTGGGAAGTGAGAGGGCCCAGCTGCACAGCTCCTGGGGTGAAGGACGGTCAAGCAGAGGAAACGGGAGGCGCACAGTCCTAAGGCAGCAACGTTTGTGACATGTTTGAAGAACGATTTGATAATTTTTTCCCAGAAAATTGCCTATTTCGTTGAGATTTTTCAAATTTACTGGCATAAAATACTTGTAATGCTTAATTATTTAAAAAAGCAATTGTGTTTGCAATTCCCGGAATTGCTTTTTTGTCACTTTTTGTTTTGACCAGTCTGCCTAGAAGTTTGTCGATTTCGTTATCATGTTCAATATTATTATTAACAAATATTCTCTATATATTGGACTTGACTTTGTTCTCTGGGTCTCAGATGTGCAAAAGAGCCTCTGTAGATTTCTTTACCCGGGTGAGCTGCTCCCCTTTCCTCACGGAGGGCACCCGTGTGCTCTGGGTCTGCCCCACGTCAGGCAGGTGTCGTGACGACGGGGTGGGGGCACACCCGGGCCGCCTGCCCTCTGACTGCCCTGCCTGAGGGCGCTGGCACGGCTCTGGGGCTGGTCTGCTCACTGAGGCCATGAGGACACAGGCTGCCCCGCTCTTGCCACTGCTCCTAGCCCCTTTGTTAACAGCCGCACAAGCTTGGGGCTCCACAGAGCTGCTGTTAAAGCTTAAAGAGTCGTCAGCACAGAGAGAACAGAGATGGAGCCTCACCAGCCATAGAGAAAGCTGAGCCTCGAGAAGCGACTGCCTACTGTGTCAGCCAAGGCGCCCTGGGACACACGCTTCAGGGAAGAAGTGGTTGGGACCAAGGATGCTCTCTGAACAAATGCGGAGAGACACAAGCTAGAGTGCTTTAATCACGGGTCTCACTGTTTGCATTTTATGACGTTTGACATCTTGGGGCCTCACTCACTGGGGAGAGACGGTCCCTCCCAGGGTCAGCTGGTTCCTGGAGATACAAACACTGGCTGACAGCACAATCTTCAAATGCAGGTCCACCAAGACAGCGCCTGTGCCCCCACCCGCCTCCTTCCTGGGCCTAGCCACCATACCCCACCATCACCATCCCAAGGCCAGCGTCAGATAGCCGGGGGCAGTGCCCATGCCCAGAGCCCCCAAAATGACTCTCACTGTTGATCCCAGACCTGTCTGCCCTGCTGAGCCTGCCTCACTCATTCCTCCCACGAGACCAGGGAAAGGCTCTCGCTCCCTCCACCCCTCCACGACCTGGCGCTGCCCCGTGTGGCCCTGCGTCATGAGCCGGCCTCCCACTTCCAGGGACCCGTGAGCTTCAGCTGCTTCCTTGACAACGACCATTTCCACGCCGGCATGTCTTACCATGCCTGCTTAAAACAAGTCCTGGGCACATTTCAGACCACAGAGGACCACATACAGAACAAGGCCTGCGTACCCAATGCCATGAGGATGTGCAAAGTTCTCTTTCAACTGTCCTAAGAAGGGAGAAACTGGGGATGTGGGAGAAAGATTAGCGTCCTCGAATGGGGGTTTAAGTAGTGCGCACACCCTAAGCTCACAGATAACGAACTCATGCTGCTCTTGGCGGAAACCCTTTTTTGCCAGACTTCACCTTCCCCCAGACAGCGGCAACTGATAACGGACGGTACCACTCTAGCTGCTCAGCCCTGACTGTTAGCACCATTAAAAGGCTTCTGAGTCTAGCTGTTTTTTTTATATTCTAGTTGTGAGGGCCTCTGGCTCTGCTATGAGGGACGCCCCCTCAGCGTGGCCTGACGAGCGGTGCCATGTCCGCGCCCAGGATCCGAACTGGCGAAACCCCGGGCTGCCGAAGCAGAGTGCGCCAACTCGGCCATGGGGCCGGCGCTGAGTCTAGTTCTTTAAGGGGGGTTTTCCCACTTGGATGTCCAGTGCTTTAAGCAGCTTGCAAGGATCCCAGAGGTAGTTCACATTTTGTGAACATCTTTGTTTATTCAGGACGGTGTGGTACAGGGTAGTCAGACAGCCTGAGTTTGGATCTGGGCTCCATCACACAGGCTGTGTGACCTTGGACAAGGTATTTAACCTCTCTTCATCGTAATTTTCTCACCTATAAAATGAAAACAAGTATACTAGAATCCTCCTAAGGGGGTGGTTGTGAGGAGTGAATGAGCTAACCCTCAGAAGTTGTTAGTGAGGCCTGGCTCTGTTGAGCCCTCAGTAAACGTCGACTTTGAGTGTGATTAGACGGATCCTTGGTACGTCTTTGTGCAGATACTGTGCCGTAGGGGCTCCTTGTTTCCTCTCCCCTCCCAGCTCCCGGTTGGTAGCATGATTACCGAGGGACCGTGGAGCTGTGCTCTGGTCCCCACTTAGCGCCCACACTCTGAACCGCCCTCCCCTCACTGGAGGCTTAAGAGAGCACGAAACAAAGAAGGAGCCCAGGAATTCTGGCATCGTTCTGCTGCATCAAGTATCCAAGAGTGAAAAACCAGAGAACTGAGGATGCCTTGTGACGTTTTTCACGTTGTCACCAATGTCGCTGGCATCTAGACCAGTCGATCCAAGCTACAGTCCACAAGACACCCCACGAACCTCGCTGAGAACACTCCAAGAATGGCATGACTTCTTCTTTTACACAGAAAGGCAAACTTTGCTGAAACATTTTATTTTTGTTTGAAAAAACAAACTTTGGCATTGAACTATCCAGCATGAGGATATTTTCTGAGACATCAAGCCGTTGTTGATAGCTAACATTGCTGGTTTTGCTTAAATGTGAGCCAGCATGAAGCAACCAAATTGTCACTCCAGCCGAGAACCAGGGGACTCGTGAAGTTATGGGGACACTGGCATCAGCTGGTACTTAACCTGAATGTTAATCTCTTTTGGAAAAAAAAGCAAGTTTCAGGGACAGTGAGAAAGAAAGAGAGACGAGGAGAAGAGGAGGTTCTGGTTATTCGGGATTTAAAGAACACGCACAGGGATCAAGCTTCTCCAGGCCTTCACCGCAGGAGCCGCAAACCGGAAGCAACCCCGCCTGGAGGTATGCAATAGCCTTGAGGAAGATTTTGTAATTGAAGTTTGAACTCTAAGAAACTGTATTAACCTAAGTCGCAGCGTGTAAATCCCACTCCAGTAGGAAGCTCCAAAGAGAGCCACCGAACAAAGACGAACAAGACAGATAGACAGACGCCGCTTCGGTTCTCCCAGCTCAGGATCCATCTTCCCTCAACAAGGGAGGATGGGAGCAAATACCAGAAGCCTCCCAGGTGTAGTCTGTCGTGTGCTGTGTTGTGAATGGCTGCTTAGATCGACAGCAGAGTAACGACATGCAATACATCATTTATGTTTTATTGTCAACATGAAGTCCTGAGTAAAAGGCCCCCTCCGGGGGTTGTTAATGGACCTAGGAGGATTCAGCTGATAAGGACAGTGTAGGCTTGTTACCCTCGCAACCTTCTCAAGAGAGAGGGAAGGACAGAGAGAGAGAGAGACCCAATGCCCCAGGGCACCCCGTTGTGTACTGAATTAAACGCTGTCTTTCACATCAGTGTTACTAGTTGTTCTGTGCCATCGTCCTGGGAAGAAATGAGAAGATGATATTCCAATCGTTGTTGGTGGAGTTTCCTTTTCTCGCAGAACCTGCGTTGAGACAGCCTACTGGACAACGTCTTCGGAGCAGGCCTCGTCCCATCGGGAAGTCTTGGGACTCACTGAAGGGTCGAGACGTGTTAAGCTACTGTTTCTCGGGACTGACTCTTCGCCCGATGCGTCAGAATAGCCTTTGGATCTCTGACTTTGCTCAGACTCTAGCGCAGCCGCCCCCAGGCTGGCTGAGCCGGGGAGAGTTACTGGCCTGCACCTGTGACATGTGTGACGTATTTGACGCCGTGATGTGCCTGCCGTGCAGAGCTGCATGACGCCTTCACGAGACAGCGCGTGAGACAGCCTGCCCCACACGTGAACACTCAGTGGACGTTCCTCTAAGCGCGGGACACGGCAACCCTGAGAGCCGCGCTGCACAGCTCTCCCCTGGGGGAGGCGGAGCACAGCTCTGTTGGCCCTGCCTCCCATGGAGCCATCTGGCATTAGCTGTCCAGCTGCACACCACCAGGGCTGCGAAAGAAAGGAAGCACTGATTCTCCCCTGACCACTCAGCTGCTGAAATGAACGGCCTGGAATGTTACACCCTCCAGGACAACACAGAGAAGGCCTGTGACAGGTCACCCTGTTGCTGGTTCAAGACTGTTGGCTGAGGGGGAAGGGACTGTGCGGCCAGAAGACTTCCCGTGATCCGTGAGCATCGCGGTGTCTCTGAGCTCCTGTCATAACCTGCGGTGGTGTTTTGTGAAAGAATTAACCCCAAGTTGCTTTTGCAGCAATAAAATGATACGCTGAGGAAGCCTTGCTCATTTTCTGCCTGTATTTTACTGCGATGTAAGACAAGGGGAGTAAGAAAACGGGGGACAAAAACACGCGGAGAGGCGGAGACGCTCAGAGAAGAGGGAGAAGTGTATGCTGATCCTATTCTTTGTCGCTTCAACTACGTATATATTTTCTAAGTCTCCTTTTCAGACTGAAAAAAAAAACCAGGGCCAAGCCTTTTTTTTTTTAAGTTAAAGACCAGGTCCTGCTTTTCTTTCTGATTATAAAGTAATACATGTTCATTATAGAAATTATGAAAAACATATTGAAGAAAAAATTTTAAATTCTCCATAACGCTACTAACCAAATGTAAGCATTTGCAACATCTCTGTGCATTTCCTTCTAATATGTGTTCCATGTATGCATGTGGAGGTCACATTGTGCATGCAATTTTGTGTCTTCCTTTTCTGGAGTTGTCATTACTAAGTGTATTTTTTCCACATCATTAAAAATTCTTTTAAAGCTAAAGTCTGATTGATTCATCACACCACACATGAGAATAAACTCAATGAATCAGAGAGCTAAATGTTAAAAAACTGATGTACACAACGCTAGAAGAAGACAGGAATGATTTTCTCTACAGCCCAAGTGGAGGGAAAGCTGTCTGAAGATGACAGAATTCAGATGCAATTTTAAAAATAGATAAATTTGACTATATAAAAATTGAAAACTTTTGCATGACAACAAAAATACACTATAAGCAAAGTCACAGGACAAATGACACGTTGTGAATAAATATTTGCTACATATATCACAAAGTATTCATTTCCCTAATATATTAAAAAACTTGTAAAAATTGAAGGAAAAAAAGACCAAAAATCCTATAGAAAAAATGGATATCATGGGACCAGCCTGGTGGCATAGTGGTTAAGTTTGCACACTCTGCCTTGATGGCCTGAGCTTGGCAGGTTCAGATCCCGGGCACAGACCTAGCACCACTCATCAAGCCACACTGTGACAGCATCCCACATAAAATAGAGGAAGATTGGCACAGATGTTATCTCAGGGCCAATCTTCCTCACAAAAAAAAGAAAGAAAGAAAAGAAAGGAAAAAAGGAAAAAAAATGAACATGAGCTATAAAGGCAATTAATACATATATAAATATGTATGTATATATATACACAGTCTTTACTATATAAACGTGTAAAGAGATGCCCAATTTTATTCATAATAAGAGAAATGCAAATTGAAAGGAAATTGAGATATTTTATCCAGCCATCAGATTGGCAAAAATGTAAAAGCTTAACAAGGCTGAGAAGAAAGTGAGCAATTCGCTCAGTGTCGGTGGGAATGCAGAGTGGAGCAATCTATGCAGAGGGTGTGGTATAATAATAAATAATCAGTTTGGTTTTTCTCCAGGTTCCTGGCACAGAGCTCCTAAAAGCCTTGGCATTGCCTGGGTGATTGGGTGTCTTTTGCCATTCCTAACCAGCCCCTTTGAGCACAGGGAGGAGTTCATGCTGATGAGATGACCTGAGTGGGACCCCTGCAGAGTCTCAGGATGGGGCTGGCCACCCGAAAGAGCAAGTGATTGGAAGGCTGGAACTTTCAGCCTCACCCCTGACCTCTGGGGCGGGGAGGGCGGCGGGGCTGGGGCTCAAGCTCTATAAAGACTCTGAGCGAGGAGATTCCATGAGCTGGGCCAGTGAGCACAGCGAGGCGCTGGGGGCCGGGCCTGGAGAGGGCTTGAAGCTCTGTGCCCCGCCCCCCAGACCTTGCCCTGTGCGTCTCTTCCATGGGGCTGTTCCTGAGCTGTATCCTTTATAATAAGCTCGTAAATGTAAATACAGTCTTTCCCTGTGTTCGTGGGCCATTCTAGTGAATTCTCAAACCTGATAGGGGTCGTGGGGACTCCTAATTTATGGCCACTTGGTCAGAAGGTGGCCCTGGACTTGGGACTAGCATCTGAAATGGGAGCCGTCCTGTGGGACTGAGTCCTTGACCTGCGGGGTCTGTGCTAAGCATAGGCAATGTCAGAAGTGAAGTGAATTGCCGGCCACCCACTTGGCATCTGGAGAATCATGGAATTGGTTGTTGGTGCCAGGAAACACTCCAAGGAAGATATGACAACATCTTAACAACGCTACGTACAGCTTTACCCTTTGACTCGGCAATCGACTTCTAGGGACTGACCCTGAAGATGCACCTCCAAGAATACGGACACACATATGCGAAAGGTTATTCCTGGCAACGTTACTTGTAATTGCAAAATATTGCAAACTACTTAAATGCTTAGGCATAGCAAATTGGTTGAGTAAACTATGATACAAACAAGCAGTGTAGTATCATACACCTATGCATTTTTAAAAAGAAGAATATCTGTGAATTGATTGGATTTCTAGGATAAGTACAAAAGAGCGTCTACAGTACACTAAATTTTCTGTTAGAAACAAGGAAATAAGAAAACATCCTGCATTTTTAAAAATCAATTTTGCAAAAATAACAGGAAGGGTAAACCAGAAACTAAATACAATCAGTTGCCTATCGGGAGGGGAAGATCGGGTAGGGTAGAGACGTGAGTACCGCTGCCTTGAGCACGTGTACAGTTTTGTATAGTTTTGACCTGGAAGCGTGCTAATGTCATACACATTTAAAAAACCAACAAAGATGGGAGAAAGCGCCTAAAATGGAATGCAAACAGAAACAAATGAACCCATTGAATTTCAAATGAAGGGCAAAACAAATTGAAAGGAATATTGGTGAAGTAGAAGTAATTCAAGTTACTGTTGACTGATGTACTTTTAGTAAACACTATGACTGAATGTGATGGGAGCGTGGCTCCCTCGTTAGGTTATTTCATATTGATGAGGATCAAGGCTGGCCCAGGGAGAAAAGCCCAAGGCCTCCTGGCCTCCATACCAATCTCTGTCATCCTCCCGGAAGTATAGGACGTCCTGACCTGATCCGACCTGACTCGTAGCCAAAGTTATACAACCACCCGATAACCAGACCCCACCTGCACTGATACCATTTAACGACTTTTTTTTTCCACATGATCTTTCCTTTGTCTTGTAAAGAAATAACTCACATGCCTATGCCTTATAAATGTAGCCCTACCCTCAACCCACTGCAGCCCTTCATTGCCCATGGGCTCTTTCCCCACACTGCAGCTCTTACTGCCCAAAGCTCCTGTCCCCACACCTGCAGCCCTTCAGTGCCCATGGGTCCTGTCCCCATGCTGCAGCTCTCACTACCCCTGGGCCCTGTCCCCACGCTGCAGCTCTCACTGCCCATGGGTCCTGTCCCCATGCCTGCAGCCCTTCACTGCCCATGGGTCCTGTCCCCATGCCTGCAGCCCTTCACTGCCCACATGTCCTGTCCCCACGCTTGCAGCCCTTCACTGCCCATGGGCCCTGTCCCCACGCTGCAGCTCTCACTGTCCATGGGTCCTGTCCCCATGCCTGCAGCCCTTCACTGCCCACATGTCCTGTCCCCACGCTTGCAGCCCTTCACTGCCCATGGGCCCTGTCCCCACGCTGCAGCTCTCACTGCCCATGGGTCCTGTCCCCATGCTGCAGCCCTTCACTGCCCATCGGTCCTGTCCCCACGCCTGCAGCCCTTCACCGCCCGTGGGTCCCGTCCCCACACCTACAGCTCTCACTGCCTATGGGTCCTGTTCCCATGTTGTTCTCTGAATAAAGGAGCACTATTACCAGATCTTGAGAGTCCAAGATATCTTTCTTTCAACTCTTCGGCTCCCGAGCCCGCATCAATATGAGCAAGGTGATGGGAGAGTTTCTTCCGTCCTCGGGTTGCGCTGTATACGACTTCACCAGCGCAGACAAGGGAGAGTCTCCTGCTGGCCCTGAAGGAGCAAACAACCATGCAGAGGACCACATGTGGGACAGCAGTGGTTCCTAGGAGAGCTGAAAACGGGCCCAGTCGACAACCAGCAAGAAAAGAGAGACCTCAGTCTTTACCCGCACGGAACTGAATCAGCCAACAGCCTGCATGAGCTTGAGAGAGGACCTCTGACTCCAGGCGGGAAGCACAGCCCTGGGGATGCCTGGATTCCAGCCTCATGAGACCGTGAGCAGAGAGCCCAGGTTCTGGCTGTGAGACACCAAACGAGTGCTATAGATAAGGAAGGAGAGGAACGTCTTCTTTATGGCAGAAGGCTGGCTAATAAACATAGAAACAATGAAGAAAGGATGATGTCAGAAAATCACCATTTTGCAACTGTAATAGTAAGAAGGGATTCAGGCAATGGTCTTCCAACGGCGGGAGGTTTGATCACAAACAGGATCTTTACAACATCCCAAAGTGTTTTCCTACAAGTTACTTATTAATTTCAAAAGGAAAAAAGTGAATATGGTAGCTAACTCCTTAATCGAATAATCAAAATAATGTCAACAATAAGGAGCAATTTCCTGAGAATGATACATCAATAATGTGACACCTTAGCAAAAAATGCATAATCTGAATGCAATCATGAGGAAACACTGGATAAACACAAATTGAGACACATTCAACAAAATAATTTCCTGTACTCTTCAGAAGTATCAGTGTCATAAAAGATAAGAAAGGCTGAAGAAGCTTCCACATCAAAAAAGTCTAGAGAGATGTGACAGCTAAAATGTAACATGTCATCCCCGACTGGGGAAAAATTGCTATAAAGGACACAATTGGGACAACTGATGACATTGCAACACACAGATTGTGGAGTAGATCACAGAATTGCGTCATGTTAAATTTCCTGAATTTCGTATGTGTGCTGTGATTGTGTAAAAGGACATTCCTGTCTTAGGAAAGACCGACTGAAGTAAACGGGGTGAGGGAGCGTGAATATGGAACTTACTCTCAAATGGTCCTGGTGGGAGAAACGTATTTATACACACACGGAGAATAAAGACAAAACCATTAAAATCTGGACAAAATGTTAAAACTTTTTAATCTAGGTAAATGGTTTATGAACATTCTTTGTACTATTGTTACAACTTTTCTATAAGTGAAACATTTATTTCAAAATGAAAAGTAAAGTCAGGGTTTTTTCCAAAGTAAAAATTCTTTTTATATGCCATTTATATGGGTTATAAAATATTCCACCATATGAATATATTATGACTTATTAACTCTTTGTTTTGTTTCTAATTTATTCTTTATTTTTCACCATTATAAACAATACTGTGCTGAGCATCTTTGTTCACATCTCTGATTAAATCTTTGTTATAAATTCCTAGTAGCTGAATTACTGAGACAAGGGGCTAAAACTTTTTAAACGTTCTTAACATAAATGGTCAAGAAGCTTTTGAAAGCTTCTCTACATTCATTCAGCTATTCATTCATTTTATCCACTCATTTGTACCAATTTACCGTGTTCTGCATGCTCGTGTCCCTCCCCAACACTGAAAATAAATTTTCTTAGTATTTTCTAAATGTATTGGCAAAATTTATTATATTTATGTTATTATATACGTTGCATTAAGATTGAACGTTTTTGTATACTTACTGGTCATCTATATTTGTTCTGGGAATTTTCTACCCATGTTTTCTGCCCATTTTTAGGGATGTTGTGGATTTTTTTAACGATGAGATTGTTTCTTTATGTGGAAGATGTGTGAATGCTTTGCCGCATTTATCGAGAAGGAGGACGAATGGCTTAGCTGTTGACTTCTAACTGCAAGGACCGGCTGCAGAGTCTTTGTAAGCGGGGCCAGCTGACTGAAGAATTAGATGACAGGGAAAGGAGAGCACTCAACCAAGTGTGGGGGGGGGGGACGCCTTCCAAGGAGGGGGCGTTCCCAAGCCTGTTAATTCTCTGGTGAGAGGGGTGGCAGCAGCCCCTGGCAAACAGGGCGAGAAAGTTCCCTCGCAGAGATGGGCAAGCACTCTCTCTGGGCCAACCTGCTCTCCTTGTGGTGCCAGGGTGCTAGACGTGTGGGAACTGAGGCCGTGAGCGGGCGAAATGGCAGATTTCATCAGTCGTGAAAGGAAGGCTCAGCGAGGGCTCAACGCCAGCCTCTGACAGAGGAGAGAGTCTGTGCAGGTGAATTCCGCCCTCACCCCAGCCCCGGCCCAGCAGACGCGGCATGTGACAGACAATAGACAACCGAGCCTGGCTGGCATTCTGTGGAGGCTGAAGTCACGGTTCCTTCTAGGGCCGACTCCATCTTAGAAGATACTGTGAGAGTCGGCTATGATCGTTGGCCACACCAAATTCTGAGATCCTGGGGTGTTTCTTTTGCTTTTAGTGGGTTTGGGGAGGGTCTGTGTCAACCTGGTATGTCCCGTTAACTCTTCAGGAGGCTCATGACGAGATGGGTCGCAGAGAGACTTCTTCAGCTTGTGAGGCCTGGAAGGAACCACCCCCATCCCAGGAGAGATAGCGGAGGCCACAGCCAACGAGGGAACGTCACTTCTGCCTCAGCATCGCCAGTCTGTACACAGCACCTCAAAAGCTGACTGCTGGGCTTCCTACAACAAGAGGATTAATAAACTCCAGAACTGTGACCCTTGTTATGTTCTCAATCAGACTTGGGTTTAAAACAAAACCCATTGTTTAAAACAAATGGCTAATATTTGTAGTCTCAAAGCTGCGATCCTACTTAACATCTTAACCACTTTTTTAATATTTTCTGGAGGTTAAGTACAGTTTCAGCAGAACATTACAGTCATGCTGGCTCCAGAAGCAGCATATGTGGAAGATTCCACAGCATCCAGAGCAGCTCTGGCACCACGATTGTAGTCATAATAAAAGAAATGCATCCCCTGCTGATGCTGGGGGCGCCTGATGCCCTCATATGTCATATCAGGAGGTTTAGGGGTCCATTTACCCAGAGGTTCAGTGATAGGAACAAAAGCGCTGCTCCAGTAGCTGGAAAGAAAAACAGTTTCAGGGGTCGAGAAAGTGAAATCTTAAGTAACTGGAATCCATATAAAGCTGATGTTAAACTGCCATTTCCTTCTTTTTATTCACCTTATATTAGAAGGGGGCAAATGCAAGAAAAGAAGGTTTATCAAGGATTGATTTAAAGCACAAAATTCTAGAGTTTGTTTTGACGTTAGTATATATTTCGGTAGCTTTTCAGTCACGTGAGAGTCAGGAAATTCGAAAGAACGTGACTCTCTGTACTGACTCAAACTACGGCTGCCTGATCTCGAACTGGGGCTGCGTGAAGTTTCCAGGCTTCCTTTGGCATGAAATCTCGCTCTTCTTGATATGTATAAATTAAATAAAATCTATACATCAATCTATTCTTTTCTCTCTTTTTTTGCTGGGGAAGATTCACCCTGAGCTAACATCTGTTGCCAGTCTTCCTCTTTCTGCATGTGGGTGCTGCCACAGCAGAACCACTGACAGACAAGTGGTGTGGGTCTGTGCCCGGGAACCGAACCCGGGCCATCGAAGTGGAGCGCACCAAACTTAACCACGAGGCCACTGGGGCTGGCCCACAACCCACTCTTGGTAAGTCAACCCCTCCATGCCTCACATCATGTCTATTAAAATGGCGTTTTAATTTTGTAGGAAATGGAGTTTTGGCTTTTTACAAAGCAAGCAGCTTGCTTCTTTACTCAGAATTCTGAAAATGCAATTAAGTTCCAGGATTGTGACTGCCACAGTATTTTTACCAGCAGACATTATAATTCAAGTATCCGTGATTTTTATCAAGACTCTGACTCTATGAAAGGAAATAATAAAAGAGTATCTGAAGTTTCCTGGACTAGCATAAAAAAATAATTCAGTTCCCGCTGGGCTGTTCCTAACGGTGGACAGTGCGTGAGGACGCTCCTGCTTGATCTGAGTCCACCCGGCCGGAAGCTGTGTTTTGTTTCCATCCTTCTCTCTGCCTGGAGGGTCTTTTTAGGTAAAGACCATCCCAGGGGGCAAAGGAGCTTCGAGCTGTCGTCCAAGAATGACAGCAAACGCCTCCAGACGAGGCCGCTTCCCACGACCGGGATTCCTGTAACCAGCCAGACACTCTACGGTCCTCTTCGAGGCAAGACTCCAAATTCACTCCAAAAGCAACTGCCGTTAGTCCACAGAGTGGAACAGAGCAGGTTCCCACGGTCAGCTGCAGGCTCCTCCTCGTCATCTCGCTACGGTGCTGTCCAGACTGAAGAACGTAATTCTTTGTGAACCGTCAGTCAGCCCCGAAGTTCGCGGGCTGCGCTGCGGAGATCCTCAGCCACTCGGTAGCAGTGTTCCAACAGCAGTTCCACGTCTTCTGTGCCGTCAGCCCCAGCGCGGCTCTCTTCAGAGACTTGCGGGTCACTCCATCTTGTCAGACAGAACTCTTCCAGCAACCCCTCTTCCTCCAAGACCTCCAAAAGCGACTCTTTAGAAATTTTAATATCCATTTCTACCTCTGGTAGACTTTTGCCATTTTGTAGTACACTGTGCAGTTTGCTGTCTACAGAAGGCTGTTTGGGATCCACTGAAGTTTCCAGTGTCTCGAGGCTCAGCGGCTGCAAGATGCTAAGTTTCCGCCGATACCTCAGGAGTGCCTCTACAGCTCTAAATGCAAACGGGAGAGGGTGTGTGACAAGTCGACCCTCTCCAGCCAACTGTGAAGGGAGTCCCGGAATAGCCACTGCTCTAAGTTTGAATTACTATAATCTAATATCTGAAGACACTCCGGGTTATCACAGCTTGCAAATACTCCATCCTCATGATAATCCTATTGTTTCTGGTTGTGGTGCCATTAAATGCTGGAACCTCACATCTATGGCTTGAAGACCTAATTCTTGATATAAGTCAGTTTTCTCCCTTCAAAAGAAATAACATTTCCCTCTTCATCAAATTTTGTCACAGTAAATACTGGGGATACTGTGGCTAAAGCGGCTTGAGAGACATCAGAAGTTTGAAACCAGTGCGTTTCACCTGCCACCCAGAGCCCACGGCCTGCATGGCAGCACAGCCTGGCTCCCTCCCAGCAGGCCAGCTGTGCAGCCGCAGGGGTCAGGCCCAGGGCCAGAGCGCACAAGGGTATGGGGCAGCCCTGCTGCTGGGGTAGCAGGTCAGGCTCGACAGGTGTCCCAGGGTGCTGGAATGCGGAGGAGGAGGAGGCGGCAGCAGACCCCAGCCCTTCGTGGCTCCTGGACCCCTCGCGAGCACCCGACGGGCAGTGGCTGCCTCTTAATCTTTAATTTTCCCCAGGAATGTGATTCTGGAGGGTGGTTCACAGGAGAACATGGGGCACCTCCACGTTGGTGTTTTATTATGGAAGTCCTCCGATCGGCTAATGCCATCTGCTAGGCCTCACTGCATCGCGGCTGGGTGTAATTTGAAGAGGAAACAGAACGAGAATCTTGGTCTTATATTCTCTGAACCAGGGTGGTTCATAAGAAGTCGCCATGCCAGAACGACTGTGGGGGCTCCTCCCGGCTCTTCCTCCAGCTGTGTGTGGCCGGGGCTGGGTCCTTCCGCAGTAAGGCAGCCGTGACCCTTGGTGGTTCAGCACAAGGGAAGCTGTTGTTTTGTTAGTTTTCTTGCTCGTTCTCCGCATTGAGGGCGGGCTGTCAGTGAGCCCCGCTTGTCGCAGTCACTCAGGGCCCCGGGCTGATGCAGGCTCCATGGCAAGCTGAGCTTCCTCTAGCGCGTGGCAGCGGGAAGGGGAAGAGCGTGTGGGCCACACCCTGGCTTTCCGAGCTTCCCCAGGAGTGCCGCCATCGCCTCTGCCTGCATCTCATTGACCATGAAAGTGGCCTCGCCTGTGCCCAGAGGCGGAAACATCTAGAATAGTCGTCCGCAGCCCTTCCACAAACACCATGAAAAAGCCACCCGGGAGCATGCATCCACCCCTGCTGATTCGTCTCGCCTCATTTCTGCCCTGTTACATTCAAGAAATTCAGTTTCTGAGTGAATGTGAAAAGTTAGACACTGACTGGGACGGGAGAAAGCCAATGGTGATCTGGAGGCGTGTGGCTATGCACTTGTCCTATGGTGAGGACCCCGCGCTGGAGAAATGGGGCGTCCTCTCGCCCCCGTTCAGGCCACAGCCTCCTCAGGGTCAGGAGGAAACATGTATAGACTTGAAATGGAGTCTTAATCCAGTCCCTCAGCTTGTGGTCTCTGTGTAGACTAGATTTTGGCGGAAGGTTGACTGCCGGTCTGAGATCTTAGTATTATTGTGATTATGACACTTTCTTCTCTATTGTTTCTAATTATTTTAACGAACAATTCCTAAAAGCTGCATCAGAAGTCATTTGAAAACTGTTAACTATTAAATTTTTAACAGTAGAGTTCTTTGAAATCCCATGAGGAATTATCTGTCATTTATATGCTTTATCTTTAGTAACTTTTCTGGATAAACTGTTGGCCTCCCTTGATTTTGATTGCAGCATTTAACTTTTTAGATAAGCATAGAATTTTTTAGATAAGAATAAAATTAACTAATTTTATTAGATAAGAATAAAATCTCCAAGTTACACATTTTGGAGCAGGCTCTTGTCCTCCTCGTTTTCCGTGTCAGTGTCCTGGGGCCGCGGTAACACATTCTCACACCCTGGGCGGCTTCAGCAACAGAAAGTGATTGTCTCACTGTTCTGGAGCCCGGAAGTCCACGACCAGGATGCTGTCAGGGTTCTTTCTGAGGGCCTTTTTCCTGGTGGTTGGCTGGCAATCTTTGGTCTTCCTCGGCTTGTGGGAGCATCACCCCAGCCTCTGCCTTCATCTCTACATGGTGCTCTCCCTGCTGCCTCCTGTGTCCAGATTTCCCCTTTTCGTCAGAGCTGCTGCTTCTCCAGCACAGAGCAAAGCCACAAACAGATTAAAACACAGGGGTATTTGTGATGGGCCAATACACTCAGAGCTTCAAATCTCCCTAAACGTTCACTGCAGGATTTTCCCTCCCACAGTTGAATGGAAGCTAATTTCTAAGAGATAAAGGGGAAAAAGAAACAATAGGATGCAGTTCAAATATTTATGAATGCCCCAAATTGAACACCCATTTTTTTACATTTGATTTTAAATCTTCAGCCTGATGTGAAGATGACCTGGTCCTGAGACTTCCGTACCGGTGACGGCCCGCAGTCAGGGAGCCATCGCTGTGCCTCGGCTGAACGCATCTCCACCTCTCAGCGCCCTGTGGGCCCGGGCACCGTTACCTCCACTGGACGGACGAGGAAGCAGAGCCACACAGCCGCCTCAGAGTTTGGTTCTCAAGCACAGAGCCAGAAAAGTCGTCACCAAATGAGAGCTCTGCATCCTCAAAATCTTGTTTTGTAGCCAATTCTTTTCAGACGGAGCAACCACAGCGGTCAGAGCAAGGGGCTTGGAGTCAGACAGACGGAACCTGGTCCACCTCTTGTTAGTCACGTGACCTCAGGCAAGGCGGTTTGCTCTCCTGGGCCTCACGTATCATTTCCAAAATTGAGATAATAATACTTTTCCCACAGGGTTATGATGAAAATTAAATGAGATAATATATACAAAGTATGCTCACTACAGCAGAGGGAATTGCTGTCAAATTTATTCTTCTTGTTATACAACAGGTACAACATTCCTTTGAATTATGTTCAGATACATTTCCATGTCTCATAAATCTTGTTAACTGGCAACGTCTCACACTGTGAGGAATAGGGCCCAAGTGCTTCAGGAGAAGGGTCCCTGTCTGTCAGCACAGGAGACTGTTGCTTATCTATTTGTTTGAGATTGAAACAAGATAATCTCAGAAGCTAAGTTTTGCTGAGAAATAAGTGGTTTTTCATTTCTTTTAGCTTTATTCGTGTGCAGAGAATCAGGCCTGAATGTCTGGAATGTAAATTCCTTCCTTTGCGAAAGGGAGACACCTCTCTGAAGTCTCTCGCTGTCTGTCTGTCTGGACGGGACTTGGGACGGGTCGTGGAGGAAGTCGGGATTACAGGAGGACACACAGCACAGGGAGGCAGGCGGTCAGCGGGCCGCCTTTTCTCCCAGGACTGGGAGCATGGAGGCACCTCGAGAGAGGCGGTGGGAGGAAGTACTTTCAGAAACACCTAGAGCAGGAAGCATTGAAAACAGCAGGGTTCGTGGCCAGCACCCTTGGTCTGGGTGTGATGGGGGAGGCTGCAGGCCTCTGGGAGGGGCCCAGTTTGGGGCTAATTGTCACACCTGGGTGGTGTGGGGCCACAGGGCACGGAGGTGGCAGTGGCACGAGAAGGCCAGGTCCATGTGCCTTGGCTGCACCCGGATTCCTGGTGCTCAAGGTGGCAGACACACGCGGAAGAGTAAGCAGGGCACCAACGAGGCCAGAGAGCGGCCGAGGCCCAGGGTCAGAGAGCAGCGCAGGGTCTCCCACCCCAGAAACTGGTGACGGGAAGCAGGTTCCAGGAGTGGGTGCTGACGCGTGTCCTCACAAACTGTGACCGTTCCAGCTGCACCTCAGTGACCACAGGGCCAGGGAGCAATCCAGGCCAGCAACCACATGGCCCATCAGCGGGGAGCCCACACTGGAGGGTGGTCCGGGGACCTCCCCGCCCCTTCTTTTAGTGCCAGCTGGGAGGGGCAGGGAAAGAGAAGAACTCTGAAAGGCTGAAGCTTTTCCTGAGACATCCAGGCAGAGAACACAGAGATCAAGCCACGGGTCAGATGGTGATGGGACTGCAGTGAAATAGAGGGTATTCCCTTCTGCCCCCAGGGGGACGGTCCCCGGGTAGAGCAGGTAGACATGGGACAGGATGGAGTGCGGCTCCTGCATGCCTCTTGCCTCCTCTAAGGACCTGTGTGGGAGGCCTAAAAATCAGTGGAGAGAATGTATTTACATGAAGGATTGGTTACAACTCCTACTAAAATTACTATTAAAAGTTGTCTTGGGGGCAAGGCCATTAACCTACGAGAGAGGAAGAAGGTAGGAGTTTAGACTGTCATGTGGAAATGCAGAGAAAGAAAGAATCAGTGTGGAGCTCCTGGCATTCAAAATAGGCTTTTCAAATATACAATAAGACAGTAGATCTGGAGGTCAGACTTTATTAAGAAAAGAAAATATTTCCTGAATTTAACACCTACCTTTATCATATCAAGAGACAGACTTGGTGAACCAGGTCGTAGAATCTTGCTCTGTGTCCAGGATGGAGAAGAGAAAAGGGACAAAGAGAAGCCAAAAGGCTGCTCCTCCTGACTTGAGGGATTTTGTGAGTAATAAGAGAGGGAGAGAGAAATCAGGGAGGTGAGAGGCCAGGTCCTCCCCTCCTTTACCAGGCTCCAAGCAGAGCTTCAGGACTGTCTTTAGAAGTATCCCACAGGACGGGAGGCCCAGAGCGTGGGGCGGGTACCATGTATCCGCTGTGCACAGAGAGACTGGGGGCCATCGGGAAGAGCCTGCAGAGTCCACTCCCACGTCGCACAGTGACAGCATGGATGTCACAGCAGAAGACGGGAGAAGAGATGAGCTCTGTAAGTTGGCTGCTCTGGAAGTAGATGCTGAGACAGAGTTTGGGGTGCAAGATCCTTATTAGGAATCCATATCTGTGAAGAATGGGGATGGAAGCAGGATTGGGCCAGGGGAGGAGTTGATGAGATTGTGATGAGACCCAGCAAAGCCTCGGCCCCCCAGGGGACTCTGGAGGGAGACTGGCCACCTGTGTTGTGCTGTGACCCACCACGCTGGCCAGGTCTTTCTCCCCCGCCTCCATCAGGGCCAGAGAAGGGCTGCCCTGGGAAGGCTGGGACCTTGGTAAGATGTCTTTCTGCAGCTGAAGCAGATCCTGGAGAAGCTGTGGGCCAGAGACTGTCTGCTGACCATTCTCAGCTGCCAAGGCAGCACATCCCTCCCGGACGGGCTCCTGGGCAGAGATCCTGACATCTACTGCAGGAGTCTGCGTGCGGCCCAAGGCCGTCTAGCGAGCATCTGCTTCCAGCTGCTGTGCATCTGCAACCAGAGGGATTCTGAGACCAGCATAGATTTGAGGACCCCACCTTGCCACCCAAACCACAGCTATATTACTCACCCCACCCAGACGCCGTCTCTGAGCAGAGCAAAAGGGGATTGGAAACATTCACTGCAGTTTCTGAGCAGGGACTGAGTTACCCAAAGAGACTCGAAATGCTAGGACCGGGCTGAGGTTCCATACTTAGAGTAAAACTTGGATGTCGTTTTCCGTTCTCTAGCGGGCTAAGCGGTCATCAGGGAGAAAACACCAGTTAGGGTCCTGAGGGATCGACATCTGGTCTGCATGTTTGTGGGTAGTGTGGAGGACATTTTATATTTGCTGCACTACCAAATAAAAATAAGCCCCAGAAGTTCATTTAACAAGGATTCCGAACCTGGAGGACAAAAGTGAGCTTGGAGGAGGGTCAGGATGATTTTCTGAGAAGATGCGTTATGCAGTGGCTGGGTTTGGCTGGCGGACAGTGTCATTTTTCATTCTAGCTTGCCTCCTATATGAAGTTCTGAAATATTAGGACCTTACTCAGTCTCACTGGCCATAAAAATTACATGTTAAACAAAGCCCAAGATTTAGGAGCCTACGAATCACTTCTGACTTCCCACTACCGTGAAAACCGCCCAGCAAAAACGTGGTTGTAGTTGATCTAGTTGCCCAAGAATATTACAAACACCAAGATCTTTGGCAGCCAGAGACTAAAGAAAATGAAATCCATATACATCTCTTCATCAGCAAGCAAAAGCCAAACATAACACGATTGAAACTCCGGGATCAAAGGACGGCCAGCTGTGAGAGGCAGGCCATCTCCTGTGCGGAGCCCAGGCACAGCTCAGGATCACGGAGAGAGGCCGGGCGTCCCTCGGCGGTGCCAGCACGCTGAGCGGGAAGCCACAGAAGGAAATGTCAAAACCTGGGACCACTCTGGTCCTGATTCAG
This sequence comes from Equus asinus, assembly GCF_041296235.1. Classification (NCBI taxonomy): domain Eukaryota; kingdom Metazoa; phylum Chordata; class Mammalia; order Perissodactyla; family Equidae; genus Equus; species Equus asinus. The sequence goes on along the minus strand of NC_091811.1, from coordinate 69,046,956 downwards.
TTTAAACCTACACAGCCCTTCAAAATGCTCGACCGCTCAGCGGGATCCTTTCACCGTGGCGTGGAAGTCTGACTCCAGAAGGGGTCTAGGTTCCATTTCTAAATCCGGCCTTCTTTGGATGATGGAATGGACCCTCGAGGCCTTATTGTGTAACGTGAACACGTGCTCACAGGTGTGCAGGCACACCTTTCCAACCTCCCTAAAGTACCTGTAAGTGGACGCCCTTTCCTTTTGCCGTCTCCCCTAGAGCTCCGTCATGTTGCCAATAGGACTGATTTTCATAATGATAACAATGGCAGCTGACACTGAGCGTTCACTACATGACAAGCACCGGCCCGTATCAAGTTTCTCTCAATTCCTCCAACTCTTCATGAGACGCGCATTATTGTTATCGCCACATTACCCTGAAGAATATGAGGCTCAGAGAGATTAGGTGACTTTCCCAATGTCACACATTTAGGATACAACCGAGTGAGACGCCAGGAAGGATTCCTACATGACGAAAAGCTACCAATGATGCTGAAATTGGCATGGTTTTGTCTGTGAATTCTGTGGTGTTGTCTTAGCCTGGGCTACTGAGAAAGCAGAACCTGAGGCAAGGAGCTATGGTACTTCCACCTGATTAGGAACGCATTTCCAGCTGTGAGGGACACGGGCGCGAAGCAGCAAAGGAGGAGCCAATAGGAGACACGGGGGGTTGGCAGCTGCCACGTCAGACTGATTGTTCAAGTGGACAGGATCATTCTCCAGGAAGTCACAAAGCCGCATCTCAAAACTGTCCACCTGCAGGGAGAAAGGAAGAAGAATCTATCCACTAACTGCCTCCTTCTGTCGAAAGTCTCCTCGTGGGGCGTTAACTCCCCACCTCACTTCAGTGTTCCCTGTGTGAGCCACAGCAGCGTCCTGGGCCTCTGTGTCTGGCATCAACACCCCCCTGGGTGGGAGATGAGAGGCACGAGCTGCAGCTCAAGGGGAGGCGCTGACAGCAGGAGCCATCGGAACTGCTGGTGCTGAGACAAGAGGTGGTGAGGCTGAGCGGATCTGAAGCGTTGCCTCAGAAGAGTAGGAGAGATGTTTGTCCTTCTGTCTGCAAGATGGAAAGAAGCAACTCAGTTCAAGAATGTTCCAGTGGTTAGGATGCCCATTCATCACAAAAATACAGACGGCCAGCCTGGACTCCCACATAGACACCGAAGTAAATTCTCAGGCCTTAGTCCAGAAAGCAGAGTCTTCAGGCACCATGGACAAACACAAAAAGGGCCAAAACTGGAGGAGAGGACAGGAAGATGAAAATACCACTTAGTCATGAATTCTTCTCAGAAAGTTAACCAGGGGTCCAGTCATTCCCTGGAGGTTCCCTGGAAGTGCCCGCTTTCCTGGGGTGGGGGTGCAGCCAGCTACAGCCCGGTTCCCTCGGGGCTGGTCCCCTGGACGCATGGAGCGCATGGCATAGCTCCCTGACCCACAGCCTGCTGAGGTCTTGCTCCCATGCGATGGCTTCAGAACACAAAATCCCCTTTGTTTGCACTCAACAAAGTAGTAACAGCCACAAGCCCACCTGGAGTCTGTGACAGTTAAAATTCAAACTCAGGGCTTTAGTTGAAATTAGTGATGACAGCACTGGTGGGTAACTCCCCATAGGCCTGGAAGCCATCCCTGGAGCTCTGAGCGAGTGGAGCCTGATGAGGACGGTGCCTCTGACTGCTGGAGCCCAGCTCTCTGAACATCCTCATGGGAACGGCAACCAGGAAGTGTCTGTCATTTTCTATGGTGCAATGGGTGGCACTCTCTGCCTCACAAATCAGAGCGATTACCCAAACACGAAGAGGCAGATTCTAGGTAGCCAGAAAGACTGTCAGCAGCCCGTTTTGCCCGCATCCCTGTGCTGTTGGCTGTCTTTGCCTGGTACCTATGGGCCCCTTGCGGCCGGTCCCTGATATTTGCTGCTAGGCTTCCTTGACAGCAGCGTCAGAGAACAGTCAGACGGAACCTTGCAGGTCCACCCACCCTCCCTGCCTGGCCCTTCTCTGTGCAGTGGGTCCAACGCTGCCCCCATCACACATCTGCAAACACACCTGCCACATGGACTCACTGGCAGAAACAGCCACAGCAAACACAGTAACCCCACTCCCTAGGGATTTAATGCCAATTGATTGTGATAGAAGAGACCCCACATACAGCCCTGGCTCTCACATTAACCAACTGGGTCACTTTGAGGAAGCGACTTAATTACTTTGTATTTGGTTTTCTCATGTGTAAAAATAAAATAAAATAAAATAAAGAAAAAGCCATTAGACTCAGAGTAGGGGAAAGAAAACCAACACCTGGGAGCAGAGATAACGTCCAAAGAGTGTACGTTCAGTCTTTATGACAAACCTGCGAGATGTTTTGGTGATGAAGAAGCTGAGATCGAGGGCCAAGTCTTCCCCCGGACCACAGACAAGTTGCTGAGCCAGCATCTGAGCCAGTTTCATGCAGCCCCAGCGCTTGCTCTGTCTTTGTTTCTGTTTTGAAAACAAATTTTGAATTATAGAAACAAAAAGAACATTACCTGTGAAAAATTAAAATGTTTCTGGAAAGGCTAATATCTCCATGGACTACTCTCCCCCTCAACTCCTCCCGGACACACCGTCCTGCGTGACCACCTACAGCCTCTCTTCTCATTCCAGTGTGCACCCTTCCAGAGTTTTCTATGCATTTATACACTGTGCATGTAACTGTAGAAAGCATGTTATGTTGCTTACACATGTGTGTGTGTATTTTTCTACAAAAAATGGCGGTATCATTCCGCAAATATCTTTATGCAGCTTGCTTTTCATTAACAGTAGGTCTCGGAGATCTGGCTGTGTCAGCAGAAAGAGCAATCTCCTTCCTTGTAGCCACTGTGTAGTATTTCACAGCACAGAGACACAAGCTTGCTTAGCCATCCCCCACTGACAGGCATTTCTGTTCCAACATGGTCCTCTGTCCCCAGCTTCCGCAGATGAATTCCACAGTCTCTTTTAGCTCAAAAGTTCTGTGGCATGAAGGAAATGAAATGAATATGAGGCTGGAGATGTAATAATTCACTTCCAAACAACGTGTCTATTGAGCAGTGGAGTAGCACCCAATTGTGAAACATATACATTGCTATTAAAACAAAAGAGCCAAAGAGACCCAGCGACAGGTCCAGACGGGAGAACGTCTCTCTGGTGACTAGAGCCGTACCAGAGTCTACTCTGTGCTCTCGCAGCTGTGTGACTCAAGGCTTTGCGTGGGTGCTCTTGATGATAGCAATTTACCCCACCATAGCTGAGGTTTAACATGATGGCATGTGTCGTGCTGGGCGCCATGCATTCTTTATCATTCCATCCTAATGATAATCCTTTAGAGCAGATAATATTATGATCTGTTTCCATTTTATTGATGAAACAAATGAGGCTTAGAGAGGCTTAGTAATTTTGCCCAAGATCACAAAGTAGTGACAGGACCAAGTTTCAAATCCAAGTTGCCTGACTCCAAAAGTCCGTCTTCTTTCCACTGTCTGTTTTCAGTTCCTCTCACCTTAGTTCGTTCAGGAGGACCTGCTCGTAAAGCATGGGCTGTCCCTGCTGTGGAACCTGTCAGCAGCCTGCCTGCGCTCACATCTTCAGCCCATCTCCGCCCCCTTCCCTGCCCTGGCGCTGGCCCTAAACCACTTATGATACCCCCACAACACATTGCTATGAACTTCTGCCCGTGCTGTTTCTTTTTTTCTGGAAGCTTCTTCCACTCTTTGTCTGTGCAACATCTGCTCATCTTTCAGCTCAAATGTCACTTCCTCCAGGAAGCCTTTGCTCTGACATCCCCACCTCATAGTTGCCCAAGGTGGGTTAGGGACCTTTTCCCACAGTGCTTTGGACTTACCTTTCTCAGCGCACTTGACAGAATGAATCATAAGAATCTGTCACCTGCCCGTCTCCCTGTACTGCTCAGCGAGTCCCTGAGACCAGGAACCACAGCTTGCTCACAACTGAATCTCCAGCTCTATCATAGTGTCTGTACACAGTAGCCATTTAATAAATGCTCGATGACTCAATCTTAGAGCGATGACAAAAATAAATGTGGAAGTGGACCTTTAAGTTGCATACATGCTGATTGCCCCCAGATGGTCACCCTAGGGCCCCACGCCCCCAGCGGTTAGCCTGCTGGCCTTCCTAACTCCTCACGTCCTGAGCATGCAGAAATTCTTCCCTGCCTGTGATGACATGGGGAGATTGTGGCAGACTGGCCGGGAAGCCTGGGAACCTTGGTGACTAAAACAAAACAGCCCGTCCTTATGTGGAGTCTACATTTATCTCATCTACAAGGATGGGGCTTTCCTCTGCTCCATGCGAAGCAGGAAGAATAAAATGCTAAGAAAGAAAAGGGAGCTGAATTTTACTGAGGAAAAAATAAATTGGTCCTAGAAGAAAATTGATGACGATCTCCTGGTAAATGTCAAGGAAAAGGTATCACTCAACTGCTTTAAAGAATGAAAATCAAAAGATCCAAACCAGAATGTGGGGAACATAAGTGGATCTCGCGGATGATAAATCGCTCTCCTGTATGCATTCTTCTCTTTTCAGTTACAGATCATTTGATGAAAAGAATCTGTTTATTCCAAGTTTGCCAACATAGTTTTTGTTTTGACAGTTCAAGGAATGTGTCATCTTTCCTCTAATGGCCTTCTAAGCCTCAAGATGTGGAAATTTGGTATTCTAGACAATGTTTAAAAAGTATTATGGAACTGGAACACACAACTTGTGTTAACTAAATATTAGGAAGAAAAAAGTAGACAACGGCATCAGAAAGAAATTAACATATACTCCAGACAGGGCTGACATCTCCATCTGATTATTCCATTATCATTAGAAATAATAGATAGAAATAATTATGTCTACCTTTTTTTTTGCGGGGGAAGATTCGCTCTTCACTGACATCTGTTGCCAGTTGTCTTCCCTTTTTTCTCTCCTCTAAAGCCCCAGTAGATAGTTGTGTCTAGTTCTAAGTTCTTCTAGCTCCTCTGTGTGAGCCGCCACCACAGCATGGCTGCTGACAGACGAGAGGGGTGTGGTTCCACGCCTGGGAACTGAACCTGGGCCACCAAAGTGGAGCACGCAGAACGCCAACCACTAGGCCATCAAGGCCGGCTCTGTGGCGGCTTTCTACTGAGTGCTAACTCCATGCTAGGCACTGTGCTAGGTTCTGGTAATGCATAGGAAGCCAAACAGGTACATCTTGCCCTTGGATAGGTAGAGATTAAACACAGGTGTTTATATATAATTATAAAGTTTAGTAAGAAGAGAGGGTTTTAAAGAAAGAATGATAGGGGAGACCTACTCTACCTTGATAATCAGGGAAGACCTCTCTGAGGAGGTGATATTTAAGCTGGGACCTGAAGAAGGAGAAAGAGGCAGCCGGTGAACAGTGGCGGGAGAGGAATTCCAGGCAGAGGTCACAGAACGTGCCATATCTTGATGCTGGAAAGAGCTCATCTTTCCAAGGAACTGAAGAAGGCTGTGCATCAGCTGTTTTCCTGTTGGTCCTCAGATCAGCTCCTGCCCCTGCCCCAGCCCTGGCTTGCTCGTGTTACCTGCTGTGCTGTCCGGCTCTCTGGTCAGGTGACCCTGCTGAGCAAAGCCCACAGACGGGACTGCTGGGAGATTGGAGGGTGGGTGAAAGGGAGAAGCTGGGATATTTCTACCTCTTTTTCCCTGGTTCAGGAGAGTCTCTCCAGCAGTGGGGATGTCTTCTCTGTGGCTTTAGAGTGTTTTGGCTTTGGGAAAACATGGTGATAACCCTGTCTTTATTTGGGGACTAGGATAATTGGCTGGGGACACAATCTATAGTTTAAGGATTGTACACAAGTGTAGTTGTGGTTGCTGTCAGCGTAGCTGCTTCCTTCTGGAAGGTCATAAGTTTATAAGAAATGGAAAGGCTAACAAATTGCAGCATTCAACATTAAATTTCCATCCTTTTCTTTTCCCACTGAAAGAGAAAAAGAATACTGTGACCCATTTGTGGAACAGCTTGCGAAGCTGTCAAAGTTTGGGTCAGGGCAGCCAAGCTTTCTAACCGTGACCCACATGATCAGAAACCCACATGGAAGCAGCTGCCTGAGGTTTTTTTTTTTGGCTAACGACAGGGAGCGGAGAATTCTGCCCTGGACGCCAGAAAATTGCACATGACCTGGAGTGTACGGTACTTATACACTCATAGTGATAGTTATCACCACTTGGGCACTAATTCTGTTCTAGATACTTTACATATAACATTAATTTTCATGATAGATCAAAATTACCCTCAAGGTTGTTAGCATTATCGTCACCATTCTGTAGAAAAGAAATGGAAGGTTGGGAATGTTATGAAACTTACTAAAGGTCAAAGAGATGGTAATTTGATACAAATTCACATCTGTTTGGCTTTAAAATCCACATCACTGTCCTACATTACAGTATCTCCTTTTTGTCAGTAATTTCATAATTGCTCGGTTTTGTGGTGGAATTAAGCATTACAAAACCATGGTTTGAATTATATTCGGCTTTAAAGATCATCAGCAATTGAGCCAACACTGTTAATATGAGACTGGTGGCAGTGAAGTAGGAGCCAAAAGGGTGTTAGATCCTATTAGTCTATGCATCTATGGGGCAAGTGAATAGATCTTCAAAAAATTGTTGTTGTTGTTTTAAATAAAATTTCAGGTGGGTTGCACTGGCCTGGGGCAGTGTTGGAGCCCAGATCCGTCCTCTGAGTGTCCTGCTCAAAGCTGCACACCTTAGCGCAGAGGAGGGTGTCTGGTGCTAACTCCAGCCAACTGCCGTGGCTCTCTGGAGCGCTGTGTGACCGCTCTTCTGGGAGTGAATCAGCAGGTAAGAGTCTCTGACGTCTGCCATGACTTTGGAGTAGGATGGGTGCATGTTCCACATGGTGGAAATGCGTGCTTGCCGTCCGCCTTATCCACCCGTTGCTGGTGCTGCAAATCTCTTCACGCTTTGTCTCTTTCTTCTACTGAACTTCCCAGGCCAGTTCCTCGAACACTTACAAAACAAATCACTCTCATCAGGATACTGGATGGGTGGTTAGGGAAAAAATATATCTTTCTGTTCTTGAAATACAAAGCTAGGAAGAAGGAAAGAGGGGAGTTCGATAATGTTTGCTGATAGAGCGCACACAGGCTGAATGAACTGATACCAGCACACGACACTTACCGAAGCTGGAGAGGAGCAGCTGGGCAGTCGCCCCTCTGCCTGTGGCTCCCTGGACCTTGCAAAGTCGTCTAGCAAGACTGCAGTCTACACTCTGGGCTAAGAAGCTGCATGCCTAAGGAAGCAGCAGCGTCAGCTCTGGGGTGATGAGCTCCTGGGGTCCAAGCCTTGCTGGACCTCCCCAGTTCTGTCTTAGCATTCACGGTTGGAGCAGTACCAGATCCTCCTTGGCAGGAACAGGAGTTCAGGCACAAGTCCTGCAATTTCAAGTGTCTGGTGTGTGCAGCCTTGGCCTCTGGTCCTGTGCATCCACCCCAGTCTTCTCTCAGGATGTTTGCCAAACAGTCCCGCCCTGCAGGAAGTCAGCTCCCTCTGGGAGGCCTGCCCGTGGGTAGTGTCAGATAACTAACCTTTATTTCTTGCCGCAGCATCAACCCTCTGAGGATCAGCTAGAACTGAGAACATCTTGTCAGAATGTGTTTGGCTGGGTTTTTGCCAACACATCAAGTGTCTTGGCCTCTCGTATTTACGTTGACATCCTGTTGATCAGAAGAAATTGATCAAATCAAAAGCCTTCGTTTCATGGCTCCGCGTCATTCTCCCCAACACCTCTCCTGTCTAAATTCTTGGTAGTTTCGTCATAAGCCAATATGGTTCTTCCAAGAGCCCGATCGCTCAGTTTCTTTGAATTCCTGTTCTCCAGGGATTTTGTCCCTTACCCTGCCCCAGCCACCCACTCCCACAGTCATATTGTGAGTCTTGTTATCTATTACCAATAATTGCCACTCCTTCCTTATCTCCACCTCACATCCCCACCTCTTGTCTTTCCCCTCCCTCCCTCTAAAGTTCAGCTTTAACAATCCTCTGACCTCGTCAGGACTTCAGACCGTTGGTCTTAGTACCCTCCTCCCGTTCACGTCCCTCCTCTCCCGTCTTAAAGCCTGTGACAACCACTGTCATCATTTCTGCGCATGTTCCCTCAATTCCTTTGCCTCTCTCTCATGTTAACTTGGAAAAACACAATGCTGATTAAATCTGACTCTCCACATGCTCTGCACAGCCTGTGGCTGAAGGAGAGGGCGCCACCCTGTAATTAAATTCACAACCACCAACATCAAAGAGCCAAGGCTGCCTGGCGATCCCACTGTATTCCCCTGCTCCATTCACCATTCAACTTTCCTAAACAACCATTTTCCACGTCTCCTGTCTTGTCAAGCCCTTAACGAACTTCCTCCTCCATCCTTGCCCTCAGATCATGACCTTCCTTCCTAGTTCCTTAAGAAAACTGAAGACTCAGAAGAAAACTTTAGGCTCTGGCTGCACATTTGCCCCGTGGCGGCTTCTGCACCCATGTCCATCGTCTTTCTGACTCTTGCTAGAGATGGGCGATCCACGCACCTGTCTGAGGCCAGCACTGCCAGCCTCTTTCACGCATATGCGAAGACGTCGGTCCAGGAAACTCCTCCTCCTCCTCCGGCACTATATTTTTCTTCCTCACTGGATTACTCTTATAAGATGCTAAACATTGTATTACTTTTCCATTAAAAGTAAATAAATAACTCTTTTGGTTCCCGTCCCTTCTATAGCTACTGTCCCGTTTCTCTGTTACTTTTAGTAGCAAAATCCCTCAAGGGAGTTATCTATTCTTGCTCTCTCCAATTCCTCTCCCCTTCTGCCTTGAATAACCCACTGCAACCAGGGTCTTGCCCCCAAGAGTCCACTGGCGCTGCTCTCGTCCGCATCACCGATGACTTGTCATCACAACATCCAGCGGGCGACCTCAGGAGCCTGCGGCACAGTTGTCCTCATCCTTCTCCCTGAGAAACCTCCACTTCACTTCCAGGTCACCATACTCTCGGTTTTCTTCACACCTGACTGGTCACTTCTTATTTTCCTCCACTGATTTCCTCTTTTTTCCCAGACTTCTTAACACTGGAGCCCCAAGGGCTCAGCCTTCCACCTCTCCTCTTTCCCATCTACGCTGACTGCCTTGGGGACCTCATCTAGTCCCTGTAGACTTTGTTGGCTGGGTCTTGCTTGACCTGTAACCTAAGGCTGGTTTAGTCCCTAAGGAGTCGATATGCTGAAGTGTAACTGAATTCTCCAGGGTCCACTCTGCTCCTCCACCCAGGTTAGTCGGAACTGTACATCTCCCAGCCAAGGGCATTTAAAAATATGCTTATCACAAAAACACAATTTCTATATGTTTCCTTAAAAAATTAACAAGTTCTCACAATACACGACCTTTGAACTGGCCTAATTTGTGATGCATCTGGGAGATTCCAGAGGTCGGGAGCGGACGCACAGTGCTTGTGAAGTTATCACAAAGTTTATCTGAGAGAGGAGCCTGTCAGCAGCAGACCTGGGCCTTCCCGCCTTCCCACAACCGCGGAACCGACTGTAGAGTTTGTTCTTTGTCCCAGGTGTTTTATGAATCCTTTTCTTTGTTTTTCCCACAAGAACAAATTGAATATTTTATTCTGAACAAAATCCAAAATTATAAATATTTTTTAAATCTTTTCAAAAATTGTATAGCAACAGCATATATTTAATGCATGATCAGTGTGCATTTAAAAAATTTTTTACAGTGTTACTGAGCTATAACTGACATACAACATTGCCTAGGCTTCAGGTGTGCAACGTAATGATTCGATATATGTACATATCGCGAAATGATCACCACAATGTTTGGTTAAATCCATTACCTCACATAATGATGGTTTTTTTTCTTGTGATGAGAACTTTTAAGATCCACTCTCTTAGCAGTTTTCAAATATGCGATTTGCTAGGGTTGTTAACTACAGTCACCACACTGTCCGTTTCACCCCCAGCACGTACTTGTCTTATAACCGGGAGTTTGTAAGTTTTGACCCCCTTCTCGCGAGTCCTCTCGTGCAGACCTCTCCTCCTTGGCGGTTTGCTCGCTGCTTCACTTCACTTTCTGACTCAAGTTGCCAGGCCAGCCTTCCCGCCTCATGAAAGCATTCGTGCCGCAAGCATTAACATTTACTGTATGCAGAAGATATTAAAATCTCTTCCTGTTTCTTTGGGTTCTGACTGCCATGGCCCCTAAAAGAAGCAATTTGAAGAACCACATTTTCCCCAACTCCCAACTCTTAGTCTGACAAAAGGATTTCCCCCCAAATTTGTCAATTTATTTATACAAAAAGTCCCATAAAAGCATAAAAATCAAATCAGGTTGTCGCACTTTTAATAACTTCCCTGTCATAAAAGGAGTAAATTCCATGAAATTGGGACTACCTTAGGAAATTCCCAGTCCTCTAACTTAAGTGTGAAAAATGCTTTTTCAGCTCATTCCTGATTTAACCTCCATGTGTACATCGGCCTTTTACACTTTTGACTACATTAAAAAAATCTATAGGGGCCAGCCCGGTGGCATAGTGGTTAAGTTCTCTCTCTGTTTCAGTGGCCTGGGGTTCACCAGTTTGGCTCCCGGGTGTGGATCCACACACTGCTTGTCAAGCCATGCTGTGGCAGGTGTCCCACATAAAACAGAGGAAGATGGGCACAGATGTTAGCTCAGGGCCAGTCTTCCTCAGCAAAAAGAGGAGGATTGGCATTAGATGTTAGCTCAGAGCCAATCTTCCTCACACACACACAAATTTATTTATTACCATGAGTATAAATGTTTCCTGGTGCCCTTGGGTTCAGGATTTCAAGGTCATTCTGTCCCCTCGCTGCCTTTGCATGTGTGAGGTTTTCACCTGGATGTGGTGGCTGTTGATCTCCCTCTGTGGATAGTTCCCCGTTTTCCTAAACATGTATCCAGGGCCCGAGGCAGCTGCTGTCCCACGTTGCTGAAGCCAGAGTTCCAAACCTGTGAGGGGGTGACTGAGGGCCAGGACATGACCTCACAGAGCCCCACGCCCCGCGACTGTTGTGGCCTGCCCGCAGGGGCCCTGTCCAATGCTGATGGTGTTTCCCCCTCGCTGGTATCCCCAGCCAACCTACAGCCGCTCTGCAGAGTGAGTGTAGAGGCCGCACGGTTTACCGGTCTGTGTATGGGCTCTGGGAGTGTCCTCCAGGCCACACGCTGGGCCAGTAGTTTTCAAACATTTATTTGTTCAGGTGGTTTAAGGTTCTCTTCAAATATGATCTTACGTCGTAGCCCAAAGGTAAACCAGATGACAAGGTGGTGCTCTGGGCGATGTGGGGATGGGGCCTGCAGCCGTCTGCTCAGTGCTCCTCACCCCTGCCCCTGCCTGGAACGGTCTGGGTGGAGGCCTGGGTAAGGTCTCGAGAGGGCAGAGTCTCGAGTGGTAGACTTCAGGCCAAGTGGTTCTGTCAGTATGCTCTGTTTGGCCTGCACAGTGTGGTCCTTCATTGTCTTTTTTCCCAACTGCTTCATTTTCACAATAATCGCAATGAACTCCTCCGGCTGCTTAGCTGGACACTTACACCCACACTTCTAAGTACTGCGTGTTCACGACCATTTGGGGTTCGTTGGCGTGGACATTTTCTACTCACTTCCTGCCATGGAAGACGAAGATTAGACCCTCTTCCTTTTTCTCCCCAAATCTCCTTCTCGTATCTTCACAGCATAATTACATTATAATTTTTAATTTAATCAATATCTGGCGTTCCTCTTATGACAATGTAAACACTGTTCACTTCTGAGTCACATAGTGTATTAATTTGGGTAGAACTTTTAATCTTTTGAAAGCTAATAAATGTTTTTTAAATTCATTTGCTTAGTTTTCTGTACCTTAATTTCTTCCACATATTCAAAAACTTGTCATATACTTGAATATATAATTTCTCAAATGCTTAAAGACGCCAGAAAATACCTGTTCCGCTCCCCTCTGGCCCCCATGTGCCCCCTCCTGCTGTTCCGGTCTGGACCTCTTGCTGTGCTGTCCGGGTCTGCTGCACAGCTGCCATCGGGGGCTTCATCCTCTTCCGTTTGAGATCCCTGTGTCCTCAATGCACGTTTTCTTATTTCTTCGTTTGTGTCTTCCTTTTGCTGGAGCACATGCTCTGATCAGCCTCCTGAAAAATGGTGCATGGGAGGTAAATACTGAATCTTTGCTCTCTGAAAATGTCTTATTATATCCTGACACCAGATTAAATACAGAATCCTAGCTTGGAAATAATTTTCCATCAGAAATTTGACGACTCTCTCCTGCTGTCTCTAGCTTCTCCCCTCACGAGGATGGGGACTGCTGTGTGTCCTTCCCTTCCCTCTCTGGGCATCACTCGGCCCTTTCAGTCTGGGAACTCAAGTTCCTTCAGTCCTGAGACATGTTCGAGTGAGACATTTTCAAGTATTAACTGAATGCCAGAGAGGGACATTAACTAAGGACACGTCAAAGGACTGATTGTCTGTAGATAATAACAGTGATGACTACGAACAGGCAGAATCAGCAAATTAAAATAGCAATAAATATCCTGAAGCAGTCCAAACACCAAATGCTTTGACGTTTAATTTTTGAAAAGAATTCCTCTGTGGAATTACGTACTGTCCCACCTAGGGGCTGACCAACGCTCTCCTGGCCTGGTCTTCCCACGTGGAGAACGCCAGCAGGAGGGGCGCGCCGGCCTCTCTCCTCCCTGCTCACTTCCTTCCTCCCGTAGGAGGGAGATTGAAGACGTGACTGGTGGGGATGGTGAGGTGGAACTGAGCGTCTCCGCTCCTCACGTTCTGGCCCCTCCACCAGCCCTGCCACAGGTGGCACGCATTCATTTTCTCTGCCTGGTATTTAGAGACTTGTCCCTGTGGGGAGGCCCACCATCGTCCTTCCTGCTTGTCACTGGGTGTGAATGTTGTCTAATTAAGGGGACTGTGCTAGGAAGTACAGTGTAATCACACACCCTCACTGTGCATGCAAACGTCTGTTCACTAATAAGGTACCGTCCCGTCTCCACACAAGTGGCTTTCTGCCTATCTCTCAGTGGGCTCTGAAGTCAAGAAGGAAAAGAAATGTCATTGTCCCCCAAAATCCCAGCACATGCATCACTGTGCATCGCATATATATATATACACACACATATATATTATGGCAGAGGATTATTTACCCCAAATCATGGGTGGTTTGAGGGATGCAAGAACAATTGTGATATTGCTTGGTTTTCCCTTTCTCACTGACTTTGAAACCCAACATCCACATCATTTGTAAAACTACCATATGTTGTGCCCAGCAGCAGCTGAGAGCAGCGAACCTCAGATTTTCCAGTGTGTCCTCGTAGCCCATGAGTGGTCCTGTCGAAGAGACAGCAACCTTTCTAGTTACTAACATTGGAACATCTGAAGCTGCTCTCGCCACGATGAATTCCCATACGGCTCAGTTTCATGACAACACTCACCTGAATGCACTTGTGTGGCTGGAACATATTTCTAAAATAACAGCTGAGTGGCTGCTATCAATCTAAATAGGACTCAGACCCACTAGCCTTTTTAAATTTCATGTTTGTTAAAAGGGTTTATGACCCCATTACCTTTTCAGTGTGACAAACTTTCCCCTATGACAAATATATAGAAAACCCCAGCCTTGTAGATATGCTGCATAACCAGACCATAAAACAGAAAAAGCACCGTCATATTTTTTCTCATACCTAAAAGATTCTTTTCGTTCATCCTCTTTATTAATTCATTGAACAGACAATGTGTGTTTATCAGGTGTTGAGCACTGTGCTAGATACTAGGAGATAGCAATGTCATCGGGGGGAGACCTCCACAGACCATCATTGCAGCCACGGAGCAGAATGCAAGCTGTGTGAAGGCAGGTGCAGGCTGCTTTGGGAGCTCAGAGGAGGGGGTGACTTTCTTTGGCCAGAGGAGCCTGGAAAGGTTTCCAAAAACCCAGATTGCTATATCTTCTTGAGTTTAGTAATCTCACAATTAACTTTTCATATCAATTAGATTTTGACCAAAAGGCAACTATATAAACAGATATACTAACAAAGATTTGTATGAGACTTTGATATGTTAAAGTTATTTGTGTTAGATATCATGACAAATGTAATGAGAAAAAGGAGTTACTAAAAAGCAGAGCAGAACAGGACTAAGACTGTGTGTTATATTCCATTTAGTATCATGTTTGGTCCCCACAAATGTGACTTAGAAAAGACCAAAGAAAAAATAGCAATTACCTATTTTTTCAGAATGCAAAAAAAAAAAGTCTGATCTGGGAAAAAATTTCTTGCAGAACTCCAAGTCAAAGTTACATATTTGAATAGCAGAATTGGTCTGTGAGCCATTCTATTTGGAAATACTGGTCAATTAATTAAATCATTTGCTCATATAACATTTATTAAACACTTACTACATACTATGTGTGAAAGTGCACTAAATTCATGCAATGGTAGAAAAAATAACATTCCTACCTGTACATGGCTGATCACGTAAATCGATGAATCCAGCTGGCTGTTGTGCAACAGAGGGAGACGGACCCCATGGTAAAATGCAGAGTGCGTATCTTACCCAGAGAAATTAAAATTTAAACTTAAGAAAATGGGCAGATGAACTAAAACACATTTGTTAAGCAAGTCTAGCCGCTGATTAGTTTGAGACTCTTGGATTCAGATACCAATATGACGCCATCCCCATCCGTGGAGTCCCCAGGCTGTTGGAGGAGACAGACCGTGAAGAACCTCCATGCCGGGAGGCTGTGTGCTGGCGGAGGGCGGCTTCTCAACGCCATGGGAGCTGGTCCACTGCCTGGTCAAGATGGGCAGAGAGGGCTGTGACCCGGGTGTCACACAATCGCTCCATCAAGAATCCTACCTGTTACCACGTGAATGATCCCTCAAGTAGACTTCAAGTTTTTCTCCCAATAGTTTCATTGTTATTGGCCACAGCTTATTTTCTTTCATTATATATTCTATTACTATTTGCATATACTGAAAATCTACTGAATTTTCTCCTCTAGCAATTTCAATTGAATACATTTTGGGTTTTTCAGTTACACAAATAAACATCACACGTGGACCACTTAGCCAACTTTCTTTTCTTTGTTCCCCAGTATTAACACTTTCTCCCTTTTCTTTTTTGGTCCATATGCCTTGGCTGGGACTTCCAGGACAACAATAACTTACCCTTTTGTTGCTCCAGCTTTAATAGGAATTCTTAAGGTATTTTGCATGAAGTTGGCTTTAAAATATATTAGAAACTAATTTGGAGGGTGTTTACTCAAAAGAATTGAAAGTAGGGACTAAAACAGATACTTGTACATCAATGTTCATAGCAGCATTATTCACAATTGCCAAAAGGTGGAAACAAGCCACATGTCCACTGATGGATGAATGGACAACCCAAGTGTCCATCGATGGATGAATGGATAAACAAATGTGGCATAGCCATGCACTGGAACATGATTCAGCCTTAAGAAGGAATGAAAGTCTGACACAGGCTACACTGTGGATGAACCTCGAAGACATTATGCTAAATGAAATAAGCCAGACATAAAAAGACAAATGTTGTGTAATTCCACTAATGTGAAGTACCTAGAGTAGCCAAATTCATAGACATAGAAAGTAGAAGGTGCTTCTGGGCGGATGGGAGGAGGAATGGAAGTCATTGTTCAACAGGGACAGAGTTTCAGTTTGGGAAGATGACAAGCTCTGGAGACGGGTGGTGGTGGTGATTACACAATGTGAGCGTGCTCAATGCCATCAAACTGCACACTTAAAAATGCTAAATCTTATGTATATTTTACCACAATAAAAACACAGTTTGGAAGTATGTATAGCATTCCTTATATTCTAGAATAGTTAAAATGATGTGGGAATTAAAGTGGCATCTGCTCCTCAAAGGTTAAAAACAATTCACCTGTGGGGGCTGGCCTCGTGGCTGAGTGGTTAAGTTCGTGCGCTCCGCTGCAGGCGGCCCAGTGTTTCGTTGGTTCGAATCCTGGGCGCGGACATGGCACTGCTCATCAAACCACGCTGAGGCAGCATCCCACATGCCACAACTAGAAGGACCCACAACGAAGAATATACAACTATGTACCAGGGGGCTTTGGGGAGAAAAAGGGAAAAAATAAAATCTTTAAAAAAAAAAAACAACAAAAAAAACAATTCACCTGTGAAACATTCTGCAGCTGATTGTCAATTTTTCCTTGACATCTAAAATTTTTTCTTGGATCTGAAACAATTGTCAGTTTTTTCTGAGGTCACTGGCTTTGTTTCTATCTCTTTTTAAGAAAAAATGTTGATAATGTGTTTTCCTAGGGACTAATCAATTTTATCCAAGTTTTGTACCAGACAAAGCACTCCCTTGTCAGTCTTTGAATTGCCTTAGTGCATCTTGTTATTTCCCCACTATCTTAGTGTTCTATGTATGCATGAATTCTCCACATCCCAGTAAAGAAAGTAGACTTTCTACACTGGTTTTATTTAAACACACACAAACACACACACACATACATAACATACACACACAGTTATTGTGTCTTTCACTTCTAAAGTTTCCATTTTGTTCTTTGTTATGCCTTCTGTTTCTATTCCGAGATTTTTTCATTTTTCAATTTGTTTCAGACAGGTTCACAGTTGCCTGTTAAAGTATTTTGATGATGGCTGTTTTAAAATCCTGTCATAACTCCAGAGTCTGTGTCGTTTCCTTGTTGGCGTTTGTTGATCATCTCTCCTAATTCAACTTGAGAGTTTCCTGGTTCTCCATGTGACCAGTGACTTCTGTTGCGCCCTGGACATTTCGGGTGCCGTGTTCTGAGATTTAATCTTCTTTTATGCAAGTAGTCGTCTGTTCAAGTCTGCATTTGTTAAATGCAGATGATCACCACACACTACACTAATTTTCTGAAGTCCTGTTTTGGCATTACTTCACTCTTTTAGATAAGGAACCTCTCTGAGAAGCCCCACGTGCTTTGGCTCACGTCACTGTCCGCTTTTGCTTAAGAAGCAAGGAGAGCTGCCACTGGTTTGTTTACTGCTCTTATTTAACTTCTAACATCTCTTCTTTTTATTTCAAGACCATCAATATTTCGTTATTTATCTTCTCCCACTGAGGGCCAGGAGCCACTTTCCTCTGTCCCACCGGGTCCAGCTGTGTTCTCAGCAGCTAATTAGCATAGAGGTATTTAGCTCTTGAATACTCCTGCTAATCTCTCAGGCCCTTCAGGCTCTCTCACGCCCTTCCCTCCCTCCTCAGGCGGCCTGGGATTCCAGCTCCCCCTCCCAGCCGCTCCTCCCCGGCCCCGCGCCCCGCCTCCAGGCCCTGGACTGCCCTCCAGAAAGGACATTTGTGTCCACACTCCGTTTAGCAACAGCTGTTGCTAATTACTTTATTCAGATGGCTCCTCCCAGAAGAGTGATGTAATGGCCTCTAGACGTTGGACAGAACTTCTGCTTTTGAGCGTTGTGAAATTATTCGGCTGGCAAAGCAAACAGTCAAATCTAAGTTAAATCACTTTATCACCTACGCTCAGGCGGGACTCTGGAGGAGGAAGCCAGTGGGGCTGCAGGAAAATGGGGAGAGAATGAGCCCAAAGGCCCCTGGAAAGCCACACACCTCAAACAGATTTGGGGAGCATTCAAAAGTTGGTTAAATCTATATATAATCTAGTTAACAACTGAGAACACAGCTAGGCTGGGTGGGCTGTGAAAATGGCCCGGGATGGTTGCAGGTGGGAAAAGAACAATCAAATGATGGTGGAACTTGAGAAGAGCAGAGATGTGAAAAATTAAGTGGTAAGAGTGGTCGGCGAAGGCATGGACTGTCTCCTTTCCTGACTGAAGAGTGGACAGCGCAATCAGCAAATGACGTGGGCTTCTCGGGGAGCTCTTCGTACAAAAGAGTGAAAAAATGCCAAAACAAGATTTTTAATAGTATGGCAAATTGGAATTGTTTACGTTTAACAAATTAATGCTTTTAACATCAAAAAAGAAACACTATGATTGTGTCCCTCATGAGAAATTTCTAGATTTTACTTTAAAAAAATCCATACCATGATGTAGTCTTCTCAGTTCAGAGTGTGTGCTGGGCCTCGTCCCAGGAGCCTTGGGTGGACTGTGGTGGGAATGACGCCTTTCCTGGGAAGTGTGGGCCTGGGGCTCCTCTGGCCTGGTGAGGAACGTGTGGAGCCGGGCGAGCGGCTCCTCCGTTCCTGCAGGAGCCTGTTTTTCTGAGCGTCTGTCGTTAAGCAGATCCGTGGCCCGCGGCAGCCTCGAGCAAGAGCAGTGAAACCAGCGTGTGGGCCTCAGCCGCCCACCCCAAGCCTGTTTTCAGGCTTCTGTGCGACGGGTGACAGGAAGGCAGCAGGACGGAGGCCAGGAAATGCTTCCCGAGCAGGAAGTGAGGCTCTCGTCCTCTCCCAAGTTGGGGGAGTGAGGCCCTGATCTGCAGACTGAGCCTCAGGGACAAGGTGCCTCCGGGCCCGCACTGCAGCTGCCTGTGTCTCCGTCCTTGTTGTGCCTCTCCTTCTGGTCTCCATTCCTCAGGGCATCTCAACCTCTGGCCTCGGCCTGCCTTTCAGACCCTGCCTGCTCTCCGGTCTCGCTTCGGCTAGTGGGTGTGGTTATTGGGTTAAGGAGTGCTGAGAAAAATCCATTTCTTTATCCACCAACCCCCAACATGTCTCCTACTGTCTCTGCCTTTCTCACCAACCCTGGCTCCCATTAGATCTGATAAAGCGGCAGGCTTGCTGGGGAGGCAGGGTGCCATCCCCTCCCGGTGCATTTGCATCTTAGGAGGCAACAAGGCTTCACGTGGAGCAAAGCTTAGCCTCTAACTGTGCAATTTCAGGCACCGGCAGAAAGAGTCTCCCCGTGAAGGAGTTTTCAGGAGGAGCTTCTCTGCGTGTTTAGAATTTTGATTTAATAACTAGATCATTTTCTTGTCTATAAAATGCAGATTTTAATAATACCTACACAAATAATTTTTGAGGTTTAAAGTGAAATGGTGCATATGCCCAGCCCTGTGCCACATACGAAGCAAGCGTTTGGTGAATGTCTGCTGCTGTGGCTGCTGTTACTCAGCTTGGCCTCTGCGCAGGCGCTGGGCTGGGCAGTGGGAGAGAGTGCCAGACACAATCATCACAACCCGGTTCTCCGGCCTCCAGGAGCTCAGCCTCACGAGCGTCATTTGCATCTGGACAGCCTAGTTCACGCTCCCAAAACGTCCTCTTCTGTATGCCCTTGCTCAGCTTCTCATGTTGGCCAGGTATGCATAATTTTCTTGTCTCCCAGAGACTGGGAGCTTCCCACTGCCTTGCCCAAGGTCCACACCCAGCTTGTTACAGATGTTTTAAGTGAGCGTGACTCAGAGGTATGTGTGT